>NC_136061.1:1135913477-1137113477 GCF_964261635.1 Lissotriton helveticus | reverse complement strand
AAAATAATCAGAGCAACACAATTCGGTGCAAGCACAAGTCGTTCCCCCCGCAGAAAAATGCTTCAAGAAAGATGCACAGTTGTCAGGCGGTCCGACACAAAAAATCGTGCCCCCCGCAGAAGATCTTAGGTCAGCAGTATTGCAGGCACGTACCCTTGTTCATAGGTCCAGAGCCTGCCTTTCACCTGCATTAAGTAGGGAGGCGGCGGTGTGCTGACTAGACCGCTCACCCCCGCTTCCGCCGGAAGTGGAAAGGGATAGAGAGACCCATACCTTCAATGTAGGCAGTAGGAAGTACCTTCAATGTAGGCAGTGACTTCAAAAGAACTCTCTGAAGGGCAAAATGATCCCTTTCAACATAGTCCTGCCTGTCAGGCTAACCCTGGGGTGTAAATCAGTGCTTTGTGTAAGGATAGGGCACAGTGTATTCAGATATGTGTGAGCCACCTCTCCCCCTTCCTGCCCAGTCAGAATATAGATGAGTGCTCAGTCACATTCCACCCTTCCTGCGCTTGCTGTCTAGAGGGAATACACAAAGTGTAGCAGGCACCCAACCCAGAGGTGTATTGGAGATGTGAGAAGCTGGCCTGGTATATGCTGTCCACTAAGTAAAGTGGGCACCCTGCACCAGTCCAAACAATCATTTTGGTGATTTAAGAGGTCAAAGATAACCTTAAAAAGCTATCCAAGTGGTAGCTGTGGGGAGCAACCTTCAGGTTTAGTCTTGAAGGAATGTTAAGCAGCTTGTTTTACCAGAATGCAACCTTATTGTATTGGTTAAATAAAAAGAGAACTACACTGTAGTTATAAAAATATGTATTTATTTATATGACACTATCTAGTATGACACAGTATCTCCTACAAGAGATAATCAGAAAGCACGCAATACTTAGGTACAGAAATTACAGTAAATAGCACTAATACACGGTGGGCCTCGGGGGGACCAAACCATATACTCAGAAAGTGGTATAAGAACCGCAACTCGAGTCAAGACAAAGGCGAGAGGATGTCGAATCGCTAGGACCCCAAGGAACCACCGAAGGTGAGTAGATGGGGACCCCACGCAGTGACCAGGGGCTCTGTAGACAAAAGCCCACCGATGTTGGGTGCTTCAGGTTGGTTGATGGAGCCCCTGACTCTGCAGCTGCGGGGATCAGGAGATGTCGAGGATGACTAGGAGCCAGATGCGAGCTGTCCCACCAAGGATGTCAAGTGCTTTGGGGTCAGTGTCCGGCGGGAGCACCAACAAGCCTTGGCAACGGCAACCCACGTAGAAGGTCAAGAAAGTGTACGGTTTGGACCAGCAAGGTCCAGGAGACTCACCACACAAAGGGGAGTCAGGGCAAGCCTGGAGCAACCAGGGGAGACCAAAAAAAGCAAAGTTGACCCTCAATTGGACCCACAGGCTGGAGGCACAGGAGTAGCAAGAGGACCTCCAGTGTTTTCACCAAACAACAGGACACGGAGCACTCATTATGAGGAGGTCAAAGATCATGGAAGGGAATGGTGCCAGAGGATGGGGCTACTCATTGCCCAATGCACCTATTCAGGAACTGCCAACAAGCACATGAACTTGCAAATATATGCAGTGCACAGGGGTACAGATATTGCAGCCCCCAAGCGGGATTCTGACCTCAAACTTGGTAAGAAGGCAGCTCGGGCCTTGAGGGACATAAAAACCTACCTCCTGTGTTGCTGTACCCTTCAGAGTTGATAGGAGCTTGGGATCAGCAGAGTAGACAGCAGTGTTGAGGTGCCTGCAAATGCAGGGGAGTGACTTCTTCACTCCAAGGGAGATTATCTTTAGTTGTCCTTGATGCTCCACAGGTCCTGCATGGATCCTGTATGGTGCATGGGCACAGAGGGTGCACAGCATAATATTGAGTTTTTTATCTCGACCTACATAAATATTGAGGTTTAAATATCATAGGGATAGAATATCAACATCAAGAATATCGGTGACCAGAACATCGACCTGAAGGTAAGAAATATAATTTTTGTTAATATCAAAGTTAGTAATATCAATAGTGTTAGACCCGGGATCCCTGGTTGGCTGAGGTAGGTACCTTAGGCCGAATAGGTACCCTCGTTTCCACATCATAGAAAGGAAAGACACCTTCTCAGATAGCCCCCGCTCACCACCTTGGTAGCTTGGAACGAGCAGCCAGGGTTATCTTCAAGGCAAATGTGTAAATTATTTGCAACCACGCTCACAGCAACCCCATGATGACACCACAAATGGACTCCACACGAGTTTCATAAAAACGAGTATAAATGTATATAAAAAGATATGCAATAAGACCACACAATATAAACCCAACATATGCATGTTTGTGATATTCCTCCTGGCCGGTTGTTAGGCCAGCCAGCCCTCGTAAGTTCTGGCGACATTAATGAGCACTTCTAAACGTTCCACTGTAGTCCTAATACAATGGTATGCAGTTCGTAATGCTAGAATCAGGCACTCTGCAATGTAAAAATAATGCACCGCGTAACATAACAATCAGGCACTCTGCAATGTAAGAATAATGCAATGCGTAACGCAACAATCGGGTATTTTTACCTTTCTGAAGCATGATGTAATGGGGGGGGTGTTATCTCTTTTGTCAAAAATCAGCCGTTTTTGCTTGAACATTAAATGCCTCCAAATGGTATTTAGTTCACTTACCGGGGTAAAGAAACACTTTTTGAGACCTCAGAGTGAGTAAATTGGCCATTTTCATGCACTTTTAACCATTCAGCAAAACTTGCGTTTAGGGCCCCTGGAAGCATGAAAATCACCTTAAACATACTCATTTTAGCTCTAAAAGTGATGATCCACCTACAAATGTGAACTGACGTTCAAAAAAGCAACATTTGAAAACGGACCATTGTTCACCTTTCTGAACCATGACGTAATGGGGGGGGGGGTGTTATCTCTTTTGTCAAAAATCATCCGTTTTTGCGTGAACATTAAATGCCTCCAACTGCCATTTAGTTCACTTCCTGGGGTGATGAAACACTTTTTGAGAGCTCAGAGTGAGTACATTCGCCATTTTCATGCACTTTTAACCATTCCACAAATCTTGCGTTTATGGTCCCTGGAAGCATGAAAATCACTTTAAACATGCTCATTTTAGCTCTAAAAGTGATGATCCACCTAAAAATGTGAACTGACTTTCAAAAATGCAACATTTGAAAACGGACCATTTTTCACCTTTCTGAAGCATGACGTAATAGTGGGAGGTGTTATCTCTTTTGTCAAACATCATCCGTTTTTGCTTGAACTTTAAATGCCTCCAAATGGTATTTAGTTCACTTCCTGGGGTGAAGAAACACTTTTTGAGACCTCAGAGTGAGTAAATTGGCCATTTTCATGCACTTTTAACTATTCCACAAATCGTGCGTTTAGGGTCGCTGGAAGCATGAAAATCACCTTAAACATGCTCATTTTAGCTCTAAAAGTGATGATCCACCTACAAATGTGAACTGACGTTCAAAAAGGCTAAATTCGAAAACGGACCATTTTTCAACTTTCTGAAGCATGAAGTAAGGGGGGTGTTATCTCTTTTGTCAAAATCATCCATTTGTGCTTGAACATTAAATGCCTCAAAATTTTATTTAGTACACTTCCCGGGGTGAAGAAACACTTTTTGAGACGTCAGAGTGAGTAAATTGGCCATTTTCATGCACTTTTAATCATCCCAAATATCTTGCATTTAGGGCTCCCCTGGAAGCATGGAAATCACCTTAAACATGCTCATTTTAGCTCTAAAAGTGACGATCCACCTCCAAATGTGAGATAAAGTAAAAAAATGCAACATTTGAAAAAGGACAATTTTTCACCTTTCTAAAGCATGACGTAATGGGGGGGGGGTTGTTATCTCTTTTGTCAAAAATCTGCAGCTTTTGCATAAACATTAAATGCATCCAAATGGTATTTAGTTAACTTCCCTGGATGCTGAAACAGTTTTTGAGAACTCAGAGTGAGTAAATTGGTCATTTTCATGCACTTTTAACCATTCCACAAATTTTGGGTTTATGGCCCATGGAAGCATGAAAATCACTTTAAACATGCTCATTTTAGCTCTAAAAGTGATGATCCACCTACAAATGTGAGATGACGTTCAAAAATGCAACATTTGAAAATGGACAATTTTTCACCTGTCTGAAGCATGACGTAATGGGAGGGCGTTATCTCTTTTGTCAAAAATCTGCAGTTTTTGCTTGAACATTAAATGCCTCCAAAAGGTATTTAGTTCACTTCCCGGGGTGAAGAAACACTTTTTGAGACCTCAGAGCGAGTAAATTGGCAATTTTCATGCACTTTTAACCATTCCACAAATCTTGCATTTAGGGCGCCTGGAAGCATGAAAATCACTTTAAACGTGCTCATTTTAGCTTTAAAAATGATGATCCACCTTTAAATCTGAGATGACATTCAAAAATCCAGCATTTGAAAACAGCCCATTTTTCACCTTTCTGAAGCATGACGTAATGGGGGGGGGGGGGGGGGGGGGTATCTCTTTTGGTAAAACATCTGCAGTTTTTCCTTGAACATTAAATGCATCCAAATGGTATTTTGTTCACTTCCCGGGGTGAAGAAACACTTTTTGAGACCTCAGAGTGAGTACATTGGCCATTTTCCTGCATTTTTAACCATTCCACATATCTTGCGTTTATGGCCCCTGGTAGCATGAAAATCACTTTAGACATGCTCTTTTAGCTCTAAAAGTGATGATCCACCTACAAATGTGAGATGACGTTCAAAAAAGCAACATTCGAAAATAAAAATTTTTCACCTTTCTGAAGCATGACGTAATGGGGGGGTATCTCTTTTGTCGAAAATCAGCCGTTTTTTCTTGAACATTAAATGCCTCCAAATGGTATTTAGTTCACTTCCGTGGGTGAAGAAACAGTTTTTGAGACCTCAGAGTGAGTAAATTGGCCATTTTCATGCACTTTTAACCATTCCACAAATCTTGCGTTTATGGCTTCTGGAAGCATGAAAATCACTTTAAACATGCTCATTTTAGCTCTAAAAGTGATAATCCACCTACAAATGTGAACTGACGTTCAAAAATGCAACATTTGAAAATGGACAATTTTTCACCTGTCTGAAGCATGACATAATGGGAGGGTGTTATCTCTTTTGTCAAAAATCAGCCTTTTTGCTTGAACATTAAATGCCTCCAAATGGTATTTAGTTCACTTCCCGGGGTGAAGAAACACTTTTTGAGACCTCAGAGTTTGTAAATTGGCCATTTTCATGCACTTTTAACCATTCCACAAATCCTGCGTTTTTGGCCCCTGGAAGCATGAAAATCACTTTAAACATGCTCATTTTAGCTCTGAAAGTGATAATCCACCTACAAATGTGAACTGACGTTCAAAAATGCAACATTTGAAAATGGCCAATTTTTCACCTGTCTGAAGCATGACGTAATGGGAGGGCGTTATCTCTTTTGTCAAAAATCAGCCGTTTTTGCTTGAACAATAAATGCCTCCAAATGGTATTTAGTTCACTTCCCGAAGTGAAGAAACACTTTTAAAGACCTCAGAATGAGTAAATTGGCCATTTTCATGCACTTTTAACCATCCCAAAAATCTTGCATTTTAGCCCCTGAAAGCATGACAATCACTTTAAACGTGCTCATTTTAGCTTTAAAAATGATGATCCACCTTTAAATTTGAGATGACATTCAAAAATCCAGCATTTGAAAACAGACCATTTTTCACCTTTCTGAAGCATGACGTAATGGGAGGGGGTGGTGTTATCTCTTTTGTCAAAAATCTGCAGTTTTTGCTTGAACATTAAATGCCTCCAAAAGGTATTTAGTTCACTTCCCGGGGTGAAGAAACACTTTTTGAGACCTCAGAGCGAGTAAATTGGCAATTTTCATGCACTTTTAACCATTCCACAAATCTTGCATTTAGGGCTCCTGGAAGCATGAAAATCACTTTAAACGTGCTCATTTTAGCTTTAAAAATGATGATCCACCTTTAAATCTGAGATGACATTAAAAAATCCAGCATTTGAAAACGGACCATTTTTCACCTTTCTGAAGCATGACGTAATGGGGGGGGGTATCTCTTTTGGTAAAACATCTGCAGTTTTTCCTTGAACATTAAATGCATCCAAATGGTATTTTGTTCCCTTCCCGGGGTGATGAAACACTTTTTGAGACCTCAGAGTGAGTACATTGGCCATTTGCCTGCATTTTTAACCATTCCACATATCTTGCGTTTATGGCCCCTGGTAGCATGAAAATCACTTTAAACATGCTCATTTTAGCTCTAAAAGTGATGATCCACCTACAAATGTGAGATGACGTTCAAAAAAGCAACATTCGAAAATAACCATTTTTCACCTTTTTGAAGCATGACATAATGGGGGGCTGTTATTTCTTTTGTCAAAAATCTTTTGTTTTTGCTTGAACATTAAATGCCTCCAAATGGTATTTAGTTCACTTCCCTGGGTGAAGAAACACTTTGAGACCTCAGAGTGAGTAAATAGGCCATTTTCATGCACTTCTAACCATTCCACAAATCATGCGTTCATGGCCCCTGGAAGCATGAAAATCACTTTAAACATGGTAATTTTAGGTCTAAAAGTGATGATCCACCTCCAAATGTGAGATGACGTTCAAAAATACAACATTTGAAAAAGGACAATTTTTCACCTTTGTGAAGCATGAGGTAATGGGGGGTGTTATCTCTTTTGTCAAAAATCTGCAGTTTTTGCTTGAACACTAAATGCATCCAACTGGTATTTAGTTCACTTCCCTGGATGAAGAAATAGTTTTTGAGACCTCTGAGTGAGTACATTGGCCATTTTCATGCACTTTTAACCAGTCCACAAATCTTGCGTTTAGGGAGCCTGGAAGCATGAAAATCACCTTAATCATGCTCATTTTAGCTCTAAAAGTGATGATCTACCTCCAAATGTGAACTGACGGTAAAAAATTTAACATTTGAAAAAGGACCATTTTTCACCTTTATGAAGCATGACGTAATGGGGGGGTTGTTATCTCTTTTGTCGAAAATCAGCCGTTTTTTCTTGAACATTAAATGCCTCCAAATGGTATTTAGTTCACTTCCGTGGGTGAAGAAATAGTTTTTGAGACCTCTGAGTGAGTAAATTGGCATTTCCATGCACTTTTAACCATTCCACAAATCTTGCGTTTATGGCCCCTGGAAGCATGAGAATCACTTTAAACATGCTCATTTTAGCTCTAAAAGTGAGAATCCACCTACAAATGTGAACTGACGTTCAAAAATGCAACATTTGAAAATTGACAATTTTTCACCTTTCTGAAGCATGACGTAATGGGGGGGGGGTGTTATCTCTTTTGTCAAAAATCTGCAGTTTTTACTTGAACATTAAATGCATCCAAATGGTATTTAGTTCACTTCCCAGGATGAAGAAATAGTTTTTGAGACCTCAGAGTGAGTAATTTGGCCATTTTCATGCACTTTTAACCATTCCACAAATCTTGCGTTTATGGCCCCTGGAAGCATGAAAATCACTTTAAACATGCTCATTTTAGCTCTAAAAGTGATAATCCACCTACAAATGTGAACTGACGTTCAAAAATGCAACATTTGAAAATGGACAATTTTTCACCTGTCTGAAGCATGACGTAATGGGAGGGTGTTATCTCTTTTGTCAAAAATCAGCCTTTTTGCTTGAACATTAAATGCCTCCAAATGGTATTTAGTTCACTTCCCGGGGTGAAGAAACACTTTTAAAGACCTCAGAATAAGTAAATTGGCCATTTTCATGCACTTTTAACCATCCCAAAAATCTTGTATTTTAGCCCCTGAAAGCATGAAAATCACTTTAAACGTGCTCATTTTAGCTTTAAAAATGATGATTCACCTTTAAATCTGAGATGACATTAAAAAATCCAGCATTTGAAAACGGACCATTTTTCACCTTTCTGAAGCATGACGTAATGGGGGGGTGGTGTTATCTCTTTTGTCAAAAATCTGCAGTTTTTGCTTGAACATTAAATGCCTCCAAAAGGTATTTAGTTCAAATGTCTGACAAAATATCGATATCACAAATATCGATATACAAAAATATCGGAACAAAATTATCGAAATCAAAAATATAGGAATCCTATCCCTAACAAGGTAAGTGCAAATATATCGAAAAAAAATATTGAATGACAAAAATATCGTTTTTTGTAAAATATGTTTTTTTTATTAAATAAAAATCTAATATAAACAAAATATTATTTATAAATGTAATAAACATATTTAAAAATGTACTATAATATTTCAAATTAATTCATAATGTAATACAAATTAATATTAAATATATAATACATCATATATTTTTTATTAATATTAACTCTAAATTAATTATTTTCATAACTTATAAAAAAATAAAAATATAATAAATTACTAATACATTTATATACATAAAATAATCACATAAATAACAATTAATAACAACATAATACTAATAAAAAAGCTAAATACATTTTAGATAGTGTATGAGTAAAAATTACTATTCCCACTCCAGAGAGTGCAACAGTAGGGAAAGTGTTGGATAGCGCAGGGGTAAAAATTACTATTCCCACTCCAGAGGGTGCAACAGTAGGGAAAGTGTTGGATAGCGTAGGGGTAACAATTACTATTCCAACTCCAGAGAGTGCAACAGTAGGGAAAGTGTTGGATAGCGTAGGGGTAACAATTACTATTCCCACTCCAGAGGGTGCAACAGTAGGGAAAGCGTTGGATAGCGTAGGGGTAAAAATTACTATTCCCACTCCAGAGAGTGCAACAGTAGGGAAAGCATTGGATAGCATAGGGGTAAAAATTACTATTCCCACTCCAGAGGGTGCAACAGTAGGGAAAGCGTTGGAAAGCGTAGGGGTTTAAATTACTATTCTCACTCCAGAGAGTGCAACAGTAGGGAAAACGTTGGATAGTGTAGGGGTAACAATTACTATTCCCACTCCAGAGGGTGCAACAGTAGGGAAAGTGTTGGATAGCGTAGGGGTAAAAATTACTATTCCCACTCCAGAGAGTGCAACAGTAGGGAAAGCGTTGGATAGCATAGGGGTAAAAATTACTATTCCCACTCCAGAGGGTGCAACAGTAGGGAAAGCGTTGGATAGCGTAGGGGTTTAAATTACTATTCCCACTCCAGAGAGTGCAACAGTAGGGAAAACGTTGGATAGCGTAGGGGTTTAAATTACTATTCCCACTCCAGAGAGTGCAACAGTAGGGAAAACGTTGTATAGCGTAGGGGTAACAATTACTATTCCCACTCCAGAGGGTGCAACAGTAGGGAAAGCTTTGGATAGCGTAGGGGTAAAAATTACTATTCCCACTCCAGAGAGTGCAACAGTAGGGAAAGCGTTAGATAGCGTAGGGGTAAAAATTACTATTCCCACTCCAGAGGGTGCAACAGTAGGGAAAGCGTTGGATAGCGTAGGGGTTTAAATTACTATTCCCACTCCAGAGAGTGCAACAGTAGGGAAAGCGTTAGATAGCGTAGGGTTAAAAATTACTATTCCTGCTCCAGAGGGTGCAACAGTAGGGAAAGCGTGGGATAGCGTAGGGGTCAAAATTACTATTCCCACTCCAGACGGTGCAACAGTAGGGAAAGCGTAGGATAGCGTAGGGGTAAAAATTACTATTCCCACTCCAGAGGGTGCAACAGTAGGGAAAGCGTTGGATAGCGTAGGGGTAAAAATTACTATTCCCACTCCAGAGGGTGCAACAGTAGGGAAAGCGTTGGATTGCGTAGGGTTTAAATTACTTCCCACACTACTCCCCCTGTAACACACAACACACTACACATTATAAAAAAACACAATTAATAAAAGTTTCAATTAATCAATTAATAACAATAAATATTATTAAATTAATGTAATTATAAATGAACTATTTAACACTTATTAATTACCAATTAATTAACAATAAATACCAATAAATAAATACAATCTCTTTAATTAATTACATGTAAATATATAACACCCTACTCCCCTATAAACACACAACCCACTACACATAAATAAATGAAATCATTTAATCACCTAATAATTATTAATTACCAATTAATTATTATTTAACAATATCAAAAATTAATAAATTAAACATATTAACACATTAACTCTAATTATTTCAATATACTACTTAATATTATTTAATTACAAATTAATTATTAATTAACAATTACACTAAATTAAATATATTAGCACAATAAATCTAATTAATGTAATTAACTAATTAACATTAATTAATTACTAATTAAATATTAATTAACAATAACAATAAATTATATATCTTAGCACATTAAATCTAATTAATTTAATTAACTAATTAATATTAATTAATTACCAATTAATTATTATTTAACAATAACACTAAATTAAATATATTACAACATTAAATCTAATTAATGTAATTAACTAATTAGTCTTAATTAATTACAAATTAATTATTAATTAAAAAAATATTTAAAAATATATATTAATTATTTAATTATGATTAAATTACTTCCCACCCTATTCCCCTATAAACCCACAACCCGCTCTAATACTAAAACGCAAAATGTTAACATAATTACTAATTTTCAAACATACATTTCTAAACATATTTAGCAAACATATAAACAACATAATAAAATACTTAACACTAAACAACAAAATTTTGATATTACTAACATACATACCTTAATCTCGATATTCTGTCTGTCGATATTATGGCACATCGATATACTATGTACCTCCTAACTTGAGTGGACTCACCAATCAACCTCTGTGCGCTGTTGCTTTTAGTGAAATATTCACAACAATCTCAGATATTAAACCATTATACACAAAATACATTGAGCTTAACATTGAATTTTTCTCAATCTTATTCCTGAACATATACTCAACTTTTGCTCTGCAAACATAATTTTAATTTGATTGTAGTCATCAATTCAGAAAAACATTAACATATTTCTATTAGTTTTACACATTTGTTAACAATGCAATTTTGCAATTCATGAAGGTGATGTTGCCCGATGCATTTCGAGTCCCAAAAGACTCTTCCTCAGGGGCCTGAAACTAAATGTATACATAACATGAGTTAAAACACTGTCCACTTTCAAAAAATTCTCTCAAAAGATTCTCAAAATTCTAAATGTAGTAGGCAATACAAGAATTTCCTTGTAGGTGAAAATAATAATGAATTGTGTTTAGATTCCACCACCTCACCACAAACTGTGGAAAACAATACATAAATGTACTCACATTCCAACAATGTGTTTTGACACCGCCTGTCAAAAGTATAAACAAAAACACCAGAATAAAACTACGTTCTATTTGTTAACTAAATCGACACTGGTTCTCAAAAGACGTCACCACGTCTTACCTTGATCTTTCCTGAGTCGCAATAAATCACCTCTGCCTTCAAAACGGCAAGCTTCTGTCACCTGAAAAAACGGAACACGCTATTCAGCCTCACTCCTCCCTCGCAATGTTGGTGTCTATCCTGCCCATGACCCTCCTACGTACCTTGTCTACACCGCATGGGTGCTCACTCTGGGTTCCCTTGACATCACGGCCGTTCGCCACAAAGCACTCACAAGCTCTCCCTACTTTATTGCTGTCTCCGCCATACTCACTCCGCTGTTACTTCCGGGTTCAAACATCGAAGACGGACTATTCCACCCGCCGTTTCGGCACATTCGCATACCTCCCGCCATCTTAACCTCGCTGAACACAAAGATCTATCTCTCTACAACGTGAGGCCGCCTCACCTATCCCTACCTATAATGAACCTGCCATTCAAAACACAACACCAAACTTTACTATCTTGACCCAATACCCTGTGCATGCAGATCGAAGACCTTTTACAACAACGGTGAAAAATAAATAAAATAAAATTAAAAAAGGACAAATAATCTAAAAAAATAAATAAAAAGAAGACAGATGGTGTGAGCTTAATAATAAACACAATATGAGATAGACATTATGCAAGATGCATGTTTGTACAACAGTATATACAGAACTCATTTGGTCAGTCAAAAACCTACAAATACACTCCAGGTGCATCCTTCTTACAGAAAACATGAATAATCAATTTTTTCATTGAGCCCTTTTGGCTCTTTTGTTCCTAATCTTTTTATCCAAAATATTTCTCTTTGAAGGAGGGATCTGGTCAGATCCCCTCCTTCTCGTGGCTTAATTTTTTCCAGGACTGAAAACTGTATCTGGGAGATGTTATGTTTGTTTTCCAGCCAATGTCTTGCAAGATTACTCTTGATGTTAGCATTCCTAATGGTACTCTTGTGTTCTGATATACGAAGTTTTAGTTTTCGTTCTGTTTTTCCCACGTAGAGTTTTCCACATGGGCATTTGATATAATATATCAAATTGTTGGAGTTGCAATCACAGTCATAGTATAGTGATAATATTTTACCCGTTTGTGGATGATGCAGATTTGCCCCAATAATGACATTATTACAATGTACACAGTTCATGCAGCGTTTCATCCCCTTCTGAACTCGCTCTTGTTGTATTGCTGGTGTGTTTAACAATTCTTTCAAGTTTTTTGATCTTGTATATGCAAGAATTGTTTTTTGCGAAAAAATCCCTTCGAAATCTGGTTCATTCTGTAAAAGTTCCCAATGCCGTGTGATGGTATTTTTGATTTTCACGGAACTGGTAGAGAATTTTGATACAAATACCTGCCTATTCTGGGTTTTCTTGGGCTTTTGTTTCAACAGTTTCTCTCTGGCGTATGCTTTAATCCGTTCTTCGATTTTTTCAAGGATTTTTTGGGGGTACCCCCTTTCCAGGTATTTGGAATGTTGTAAATTTAGGTGCTTTTCCAAAGTCTCTGGCTCTGAACAAATTCTTTTTATCCTCATATATTGAGACATTGGTAAATTGTCTTTCAGATTTTGCGAATGGAAACTTTGGTACAAAAGTGAGTTGTTCACATCTGTGTCTTTTCGAAATACTTCAGTGCAAATTCTTCCCTCCTTTAAACTTATGGCCACATCCAAAAATGAAATTTCACAATCACTGATGGTGTGAGTGAACTTGATTTGTTCAATGTGTGTATTAAGAAGATTGATTTTTTGTTCCAGGGTTTCTCTGCTGCCTGACCATAACACAAAAATGTCATCAATAAATCTTTGATACAAAATGCTGCTTTTTCGCCAATCATCATCTGTGTATATAAAATCTGATTCAAACTTTGCCATAAATGTATTGGCATATGCTGGAGCTCCAGCAAATCCCATCGAGGTTCCACTCTTTTGTAAAAAGAACTTGGAGTCCCATTCGAAATAACTGTGGTACAGGCAAAAATGTAACAGTTCCAAAATAAATGTTTTTTCTGCTCTGATGTCTGTTTGGTTCAACAAAGCCCATTCCACGGCTTCCAGTCCTGATTGGTGGGGAATAGATGTATATAAAGATTTGACATCTATAGTACAGAGTAACAGATTCTGGGTAGTTGGGATTTCCTTGAGTTTCAATAAGAAATGATTCGTATCTTTGATGTAAGAGGGCCAATTCTGCACGAATTGTTGCAAGAATGTATCAATGTATTGGCCCAATGGCTCGAAAATGGTACCACATCCTGTTACAATCGGTCTCATCGGTGGATTATATTTGTCCTTGTGGACCTTGGGGAGCATGTATAGGCGAGGACGCCTGGGATATTGTACTGTAAGGAATTGTTTCGTGGCATTTGAAATGTAACCTAATTCATAGGCTTGATCTAAGATTATTTTTATGGTTGCTTCCAATTCTTTAATAGGGTTCTTCATCTAGTAATTCTTTAATAGGGTCTTCAAATAGGTGATTTCATCAGAAACATGTTCATGAACTTTACGTAAATAAAATTATTTATCCATAATGATAATGGCTCCTCCTTTATCAGCTTTTTGAATGAAAATCTTTTCATTGTTTTGTAAACTTTTCAAGATGTTTCTGTCATGATCCGAAAGATTTTTGGTTTTGGATTTCCGAAAACTCAATTTGTCTAAATCATTACGAACTGATTTTTCAAATGCTTCCAGAATTTTATGTGAAACTGGGGATTGGTATTTAGACTTAGGTTTAAACTCCATAAGTTCTGCTGGTTCTTTGTCAGGTTGTTTTGGAACCACATTTGTGAAGAAATGTCTTAGTTTGAGGACTCTCATGAATTTGAAGAGAGATACTTCACATTCCAAAATGTTCGTGTCATAGGTGGGAACAAAGCCCATACCTCTGTTTAAAACTCTCAGTTCATCTGATGTTAATTCCGTTTTAGATATGTTTATTACTAGGTTTGTTTGGTGCTCCGTGTTCGTGCTCCTTCTTTTACCTCTCCGGGTTTTGTTTTGGTTTTTCCAGGTGGTTGGTTTAAATCCCCGACCTGGGGAAAAGAAGATTTGGATGTTCCAGAGGCTGAAGCACTTTCTTCAGTTACTACTGATCCAGATGTTCCTGGTATTTGGGTTTGTGCTGATGGTCTGTTTGCACTTAGGTCGGTATCTGACACTAAACTTTCTTCAGATGTTGTCGGTGCTTTCTTTTTGGTGTATGCTCTTCTTTGGGCGTATTCCTCGGCCCAAGTGTAAACTTCATTTAGCTTGTATTCAAGCGTATCTCTTTTGAATTTCCTTAGTTTACCCTCTTGGATTTCTTTAGAATATATATCTAGTTTTGTGTTGATGTCATTCAAAACTTTCTCCCAGTCTTCCTTATCCATCCTACTCTCCAAATTCTGCTTAATTTCATCAATTTCGTTGGTTAATTCCGTGATGACTCTGGCCAATTCCTCTATTAACAGTAAAATCAAATCTAATGAGCACTTATTCAGGATACAGTGCCACTTTTCCATAAACTCCTTATTCATGTGAAATCTGTATAGCATCAGTTTTATGGACATTCTCAACCCTCGTGGAATTCTCTTTACCCTGTGGTACTGCACCAGGGTTGATGCATGAAGTCTCTGACTGACTTGCCGTTTTGCCAAAAATTCTAATTGTTTCAACTGCTGCGCAACTGTGTTGCCTTGTACATTAGAAGATTGTACTTCTTGTATTAGAGAGTAAATATCAGTTGCTTCTTCTGATGTATAGGCTAAAGTTTTAGCCCTATTGTCTGTAAGACTGGAAATATGATCAAACGACATGTTTTACGGATGCGGGTGCTTAACTCCTTCGGATAATGTAACAAAATGAACTGATTTGAGTTGAGAAGCACACCTAATTATTTTCTATGTTTTTTAGAACCACTATCTATTGTGGATTTAATTGTTTATTTACAAGCGTGCTGCAGAGGTGGCACGTCTATCCGCACACCGTGCCATAAACAATGTACCTCCTAACTTGAGTGGACTCACCACTCAACCTCTGCGCGCTGTTGCTTTTAGTGAAATATTCACAACAATCTCAGATATTAAACCATTATACACAAAATACATTGAGCTTAACATTGAATTTTTCTCAATCTTATTCCTGAACATATACTCAACTTTTGCTCTGCAAACATAATTTTAATTTGATTGTAGTCATCAATTCAGAAAAACATTAACATATTTCTATTAGTTTTACACATTTGTTAACAATGCAATTTTGCAATTCATGAATGTGATGTTGCCCGATGCATTTCGAGTCCCAAAAGACTCTTCCTCAGGGGCCTGAAACTAAATGTATACATAACATGAGTTAAAACACTGTCCACTTTCAAAAAATTCTCTCAAAAGATTCTCAAAATTCTAAATGTAGTAGGCAATACAAGAATTTCCTTGCAGGTGAAAATAATAATGAATTGTGTTTAGATTCCACCACCTCACCACAAACTGTGGAAAACAATACATACATGTACTCACATTCCAACAATGTGTTTTGACAGCGCCTGTCAAAAGTATAAACAAAAACACCAGAATAAAACTACGTTCTATTTGTTAACTAAATCGACACTGGTTCTCAAAAGACGTCACCACGTCTTACCTTGATCTTTCCTGAGTCGCAATAAATCACCTCTACCTTCAAAACGGCAAGCTTCTGTCACCTGAAAAAACGGAACACGCTATTCAGCCTCACTCCTCCCTCGCAATGTTGGTGTCTATCCTGCCCATGACCCTCCTACGTACCTTGTCTACACCGCATGGGTGCTCACTCTGGGTTCCCTTCTACATCACGGCCGTTCGCCACAAAGCACTCACAAGCTCTCCCTACTTTATTGCTGTCTCCGCCGTACTCACTCCGCTGTTACTTCCGGGTTCAAACATCGAAGACGGACTATTCCACCCGCCGTTTCGGCACATTCGCATACCTCCCGCCATCTTAACCTCGCTGAACACAAAGATCTATCTCTCTACAACGTGAGGCCGCCTCACCTATCCCTACCTATAATGAACCTGCCATTCAAAACACAACACCAAACTTTACTATCTTGACCCAATACCATGTGCATGCAGATCGAAGACCTTTTACAACAACGGTGAAAAATAAATAAAATAAAATTAAAAAAGGACAAAAAAATCTAAAAAAATAAATAAAAAGAAGACAGATGGTGTGAGCTTAATAATAAACAAAATACGAGATAGACATTATGCAAGATGCATGTTTGTACAACAGTATATACAGAACTCATTTGGTCAGTCAAAAACCTACAAATACACTCCAGGTGAATCCTTCTTACAGAAAACATGAATAATCAATTTTTTCATTGAGCCCTTTTGGCTCTTGTGTTCAAGCTACATGAAGTTTACACTTGGGCCGAGGTATACGCCCAAAGAAGAGCATACACCAAAAAGAAAGCACCGACAACATCTGAAGAAAGTATAGTGTCAGATACCGTCCTAAGTGCAAACAGACCATCAGCACAAACACAAATACCAGGAACATCTGGATCAGTAGTAACTGAAGAAAGTGCTTCAGCCTCTGGAACATCCAAATCTTCTTTTCCCCAGGTCGGGGATTTAAACCAACCACCTGGAAAAACCAAAACAAAACCCGGAGAGGTAAAAGAAGGAGCACGAACACGGAGCACCAAACAAACCTAGTAATAAACATATCTAAAACGGAATTAACATCAGATGAACTGAGAGTTTTAAACAGAGGATTGGGCTTTGTTCCCACCTATGACACGAACATTTTGGAATGTGAAGTATCTCTCTTCAAATTCATGAGAGTCCTCAAACTAAGACATTTCTTCACGAATGTGGTTCCAAAACAACCTGACAAAGAACCAGCAGAACTTATGGAGTTTAAACCTAAGTCTAAATACCAATCCCCAGTTTCACATAAAATTCTGGAAGCATTTGAAAAATCAGTTCGTAATGATTTAGACAAATTGAGTTTTCGGAAATCCAAAACCAAAAATCTTTCGGATCATGACAGAAACATCTTGAAAAGTTTACAAAACAATGAAAAGATTTTCATTCAAAAAGCTGATAAAGGAGGAGCCATTATCATTATGGATAAAGAATTTTATTTACGTAAAGTTCATGAGCATGTTTCTGATGAAATCACCTATTTGAAGACCCTATTAAAGAATTACTAGATGAAGACCCTATTAAAGAATTGGAAGCAACCATAAAAATAATCTTAGATCAAGCCTATGAATTAGGTTACATTTCAAATGCCACGAAACAATTCCTTACAGTACAATATCCCAGGCGTCCTCGCCTATACATGCTCCCCAAGGTCCACAAGGACAAATATAATCCACCGATGAGACCGATTGTAACAGGATGTGGTACCATTTTCGAGCCATTGGGCCAATACATTGATACATTCTTGCAACAATTCGTGCAGAATTGGCCCTCTTACATCAAAGATACGAATCATTTCTTATTGAAACTCAAGGAAATCCCAACTACCCAGAATCTGTTACTCTGTACTATAGATGTCAAATCTTTATATACATCTATTCCCCACCAATCAGGACTGGAAGCCGTGGAATGGGCTTTGTTGAACCAAACAGACATCAGAGCAGAAAAAACATTTATTTTGGAACTGTTACATTTTTGCCTGTACCACAGTTATTTCGAATGGGACTCCAAGTTCTTTTTACAAAAGAGTGGAACCTCGATGGGATTTGCTGGAGCTCCAGCATATGCCAATACATTTATGGCAAAGTTTGAATCAGATTTTATATACACAGATGATGATTGGCGAAAAAGCAGCATTTTGTATCAAAGATTTATTGATGACATTTTTGTGTTATGGTCAGGCAGCAGAGAAACCCTGGAACAAAAAATCAATCTTCTTAATACACACATTGAACAAATCAAGTTCACTCACACCATCAGTGATTGTGAAATTTCATTTTTGGATGTGGCCATAAGTTTAAAGGAGGGAAGAATTTGCACTGAAGTATTTCGAAAAGACACAGATGTGAACAACTCACTTTTGTACCAAAGTTTCCATCCGCAAAATCTGAAAGACAATTTACCAATGTCTCAATATATGAGGATAAAAAGAATTTGTTCAGAGCCAGAGACTTTGGAAAAGTACCTAAATTTACAACATTCCAAATACCTGGAAAGGGGGTACCCCCAAAAAATCCTTGAAAAAATCGAAGAACGGATTAAAGCATACGACAGAGAGAAACTGTTGAAACAAAAGCCCAAGAAAACCCAGAATAGGCAGGTATTTGTATCAAAATTCTCTACCAGTTCCGTGAAAATCAAAAATACCATCACACGGCATTGGGAACTTTTACAGAATGAGCCAGATTTCGAAGGGATTTTTTCGCAAAAAACAATTTTTGCATATACAAGATCAAAAAACTTGAAAGAATTGTTAAACACACCAGCAATACAACAAGAGCGAGTTCAGAAGGGGATGAAACGCTGCATGAACTGTGTACATTGTAATAATGTCATTATTGGGGCAAATCTGCATCATCCACAAACGGGTAAAATATTATCACTATACTATGACTGTGATTGCAACTCCAACAATTTGATATATTATATCAAATGCCCATGTGGAAAACTCTACGTGGGAAAAACAGAACGAAAACTAAAACTTCGTATATCAGAACACAAGAGTACCATTAGGAATGCTAACATCAAGAGTAATCTTGCAAGACATTGGCTGGAAAACAAACATAACATATCCCAGATATAGTTTTCAGTCCTGGAAAATATTAAGCCACGAGAAGGAGAGGATCTGACCAGATCCCTCCTTCAAAGAGAAATATTTTGGATAAAAAGATTAGGAACACAAGAGCCAAAAGGGCTCAATGAAAAAATTGATTATTCATGTTTTCTGTAAGAAGGATGCACCTGGAGTGTATTTGTAGGTTTTTGACTGACCAAATGAGTTCTGTATATACTGTTGTACAAACATGCATCTTGCATAATGTCTATCTCGTATTTTGTTTATTATTAAGCTCACACCATCTGTCTTCTTTTTATTTATTTATTTAGATTTTTTGTCCTTTTTTAATTTAATTTTATTTATTTTTCACCGTTGTTGTAAAAGGTCTTCGATCTGCATGCACAGGGTATTGGGTCAAGATAGTAAAGTTTGGTGTTGTGTTTTGAATGGCAGGTTCATTATAGGTAGGGATAGGTGAGGCGGCCTCACGTTGTAGAGAGATAGATCTTTGTGTTCAGCGAGGTTAAGATGGCGGGAGGTATGCGAATGTGCCGAAACGGCGGGTGGAATAGTCCGTCTTCGATGTTTGAACCCGGAAGTAACAGCGGAGTGAGTACGGCGGAGACAGCAATAAAGTAGGGAGAGCTTGTGAGTGCTTTGTGGCGAACGGCCGTGATGTCAAGGGAACCCAGAGTGAGCACCCATGCGGTGTAGACAAGGTACGTAGGAGGGTCATGGGCAGGATAGACACCAACATTGCGAGGGAGGAGTGAGGCTGAATAGCGTGTTCCGTTTTTTCAGGTGACAGAAGCTTGCCGTTTTGAAGGTAGAGGTGATTTATTGCGACTCAGGAAAGATCAAGGTAAGACGTGGTGACGTCTTTTGAGAACCAGTGTCGATTTAGTTAACAAATAGAACGTAGTTTTATTCTGGTGTTTTTGTTTATACTTTTGACAGGCGGTGTCAAAACACATTGTTGGAATGTGAGTACATTTATGTATTGTTTTCCACAGTTTGTGGTGAGGAGGTGGAATCTAAACACAATTCATTATTAATTTCACCTACAAGGAAATTCTTGTATTGCCTACTACATTTAGAATTTTGAGAGAATCTTTTGAGAGAATTTTTTGAAAGTGGACAGTGTTTTAACTCATGTTATGTATACATTTAGTTTCAGGCCCCTGAGGAAGAGTCTTTTGGGACTCGAAATGCATCGGGCAACATCACCTTCATGAATTGCAAAATTGCATTGTTAACAAATGTGTAAAACTAATAGAAATATGTTAATGTTTTTCTGAATTGATGACTAAAATCTAATTAAAATTATGTTTGCAGAGCAAAAGTTGAGTATATGTTCAGGAATAAGATTGAGAAAAATTCAATGTTAAGCTCAATGTATTTTGTGTATAATGGTTTAATATCTGAGATTGTTGTGAATATTTCACTAAAAGCAACAGCGCGCAGAGATTGAGTGGTGAGTCCACTCAAGTTAGGAGGTACATTGTTTATGGCACGGTGTGCGGATAGACGTGCCACCTCTGCAGCACGCTTGTAAATAAACAATTAAATCCACAATAGATAGTGGTTCTAAAAAACATAGAAAATAATTAGGTGTGCTTCTCAACTCAAATCAGTACATCGATATACTATACCATCGATATTAAAACATCGATATTATTGTATATCGATATTTTAATTTCGATATTTTGTCTGACTACCATTTAGTTCACTTCCCGGGTGAAGAAACACTTTTTGAGACCTCCGAGCGAGTAAATTGGCAATTTTCATGCACTTTTAACCATTCCACAAATCTTGCATTTAGGGCTCCTGGAAGCATGAAAATCACTTTAAACGTGCTCATTTTAGCTTTAAAAATGATGATCCACCTTTAAATCTGAGATGACATTCAAAAATCCAGCATTTGAAAACGGACCATTTTTCACCTTTCTGAAGCATGACGTAATGGGGGGGGGGGGGTATTTCTTTTGGTAAAACATCTGCAGTTTTTCCTTGAACATTAAATGCATCCAAATGGTATTTTGTTCACTTCCCGGGGTGAAGAAACACTTTTTGAGACCTCAGAGTGAGTACATTGGCCATTTTCCTGCATTTTTAACCATTCCACATATCTTGCGTTTATGGCCCCTGGTAGCATGAAAATCACTTTAAACATGGTAATTTTAAGTCTAAAAGTGATGATCCACCTCCAAATGTGAGATGACGTTCAAAAATACAACATTTGAAAAAGGACCATTTTTCACCTTTGTGAAGCATGAGGTAATGGGGGGTGTTATCTCTTTTGTCAAAAATCTGCAGTTTTTGCTTGAACACTAAATGCATCCAACTGGTATTTAGTTCACTTCCCTGGATGAAGAATTAGTTTTTGAGACCTTAGAGTTAGTAAATTGGCCATTTTCATGCACTTTTAACTATTCCACAAATCTTGCGTTTATGGCCCCTGGAAGCATGAAAATCACTTTAAACATGCTAATTTTAGCTCTAAAAGTGATAATCCACCTAAAATGTGAACTAACGTTCAAAAATGAAACATTTGAAAATGGACAATTTTTCACCTGTCTGAAGCATGACGTAATGGGGGGGGTGTTATCTCTTTTTTTCAAAAATCATCCGTTTTTGCTTGAACATTAAATGCCTCCAAATGGTATTTAGTTCACTTCCCGGGGTGAAGAAACACTTTTTGAGACCTCAGAATGAGTAAATTGGCCATTTTCCTGCATTTTTAACAATTCTATAAATCTTGCGTTTGTGGCCCCTGGAAGCATGAAAATTACTTTGAACATGCTCATTTTAGCTCTAAAACTGATGATCCACCTACAAATGTGAGATGACGTTCCAAAATGCAACTTTTGAAAATAACCATTTTTCACTTTTCTGAAGCATGACGTTATGGGGGGTGTTATCTCTTTTGTAAAAAATCTGCCATTTTTCCTTGAACATTAAATGCCTCCAAATGGTATTTTGTTCACTTCCCGGGATGAAGAAACACTTTTTGAGACCTCAGAGTGAGTAAATTGGCCATTTTCCTGCATTTTTAAGTATTCCACAAATCTTGCGTTTATGGCCCCTGGAAGCATTAAAATTACTTTAAACATGCTCATTTTAGCTCTAAAAGTGATGATTCACCTACAAATTTGAGATGACGTTCAAAAATGCAACGTTTGAAAATAACCGTTTTTCACCTTTCTGAAGCATGACGTTATGGGGGGGGTGTTATCTCTTTTGTCAAAAATCAGCCGTTTTTGCTTGAACATTAAATGCCTCCAAATGGTATTTAGTTCACTTCCCGGGGTGAAGAAACACTTTTTGAGACCTCAGAATGAGTAAATTGGCCATTTTCCTGCATTTTTAACAATTCTATAAATCTTGCGTTTGTGGCCCCTGGAAGCATGAAAATTACTTTGAACATGCTCATTTTAGCTCTAAAACTGATGATCCACCTACAAATGTGAGATGACGTTCCAAAATGCAACTTTTGAAAATAACCATTTTTCACTTTTCTGAAGCATGACGTTATGGGGGGCGTTATCTCTTTTGTAAAAAATCTGCCATTTTTCCTTGAACATTAAATGCCTCCAAATGGTATTTAGTTCACTTCCCGGGATGAAGAAACACTTTTTGAGACCTCAGAGTGAGTAAATTGGCCATTTTCATGCACTTTTAACCATTCCACAAATCTTGCGTTTAGGGCCCATGGAAGCATGAAAATCACTTTAAACATGCTCATTTTAGCTCTAAAAGTGATGATCCACCTACAAATGTGAGATGACGTTCAAAAATGCAACATTTGAAAATAACCATTTTTCACCTCTCTGAAGCATGACGTTATGGAGGGGTGTTATCTCTTTTGTCAAAAATCTGCAGTTTTTACTTGAACATTAAATGCATACAAATGGTATTTAGTTCACTTCCCAGGATGAAGAAATAGTTTTTGAGACCTCAGAGTGAATAAATTGGCCATTTTCATGCACTTTTAACCATTCCACAAATCTTGCGTTTATGGCCCCTGGAAGCATGAAAATCACTTTAAACATGCTCATTTTAGCTCTAAAAGTGATAATCCACCTACAAATGTGAACTGACATTCAAAAATGCAACATTTGAAAATGGACAATTTTTCAC
Source organism: Lissotriton helveticus (assembly GCF_964261635.1). NCBI lineage: Eukaryota > Metazoa > Chordata > Amphibia > Caudata > Salamandridae > Lissotriton > Lissotriton helveticus. Next base: position 1,137,090,289 of record NC_136061.1, on the reverse strand, counting down.
CTGTCTGAAGCATGACGTAATGGGGGGGTGTTATCTCTTTTGTAAAAATTCTGCAGTTTTTGCTTGAACATTAAATGCCTCCAAATGTTATTTAGTTCACTTCCCGGGGTGAAGAAACACTTTTTGAGACCTCAGAATGAGTAAATTGGCCATTTTCCTGCATTTTTAACAATTCTATAAATCTTGCGTTTATGGCCCTTGGAAGCATGAAAATTACTTTAAACATGCTCATTTTAGTTCTAAAAGTGATATTCCACCTACAAATGTGAGATGACGTTAAAAAATGCAACATTTGAAAATAACCATTTTTCACCTTTCTGAAGCATGACGTTATGGGGGGGCGTTATCTCTTTTGTAAAAAATCTGCCATTTTTCCTTGAACATTAAATGCCTCCAAATGGTATTTAGTTCACTTCCCGGGATGAAGAAACACTTTTTGAGACCTCAGAGTGAGTAAATAGGCCATTTTCATGCACTTCTAACCATTCCACAAACCATGCGTTCATGGCCCCTGGAAGCATGAAAATCACTTTAAACATGGTAATTTTAGGTCTAAAAGTGATGATCCACCTCCAAATGTGAGATGACGTTCAAAAATACAACATTTGAAAAAGGACCATTTTTCACCTTTGTGAAGCATGAGGTAATGGGGGGTGTTATCTCTTTTGTCAAAAATCTGCAGTTTTTGCTTGAACACTAAATGCATCCAACTGGTATTTAGTTCACTTCCCAGGATGAAGAAACACTTTTTGAGACCTCAGAGTGAGTAAATTGGTTATTTTCATGCACTTTTAACTATTTCACAAATCTTGTGTTTATGGCCCCTGGAAGCATGAAAATCACTTTAAACATGCTAATTTTAGCTCTAAAAGTGATGATCCACCTACAAATGTGAAATGACTTTCAAAAATGCAACATTTGAAAATGGACCATTTTTCACCTTTCTGAAGCATGACATAATGGGGGGCTGTTATTTCTTTTGTCAAAAATCTTTTGTTTTTGCTTGATCATTAAATGCCTCCAAATGGTATTTAGTTCACTTCCCTGGGTGAAAAAACACTTTGAGACCTCAGAGTGAGTAAATAGGCCATTTTCATGCACTTCTAACCATTCCACAAACCATGCGTTCATGGCCCCTGGAAGCATGAAAATCACTTTAAACATGGTAATTTTAGGTCTAAAAGTGATGATCCACCTCCAAATGTGAGATGACGTTCAAAAATACAACATTTGAAAAAGGACCATTTTTCACCTTTGTGAAGCATGAGGTAATGGGGGGTGTTATCTCTTTTGTCAAAAATCTGCAGTTTTTGCTTGAACACTAAATGCATCCAACTGGTATTTAGTTCACTTCCCAGGATGAAGAAATAGTTTTTGAGACCTCAGAGTGAGTAAATTGGTTATTTTCATGCACTTTTAACTATTTCATAAATCTTGCGTTTATGGCCCCTGGAAGCATGAAAATCACTCTAAACATGCTAATTTTAGCTATAAAAGTGATAATCCACCTAAAATGTGAACTAACGTTCAAAAATGAAACATTTGAAAACAGACCATTTTTCACCTTTCTGAAGCATGATGTAATGGGGGGGGGGGGGGTTATCTCTTTTGTCAAAAATCATCTGTTTTTGCTTGAACATTAAATGCGCCCAAATGGTATTTAGTTCACTTCCCAGGATGAAGAAACAGTTTTTGAGACCTCAGAGTGAGTAAATAGGCAATTTTCATGCACTTTTAACCCTTCCACAAATCTTGCGTTTATGGCCCCTGGAAGCATCCAAATCACTTCAAACGTGACCCTTTTAGCTCTAAAAGTGATGATCCACCTACAAATGTGAAATGACGTTAAAAAATCCAGCATTTGAAAACGGACCATTTTTCACCTTTCTGAAGCATGACGTAATGGGGGTGGTGTTATCTCTTTTTTTGTCAAAAATCAGCCGTTTTTGCTTGAACATTAAATGCCTCCAAATGGTATTTAGTTCACTTCCCGGGGTGAAGAAACAGTTTTTGAGACCTCAGAGTGAGTAAATTTGCCATTTTCATGCACTTTTAACCATTCCACAAATCTTGCGTTTATGGTCCCTGGAAGCATGAAAATCACTTTAAACATGCTCATTTTAGCTCTAAAAGTGATAATCCACCTACAAATGTGAACTGACGTTCAGAAATGCAACATTTAAAAACAGACCATTTTTCACCTTTCTGAAGCATGACGTAATGGGGGGGGGTGTTATCTCTTGTCAAAAATCAGCTTTTTTTGCTTGAACATTAAATGCCCTCAAATGGTATTTAATTCACTTGCTGGGGTGAAGAAACACTTTTTGACACCTCAGAGTGAGTAAATTGGCACTTTTTATGCATTTTTGACCATTCCACAAATCTTGCGTTTAGGGCCCCTGGGTCTGGGGGGTTCATAATGGACCCCCAAATAAAAAACTTAGTGCCCCGGGGAGGTGGCAGTCCCTGGGGCGTGTGGGGGGGCTCAAGCCCCCCCACGCAGGTTCATTTAATTTAAAAAAAGCCCCAGGCGGCCATGTGCCCCCGCTACACAATTCATTTTAAGCCCCAGGGATGGCTGTCCCTGGGGCTGCGGGGGGCCATGAGCTCCCCGCATTTAATGTCATAAAACCCCGGGGGTGGTGGTGGTCCCGGGGCTTGGGGGACCTTTGAGCCCCCATCCATGTTTTGTAAAGCCCCGGGGGTGGCGGTCCCTGGGGCGGGGAGGCTGGGAGCCCCACACATATTCCACACAAGCCCCATGGGTGGTGGTTCCCGGGGCTTGGGGGCCTCTCTGGGCCCCCCATTACTATAATATATTGTCCAGGTATTTGGCCCCCCGGGGGCTAATTATCAATGAAGCACCGGAGCCGGTGTTTTGTTTTTTTCTTCAGCAGCGGGATGCGCGGATCCTACGCGCATCCCGTGATTTAAAAATATATATAATTGGGTGGCCTTGGGGGTCGTTGTGGGACCTCTGAGCAGGCCAAGGGGGTCAGGGTGTGTCTACCCTTCCCCCTTTGCGTGTTTTGCTCATTTGTTTTCTACTTTCTTGTGCCTCGGTTCTACCGAGGTACAAGATGGCTGCCAACACTTCCTACTTTGAAGTGTTAACAGCCAATTAGCATAAAGCTTGCGCTCGGGAGGATCCGAGGCCGTAGATATATATGTACTTTTAATTGTGATTTTCTCAGGAACTACTGAACGGATTTACACCATTTAAGCAAAAGGCACGAGTCTGAACTAAGGACTACCTCTTTGCCAAATTTGGTATAATTCCGTTCAGCAGTTCGGGCTGTAGCCACGATGAACGGTTTCTACGGAAAATTGGATGGGAAAAACACGTTTTGGGACCCCCATTTTTTCTCTTCCCCTGCTTGACGAATCATCCGAGACTTTCAGGATAGGAGTGGCCCGGAGCTGGCCATTAGGTTTGAAGATTCGTCAACCAGCGCCAAAGTTATTCCAAATAGAATGTTGCGGATTTCCTATGGAAAATAGGTCCTAACTATAAAATGTATGGGTATATATATATATATATATATTTATATATGTGTGTATGGGTGTAGATATATATATATTCACTGAAAAAACCATAGGTTTCAGGAGTTATATAGTTAGTAATTAGCTTTTAAAAAACCTTTGAAATTCACTCAAAAAACTATAAGTTTTAGTGGTGTTATAGTTAGCTGGACATTTTACTCCAACAAAACCATTGAAATTGCTCCTATATAGTTAGTTGTACTAACTATATTTCGCGCACCTGCAATTCACTGCTGATGTCACATCACTGATGACATCTCAAATGACATCACTGATGACATCATCCAGTGAATGTGGTTTGCTTCGTTATTTAAATATGCATTATATATATAGCAATTTGCATTGAAGAATAAGTGGATATATATAAATAAATATTTGGATGGAGGATTTAGTAGCAGTGTAACTGACTGTTTACTTGACCAATTTATAATGTCTCACTAAATATAGTGGATAGTGGCTAAACTGTGTGAATATCTGTATCACTTTGTCAGTTGTTGTGTAAACTGATTCTACAGTTGGTTACCAGCTATGTGAAAGTCTATATTAGTTATTGATTAGTTAACTGAGTATTTGTATGGGAGTGTGAAAGTGTGTGTGGTTCGGTGAGGGGGGTGTGACTGTCCAAAGATGTGTGAATAGTTGATTCAGTAGATATATGGAAGTTAAAACTACATGTTCTAGCAGTTGTTTGGGTGAGTGAATATCTTTATGGGTGTGGTGATGAGCAAATATATTTCTCAATGGAACAGGTCCAACAAACTAGAAAAATAAAAGGCAGTGTATGTGTCAGTTGTTGTATATAAATAAGTATACATAAGACACAATGATTGTGTGAGTGACTGTATGGATAACTGTATACTTGTAATAATGATTTTATAATTCACTAAGTATGACTTACTATCTAAATGAATAGAAGAAGTGGTGTTTGTATAAGTGTTTTGCTAAGTAAATATGTAAGTATGATCCATTGTTTGCATAAGTGAGTAGGATGACTTCATATGTGAATAGGATGCGTGCTGTTGTTTAATGTCGATATAGATGTATAAGTATTTTTGATAGTGTTCTATTGTTCATTGACAGCATGTATGAGTGAATCCATATGTAAGTGATTAGATGTGTGTATACATCTATGAATCACTGAGTGGATTTTTAGATACTTGTATTGCTGTGACAATGGATTTAAATATGATACTCTGTATTTTACAAAGAGTGATGAAAAATTGTAATAGTGTATGAAAAGGTGTATGTGATTGTCACGTGGATGATGTCATCAGTGATGTCATCAGTGATGTCATCAGTGATGTCACTGACCATGTCATGAATGATCTAATATGTGACATCATCAGCAGTGGATTGCGGGTGCGCAAAATATAGTTAGTACAACTAACTGTATAGGAGCCATTTCAATGGTTTTGTATGAGTAAAATGTCCAGCTAACTATAACACCACTAAAACTTATAGTTTTTTGAGTGAATTTCAAAGGTTTTTTAAAAGCTAATTCCTAACTATAAAACTCCTGAAACCTATGGTTTTTTCAGTGAATTTCAAAGGTTTTTTAAATGCTAATTCCTAACTATATAAGGCCTGAAACCTATGGTTTTTTCAGTGAATTTGCAAGGTTTTTTAAATGCTAATTCGTAACTATATAAGGCCTGAAACCTATGGTTTTTTCAGTGAATTTCAAAGGTTTTTTAAATGCTAATTCCTAACTATATAAGGCCTGAAACCTATGGTTTTTTCAGTGAATTTGCAAGGTTTTTTAAAATGCTAATTCCTAACTATATAAGGCCTGAAACCTATGGTTTTTTCAGTGAATTTCAAAGGTTTTTTAAATGCTAATTCCTAACTATATAAGGCCTGAAACCTATGGTTTTTTCATTGAATTCGCAAGGTTTTTTAAATGCTAATTCTATTAGCGGATAACGTTTTTATATATTAAAACGTTTTTTAAATCTCAAATGCCTGCTTTGCTAACAGAGTTTTTAAGCACAGGCTCTTTTGTCTCTGGTGGCCATCTTGGGAGACTGCATATCAGAATTTTTTTAATGAAATATAAGAGGATTTGAGAAGTCACTCAAAATGTGCCCTAATTTTTCTTTCTTCAGCACTAATCATAATTTCTATGGCAAAATGAACCCCCTCATTTTGTTCCTTTGCAAATTAAATGTTTTAAGTGTTAACACTTTATTCCAATCAAGATGACTTCAGGTGTGCCATACTTTTGTCATAAGTAAGACTGTTAGCGCTCTAGTTGTTCTTTAGAACACTCTGGGACATTCTGTCATTGTGCTATAGTTGGGCTACATCTGGCTGATATTTGGGCTACATTTGTTTTTTTTTGTCTCTGGTGGCCATCTTTGGGCTACATTGGGCTACATTTGGGCTCTAACATATATATAGCCCAATGTAGCCCAATATACAATTTTTCAAAGTAAATTTTCGTAAAAACCACTGGAGCACATATCTTGAGACATAGCAAAGGCACATCGGGCTACCAGTCCCTACAATTTTGCCAAGTTTGGTGGAAAACCATTCAGCCGTTCGGGCTAAAAGTGAGTCCAACCGCCCTATGGAAATTAAAATGTTTTGGGACCCCCCTTTTATCTCGGCCCCCGCTTGACGAATCCCCCCCAAACTTTCAGGGAAGGACCGGAGCGCCGCGAGGCAAAGTTAAGGAAAATTTCAGGAAGATTCCTCAGCTGGCGCCAAAGTTATTCCCAATAGAATGTTGCGATTTCCCTATGGAAAACAATCCTAACTATTTTTTAAATCTCAAATGCCTGCTTTGCTAACAGAGTTTTTAAGCACAGGCTCTTTTGTCTCTGGTGGCCATCTTGGGAGACTGCATATCAGAATTTTTTTAATGAAATATAAGAGGATTTGAGAAGTCACTCAAAATGTGCCCTAATTTTTCTTTCTTCAGCACTAATCATAATTTCTATGGCAAAATGAACCCCCTCATTTTGTTCCTTTGCAAATTAAATGTTTTAAGTGTTAACACTTTATTCCAATCAAGATGACTTCAGGTGTGCCATACTTTTGTCATAAGTAAGACTGTTAGCGCTCTAGTTGTTCTTTAGAACACTCTGGGACATTCTGTCATTGGGCTATAGTTGGGCTACATCTGGCTGATATTTGGGCTACATTTGTTTTTTTTTGTCTCTGGTGGCCATCTTTGGGCTACATTGGGCTACTTTGGGCTACATTGGGCTACATTTGGGCTCTAACATATATATAGCCCAATGTAGCCCAATATATATTTTTTTAAAGTTAATTTTCGTAAAAACCACTGGAGCACATATCTTGAGACATAGCAAAGGCACATCGGGCTACCAGTCCCTACAATTTTGCCAAGTTTGGTGAAAAACCATTCATCCGTTCGGTCTAAAAGTGAGTCCAACCGCCCTACGGAAATTAACATGGGGAAAACACGTTTTGGGACCCCCTTTTATCTCGGCCCCCGCTTGACGAATCCCCCCCAAACTTTCAGGGAAGGACCGGAGCGCCGCGAGGCAAAGTTAAGTAAAATTTCAGGAAGATTCCTCAACCGGCGCCAAGGTTATTCCCAATAGAATGTTGCGATTTCCCTATGGAAAACAACCCTAACTATATATACACCTACTGGCTATCGCCAGTAGGATATATATATATATATATATTCACTGAAAAAACCATAGGTTATAGACCATATATAGTTAGGAATTAGCATTTAAAAAACCTTATTTTACTCACACAAAACCATTGAAATTCCATATATAGTTAGTTGCACTAACTATATATTGCGCACCCGCAATCCACTGCTGATCATGTCACATATTACATCATTCATGACATGGTCAGTGACATCACTGATGACATCACTGATGACATCACTGATGACATCATCCAGTGACTGTGTGTTTCTGTAAAGTTTAAATATGTTTTAGATATTGAAGAATGAGTAGATGTATAACTGTCTGGACGAAGGATTTAGTAGGTGCATGACTGAATGTATGAGTGAGTGATTAAATGTGTCTCACTGAGTGCATGGGTTAGTGACTAAACTGTCTTAATTTGTGCATCATTATGTCTGTTGTTCTGTAAACTACTGCATGTGTTGATCAGTAGCTATATGATTAACTATATGGGTTATTGATTGATTGTCCAAGTATTTGTATGGGAGACTGAGTGTGTGTGTGGCTGGCTGGGAGGTGTGTGACTCTGTGCAGATCAATGTGTACTTGTATCAATGATTGTATAAGAAAGTAAGTATGTGTTACTATATGTTTGAAAATGTAAGGTGCTCTATGTTTAACTGTATAGACAAGAAAATGGAAGTGTGATTGATTCTTTACAGGACTGACTAGGTGTGTGAGTAACTCCATGGATGAGTGGCAGAGTGTGAGTGTCTGTATAGGTGTATGAGTGCATATGATAGTGTTGTAAAGATGAGTGATTGTATGTATGAATGATTGTATGGGTGAATGAGTGAATGTGTGTGTAGACGTAGGAATCAGTGAGTACGTATGTAGTAACTAGTATTGGTGTGTCAATGGTTTCAAAAATTATACTCTGTATTTAACACTGGGTGAAACAGAGGTTATATTAAAATGTGAGGAGATGCATTGTATTGTCACATGAATGATATCATCAGTGATGTGGTCATTGATGTCAAATGAGATGTCATCAGTGATGTCATCAGTGATGTCATTTGAGATGTCATCAGTGATGTCATCAGTGATGTCACTGACCATGTCATGAATGATGTAATATGTGACATGATCAGCAGTGGATTGCGGGTGCGCAATATATAGTTAGTGCAACTAACTATATATGGAATTTCAATGGTTTTGTGTGAGTAAAATAAGGTTTTTTAAATGCTAATTCCTAACTATATATGGTCTATAACCTATGGTTTTTTCAGTGAATTTTCAAGGTTTTGTAAATGCTAATTCCTAACTATATATGGTCTATAACCTATGGTTTTTTAAGTGAATTTCAATGGTTTTTTAATAGCAAATATCATAAGCTGTCGAATGTCAAGTACGTGGTAAGTGAAAACATTTTCGTGTTTATGCACACTGATCTGCTTTGAATGGTGCCCCCCCCCCTCATTTCTATTAGGAGTACTCTCTCTTTGCAGATAGTGAAAGGTAGTTAACGCAGGCCTTTGCCCCCGTTGTAATCCGTCGTGCCTGCTTCTCTCTCCATTTGATTGATTGTTATCCAAGTATTTACTGTTTTAGAATTAGTTCTCTTTGGTTCATTCTCTATTTACAAACAAACACAGAGTCGCAATACTCTGTTTAGTCTTTGCAGATAACGAAAAATCGTGTAAAAAAAAAGAAAAGGAATCGAGCAAAATCAGTAGGCCACTAATGGGATCTCTTTTTGACCTCGCTAAAATAGAAACATTAGGAACAACCCCTCATGACAAATACAAAACTAGTGAGATGAACTGAACTCCACACAATGATGGCTGCAAAACAGCTCGGCTCCGCCACCCACCCCGCCCAAAATAACGATAAAGAGCGGCTGCCATGATTGGTTGCGGAATGGCCACAACGGAGCTACGAAATGGTGCTGCTCTCATGCTAACCCCAGCTTCGGTCTGAAACATCCAGAAACACTGTAGACTACCAATTCGATCAGTTCCGGTAGCGCCCCAATGTAACCCGGTAGAGAAGAACTAGCCCTCCCCTCTTTGACTGATGGTTCTTGTTGCCTGTCCCTTCTGTTGTCATTTAACAGAACTATTTAGCCTGCTGAAAGGGGTTGTGTTTCGACCGCTGGTTGGTGGAGACATTTTGACTATATTCTGGACCTGCGTTGTCGCGTAATGCGTCATATGACGCGCCGCGTTAGCGCATCCGGAAGTCATCCGGGGCGCGCAGCGCGTAACGTAAGCATAACAAGTCATGTGACTTGTTAATAAAACTTTTCATTGGTTCATTTTACTTTTCTTATTCTAATGATGAAAGCCTTGGTCATATCACCTAAAAATTACGCTTTTAATTACTTCCGAACATTATTTTCTCTTAAATATATGTTATAATGTTCCAGGCTAATGTACTTTCCCGGAAATTTTACAACTGTCCTGCAAGTAAAATATATTCTTTTTTCGAGAAAAAGAGCGTTTCTTCGTCCCATGACGGAGCCGTTGAGCAAAAGAGGGTCGACCTGCTGTCTTAGTCGCCGATACGCCTGAATATGAGATTCTTATCGATCACTTTATGTTGCAGGAATAGAAAACACAACAGCCCTTGACCATTTATCTTTACTGCTTTCCTTCGTATTATACCTTTTACCCTTCATGTAATTGGTCTGCTTTATTTCACTTGCCTTTTACTGATTCTAAAACAGTGACTATTATTAAAAACTTTACCAATGTATACACTACTACCATGTTTTCTTTTAAAAACCTTTATTGTGAAAATTTCATTATACAAATACGAGCCTATAACCACGTGGGCCTGCCACGGAGCAAACTGTAATCGTATATGATGAATAGACATTTACACTGTAGAGGAACGTAACGGGCGGGCCATTAGGTTGCAAAAACTAAGGTGTCTAACAGCTACGGAATCGGTGGACGTACATTTTATAATTAAAATACGACAGGGCCAGTTACAATAAAATTATCTAGATATACATTTGCGGGCAAGTACCATGGGTGACGTTAATTCGAATTTTCAACAGTACAGTAATCAATAACACATCAGAACTTAATATCAATAGGGATGTCGAAATATTCAATCAATTCTCGTCCCCGCCCGCCATGTGCTTCAAAACTGCATACGTATCTCGTGATATCAAGGTTGTGCAACCAGTACACAACAAGGAGTTACGAGTCCCATTTATTCCGGCGCCATTTTGGGCGAGGACGGGCAGGTCCAGGATATAGTCAAAATGTCTCTACCAACCATCGACTATGATGATGTTCATATGCTGTATTTATTAGAGTAACACTCATCTGCCCACATGAAATTAATTTACCACAATCTAAACATGTCATTTTAATCTTTCCAAAGTTCTTCTAAATATTTGGGACCGTTTCCCTTGCCTCTGAAGCTCTCAGTGCCACTTCTTTAATGAATGTACTAGCAGGTCAGGGGTTCTCCTCCAAATCTCTCTTTTATGCAGCACTATAATTAATTGGTGCCACCTCTCCATATGACGATGCATGGTATAGTTACCACAACTATATATTTTTTCGGTTCCTCTGGAGAGTTCATCGTGGCAGATGAAGCGTGTAACATACCGGGCATTTACCTTTTTTTGCATGTACAGGAAAGGAAAAAAAAATCGAGCGTTCGAGTTCTTAGGTGTCCCAGGGCCATTTTAGTGGACCAGGCCCAAATCCAAAGAACAGCTATCTCACAGGCTAATGGGGCGACCCACGCCGAGTTTCAGCATTGTAGGATGACCACACAAGTACAGCAACTTGCTAGACATCACCTCGGTGCCATCCGGATCTCGGCGCCCCACTGCAGATGAAGTGCCTCTCAACTATGAAACCACCACGGTGACATCCGGATCTTGGCGCGTTGTGCTGCCTTCGGCCTATTCGCACATCGGTCCGCTACTGACGCCATCTCACAGGCTAATGGGGTGACCCACGCCGAGTTTCAGCATTGTAGGATGACCACACCAACTTGCTAGACATCACCTCGGTGCCATCCGAATCTTGGCATCTCAACGCCTAGTGGTATCTTCCATACAGAAAATATTGTTACGCTGCCTTTGGCCCCATTCGCACATCAGTCCGCAACTTAGACATCACCTCGATGCCATCCGGATCTTGGCATCTCAGCGCCTTGTGGTGTCAGTCAGAAAATATTGTTGCGCTGCCTTTGGCCCCATTCGCACATCAGTCCGCTACTGACACCATCTCACAGGCCAATAGGGCGCCCCACGCCGACTTTTACCATTGTACGATGGCCACACCAGTGGCACAACTTGCTAGACATCACCTCGGTGCCATCCGAATCTTGGCATCTCAACGCCTAGTGGTATCTTCCATACAGAAAATCTTGTTACGCTACCTTTGGCCCCATTCGCACATCGGTCCGCAACTTAGACATCACCTCGGTGCCATCCGGATCTTGGCATCTCAGCGCCTTGTGGTGTCTTCTACTCCGAAAATATAGTAGAAAATATTGTTGCGCTGCCTTTGGCCCCATTCACACATCAGTCCGCTACTGACACCATCTCACAGGCCAACAGGGCGCCCCACGCCGACTTTTACCATTGTACGATGGCCACACCAGTGCCACAACTTGCTAGACACCACCTCGGTGCCATCCGGATCTTGGCATCTCAGCGCCTTGTGGTGTCTTCTACTCCGGAAATATAGTAGAAAATATTGTTGCGCTGCCTTCGGCCCCATTCACACATCGGTCCGCTACTGACGCCATCTCACAGGCCAACGGGGCGCCCCACGCCGACTTTCAGCATTGTAGGATGGCCACACCAGTGCGGCAACTTACTAGACACCACCTCGGTGCCATCCGGATCTTGGCGCGTTGTGCTGCCTTCGGCCTATTCGCACATCGGTCCGCTACTGACGCAAACTCACAGGCCAACGGGGCGCCCCACGCCGACTTTCAGCATTGTTGGATGGCCACACCAGTGCGGCAACTTACTAGACACCACCTCGGTGCCATCCGGATCTTGGCGCGTTGTGCTGCCTTCGGCCTATTCGCACATCGGTCCGCTACTGACGCAAACTCACAGGCCAACGGGGCGCCCCACGCCGACTTTCAGCATTGTAGGATGGCCACACCAGTGCTGCAACTTGCTGGACACCACCTCGGTGCCATCCGGATCTTGGCGCGTTGTGTTGCCTTCGGCCTATTCGCACATCGGTCCGCTACTGACGCCGCCTCACGTGCCAACGTATTTTCTCCGCATTTTATACCCTATGCCGCATAACAGGTCATGTGACTTGTTTATAAAACTTTTCATTGGTTCATTTTACTTTTGGTTTCCTAATGATGGAAGGCATGATCATGTGACCTAAAAACAACACTTTTCATAGGATGAAAACTTTTTTTTTTTCCCAAACGATGAAAGCCCCACCTTGTTTCTGGATGTTTCAGACTGAAACTGGCGTCAGCATGAGAGCACCACCATCTCGTAGCTCCGTCGTGGTCATTCCGCGAGCAATCATGGCAGCCGCTCCCCACCAGAAGCCTGCAGGAGTCGGAGCCCCCAAAACTTTTGATGAATTCTCAAGGCGGAGGGGACGCTTTCGAGAATGGGGTCCAAGACCTAGCAGACAAGCGTCCGATTTCCAAGGTGTCCCAGGGCCATTTCAGTGGACCAGGCCCAAAAAGGAAACAGCCTGCCGCCATTTTGAGAGTCCTGTGACAGCCGCCTATCGCTGCACCGCAAGAGTGGGCGCAACTCAGCTGAATTGCGGCTTTTGACACAGTGGACCAAAAACGGACGGAATGGCAACTGAAACGGTAAAGGGGCGCCCCACTACAACAGATGACACTCCACCTGGAGAGGCCCGTTCACGCCGCCTCCCCCGGGGCGCTCCACGCCGTTATTCGGAGCAGCATTGTAGGATACCAAAACCAGTGCGGCAACTTACTGGACATCACCTTGGTGCCATCGTTCTGCTGCCTTGGAACTATTCGCGCAACAGTTTGCTACTGATGACCCACCCCCCGCGACGCCCCATGCCGTTATTTGCTGGGTGGCAACTTACTAGACATCACTTTCGTGTCATCTAGATTTCGGCGCGTTCTGCTGCCTTGGAACTATTCGCACAACAGTTTGCTACTGATGACCCACCCCCCGCGACGCCCCACGCCGGAAATCTGGACGTTGTGCTGCGTTGGGACTATTCGCACAGCCGACCGCTACTTCGTTGTTTTTCCCTAAAAATGTTTATATGTTATTACTATTTTTGTTTTCTTGTATATATTTATAAATTATTAAAGTTTTATAATCTTACTACTTTGTCGGAGTGCTATATATTTTTAATGTGACACATAATTGTAAAAACTTTGATGTACAAACAGTCATCCCTGGAATCTTCCGCTTCAGGCTCGGTCCCCTCCCCAATCACAATACAGGATGGTTTTCAGATAATAGCAACGCTTCTGCTGTGACGGATCTCATCGAGTGTGGGCCTTGATCTACTATAACTCCTTTGAAGAGGGGTGATTCTTTACAGCTGTGGCCATAAACTACATCTGCAGGGCTAGCTGATAGCCTAGGACCGGCCTGGACAATCGGACACAGAGGAAAAGGAGTGTCAGAGGGTGCGGTAGTGAATAGGGCGAAAGGGAGGTGTCGGGCGGGCACAGGGTGTGATTCTCAGGGAACAGCAGCGCAGATGGGGGAGGTTTATTACCCATGCATAAGACAGAGAGCGGGGGTGACCACTGCCTGGGGGAGATGCTTGCGAGGGTGGGGAGCCATGCTAAGGATCGACAGCGTGCACAGAGTGGGTCTGGTCAAGGCATCTAAAATGGCTGCCGTGCACGACAAAAGTGTGGCATTTGAAAAAAGACAAGATGGCGCAGACAATGTTTTTCAACACTTCCTGATTTCCTTCGAATCGAACGTTAACAGACGTTGGGGCATATTACCAAAGTTAAGCGATATTTATCCCTAACGATGCTTAGCAACGATTTTTTTACCGTCAGAAATTATCGCAGATAAACCTTGCTATTATCAAGGTTTATCGGAAATACGATAAAAAACGACCGCAATGCATTAATATCGCTGAAAACTCAGCGATATTCATGCATTACCGAGCTAATGCTCTTAGCCATGTTATCCACCTCCCATTGGATAACATGGCTAAGAACTGCTCAGGGCAGGTGGTAGCTTTTGGAGATATTCGCCCTTATCTCGAATATTTCCAAAAGTTGATAATAGGAGATAGCGATGTTAGCGACTGTTTCCAGTCGCTAACATCTTGGCATGCCCACTTTGCATGTCATTAGTGATAAATATCACTCACATGCAAAGTGGGGCCCAAGATGGTCGCTATCTTCTACTAGCCGTCGCTAACTGGTGTTAGCAACAGCTAGGTAATACACATATAATTTTATCTCCGCGAAGCGGAGCGCTGTTACAGATATATATCTTGTTTCTGAACGTTAATTTCTCAAAATGCACTGAAGCACATATATTGAGACCTAGCAAAGGCACATCGGGCTACCAGTCCCTACAATTTTGCCAAGTTTCGTGCAAATCCATTCAGCTGTTCGATCCTACCGAGAGACAAGATGGCGGCCGCTACGGACTGTTTGGAATGTTTACAGACACCGGAGAGCCAATCAGCTTCGCTTCGCAAAGCTCCGTAACGCGAAAAGTACGCGAAGCGGTGCGCTGTTACAGATATATACCTTTTTTTGAACGTTAATTTCTCAAAATCCACTGGAGCACATATATTGAGATCTAGCAAAGGCACATCGGGCTACCAGTCCCTACAATTTTGCCAAGTTTCGTGCAAATCCATTCAGCTGTTCGATTATTATTATGTTTATTTTTTTTTGCCCCGCGGGGCCCTTTTAAAACTTCCACATCAAACCTAGGGGGTGAGCGACAATGTACTATGCCCCCTTATGGTCATTTGCCCCTTCGCTTTGGCCTCCTCTTGTCTCTCGATCCTACCGAGAGACAAGATGGCGGCCGCTACGGACTGTTTGGAATGTTGACAGACGCCGGAGAACCAATCAGCTTCGCTTCACAAAGCTCCGTTGCGCGAAAAGTACGCGTAGCGGAGCGCTGCCCAGTCCGCTGCTACAGATATATATCTTTTTTTGAACATTAATTTCTCAAAATCCACTGAAGCACATATATTGAGACCTACAAAAGGCACATCGGGCTACCAGTCCCTACAATTTTGCCAAGTTTCGTGCAAATCCATTCAGCCATTCGGGCTAAAAGTGAGGCCAACCGCCCTATGGAAATTAACATGGGAAAAACGTGTTTTGGGACCCCCCTTTTTTCTCGGCCCCCCCTTGACGAACCCCCCCAAAATTTTCAAAGGCTGCTCAGAAACAAAATGTGCCATTTTCCTGAAAATTTCAGCCAATTCCGTCCACAAACGGCAAAGTTATTAGACATAGAATTTTCAAAAAACCCATAGAGAAAAAATCCTAACTATATATACCTACTGGCGACCGCCAGTAGGTAATATATATATATATATATATATATATATATATATATATATATATATATATATATATATATATATATATATATATATATATATATATATATATATATATATATATTCACTGAAAAAACCATAGGTTATAGACCATATATAGTTAGGAATTAGCATTTAAAAAACATTATTTTACTCACACAAAACCATTGAAATTCCATATATAGTTAGTTGTACTAACTATATATCGCGCACCCGCAATCCACTGCTGATCATGTCACATATTACATCATTCATGACATGGTCAGTGACATCACTGATGACATCACTGATGACATCTCAAATGACATCACTGATGACATCACTGATGACATCTCAAATGACATCACTGATGACATCACTGATGACATCTCAAATGACATCACTGATGACAACATCCAGTGACTGTATTTTTCTGTAAAGTTAAAATATGTCTTGAGTGGATGTATAAGTGTCTGGATGAAGGATTTAGTAGGTGCATGACTGACTGTATGAGTGAGTGATTAAATGTGTCTCACTGAGTGCATGGGTTAGTGGCTAAACTGTCTTAATTTGTGCATCATTATGTCTGTTGTTCTGAAAACTGCTGCATGTGTTGTTCAGTAGCTATATGAGTAACTATATGGGTTATTGATTGGTTGCCCAAGTATTTGTATGGGAGACTGAGTGTGTGTGTGGGTGGCTGGGAGGTGTATGACTCTGTGCATAGATGTGTGAGCAGTTGATTCACTAGATGTATGGGTTCAAAATTGCATGTGGAAACAGCTGTATGGGCGGTTGACTGTGTGCATCAGTGTATTGGTGAGTGAATGGATATCTCAGTGCTACATGTCAAAGTAAGTACATATGTAAAGCACAGTACATGTGAGACTTGACATATATAAATAACTGTGCATAAGAGCCAGTGAATGTGTGAGTGGCTGTATGCATCATTGTGAACTTGTATCCGGGATTGTATAAGAGAGTAAATATGTTTTAGTATATGTTTGAATAAGTAAGGTGTGTATAACTGTATAGTTGGGAAAATGGAGGTGTGATTGATTGTTTGCACGACTGACTAGGTGTGTGTGTAACTTCATGGATGAATGACAATCTGTGAGTCTGTGTTTACACTGAGTGTATCTAAGGTTATATTAGAGTCTGAAGAGGTTCATCGTATTATCACATGAATGATGTCATCAGTGATGCGATCAGTAATGTCAAATGAGATGTCATCAGTGATGTCATCAGTGATGTCATTTGAGATGTCATCAGTGATGTCATCAGTGATGTCATTTGAGATGTCATCAGTGATGTCATCAGTGATGTCATTTGAGATGTCATCAGTGATGTCATCAGTGATGTCACTGACCATGTCATGAATGATGTAATATGTGACATGATCAGCAGTGGATTGCGGGTGCGCGATATATAGTTAGTACAACTAACTATATATGGAATTTCAATGGTTTTGTGTGAGTAAAATAAGGTTTTTTAAATGCTAATTCCTAACTATATATGGTCTATAACCTATGGTTTTTTCAGTGAATTTTCAAGGTTTTGTAAATGCTAATTCCTAACTATATATGGTCTATAACCTATGGTTTTTTCAGTGAATTTCAATGGTTTTTTAATAGCAAATATCATAAGCTGTCGAATGTCAAGTACGTGGTAAGTAAAAACATTTTCGTGTTTATGCACACTGATCTGCTTTGAATGCTGCCCCCCCTCATTTCTATTAGGAGTACTCTCTCTTTGCAGATAGTGAAGGGTAGTTAACGCAGGCCTTTGCCCCCGTTGTAATCCGTCGTGCCTGCTTCTCTCTCCATTTCATTGATTGTTCTCTTTGGTTCATTCTCTATTTACAAACAAGCACAGAGTCGCAATACTCTGTTTAGTCTTTGCAGATAGCGAAAAATCGTGTAAAAAAACAAAAGGAATCGAGCAAAATCAGTAGGCCACTAATGGGATCTCTTTTTGACCTGGCTAAAATAGAAACATTAGGAACAACCTGTTGAAAATAGCAATGTGTATATACATAAGCGGCGTTCATTTGTGTTCACAGTACCCCTTGTTGATTGTTTGAATCGAGCATTGAATTGTTCGAAGTTGGTTCTCTTAAGGATCTTCTCTGACTGCAAACGAGGAAGAATAGGAATATTCTCTCTCCCTTTGCAGATAGTGAAAGGTAGGTAACGCAAACCTTTAACACGTCGTGCCTATTTCGATCCTCATTGATTGATTGTTTGCCCGAACATTGACTGTTTGGGAATTGGTTCTTTTTGAAGGTATTCCCTGTTTGCAAATAAACGTAGGAAAATCTTTGCAAGTAGTGAAAGGGTATGTAATGCGGACCTTTGTCCCCCGTTGTAATCTGTCATGCCTATCTACTCCCCACTGATTGATGCACCTGTTTCACCCGGACCATTTACTAGAGATAGGTCATCTGGCCCGACCAGAGAGCACCCCTAGTGAAAAGGACATATGCAATAATAACGAAGTGATCACTGTATCCTGTTAACAGAAACTTTAGCATGAAACAACCTGGAAAGAAAGGAATAGGAAAACGAAAATCAGTAGGCCACTGATGAACTTTTTATTAAATAACAAACAAAGAAACGACAACAATACGTAATGATAAAACCTATTATTGTCCTAGAAACAAGAAACGTTAGAAGTAAGCCCGTAATAAGAAACCTGAAAACAGTAAGAGAAACCAAGTGTGACATTGCAACGGCCACAAGGCAACGAGGCTTCATCGCCCCTCACTGCCCCAAAACGTGTCTGTCCCACCGCCTGCCACGCCCAAATAACGGCAAACTGGGAAAGATACAAGTCAGCAGACATCCGCCCCATTCTGGAAACTTTATCGGGATTGTACTTGATTGAGTGTGATGTCACAAACATTTGTGCGGATCTAGATTGTGTTAAGGAATACAATAGGTTAAGAAGAGAGTATGCGCCACATTTGCCTCAATATCCTTTGTTTGAGAAACAGGTTTCCGGCTACGCCCAGCCGGAAGCAACACATATAAGGCGGGTCCTGCTGCCAACCGTCGGCCAGGAGATCATCACGTAGGGTGTAGCCGGAGGAGAGGCCGAGGCCAGCGGGACCCGGCCAGGGGGATTGCTACGACCACTCTGGAGAGTTGCAGGGGGGGGAATGTCCGTGTCCTCGACCCTCCCCTCTCTCTCCCAGTCTGGCCACCATCAACCAGAGGCCGAGGCCGACGGGATCCGGCCGCGGTGGCGGTAACCCTGGAGAATTGCAGGTTAGACCCTCTCTCTCCCAGTCTGGGCCAGCATCCATGGAGGGCCTGGGAGTGGGGAGGCCACTGCACGAAAGGCCCAGGAGAGGCACCACACGCCAAGGCCTGCCCCACCGGATGAGCCAAGGAACCCGTTCATGGGGCCAGAGCAAAGGGCGTCCGGCCGCCATCCACCGGAGGTCCGGCCCAAAGACGGACGGGACATTTCTTCTTTCTTTTATAATGGCTGCGACAACACTGGGGGGGGATGTCTTGCACATGCCTCCGACCCCCCCCCCCCTCGTCCTCATCGCCTGGTCCGGCCATAACAAATGTCAAGCGAGACGCCGTGGGGTGCACTGGGTGGGAGAGACGGTGCGAACAGGCCTCTCCCGCCTCCCCAGGTGGAGGCTTCCCAGCTGCACCCTCAGCGCTCCAGGCGCCCGGAAAAGGGTTCTTCCACTGTGGCGATGCTGCAACGTCTCGCCCGGCAGGGTGGAGCCCGTCCGCTCATTTGACCCCACGATCGCCAGTAGCTACCGAACTCTCAAAATGGCAGTCGACCTGGCAAGAGCGGGCCCAGCATGAAGAAATGGCCCGGTCACTGGTTGACTCCACCACCATAGTCCTCCACGACCTTGAAGATTCTAGAGGAGCCGCGGGAGTCCCCGACCCCCGCAGACACCCCCGATGGGGAATGACTGCCATGATCGCCCGTGGAGTGCCGAAACTGTAGCCGCGGGACGTCGGCGCTCCCATGCTGGCGCCAGCCTCAGTTTGAATGACTAGAAACCTGCAGACCTCAGTTCCGGTGAAAGCACAGTGTGACCCGGTAGGAAAAATTGTTGCACCCCCTCCCCTTTTTGACTGATGGTTCAAACCACCGATCCTTTCCTTTGCCCTTTTAACGGAACTTTGGACTGCCTCCCCCCCCCCCCGCGGCGCCCCACGCCGTTATTTGCTGGGCGGCAACTTACTAGACATCACCTTCGTGCCATCCAGATTTCAGCGCGTTCTGCTGCCTTGGAACTATTCGCACAACAGACCGCTACTGACAACCCACCCCCCGGGACGCCCCACGCCGGATACCCAAATCAGTGCGGCACCCAGGCAACATCTTCTGAATTTTCATAATTTGAAAGAACTAGTAACATGTCCTCATCAGGAATTTCCTCTTCAATCATCTCATCAGGAATCTCCTCATGAAAAGTCTGCAATGATGATTCTTGTAACTCTATGGTCTCCAAACATTCGATAAATTCGCCATCAAGAGATTGATCAAAAAAATCATTCAAGTCATCTCCTCCTTGTGAGAATATTTCATTATTGGTGCTGTCAATTTCATTAAATGTAGTGGATAATTCAAAAGAAATTGCCACGGTCTCTTCATTGTTTAAATGTTTTTACTGTTTTTGTTTTGTTGTATATATTTATAAGTTATTAAAGTTTTATATTCCTACTACTTTGTTGGAGTGCTATATATTTTTAATGTGACACATAATTGTAAAAACTTTGATGTACAAAGAGTCATCCCTGGAATCTTCTGCTTCAGGCTCGGTCCCCTCCCCAATCACAATACAGGATGGTTTTCAGATAGTAGGAACGCGTGTGGTTTGACGGATCTCATCGGGTGTGGGCCTTGATCTACTATAACTCCTTTGAAGAGGGGTGATTCTTTACAGCTGGGGCCATAAACTACATCTGCAGGGCTAGCTGATAGCCTGGACAATCGGACACAGAGGAAGAGGAGTGTCAGAGGGTGCGGTAGTGAATAGGGCGAAAGGGAGGTGTCGGGCGGGCACAGAGTGTGATTCTCAGGGAAGAGCAGCGCAGATGGGGGGAGTTTTATTGCCGATGCATAAGACAGAGAGCGGGGGTGACCAGTGCCTGGGGAAGATGCTTGCGAGGGTGGGGAGCCATGCTACGGATCAACAGCGTGCAGAGAGTGGGTCTGGTCAAGGCATCTAAAATGGCTGCCGTGCACGACAAAAGTGTGGCATTTCAAAAAAGGCAAGATGGCGCAGACAATGTTTTTCAACACTTCCTCATTTCCTTCGAATCGAACGTTAACAGACGTTGGTGCATATTACCAAAGTTAAGCGATATTTATCGCTAACGATGCTTAGCAACGAATTTTTTACCGCTAAGCATCGTCAGAAATTATCGCAGATAAACCTTGCTATTATCAAGGTTTATCGCAAATGCGATAAACAACGGCCGCAAAGCATGAATATCGCTAAAAAGTCAGCGATATTCATGCATTACCGAGCTAATGCTCTTAGCCATGTTATCCACCTCCCATTGGATAACATGGCTAAGAACTGCTCAGGGCAGGTGTTAGTTTTTGGAGATATTCGCGCTTAGCGCGAATATCTCCAAAACTTGGTAATAGGAGATAGATATCTTGCATGTTGTAATGCAAGTTATTGTGGTATATGGAACTCATACCATAATCTCTCAGGAAAACAGAAACTGATCCTTTTGGGACCGCCTGAGAAGGCCTATGGGGTGAGGGGTACTCTACTTTGCCCCCTTTTCACGTTCCGAACTATTTTATTTTACTCTCTTCTGTAATTACACAAAATGGCAGCGATAAGATGCATCAGACACAGACAGTGAGAGAAAGGAGGCCGGAGATGAAGAAGAGATGTCAAATACACATTGGAGATAATATAGTGGGAGAAGGAAAGTAAATATGAGTAAACTTACCATGTAACATAAAATTGTTGCACTCTATACTATAAGTCTCATTTTATACTACAATCACTTCGCTACAACCTCATAAATTAAACATAAAAATGAATAATGTCTCAAACAATTTTTGATTTCTAAATATAAATTTATTCTTCTGAATTTTCAAAATTTGAAAGAACTAGTAACATGTCCTCATCAGGAATTTCCTCTTCAATCATCTCATCAGGAATATCCTCATGAAAAGTCTGCAATGATGATTCTTGTAACTCTATGGTCTCCAAACATTCGATAAATTCGCCATCAAGAGATTGATCAAAAAAATCAATCAAGTCATCTCCTCCTTGGGAGAATATTTCATTATTGGTGCTGTCAATTTCAATAAATGTAGTGGATAATTCAAAAGAAATTGCCACGGTCTCTTCATTGTGAGCCATTTTATTTTGAAATTGCTTGCTGTAAATTGCAGAAAAAAATAATCACTTTCATTTATCGTTTTTAGTAATACATAATATAAAACTAACTTTATCAAGTATTTAGTATAACAGAAGGACTGTAAATAAATAACAGAAAACATTTTTCAAATTATCTTAAAGTGTACAACATAGTTCCCCTTACAAATTAACAACTCACCTTTTTAAAAGTAGGAGAAGTGTTAGTACTGTGTAAATCAAACACCAGAAATTGAGCACCAAAAATTCCTCACAAATATACCTCAGACAGTAGTATCACAAAATGGCTGTGGTTTCCTCTCATTTTAGATATATACATAACCAATTAACTTTCATCACACACAAATACAAAACCAAAGTAACATTTTAATTGGTTCTAAATTTCAACACTTTCAAATGTGTTTTCCCCATGCAATTTTCCATAGGACATTTAGATACGTCTACAGCCTGAATGGCTGAACGGAATTACACCAAACTTGGCAAAATGGTACATCAAACCTAAGAGGTCAGGGAGGATCTACTATGCCCCCTTATGGTCATTTGCCCCTTCGCTTTGGCCTCCTCTTGTCTCTCGATCCTACCGAGAGACAAGATGGCGGCCGCTACGGACTGTTTGGAATGTTTACAGACGCCGGAGAACCAATCAGCTTCGCAAAGCTCCGTAACGCGAAAAGTACGCGAAGCGGAGCGCTGTTACAGATATATATCTTTTTTTGAACGTTAATTTCTCAAAATCCACTGGAGCACATATATTGAGACCTAGCAAAGGCACATCGGGCTACCAGTCCCTAATATTTTGCCAAGTTTCGTGCAAATCCATTCAGCCGTTCGATTATTATTATTATTTTTTTTTTTTGCCCCGCGGGGCCCTTTTAAAACCTCCACATCAAACCTAGGGGGTCAGGGAGGATCTACTATGCCCCCTTATGGTCATTTGCCCCTTCGCTTTGGCCTCCTCTTGTCTCTCGATCCTACCGAGAGACAAGATGGCGGCCGCTACGGACTGTTTGGAATGTTTACAGACGCCGGAGAACCAATCAGCTTCGCTTCACAAAGCTCCGTAACGCGAAAAGTACGCGAACTGGAGCGCTGCCCGGTCCGCTGTTACAGATATATATCTTTTTTTGAACGTTAATTTCTCAAAATCCACTGCAGCACATATATTGAGACCTAGCAAAGGCACATCGGGCTACCAGTCCCTACAATTTTGCCAAGTTTCGTGCAAATCCATTCAGCCGTTCGGGCTAAAAGTGAGGCCAACCGCCCTATGGAAAACTCAATGTTAAAAACACGTTTTGGGACCCCCCTTTTTTCTCAGCCCCCCCTTGACAAACCCCCCCCAAATTTTCAGTGGCTGCTCAGAAACAAAATGTTCCATTTTCCTGAATATTTCAGCCAATTCCGTCCACAAACGCCAAAGTTATTAGACATAGAATTGTCAAAAACCCCATAGAGAAAAAATCCTAACTATATATACCTACTGGCCACCGCCAGTAGGTAATATATATATATATATTCACTGAAAAAACCATAGGTTATAGACCATATATAGTTAGGAATTCGCATTTACAAAACCTTATTTTACTCACACAAAACCATTGAAATTCCATATATAGTTAGTTGCACTAACTATATATCGCGCACCCGCAATCCACTGCTGATGATGTCACATATTACATCATTCATGACATGGTCAGTGACATCACTGATGACATCACTGATGACATCTCAAATGACATCACTGATGACATCTCAAATGACATCACTGATGACATCACTGATGACATCTCATTTGACATTACTGATCACATCACTGATGATATCATTCATGTGATAATACGATGAACCTCTTCAGACTCTAATATAACCTTAGATACAATCAGTGTAAACAGACACTCACAGACTGTCACTCATCCATGGAGTTACTCACACACCTAGTCAGTCATGCAAAGAATCAATCACACCTCCATTTCCTCAACTATACAGTTATACAAACTTTACTTATTCAAACATATACTAACACATATTTACTCTCTTATACAATCCCTGATACAAGTTCACAATGATCCATACCGCCACTCACACATTCACTGGCTCTTATGCACAGTTATTTATATATGTCAACTCTCACATGTACTGTGTTTTACATATGTACTTACTTTGACATGTAGCACTGAGATATCCATTCACTCACCAATACACTCATGCACACAGTCAACCGCCCATACAGCTCTTTCCACATGCACTTTTGAAACCATACATCTAGTGAATCAACTGCTCACACATCTATGCACAGAGTCATACACCTCCCAGCCACCCACACACACACTCAGTCTCCCATACAAATACTTGGGCAACCAATCAATAACCCATATAGTTACTCATATAGCTACTTATCAACACATGCAACAGTTTACAGAACAACAGACATAATGATGCACAAATTAAGACAGTTTAGTCACTAACCCATGCACTCAGTGAGACACATTTAATCACTCACTCATACAGTCAGTCATGCACCTACTAAATCCTTCATCCAGACACTTATACATCCACTCATTCTTCAATATGTAAGACATATTTTAACTTTACAGAAACATACAGTCACTGGATGTTGTCATCAGTGATGTCATCAGTGATGTCATTTGAGATGTCATCAGTGATGTCATCAGTGATGTCACTGACCATGTCATGAATGATGTAATATGTGACATCATCAGCAGTGGATTGCGGGTGCGCGATATATAGTTAGTGCAACTAACTATATATGGAATTTCAATGGTTTTGTGTGAGTAAAATAAGGTTTTGTAAATGCGAATTCCTAACTATATATGGTCTATAACCTATGGTTTTTTCAGTGAATTTTCAAGGTTTTGTAAATGCTAATTCCTAACTATATATGGTCTATAACCTATGGTTTTTTCAGTGAATTTTCAAGGTTTTGTAAATGCTAATTCCTAACTATATATGGTCTATAACCTATGGTTTTTTCAGTGAATATATATATATATACATACATATATAAACATATATCATCTGTATATCTATATAAATACAAACATAAATGCATGCATACATATACTTATATGCATACAGATGCATGTTATGTACATGAAAGTTGAAAAAACACTAATAAAAGCAAAGCTAAAAAGCCACCTCATTACAAACAGAATGGCTTTAACTTAAACGAGGGCGAGATCTATTGCATTTTCAATGCTTGTTTACTTTGGTTCCATCAAGAAGGCATTCAGATGTGTCACACATTTTCCATAAATTCTGAATGTTAGCACTCTAGTTGCACATTAGATCACTGTAGTAAAGCTACTGCTCACCAGGGACGTCTGCTGCTGGTATTCAAAGTGCATGTTTCAGTCTGCATGTCAGAATTTTTTTAATGAAATTGAAGAGGGTTTGAGAAGTCACTCAAAATGTGCCCTAATTTTTCTTTCTGCAGCACTAATCATAATTCATATGGCAAAATATACCCCCTCATTTTGTTCCTTTTTAAATTAAATGTTTTAAGAGTTACCACTTTATTCCAATCAAGATGGCTTCAGGTGTGCCATACCTTTGTAATAAGTAGGACTGTTAGCGCTCTAGTTGTTCTTTAGAACACTCTGGGACATTCTGTCATTGGGCTATACTTGGGCTACATCTGGGTGATATTTGGGCTACATTTGGGCTCTTTTGTCTCTGGTGGCCATTTTGGGAGACTGCATGTCAGAATTTTTTAATGAAATAGAAGAGGATTTGAAAAGTCACTCAAAATGTGCCCTAATTTTTCTTTCTGCAGCACTAATAATACCTTCTATTGCATAATATACCCCCTCATTTTGTTCCTTTTTAAATTAAATGTTTTAAGAGTTACCACTTTATTCCCATCACGATGGCTCCAGGTGTGCTATACCTTTGTAATAAGTAGGACTGTTAGCGCTCTAGTTGTTCTTTAGAACACTCTGGGACATTCTGTCATTGGGCTATACTTGGGCTACATCTGGGTGATATTTGGGCTACATTTGGGCTCTTTTGTCTCTGGTGGCCATTTTGGGAGACTGCATGTCAGAATGTTTTAATGAAATAGAAAAGGATTTGAGAAGTCACTCAAAATGTGCCCTAATTTTTCATTCTGCAGCACTAATCATACTTTCTATGGCAAAATATACCCCCTCATGTTGTTTCTTTTTAAATTAAATGTTTTAAGAGTTACCACTTTATTCCAATCAAGATGGCTTCAGGTGTGCCATACCTTTGTAATAAGTAGGACTGTTAGCGCTCTAGTTGTTCTTTAGAACACTCTGGGACATTCTGTCATTGGGCTATACTTGGGCTACATCTGGGTGATATTTGGGCTACATTTGGGCTCTTTTGTCTCTGGTGGCCATTTTGGGAGACTGCATGTCAGAATGTTTTAATGAAATAGAAAAGGATTTGAGAAGTCACTCAAAATGTGCCCTAATTTTTCATTCTGCAGCACTAATCATACTTTCTATGGCAAAATATACCCCCTCATGTTGTTTCTTTTTAAATTAAATGTTTTAAGAGTTACCACTTTATTCCAATCAAGATGGCTTCAGGTGTGCCATACCTTTGTAATAAGTAGGACTGTTAGCGCTCTAGTTGTTCTTTAGAACACTCTAGGAGGCTGCAGTAGAACACAAAGGAATCAACTGACAGTCTCTGTCCTTGTTGGATGTACATGTTTTACTGAGAATGTCAGACTTCATTTTCACATGACTGAGAAAGATAATGTGAATTTACAGAAAATATGCTTTCAGTTTAGCTTATAGATCCCCTTCCAAACCACTGTGGGAAAATCATGAGATATTAGTTTTCTTTCAAACAATATTCATGATATCACAGCAGAAGGTTTTTTCACATGGTAAAATCACCTTAGAACCCACCACAATTCCTAAAACGAGTATGGTACCATCAACAAATGATTTATAATGTAACTAAAGTCCTAAAACCCTCTATTAACTACAATGCTTTTTAATGAGGTGCTATCATGTATATTGGTCCCAAGATGGCTGCCAACACTTCTTGGATGAAGTGCTGACAGCCAATCAGATCAGATGTGTGGTTAGGCTCCGCCCAGATATATATCTTTTTTTTAACCTAAATTACTCCAAATCCACTGGAGCACATATATTGAGACCTAGCAAAGGCACATCGGGCTAACAGTCCCTACAATTTTGCCAAGTTTCGTGCAAATCCATTCAGCCGTTCGAGCTAAAAGTGAGGCCAACCGCCCTATGGAAATTAACATGGGAAAAACGCGTTTTGGGACCCCCTTTTTTCTCGGCCCCCCCTTGATGAAACCCCCCCAAATTGTCAGGGGCTGCTCAGAAACAAAATGTTCCATTTTCCTGAAAATTTCAGCCAATTCCGTCCACAAACGCCAAAGTTATTAGACATAGAATTTTCAAAAATCCCATAGAGAAAAAATCCTAACTATATATACCTACTGGCGACCGCCAGTAGGTAATGGGTGTACATATATATTCACTAAAAAACACAGGTTTCAAAGACATTATAGTTAGTTGGACATTTCACTCGTACAAAACCATAGAAATTCCCCTGTCATAGTTAGTTCAGCTAACTATAACTCACACCCCGCAATGCACTGCGGATGACGTCACATATTACATCATTCATGACATGGTCGGTGACATCACTGATGAAATTCGACTGTTATAGTTAGTTGGGCTAACTAGAACTGCCACCCCCGCAATGCACTGCTGATGATGTCACATATTATATCACTCATGACATGGTCAGTGACATCACTGATGACATCACTGATGACATCATACATGTGATAATCTGATGCACCTCTTCACACTATAATATAACCTTTCATAGACCCACTCTAAAATACAGACTGCCATTCTTGAAACCATAGATACACCAATACCAGTTACTACATACCCACTCACTGATTCCTAGGACTACACACACATCCACTCATTCAGCCATACAGTCACTCATACATGCAGTCACTCATCAATACAGCCCTATCATATGTACTCATACACCTATACAGACACTCATACACCGTCATTCACCCATAGAGTTACTCACACACGTAGTCAGTCATGGAAAGAATCAATCACACTACCATGTACTCACCTACACAGTTACACACACAACATAATTTATTCATACAGATACTAACACATACTAACTCTCATACAATCACTGACACAAGCACATACTCATCCATACAGCCACTCTCACAATCACTCACTCTTGGTTTTACTGAATCACAAGATGGCTTCCAAAACTTCTTGGTTTGGAGTGTTGACAGCCAATCAAAATGAAGCTCGTGATCAGGAGGGTTCGCAAATCCTCCCCGGTTACCAGATATCAATATTTTTTTATTTTCATTTTCTCAGGAATAACTGAACGGATTTACACCATTTAAAAAAAAATACGCTTTGTCAACAAAGATCTACCTTTTTGCAAAAAGGGGTATAATTCCGTTCAGCAGTTCGGGCTGTAGCTTTGTCTAAAGTTTCCTATGGAAACTAACATGGAGAAACGTGTTTTGGGACCCCCTTTTTTCTTGGCACCCACTTGATGAATCACCCTGAAACTTTCAAAAGAGGAGCTAACCTGGGCGAACCATTAGTTTTGAAAATTTCGACAATATTCATCAAACAGGGCTAAAGATATTGGCAAAAGAAAAAAAGGTCCTAACTACAAACTGGTTACCGCCAGTAGGTAATATGTAGGGGGTGTGTGTGTGTATATGTGTGTATATATATATATATATATATATATATATATATATATATATATATATATCCAACGTAAAAGTTATCCCAACTTTCAAGGAGCCAGCAATCAGGTAGGTATAGATATTAGTTTTTTATTTGCAGGTTTGTCAGCGCAGAAAGGAATCAACAAAGTTCTGTTTAAATTTGTTAGCCTGACGCGTTTCACGCTCTCACGAGCGTTTCTTCAGAGGCTTGTTAGACATTTGAAAGGAGCCACAGAGTTTTATAATCATTAGTCCCTGCCCCAGTGGGCGTTGTCACTCGCAAAGCATAGTGGTGCTTGTAGTCATCCCTTCACGCAAATGTGCGCTGCTCCCCACATGTCAATAAATCAAACATTAAAACTCCAGTGAGCCAGCAAATTGTACATCTCTTGCCTGCGCCGTGATTATTCACCTGCACAACGACCTTCCTTCCAGTTTCACGCTGTTAACTATGTAGCTGCAGCTGGACCACTGCCATGTGGTAGGGCTCCTCACCGTCTGAGACCAGCCGGTAAACATATCCAACGTAAAAGTTATCCCAACTTTCAAGGAGCCAGCAATCAGGTAGGTATAGATATTCGTTTTTTATTTGCAGGTTTGTCAGCGCAGAAAGGAATCAACAAAGTTCTGTTTACGGGCTGATATCTGTCGCAATACAGCAAACCTGCCTACTGCTTTGAACTATTTGCAACAATGGTGCTTTCTGATACTACGGACTTTGCAGTGACCCACTAGGGTATACGGGACTCGAGCCTGGCTTAATATTGTTGGACTATCAGAACCACAAAGCCTTGGGGTAAATCGACAACGCCCATATGGGCGGGGCTTGTAAATCACAATAAAAATGACGTCCTGAAAGTATCTGCTGATTCCGTGCACTATTGCTGATAAATTGCCTGCCAGTGACCAAGGGTTTGTTAACTCGAAACGCGTTTGGCTTTCAAATACGCAGCGCGGCAGGAGCGCTGTGTTGCTACTGCCTGTGGCAGCTGTGTAGTCTACCCCCTCGTGTGCGACTGTTTCAGTGGGGCAACTCTTTTTGATGCATGCATGCATATATATATATATATATATATATATATATATATAAATATATATCCTACTCGCGGTCACCAGTAGGTAGTTATAGTTAGGACCTACTTTCCATAGGAAATCCACAACATTCTATTTGGAATAACTTTGGCGTCGGTGGACAAATCTTCGTGAATTTCTCCAAGAAAATGGCCTGCTCGGTTCTGCTCCTTCCCTGCAGGTTTGGGGGTGATTCGTCAAGTGGGGGCCAAGAAAAAAGGGGGTCTCAAAACGTGTTTTCCCCATGCAATTTTCCATAGGGACCTTTAGCCAGGGCTACAGCCCGAACGGCTGAACGGAATTATAGCAAATTTGGCAGAAAGGTAGAGTTTAGTTCGCAGATTGTGCTTTTTGTTAAATGGTGTAAATCCGTTCAGTAGTTTCCGAGAAAATTACAAGTAAAATCATAGCGATATCTAGAGACGGAGTCCGACACGCGTACCGAAATTCGTACAATTACGAGCACGAGCTGCATGCCGATTGGATGTCAGCTATCTGTGAACACTGCAAACCAGGAAGTGTTCGCAGCCATTTTGTTCGTCGCTAGAAGCGAGTCACAAGAAAACAATAAAACAAAGTTGAGAAATAAGGAAGGAGGGCAGGGTAGAAATATCCTGACTCTCTAGCCTTGCTCATGGGGTCGTACATGGATTTTTAGGGTCAATTTTTAAATAAAAAATCGCGGCGTACACGTATGATACTCGTACGCGGTGGAAAAGGGAAAAAAAACTAGGCGTCCATTTTATTCATTAGGTCTCGGGGGCAAATTCCGGGGGCAAATTTTAGAGCTATATTTCTATGACAGTATGTAAAACTTTCCGTTTTTTTCCCCTGCATCAGTTGTACTCTCTACGCATGCGCTGCCTTGTTTGCAAGTGTACTTTTTTTAACTTTTTCTTCAAGTTCGCCAAGCACACCTCTCCTGATTTTAGGTATTAAATTTGCCTCTTTCTTTTCCCGGGTCGTGTGTGTCATCCGGTGCTATACTTTTGTAATATATTAATAAACATATTGTATGTATATTTATTTGAAATGTAGTGTTGAGGCGCCAAAACATTGATTACATACTCCGTCCAACCGCCATTCTAGTAGTTTTCCTCCGTTATTTTTATTATACCGGTTACTTTTGTTTTACCCTGCGCAAATTTTCTCTGTGATCGATGAGATTTCCTGCCACAGACACCACGGTGTTAGTCCTTGGCCTCCGATCTTATCAGACTTGGTCACACATATACCTAGAAACTAATTTGAAGGACATAAGCCACAGCCATTACAACGCGTGTTCGTCAACAAAAAAACATTATTAAGATTATGCGTTTATCATGCGTGGTAAATGCATACTAGTTGTAAAAGCATGTGTGGTAAAGCGATATGCATGCTAATGGTTTTGTGGTGACGATCAAGCGTGCTTATGAACCGGGTCTGGGCTTGGTGGAGTCTAGGGCACCAGGCGGAGGGCCACGCAGCTGCACTCATAAAATATAGAAG
This sequence comes from Lissotriton helveticus, assembly GCF_964261635.1. Classification (NCBI taxonomy): domain Eukaryota; kingdom Metazoa; phylum Chordata; class Amphibia; order Caudata; family Salamandridae; genus Lissotriton; species Lissotriton helveticus. Next base: position 1,137,058,894 of record NC_136061.1, on the reverse strand, counting down.
TAATATAGGATTTTTAAAGGTTAAAACAAAATTATTTCATAATTATCCTAGATTAAGTATTCTGTTAGTATGTTCATTAAATACATGAATATATGTTTTTAAACAATTTAAAACATTCGAGTCCTTCACGTACGTGGCGACGTACATGATGTCACACGGAAGCTTTGATGCGACACGTAATGTCAAAGCTTATTTGTAGCGTATGCTGAGAATGATTAGTAGTACAAACTATGGTGCGATCACTCTCTCACTGTCAAATCAGAGCACAGGGCGCGCTATGAGAATGGTTAGAAGTGGTCACTCATTGGAGATCCAATTGAGGTGTGTGGCTTATCCACAGTATCATATCGTTATTTTCTAACCTGTTTAAGTTTGAGGTTTGCATGAAATACTATGCTATACGCAGATATGGATGTTTATGCAGCGCTTATCTCCATGACGCTTGGTTAATGCCATTTAAATATAGGTGCCTGAGGGAGGGAAAAGAAGTCTATGTGAATGGCGAGGATTGCACAATAGCACCAGATCACTCCTCAATTTGTAGACACATACAATTACATGGCTCTTGTAAACAAGATGCGCCTAATTTGGACTGAGTTTTGATAGGTAGTCCGACACCTGCTATCATAACAACGTTCAGTTTACTGGAAACGGGAGTTATCTACTTTGAAATAATGGAGATTGTTGTGCAATGTTAGCAGGCATCGCTTACATGATTACGGTAACTGAGCGTGTGGTTTGATTAAAAAAAAGTTGTAACTTCTCTGCATGGGAAGCTGGATGTTTCCATCTGGCTGTCGATTTCGACCTTGAAAGCAGAGTCAACCCAATGAGTCGTATAAGAGCGCTATTGTCTCAAAAAGAGGTCGCTCTTATATCTGCTACAGAAACATTTGTCCTTCATGTAGCACACACCCGCACAGAAGTGCATGCTTTATTAAATACAGACGTGCTCTTGAATTTTGGGGAGTTAATTTAGAGTATCTTTAATGTGTCCTTGACTACGGGGTTACCTTACTTTTTTAAAGTTAGAAGCAGTGGCCTTGTGAATTCTGTAGAAAGTATATTTGGTGTCTTTTCGGGATTTTTTCATTCTATTTTTTCCAGCATCTTTGGTGGATTCCGCTTAATACTCGCATTAGTTGCCGGTGTGCTTTTATTAATTTGTTTACATAAATATGGATGCACAGCCTGCAGCAGACGACAATATGTCCCTGCTGTTGATGTTTCGCAATCGAATGATTAGTTATTACGGAGCGCTGCCTCTGGCTACATTGAGTGCAGTTTATGGATTATCGTTTCGATTTTCCTTTTTCACATGCGTTCAACCGGTGTTCCATTGCCTGAGCTGCGATTTCAACTAGGCCCTGGATTTGTGTGTCTGCAGTATGGTGTCTCCCAACGCAGATTATGACCAGCTGATGAGCCCCTTAGTGGTTCATGACGTGCTCTGTTCTGGCAGCGGGATTATGGCCTTAGCAGCGATACATGGAATAATGGGACGTTGGAATGTTTTAGCAGCGGCGCTTGAGTTCTTGGCACGCAGTTACATTGAAGATGACCCGAGTTTTCCTCCGATGGTGATAGAGGCTCCGATCGTTGAGGAACATGTATGTTCATTCCCACTATTGAATTGGATGGCTGAAATGTTTTCAGATGAGAACAATGACTTCCTGTTGGAGGCTGTTGCTACATACTGTGCTTACACGCTGTTGGATTAAGACTCTTTGATTTTTCTACGTATTCTTTATTATTTAGCTACTGCTTTCTATCAAAGAGCGAATAACTTGTTTTTGGAAATGTGAACTTGACTCTGCTTGTTAGGCTTGGACTCTGCGTTCCTAATTCGCCCACGTTTATATCACGTGCTTCGATCAAGGAAGGGTGCCGTGGGGCTGAGCCTTGCACTCACACCCTGTTAAGTTAGCATGGGTTTATTAGAAGCCTACACGCTATTTTTGCTTTCCTGCTCTGCTTTGCACACGATACGTACTTGTGATATTGTTTAGAGAAGGCTGAGTATTTTGCTTCATATGAGAATAATTTGTTATGCTACATTTCTAGACTGCCTCGATAGTTTAGTGTGTATAGTGAGAACATGGAACATCAAGGTTATCTTGAATACTGTGTCTGTTATTCAGAATGATCCTCGCACGTTCGAGCTATAACACATATGCAGCTGTGGCCACCTCTGATACTTGCGCGTTTCATAATGCATTGTGGAGGCAAAGTTACACACAGTTGGAGAACATTCGTATCTTGACAGTTTGTGGAGAACTGAATGTGATCCACTACTGCTGATTACCAGAGGTATGGGTCTGCCCATGTAATCCTATGAGACTTCTGTAGTTATAAACTAATCTGCTATGTAGGAAGCGTGAAATGTAGGTATATTTTAAATTTGTTTACCTTTAACATTATAGGATGATTTTTCCGTTTGTATTTCATAGAATAGTAACAATGCTGACAACCTGGTTTCTGATAATATGTTTGGTTGTATTATCTAAGGTACTGTGCATGAGGTTATGGTGTTAGAAATAAACATTTCAAAGTTGCACGTGTCTTTATTTACATCTTGTTTTGGACTGGTGTAAGGCTATAACGAAAGAGTGCTCTTATTATCCACCTTACTTGAGGTAATCTAAGTCGCATGTTCTGGGTTGACTAGTCATTGGTGTTTTTGCTATAGGACAAAGAACCAATGAGTCACTGATTGCTAGTCTGGTACGGGGTTTGTGTACTAAGGTGGGTTTTGGTACATCATAATTCACTGAGGTCCTAAGTCTTTATGCACAGTTCTGTGTATGAGCAGAATTCCTGGAACAGTAGTTATAACAAAAAGGCTTGATAAAGGGCTTGCATTTTTAATATGAATATCAAATAGAAGAATAGTTGATAATCACAGCTAAGGAATGCAGCAATTAGATGTGTGTATGTGTGGATGATGTGTAGATTGAGTGGAAGATGAAAAACTTGAAAAATAAGAAAGGCTGGAGAGATGCAAACTACCCACTGCATTGTCAGTGAAGTGGATCTTTGAATTTCCAGGTCATTACACAGATAGGGTGTTGGATTCCGCAGTGGGAGCAAAAGAAACTAGTACCACATCTAAGGAAGAAAGCTAGTGCATAAAGTACACACAGTTGGGCAGATTTACAAGCTTGTGGGAAAAATGATGCAAAAGTGGCACAAGGGGCTTGTAAACCTACCCCAGTGTGTGGTAGAAAAGACGCAAGAAAGGACGGAAGTGTGCAAATTACCCACTGCTATTCACGGGTAGTAGTTACCAAGAAGACTGAATAAAGGGCCTGCACTTTGCATTTGAATTAAAGAAGAAGAATTGATAAGCTCAGCCAAGAATGGTAGCAAGTAGGTGTGTGTATTTGTGGTTGTTGTGTTGATTGAGCGGAAGATGACTAAGGTGAAAAATTAGAGAGGTTGGAGAGATGCAAACTTTCTATTTCTTTGTAAAGGAAGTGGGTGTTTAGTTTTCCAGTACATATATATATTCACTATAAAAACCATAGGTTTCAGCCACGTTATAGTTAGGAATTAGCATTTAAAAAACCTTGCAAATTCACTGAAAAAAACATAGGTTACACACACTTTATAGTTAGGAATTAGCATTTAAAGAACCTTGGAAATTCATTGAAAAAAGCATAGGTTTCACACATGATATAGTTAGCTGGACATTTCACTCATACAAAACCATTGAAATTTCCCCGTTATAGTTAGTTCAGCTAACTATAACTCGCTTGCCCGCAATGCACTGCTGATGACGTCACATATTACATCACTCATGACATGGTCAGTGACATCACTCATGACATCACTGATGTCATATCAAATGATATCACTGATGACATCATCCTTGTGATAGAGTGGCAGACCTCCTCTCACCATAATATATCCTTTGATACATACATTCAAAAATAGAAACTACAATTTTGAAAAGAATGGAGATACCAATACCAGTTACGACAACCTGTTCAGTAATTCTACCATCTACATACACATCCACTCATTCACCAACAGTTCTATATAGTCACTCATAAATGTACTCACTCATTACATGTAGTCATACACCTATACATCCTGTTACACACTGATACTCATCCATACAGTTACTGACACACATACTCACACATGCAAATCAACAATCAAACATCCATTTACTTGCATATACAGCTATACACACACCACTACACTTACTTTTACAGAAACGTACACATACTTACTCTCTTAAACAATCACTTATAGAAACACATACTTATTTATACAGGAACTCTTCCATTCTGTCACACTCTCACATATAATCACTTATATACATGAATACTCACATAGAGTAGATTAAAACATATGTAGTTACTCATAAGGATACTATTGAGACAGTCATTCACTCACTAACACACTCATGCACACATTCATCCACCCATACAGTCCTGCACACTGCTGTCTTCAAAACACATGCAAACAGTGAGTCACTCATTCATGCATCTATGCGCTAAGTAATACTCCTGACCGAACCATACAGACACTCATACTGATACTCAAAAAACCAACTAATAACTCTTACAGACACTCATGTAGCTACTCACCAACCCATCCAGCCACTTATAGACAAAGTGAGACACTGATACAGCTATTTACATATTTAAACATTAGTCGGTAATACATGTATTCACTAGGATACACTTAATAAGTCAGCTATGCAATCATTTTTACAAAACAAACATACATTTAGACATTTATTTACCCATTTATTTTTCTAACAACCTTTAGATATACATATATAAAAAATACTTATTTTTCATTAAGACACACATTCACTGGATGGTGTCATGAGTGAAGTCATCAGTGATATCATTTGAGATGTCATCAGTGATGTCATGAGTGATGTCACTGACCATGTCATGAGTGATGTAATATGTGACATCATCAGCAGTGCATTGCGGGCACGCGAGTTATAGTTAGCTGAATTAACTATAACGGGGGAATTTCAATGGTTTTGTATGAGTGAAAAAGCAGAGGGCCAGGCCCGATGGCGTCTCAGGGCACGTTTACACAGTGGTGAAGGGAGGGGAAGCGGCAGGAGGTGGCGTGTGCAAACACGCCCTGTGGCATGTTTTAAGTTGGGGAAATAATTCCGCTTCAATCCTGAGGGACCCTGGGGGCCAACGAGCCCACCAGGTGCTTCCAGTAAGTGCCACTGCACTGCGTTGCAGAGAGGTGGTGCAGGCCGTGCCCCTTTTTACACCTCTCTGCAACGGCGCTTACTGGACGTACCTAGTGGGCTCATTTGACCCTAGGGACCTTCAGTATTCAGGGGACTTATTCTCCCAACTTAAAATGGCCACAGGGCGCGTTTACACAGTGGTGAAGGGAGGGTATGGGGCCTGAGGTGATGTGTGAAAACACATCCTGAGGTGCGTTTTAAGTTGGGGAAATAATTCCCATTCAATCCTGAGAGCCCCAGGGGGCCAACTAGCCCACCATGTGCTTCCAGTAAGCGCCACTATGCTGTGTTTCAGAGAGGCGGCCCAGGCTGTGCCCCTTTTTACACCTTTATGCATCGCAGCTCTGTGGCGCTTACTGGAGGTACCTAGTGGGCTAGTTTGCTAGTTGGACCCAAAGGACAAGGGGACTTAATCTCCCAAATTAAATTGGACACAGGGCGTGTTTACACAGTGGTGAAGGGAGGGGATGGTGTAGGAAAGTGGCTGTATATATACTGGACCAAAGTAAGGTACAGTGTGTATAGAGTCCCCAGTCCCCAGAGGTTTGGCAGAGGTTAAAGTTAGATATAACCTTACTCTCTAAAGAGGTAGCTTGGTCGAGCAGTAAGGCAGTATCAGAGGACGGTGTAAAGCATTTGTTTTACACACTCAGTCAGCAAATGGTCTCACACACTCAAGAACTGAACTGTAGGCCAATTGTTTTGTATCAAAAGATATAGTTTTAATTTAGAACCAACAAGGTATCAAAATATACTTTCTCAGGATGAGTTACTTTAGTTAAATACTTTTCAAATAGACAATAGACCTTTTGACTGCAAAAGTTACAGTTTGTTGCAATAGGCAACACAATTTCAAACACAATGCAACATTGAGCTCAATGGGAATTTCTGGTTAAATGCGAGTAGTTACTTTGTAGATTACTTTTCTAACCACAGGACTGGATCCTAGATTCAATCCCGGGACATGAGCTGTAAACAGTTAAGTAAGAGTGTTTTGGTAACAGTAGTGATTTTTAAGGAATATTATTGTATTTTAAAAGTTGACAGAAACTTTTTCAGTTGGAATTACCAATGTTATCCTATGGAAGGAAATTCAATTTGCAGGTAAAGTATGTTCACGTTACTTTTGTTATCTAGTGCTGGACTTGAAGGTTCAGCACTGGGACCAGGTACCTCCAGTAAGCACCACAGGGCTGCGTTGCGGAGAGGTGGTCCCAGACCACGCCCCTTTTTACAACTCTCTGCAACACAGCTCTTTGGCGCTTACTGGAGGTACCTGGTGGGCTAGTTTGACCTCTGGGACCCTCAGGATTCAAGGGTAGGTAATAGCCCAACTTACAACGCACCAGAGGGACTGTTTGCACAGTAATGAAGGGAGAGGGTGGGACCAGATGTGACTAGTGTGCAAACGCGCCCTGTGGCGCATTTTACGTTGGGGGATTAAGTCCCTTTGAATCTGGAGGGTCCCTGGGGGACAACTAGTCAACCAGGTACCTCCAGTAAGCACTACAGAGCTGCATTGCAGAGAGGTGTAAAAAGGGGAGTGGCCTCGGACCACCTCTCTGCAACACAGCTCTGTGGTGTTTACTGGAGGTACCTGGTGGCCTAGTTGGCCACCAGGGACCCTCAGGATTGACGGGGAATTAATCCCCGAACTTAAAATGCGCCACAGGGCCTGTTTGCACACATGTCACATCAGGCCTCACCCCTCCCTTCACCACTGTGCAAACGCACCCTGTGGTGTGTTTTAAGTTGGGGGATTAAGTCCTGTTCAATATTGAGGGTCCCGGGGTCCAACTAGCCCACCAGGTACCTCTAGTAAGAGCCACACAGCTGCGTTGCAGAAAGGTGTAAAAAGGGGCGTGGCCTCGGACCACCTCTCTGCAGCGCAGCCCTGTGGCGCTTACTGGCAGTACCTGGTGGGCTAGTTGGCCCCCAGGGGCCATCAGGATTGAAGGGGAATTAATTCCCCAACTTAAAACGTGCCACAGGGTCTGTTTGCACACATGTCACATCAGGCCCTGGCCCCTACCTTCACCACTGTGCAAACTCACCCATGGCGTGTTTTAAGTTGGGGGATTAAGTGCCCTTCAATCTTGAGGGTCCCTGGGGTCCAAAAAGCCCACCATGTACCTCCAGTAAGCACCACAGAGCTGCGTTGCAGATGTGTAAAAAGAAGAGTGGCCTCAGACCACCTCTCTGATTGTATGGGAATTAATTCCCCAACTTAAAATGTGCCACAGGGCACGTTTGCATAGTGTTGCTGGGAGGGGGCAGGGCTTTTTACAGAGGTTGTCTTAACCTACTGATCTAGCTGAAGTCCAGCAACGGGCTGTATGAAAATGAAAAAGTACATGTTTTCTGAAGCATTTGATTAATCTTTACTCACTCCCGGAGCACTAAAGGGTTTTTAACAGCATCGCTTAAAACCGATTCACTTTATAATAACCTGCTGTAGTAGCTTCACACGAGTCTTTCATCTTTATGGGAGCAGAAATATCTCGCGCACCACGGGGCATCCACAGGATACAGACGCTGTGGAAATCAGCGGACAGATGTGGAAACTACGCATTTCTGAAATAGCATCTCAACATTTTTCCAATTATTTAAGGGAGCATCTGCCTTTTGCCTTTTTTATGAGCAAAATTTTCAAGCACGTCATATGCGCTCATTTGATCTCACAAGATCAGACGGCATGCAACACAGGCTGGCTGGTGCTGAGGTGATTACCGCCATTTACCTGCCCATTATCCGAACATCGGGACCGGTTACTAGAGGAACTTGCAGGGCATAAGCACATTCACTCTTTAAAGGCGGCAGGTCTCCAAGGATCTAATGAACTTGTCTAAAATGGAGTAGCTCGAAATGCTGTCCAGGTCTACTTCCGCTTACCACGTCCTGAGTTTAGACAAATGTATTTATTTATGTTGTGGTACATCACAGATACTGAAACCCTCTCGCAGCTTTGATGTTTTGTCGGCCCAATAACACTAATGGGATGTGAATGAGGTTAAGGGAAAGGTTTAAAACTTTTTATAATGGACAGTGATGCGTTGTATTTGAAGCTGTTGTCAGAAACTTGACTTTATAAGACAAAGTACTCAAAAGCAGCACAGCCTCATTTCTTTCCGAAGCTCTTTAATCGCACAATAATTTACAAGGCTGCACCCCTAGTGTTAAACTCTCTTAATACAAATTGCTATGTTGCCCTGTCACGTATCATCTGTTACTGTCTGGCTTTGAATGAATCACTTGTTGGCACGTAAAATGCAAATGGAAAGGGCGCTTTAATAGTGTTTACATTGCTGATAACTGTAAGGATTCGCACACTTCGATTGTTTGGTCACTTTGTAAGAAATGTAATTTGGGTTGTATAGATATTCTTCAGAAAAAGGCCACTTGAGTTATGGCTTCTTTCAATTAGATGGTGTAAAATGTAGTGCAGTAGAGTGAACAAAAGGAATATTCAACCAAAACATTGCAAAAAGCACTCAAGTGAAATGTGTTAATGTTGCCGAGTGCCCCAGGGACCTGGTCCACCATTTAAATTCAACAAAGCGGGGGAGCCCTCGCTTCATTTTTTTTTATTTTTGGCTGAAATTCACGCTGGTTGAGCAAATCTCACCATTCTTTTAAAAAGAAAAACATTTTTTATTGGCCTTGGGGGTCCCTGTGGGACCCCCTGAGCAGGCCTAGGGGGTCAGGGTGTTTCTACACTGCCCCCTTTTTTTGTATCACCATTTTCCCCTGTTTTCTTGTAACTCGGTAGTGTTGGCAGCCAATTAGCATAAAGCTTGTGGTCGGGAGGGTGCGCGGATCCAAAGCGCCTCTATATATATCGAAACTTTTATTTTTTTATTTTCTCAGCAACTACTGAACTGATTTACACCATTTAACAAAAAGGGCACTTTCTGAAGCAAGCACTACCTTTTGCCAAATTTGGTGTAATTCCGTTCAGCAGTTCCAGCTGTAGCCGTGTCTAAAGTTTCCTATGGGAAATGCATTTTTCAACCTCTGTTTTTTTTACTTTCTCAGGAACTACTGAACAGATTTACACCATTTAACAAAAAGAGTTCTTTCTGAAACAAGGGCTACCGCTTTGCCAAATTTGGTGTAATTCCGTTCAGCAGTTTGGGCTGTAGCCGCGTCTAAAGTTTCCTATGGTAAATAACATGGAAAAAACAGGTTTTGGGACCTCCCTTTTTTCTTGTCCCCCACTTGGCAAATCACCCCGAACCTTTCAGGATAGAAGCTGACTGGAGCGGGCCACAAGTTTTGAAAAATTTCCCAAAGAATCGTTAACCGGCACCAAAGTTATTGGGAAAACAAAAATTGCTTTTCCTATGGAAACTAGGTCCTAACATTAACTATCTACTGGCGACCGGCAGTAGATAATACACACATACATATATATATATATATATATATATAATGATCAAGCCAGTTGTTTGGCGGAACGCGTAGCGTTACCTAAGAATAAAATATTTGCGGCAAAGATTAACCACTGAGTGCGCGTTTGCTTGCAAGCAACTTGTGGATTTGGAATATGAATATATATATATATATTCACTGAAAAAACCATAGGTTTCACACCAGTTATAGTTAGCTGAAAGTTTTACTCGCATAAAACCATTGAAATTCCCACGTTATAGTTAGTTGGACTCACTATAACTTGCGCGTGCAATGCACTGCTGATGACGTCACATATTACATCACTCATGACATGGTCAGTGACATCACTCATGACATCACTGATGACACCATCCAGTGAATGTGTGTCTTTCTGAAAAATAAAGAAGTGTTATATATGTATATGTTATTAAATATCTTAGTGAATACATATATTAGTGAGTAATGTTTAAATATTTAAATATATGGATTAGTGTTTCACTTTGTATATAAGTGGCTGCATGGGTTGGTGAGTAGCTACATGTGTATGTATATGGGTTATTAGATGTTTTTCTTAGTATCAGTATGAGTGTTTGTATGGTTTGGTGGGGGTATTACTTAGCACATAGATGCATGAATGAGTGACTCTCTCTTTGTATGTCTTTTGAAGACAGCATATGTGCAGGACTGTATGGGTGGATGAGTGTGTATATGTGTGTGTTTGTGAGTGAATGACTGTTTCACTAGTGTCTTTATCAGTAACTACATATGTTTTAATCTAAGATATGTGAATATTGATGTATATAAGTGAGTACATGTAAGAGTAAGAGATTGTAAGAGTTCCTGTTTAAATAAGTATGTGTTTCTATAAGTTATTGTTTAAGAGAGTAAGTATGTGTAAGTTTCCTTAGAAGTAAGGTGGTAGTGTGTGTATAGCTGTATATCAAAATAAATGGATGTTCAATAGTTTATTTGTATGTGTGAGTATGTGTGTGAGTAACTTTTGGATGACTGGATGTGTAACAGGATGTATAGGTGTATCACTACATATGATGAGTGAGTATATGTATGAGTGACTATATAGAAATGTTTGTGAATGAGTGGATGTGTATATAGTTGATGGAATTACTGAATTGGTTGTTGTAACTGATATGGTATCTCCATTTTTTTGAAAATTTTAGTTTCTATTTTTCAATATGTGTTTCAAGGGTTACATTACAGTGAAAGGAGGTCAGTCACTCTGTCACAAGGATGGTGTCATCAGTGATGTCATGAGTGATGTCACTGACCATGTGATGAGTGATGTAATATGTGACGTCATCAGCAGTGCATTGCACGCGCAAGTTATAGTGAGTCCAACTAACTATAACGTGGGAATTTCAATGGTTTTATGCGAGTAAAACTTTCAGCTAACTATAACTGGTGTGAAACCTATGGTTTTTTCAGTGAATTTAATAGGTTTTTTAAATGCTAATTCCTAACTATAACTGGTGTGAAACCTATGGTTTTTTCAGTGAATTTCATAGTTTTTTTTAATGCTAATTCCTAACTATAACTGGTGTGAAACCTATGGTTTTTTCAGTGAATTTCAATGGTTTTTTAATAGCAAATCTTTATAGGTATAGAAAGTGAAAAATTTAAAAACGGATTTTATATTGTATAAATATGTTAATTAAAAAAAAAAATTTAACCCCGGGGCGCGTACCGGTGAACGCACGGGTAAGCGCAATATTACGGCGCGCCCCGGGGGTGTACCGGGGAGCGTCCCGGGAGCGCTATTCCCGCGAACGAATACTACATCGTGACGTATCGCGTAGACGCGTGATGCGTCATATGACGCACAGCGTAATCGCAACCGAAAGCACGCGATCGCATACGATCGCGGAACGTCCTGACGCGTTTACGCTACGCACCCCAGGGCGCGCCCCAGAGCGCGACTACGGGCGCGCCCCGGGGCGCGTAGCGTAAGCGCGTCGGGTCATGTGACCTGAAAATAACACTTTCTATTGGTGCAGAACAGTTTTGGTTTCCAAATGAGTAAATACTGGGTCTTGTGACCTGAAATAACACTTCTCATTGGTTCAGGACAGTTTTTTTTTCCAAATGATGAAAAACCCCACCTTTCTTCCTTATTCTGACTTTGTCCTTTGACTGAGGAAGACCTGTTTCACCTATAGAGATAATTCTTTTGTACTTTGAAATGGCTACTGTAGCAGCAACAGCTGGAGCATCTGCACCACCACCACCACCACCACCACCACCACCAAGAGGACCACCACAACAATACATTGGTGGTGAAGAAGAGGAGGAGGAAGAGGAGGAGGAGGAGGGAAGAACATGGCTGCCTGAACAAAATACCCCATACAAGCCAAGGCCACACATTGTATGGGAGTTTTTTTTACTTCTAGAGGGCAAGAAAAAAGTGAATGCGGCCAAGGTAACTTGTCGAATCTGTGGCGCAGAACTCTCAAGGGGCAATCCAAACAAAAAATATTCATTTGGTAATAATACCATGATTCGACATATGACCCGGAAGGATCCTAACAACTATTCTCGTGCAGAGATCAGGGAACTGGCCAGTAACCTCCCCCAGTGTTCAAGGACCACCTCCAAAAGAAAGCAAGCCACTCAATCGGGACCAGAAACAACGGAGATGATGCCTTGTATTCAACCACGATTTGCTGATTTTAGAATCACATGTATTGAATGTGGCAAGCTCATCGCCTATGGTGAAAAGAGCGTAAAGCTCGTCGTCCTTGCTGGTGACAATCACAATTGCCCCAAAAAAAAGTAATTTTTTCTGTTTTTTGTTTTTTGCTCCAGTTGAGCCATTTTCAATTCCCTTTTTTTTGTTTCTCCCCATAAAAAATACAAAAAAAATATAAAACTTTTGAAAAGCCTAAAAAAGTACAAAATGTTCTAAAAACATTAAAAAAAATATAAAACAACAAAAAGAAGAAAAAAAACAGTTCTTTTTAGAACTACCTTTCATTTATAAAATTAAACCTATATTTTTAAAGAATCTCAGTCAATTTTTTTTCCTTAGGGTACGCGTACTGGGGCGCGCCCCCCAAAAAAAGAAAAAAAAAATTAATGAAGCAGTTAGCATGAGGAAAGAACACAAAGAGAGTTATGTTAAGAGAAAAAGAGCTACACGGTGAACACAGAGGGATTGTTTATTACATAGTAAAAAATAGAGAAGGTGTAATTGGATGAAAGTGAGAAAAGTAAAATGACTAAAGGAGCGAAAGAAAGGAAGAGAGAGGAAGAACACTAAAGTAGAGATAGTGGGAGAATGTGAGTGGCTGTTAAAAGAAAAAGAATGGACAGTAAAAAATGGAGAATGAAGGGTAGTGGCGGAACCAGGATAAATGAAGAACGGTGAGGGAGGGTGAGAAAAGACCAGTTAGTATAAGTAAAGAGGGGTGAAAGAGGGGGAAAAATTTAATTAGGATAAGACATGGGGAGTGACAAAGAGAAAGGACAAAGAGAGTAAAGGAAACAATACCTGAATGGGTTTGAGTGAAACAGCAAAAAAAGATAAGTAATGCAGTGTGTGTGACTTATAGGGAGTCAGTGGGTGTAGGTCGGGGTGTGGGTGTGTAAGGTGTGTCTGTGGGTGTGGCTGTGTGGGGTGTTTCGGTGTGGGTGGAGGTGAGGGTGTGTGAAATATGTGTGAGGAGTGTATGAGTGTGGGGTGTATATGTGTTCGATGTATGTGTGTGTATGGAATGTGTGTGGGTGTGTGAGGAGTGTGTGTGGGAGGATTTTTTGTGTGTATGAGGTGTGTGTGTGGTGTGTGTGTGGGGTGTATTTTAGAGGTGTGTGTATGTGTTGGGAGGGGGATGAGGTGTGTGTGTAGGAGTAAGGTAAATAATTAAGAAAAAGAGAATGAGTGAAGAAGCAAAGGAAGGGAACAGAGGGTAGGTGAAGTAAAGAATAGGGATTGAAAGAAGTTGAATATGTGAGGGGAAATAGGGAAAGGGGAGTAAACATGTAGAATAAGAATAAGTGAGGGAAGCAGAGTAAAGACACAGGAGTGAGGTTGGATGAGAAAATGTTAGTGAGCTTAAAGCAAAGAGTAATGACAAAATACATTTTTTTTGTCATACTTACCATATAATAAGTGTAACTTTAATTACATTTTTTAACTACACTTTGTATCTGTGAAAGACAGAAGAACAAATAAGGTATAATCACTAAAATGCGTATTTTACATTAAAAGATACAAATGAAGAGGTCAAAAATCATAACAGTGTATTTAGAAATAAAGTAAGAGTGAAGGACACAAAAAGGGAAATAAAGTAAGGTAGAAGGATAAAAAGAGAAAAAAGAAATAGAAGGAGAGCAAATTACTAAGAGTAAGGCATATAGATTCACTGACAGAGAGGAAGAGAAGAACAGAGAAATGAACTGAAGGTAAGAAAGATACTAAAAGAATGTGAGTTAGCAAAACTAAGTCAGGAAACAGTAGTAAGTAAAAAGATAATGACAGAGATGGAAAAGAGTCTAATTAAGAATGCATTTAGAAGAATGAGGAATAGAAGATAACTAAGAGTAAGTGAAGAACAGTCATAGAGTGAAGGGATGAAGAGAGAGAGAATAATATACAATGATTGAGGGAAATGCAGTGAGGAAGTTAGTAAAGAGACACACTAAGAGAAATACTGAGTGAGGTGGAGTACAATGAGTGAGCAAAGGAAATGAGTAAGGGAGAAAAAAAAGAAAACAGAGGAGAAAACGACTAAAACAGTGGTAATGAGAGAAACTAATTTGGTGATGAAAGTAAAGAGAAGGACATTGAAAGACAGGAAATGAGGGATACTAATGGAACCAGAGTAAAAGAAATAGGATGAAGAACGATGACAGAGGAGCAGTGAAGTTGTTGTAAAAGAAATGATGGAAGGTAGATAAACACAATTGAACATAACACAAGGAGAGTGAGGCACTGAGGACATAGAGGTAGTGAACAAAAAATAGGGAGAAGAGGTCAAAAGAAAAGAGCAAACAAAGATAAGTGAGGGAGAGTGGGTGATTTATAGTGATAAAGTGCGACAATACTGCTGAGTGAGTAAAGAGGAATTAGTAAAAGAGCAAAGTAAGAAAATACGGAAAAGGGAAGTAAAGTAGAGAGACTGAAAGCTGAAAAGTTATGCAAGGGAGAGAAGGGATGCAGACAGTTGAAATGAGAATGAGGGGTTGTGAAAGAAGAGGAGAAAAAGAACGGGGTTCAAAGAGAGTGAAAGAAAGACATTATAAGTGAGTAAAAAGAGCTTAAAGAGGGTGGAAAAAGAAAAGTGAGTGTGAGATAATGAGAATATAATTTAAATTACAGAATAAAAACTATAGATTAACTTGTACAACATGTTACATAGTTTATTTTTGCTGTTCTCAGAATATATTGAATTTCACTTAAAAAAGTGAGTTCAAACTACTCATCATATTACAGCGGGGAAAAAAAAAACACAATCACAAAGATTGTGTTTTAAAAAAACCCATCCAAGGTTACAAATAACAAATATACACTAATCTTTGATTTACTTACTTTTCCTTTAGGCCAAATAGTATATCATGAAGGTCCGCTTCTCGTTGGAAAGTACTCTGCTGTTTACTAAAAATTCCATTTCATCGACTTTCTAGAAGAAAAGCTCCAAGAACATCTGAAATATTTTCATTATTTTCATATACTCTTTTTTTTCACTCATGACTCTTTGCTCATTCCTTAACATTTCCTTAAGGCCAAATAATGTTAGATGTATGAGCATGTTAATATATTTCTTCACTTCTTGATACATCAACTTTTTCAATTTGGCCAGCTGAACAATCACTGTCTTCATCTGCAGCTGTTTCTTCTGCCTCAACACACACATGTTTGTAGTACTCATTGTTTTTGACCAAATACAACATTGCCTTTTTGACTTTCCTAACATCCACTAAATCTTGCCAGATTTTCTTACTCTTTGTCGGAACCCCATTAACTAGAATAACCAGAGGTTCCTCTTCCACTTTCTCTACACCAATGGTATCAATATTTTTCTTGAAATCTAGAGGCAAATAAACAACTCTTCCCTTTAATCCTCTCTGTAAATCTGAAGGAGGCAATTTCCCTATCTTAGGCTCCATGCGAACAATAGCCTGAAAAGGATGGACACATTGTATCAAAATAGACTCATATGTATTTATATCCATCAATTCAGGAGGAATGTCTATCAACTCCAGATTATTATGAACAGCTCTAGCAGGCATTCTGTTTTGATTTAATTTATCATAACAATATTTACAAATATGCTGATCAGAACTCAAATCAAAACAATTCTCCACCCACAAATAAGTAACAAAATCCTTCCACTCATAATTATTTATCTTTTCACTTTTTACGTATAAATCAACTAATCTAGTTTGATGCTTATAATGAGTTCGTCGACAACACACACAAGTAAAATTCGGCCTTTCACTTGATTTCACCTTAAACCTGATAACTTCCTGGTCAAACTTTTCTGTACATTATCTTCCACAATACTTTGAATTTCTGTGTCAATTTCTACACTGTCCTCATTTTCACCAAAATAAGAAATCTCAATTTCTTCACAAATCTTCTTCACATCTAATTCAGTTCCATGCAAAAGAGCACTGTTTAATTGTTTAAGCTTAAGTGCTGGGCTTTTTGCATAATACAACATTCTCACTAATTTCCTCATTTTGGTATGATGCACTGCTAACATCCTAAAATGATGAAAAACACTTTGACAGACTGTTCTAGAAAGACAAGCCAGTGAATGGCCTTGCAAACCTGTCTTTTCTCTCACTCTGCAAGGATCTAAATCTTGCAACAACTTTATTTTCTGCTTCAGACTTTTCTTACAGTATGTATGTAAGAAATTACAAAACAAATCAATTGATTCCTGTCGCACACTACAAATACGACTACACTTCCAAGTGTACACTGGACCCTTAGTACGTCTCCCTAAAACTTCATCAGTTAACACCTCTTCTGGTTCTCTAGGCACAAGTTTCTCTTTTTCAATCGGACAACCGTCTTTCACCTCATATGCTCGACCACTGGTGTCAACTGCATGCACTAAATCATTCTCCTGGAAGTAACTCTCCTCATTAAAAAATGGCTCACAACTTGAACTCTGCATCCATTCTCCTGAAAAAACTTTACAAAAATTAGTCTGATTAATTACTCTTTTCCATCTACTGTTTGATTTAAAAACATCAATTGTCTTGTTAAGTGTCCTAATTCTATTGATTATTAAAATAAATAATTTTTTCTTAACTTCAAAAGCCTGATCAACAATCTTCTCTAAATTTTTCTTTTTTTATGAAAAGCAGCTCTCTGTTTGCCTTTCCTAATGTTTTTTAACAAATTTAAAACCACCCTATTGCGAAACATTCATTTACGAATGTCTCTAAACTGATTCAGCCTTCTATTCCGATACATATTATTCTCTCCTGCTCCAGTGTTATCATTTTTTGAGGGCCTCTCCTTCCTTTTCAAAATTACTCTCTCCTTCTCTTTTTCTACATGCTGTTCAACATTTATTTTTGTTCTACATACGTTCCGTAAAAAAGATTTGGTTATCTTACCAGGAGCTTCTTTCCTGTTTTTTGAAGTCTTTGTTGTGGAGGACTGCTGTAATTCCAATGCTGTTTTTGTTTTAAACCGTACTTCAATTTTTTTTGTTCTTTCCCTTGAGGGCATCGTTCCTTACTCTTGAAATCTTGTTTTCAATCTGTTTTAAAGAAAAAAATAGCACATTATAGACCACTACTATCAAACAATAAAGCAATGACAAAAAGCAAACAATCTATTCAGGGTTACAGATCAAGTGAGGATTCTTCAGGGGTGCAGAAGAAGTGAGACATGCATTGAAGAGTGTAGTGGAAGAGAGGTATGTCCACAAGTACAAAGAAAGTGAGACCTGTGTCTACGAGTGCAGTAGGAGATAAGCTTCATGAAGTCTAGTCCACTGGACTCTTACACACAGGCTTCACCACTTATGTTCTCCAGGAAAGGCCTCTCTCCCACTACAGTCTTGAACACAGGCCTCACCTCGTCTGTCCCTCTGGACAGGCCTCACCTCATCTACACAATCTACTTCCTAATCTAAGGTAACACAGGTGACATTTTTATGAAAGGATGACATATGTATTTAATCATGCAGACACTATTTATTCCTTCTCAAAAAACTAAAAGTCATTGTTTTTCACTAAAATCGTTTTTTAAATAACATTTTAGACACACAGTGCAGGTCCTATGTACAAGCATTCAGTGTCCATGACTACAGAGGAGAGGACTAACCTCCTCTCACCCTTGGACAAGCCTTACCTCATCTATGTCCTCTGAACAGGCCTCAATGTATTGAGTATAATTGATAGTAAGTAGGTGCAGATGAGGTGACGCATGTCCAAGGGTGTAAATAAGCTGAGGCCTATCTAAGCATGCCAATTAGTTGAAGTCTTTTCAGAGTTGCAGATGAGGTAAGGATTGTCTACGGGTGCACAAGAGGTATGGCCTCTATTGAAGAGTGTAGTATAAGAGAGATCTGTCCACGGGTGCAAATAATTTGAGACCTGTGTCTAAGAGTGCAGTGGGGGATAGGCTTCATGAAGCCTAGTCCACTGCACTCTTAGACACAGGTCTCACCACCTAGGCTCTCCAAGAAAACCCTCTCTCCCACCACAGTCTTGAACACAGGCCTCAGCTCCTCTGTCCCTCTGGACATTCCTCACCTCATCTGCACAATCTACTTCCTAATCTGAGGTAACACAGGTAACATGATTGTGAAAAGGTCAAATTTTTTTATCTAATCATTCACACACTATTTATTCTTTCTCAAAAATGTGAAAGACATTAATTTGGCCCAAAAATGTTTCAGTAGTGTAATGAAAAGCTTATACATATGACCTTTTCTCTGTTTTTCAAATCTTATTCTAAAAAAAGATTGAGGACTAAGCAGGAATGCAGATGTAATGAAGCCTGTACAGGGGAGCTCAAAAGGTGAGGCTTGTGTCCAAGAGTGCAGTGGACAGGACTAAACTGGAGTAGTGTACAAAAAAAAGATGAACCTCATTTATAAAGCCCTGCATCAGTTTTCCACTGCTGATGCGTCACTTTTTGTGACGCATCGGCGGCATAAAACATATGCCTTGTTGCGCCATATTTAAAAAGTGACGCATGTAGGTAGAAGCGTCACTTTTTAAACCTCTGCGCCACATTATACCTTTATCAGGTGTAATGTACACAGAGGGGTCATTTCTCAGCAGAAAGCCTCGTAATAGTGACGCAGTGAAATCAATAAGAATTCACTGCGTCACTTTTAGGACACTGTTACGTCAAAATCTTGCGCCTGCCTCACAGCAGACATAAGACTGAGGAAAACGCTTTCACATGGAGCTTTCCCCATGTCAAAGGATGCATTGCTGGACTACAAGCATTCCATTTCAGTACTGAAAACTCACTATTTTACAAAATACATTTCCTCTCTCTTGCAAACAATCCTACCGCATGTCCAAGGGTGTAAATAAACTGAGACTTGCCTAAACATGCCAATTAGTTGAAGTTTATTCAGGGTTGCAGATGAAGTAAGGATTGTCTAGGGGTGCACAAGAAATATGGCCTCTATTGAAGAGTGTAGTAGAAGAGAGATCTGTCCACGGGTGCAAAGAGCTTGAGACCTGTGTCTAAGAGTGCAGTGGGAGATAGGCTTCATGAAGCCTAGTCCACTGCACTTTTAGACACAGATCTCACCACCTACGCTCTCCAAGAAAAGCCTCTCTCCCACTGCAGTCTTGAACACAGGCCTCACCTCCTCTGTCCCTCTAGACATTCCTCACCTCATCTGCACAATTTACTTCCTAATCTAAGGTAACACATGTGACATGATTGTGAAAAGGTCAATTTTTTTTATCTAATCACTAATCATTCACACACTATATATTCTTTCTCAAAAATGTGAAAGACATTAATTTGGCCCAAAAATGTTTCAGTAGTGTAATGAAAAGCTTATACATATGACCTTTTCTCTGTTTTTCAAATGTTATTCTTAAAAAAGATTATGAAGCCTAAGCAGGAGTGCAGATGTAATGAAGCCTGTCCAGGGGAGCACAAAAAGTGAGTCTTGTATCCAAGAGTGCAGTGGGCAGGACTAAACTGGAGTAGTGTGCAAAAAAAAGATGAACCTCATTTATAAAGCCCTGCATCAGTTTTCCACTGCTGATGCGTCACTTTTTGTGACGCATCAGCGACATAAAACATGTGCCTTGTTGCGCCATATTTAAAAAGTCACGCATGTAGGTAGATGCATCACTTTTTAAACCTCTGCGCCACATTATACCTCTGTCAGGTGTAATGTACACAGAGGGGTAATTTCTCCGCAGAAAGCCTCATAATACTGGTGCACTGAAATCAATGAGATTTCACTGCGTCACTTGTACAACACTGTTACGTCAAAATCTTGCGTCTGCCTCACAGCAGACATAAGACTGAGGCAAACGCTTTCACATGGAGCTTTTCCCATGTCAAAGGATGCATTGCTGGAGTACAAGCATTCCATTTCAGTACTGAAAACTCACTATTTTACAAAATACATTTCCTCTCGCTTGCAAACAATCCTACCGCATGTCCAAGGGTGTAAATAAGCTGAGGCTTGTCTAAGCATGCCAGTTAGTTGAAGTCTATTCAGGGTTGCAGATGAGGTAAGGATTGTCTAGGGGTGCACAAGAGGTATGCCCTCTATTGAAGAGTGTAGTAGAAGAGAGATCTGTCCACGGGTGCAAATAATTTGAGACCTGTGTCTAAGAGTGCAGTGGGGAATAGGCTTCATGAAACCTAGTCCACTACACTCTTAGACACAGGTCTCACCACCTATGCTCTCCCTGAAAAGCCTCTCTCCCACTACAGTCTTGAACACAGACCTCACCTCCTCTGTCCCTCTGGACATTCCTCACCTCATCTGCACAATCTACTTCCTAATCTGAGGTAACACAGGTGACATGATTGTGAAAAGGTCAAATTTTTTTATGTAATCATTCACACACTATTTATTCTTTCTCAAAAATGTAAAAGACATTAATTTGCCCGAAAAATGTTTCAGTAGTGTAATAAAAAACTTATACATATAACCTTTTCTCTGTTTTTCAAATGTTATTCTAAAAAAAGATTATGAGGCCTAAGCAGTAGTGCAGATGTAATGAAGCCTGTCCAGGGGAGCACAAAAGGTGAGGCTTGTGTCCAACAGTGCAGTGGACAGGACTAAACTGGAGTAGTGTGCAAAAAAAAGATGAACCTCATTTATAAAACCCTGCATCCGTTTTCCACTGCTGATGCGTCACTTTTTGTGACGCATCGGCGGCATAAAACATGTGCCTTGTTGCGCCATATTTAAAAAGTGACGCATGTAGGTAGATGCGTCACTTTTTAAAACTCTGTGCCACATTATACCTCTATCAGCTGTAATGTACACAGAAGGGGCATTCCCCCACAAAAAGCCTCGTAATAGTGACGCAGTGAAATCTTTGAGATTTCACTGCGTCACTTTTAGGACATATATATGTCAAAATCTTGCACCTGCCTAACAGCAGGCATAAGACTGAGGCAAACGCTTTCACATGGGGCTTTCCTCATGTGAAAGTATGCATTGCTGGAGTTGCGTCATTTTTGTGACACACTCCAGCAATTCGTCACTTTTGCGCTTACAGATACATCACAAATACTGACTTATCTGTAAGTCCTAGAAACATGATGCGTCATACATTAAATGTAATGCATCATTGGTGTCACAAGGAATGCACAGTGAAAAGTGATGCATCACTGTTTTCATAAATAAAGCTCTCAGTGTGCTTCCTAATGTGAGGTAACACAGGTGACATGATTATGAAAGCTTCAAATTATTTTACTTAATCATGCACACATTATTTATTTTTTCTCAAAAATGTAAAAGCTATTAATTTGCCCCAAAATCGATTTTTCAATAACATTTTAGAAACACAGTGCAAGTCCTATGTACAATCATTCCATTTCAGTACTGAAAAGTCACTATTTTACAAAATACATTTACATTCCTACCAAGCATTACCCAAAAAATTAAGCAAACCAACAGCAAAGACACTCAATCTGCTTCCTAATCTGAGGTAAAACAGATAACATGTTTGTAAAAGATTCAAATATTTTTATGTAATTAAGCACACACTATGTATTCCTTCTTAAAAATGTTAAAGCCATGGATTTGCACTAAAATCGTTTTTCAATTACCATTTTAGGAACAGAACACAGGTCCTATGTACAAGCATTCATTTTCACTACTGAAAGCCATTAATTTGCCCTAAAACCGTTTTTTATTTAATATTTTATGAACCGAGCACAGATCCTATTTACTGGCATTCATTTTCACAAGTAAAAACCATTATTTTGCACTAAAAACCTTTTTCAATTAACATTTTAGAAACAGAGCACAGATCCTATATACAAGCATTCATTTTCACTACTGAAACCCATTGATTTGCACTAACATAGTTTTTCAGTTACCATTTTAGAAACAGAACACAGGTCCTATGTACAAGCATTCATTTTCACTACTGAAACCCATTGATTTACCCTAAAATTTATTTTTAAAATAACATTTTAGATACTGAGTGCAAGTCCTATGTACAACCATTCAACTTCACTACTGAAACATCACTATTTCACAAAATAAAAATCCTCTATTTTGCAAATATAGAAACCATGTATTTTTTAAAAGCATCACACAAACCAAAAGCAAAGAAAATCAATGTGCTTCTGAATATAAACTCTCTATCTAAATGAATCATAACTCACCTTTACAAATGCTTTGAGAGATTCAGAACAGTGTCAGATACACACACCAATATTTCTATAGCAGAGCAAAAGGTATGTTCTCCAGGCACTGCAACCATTAATGGCACAGAAAATCTCTAATTCTACACACATATTGCTCATGGTAACCAATCAAAACTCTTCCCTCTTTATTTTCAAACCAACACCCTTCCCCCCTCAGCCCTTTCTACCTGTTACCATAGCAACTCCCTCCTCACTGAGCTCCCAGGGTTAAAAGTTTATTCTACAATGTTGCAAATCACCTCAGCAAGGATGTTTGACCTGTGAATACACCAGCTTATCTGCTGCAATCTTTCTTTAAATGACTGTTTTTTAACCATTCAAATGACTTCTTTCACACAACAGAACCAAGCACCCTAACTTTCAGTTTTCAACTATCTGAATCCACCAATCATTGCTTGTGATTCAAGAGCACTGAAACTCCACAGGTTTTTTTGCAAACTCCTACTGTTCCAACTACCATTTCATTTCTACACTTCATCTGACTGCACCAGAACCTCCTCTCACCATGTACTCTGTCTGGATTATTGGACATAGCTACATTCACTGGGCTCAAAGGTATGCAGCTAACAGAAATTTTCACAACCTTGATTTACCAAATGTGCACATAAAATGGATTGGCCAAAGAGGATTGAGATGTCATCAATTGATACCATTGGTGAAAACCTTTTACCATCTGCCACACCCTAACCTCATAATTTTGTACTGTTGTGGAAATGACCTAGGCACTTTGACTGGGGTAGGTCTGGAGATGCTTTTAAAGGACACCTTTGGGCAATTGATGACACTTTTTCCACAAACTGCCATGGTATACTCCAATATATGCCAAAGACAGAAATGGAACTGGTCCAACCAATTTTGTCCACAATTTGAGAAAGCACGGAAACATGTGAATAAATCTGTTTCTGCTTACATGAGAGACTATGGAATGGGTTCAATATACAACAACAACTTGCGTTACAACATGCAAGATATCTACAGAGCAGATGGTGTGCACTTCTCAGATGAGGGGAATAGAATATTCCTCCTGAATTTAAGACTGAGCATTGGTACCTACTTGTAGGTACCTAAATCAGCCACAGAACCCAAAAGCTCTTTTCAGGGCTACCCTACCTCTGATCACTCCAAATGATTATCTTTTTCTAACTTTTTTCACTATTTTTCACCAAAGTACGCTCCCCGGTACGCTTCCCGGTGCGCGTACCGGGCGCTCCCCCCGCGAAAATTTTAAAATAAAATTTTTTTGGGGCCTATATGGGCCTCCTAAGACCCCCTCAGAAAACCTAGAGGGTCTGGGAGGGCCTACCGTGCCCCCTTATACCCATTCCCAACGTTGTTTTTCCTCCATTTTCTGTCTCAAATCTACCGAAACACAAAATGGAGGGCTCCCGTAGCGCTGCCGGTACGCGTACCGGGGCGCGCACCGGGAAGCGCTCCCAAGAAATGTTAAAAGTTAATTTACATAAAAACCACTGGAGACACTTTCACCAAATATAGAATAGCTCATACTACATACCAGTCCCTACCATTTTCCTAAATTTGGTGGAATTCCATTGAGCCATTTAGCCTGTAGACCTCTCTAAATATCCTGAGGTAAATTACTTCACAAAAACACATCTGAAGTGTTAGAATTTACAACCAATTAAAATGTTACTTTCATTTTCTACTATTATTTCATGACATTTGATTGGTTATGTACATGAATATATATAAACAAAGAGAGGGAAACACAGCCATTTTGACTACTACTTCCTGAAGTACATTTCAAAAGCATTTCCACTGAGAACTTAAACTTCTTTTTGAAAGGTAAGATGTTATTTTGAAAACTGAAGTATGTTGTGCACTTTAAGTTAATTTGGAAAACATTTTCTGATAGTTATATACTATCCCTCTGTAATAGTTATAGATTGAGATACGCTTCTCTGTTATAGTTATGGATGGAGTTAGGCTGGTCTTGTATAATTATGAATTTACTTAGGCTTCATGATATACACTTTTTTATATTTCTACTTCCAGCCTGATACCATACACTGCCCAAAGATAACTTCACTGTTAAAAAATCAAAACTACCTGTCTGAACTTAAACCCAACAGTGCCCTATCTCTACTGAGATATTTATTTTTTATGCAAATTACAGCAAGAAAATGGAAGGAGAGCAAAATATTTCCTTTGAAATTGTACTGGAGAGCAACAATGAACAAGTTATTGAACCCAATGAAGACTTAGAACTCATGGATGAATCACGGGACTATGAATTAGTTCAATGTGTGGAAGCGGTAGATTCGCTAATTCAAAATGAGGACATTTCCGACAATCTGTTATTAGAAGTTCTGTTAAATTTGGAAAAAGAATCTGAAAAATAAATGTATATTTAATAATTCTAAACTTGTTTGAGACATTATTCATTTTTATATGTAATTCATAAACTAGTACCAAATTGATTATAATGTAAAGTCAGATTTATAGTATACTGTGCAACTTTTTTATGTTACATAGTAATTTTGCCCATAGATACTTCCTTTCTCCCAATATATTATCTCCAATGTGTATTTGACATCTCTTTTTCATCTCCTGCCTCCATGTTGTTTCTGCTTTCCTGACAGACTATGATATGGATTCCATATAGCACAATAACTTCTGTAACAACATGCAAGATATCTACAGAGGAAACGGTGTACATTAAATTTAAGACTCAGCATTGGTACCTACATGTTGGTACTTAAAACACCCAAACAACACAACAACTCTATGCAGAGCTACCCTACCTCTAATCACTTTAAATTATTATTTTCCTGTTTCACTGGGTTTTCCCAGTGGTACGCTCCCCGGTGCGCGTACCGGGCGCTCCCCCCGCGAAAATCGAAAAAAAAATTAAAAAAAATTTGTCCCGCGGGACCCTTATATGGCCCCCACATCAAACCTATGGGGTCAGGGGGGGTGTACCCTGCCCCCTTTTGGTCATTTCCCCCTTTGTTTTTAGCCACCTCTTATGTCTTGATCCTACCGAGACACAAGATGGCGGCCGCTGCGGACTGTTTCGAATGTTTACAGACACCCGAGAGCCAATCTGCTGTCCGTGCGCAAGTCGCGTAGCGCGCCCGGTGCGCTCCCCGGTGTGCGTACCGGGGCGTGGCTATAGATATATATTTTTTTTTGAACCCAAATTACTCAAAATCCTCTGGAGCACATATCTTGAGACATAGCAAAGGCACATCGGGCTACCAGTCCCTAAAATTTTGCCAAATTTGGTGAAAATCCATTCAGCCGTTCGAGCTAAAAGTGAGTTCGACCGCCCTATGGAAATTGACATGGGGAAAACACGTTTTGGGACCCCCCTTTTATCTCAGCCCCCGATTGAAGAATCCCCCCCAAACTTTCAGGGAAGGAGCGGAGAGCCGCGAGGCAAAGTTGAGGAAAAATACACGCAGATTCCTCAACCGGCGCCAAGGTTATTCCCAATAGAATGTTGCGATTTCCCTATGGAAATCAATCCTAACTATAACTACCTACTGGCGACTGCCAGTAGGATATATATATATATACATATATATATATATATATATATATATATATATATATATATATATATATATATATATATATATATATATATATACACATATATATATATATATATATATATATATATATATATATATATATATATATATATATATTACCTACTGGCGGTCGCCAGTAGGTATATATAGTTAGGATTTTTTCCCTATGGGATTTTTGAAAATTCTATGTCTAATAACTTTGGCGTTTGTGGACAGAATTGGCTGAAACTTTCTGGAAAATGGAACATTTTGTTTCTGAGCAGCCCCTGGAAATTTGGGGGGGGTTCGTCAAGGGGGGGCCGAGAAAAAAGGGGGGTCCCAAAACGTGTTTTTAACATTGAGTTTTCCATAGGGCGGTTGGCCTCACTTTTAGCCCGAACGGCTGAATGGATTTGCACGAAACTTGGCAAAATTGTAGGGACTGGTAGCCCGATGTGCCTTTGCTAGGTCTCAATATATGTGCTTCAGTGGATTTTGAGAAATTAATGTTCAAAAAAAGATATATATCTGTAACAGCGGACCGGGCAGCGCTCCGGTTCGCGGACTTTACGCGTACCGGAACTTCGCGTAGCGAAGCTGATTGGCTCTCCGGTGTCTGTCAACATTCTAAACAGTCCGGAGCGGCCGCCATCTTGTCTCTCGGTAGGTTTGAGAGACAAGAGGAGGCCAAAACAAAGGGGGAAATGACCATAAGGGGGCATAGTATATCCTCCCTGACCCCCTAGGTTTAATGTGGAGGCTTTTTTTTTGTTTTTTTGCGTGGGTAGCGCCCGGTTCGCGAACCGGGAAGCGTTCTGGGCAGCGTACTATAATGAAAAATGAATGATAGACTTTTCAAATACTGTATGTTAATTGATTGTTGGTTTTGTTGATTATTTTCTAATTTTTTTGTTTTTTAAGCAATTATTTATTATTGTGATTGTGTTTCAAAATTTAATAACATTTCTAACATTTAACTAGTTTATGAATTACATATAAAAATGATTAAAGACTCAAACAATTTTTTAATATTACATACAATTTTATTTTTCAGATTGTTTTTCAAAATTTAATAGAACGTCTAGCATTTGACTGTCCGATATGTCCTCTTGTTGAGTGAACATAAGTTCCCACATTTGACCGTCATCATAATGGAGTAAATGATCGACAGATTCTACACATTGAAGTAATTCATAGTCCCGTGACTCATCCATGAATTCTAAGTCATCAATGGGTTCCATAACTTGTTCATTGTTGCTGTCCAGAACAATTTCGAAGGAAACATTCTGCTCACCTTCCATTTTATTGCTGTAATTTGCATAAAAAATAAATATATCAGTAGTGATAGGGCACTGTTGGGTTTAAGTTCAGACAGGTACTTGTGAGTTTATAACAGAGAAGTAATCTATGGGCACTGTATGGTTTCAGGCGTGAAGTAGTACTATTAAAAAGTGCCTGTGAAGAAGCCTAAGTAAATTCATAATTATACCACAGAAACCTAAATCAATCCATAATTATAATAAAGAAGCCTTTCTCAATGTCTAACTCTTACAGAGGGATAGTAGAAGAAGCCTAAGTAAATTCATAATTATACCACAGAAACCTAAATCAATCCATAATTATAATAAAGAAGCCTTTCTCAATGTCTAACTCTTACAGAGGGATAGCATATAACTATCTGAAAATGTTTTCAAATTTATAAAATAATATCTCACCTTCTAAAAACAAGTTTAAGTTGTGAGTGAAAATGATCTTGCAATGTAATTCAGGAAGTAGTAGTCAAAATGGCTGTGTTTCTCTCTCTTTCTTTATATATATTCAGGTACATAACCAATCAAATGTCAGGTAAAAAAAGTAGAAAATGAAAGTAACATTTTAATTGGTTGTCAATTCCAACACTTCAGATGTGTTTTGTGAAGTAATTTACCTCAGGGTATTTAGAGAGGTCTACAGGCTAAATGGTTAAATGGAATTTCAATCAAATTTGTGAAAATGGTAGACATTGGTATGTAGTATGAGGTAATCTATATTTGGTGAAATTGTCTCCAGTCGCTTTTCTGTAAACTACTTTCCCACCTTTTTTGATGGTGCGCTTCCCAGGGAGCGACCCGGTACGCGAACTGGTGAGCGCCCCGGTTCGCGAACCTTAAGCGTTACGGGAGTCCACCATTTTGTGTTTCGGTCGAATTAAGATACAAGATGGAGGGCAAATAATGTTCAGAATGGGTAGAAGGGGGCACGGTAGACTTATCTTGACCCCCTAGGTTTTCTGAGGGTGGCTGAGGAGGCCCATATGTGCGAAAAAAAAACATTTTTTTAAAAATTTAGCGAGGTTAGCTCCCGGTTCGCGTACCGGGTAGCGCCCCAGGGAGCGTACTTTGTTGAAAATTAGTGAAAAAAGTTAGAGTAAAATAATAATTGTGAGTGATCAGATGTAGGGTAGCTCTGAGAAGAGCTTTTGGGTTTATGGTACATTTAGGTACTTATAAGTAGGTACCAATGCACAGTCTTAAATTCAGAATGAAAACTCTGTTGCCCTCATCTGAGAAGTGAACTCCATCTCCTCTGTAGATATCTTGCATGTAGTAACGCAAGTTATTGTTGTACAGGGAGCCCATTCCATGGTCTCTCATGTAAGCTGAAACAGATTTGTTTACATGCTTCCTCGACTTCTCAATTTGTGGACAAAATTGGTTTGACCACCTCCATTTCTGTCTTTGGCATATATTTGAATATACCAAGGCAGTCTGAGGAAAAAGTGCCATCAATTGCTCAAAGGTGTCCTTTAAAAGCATTTCCAGACCTACCCCAGTCAAAGTGCCCAAATCATTACCTCCACAGTGCACAATTAACAGGTCAGGTTTTGGCAAATGCATAAAGGTTTTCACCAATGGTATCAATTGGTGACATTTTAATCCTCTGTGGCCAAACCACTTAATTTCCACATCTTGTAAATTGAGGTTAGGTAAATTCCTGTTCTCAGCATACCTCTGAGCCCAATAGATGTAACTATGTCCAACAATCCAGACAGAAAACATGGTGAGAGAAGGTTCTCCTGCAGTCAGATGAAGTGTGGCAATGAAATGGCAGTTGAAAAAATAAGAGTTTAAAATGAAAAAAACTGTGGAGTTTCTGTGTTAATGAAGCAGTAACAGTGATTGGTGGAATTTGATTGCTGAAAACAGAAAGTTAGGGTGCATGGATGAGTTGTTTGAAAGATGTATTTTGAGTGGTCAGGAAAAAATCATTAAATGAAAGAATGCACTGGATATGAGGTGCACTGAGAGTTCAGAGTTCAATTGCAACATTGTTGTGTGAACTTGCAAACACCAGAAGTCTTCCAAGAGGTGGTTGCCATGCAGAAAAGGCAGAAAGGGCAGAGGGGGGAAGGGTTTTCATTTGAAAAAAAGTGAGGGAAGAGTTTTGATTGGGTGACATGAGAGATATGTGTGAAGAATTACAGCATTTCTGTGCTTTTGATAGCTGCAGACTCTGGAGTGCATACCTTTTGCTCTGCTGAAGACAAATTGGTGTGTTTCTGAGACTGTTTTCAAACTCAAAGTATTTGCTAAGGTGAGAAAATATTTCTTTAATTTAGATAGAGAATAGTGTGCTTTAAGGAGAAAATTATGAAGAAAGTTGTGTTTTTCAAATGTTGCTTTGTCTCAAGTGTTTTACAAATAGATTTTGTTTCTTTGAGAAAATGTAATTGGAGAAAATGTGAAGTATTAGTACTGACAGGGTGTTTTTCTGCATAGGAGCTGTGGAGACTTTTCAAATTATGACTAGAAAATCGTTTTTGAGGAAAATTAATGGTTATAATATTTCTGACAAGGACATAATGGTGTATGCTTCTTTATAATGCAATTGACTGTCTCTGATGTTATTTTTCCCATTTTAATGTAAGACCTTTCTCTGTGGCGCAAATTGCTTGTAAATATGCTCCCACCTGTGCATGGCAAATTTAGATTTTGAATGTTTGTGTTACATAGCCATGTTAAAAGTGATACAAACATGCTGCAAAGGCAATCAAAAAACGCTTTTATGTGTCTTAAGGACATTTCAAGTAATTTTCCCATGTGCAGTGTTTTGAAATTATGATTTGAAAATCGTTTTTGGGGAAAAGGAATTGTTTTTAAATTTATGACAAGGACATAATGGTGTATGCTTCTTTATAAGGCAATTGACTGTCTCTGATGTTATTTTTCCCATTTCAATGTAAGACCTTTCTCTGTGGCGCAAATTGCTTGTAAATATGCTCCCACCTGTGCATGGCAAATTTAGATTTTGAATGTTTGTGTTACATAGCCATGTTAAAAGTGATACAAACATGCTGCAAAGGCAATCAAAAAACGCTTTTATGTGTCTTAAGGACATTTGATGTCATTTTTCCCATATTACATTAAAAGACCTTTCTCCGTGGGGCACATTCCTTGTAAATATGGTTACACTTGTGCATGGTAAATTTAGATTTTGACTGTTTGAGTTACATAACCATGTTAAAAGTGACCCAAAAAAATTGCAAAGGCTTTCAAAAAACACTTTCATGTGTCTTAAGGACATTTTAAGTCATTTCCCTGTGGGCAGTGTTTTCAAATTATGAGTTGAAAATCGTTTTTGAGGTAAAGGAATGTTGTTAATTTTTATGTGCGCCATATGCTCCAAATTTCTTTTTCAGGGGTGCAGCAGGGTGTTCTTGAGACACCCCTGCACCTTTGGAAAAATTCCTAATTTGCGATGAGCTAATTGCTAATCGCAAATTGCACCTTCATTCCTATGGGCATCCTGGCCCATGGAAATGAATGGGTAATTTGCAATTAGCAATTTGCTCATCGCAAATTAGGAATGGTAAAGAATCGCTATTTATTCTTTAAAATTCGCTATTTTGGAAATGCAAAATAGTTTGATGATACATATGGCGGTTGATCTCTAACAAGATAAGAAGCTTAGGGATACATTTATGATGACTGGCGCAATGAAGTGGACATCACTTACTTCATTGGTAGAGCTTTACATGTATTATCTCCTCTGTATTCTTCATCAAGCGTAACTTTAATCTGCAATCCTGAGTAGGCCTCACCTTAAACAAACCTCTGGATAGGCCACACCTTATCGTCATCATGAATTAATCATTTAAAATGCTAGGGACAGATTTATGATAGGTGTATGCCTCTTTTGCGCCACTTACAAAACACTGCCCATGGGGAAATGACTTAAAATGTCCTTAAGACACATGAAAGTGTTTTTTTAAAGCCTTTGCAATTTTTTGGGTCACTTTTAACATGGCTATGTGACTCAAACAGTCAAAATCTAAATTCACCATGCACAGGTGGGAGCATATTTACAAGGAATGTGCTCCATGGGGAAAGGTCTTATAATGTAATATGGGAAAAATGACACCAGAGACAGTGAAATGCCTTATAAAGAAGCATACACCATTATGTCCTTGTCATAAATTTACAAACCATTCCTTTTCCCTAAAAACGATTTTCAAATCAAAATTTGAAAACACTGCACATGTGGAAATGACTTAAAATGTCCTTAATTCAAAATTTGCTATTCCTTATTTTGCGATTGCACTGAAGGATTTGCAAATTTTGCGATTCCTTAAATGCAATGTATCAAACAAAAAAATGACATTAAGGATTTGGAAACTACCACCAACTTCTAGTTTGTGGTAATTTGCGAATTCTTTTCAAAAAGCTTTTTTTCCAAAAAACAAAAGGTGCCATATGACGCCAATACATGTCCTTAGGGCATGTATGTGCGCCATATGCCCCCAAATTTATTTTTCAGGGGTGCAGCAGGGTGTTCTTGAGACACCCCTGCACCCTTGAAAAAATTCCTAATTTGCGATGAGCTAATTGCTAATCACAAATTGCACCTTCATTCCTATGGGCCTACTGGCCCATGGAAATGAATGGGTAATTTGCAATTAGCAATTTGCTCATTGCAAATTAGTAATGGTAAAGAATTGCTATTTATTCCTTAAAATTCGCTATTTAGGAAATGCAAAATAGTTTGATGATACATATGGCGGTTCATCTGTAACAAGATAAGAAGCTTAGGGATACATTTATGATGACTGGCGCAATAAAGTGGACATTACTTACTTCATTGGTAGGCCTTTACATGTATTATCTCCTCTGTATTCTTCATCAAGCGTAACTTTAATCTGCAATCCTGAGTAGGCCTCACCTTAAACAAACCTCTGGATAGGCCACACCTTATCGTCATCCTGGATTAATCATTTAAAATGCTAGGGACAGATTTATGATAGGTGTATGCCTCTTTTGCGCCACTGTGCGTCACTTTTATGATGCAGCGGCGGTGCAAAAGATTTGCTATGAGGCGACAAAATTACAAATTGATGCATTTAGGCAGATGTGTCATGGTGTAAAAAAAACGTGCCACATGAAACTGATGCAGCAGTGATGCAAAAGATGCACCATGTTGCAAGACAGGCCTCACTTGGGACATATGTATCAAGCTAATTAGCATTCGCAAAGATCAAAATTCTGCAAATTTCGGCCTTTGCGAATGCTAATTAGACAAATGGTATGTATCAAACAAGTTTGATGCAAAATAAGGAATAGCAATATTTGCTATTCCTTATTTTGCGATTGCACTGAAGGATTTGCAAATTTTGCGATTCCTTAAATGCAATGTATCAAACAAAAAATATGTAAAAAATGACATTAAGGATTTGGAAACTACCACCAACTTCTAGTTTGTGGTAATTTGCGAATTCTTTTCAAAAAGCTTTTTTTCCAAAAAACAAAAGGTGCCATATGACGCCAATACATGCCATTAGGGCATGTATGTGCGCCATATGCCCCCAAATTTCTTTTTCAGGGGTGCAGCTGGGTGTTCTTGAGACACCCCTGCACCCTTGAAAAAATTCCTAATTTGCGATGAGCTAATTGCTAATCGCAAATTGCACCTTCATTCCTATGAGTCTCCTAGCCCATGGAAATGAATGGGTAATTTGCAATTAGCAATTTGCTCATTGCAAATTAGGAATGGTAAAGAATTGCTATTTATTCCTTAAAATTCGCTATTTAGGAAATGCAAAATAGTTTGATGATACATATGGCAGTTCATCTGTAACAAGATAAGAAGCTTAGGGATACATTTATGATGACTGGCGCAATAAAGTGGACATTACTTACTTCATTGGTAGGCCTTTACATGTATTATCTCCTCTGTATTCTTCATCAAGTGTAACTTTAATCTGCAATCCTGAGTAGGCCTCACCTTAAACAAACCTCTGGATAGGCCACACCTTATCGTCATCCTGGATTAATCATTTAAAATGCTAGGGACAGATTTATGATAGGTGTATGCCTCTTTTGCGCCACTGTGCGTCACTTTTATGATGCAGCGGCGGTGCAAAAGATTTGCTATGAGGCGACAAAATTACAAATTGATGCATTTAGGCAGATGTGTCATGGTGTAAAAAAAACGTGCCACATGAAACCGATGCAGCAGTGATGCAAAAGATGCACCATGTTGCAAGACAGGCCTCACTTGGGGCCATATGTATCAAGCTAATTAGCATTCGCAAAGATCAAAATTCTGCAAATTTCGGCCTTTGCGAATGCTAATTAGACAAATGGTATGTATCAAACAAGTTTGATGCAAAATAAGGAATAGCAATATTTGCTATTCCTTATTTTGCGATTGCACTGAAGGATTTGCAAATTTTGCGATTCCTTAAATGCAATGTATCAAACAAAAAATATGTAAAAAATGACATTAAGGATTTGGAAACTACCACCAACTTCTAGTTTGTGGTAATTTGCGAATTCTTTTCAAAAAGCTTTTTTTCCCAAAAAACTAAAGGTGCCATATGACGCCAATACATGCCCTTAGGGCATGTATGTGCGCCATATGCCCCCAAGTTTCTTTTTCACGGGTGCAGCAGGGTGTTCTTGAGACACCCCTGCACCCTTGAAAAAATTCCTAATTTGTGATGAGCTAATTGCTAATCACAAATTGCACCTTCATTCCTATGAGCCTCCTAGCCCATGGAAATGAATGGGTAATTTGCAATTAGCAATTTGCTCATTGCAAATTAGGAATGGTAAAGAATTGCTATTTATTCCTTAAAATTCGCTATTTAGGAAATGCAAAATAGTTTGATGATACATATGGCGGTTCATCTGTAACAAGATAAGAAGCTTAGGGATAGATTTATGATGACTGGCGCATCACCAGGGATGTGCCAGTCATCCTGCGCCGCTGTTCCGCCACCCATGGTGTGCTGCATTTACAATGCGGCGCAGCATGGGGCAAAAATGGCACAGATGCGTGACGTATCTGTGCTGTAAAGGTGGCGCATTGCTGGAGTTGTATTGCAAGTGTGATGCAGCTCCAGCAAGGCTCAGAGGTGCCCCATCTCCACAATGTTGCGTCAAGACCTATGCCTGCTTAAAGCAGGCGCAGGGTTTTGACGCAGCTTTCTCCTATCTGATTGTACATGCGGCACACCATGGGTGGCAGAGCAGCGGTGCACGTTAACTGGTGCATGCCTGGGGATGTGCCATTTAACATAAATCTGCCCCTTTACATTTAAGTATCTGCAGGGGACACAGAGTCGGTGAGGCTTATCCAAGGTTAAGAAGAGATGAGTCCTGTTCACTGAAAAATTAGACATAGGCTTCACCTGCTCAGCATCGCTGGGCATGGCTAAATAATAGCTGCAAAATGTTACTCTTGTTAAACAATTTTACTATTATAATCTCTGAGATTTGTCTCTTACTCTGCAACATCTCATTGTTGTTATCTTTCTTTAAAGATAAAGACAACATCAACATGAGCGATAATCTGCAATCAGTTGATTTTGACCTCATCATTGAACTTGTAATTGAAACATCAGTGGATGTTGATCCCTTGGATAATTTAAATCCTGAGGATGAAGAAGAACGTGATGAGGATGCAGATTTGTCCGAATTATATGACATAGGGTGGGAAGCTGACCTGCTTGAGCCTATGGAACTATAAACATTTATTTTAAAATGTTATAATAAAAAAAAAGTAAAAATGTAAACCGTTTAATTTAAAAATAAAGACACCTTCAAAAACAGGTTATGTGTAGTGTCTTCAATAAAATATTAAAATATGCTCATAAAATTAGATCAGATTCACATATAAGATAGCACAGGTAACATGATTATAAATTCCATTTCTTTTCTGCTATTTCTGTATTCTAAAATTGCCATGCACTAAAAAATCTTATATGTAAAAATGTAAAGTAGTGTTTTAAGTTTTTGATTACTGTTATTGATGTACTGTTGGGTAATAGTGGTTAATAACATTTTTTAATATATTTTACCACAGATTCAACTGCAGATCATTTCAACATTTCACCATGCCAACGAAAGAAAGACTGAGAAAGGCTGCAAAACGTCAAAGACAGCAGGTGATTGAAAAAAAGCAGCAGTCCTCTAACAAAAAGATTTGTCAAGTCAACAAGAAAGCACCGGGTAAGAGTACAAAAACATTCATAAGAAATATTTGCAGTAAAAAAAATATTACTACAGAAAATGTTTCAGTCCAGAAAAAGAGAACCAATTCAAATGGAAAGGAAAGGCCAATCAAAAATTTTACTGCTAGAGCAAGAGATAACTCTGTGCATGATAGTAGAAGGAAACAACAGTTTAGGGACATTCGTAAACGAATGTTCCGCAACAGGATAATTGGCAATTTGTTAAAAAATATTAAGAAAGGTCAACAGAAAGTGGTTTTTTATAAGAGAAAAAAAAAAGTTGAGAAAGTTATTGATCAGGCATTTGAAATTAAACGTAAGTTATTTATTTTGATAATCAATAGAATTAGGAAGCTAAACAAGGCAATTTATGATTTCAAAAGAAATAGTAGATGGAAGAGAATAGTTAATCGTAGTAATTTTTGTGAAGTTTTTTCTGGAGAATGGATGCATAGTTCAAGCTGTGAGGCATTTTTTAATGAGGAGAGTTATTTCCAGGATAATGATTTGGTGCATGCAGTTGACACCAGTGGTCGTGCTTATGAAGTGAAAGATGGTTGTCCAGTTGAAAAAGAAAAACTTGTGACAACAGAGGCAGAAGAGGTGTTAGGTAATGAGGTTTTAGGAAGACGTGCTAAGGGTCCTGTGTACACCTGGAAGTGTAGTAGTATTTGCAGTGTGCGACAGGATTCCATCAATTTGCTTTGTGATTTTGTACATTCATTTAATAAGAAAAGTTTGAAGCAGAAAATAAGGTTGTTGCAAGAATTAGATCCTTGCAGAGTGAGAGAAGTGACAGGTTTGCATGGTCATTCACTGGCTTGTCTTTCCAGGAGAGTATGCCAGAGTGTTTTTCATCATTTCAGGATGCTAGCAGTGCATCATAATAAAGTGAGGAAATTAGTTAGAATGTTGTATTATGCTAAGAGTCCAGCAATTATGCTTAAAAAATTATGTGCTGCTCTTTTGCATGGTTCTGAAATAGATGTGAAGAATATATGTAAAGAAATTGAGTTTTGTTACTTTGGAAGTAAAGAGGAGAATGTTGAAATTGACCAAGAAGAAGCGGGTAATGTGGAAGATAGTGTACAGGTTTCCAGTACAGATAATTTCCAGAGGGAAATTGCCACGTTTCAGGTCAAATCAAGTGAGAGGCCCAATTTCACTTGTGTGTGTTGTCGACGCACTTATTATAAGAATCAGACTAAGTTAGTGGATTTATATGCAAAAAGTGAAAGGGAAAATAATAGTGAATGGAAGGATTTCGCAACATACTTGTTGGTAGAAAATTGTTTTGATTTGGGATTGGATCAACGTGTGTGTACTTATTGTTGTTGCAAATTAAATCAAAACCAGATGCCTGCTAGAGCAGTTCATAATAATCTGGAATTGGTTGAGATTCCTTCTGAATTGAAGGATTTAAATACTTATGAATCTATTTTGATTCAAAGTATCCATCCCTTTCAGGCTATTGTAAGAATGGAGCCAAAGACAGGGAAATTGCCTCCATCAGATTTACAGAGAGGATTAAAGGGAAGAGTTGTTTATTTGCCTCTAGATTTGAAGAAAAACATTAACACAATTGGAGTAGAAAAAGTGGACGAGGAACCTCTGGTTATCTTAGTTAATGGGGTTCCGTCAAAGAATAAGAAAATATGGCAAGATTTAGTAGATGTTAGGAAAGTTAAAAAGGCAACATTGTATTTGAAAAAAAATAATAAATACTATAAGAATGTATATGTTGCAGAAGAGGAAGTAAGTGAGGAAGAGGATAGCGATTTGTGTGCTGGTCAAATTGAGAAAGTAGAAACTTCTACTAGTGAAGAAATATATGAACATTATAGTGTTCATCCTTTGCATTCCAAGGAAGTCATGGGGAATGCTATTGAGTTGTTTCAAATGAAACAAGCCAAAGGGAGTCCCATTAGTGTTTGGGAGGAAAGTTTGGAAGCTCGGTGTTTCCCACAGCTTTTTCCAACAGGTCAGGGAGGAAGATATGATGAGCGACCTCATCAAATTCCTGCTTCTGAATACCGGACTTTGCGATTGTATGCAGGAGATGCTAGGTTTCGACAATGCATTCCTTATTTGTTTTATCTCCTGTTTGAAAGCGATCTGTCTGGACTGTCATATGCAGTGAACCACATCTTGAAAAGTGGTATACACATGCAAAACATCTCGGCAAGTGACTTTATGGATAAAGTCAATGTCCAAGACAGTATTTTGGATTCTCACCTGATTAATCTCATGGCGTGTCAGCGTGGTACTAATGAGTACTGGTACCGTCGTCATGGTGATTTAAAATGTATGCTGAGGAACTTAGGTACTCCCACATGGTTCCTCACTCTGAGCTGTGCCGAGTATGGCTGGGAAGACTTACTTGAATTTCTACGAGAGGCAAATGCTAACGTAGAAAACATCGAATTCAAGACACCCGGAGAACTGTGCTCTTTGGATCCAGTCAATGTATGTAGGTACTTCAATCATAGATTTGAAGCTATGATGTCTTTCATCATGAATAAGAAGAATCCACCTCTTGGAGAGGTGTTGGATTTCTTCTGGAGAAAGGAGTACCAAGCAAGAGGTGCTCCTCATATACATATGTTGCTGTGGATCAAGGATGCACCTAAATTTGGAACGGATCCAGAAGACTCAGTGATGAGTTTTATACAACAGTATTCTACGTGTGCTGTTCCAAACGCAAAGGAGAAGAAAAGCCTAAGAGAAAAAGTTCTGCGTTTCCAAAGCCATCGATGTGGAAAGTACTGTCGTCGTAAATTCCGAAACAAGGACAAGTTCTACACCAAATGTCGTTTCGGTTTTCCACGACCGGTGATTTCTAAAGGAAGAGTAAACAGTTTGATGTCTTCGCTGCGACATAATGTGATGAAGACCTAAAAACACATACAATTTGAAGAGGAACGAAGAGTCCAAGTACATCAACGACTACAACCCGGTGATTTTGTCCATGTGGAATGCTAACATGGATATACAGTTTGTGGCTGATAACTGTATGGCTGTGGCTCGGTATGTGACGTCTTACATCACCAAAAAAGAGAAGACAGAATTGAAGGATATGTGGGAGGACATTTCCCATGAAAAGAGCCTCAGCAAGAAGTTGTACAGTTTCAGTCTGAAGATGTTGTCGCATCGAGAAATCGGAGCGTACGAATGTTCTGACCGGTTGTCTTCAGCAAGTCTCTATGCCAAGTCCAGGAGTATCATTTGGGCGAGTCTTGGTCTTGCTGCAACGCGTAATCGAGTTCTCAAACCTGTGCGGGAAATTGAGTATTTGGCGGAAAAGGAGCCAAACAGTACCGACATTTTGAAGACCAACATGTTGGATACATATTATCCAAATCGAAGCAGTCACCTCGAGAATGTTTGTCTGTATGAGGTTCTGCAAAATTACATATTCAAGAGGAACATCAAAGAAGATACTGAGAAAGGAGTGTATGCTGTAATAGGAAGTGAGGGATGTCTGGTCAAGCAAAGAAAATGCCACTTGGTAAACCATCGAAAATTGAGTGGCGAATCTCCTGAAAAAAAGGAGTTTTTCTATTTAGCACTTTTGCAACTTTTCAAGCCTTGACGTGCAGAAGAGGAACTGCTTGGAGATTTTCTCTGTTACGAAGACTCTTTCAATGCCGCCAAGGAGACCATAGAATGTCCTGCTTTTCCCAAATATGTAGAAATGTTGAATGCGGAAATTGAGCAGGAAGCAATGATTGCAGCCGAGATTGCCAGAGACAGTTCTCAGGACAGTCAGAGTTCTGCTTCATTGAGTCAGGATCCACTAGGAGGACCTGTTATCGAAAATGAAGCTGCCACTGCTATGAATGAAGTGGAAAGAGCCATGGCACATGCTCAGGAGGATGCAGTTAACTTAGAAGAGTTGGAAAGACAACTCAACGTTGAGCAGAGGAAAATATATGACGAAGTTACCATGCAAATTGATCATGGATTAAGTCATGACAAGAAAGAGTGCTCATGTACGTCGTTGAAGCCTGTCCGACTGTACGTGAGTGGAGAAGCGGGAACTGGAAAAAGTTTCCTCATTAAAGCAATTTCATGCTATTTGCAGGAAAGGACAGAGTCATCGCTGTCTTGTGTTGTCACCGCTCCAACTGGACTGGCAGCACATAACATTAAAGGGATTACTTTACATCGTTTACTGATGCTGCCAGTGGAGCATGACAACAAATTACAATATCACAAGCTATCTGGAGATGCTTGTTTTGAAGTTTCAAGAATCTTGAGGAAAATGAAACTTCTTATCATTGACGAAGTAAGCATGGTTTCCAATGTCATGCTTGCCTTTGTGCATTTGAGAATGCAAGAAGTTCTCAAAACAGAGTATGATGTGTTATTTGGTGGCAAACACATCATTGTTTTCGGAGATCTTCTGCAGCTGACACCAGTGAAAGGGCAACCTGTGTTCAAAATGCTCACGCATGAAGATACCAGGAAGTGCCTAGGCAGCATTGGCAACGTCAATATATGGTTAAACTTCAATTATGCTGAACTGCATGAAAATATGCGTCAGGCGAAGGATGAAGTTTACAAGACTATTCTACAAGATGTTAGAATTGGAAAAGTGACCGAGCATGGGAAAGAAGCTTTACATGCACGATTACTGTCAAATTTATATCCAGAACAAGATGTTGTGCCTGAGAATATTTTTCAGAAAATTACTGAGAAGAAATCTGGAATATGTTTGATGCCAACTCTTGCAGAATGTGCCAAATTCAACAACAAAATGTTGCATTTAGAAAAGCAAGAGATTGTGAAACTGGAAGCTATTGAGAGAGTAGAGCATATGGGATCAACAATTATTTTGTCTGAGAATCTGAAAACAAAATTGGATTCATTAGAGAAGAGTATATCTAAAACTGCAGGT
This sequence comes from Lissotriton helveticus, assembly GCF_964261635.1. Classification (NCBI taxonomy): domain Eukaryota; kingdom Metazoa; phylum Chordata; class Amphibia; order Caudata; family Salamandridae; genus Lissotriton; species Lissotriton helveticus. The sequence continues at coordinate 1,137,018,481 of NC_136061.1, read as the reverse complement.
TTTGAAAAGACTCTGAATGTGTGCTTGAACTGCCGTATAATTTTAAGAAAGAATTTACATGTTGAAAGAGGTCTGGTAAATGGATCAATGGGTAATGTTGTTGATTTTGTAAAATACAGAAATAGAGATGGAATTGAATTTTTAAAAATTAAATTTGATGGCATTGAGGAAGTACAGCTAATTGGTCGTTGCTCTGCTAGATTTTTGCTTGTAAAAGACTTATATGTTCGCCTTAAGCCGTTTCCTGTTTGCTTGGCATATGCGGTGACAATCCATAAATCGCAAGGTTTAAGTGTAGACAGTGCATTGGTGAATATTGGCAGTTCTGTGTTCAAGGAGGGTATGGCATATGTGGCATTGTCACGAGTTAGAACTTTATCGGGATTGTACTTGATTGAGTGTGATGTCACAAGCATTTGTGCGGATCTAGATTGTGTTAAGGAATACAATAGGTTAAGAAGAGAGTATGCGCCACATTTGCCTCAATATCCTTTGTTTGAGAAACGTGTGGTAGGCCGGAAACGAAGAAATGTAACCAATACTGGGGAGGTTGTAGCAAAAAGACGAAAAGTCGATGAACCTGAAATTATAAGCAGAAACAAAAAGAATTCTGTTGAAGATGTTGTTGGTTTTCAATTTGAAAACAGTTCTGGTGTCAACTGCTATGCTAATGTAGTGGTTAATGTTTTGTTTTCTCTAGAAAATGTAAAAGAAGAGATTGTGGTCAATTCTGATCAAAGATTTTGCAGTTTGTTAAATTCTGTGTTAGAGAAATGTAGCACTGATAGAACAAACATAGAAAGTGTGTCTGAAATTCGAAATCTGTTAGACAGATGTTCAGGCCAAACACAATTCTCTCAAAATATTCAGCAAGATTGTCAGGAGTTTTTAATGTATATGCTTGATGTATTGCATGCTGAAGGTGTAGATGTAGATCAGCTGTTTGGGCTTTCTTATCAATGGCAGCATGACTGCGAGAACTGTATGGTATCAAGTACTACTAGTGTAGACTCAGAAAGATTTATATATTTAACTTTGCCAGACAGTAAATCAGTCTCCTTTAATAAGCTAGTAAAAGCAGCTGATCACAACATGGAGTGTAGCCAATGTAAATCTGAAATGATGTCCACATTATTTATACGAACATATGGCCAGTATGTCATTTTAATGTTCCAACGATGTAGGCCTGATGGAACAGAATTGACAACTTTAATTAAAAATGTTGTGGCTTCGCAGTTGTCAATATCAGGAAGGACTTTTGTAACTGCAGCAATTATATATCATGACGGTCCTTCAATAACATCAGGACATTACACAGCTTATTTAAAGTCTAGAAATGGCTGGTCATTCTGCAATGATTCTGTTTTAATTTTCAAAAAGAAAATTGCCGTATGACCTTAAAAACTCTTACCTGGTGTTTTTAAAACCAACATTTTAGGGAAAGAATCTCGGGATGTGCTCTGTGGAATTTCAAGAAGTTCTAATGGCTCCTACACGATTTGGCCTTGAGGATAAGTGTAGTTCAGAGACATAACTTCTAACCATAAGACTGGACGTCATGGAGAAATAAGTGCACTTTGAATGAGTTCAGAAAAACTATTTCTTTTTATAAGCTAATTGAAGCAGCCAATCAAAACATAGAGTAGAGGGAATGTAAGTCTGCAATGCTGTCTACTGTTTTACATTGCTTTGTGATTAAAAGTGATGTAGAGAATTAAATAATTGTAGTAGTCATAGAGGTAGTGTAAGTCTGCTTCATAGTAAGCAGTATCAGTGTCATAGGAAATGTAGAACATGACTGAGCAAGAAGGGGAAGATATTACTATTCCAGGATTGTGAAAATGATCTTCAACATTTTAATTCTGAAAGTTGCAGAAATGCCAAATGACGGGATTGGCTTACAAGAAATCCAAGAGTTATAAATGGCTCTGACAAGATTTGGCTTTGTGGAAACTTGTGGTAGAGAGCAAGAAGTCATTTATTGCATGTAACATGTTTTTAAAAACGATGGAGGTTTTCTTTCAGAAAGTGGCGGGCTGAAAGTAATAACAGCACAACAGAGTGTAAGCTGTTCATAGGACATCCTTTGACGTCATGGAAAGTAAGTTAACTTTAAGGAGTTCTGAATTCTGATTTGTTATGTTGTATGGGTTTTTTAAACACAATCATTTTGATTGTGTTTTTTTTCCCCGCTGTTATATGATGAATACCTTCAAGTCACTGTTTTTAGTGAATTTTGATACATTCTGAGAACAGCAAAAATAAACCATTTAACATGTATAATTAATTCTGTACTGTTTGCATTTATGATGTATATGTAGAACTGTGTAGGAGGCATGGAGAAGGTGAGGCTTCTGTAAGTGTCAAAGTTGTTGCATGCAGTGCTGCACTTCTGCGTACTCTTTCATATGCTGGACTACATCTGCACAATGAGATACCTAAGCAAAGGAAACACAAGTGATGTGATTGTGAAATGAGCAAAAGAAATTGCATGTATTTCAATTACATCACCTGTGTTTCCTATCATTACGAATCACATTGTGCAGATCAAGTTTAGGTCTGTCCAGGGAAACATAGGAGGTTTGGACTTTGTTCAAGAGTGCAGTGGACATGACTCACTTCATTGGTAGACCTTCACATGTATTATGTCCTCTATTCTCTTCAACAACTCGAAATTTCATCTGCAACCCTGAGTAGGCCTCACCTCAAACAAACCTTTGGATAGGACACATCTTATTGGCATCCTGAAGCAATCATTTAAAATTTTAGTGTCTTGCGACACTTTTCTGAGACAACAGCAATGCAAAAGATGCACCATGTTTTAAGACAGGCCTCACTTCATCTGCATCAAGATACTGTTAGTTTAAAATGTATATCTTTAGGACTGTGTAGGGGGCCTGGAGAAGCAGAAGCTTCTGTAAGTGTCAAAGTTGTTGAAAAACTGTTTGTCCTTCAATCTTTTCCCTTGTCTTTTGTAATTTTTAAATACATGTTTTAATATTTTTCAAATGTTTGTTCTCTCTTTCACAGATTGAAAGTATAAAAACAAAAAGTGAGTAATTTAACGACAATTATAAGGTAAATGTTTTGTACTCTTTTCGTTACATTTCTATCACATTTAACTTCTATTAGTTCCACTGCTTCATTTCTTTAACCCTCAGTTTCCTGCCTTTGCTACTTCCCTCATTCCTTTCTCTATTACCTACTTACTCAACTCCTTCCACTCTTTTTCTCAGTCCCTCTCTTCTCATAGTTCCTCACTCTTGTTCACTCACTCCGTCTCTATTACTCTTAGTATCTTTGACTGATCACTCTATCACTATTTGTTCATAATGCTTTCTCTGTGTAGTTGAAGCACACTAAGGGGCATATTATGAACACAGCCAATAAAATTATTGCTGTTTTTATTGGCAGAAAACTGGTGCAAAAGTGGTTTTAGCGGCAGTTTTCTGCCGCAAAAGCGGCTTTAGCGACACATTTCTGCCAATAAAAGCTGCAAAACTTTTATTGCCTATGTTGATGATATGGCTCTATGTTACTTACATTTCTTTGCTGTTTCAATTAATCTTTTTCTGTTATTTTTTGTTTTCTGTTTTCTATTTTTTCTCTCTGTTATTCCCCATGTTTTAATCTTATTTTGAACATTCACTCACATTCTCCAAGAAACTCTTCTTTGTTAATGTTATACTCTCTTTTTTTTTCTTTCACTTCCTTATCTATTTTGTTTTTCACAATTATACCCTCTTCCGTCTTTTCTTCGGTAAATAGATCTATTAAACAGTATCTCTTCTTTACTCCCTATAGCTGTCTTTCTTTTAACATCACTCTCTGTTTACTTTCCTTATACTTACTCTTTTTTTTTTTTTTTTTTTTTTTGGTTAGCTCCCGGTCCGCGTACCGGGAAGCTAACCGGGAAGCGAACCAAAAGAAATAGAGCTTGCCAGAGTGCTAAACATTCTAGCAATTTTTTTTGAAAGGGGAGGTAGTTCTGAAAAGAACTTTTTTTAAAAATATTTTCGTTGTTTTATATATATATTTTTTTTGGGAACATTTTTTGTTTTTTTTGTATTTTTTGAACGATTTTATATTTTTTTTGTTTTTTTTGGGGGGGGGAAACAACAAAAAACAGGCATTGAAAAGGGCTCAACAGGAGCAAAAAAAAAATTACTGGGGGCGGTTAGGGCAATTGTGATGTTCATAAGCCAGGTTGATAGCATTTATACTCATATTGCCACATGCTATCAACGCACCACAGTGCATACAAGTATGTTTCATGTGGCCAAAATTCTCTTGTATGTTTGGCACAGTTTCCCGTGCCTCTGCTGGTGTCAATGAAATTGACGATCTTGATCTGGCCACAGGAGTTGATGTAGGATTTTCCTCCAAATCCCGTATTTCCGCCCAGCTGTAATTAAGTGGATGCTTCCTGGTCATGTGCCTGTGCATAGTATAGTTCCCATAACTATACTTCTTATCCGTCCCCCTTGATAATTTATCTTTGCAGATGAGGCAGGTGACATACCTCGCATTCACTTTTTTTTGGCCAGGAGGGATTGAATAAAACTGCCAGATGAAACTGGCTTTCTTATGGGAAACCCGGGGCACCTCTTCGAGGAACTGTGGTTCTTCTCCCTCCTCTTCCTCCATTTCTTCCTCTTCCTCCTCTGTGTTGGTCATGACCTGGGGAGGTGGTCCTCTCTTCCCATGAGGAGGTGGAGGTGGTGGTGGGGGTGCACCAGCTGAAGCAACTACTGAAGCCATTTCTGAAGTATTGAAGTACTAATAAAGGTCTTCCTCTCACAATGATGAAAGTCAGAGTGAGGAAAGAAGGAGGGGTTTTCATCATTTGGGAAAAACAATAGTTCTCAACCAATGAAAAGTGTTATTTTTAGGACACCTGACCTAGCCTTACATGATTATGAAACCAAAAGTGAAATGAACCAATGAAAAGTTTTATTAACAAGTCACATGACCTCTCACGCTCATGTTACGCGCTGCGGAACGCGCCCCGGTTAGCTTCCGGGTCGCTGCGCTTCGCGCCTCGGTCCACGCCCCGGAGAACTTCCGGGTGCGCTAACGCGGTACGTCACAAGACGCATTACGCGGCAACGCGATACGTCGCGCTTTCGCGACGTGCCGCGGATCGCTTCCGGGGAGCTGCGTTTCGCACCTAGGTCCGCGCCCCGGGGCACTTCCGGGTGCGCTAACGCGGTACGTCATAAGACGCATTACGCGGCAACGCGATACGTCGCGCTTTCGCGACGCGTCACGATGTTGATTTCTTACCGGTTCGCGGACCGGGTCGCGGCATCAATTTGAGCTAACGGAAAGCTTTCCGGTTCGCGGACCGGGAGCGAAACAAAAAAAATATTTAAAAAAAATTTATTAATAAACATATAAAATATATTTTTGGATTTAAAGAAGAATACATTTTACAGCTATAGATATTAGCTTTTAAAAAACCAATGAAATTCACTGAAAAAACCATAGGTTATAGACCATATATAGTTAGGAATTAGCATTTACAAAACCTTGAAAATTCACTGAAAAAACCATAGGTTATACACCATATATAGTTAGGAATTAGCATTTAAAAAACCTTATTTTACTCACACAAAACCATTGAAATTCCATATATAGTTAGTTGTACTAACTATATATCGCGCACCCGCAATCCACTGCTGATCATGTCACATATTACATCATTCATGACATGGTCAGTGACATCACTGATGACATCACTGATGACATCTCAAATGACATCACTGATGACATCACTGATGACATCTCAAATGACATCACTGATGACATCACTGATGACATCTCATTTGACATTACTGATCACATCACTGATGACATCATTCATGTGATAATACGATGAAGCTCTTCAGACTCTAATATAACCTTAGATACACTCAGTGTAAACAGACACTCACAGACTGTCACTCATCCATGGAGTTACTCACACACCTAGTCAGTCATGCAAAGAATCAATCACACCTCCATTTCCTCAACTATACAGTTATACACACCTTACTTATTCAAACATATACTAACACATATTTACTCTCTTATACAATCCCTGATACAAGTTCACAATGATCCATACAGCCACTCACACATTCACTGGCTCTTTTGCACAGTTATTTATATATGTCAACTCTCACATGTACTGTGTTTTACATATGTACTTACTTTGACATGTAGCACTGAGATATCCATTCACTCACCAATACACTCATGCACACAGTCAACCGCCCATACAGCTGTTTCCACATGCACTTTTGAACCCATACATCTAGTGAATCAACTGCTCACACATCTATGCACAGAGTCATACACCTCCCAGCCACCCATACACACTCTCAGTCTCCCATACAAATACTTGGGCAACCAATCAATAACCCATATAGTTAATCATATAGCTAATGATCAACACATGCAGCAGTTTATAGAACAACAGACATAATGATGCACAAATTGAGACAGTTTAGTCACTAACCCATGCACTCAGTGAGACACATTTAATCACTCATACAGTCAGTCATGCACCTACTAAATCCTTCATCCAGACATTTATACATCCACTCATTCTTAAATATGTAAGACATATTTTAACTTTACAGAAAAATACAGTCACTGGATGTTGTCATCAGTGATGTCATCAGCGATGTCATTTGAGATGTCATCAGTGATGTCATTTGAGATGTCATCAGTGATGTCATCAGTGATGTCACTGACCATGTCATGAATGATGTAATATGTGACATGATCAGCAGTGGATTGCGGGTGCGCGATATATAGTTAGTACAACTAACTATATATGGAATTTCAATGGTTTTGTGTGAGTAAAATAAGGTTTTTTAAATGCTAATTCCTAACTATATATGGTGTATAACCTATGGTTTTTTCAGTGAATTTTCAAGGTTTTGTAAATGCTAATTCCTAACTATATATGGTCTATAACCCTATGGTTTTTTCAGTGAATATATATATATATATATATATATATCTCAGAGGTTTTGCCTGGGGAGCTCCTGCAATCCCCCAATCATCCAGAGCCACACAGGAACAGACGAAGACCGACACAGTTAAAGGTGCAAGTGAGTAGTTTTATTTAAATCTCTGAATGCCTTCCTGCATGACGTGTTTCAGCCTACCAGAGGCCTTGATCACATGACACCTTGAGAGTTACAATGCCGCATTTAAAGTGCATAGTGCAAAGTACACAATGACACGATTGGTTGCCTGGCAAAGGAATAATGGACATAGACAAAATACATATTTGTTTGAAGTCACATTGAAACCGACATAATAAACATCGGAACACAGCTGGCAACATCATAAATAGCTTCAAATACTTTAAGAATATAAGAACACAGGATAAGTGTAATTAATCCTTATTAAAATTGTGAGCTATATAAAAGGAGAAATACAATTTTTTTTTTAATTAAATTCATCCCCCGCATGTGCAATATGAATGCTATTGTGCAAACTGCACATGTTAAGAATATAACCCTAGTGGGTAATGTCTCACTTAAACAACCTGGCCAGCTCTTGAATATCTGTCCGAATGGACACCAATGTGTCTATGTCCAGATAGACTTGTCAGAGCAAGGTAGCGTGCAAAAGTGCAAAAAGTGATCAAAAAACGGTGTAAAAATGTTTAAAATTACAGTGGATTCAGGAGGCATGGCCAAAAAATGGATATGTAAAATATACATGGGGACCAACCTACAGACATGTATAAAATAATTTGCTGGAGTTCAAGCCCTGCGGTGTCTTGGTGTCATGCTCCAGGATGTATTTGGTTTCCAGGGCACGCAAAAGGGACTCCCCGTTACCTCCCCGTCTGAGGGGGAGCACCTAGTCAATGACAAAGTACTTGAGAAGCTCACTCTTGTTGTCATGTCGTTCTTTAAAGTGACACGCGACCGGATAGGAGGCATCACTACCATTGATTGCCCTGATGTGCTGAAGTATCCGTTTGTGGACCTGCAACTTGGTACTGCCAACATATTGCAGGCCTCACGGACACTTCAGCATGTACACGGCAAAGTCAGTCTTACAGGTGAGCAGTCTAGTAATGATGCATCAGTGATGTCATTTGAGATATCATCAGTGATGTCAATGACCATGTCATGAGTGATGTAATATGTGACATCATCAGCAGTGCATTGCGGGGGCCAGGTTATAGTTAGCGGAACTAATTATAACGGTGGAATTTCTATGATTTTGTACGAGTGAAATTTCCAGCTAACTTTAACTTTCCCTAAAACCTATGTTTTTTCAGTGAATTTCTAAGGTTTTTTAAATGCTAATTTCTAACTATAATGTGCCTCAAACCTATGCTTTTTTTAGTGAATTTCAAAGGTTTTTTAAATGCTAATTTCTAACTAGAATGTACCTGAAACCTATGGGTTTTTAAGTGAATTTCAAAGGTTTTTTAAATGCTAGTTTCTAAATATGCCTACAGAGGTAGGACATGTGACAAAAGGAGAAAAAATGCACAGAAGCAAAAGAAATGCAGAAAGAAGCAACAGAAGTTCACAAAGACGAAGAAAAGTGCAGGAAGAGGCAAGACATGTGCAGAAAGAACCAACAGAGGAGCAGAAAGAGGCCTTGTTGCAAAATCATCCGGTGCCCACAACTTTTTCAGACGGGTACTGGTGGTAACTGACTTTGACTAACAAGGCCTAGAGCCAGTGGTATGCTGAAAGACACTTAGAAAACAGTTAAAACACCTTCATACACTAGGGAACACTATGTGTTGGGGTACCCCTGTGATTAGTATGACCTCCTATGTAAGGCCGTAGTACATACTAGGGTAGGGGAATTAAAAGTACCTCCAAGTCAGAGGTGCAGAAATATGTTACTTTAACTAGTAGTCGTGTTTGCAGAGTGGTGGAGAAAGGGTGCTGGGCGTCCAACCAATGCTCAGGAATTACGCTGCATTGGACTTCCAGGAGGTGCCAGCAGGGATTCTTGGTGCCCAAACTCCCTCAGGACTAAATTGGACTTCATCCCCCATCCCGTAGTCTGCCATGAGGCACATTTGCAGAGTTGTAGAGAAAGGGGGCCATGGCCTCCTTAGCAATCCCACTGTGTGAGACTGACTGGAGGCAACAAGAGGGATAGTTGGCCCTCAAGGACATCCTTGGGGGCCAACTTCCCAAACAATTACCTCCAGTCAGTCCACACAGCAGCATTGGTAAGTACTCGTACCAGGCCACGCCCACTTTGCCCACCACTCTACAAAGGCGCTCCCTGGAATGCTCTTGGTTAGGGAATGAAGTCCCGTTCACTGCTGGGGGTCCTTTAGGGTCCAACTAGCCTACCTTTCACCTCCAGTAAGCCCCATGCAGTGGGATTGGTGAGAGGTACACAAAGGCCATGCCCTCTTTCTCCACCACTCAGCAAACACGCCTCCTGGCGCATTGTAAGTTGGGGAATTAAGTCCCCTTGAATCCTGAGGGTCCCTGGGGTCGAACTAGCCCACCAGGTACCTCCAGTAAGCGTCATAGAGCTGCGTTGCAGAGAAGTGTAAAAAGGGGCATGACCTGGACCACCTCTCTGCAACTCAGCCCTGTGGTGCTTACTGGAGGTACATGATGGGGTTGTTGGCCCCCAGGGACCCTCAGGATTGAAGAGGAATTAATTCCTAAACTTAAAACACGCCACAAGGCGTGTTTGCACACATGTCACCTCAGGTCCCGCCTCCACCCTTCACCACTGTGCAAACTCGCCCCGTGGTGCGTTGTAAGTTGGGGGCTTAAGTCTCCTTGAAGCCAGAGGGTCCCTGGGGTCCAACCAGCTGACTAGGTACCGCCAGTAAGCACCACAGAGCTGCATTGCAGACAGGTGTAAAAAGGGGTGTGGCCTGGACCACCTCTCTGCAACGCAGCACAGTGGCGCTTAATGGAAGCACCTGGTCGGCTAGTTGGCCCCTCAGGATTGAAAGGGAATATTTCCCCACCTTTAAATGTGTACCCAGGGTGTGTTTGCACACATGTCACCCCAGGCCCCGCCCCCTCCCTTCACCACTGTGAAAACGCACCTGTGGCGTGTTTTAAGTTGGGGGAAAAGTCCCCTTGAATACTGAGGGTCCCTGGGGTCCAACTAGCCCACGAGGTACCTCCAGTAAGTGCCACAGAGCTGCGTTGCAGAGAGGTGTAAAAAGGGGCATCGCCTGGACACCTCTCTGCAACGCAGACCTGTGGCGCTTACTGGAGATACCTGGTGGGCTAGTTGGCCCCCCAGGGGCCCTCAGGATTTAAGGGGAATTAATTCCCCAACTTAAAATACACCACAGGGCGTGTTTGCACACATGCCACCTCAGGCCCCGTCCCTTCCCTTCATCACTGTGCAAACACACCCGTGGCGTGTTTCAAGTTGGGGGATAAAGTCCCTTTGAATCCTGAGGGTCCCTGGGGTCCACCTAGCCCACCAGGTACCTCCAGTAAGTGCCACAGAGCTGCGTTACAGAGAGGTCTAAAAAGGGGCGTCGCCTGGACACCTCTCTGCAACGCAACCCTGTGGCGCTTACTGGAGGTACCTGGTGGGCTAGTTGGCCCCCAGGGACCCCCAGTATTGAAAGGGAATTAATTCCCCAACTTAAAACACACAACAGGGCGCGTTTGCAGAGTGTTGCTGGGATGGGGCGCCTTGGCAATGCCGGTCTTTTTTCATTTTTAAGAAGGGGAGCTGTGTGGCCCCCTTACTTTTTTATTTTATGGGCCCTGGGGACCCCAGCCCCCAGGGCCTGACCTCTATTTTATTTTTTTTTTTATTAAAATGGCAGGGGGCCGCGAAGCCCCCTTCCGGAGGCCATATTCGGCCTCGGGGACTCCATTCCCTGGGACATGGCCAGTGTTTATTTTTATTTAAAATTTATTTGGAGGGGGGCTGCGTGGCCCCCCTCCTCAGGCCATTTATAGCCCTGGGAACTCCATCCCCCAGGGCCGGCCTTTGCATGTATTTTTTCAAATTATTTTTATTATGGAGGAGGGGGGCTGCGTGGCCACTTCTCTCTGGCCACTTCTGGCCCCGGGAACCCCATGCCCGGGGCCTGGCCTCTCGTTGGGGACCATAGGGGAGTCCCAATGCCCCCACGGTCCCTGCCGGCTCCCCGCGTTTTGCGGGAGCCGGCATTGCTTTTCCACATGGGAGAGTTGCTGACATGCAGCTCCCAGTGTGGAAAAGCAATCTTGTTTGGATTTTGGAAGAGAAAGCAGGCTCTCTCTTCCAAAATCCAAACCACAGTTTGCTATGGCAGGGCGGGAGCCGCACGGCTCCCGCCCTGCCATAGCAAACAGCAGGGTCCCGGGGTGGGCACCCCGGGACACTGCAGGAGCCGGCCCTGAGGGGTAGTGGTCCCCAGGGCCATAACTGGCTCCAGGAGGTAGGCCGCGCGGCCCCCTCCCATCCAAAGCACAGCCCCGGGGAGGTGGTGGTACCCGGGGCTCCGGGGTCAGTCACGGACCCCCAAATTTGAATATTGGTGCCCCATGGAGATGGTGGTCCCTGGGTCATGTGGGGGGGCTCGAGCCCCCCCACACAAGTGTATTTTCTTTTAAAGCCCATGGGGTGGCGGTCCCCGGGGCAGTGGGGGGGGTGCATGTTCCTGCTGATTCATTTATAAAAGCCCCGGGGGTGGCGGTCCCAGGTGCTTGGGGGGCCTCGAAGGCCCCCACAGATTAAAAAAGAAGCCCCGGGGGTGGCGGTCCCCAGGGCTGTGGGGGGCTGTGTGCCCCCCACAACTCAATGTTGCCCCGGGGAGGTGGAGGTCCCCGGGGCAGTGTTGGCCCCCCACATTTTTTTTCTCAGCCGTATTAGCTCACCCAGCACGAATTCGGTTGATTTGTTTTTTAAAAAAATGCTTTTTAGGGCCCTGGGGTCCATGTGGGACCCCCTCAACAAGCCGAGGGGGTCAGGGTGTTTCTACCCTGCCTCCTTTTCTTGTTTTTTGTGTTTCTTTTTATCTGTTCTTGTGCCTCGGTTATATATATATATATATATATATATATATATATATATATATATATATATATATATATATAGTATCACCAATTGCCACAAGCGCTCACTTACTTCCCAGCACCACCCGCACCAGAGTTGGACACGGACCCAGTTTAGTGCTTTAGAGTGGTTTGGTTACGTATATATATATATATATATTCACTGAAAAAACCATAGGTTATAGACCATATATAGTTAGGAATTAGCATTTACAAAACCTTATTTTACTCACACAAAACCATTGAAATTCCATATATAGTTAGTTGCACTAACTATATATCGCGCACCCGCAATCCACTGCTGATGATGTCACATATTACATCATTCATGACATGGTCAGTGACATCACTGATGACATCACTGATGACATCTCAAATGACATCACTGATGACATCATCTAGTGTCTGTGTGTTTTTGTAAAGTTTAAATACGTTTTACATATTGAAGAATGACTGGATGTATGGAAGACTGAGTGTGTGTGTGGCTGGCTGGGAGGTGTGTGACTCTGTGCATATCAATGTGTACTTGTATCAGTGATTGTATAAGAGAGTAAGTATGTGTTAGTATATGTGTGAAAAGTATGGTGTTCTGTGTTTAACTATAGATGAGGAAATCGAAGTGTGATTGATTCTTCACAGGACTGACTAGGTGTATGAGTGCATATGATAGTGTTCTAATAATAACTGACTGTATGTATGAGTAATTGTATGGGTGAATGAGTGAATGTGTGTGTAGACGTACGAATCAGTGAGTGCGTATGTAGTAACTGGTATTGGTGTGTCATGATGTCATCAGTGATGTCATTTGAGATGTCATCAGTGATGTCATTTCAGATGTCATTAGTGATGTCATCAGTGATGTCACTGAAGTATGGTGTTCTGTGTTTAACTGTATAGATGAAGAAATGGAAGTGTGATTGATTCTTTACAGGACTGACTTGGTGTGTGAGTAACTCCATGGATGAGTGGCAGTGTGTGACTGTCTGCATAGGTGTATGAGTGCATATGATAGTGTTGTAATAATAAGTGACTGTATGTATGAGTCATTGTATGGGTGAATGAGTGAATGTGTGTGTAGACGTAGGAATCAGTGAGTGCGTATGTAGTAACTGGTATTGGTGTGTCATGATGTCATCAGTGATGTCATTTGAGATGTCATCAGTGATGTCATCAGTGATGTCATTTGAGATGTCATCAGTGATGTCATCAGTGATGTCACTGACCATGTCATGAATGATGTAATATGTGACATCATCAGCAGTGGATTGCGGGTGCGCGATATATAGTTAGTGCAACTAACTATATATGGAATTTCAATGGTTTTGTGTGAGTAAAATAAGGTTTTGTAAATGCTAATTCCTAACTATATATGGTCTATAACCTATGGTTTTTTCAGTGAATTTTCAAGGTTTTGTAAATGCTAATTCCTAACTATATATGGTCTATAACCTATGGTTTTTTCAGTGAATTTCATTGGTTTTTTAACAGCTAATATCTGTAGCTGTAAAATGTATTCTTCTTTAAATCCCAAAATATATTTTATATGTTTATGAATAATTTTTTTTTAAAATATTTTTTTTTCTTCGTTCCCGCTTCGCGAATCGGGAAGCTTCCCGTTAGCTGACCTTGATGCCGCGAAATAGACCGCGAGCCGGTAAACGTTTCTTTACCGCAAGTGCCGCGTTAGAAAACAACATCGTGACGCCTCCCGTCCGCATGACGTTTCACGTTGTCGCGTGATACGTCATATGACGTGCTACGTTAGCGAACTGGTACGCGAAGCGAGTCGCAAAGCGCAGGTTTCTGGAAGCAAACCGGGAGGCCCTGCAAAGCGCTTAACGTAAACACAGCAAGTCATGTGACTTGGTAATAACACTTTTCATTGGTTCATTTCACTTTTGGTTTCCTAATGATGTAAGACTAGGTCATATAATCTAAAATGAACACTTTTGATTGGTTGAGAACTCTTGTTTTTCCCAAATGATGAAAATCCCTCCTTCTTTCCTCACTCTGACTTTCATCATTGTGAGAGAAAGACCCTTTGTGATCACTGAGCAATGGCTTCTTTAGTAGCTTCAGCTGGTGCTTCCCCACCACCTCCACCACATCCAAGGAAGAGTGGACCACCTGCTCAAGTTATAATTCAGCAAGAAGAAGAAGAAGAGGAACAGGAGGAAGAGCACGAAGAGAGGCAGTTTTTGCCCGAGGAACCCAAGACGTCTCACCGGAAAGAAAACTTCATTTGGCAATTTTTTAAAATTCCCAAAGGTCAGAAAAAAGTAAATGCAAGATACGTAACTTGCCTTATATGTCAAGATAGACTGTCCAGAGGAACCGAGAAAAAATACAGTTTCGGAAACTACACAATGCATCGCCATATGACTAGGTGGCATCCTAACAACTACAGTGCTGCACAGTTTCGGAACGACCTAGATAATCTCCCTATTATGGCCAGAAGATCTGTTGTACCGGAAGTAACGGGACCAGAGGGCAGGGAGATGGTGCCAAATATACAAATGAGATTTGGTGAAGTAAAACACATCTGCGTATTTTGCGATGGATTCATTTGCTACGGAGAAAGAAGCATCACTCTGATCAACAGAGCTATTGACTATCATATGCAAGTTTGTACGAAACGCCCAAAATAATAAATACTTTTTTTTTGTTTTGTTGCTCCTGTTGAGCCCTTTACAATGAATCGTTTTCATTGCCCCCTCCAAGAAAAACCCCAAAAAATATAAAACTGTTCAGAAAAATTCAAAAAAAGTAAAAAAATGTTCTGAAAAATAATAAAAAAAATATAAAACAACAAAAACAATTTAAAAAAAAGTTCTTTTCAGAACTACCTCCCCGTTATTAAAAAATTGGTACAATATTTGGAACTGTGCCAACCTCTATTTCTCTTAGTTCGCTTCCCAGTTCGCTCGCCGGTACGCGAACCGGAAGCGAACCAAAAACAGTAAGTATAAGGGAAGGAAACAGAGACTTATGTTAAAAGAAAGACAGCTATAGGGGAGTAAACTAGAGATACTATTACCCGTAATCCACTGCTGATGATGTCACATATTACATCATTCATGACATGCTCAGTGACATCATCAGCAGAGGATTGCGGGTTTTTTGACAACGTGCCTTATCCACGGTTTAATAACGCTGCCTTTTGCTTTATATAAGTTTTCAAATTGTATGAAATATATACCAATAGGTCGTTATGAACCTTTAGGTAGTGCTTTTCTTCATGAGGTCTGGTCGCTTCCATACACATACAGATGTTTCAAAGATGATCAAGAAGTTTATCTGAATGGAGAGGAATGCACTGAGACGCCAGATCATTCACTAATGTGTAGGCACATACAGTTACACGGTTCATGCAACAAACACCGACCAAATATGGCTTGCGTGTTGCAAGGCACGCCAGTTCCTGCTATCATCCCCACGTTCAAGTTGTTGGAAAATGGTAGTTATTTGATGCTCAATAATGAAGATTGTTCTGAGTTAATTAAAAGTATTCCTTTTATGGTAACAGTAAGTGAACGGGTTATTTGCTGCAGAAATGTTCTATTTCCTCCCACACATGAACATAGGGAGTTTTCAATCTGGCCACAAATACCAACCTTGGGAGAGATTTCAACGGCATGGCAAGAATAAGAGCTCTTTTGTCTCAGAGAGAGGTGGCCTTGAGTTCGGCCCGTGAAACTTTCGTGCTTCACATAGCGAACACCCGTACAGAGGTGCAGACCCTTCTCAATTCAGATTTGCCTTTCAATTTCAGCAAGATGGTTCGGACTATCTTTAACGCATCCTCCACAAAGGCCCTGGCGCACTTTTTTAAAGTTGTTACCAGTGGTCTCGTGACTTCATTTGAGAAAATCTTTGGAGTCATCCCTGCTTTCTTTCATTCTATTTTCTCCACTCTGCTTCGTGGATTGGCATTTTTACTTGCATTACCAGCGGACGCTCTTGTGCTTTTTTACATTTTTAAATATGGATGTCCCTCCTATGCAACCTCCCACCCTGCAGCTGCTGACACTGTTCCGCAATCGCATGCTAGAATATTATGGCACAATACCGTTGGCGATATTAAGCACGGCATATGGATTATCTTTTCGATTCTCCTACTTCACCTGTGTCCAGCCTGTATTTCACTGCCTGACCTGTGATTTCGATTGGGCCATTGATTTGTGTCCCTGCGGACCGGTTTCTCCTGACGTCGACTTTAATCAGCTGATGACTCCTATCATTACTCACGAGTTGGTTTGTCCTGGCGAAAGGATTATGGCTGTGGCATTGATGCATGGACTACTTGGTCCCTGGAATTTACTGGCGGCAGCACAGTCTTTCTTGGAACAGAGCTTTCTTGAAAACCCACCGAGCTGTCATCTGATGGTGATAGAGGATCCGGTGCTGGGAGAGCACGTATGTTCTTTTCCGCTTTTAAATTGGATGGCTGAACTGTTTTCGGATGAAGACGGTGACTTCCTATTGGAGGCTGTTGCAGCTTATCTTGCATACACAGTTATGTCATAGACCTTTTTCATGTTTGATATGCTGAGTACTAGCATTTCATTGACAATTCATTGACTTATTTGTCAAGTTTTTATTATTTACCTTGCCTATTGGCTTAAGACTCGATAAAGTACTTGGCTGTTTTATTTTTCTTTAGCATTAAATTTTCCTAGTTTTTAATGCTTTACCTCGCGGACCGTCCACATATAAACTTGCAATCTGCTCTCATGAGATGGCACTTCTATTATCTTATTCAGTTCGTTTCCGGATCATGGGGAGGTGTCATCTAGGTCCTGGATATCTTTACACCGTGTTAAGTTAGCATGGGCTCATTACCGGTTTAAACGCCATGTTTCCTTTTTTGCAACTTCTGCACACGACACTTAGTTGTTGCTTTAGCTTTCCACCTAGTAGTTCATCGTGGTTTACATGAGAATAATATGTTATTGCTCTACTATCTGCTTTGCTTGTTAAACTATATCTGTACAGCGAGTGCTAAAGTTTCAAGAACAACACGATACAGAATTGTTATGAGGTCTGATCTCCACGACTTCATACTCATAACATAAGTGCAACTTCTGCCAATTCTGGGCATGAGGCGGGTTTTATATTGCTTTGCCGAACACACATACACAACAGTTGATGCGGTTCACATGAAGAGAGAGCTGGTGTATGCTGATGTGATTCCTTCAAATCTAAGACACTAAAGTATGGGCACGCCCTAAACCAACACAAAGAGACCTTCTTAGCAAATAATATAATATGTGTATTAGGGAGGGTGAGATATAAGCAGCCGCGGGCCGTGGAGGGAGTTACGGTGAGGCAGGGAGGCGGGGAGGGGGAGAAGCAGGGTGGAGCCCTCTCTACCCTGCCCCTCCCCCTCCCCGCCTCCCTGCCCCACCGTAACTCCTTCCACGGCCCGCGGCTGCTTATAAGTGTTGCTAACTCTTATTCATTTACAGCATGTTAACATACTGTCACCATTCGCTTTTTATGTACTAGTAACTATGCTGGTAATTTTGCTACTGATAATATGTGTACTTGTATTCTCCACCCTGCTTCTCCCCCTCCCCGCCTCCCTGCCTCACCGTAACTCCCTCCACGGCCCGCGGCTGCTTATAAGTGTTGCTAACTCTTATTCATTTACAGCATGTTAACATACTATCACCATTCGCTTTTTATGTACTAGTAACTATGCTGGTAATTTTGCTACTGATAATATGTGTACTTGTATTATCTAAGATACTACGCCTGAGAAGACGGCATTAGTAAATAAACATTTCAAATACACATGTGTTCTTCTTAACTCCATGTTCTGGTTTCTAAGAAATATATAACGACCGACTGTTCATGAGTTCCACGTATCCTGAGGTACTATAAGTTCATATTCTGGATTGTCTAAACATTGAGAGTTTGTTATATCCAATGTGACACTGTACCTAGCTTGCTAAGGGGTTTTTGATTACTAACGTGAGTTTTGGGACACCCTAATTCGCCGAGGTTCCAATCCTCTGTCCACAGTTCTGTGTGAGAACAGAAACCCTGCGACAGGGGCACCCCCGACCCTTGCTGGAGCTTCATCACACTTGCGATACAACTCCAGCAATGCGCCACCTTTACGGCACAGATACATCACGCATCTGTGCTGTTTTTGCCCCATGATGCGCCGCATTGTAAATGCAGCACACCATAGATGACGGAACAGCGGCACAGAATGACTAACACATCCCTGGTGATGCGCCAGTCATCATAAATGTATCCCTATGCTTCTTATCTTGTTAGAGATGAACCGCCATATGTATCATCAAAGTTTTTTGCATTTCCTAAATAGCGAACTTTAAGGAATAAATAGCGATTCTTTACCATTCCTAGTTTGCGATTAGCTATTTGCTAATTACAAATTACCCATTCATTTCCTTCATTTCCATAGGGCGGTTGGACTCACTTTTAGCTCGAACGGCTGAATGGATTTCCACGAAACTTGGCAAAATTGTAGGGACTGGTAGCCCGATGTGCCTTTGCTATGTCTCAAGATATATGCTCCAGTGGTTTTTACGAAAATTAACTTTGAAAAATATATATTGGGCTACATTGGCCTATATATATGTTGGAGCCCAAATGTATCCCAATGTAGCCCAATGAAGCCCAATGTAGCCCAATGTAGCCCAAAGATGGCCGCCAGACACACAAAAAAACAAATGTAGCCCAAATATCAGCCAGATGTAGCCCAACTATAGCCCAGTGACAGAATGACCAATCAGCTTCGCAAACCTCCGTTACGCGAAGCGGAGCGCTGTTACAGATATATATCTTTTTTTGAACGTTAATTTCTCAAAATCCACTGGAGCACATATATTGAGACCTAGCAAAGGCACATCGGGCTACCAGTCCCTAATATTTTGCCAAGTTTCGTGCAAATCCATTCAGCCGTTCGATTATTATTATTATTATTTTTTTTGCCCCGCGGGGCCCTTTTAAAACCTCCACATCAAACCTAGGGGGTCAGCGAGGATCTACTATGCCCCCTTATGGTCATGTCCCCCTTCGTTTTGGCCTCCTCTTGTCTCTCGATCCTACCGAGAGACAAGATGGCGGCCGCTACGGACTTTTTGGAATGTTGACAGACGCCAGAGAACCAATCAGCTTCGCTTCACAAAGCTCCGTTGCGCGCAAAGTACGCGTCCTGGGACGCTGCCCGGTCCGCTGTTACAGATATATATCTTTTTTTAAACGTTAATTTCTCAAAATCCACTGGAGCACATATATTGAGACCTACAAAAGGCACATCGGGCTACCAGTCCCTACAATTTTGCCAAGTTTCGTGCAAATCCATTCAGCCGTTCGGGCTAAAAGTGAGGCCAACCGCCCTATGGAAAACTCAATGTTAAAAACACGTTTTGGACCCCCCTTTTTTCTCGGCCCCCCCTTGACGAACCCCCCCCAAATTTTCAAGGGCTGCTCAGAAACAAAATGTGCCATTTTCCTGAAAATTTCAGCCAATTCCGTCCACAAACGCCAA
This sequence comes from Lissotriton helveticus, assembly GCF_964261635.1. Taxonomy (NCBI): domain Eukaryota; kingdom Metazoa; phylum Chordata; class Amphibia; order Caudata; family Salamandridae; genus Lissotriton; species Lissotriton helveticus. Next base: position 1,136,998,939 of record NC_136061.1, on the reverse strand, counting down.
AGTTATTAGACATAGAATTTTTAAAAATCCCATAGAGAAAAAATCCTAACTATATATACCTACTGGCGACCGCCAGTAGGTAATATATATATATATATATATATATATATATATATATATATATATATATATATATATTCAAGTCCACAAGGTGCCTGCTGTGGAAGGACACACCAAACAGGTAAGACTTAGTGCTGAAAAATTTATTTTTGATGAAGGATGCTGAGCAAAAGGAAAAGCTGAGGCAAACACTCTGGATAACAGTCTTGTTCCCCGACACGTTTCGTGCTGGCGCACTTAATCATGGGCTGAAGGCTGAGTGTTTTGGAGAGACGGCATCACATGTTTTTGAAGCGCTGTACCTAATTGAAGTCCCGCCCCAGTGGGCGTCGCCACGGACCGTGGCATTGTGGTCTTCATGGTTCTTCGTTTCCCCATGTGGGTAGTGAGCCATATCCCCAAGATTAAACAAAGTTTTACCCAAGTGGGTCGTGCTGCATCACACTCCTGTTTGCACCAGCGTCTTGCTCCTTCCAAAACAGCTACCCGTTTCCATTACTGCAACGCCAGGTGACGCTGCGTCTGGCCTGCCGAGACAGTGGGGTCCTTCCGTGGTCCAGGCAGAACCGCTAAACATTCAAGTCCACAAGGTGCCTGCTGTGGAAGGACACACCAAACAGGTAAGACTTAGTGCTGAAAAATTATTTATTTTTTTGTTTTTGTTTTTTGTGTGATGCAGCACGACCCACTTGGGTAAAACTTTGTTTAATCTTGGGGATATGGCTCACTACCCACATGGGGAAACGAAGAACCATGAAGACCACAATGCCACGGTCCGTGGCGACGCCCACTGGGGCGGGACTTCAATTAGGTACAGCGCTTCAAAAACATGTGATGCCGTCTCTCCGATACACTCAGCCTTCAGCCCATGATTAAGTGCGCCAGCACGAAACGCGTCGGGGAACAAGACTGTTATCCAGAGTGTTTGTCTCAGCTTTTCCTTTTGCTCAGCATCCTTCATCAAAAATAAATTTTTCAGCACTAAGTCTTACCTGTTTGGTGTGTCCTTCCACAGCAGGCACCTTGTGGACTTGAATATATATATATATATATATATATATATATATATATATATATATATATATATATATATATATATATATATATATAAATAAAGTATCACCAATTGCCACAAGCCCTCGCTTTCTTCCCAGCGCCACCCGCAGCAGAGTTGGACACGGACCCAGTTTAGTGCTTTAGAGTGGTTTATTCATCTGGCAACGTCAAGACGCGTTTCCCAGCCTCAGCCGCTTGTTCACTCGACAAGTTAAACAGAAACGTGAGTTACATTTAAAGTGACAGACACGTAGTGAATTGAATCATGTGACTGCCCAATACAATGAAGCCAGAGGAAATACTATCGTGTTAATCACACTTCGACAGATAAATGTAAAATACACTTTTGTCAACACTGAGGTGAGTAATATCTTGTTACATATACAAATACTGTTTTATCAAAATAAAACCATTTTAAAATTTATGTTTGAAATCATTGTTCATGCAACATGATCTGTAAAATACAAATCTCCGAACAAGTGCTATCAGAAGGTATATGCATAGCACTTTGTCAACTTTATGTATATATATATATATATATATATATATATATATACACGCACACACATATATATATGCATATATGTATATATATGTATATATATATATATTCAAAAAGCAATGTTCGCCGATCCCCCAGCCTTCTTGTTGGCGGCGATCCTCAAAAATTCGTCACACCAACCTTTCGTTTTCAAAGAAGGAAACTCGAGCCTCGGATTCTTAAGCGTGATGATTTTTTAAGCAAAATGGTCACATACGCCCGACGCGTTTCAGTGCAGCCGCACCTTGGTCACGGGTGACTTCAGTTAGTTCATTTGTGCTTTTTAAAGTGATTAAAAAAAATTTGAAAACATAAAAGTAGGACTACCCGTTCTTAACACGTAAGTTCAGGACCTGACATGGCGGCTATCTTTGAGTGTCTAACAAAATCCACCAGTGTCAATTTCGTGCATTTTACATTGTGCCTTAGTGATGCAACAGTTTAAATGTACTGCGAATACAAATTATAAATATAACGCGATAGCATGAAAATATACAGGCAATGAACAACTTACATATAAGTCCATTAGAATTTCAAAGTGACTTTATGTTGAATTCATGTTAAGTTAGTTTCGCCCCAGTGGGCATGTTCAACGAACTTTTAAAGTCACTTTGAAATTCTAATGGACTTATATGTAAGGACGTTGTTCATTGCCTGTATATTTTCATGCTATCGTGTTATATTTATAATTTGTATTCACAGTACATTTAAACTGTTGCATCACTAAGGCACAATGTAAAATGCACGAAATTGACACTGGTGGATTTTGTTAGACACTCAAAGATGGTCGCCATGTCAGGTCCTGAACTTACGTGTTAAGAACGGGTAGTCCTACTTTTCTGTTTTCAAATTTTTTGGAATCACTTTAAAAAGCACAAATGAACTAACTGAAGTCACCCGTGACCAAAGTGCGGGTGTACCGAAACGCGTCGGGCGTTTGTGACCATTTTGCTTAAATAAAATCATCACGCTTAAGAATCCGAGGCACGAGTTTCCTTCTTTGAAAATGAAAGGTTGGTGCGACGTATATATATATATATATATATATATATATATATATATATATACACATATATATACACATATGTTCGTATATATATATATATATATAACAATGTAAATGTATTACATTATGATAACTTACACCCTCTGACGCGGGGCAGTTACCTATTTGTAGGTTAAATAAGTTTCATTGATACAAACTGTGTATTCAACACCATTATATGATGGCGCCCACAGTGTCTATGAGGGGTTAATGTCCTATGTTTATGTCCATGATATGCAGAGATGTAATGAAAAAACTTTATTATCATGCCTGACACTAAGTGCTTTACACACTGACGAAGGCAGCACGCCGAAACGCGTCTGTGTAGCTCCTGCACATGAAATAAAATGTGGTTACCCGTACCCTCCTGAGTGCTGCAACTTTTTCTGAGGATTTCAAAAAAAATTCTGAGCGTAATATATATATATATATATATATATATATATATATATATATATATATTCACTGGGGAAAAAAACATAGGTTTCAGGCAGGTTATAGTTAGGAATTGGCATTTAAAAAACCTTAGAAATTCACTGAAAAAAAACATAGGTTTTAGTGGTGTTATAGTTAGCTGGACATTTCACTCATACAAAACCATTGAAATTCGTCCGTTATAGTTAGTTGTACTAACTGCAACTCTCGCACCTGCAATCCACTGGTGATGATGTCACACATTACATCATTCATGACATGGTCAGTGACATCACTGATGACATCACTGATGCCATCTCAAATGACATCACTGATGACATCATCCAGTGAATGTGGTTTGGTTCGATATTTAAATAAGTATTATATATATAGCAATCTGCATTGAAGACTGAATGGATGTGTAAGTGTCTGGATGGAGGATTTAGTAGCAGTGTGATTGACAGTCTAAGTGACTAATTTAAAGTGTCTCACTAAATATATGGGATAGTGATTAAACTGTGTGAATACCTGTATCGTTCTATCTCTTGTTGTGTAAACTACTACATAAGTTGGTTACTAGCTATGTGAAAGTCTATATTAGTTATTAAGTACTTAAGTGAGTAATTGTATGGGATAGTGAATGTGTGTGTGATTGGGTGGGAGGTGTGTGACTGTCCAAAGATGTGTAAATAGTTGATTTAGTAGGTATATGAGGTTAAGACTGTATGTGGAAACATTTGTTTGGGTGAGTGAATCTCTTTATGGGTGTGGTGATGAGTAAATATTTTTCTCAATGATACATGTCCAACAAAGTAGAAATATAAAAGGCAGTGTATGTGACAGTTGGTATATATAAATAAGTATACATAAGACTCAGTGATTGTATGAGTGACTATCGAAAACTGTATACTTGTAAAAGTGATTTTATAACACACTAAGAATGGGTTACTATCTATATGAATAAATAAAGTGTTTTTGTATAAACATGTAGCTTAGTAAATATAAGTATGATATATTGTTTGCATAAGTGAGTAGGATGACTGCATCAGTGAATAGGATGTGTGCTGATATGTAATGTCGATGTATGTGTATAAGTACATTTAATAGTGTTCTATTGATCTTTCTTAGCATGTATGAGTGAATATATAGGTCAGTGTTTAGATGTGTATGTGTGTAGATGTAGGAATCACTGAGTGGGTTTTTAGAAACTTGTATTGGTGTGTCAATGGTTTCAAATATGGTACTCCATATGTTATAATGAGTATTGAAGGGTTACCCTAGTGTATGATGAGATGTATCAGATTGTCGCATTTATGATGTCATCAGTGATGTCATTGAGATGGCATCAGTGATGTCATCAGTGATGTCACTGACCATGTCATGAATGATGTAATATGTGACATCATCACCAGTGGATTTCGGGCGCGAGAGTTACAGTTAGTACAACTAACTATAACGGATGAATTTCAATGGTTTTGTATGAGTGAAATGTCAGCTAACTATAACACCCCTAAAACTTATAGTTTTTTCAGTGAATTGCTAAGGTTTTTTAAATGCCAATTCCTAACTATAACCTGCCTGAAACCTATGGTTCTTTCAGTGAATTCCGAAGGTTTTTTAAATGACAATTCCTACTTCTAATGTTGACCACTTCCCCATATTTTCAACAACTAATGCAATGCTACCTAAAAAATCAGGCAATAGATCCACTTACCACTAACAAATTAACATCAACATTTAAGTACTGTAAGAACGTCGAATATGTACTGCGTGAATTACATTCAACTCACACCCATGTTTAAAGAACAATATGTGATAGAGTTTCTAATTATACTTCACAAAATCACAAAACCCAGCACTATGATCACCACAACCATCCCCACGGACTCCCCCCTACTACCTCAGAGGCAGCGCAAAACAGTTCTACGGGCCTTTCCAAAATAATAGATCTCCTCAACAGTACACTACCTTGATCTACAGAGATGTGGCAACCAAGTGTGTATAAGGGAAAGAACTCGAACTTCAACAATAATGTATACAACGCTAAGACTACCTGTGAAATACTATACACAATTCACTACAGAAATCAAAAACTTTTCAGTGTGTACATATACCATTGATATGTGTAGTGTACTGAATAGTGGACGCAACCATATTATCTCAGACACTAGGGAATATTTCGCTCATGGAGCTGTGTTCACCCCTCCCCCCTTTGAAACAGAAGCGGAGTGGGCTACAACAAACATACACAACGTCACCGTAAGACTATAAATAATTAGGCTACGCCTTAGGCGTGGTTTACTTCTGCAAAGAGAAGAGACCCTGCCACAGCGAAGGTCGGCACCCTGCCACGTGGCTGCCGCCATGACCGCGTGACTCTTTGATACAGGCCCATTGCAAACTCCGCGCCACAGCACCGCAGACTTATGTCTGTATCGACTTCTGCCTTCGATCTCCATTGCGGACAGGAGGATTCACAACTTGAATTCAGATTTGCATCTGTACTACGGACAGCGTTGAATCCAGCCTTGCTTTATTTAAGGTAGAGACAAATGGATTGTATGTCTTCCGATTTTGTAAAAGAATGTGACAAAAAGCATTCACCTATAACTGTGCTCACTACAGTCTTCAATCTACACTGCGGACAGCAGGGTTCACAACTTGAATTCAGCTTTGCATCAACACTGCAGACAGCATTTAATCCAGCCTTGTTTTATTTAAGGCAGAGACAATTGTACTATGTCCTCAGATTCTGTTAACTGTGACAAAATACCATTCATCGATCTTTGTGTCGACTACTGCCTTCAATCTACACTGCGTACAACAGGGTTCAGAACTTGAATTCAGCTTTCTATCTACACTACGGACAGCATTCAAGTTAGCCTTAATTTATGTAAGGCAGAGACAACTTTTATTAATGGATGCCACAAAAACATTCCTCAATGTCTGCACAAAGTACTGCCTTCAAAGGTACACTGCGATCAACAGAGTTCACTACTTGATACCAGAAGCGGAGAAGCACTACAAACAACATTTAATTCAGTCTTGATGTATTTAAGGCAGAGACAATTGTACTGTGTCCTCAGATTCTGTTAACTGTGACAAAATAGCATTCATCGATCTTTGTGTCGACTGCTGCCTTAAATCTACACTACGTACAACAGGGTTCACACCTTGAATTCAGCTTCCCATCTACACTACGAACAGCATTCAAGATATCCTTGATTTATGTAAGGTAGAGACAATTTTGTTAATGAATGCCACAAAACCATCCCTCAATGTCTGTACTAAGTACTGAATTCAAATGTACACTGCGGACAGCAGGGTTCACAACTTGATACCAGAAGCAGTTAGGCTCTACAGACAACATTGAATTAATTCTCGATTTATTAAAGGCAGAGACAATTCTACTGTGTCATCAGATTTTGTTACATGTGTGACAAAAAAGCATTCATCGATGCTTCTGTGGACTACTGCCATAAATATACTCTGCGGACAGCAGGGTTCACAACTTGAATTCAGCTTTCCATCTACACTACGGACAGCATTCAAGATATCCTTGATTTATGTAAGGCAAAGACTATTTTGTAAAAGGATGCCACAAAAAACTGTGAGTTCTGTTTTCAAATGTACACTGCGATCAAAAGAGTTTACAGCTTCATACCAGTGGCGCATAAGCAATACAAACAACATATAATTCACTCTCGATTTATTTAAGGGAGAAAAATACTACTGTGTTGTTATATCAGCAATGAGGCATACTATCACTTTTAAGTGGAATTCATGCAGAATCCAAATCGACAAAACACATTACTTCAATTACTTTCCCTCCTCCCCCCAGACCACGCATCATCGCAGAATATGTACACGCTAAGCACCAAAGATACTAGTAACTCAGTGCACCAAAAATGATTATCACATGCCCTTACTGAGGCACCATTCACAACACAAAACATTACTATCAATACAGCCTGCTTGGACCACGCATCATCGCAGGCTCCACAGAACCTTCTTGTTTTACATATCACTAACTCAGTGTAAACCAAAGCAAGTATAACACCTATCAAACCCTACACAATATCCCTTTATTATGCTTCCTAGAAAAACGTATTTTATATCACTTATAAATTTAGTTCAATAATAAAATGCACAGGAGGAGGAGCCAAGATGGCGATCGGAACAGTCGCATAAACTCTCGGCTCCGAGGGCCCTTCCTCCCCGCACGTCTATCCTGAAGATAATCCTGAGCGGGGCTTGCTGATCTAAGTTGTTGAAGGGAAGCGATTACTTACCGTCTGTTTCTGGAGCTCCACCGTGCAGTAGATCCGAAGAACCGTCCCCGTCTGCTTGCCGGCCTTCGTGGCGCTGAAGCCGGGGCCTCGAGTGCAGACGTTGCCGGGCAGTGATCGTAGTGTTGGCGGCCCTGGTCGGAATGAGAAGCCGGTCAGTGGGAGCCTGAGAGCCGCGAGCCGGGAGAGTTGGTGCCAGCCCACTCCCCATAGTGGGCTGCCCCGTGAACTCGAGATATTGCCGAGCCGGAGAGAGCCCATGTTGCCCGGTTCCCCTTGGGTGAGACGCCCGGCCATGTTAATAGTCCCGTCCGGGAACCAGCGGGTGGCTCCCGGCGAGCTGCGGGGAGCACGTCCGGCCTTTTGGTGACTCTCCTTTCTGCAGCAAGTGCCGACTGTCGCGGTCCGGCCGTGGGACCTGCTGACTCTATTGGTCTAGACCGGACTCGGAGGTGGAGGGGAAGTGAAGGAGACCGAGATGGCTGAAATGGCGGATGGCGCCTCGGAGTGCACCCCTCCCAGGGACGGAGAAACCGCTGAACTTGAGACCCCCGGAGTTCGGCTACGTGGGGAAACGCTTCCGCGTAGCCACGTAATGGCTGCACTGACAACCTTGCGGACTTCTCTGCTCCAGGGAGCCAGGGACTTGGAGGGAAGGATCGCCGCCATTGCTGACCCGCCATTTTGTAGCGGAGTGGTTCGCTTCCGAGTCGGTGCCAATGCGTCTCCCTCTGCCGCAGTGTCATGTTCCCCGGATGAGTCTACAGTTTTGGAGGCGCGAATAGATTTGGTTCCTGAGCTTATTGTCGTCCCACCTGTTCCACAAGTGGTTGTCACATCGGGGCCTTTTTCTGACCAGCAAGTGGAGAAGCTACATCGATCCATGGTACATGAGGCCCGGACTGTGCTGCGGTGCTTCCCACATACTGTGCTTTCCTTTCCGTGCTTGGCGGACCTGTTCCTGGACTTGGAACTGTTGGTGGTCTGGGTATTGTTGCATTCCGGCCTCCGCCATGCATCGCCAGTTGTCTCTCGGTGGCTAGGGCCATGTTGGGTGGCGGCGCTACTGGGTTTGCCTGGAACGATTGAACCTTTTGCATCGAAGTGTTTCCTGACTACATGGCTGTTTAACATTGCTATCATTGACAGAAGTGGCCAGGGGTGACCTCGCTTGGGACTCGGAGGGACTTTTTGCTGGTTACTGGTGATTCAAGGGCACATTTTGTGGGGCTGTAATTGATTGCGTTTTATGTGCCTGCTGATATTTGTACTTTTCCATTGCTTCTGTTCATACGATTTTAGTGTGCGGGGATGGGAGGGACTGGGCAACCGAATCACAGGCCCTTCTCACTTTTTTCTTCTTTTTCTCTTTTCTTTTCTATATTTCGGGTTTCTTATTTAGGTCGACAGGCACGCTGCTGGGGGGGTAGGCCGTAGCCTTTTGCAGGGGTGCAGGGTGGGGGGTTGGGGGATGGGTTTGTATTCTGTCCTTTTTTTGTTTCTATGGCCCTTTGCCCTTTCCTTTTTCGATGTCGACGTCTTCATGTCTCCCATAGTACATTCCCTTTAGGGGTGGGGCTCGCATGCCGTGCTTGGCACGTTACTATTGCATTTATCCTGACTTTGGTACTCTTCTCCTTTCCCACTCAATCTATGTTCCTCATCGGAGTGATAATGTGTTTTAACTGCCTGTGTTGGGAGCCGGAATGACAATGCGATATTCGATTTTTTATTTTATTTTTGGTTATTTAAAAATGAACCGTTTCTAATCCTTGTTCTCACGTACTATTTTGATTCTTTGCTGTATCCTGTATGTGGCTTTGCTTTTAATCGCAGGATTGATGTGATACATTTTACTTACTTCTGCTCGATTTACATAGCGGCCGGCCACACTGGTTGTAGGCCCGTGTTTGTAATTTCATGCTAATGGAAATAAAGGTTCTTTAAAAAAAAAAAATAATAATAATAATAATAAAATGCACGCTGCATATTTATTCTATCTTCCACTTCAATCATAATTGCAGATGATGCACTCCACCCTAAGATGTACACTGTGGACAGCAGGGTTTACAACTTGAATTCACCTTAGCATATATACTACAGACAGTAGGAAATTCAACATTGATTTATTTAATGCAGAATCAATTATACTGTATGTATTCAGATGTTGTTTTAAAAAAAGTGAAAAAAGCATTGTTCTATAACTGTACTGACTACTAGCTTCCATGTACACTGTGCACAGTAGGGTTCACAACTTGAATTTACCTTTTCATCTACACTATAGACAGCATTAAATTCAGCCTCAATTTATTTAAAGCAGAGAAAAAAATAGTGCTGTTGCACTGCTAGTATGCGCAACCACCTTCAATCGTTGCATTCTGTGAACTATGATAACAAAGAATGTAGAAGATTGCGCCAAAATGTACCTCCACCACCGGCAATACCAAGTACCTCTGGGGTATCACCTTCAACATCGCCACCAGACATGCGTCCACAATTTGAGAAAGTTAGAATGCACAAAGTGAAGTGCAATTGTTTAATTTGTTATGGGGAGCAATCAGTAGACCCAGTTTACAGACCAATTGATAACCATCAATGCTACTTTTTTCCCCCTCAAAGTTCATATAGTCCAGTATACAACAGTGAATGATTTCAGTACAGCCCGCTCAGACCACGCATCATCACAGGGTGAGCACATGATAAACGCCAGACGTACCATTAACTCAGTACACCGTAAATAATCGCCACATGCCCTTGTTAAGGCAAAATTCAATAGTCAAAACACATTTTTACCAGTGCGGTCTGCCTGGACCACGCATCATCGCAGGCTGCACAAAAACCGCCCCTACCTCAGTGCACCACAACTCATGAATCCTTTACGATAGAATGTTCTGTGTATTATTTCACAAACAATGCTCCTACATTTGTATAACAGAAGTCATAAACCGTTTATGATTATATATCTGTGTATGATATCATGATTACTATTCTACTTGTTACCAACAACAACGTAATAAAATGGAGTTGAGCACACGTGCCCGTACCCACTTCAACTATCTATCTGTGTCTGTGTATTTATTATGTTTCTAAAATGCTTCCCCAGGGTCCTACCACATTATATTGTACTATAAATAGCGTATGCAATCATCTTACCTGTGACAGTCAGTGTGGGCTATTCCTCCTTTTTTTTTTTAAAGCATATTTATATACCTCAAAATCAACCCAAAAGTATATCAGCAATTTACATAAGCACCGTATTTACAGTACATTTCCAGGTACACTGCTCCATCTATAACTTTCTCTCTCTCACACTTTTAATGTCGTTTTTTTCTCTCTTTCTCTCGCTCACTTTCGCTCACATCGTTTCTCTTTCTCTTTTAAAGTTATGGACGCTGCTGTCCACTCTGACATGTAGAACCAAAGCTGAGTTCAAGTTGTGAACTCTGTTGCTCACAGTGTTTATACAAGGTAAGCAGAGTGGCCTACATATACAATCCCTCCGATTGAATGCATTAGAATGAAAAGACCTTATTTACAAGCCCCACTTTTGCGTCACTTTCAACATGAGAAAAGTAACACAAAAGTGGCGCAACAGTCTTGTAAATAAGCCCTAAAGAATATTGTCCTGCATAATGACTTGATCACTCACCTAATTCTGTCTCATCTCTGAATCATTTTAAAGGCCTGTTGAGCTGTAATGTAAATCTGACGCAGTAGGCACTTCCATACAGACACCGCTTGAACACGGGCCTATTAGACAAGTAAAATGTATCAGGCACACTGCACACGTACAAATAAGGAAATATCGTCAAGTGTTACTTTGAATTGTAATGTTTGACCTCATTTAGTCACATCTATCTAATTTTAAACACTGATTTTCTTTTTTGTTTTGCAGATTACCTATCGTACTTCTATTGGAGTCCATATCACATTTTGTTTATTATATATGTTATGTTTCTAGTTATTTATTATATTGTTATCTTTAAGTTACTTTTCCAGGTATTTATTGTTTTAATAAAAGTTAATTTAAAAAAGTGGATACGTCTTTTTTGGGGGGGTAGCGGTCCCCAATAGAAATGATATTTATATAATTTGAAGTATAATTCTGAGGCTAACCCTTTCCCAGCTCTTTACCAGAGTCTATAGCTACGACTAACGGTTCCTATGGAAAAGTTTTAAAACTCCAGCACAGTAACATTTTCCATTAGCAACATAGTGTGGTGAACTTCTAACCTCTATGCTCATGTAAGTGTTCCATGAACTGTTACTATGGTAACAGGCAGAAAGCTGTTTGGGTGTAGGCTTGAAAGGTACTGGCTGTACAAAAACCGTTATATTAACCCTGGATCTTCTACAAAACAAAAAGGAAAGCAAAGTAAAACAAAACACTGTGTACCAGGTTTACAACCCCCTTGCACCACTTTCGCGTCCAATGCACCCCCCAACAAAATTAGAAGTGTGTGGGCCTCAACGACACCCCTCAAGCCCCGGGAACCACCACCCCCCGGGGATTTGTGTATTGTGGGAGGCAGGCTACGTGGCCCTCCGCCTGGTGCCCTCGAGGGCCCAGGGGACCACCATTCCCGAGGGCCGGCTCCTACAGTGTCCCAGGGTGCCTACCCCCGGGACACTGCTGTTTGCTTTGACAGGGTGGGACTCTCACGGCTACCAGCTCTCCCATAGCAAACTTAGTTTGCATTTTGAAAGACAGAGCAGAAAAATCTGTTCTCACTTTCAAAATCCAAAGCAGATTGCTTTTCCACGTGCAAGTTAGCATATCCCCTTGCAGAAAAGCAATGCCGGCTCCCGAAGAACGCGGGAAGCCGGCAGGACCGTGGGGACATAGTGGTTGCCCTCACGGTCCCCAACTTTTTTTAAAACCCGGGGGATACGATCCACGGGAATCTTAAAAAGTACTGATAGGAGCTATTTTTTAACGGAAAAAGTAAAAGCTGCGCACCCAGCGCAGCGCTCAAAGCGTCCCCCTGTTGTGCACGCCCTGGATGCACGACTCATAATCTGTAGGGTGCGAGACTCCAGCACCTTTGATGCACAACTTCTACGCGTTTGGGAGCCGGCATTACTTTTCCACATTACGAGCTACTAACATGCAGCTCCCCATGTGGAAAAGCAATCTGATTTAGATTTTGAAAGAGAGAACAGATTTCTTTGCTATGAGAGGGTGAGATGGGCACCCCGAGACACTGCAAAAGCCGGCCCTCCCACAATACATAAAGCCCCCAGAGAGTGGTGGTCCCCAGGGCTTTGGAGACCTTACAGATTTTTTTGTAGCCCTGGGGAATAACGGGGCCTTCAAGTGCTCCAGGAGGGGGACCACGTAGTCCCCCTCCCACAATACATAAACCCCCGAGGGGTGATGATCCCTGTGACTTTGAGGACCTTTGACCCCTCACCCCACCATATTTTTCTTTTTAGCCCCAGGGGCTGACGATCCCCAAGGCTGGGTGGCCCCTCTGGGCTCCACATAGCATTTAATAATTTTGCCCCTGGTATTTAACCCCCCGGAGACGAATTATTTAAAAAAAATCTATTTTGTTTTATTTATTTTACGGCACAGTCCACGCACCCTACACGCACCTGCCGTTTAAAAAAAAATAATTAAATGTGGGCCCTGGGGGTCCTTCTGGGACCCCTAAGCCGGTCTAGAAGGTTAAATTATTTCTACCCTGCCCCCTTTCTCCGTTTTGAACAAATATTCCACTAACTTCCTCAGCCAAGCTTCTAACGAGGCACAAAATGGCTGCGAACAGTTCCTGGTTTTGAATGTTTACAACTGTTTGACAGCCAATTAGCATGGAGCACGTGATCGGGATGGTGCACTTATGATACGGTGACAATCCTCACACAATCCGCGGATCCCCCCCACCCATAGATATATAAATGACTTTAACCGTAATTTTCTCAGGAACTACACAAACCCCTTATTGTCCAAGCCGGTGCTGGCATTGCAATTATTCAAGGTCCCTGATGCGTTTTTGAGCTGCTGCTCCTTAATCATAGGGAAAAGGCTTGCAGTCACGGGAGACACCCAATTTGTATTTCCTCTTTTTTGCATGCACAGATTGATTGCCCTTCGGTGGGCCTCCCAAATATATTTCTGATGCACCTGTGTTTTTTTCAATGAATTTCTAAGGTATTTTAAATGCTAATACTAACTATAAAGTGCCTAAAACCTCTGGTTTTTCAGTGAATTTCTAATGTTTTTTTAAAATGCTAATTTCTAACTATGCTTACATAGGTAGGACATGTACGGAAAGAGGAAGAAAGGTGCAGAAAGAGGCAAGAGGAACACAGAAAAAGGCAACAGAAGTCCCAAAAGTGGAAGAACGTTGCAAAAAGAAGCAACAGAGGTGCAGAAAAAAGGCCTACTTTGACTGTACCTTATCACAGACTCATACACAGTAGCCTAATCACTGATCCTTCTCCCAAGATGTCTTAAACCTCACGTTTCAATTGAAGTTTCACTATTCATCGACTGCACAGAATGTTAGGCCTACCACATGTAATAGAGAAATCCTAACCATATCACTGTTGTAAGTCTGACCAAGGCATGCATGCGTGTGTCTCTGCTTTTACCTAGTGACATGTTACATAAAAATAAACATACAAATACTTGAGTACCTGTGTTTCAAACACCATACTCTGTAAATGTGTGTACAAAAAGGTATATCTATTTCTTTCTGCTCATAATACAGAGCACATGGGTATTCAATAGTATATTTTGAGGGGCTCTATAACACCTATATACATAAGATATGTCTGCCTGGGCAACCAAATGACAGAGCAGAACTGAGGACATTTAACCACCTAAAAGAGAACCTACCGGTTTTAAAAGCAACCATCTTCAGATGTGTAACAAATATGAGAATAAATATACAAGAAGATATATACCTCCGTCACAAGAGCACGCTGACCTTTAAACTTTACAGCTTGCACTTCCCATTTGAGTACAGAAAGAGGTGAGAGAAGTACAGAAAAAAGCTAGAGTAGTGCAGAAAGACTTAATCCCCCAACTCAGAGTGCGCCAGGAGGTATGCTTGTAGAGTGATACAGGGAGGGGCAGAGCCTTAGGTGAGTTACCGGTTTCTTTTTTTTGTATTTTAGGAAGGGGATCTGTATGGCCCATCTTCCCTTCACCCTTTTGGGCCCTGTAGACCCCATCCCCAGAACCATTTTATTTTTTAAAATAAAAAGTTATTGAAAAGGGAGGGGCCATGAAGCTCCCCTCAGGCCAATTTCACCCCGGGGACCGGCAACAACTATTTATGGAAGGGGGGCCACGTGGCCTCCCTTCACTGGGTACCCCAGGACATTGCTAGAGCCAGCCCTGGGGGATTGCGGTCCCCACGGCCAAGAAGGCTCTTGGAGGGGGCCAAGTGCCCCCCTCCCAACACGTTTAAAGCCCCGGGAAGGTGGTGGTCCCCAAGGCCAGGGCTCTGCTAAGTAACTCCGTATTTTAAATAATCCATGTCCCTGGGAGATGGTTGTACATGGGGTAGTGTGGGGGGCAGGAGCCACCCCATACTTGATTTAAAAAATGAAAGCCTCGGGGAGGTGGTGGTCCCTAGGGCTGCGGGGGGCACAAGGATCCCCCTGCATTTAAACATTAAAGTCCCAGAGAGGTGGCGGTCCCCGAGGCTTGGAGGGGCCTGTAAGGTACCCAACCATAATAAAGGAGTGCCCCGGGGAGGTGGTGGTCCCTAGGGCAGCGTGGGGAGCAGGAGCCCCCATGCTTTTTTCTATCAAAAAGCCCGGGGAAATGGCGATCACCGGGCTGTGAGGGCCCACAGTGGGGGCTTAATTAAAGGAAGTGAGGAGACCACTCTTCGTTTAAAAAACAAAAACGGTGGGATTCGTGCACCGTACGCGAATTCCACTGAAAAATGCTTTTTTGGCCATTGGGATCCCTTGAGCTGGCCTAGGTATTTAATACTTTTGTTTACCTTTTATCTTGTGACTCGGTTCAACCGAGTCACAAGATGGCTGCCAACTCTTCCTGATTTGAAGGGTTGGCAGCCAATCAGAATCAAGCTTGTGCTTGGGAGTGTTCGCAGATCCAACGCGGTTGCCAGATACTAATATTTTTATATATATGAATATCTCAGGAATTACTGAATGGATTTATAGCATTTAGAGCAAAGATTTCACCCCAGACCAAGAGCTACCTTTCTGCCAAATTTGTTGTAATTCCGTTCAGCAGTTCGGGCTGTAGCTGCGACAAAGGTTTCCTATGGAAATGAACATGAAGAAAACTCGTTATGGGACCCCCCATTTTTCTCTGCCCGTGCATGATTAATCATCCCACAACTTTCAAGACAGGAGCTGTCCGGAGCGCCCCATTAGATATGAAAATTCCACCAAGATTTGTCAAACAGCGCCAAAAAATTGTTCAAAGAAAAAACACTTTTTTAATAGAAACAAGGACCTAACTATAACTACCTACTGGCGACCGCCATTAAGTAATATGTATGGGTGTGTATGTATATATACTGCTAACTGCCAAACATCACAATTATCCCAGTGACACGAGCACTAACTCTGACACTAGTATCACTGGTACTGTTGACACTTGCCTTATAACTTACAGTAAGGAAGAACGTGCTATCAGATCTATAGTCAACAGGCGCATCAAGACTGACCCGGTTCTGGGTCCTCTTGTCACGGTCGGACCCACCATCACTTACCATCGGACATGCTCGATGAGAGATGCTCTAGTCAAGAGCAGACTGGAAGTCATGACTAAAAGCAATTAGCTTTCCGACATCAAGAAACACTACCCAGGTCACTGCTAAGTTTTGCACCAAACCTATCATACTAAGCACAGATACACATGCAGAACTGAATACGCAGTATATGTACTACAATGTAGTTGTGGCCTTAAATATGTGGGGAGCACAAAACTCCAAGTTCATTTGAGGATCCTACAACACCGAAAAGCAATAGATAACAATGATTCCTCATACACCATAGTGAGACACTTCAAAGAAGCACACAACAATAATCTTGAACACTTGAAATATTTTGTCATCGATAGTGTGCCGACACTGAAAAGGGGGCACAAGTGAAGAAGCTCAGACAGTTAGAAACATGCAACATCTTGGAGCTTGACACAAAGACACCATTAGTTCTCCATATTAGTGAGGATATAAACAACTATCTGTGATCCGTATTGTTGGCCCTCACATTGTCATTTATGCTTTCATGGATTCTGTCAACACCTTTTCTCTTCCATATTTGTATCTGCATGTACTTTCTCCTTTCTCTATCTACTGTAGACAGGTATCTAGAAACTTACTCCTTCTATTCCATTCTGCCTTGGACTGCCTAATCATATTTCCTATATGAGGCCCCACTGAGGCACTATGTTGTGCAACACCTTTCAGTCCCAGCAGGGAAAAATGGACACCTGAGTTTGATCCCTGGTATTCCCTACCAGAGATCATCTGTCAGTAATATTCTGTATTTCTACAGCAATTTTGGTTTTGCTTTCGACATTTTTTTTTGACAATTTTCAAAACAAAATATGTTCACTTGAGCACAACGTGTATATACAACATGTGCACTTCATTGTGTGTCATCCACTCTGGATATTGTACCCACTTTTAATCTATTTTTATATAGTCACATCACGTCCCGATCTGCATTTAGTCGCACAGAAATGCATCCTGAGCACTGCCTAGTTCCAGCTTTTAACAATGGTTATATAGTTTTACAACTTACATATGCTATGAGCTCCCTTCACCCTGGGGTTACTTCGCTCAATTAGTTCTGCACGCTGTCGGCCCCTTAGCCGTGATTCAATCTTTGTTTGGCCATCAGAGAGTATCTCGACACGTCTTCAACGAGTGTTCTGAGTAATATTATTTATCAGAGTTCTAATATTACTATTCCCGCTTTTGGTGTAGTCAGTGCTGTCATTTAGCATTTTGCAGTTATATTAGTACATTTGTATTGAATGTCAGCCCTAGTATTAGATACTCTGTCTCTACTATATTCTACTATTTCACGCACTCGCTGGCCACTCTATAGCCGTTTTTCCATTGTTATGTCTGTCGACCTACCTGCTTGTCATTTTCTCACATAAAGACTTGTTGCATTCATGTACGTCACTCTGTGATGTAACACTTGTGTAAATAAAGTAAAGCAAATTAATGTAAAACATGTAAAAAAAAATCGTAAAGCAATTCAACAAGTAAAGATAACGTAAAGCAACTCACCTGCCTTTATATGACACAACTTGCACGTACCTTGTTATGTGGTCAAGGCCACAGGTCGGCGGCTGAAATGCGTCATTTGGACCATGTAACAGAGGAATAATGTCTGTGCCCGTGTGATCTATCTCTTTTGCTAGCACTGCAGGATTTCCTGATGAGATATATATATATCTGATATATATCTGTGTGTGTGTGGAGATATATATATATATATATATATATATATATATATATATATTCACTGAAAAAAACCATAGGTTATACACCATATATAGTTAGGAATTAGCATTTAAAAATCCTTATTTTACTCACACAAAACCATTGAAATTCCATATATAGTTAGTTGCACTAACTATATATCGCGCACCCGCAATCCACTGCTGATGATGTCACATATTACATCATTCATGACATGGTCAGTGACATCACTGATGACATCACTGATGACAACATCCAGTGATTATGTGTTTCTGTAAAGTTTAAATATGTTTTACATATTGAAGAATGAGTGGATGTATAAGTGTCTGAATGAAGGTTTTAGTAGGTGCGTGATTGACTGTATGAGTGAGTGATTAAATGCGTCTTACTGAATGCACGGGTTAGTGACTAAACTGTCTGAAAGTGTGCATCAGTATGTCTGTTGTTGTGCAAGCTGCTGCATGTGTTGATCAGTAGCTATATAAGTAGCTATATGGGTTATTGATTGGTTGCACAAGTATTTGTATGGGAGACTGAGTGTGTGTATGGCTGGCTGGGAGGTGTGTGACTCTGTGCAGATCAATGTGTACTTGTATCAGTGATTCTATAAGAGAGTAAGTATGTGTTAGTATATGTTTCAAAAATGTAAGGTGTTCTGTGTTTAACTGTATAGATGAGAAAATGGAAGTGTGATTGATTCTTTTCAGGACTGACTAGGTGTGTGAGTAACTCCATGGATGAGTGGCAGAGTGTGAGTGTCTGTATAGGTGTATGAGTGCATATGATAGTGTTGTAAAGATGAGTGATTGTATGTATGAATGATTGTATGAGTGAATGTGTGTGTAGACATAGGAATCAGTGAGTGCGTATGTAGTAACTAGTATTGGTGTGTCAATGGTTTCAAAAATTATACTCTGTATTTAACACTGGGTGTAACGGAGGTTATATTAGAGTGTGAGGAGATACATTGTATTATCACATGAATGATATCATCAGTGATGTGATCATTGATGTCAAGTGAGATGTCATCAGTGATGTCATTTGAGATGTCATCAGTGATGTCATCAGTGATGTCACTGACCATGTCATGAATGATGTAATATGTGACATCATCAGCAGTGGATTGCGGGTGCGCGATATATAGTTAGTGCAACTAACTATATATGGAATTTCAATGGTTTTGTGTGAGTAAAATAAGGTTTTTTAAATGCTAATTCCTAACTATATATGGTCTATAACCTATGGTTTTTTCAGTGAATTTTCAAGGTTTTGTAAATGCTAATTCCTAACTATATATGGTCTATAACCTATGGTTTTTTCAGTGAATTTTCAAGGTTTTGTAAATGCTAATTCCTAACTATATATGGTCTATAACCTATGGTTTTTTCAGTGAATTTCAATGTTTTTTTAATAGCAAATATCATAAGCTGTCGAATGTCAAATACGTGGTAAGTAAAAACATTTTCGTGTTTATGCACACTGATCTGCTTTGAATGCTGCCCCCCCCCCCTCATTTCTATTAGGAGTACTCTCTCTTTGCAGATAGTGAAAGGTAGTTAACGCAGGCCTTTGCCCCCGTTGTAATACGTCGTGCCTGCTTCTCTCTCCATTTGATTGATTGTTATCCAAGCATTTACTGTTTTAGAATTGGTTCTCTTTGGTTCATTTTCTATTTACAAACAAACACAGAGTCGCAATACTCTGTTTAGTCTTTGCAGATAACGAAAAATCGTGTAAAAAAACATAAGGAATCGAGCAAAATCAGTAGGCCACTAATGGGATCTCTTTTTGACCTCGCTAAAATAGAAACATTAGGAACAACCCCTCATGACAAATACGAAACTAGTGAGATGAACTAAACTCCACACCATGATGGCTGCAATACAGCTCGACTCCGCCACCCACCCCGCCCAAAATAACGATAAAGAGCGGCTGCCATGATTGCTCGCGGAATGGCCACGACGGAGCTACGAAATGGTGGTGCTCTCATGCTAACCCCAGCTTCAGTCTGAAACATCCAGAAACACTGTAGACTACCAATTCGATCAGTTCCGGTAGCGCCCCAACGTAACCCGGTAGAGAAGAACTAGCCCTCCCCTCTTTGACTGATGGTTCTTGTTGCCTGTCCCTTCTGTTGTCATTTAACAGAACTATTTAGCCTGCTGAAAAGGGTTGTGTTCCGACCGCTGGTTGGTGGAGACATTTCGACTATATTCTGGACCTGCGTTGTCGCGTAATGCGTCATATGACGCGCCGCGTTAGCGCATCCGGAAGTGATCCGGGGCGCGACGCGCAGCGCGTAATGTAAGCATAACAGGTCATGTGACTTGTTAATAAAACTTTTCATTGGTTCATTTTACTTTTCTTATTCTAATGATGAAAGGCTTGGTCATATGACCTAAAAATTACGCTTTTTATTACTTCCGAACATTATTTTTTCTTAAACATATATGTTATAATGTTCCAGGCTAATGTACTTTCCCGGAAAATTTACAACTGTCCTGCAAGTAAAATATATTCTTTTTTCGAGAAAAAGGGCGTTTCTTCGTCCCATGACGGAGCCGTTGAGCAAAAGAGGGTCGACCTGCTGTCTTAGTCGCCGATACGCTTGAATATGAGATTCTTATCGATCACTTTATGTTGCAGGAGTAGAAAACACAACAGCCCTTGACCATTTATCTTTACTGCGTTCCTGCGTATTATACCTTTTACCCTTCATGTAATTGGTCTGCTTTATTTCACTTGCCTTTTACTGATTCTAAAACAGTGACTATTATTAAAAACTTTACCAATGTAAATACTACTACCATGTTTTCTTTTAAAAACCTTTATTGTGAAAATGTCAGTATACAAATACGGGCCTATAACCACGTGCGCCGGCCACGGAGCAAACTGTAATCGTATATGATGAGGAGACATTTACACTGTAGAGGAACGTTACGGGCGGGCCATTAGGTTGCAAGAACTAAGGTGTCTAACAGTTGCGGAATCGGTGGACGTACATTTTATAATTAAAATACGACAGGGCCAGTTACAATAAAATTATCTAGATATACATTTGCGGGCAAGGACCATGGGTGACGTTAATTCGAACTTTCAATAGTACAGTAATCAATAACACATCACAACTTAATATCAATAGAGATGTCGAAATATTCAATCTATTCTCGTCCCCGCCCGCCATGTGCTTCAAAACTGCATACGTATCTCGTGATATCAAAGTTTTACAACAAGTACACAACAAGGAGTTACGAGTCCCATTTATTCCGGCGCCATTTTGGGCGAGGACGGGCAGGTCCAGGATATAGTCAAAATGTCTCTACCAACCATCGA
This sequence comes from Lissotriton helveticus, assembly GCF_964261635.1. Taxonomy (NCBI): domain Eukaryota; kingdom Metazoa; phylum Chordata; class Amphibia; order Caudata; family Salamandridae; genus Lissotriton; species Lissotriton helveticus. Next base: position 1,136,977,768 of record NC_136061.1, on the reverse strand, counting down.
CTATGATGATGTTCATATGCTGTATTTATTAGAGTAACACTCATCTGTCCACATGAAATTAATTTGCCACAATCTAAACATGTCATTTTAATCTTTCCAAACTTCTTCTAAATATTTTGGACCGTTTCCCTTGCCTCTGATGCTGTCAGTGCCACTTCTTTGATGAATGTACTGGCAGGTCGGGGGTTCTTCTCCAAATCTCTCTTTTATGCAGCACTATAATTAATCGGTGCCACCTCTCCATATGACGATGCATGGTATAGTTACCATAACTATATTTTTTTTCGGTTCCTCTGGAGAGTACATCGTGGCAGATGAAGCGTGTAACGTACCGGGCATTTACCTTTTTTTGCATGTAGAGGAAAGGAAAAAAAATTCAATTCTAAGGTGTCCCAGGGCCATTTTAGTGGACCAGGCCCAAATCCAAAGAACAGGCCGCCATTTTGAGAGTCCTGTTGCAGCCGCCTGTCGCTGTAGCATCAAGAGCGGCTGAAACTCAGCTGAATGGCAACTGAAACGGTAAAGGGGCGCCCCACTACAGCAGACGAGCCTCCACCTGGGAAGGCCCGTTCACGCCGCCTCCCCCCCCCCTTCGGGCACCCCACGCCGTTATTCGGAGCAGTATTGTAGGATGGCTACACCAGTGCAGCAACTTGCTAGACACCACCTCGGTGGTAACCGAATCTCAGCGCCTTGTGGTGTCTCCTATTCAGAAAACTTTGTTGTGCTGCCTTCGACCTATTCGCCGCAAGTGCGCACGCAACTCAGCTGCATAGCTTGCTAGACACCACCTCGGTGCTAACCGAATCTCAGCGCCTTGTGGTGTCTTCTATTCAGAAAATATTGTTGCGCTGCCTTTGGCCCCATTCGCACATCGGTCCGCTACTGACGCCACCTCACAGGCCAACGGGGTGCCCCACGCCGACTTTCAGCATTGTAGGATGGCCACACCAGTGCGGCAACTTGCTAGACACCACCTCGGTGCCATCCGGATCTTGGCATCTCAGAGCCTTGTGGTTTCTTCTATTCAGAAAATATTGTTGCGCTGCCTTTGGCCCCATTCGCACATCGGTCCGCTACTGACGCCATCTCACAGGCCAACGGGGCGCCCCACGCCGACTTTTACCATTGTAGGATGGCCACACCAGTGCGGCAACTTACTAGACACCACCTCGGTGCCATCCGGATCTTGGCATCTCAGCGCCTTGTGGTGTCTTCTATTCAGAAAATATTGTTGCGCTGCCTTTGGCCCCATTCGCACATCGGTCCGCTACTGACGCCATCTCACAGGCCAACGGGGCGCCCCACGCCGACTTTTACCATTGTAGAATGGCCACACCAGTGCAGCAACTTGCTAGACACCACCTCGGTGCCATCCGGATCTTGGCGCGTTGTGCTGCCTTCGGCCTATTCGCACATCGTTCCGCTACTGACGCCGCCTCACGTGCCAACGTATTTTCTCCGCATTTTATACCCTATGCCGCATAACAGGTCATGTGACTTGTTTATAAAACTTTTCATTGGTTCATTTTACTTTTGGTTTCCTAATGATGGAAGGCTTGATCATATGACCTAAAAACAACACTTTTCATTGGATGAAAACTTTTTTTTCCCCCAAACGATGAAAGCCCCACCTTGTTTCTGGATGTTTCAGACTGAAGCTGGCGTCAACATGAAAGCACCACCATCTCGTGGCTCCGTCGTGGTCATTCCGCGAGCAATCATGGCAGCCGCTCCCCACCAGAAGCCTGCAGGAGTCGGGGGCCCCCAAAACTTTTGTTGAATCCTCAAGGCGGAGGGGACGCTTTCGAGAATGGGGTCCAAGACCTAGCAGACAAGCGTGCGATTTCCAAGGTGTCCCAGGGCCATTTCAGTGGACCAGGCCCAAAAAGGAAAGAGCCTGCCGCCATTTTGAGAGTCCTGTGACAGCCGCCTATCGCTGCACCGCAAGAGTGGGCGCAACTCAGCTGAATTGCGGCTTTTGACACAGTGGACCAAAAGCGGACGGAATGGCAACTGAAACGGTAAAGGGGCGCCCCACTACAGCAGACGAAACTCCACCTGGAGAGGCCCGTTCACGCCGCCTCCCCCCCCCCCCCCCCGGGGCGCCCCACGCCGTTATTCGGAGGGCGGCAACTTACTGGACATCACCTTGGTGCCATCGTTCTGCTGCCTTGGAACTATTCGCACAACAGACCGCTACTGATGACCCACCCCCCGCGACGCCCCACGCCGGATACCGAAATCAGTGCGGCACCCAGGCAACATCACCTGGGTGCCGTCCAGAAATCTGAACGTTGTGCTACGTTGGGACTATTCGCACAGCCGACCGCTACTTCCTTCATTTTCCCTAAAAATGTTTAAATGTTTTTACTGTTTTTGTTTTGTTGTATATATTTATAAGTTATTAAAGTTTTATAATCTTACTACTTTGTTGGAGTGCTATATATTTTTAATGTGACACATAATTGTAAAAACTTTGATGTACAAAGAGTCATCCCTGGAATCTTCCGCTTCAGGCTCGGTCCCCTCCCCAATCACAATACAGGATGGTTTTCAGATAGTAGGAACGCGTGTGCTGTGACGGATCTCATCGGGTGTGGGCCTTGATCTACTATAACTCCTTTGAAGAGGGGTGATTCTTTACAGCTGGGGCCATAAACTACATCTGCAAGGCTAGCTGATAGCCTGGGACCGGCCTGGACAATCGGACACAGAGGAAGAGGAGTGTCAGAGGGTGCGGTAGTGAATAGGGCGAAAGGGAGGTGTCGGGCGGGCACAGGGTGTGATTCTCAGGGAAGAGCAGCGCAGATGGGGGGAGGTTTATTACCCATGCATAAGACAGAGAGCGGGGGTGACCAGTGCCTGGGGGAGATGCTTGCGAGGGTGGGGAGCCATGCTAAGGATCGACAGCGTACAGAGAGTGGGTCTGGTCAAGGCATCTAAAATGGCTGCCGTGCACGACAAAAGTGTGGCATTTGAAAAAAGGCAAGATGGCGCAGACAATGTTTTTCAACACTTCCTGATTTCCTTCGAATCGAACGTTAACAGACGTTCGGGCATATTACCAAAGTTAAGCGATATTTATCCCTAACGATGCTTAGCAACGAATTTTTTACCGCTAAGCATCGTCAGAAATTATCGCAGATAAACCTTGCTATTATCAAGGTTTATCGCAAATGCGATGAAAAACTACCGCAATGCATTAATATCGCTGAAAAGTCAGCGATATTCATGCATTACCGAGCTAATGCTCTTAGCCATGTTATCCACCTCCCATTGGATAACATGGCTAAGAACTGCTCAGGGCAGGTGTTACTTTTTGGAGATATTCGCGCTTAGCGCGAATATCTCCAAAAGTTGGTAATAGGAGATAGCGATGTTAGCGACTGTTTCCAGTCGCTAACATCTTGACATGCCCACTTTGCATGTCATTAGTGATAAATATCACTGACATGCAAAGTGGAGCCCAAGATGGTCGCTATCTCCTACTAGCGGTCGCTAACTGGTGTTAGCAACAGCTAGGTAATAGGGAGATAATTTTATCTCCGCGAAGCGGAGCGCTGTTACAGATATATATCTTTTTTTGAACGTTAATTTCTCAAAATCCACTGGAGGACATATATTGAGACCTAGCAAAGGCACATCGGGCTACCAGTCCCTACAATTTTGCCAAGTTTCGTGCAAATCCATTCAGCCGTTCGATTATTAGTATTTTTTTTTTTTTTGCCCCGCGGGGGGCCCTTTTAAAACCTCCACATCAAACCTAAGAGGTCAAGGAGGATCTACTATGCCCCCTTATGGTCATTTGCCCCTTCGCTTTGGCCCCCTCTTGACTCTCGATCCTACCGAGAGACAAGATGGCGACCGCTACGGACTGTTTGGAATGTTTACAGACGCCGGAGAACCAATCAGCTTCACAAAGCTCCGTAACGCGAAGAGTACGCGAAGCGGAGCGCTGTTACAGATATATATCTTTTTTTGAACGTTAATTTCTCAAAATCCACCGGAGCACATATATTGAGACCTAGCAAAGGCACATCGGGCTACCAGTCCCTACAATTTTGCCAAGTTTCGTGCAAATCCATTCAGCCGTTCGATTATTATTATTTATTTTTTTTTTGCCCCGAGGGGCCCTTTTAAAACCTCCACATCAAACCTAGGGGGTCAGGGAGGATCTACTATGCCCCCTTATGGTCATTTGCCCCTTCGCTTTGGCCTCCTCTTGTCTCTCGATCCTACCGAGAGACAAGATGGCGGCCGCTACGGACTGTTTGGAATGTTTACAGACGCCGGAGAACCAATCAGCTTCGCTTCACAAAGCTCCGTAACGCGAAAAGTACGCGAACTGGAGCGCTGCCCGGTCCGCTGTTACAGATATATATCTTTTTTTGAACGTTAATTTCTCAAAATCCACTGGAGCACATATATTGAGACCTAGCAAAGGCACATCGGGCTACCAGTCCCTACAATTTTGCCAAGTTTCGTGCAAATCCATTCAGCCGTTCGGGCTAAAAGTGAGGCCAACCGCCCTATGGAAAACTCAATGTTAAAAACACGTTTTGGGACCCCCCTTTTTTCTCGGCCCCCCCTTGACAAACCCCCCCCAAATTTTCAGGGGCTGCTCAGAAACAAAATGTTCCATTTTCCTGCAAATTTCAGCCAATTCCATCCACAAACGCCAAAGTTATTAGACATAGAATTTTCAAAAATCCCATAGAGAAAAAATCCTAACTATATATACCTACTGGCGACCGCCAGTAGGTAATATCTAACACACAAAGTTAGCCTGGAGAGAGGGAGCCCACGCAGACAGGTAAAGTATTTGCCTTTATTCTGTGGAGATTGCGGTGTAAGAACAGCAAGCCGCCTCATCATGATAATGTCCTTCCCTTACGCGTTTCATGCACAGCACTTCGTCAGAGGGTGACGGACTCGCAGAATTGAACAAGCTGTGTTTTCTCCATGCACCACTTTAAATAAAGTTCTTTCAGCCTCAGTGGGCGTGGCCATTTGCATGGCCCGATGGTTCATGTAGTGCTGAGGTTATACTCCTGTGAGTTGCCGGTTCAATCCTCGGTACTTAAAGTAAAATCCCAGGTGGGTCGTGTGGTCAGTTCTGCTGTTAAAAACACTTCCGTTAATTTCACCACAGGCACTATCTGCTCCTCGCTGCCTCGTCGTTTGGCGCTGCAGTGCTGACTGTTAACAACAGCTGGGCTCTCCTCGTGGCTCAGGCAAAAGCCGCTCAATATCTAACACACAAAGTTAGCCTGGAGAGAGGGAGCCCACGCAGACAGGTAAAGTATTTGCCTTTATTCTGTGGAGATTGCGGTGTAAGAACAGCAAGCCGCCTCATCATGATAATGTCCTTCCCTTAATGAATTATATTTCATCAAGATTCATAATCACAGCTGTAAAGTGAATCAAGTTAAAAAAATAAATCCAATATCAATATTAAAAATCATTAAAATTTTTCATCCGAAAAGACACGTTACGTGGGGCGATACAGAGAATAGATTATCTAGCAATCTCTGATCAACTAGGCAGAGAGTAGTTACTCTACTAGCAATCTCTGCCTAATTACCCACGCCCACCCCAGGTACTTTGCAATCGCAATTATGATCCAGGTCAAGGAGGTAGATTTGACAATGCGCAAAGCTACCATACTACTTTTAGTACCCAGGTTTCTGCACATAGGTGCCAACCAAACACGTCTTGGAGCAGAATATACATGGCAGGAGAACAAAAAATGACCAAGCGTTTCCTTTCCTTCCCCACATGCCGGGCAAGTAGCTGGTCCTCCGTCTCTCCACTTTGATGTTAAGTTGCGGAGAGGGAGCGAACCGGCCCTTAATTGGAAAAACAGCTTCCTGTCCATGGGTTTCGATATATAATTCCAATACAATTCATACATAGGAAACAGTTTAACCTCAAGGAAGGTGGTAGTCATGGACCCGTTATTAATGCTGAGCAAACACCTATTTTTAACCCGTTCCCAGAATAAGTTTTTTAGGGTTGCCTTAGAGGGGAAAGATGACCCAGCAGGATCGGACCATAATGCATTTAGTCCTAATTCACATAATGCTAATTTTAGTGATTTGAACCATCTAATTTTGTTAAATCGGTCCGCTTTAATAACATCAGCAAACCCTTCTGCGTAATGGGAGAGCTCAGGCGTAGTCCAAATCCTACGCCAATACAATATCGGTCGTAGTTTGCCCATTTCCGAGATTTCTTTCCTGCCAAGCTCATATCTCAGAGGCAGAAGCGGACTGCTCTGTGGGGTGCCTGTAAGTTTCCTTAGGAAATTATTCTCCGATGTTTGTAACTCCTGCAGGTTTTCTTGCCCCCACAACTCAGCCCCGTACAGTGCTGACCCTATTGCCTTGGCCTCGTATATGATCAAGGGTGGTTTGATCGGCTTGGTCAATGATTTCCTATGTTCCCTAACGATGGTGCCAGCCAATTGCTTATGTCTTAATACTGCAATATTTATGTGTTGGTTCCATCTATTGTCATTAGAGATAAGAATCCCCAGGTAAGTAAAGGAATTTACTAATTCAAGGTAGCGCCCACTCATGGATATTTTGGATTTAAAATTTTTATGAGGATTAAAAGCCATGAGTTTTGTTTTAGAAGCATTCACCTCCAGGCCGTGATCACCACAAAACTTGTCAAAAATTACCAGTGCTTTTTGCAGACCACTAGGGGATTTACATAAAATTAAGGTGTCATCGGCAAACATTAAAATAGGAACTTTTACACCTGCGAGAGAGGGAGCATCCACAGCCTGAGATTGCATGCGGGGAACAATGCCATTAATAAAAAGGGTAAACAATGTTGGTGCCATTGAGCATCCTTGTCGGACCCCACGCTCAACAGGAAATTCGACAGTGTCATTTCCATAGCCACCCCATTGGATTTTAGCGTAAGTGCCTTCGTGCAGTCTCATGATCATGGTCAGCAGGATCCCTGGAACCCCCAGAGCCGCCAGCACGTACCACAATTTTGCCCTTGGTACCAGGTCGAATGCAGCCCGCAGGTCAACAAATGCTGCGTACAGACTACCTCCACCCAGTACCACAGTCCTCCACTGAATTAATTGAAAACGGAAGACCTGGTCCACAGTGCTGGTTGCTCTGCGGAACCCAGCCTGAAAAGGGGATAAAATATTGTGGTCCTCCGCCCAGTCAAGCAAATTGTTAATAATCACTCGCCCCACAACCTTTTGAACAGTGTCAATTAAGCTGATTGGGCGGTAATTACAAGGTTCGGCACGGTCTCCCTTTTTGTATACAGGGATAATTACCGCACCCCGCCATGATACCGGGATTTCAGCGCCTTTGGCAATATAATTTACTAGTAAGTAAATATATTTGCTCCGCCTGTCGATGTCATTTAAAAAAACATCCGCAGGGACCCCATCAATGCCTGGAGCTCGGCCACTGTGTACGGATTTTAGGGCAGCCAGTACTTCACTCTGAGCAAAGATGTTGTCATCTGCAAACAAGTAAATAGGGCTAATACTATTTACAAGCTGATCCCTGGTAGAATATTGTTCACTAAAAAATTTAACCCATGCATCATGGGGGACATTGTTATTAATAGCTTCTGCAGACCTTTCATGACCCCATTTGACAATATGCCAAAATAGTCGTGAATGTTTGCGATCACTTGCACATTTCAACTTCTGCCACCCACGTTGTTGCTCTTGATAGCGACTCCTAGATTGGATCTTGCCACCTTACAATCGTGATTATACCACTTTGCAGCTCTGTATGCACATACCCTCTTTTTATTTACCGGTTTTAAAAAATAACCTTTGATTTCGTTAAAGAGAGTCACATGTGCTTTGGTTATGTCGTCATGGCCCAGAGGGGTCCCTGCGCCGCACTCCAGGGCCGCAATAGCCTTGTCTGTCGCTACTCCTATTTTTTCAAGGACCTGCTGGTCTGTCCTGACACCTGACCACCTTAACCTGCGCCTATCATTAGTTGGTACAATTACCGGAGGCAAAGGTTGATCACAGGGGGTCGGTACAATGTCTTCAGACAGCCACCATTTGTGAGAAACACATAAAGGGTCATGATCGCTTTCTGGCCTTACTGTTACCACCATGTCGCTAACAGATGGCCATAAAGATATGCTACAGATGACATAATCAATGCGGCTTTTGTTTCACCCATTATTAAAAGTCATGGCTGGAGCTCGATCTGACTTGGTTCGACCGTTCAAGGCTCTCAGCCCATACTCCAGGCACATTGCATTTAAGCCTAATATATCTGCCGTCCATCGAGTTATCGGAGAAGTATCTAATGTGGGAATACCCCATAGCTTGTCTTCCTCTTCCCCCAGAGAGGCCTCACCAATAATGAGAGGTTCAAATGTGCGATTTAAATCGCCTGCAATTAGTATATTTTTCCTTGCCGAATGTATCTCAAGGGAATTAAACAGGCTTGAGAGAACCTCAGATTTACCTTTGTTCCCACCTCTAGCATAGATGTTATAAATGTCAATGGAGATCGATAAATCACTAGAGAGTCTGATGAGCTGGATATCTCTTTGTTGAAGCTCCACGCATTTTACTACAATCTTTAAAGACTGCCTGACCCATATGGTAAGGCCCCCCATCGGACGCCCTTTGGGGCCCTTGGTAGCAGGAACATGAAAATGTATGTACCCCAATGCAAAAACAGGGTCACAGGCCCAAGTCTCTTGAAAGATGCAAAGATCGTACTTATTTATAAATCCAAACCAGTCTGCACAATCCAACTTGGAACACAGTCCAGCCACATTCCAAGACAAAAGATTCCCCATATTAGTTACCGTGACAGAACTGGGGCTTACAACAATCTCATTCATCACTTTGTCAGCAATATCATTACAATTAGCATTTTCATTGATTGAACCAGCTAGAGCCTCAGTGGGCGACCCCTTAGTTCTATCTTTAATTACATGACTGGTCTCCCCAATGGTGCTTACATCGCAGACAAGTTGCAGCTTAGAGTTGTAATTAGATGGTTGTCAATCACAACTATCCAGGTTTGAAAAAGCAGAGAATCTATTTTCCAGCCCCAGACCCCACACTGTAGAATCAATATCCTTCCTCCCTCTCTTGGTTACAATATTCCATTTTGTTCTTAGGATACTTGAGTTCGGACCACTTCCCGTCCTAGGATATAAGAAATCCAAAGTCAGTGGAACAATTGAAGTTGATCTATGCTGTGGTGGTAAGATGTTGGGCAAGATATTAGGCAAAACCCCAGGGTCTGAAAAATGAAGGACAACACACTCCCCCTTAAACTTTTTGACCCTGTCCCCAATCCACTGGACCCTTCTCGCATTTACAAGCTCTTCCGAGAGTTGCTGCTTTCCCCAGGGTGAAATTACCATGTTGTTGGTCAGCCATGATAAAGATTTCTTTATTAAAGAGGATGATGATTCATGTTCGCCTTGAGCCAATGGAGGGACATTGGCAAGGACAAGAACCAATGGGGAGGCTTCAACTACAAGCTCAAAAGTCCCTTTCCCAGCGTTAGAATCAGCAGCGACGGGAGCTGGTATGGTAGCATCCAAAACACCACCTGGAAAATTAATCTGAGCTGCCATCGGTGGATTTAGTGCAGGGATAGGGATAGATCCACTATTTACTACCGTGACTTGTTTGCTCAAAGTGGGCTCGATCCTTGATAGAACAGCTTCCGGGAGTTTGCCTACTTCCCCCAGAGTTTTTTCTAGTAAACCTTCTAATCGACTAACCTCAGAGGTTAGCTTGTCTATTTTACTGACCAGAGGTTTAACTATACCCTTAATTTTTGTATCCATCATGATCAGTAATTTATTGAATTGAGCATTTGAAAGACTAACGTAGGCCTCGCTGGTCAAATCATCCTCCTCCATCTCTATTAAGTTCCTCGGTGGGGTTACGACTTTATTCTTAGCTGACCTTAAACCCTCCCGTTTTGACTTAACCTTTTGGGTAACACCTATAATCCTCGGGGCTAGGATGGGTGCTACAGGGGGGATTGGGGACTCTTTACTAGTGGATATATCTATTAAAGCTTCATTAACACTAATATCTTCAATACCAGCGACAATACCACTAGGCTGGATGATGTTAGTATCATGGAGAGAATCATGTATTTCACCAGATAAGCTACTATTTTGCTGATGCTCAAAGGGATCGTCTGGCTCAATATCAACGAAGGGAGATTGGATAGGTGAATCTAATCCCAATGAGGATCTCCTATCACTGTTAATTCTTTCCACAACATGTACAAGATAGTTATCGAGAGTGTTATTAGGAGTAATTTGCTTTTTCGCAGGCATGATTCAATGGACAATTTACTCAAAGCACTCAAAGCAAGATATTTTCCCACCAGGGACTACAGATGAAATGTGTACACTGGATAATAATGTCCAAAACGAACAATGAACTGCAGCTAAATATATATAAAATCAAACAGAGTCCCAGGCCCAACCCAACCTTGACCAACCTCGGACGGCCTCAGACGGCCCGCCCTTTGCCCGGGCTTTCGCCTGGGCGCTCCCGCGCGCGACTCGCGGGGCGAGAGGCGTTCCTCTCTTTTCAGGCGCCTCCGGGCGCAGAGGTGGCGTCAGGGACGCGACTCAGCCGCCGGGGCACCTGGGAGGTGTAGTCCTGACCCCCGGTGGCTGCAGGCACAGTGACGGTGCAAGCGCGTCGGCCGTTCCCCTCACGGCGTCACACTCGCGCTGGGCAGCAGAGATGAAGGCGAGGGCAGAGGAATCAACAGCGGCCGTTCCCCTCACGGCAGGTAGGAATAGTTTATGGCGTCCCACAGAGCGCTCGGCGCTCCTCTCTTTTCAGGCGCCTCCGGGCGCAGAGGTGGCGTCAGGGACGCGACTCAGCCGCCGGGGCACCTGGGAGGTGTAGTCCTGACCCCCGGTGGCTGCAGGCACAGTGACGGTGCAAGCGCGTCGGCCGTTCCCCTCACGGCGTCACACTCGCGCTGGGCTGCAGAGATGAAGGCGAGGGCAGAAGAAGCAACAGCGGCCGTTCCCCTCACGGCAGGTAGGAATAGTTTATGGTGTCTCTTTAACACCAAAATTCGAGTTAGGATTATTTTTATCTTCAATGCAGACTGTTTATTTGAAAATTGGCTAAGTGCATTTTGTTGCTGCCACTTAATATTATTTGCACAGAGAACGGAATCTCCAGAAAGAGGAAAACCTCCCTCTTCACCCTTTCTCACCTGCGTAATTAATATTACCATGGAAGTCCTATGCTTGGGGCACAGGCAAGCAGGTCATGCCCCCTGGTTAGTATCCACAAAAAAGAAGTCCATTACCGGGGGCCTCCAACCCTGGAGGGCGGCTTCTGCCATCAGGAATGGAGAATCCTGTTGAAACATGCAATGCGAAGAAATTTGCAGAAGCCCAACTCCGATTTAAAACCATGCTGTTGCTTTATTCATCATAAAAGTGGCAGCCAGTTAGGTGATTCAATCCGGGCGCGTTTCGGCGATCGTGCCTTGTTCACAGGTGAGTTCAAAATGACGTAAAATGTCACTGCTTAAATCCATGTGGTCATGTGTCCTGAGGTTATCTCCTAAAGGCCCCAGAATGCACCCATATTGTTCATTCAAGTTTGTTCAGTGGTGCGCTTTTCAATCTGTGCTTAATAACACTAAAATTCGAGTTAGGATTAGGAGATATATATATATATATATATATATATATATATATATGATGGAAATGGCGACAGCAGGCTGCTACCAATGCGGGAGAATCCAAAAACCGGAGCACACTGAAGTGCTTGTAAATCACAGCGAATGAACATTAAATAGCGCTGTGAAAGTCTTTAATTCATTTGGACTAACAGGACCCACCGTGGGTTTCACTAATGGCAGCAATGACTACAAGTCCCATAAGTGTCTGGGGATCACGTGCTACAAAGCACCCAGGCTGCATTACTTAAATGTTAGCTTGAACTGCCTTCAACACTGTTTTGCCAATTGCCCCTGAGGAAAGTGCGAAGTGCACTGAAACGCGTTGGGCGGACTGCAAGGAATGACGGAGATTGGTATTCATCCTGGAATGCAATAAACAACAGTTTTTTAACTGACCTGCTGCCGAGTGATCCTTCGCAAGCTGAGCTTTTGAAGAAAAAAAAATATATATATATATAGATTGATATAGATATAGATATATATCTATATATATATATAGATATATATAGATATATATAGATATATATATATATGTGTGTATATTACCTACTGGCGGTCGCCAGTAGGTATATATAGTTAGGATTTTTTCCCTATGGGATTTTTGAAAATTCTATGTCTAATAACTTTGGCGTTTGTGGATGGAATTGGCTGAAATTTTCAGGAAAATGGAACATTTTGTTTCTAAGCAGCCACTGAAAATTTTGGGGGGGGGTTCGTCAAGGGGGGGGCAGAGAAAAAAGGGGGGTCCCAAAACGTGTTTTTCCCATGTTAATTTCCATAGGGCGGTTGGCCTCACTTTTAGGCCGAACGGCTGAATGGATTTGCACGAAACTTGGCAAAATTGTAGGGACTGTTAGCCCGATGTGCCTTTGCTAGGTCTCAATATATGTGCTCCAGTGGATTTTGAGAAATTAACGTTCAAAAAAAGATATATATCTGTAAGCGCGCTCTGGGCAGCGCTCCGGTTCGCGTACTTGAATTTATCTTTGGGCAGTGTATAGTATCAGAGTGGAAGTAGGAATATAAAAAAGTGTATGTGATTTAACGTAAGTAAATTCATAATTATACAAGAGAAACCTGACTCCATCCATAACTATAACAAAGAAGTCTATCTAAATCTATAACTACTACAGAGGGATAGTATATAACTATCAGAAAAAGTTTACCATATTAACTTATAGTGCACAATATACTTCAGTTTTTAAAATAACAACTTACCTTTACAAAGAAGTTGAAGTGATTAGTGAAAATCCTATTGAAATGTACAACAAGAAGTAGTAGTCAAAATGGCTGTGTTTCCTTCTCTTCCTTTATATATATTCAGGTATATAACCAATCAAATGTCAGGTAAAAAAAGTAGAAAATGAAAGTAACATTTTCATTGGTTGTCAATTCCAACACTTCAGATGTGTTTTGTGAAGTAATTTACCTCACGGTATTTAGAGAGGTCTACAGGCTAAATGGCTAAATGGAATCTCAATCAAATTTGTGAAAATGATAGGGATTGGTATGTAGTATGAGCTAATCTATATTTGGTGAAAGTGTCTCCAGTCGTTTTTCTGTAAATTACTTTCCCACCTTTTTTGATGGAGCGCTTCCCGGGGAGCGCCCCGGTACGCGAACTGGCGAGCGCCCCGGTACGCGAACCTGAAGCGTTACGGGAGTCCACCATTTTGTGTTTCGGTCGAATTAAGATACAAGATGGAGGGCAAATAATGTTCAGAATGGGTAGAAGGGGGCACGGTAGACTTATCTTGACCCCCTAGGTTTTCTGAGGGTGGCTGAGGAGGCCCATATGTGCGAAAAAAAACATTTTTTTAAAAAATTTCGCGAGGTTAGCTTCCGGTTCGCGTACCGGGTAGCGCCCCGGGGAGCGTACTTTGTTGAAAATTAGTGAAAAAAGTTAGAGTAAAATAATAATTGTGAGTGATCAGATGTAGGGTAGCTCTGAGAAGAGCTTTTGGGTTTATGGTACATTTAGGTACTTATAAGTAGGTACCAATGCACAGTCTTAAATTCAGAATGAAAATTCTGTTGCCCTCATCTGAGAAGTGAACTCCATCTCCTCTGTAGATATCTTGCATGTAGTAACGCAAGTTATTGTTGTACATGGAGCCCATTCCATGGTCTCTCATGTAAGCTGAAACAGATTTGTTTACATGCTTCCTCGATTTCTCAATTTGTGGACAAAATTGGTTCGACCACCTCCATTTCTGTCTTTGGCATATATTTGAATATACCAAGGCAGTTTGAGGAAAAAGTACCATCAATTGATCAAAGGTGTCCTTTAAAAGCATTTCCAGACCTACCCCAGTCAAAGTGCCCAAGTCATTACCTCCACAGTGCAAAATTAACAGGTCAGGTTTAGGCAAATGCATAAAGGTTTTCACCAATGGTATCAATTGGTGACATTTTAATCCTCTGTGGCCAAACCACTTAATTTCCACATCTTGTAAATTGAGGTTAGGTAAATTTCTGTTATCAGCATACCTCTGAGCCCAGTAGATGTAACTATGTCCAACAATCCAGACAGAAAACATGGTGAGAGAAGGTTCTGCTGCAGTCAGATGAAGTGTGGCAATGAAATGGCAGTTGAAAAAATAAGAGTTTAAAATGAAAAAAACTGTGGAGTTTCTGTGTTAATGAAGCAGTAACAGTGATTGGTGGATTTTGATTGCTGAAAACAGAAAGTTAGGGTGCATGGATGAGTTCTTTGAAAGATGTATTTTGAATGGTCAAGAAAAAATCATTAAATGAAAGAATGCACTGGATATGCAGGTGCACTGAGAGTTCAGAGTTCAATTGAAACATTGTTGTGTGAACTTGCAAACACCAGAGGTCTTCCAAGAGGTGGTTGCTATGCAAAAAAGGCAGAGAGGGCAGAGGGGGGAAGGGTTTTGATTTGAAAAAAGTGAGGGAAGAGTTTTGATCGGGTGACATGAGAGATATGTGTGAAGAATTACGGCATTTCTGTGCCATTGTTGGTTCCAGCCTCTGGTGTGCATACCTTTTGCTCTGCTAAAGACAAATTGGTGTGTTTCTGAGACTGTTTTGAAACTCATAAAGTATTTGCTAAGGTGAGAAAAGATTTATTTAATTTAGATAGAGAATAGTGTGCTTTAAGGAGAAAATTATGAAGAAAGTTGTGTTTTTAAAATGTTGCTTTGTCTCAAGTGTTTTACAAATAGATTTTGTTTCTTTGAAAAATTGTAATTGGAGAAAATGTGAAGTATTAGTACTGACAGGGTGTTTTTGTGCATAGGAGCTGTGCAGTGTTTTCAAATTATGACTTGAAAATCGTTTTTGAGGAAAAGGAATGCTTTTAAAATTTATGACAAGGACATAATGGTGTATGCTTCTTTATAAGGCATTTGAGTGTCTCTGATGTTATTTTTCCCATTTTAATGTAAGACCTTTCCCCGTGGTGCAAATTCCTTGTAAATATGCTCCCACCTGTGCTTGGCAAATTTAGATTTTGATTGTTTGAGTTACATAGCCATGTTAAAAGTGACTCAAAAATGCTGCAAAGGCAATCAAAAAACGATTTCATGTGTCTTAAGGACATTTTAAGTCATTTCCCCATGTGCAGTGTTTTCAAATTATGACTTGAAAATCGTTTTTGAGGTAAAGGAATGCTTTTAGAATTTATGACAAGGACATAATGGTGTCTGCTTCTTTATAAGGCATTTGTGTGTCTCTGATGTTATTTTTCCCATTTTAAATTAAAAGACCTTTCCCCGTGGTGCAAATTCCTTGTAAATATGCTCCCACCTGTGCTTGGCAAATTTAGATTTTGATTGTTTGAGTTACATAGCCATGTTAAAAGTGACCCAAAAATGCTGCAAAGGCTTTAAAAAAACGCTTTCATGTGTCTTAAGGACATTTTAAGTCATTTCCCCATGTGCAGTGTTTTCAAATTATGACTTGAAAATCGTTTTTGAGGTAAAGGAATGCTTTTAAAATTTATGACAAGGACATAATGGTGTATGCTTCTTTATAAGGCATTTGAGTGTCTCTGATGTTATTTTTCCCATTTTAAATTAAAAGACCTTTCCCCGTGGTGCAAATTCCTTGTAAATATGCTCCCACCTGTGCTTGGCAAATTTAGATTTTGATTGTTTGAGTTACATAGCCATGTTAAAAGTGATCCAAAAATGCTGCAAAGGCTTTAAAAAAACGCTTTCAAGTGTCTTAAGGACATTTTAAGTCATTTCCCCATGTGCAGTGTTTTCAAATTATGACTTGTAAATCGTTTTTGAGGTAAAGGAATGCTTTTAAAATTTATGACAAGGACATAATGGTGTATGCTTCTTTATAAGGCATTTGAGTGTCTCTGATGTTATTTTTCCCATTTTAATGTAAGACCTTTCCCCGTGGTGCAAATTCCTTGTAAATATGCTCCCACCTGTGCTTGGCAAATTTAGATTTTGATTGTTTGAGTTACATAGCCATGTTAAAAGTGACTCAAAAATGCTGCAAAGGCAATCAAAAAACGATTTCATGTGTCTTAAGGACATTTTAAGTCATTTCCCCATGTGCAGTGTTTTCAAATTATGACTTGAAAATCGTTTTTGAGGTAAAGGAATGCTTTTAGAATTTATGACAAGGACATAATGGTGTCTGCTTCTTTATAAGGCATTTGTGTGTCTCTGATGTTATTTTTCCCATTTTAAATTAAAAGACCTTTCCCCGTGGTGCAAATTCCTTGTAAATATGCTCCCACCTGTGCTTGGCAAATTTAGATTTTGAGTCTTTGAGTTACATAGCCATGTTAAAAGTGACCCAAAAATGCTGCAAAGGCAATCAAAAAACGCTTTCGTGTGTCTTAAGGACATTTTCAGTCATTTCCCCATGTGCAGTGTTTTCAAATTATGACTTGAAAATCGTTTTTGAGGAAAAGGAATGCTTTTAAAATTTATGACAAGGAAATAATGGTGTATGCTTCTTTATAAGGCATTTGAGTGTCTCTGATGGTATTTTTCCCATTTTAATTTAAGACCTTTCCCCGTGGTGCAAATTCCTTGTAAATATGCTCGCACCTGTGCTTGGCAAATTTAGATTTTGAGTCTTTGAGTTACATAGCCATGTTAAAAGTGACCCAAAAATGCTGCAAAGGCAATCAAAAAACGCTTTCGTGTGTCTTAAGGACATTTTCAGTCATTTCCCCATGTGCAGTGTTTTCAAATTATGACTTGAAAATCGTTTTTGAGGAAAAGGAATGCTTTTAAAATTTATGACAAGGAAATAATGGTGTCTGCTTCTTTATAAGGCATTTGAGTGTCTCTGATGTTATTTTTCCCATTTTAATTTAAGACCTTTCCCCGTGGTGCAAATTCCTTGTAAATATGCTCGCACCTGTGCTTGGCAAATTTAGATTTTGAGTCTTTGAGTTACATAGCCATGTTAAAAGTGACCCAAAAATGCTGAAGAGAAATGAAATGAAGAAGCAGACACCATTATTTCCTTGTCATAAATTTTAAAAGCATTCCTTTTCCTCACAAACGATTTTAATTTAATTTTAAGCCATTTCCCCATGAATGTAGGTATACAATTGATTTATATGTTGTGTTTAAAAACGTTTTTTGAAATCAATTACATTTCAGGATATGTACTGCTAGAGCTTTATGCACCTTAAACAAACCTCTGGATAGGCTACACCTTATCGTCATCCTGAATTAATCATTTAAAATGCTAGGGACAGATTTATGATAGGTGTATGTCTCTTTTGCGTCACTGTGCGTCACTTTTGTGATGCAGCGGCGGTGCAAAAGATTTGCTATGTGGCGACATATTTACAACTTGATGCATCTAGGCAGATGTGTCATGCTGTAAAGTCCTGTGCCACATGAAACCTGCGTCAGTTTTCATATAGGTGTTTTGTTGCAAGGTATGCATTAATTTGCAAGAAAGCCCTGTAAAACTAACACAGTGAAATTTAGAAGATTTCACTGAGTCAGCTTTATAGCATTGCTGAATGAAATCCTTAT
This sequence comes from Lissotriton helveticus, assembly GCF_964261635.1. NCBI lineage: Eukaryota > Metazoa > Chordata > Amphibia > Caudata > Salamandridae > Lissotriton > Lissotriton helveticus. The sequence goes on along the minus strand of NC_136061.1, from coordinate 1,136,960,067 downwards.
GCCTGTTTGAAACAGGCATAAGAAGTGATGCACCATGCAATGTGAGGGTTCCTCCTGTGCATTGCAGTAGACATGTCGCGCTTATGATGTGATTCCTGCAATGTGCTGCTTTTGTGGCACAGATGTGTGACGCATCTGTGCTGTTTTTGCTCAATGGTGCTCCACATTGTAAATTCGGCACACTATGGCTGGCAGAGCAGCGGTGCACATTAACTGGTGCATCCGTGGGGATGCGCCATTTAGCATAAATCTGCCCCTGTACATTTAAGTATGAGCAGGGGACACAGAGTCGGTGAGGCTTATCCAAGGTTAAGAAGAGATGAGTTATGTTCACTGAAAACTTGGACATAGGCTTCACTTCCTCAGCATCGCTGGACATGGCTAAATAATAGCTGCAAAATGTTACTCTTGTTAAACAATTTTACTATTATAATCGCTGAGATTTGTCTCTTACTCTGCAACATCTCATTGTTGTTCTCTTTCTTTAAAGATAACGACAACATCAACCATGAGTGACAATCAGCAATCAGTTGATTATGACATTATCATTGAACTTGTAATTGAAACATCAGTGGAAGTAGATCCCTTGGATGATTTAAATTCTGAGGATGATGAAGAAAATGATGAGGATGCCGATTTGTCAGAATTGTATGATATAGGCTGGGAAGCTGACGTGCTTGAGCCTATGGAACTATAAACATATAAAAATTTATAATAAATGAAAAGTAAAAATGTAAACCGTTTCATTTAAAAAGAAAGACACCTTCAAAAACAGGTTATGTGTAGTGTCTTCAATAAAATATTAAAATATGCTCATAAAATTAGATCAGATTCACATATAAAACAGCACAGGTAAAATGAATATGAATTCCATTTCTTTTCTGCTATTTCTGTATTCTAAATTTGCCAAGCACTAAAAAATATTCTATGTAAAAATGTGAAGTAGTGTGTTAAGTTTTTGATGACTGTTATTGATTTACTGTTTGGTAATAGTGGTTAATAAATTTTTTTATTATATTTTACCACAGATTCAACTGCATATCATTTCAAGATTTCACCATGCCAACCAAGGATAGACTTAGAAAGGCTGCAAAACGTCAAAGACAGCAGGTCCATGAAATAATGCAGCAGTCCTCTAACAAAAAAACTTGTCAAGTCACCAAGAAAGCACCGGGTAAGAGCACAAAAACATTTATCAGAAATATTTGTAGTAAAAAAAATATTACTACAGAAAATGTTTCAGTCCAGAAAAAGAGAAGCATTTTAAACGGAAAGGAAAGGCCAATCAAAAATGTTACTGCTAGAGCAAGAGATAACTCTGTGCATGATAGTAGAAGGAAACAACAGTTTAGGGACATTCGTAAACGAATGTTCCGCAACAGGATAATTGGCAATTTGTTAAAAAATATTAAGAAAGGTCAACAGAAAGTGGTTTTTTATAAGAGAAAAAAAAAAGTTGAGAAAGTTATTGATCAGGCATTTGAAATTAAACGTAAGTTATTTATTTTTGATAATCAATAGAATTAGGAAGCTAAACAAGGCAATTTATGATTTCAAAAGAAATAGTAGATGGAAGAGAATAGTTAATCGTAGTAATTTTTGTGAAGTTTTTTCCGGAGAATGGATGCATAGTTCAAGTTGTGAGGCATTTTTTAATGAGGAGAGTTATTTCCAGGATAATGATTTGGTGCATGCAGTTGACACCAGTGGTCGAGCTTATGAAGTGAAAGATGGTTGTCCAGTTGAAAAAGAAAAACTTGTGACAACAGAGACAGAAGAGGTGTTAGGTAATGAGGTTTTAGGAAGACGTCCTAAGGGTCCTGTGTACACCTGGAAGTGTAGTAGTATTTGCAGTGTGCGACAGGATTCCATCAATTTGCTTTGTGATTTTGTACGGACATTTAATAAGAAAAGTTTGAAGCAGAAAATGAAGTTGTTGCAAGAATTAGATCCTTGCAGAGTGAGAGAAGTGACAGGTTTGCATGGTCATTCACTGGCTTGTCTTTCCAGGAGAGTATGCCAGAGTGTTTTTCATCATTTCAGGATGCTAGCAGTGCATCATAATAAAGTGAGGAAATTAGTTAGAATGTTGTATTATGCTAAGAGTCCAGCAATTATGCTTAAACAATTATGCGCTGCTCTTTTGCATGGTTCTGAAATAGATGTGAAGAATATTTGTGAAGAAATTGAGTTTTGTTACTTTGGAAGTAAAGAGGAGAATGTTGAAATTGACCAAGAAGAAGAGGGTAATGTGGAAGATAGTGTACAGGTTTCCAGTACAGATAATTTTCAGAGGGAAATTGCGACGTTTCAGGTGAAATCAAGTGAGAGGCCTAATTTCACTTGTGTGTGTTGTCGACGCACTTATTATAAGAATCAGACTAAGGGGCCGATTAGGATGGAGGATTTTCCGCCTCCTCCGGGCCGGCGGAAGCCACCTCCGGCCCGGAGGAGGCGGAAAATTCTCTGCGGAGGCTCCAAAGACCCACCGCCAAATTAGGATGGCTGGTGGGTCTGGAATTCCGTCCGCCGCTTTTCCGCCGCGGTCGGCTTCCGACCGCGGCGGAAAAGCTATAACATGGCAGGCGGTGTCTATGAGACACCGTCCGCCATATTATGATGGTTGTGTAAAACTGCTTTTCCACGGCGGCTTTTCCGCCATGGAAAAGCATACGGACATTCACTTTGGGGGCCCGTTGCGGGCCCCCTGGGTGAATGGGGGGTGGGGGTGCACATGGGGGGTACCTATGGTACCCCCCTGCATTTGCGTGCACAAAGCAGCAGGCACCGTGCGGTGCCTGCCGCTTTGTGCATGTAAATGTAACACATGCTTTTTTAACATTGCGGCGGGTGCAGCTTGTAGCTGCACCCGCCGCAATGTTAAATATAGAGGATGTGACCGCCACCCTGGCGGTCACATCCTAATCAGCACGGAGGGAACGCCGCAGCCCTTGCGGACGTTCCCTCCTCCTCAAGGGTGGCGGACGGACGCAAGTCCGTCCGCCATCCTAATCGGCCCCTAAGTTAGTGGATTTATATGCAAAAAGTGAAAGGGAAAATAATAGTGAATGGAAGGATTTCGCAACATACTTGATGGTAGAAAATTTTTTGATTTGGGATCGGATCAACGTGTGTGTACTTATTGTTGTAGCAAATTAAATCAAAACCAGATGCCTGCTAGAGCAGTTCATAATAATCTGGAATTGGTTGAGATTCCTTCTGAATTGAAGGATTTAAATACTTATGAATCTATTTTGATTTAAAGTATCCATCCCTTTCAGGCTATTGTAAGAATGGAGCCAAAGACAGGGAAATTGCCTCCATCAGATTTACAGAGAGGATTAAAGGGAAGAGTTGTTTATTTGCCTCTAGATTTGAAGAAAAACATTAACACAATTGGAGTAGAAAAAGTGGAAGAGGACCCTCTGGTTATCTTAGTTAATGGGGTTCCGACAAAGAATAAGAAAATATGGCAAGATTTAGTGGATGTTAGGAAAGTCAAAAAGGCAACATTGTATTTGAAAAAAAATAATAAGTACTATAAGAATATATATGTTGCAGAAGAGGAAGTAAGTGAGGAAGAGGATAGCGATTTGTGTGCTGGTCAAATTGAGAAAGTAGAACCCTCTACTAGTGAAGAAATATACGAACATTATAGTGTTCATCCTTTGCATTCCAAGGAAGTCATGGGGAATGCTATTGAGTTGTTTCAAATGAAACAAGCCAAAGGGAGTCCCATTAGTGTTTGGGAGGAAAGTTTGGAAGCTCGGTGTTTCCCACAGCTTTTTCCAACAGGTCAGGGAGGAAGATATGATGAGCGACCTCATCAAATTCCTGCTTCTGAATACCGGACTTTGCGATTGTATGCAGGAGATGCTAGGTTTCGACAATGTATTCCCTATTTGTTTCATCTCCTGTTTGAAAGCGATCTGTCTGGACTGTCATATGCAGTGAACCACATCTTGAAAAGTGGTATACACATGCAAAACATCTCGGCAAGTGACTTTATGGATAAAGTCAATGTCCAAGACAGTATTTTAGATTCTCACCTGATTAATCTCATGGCGTGTCAGCGTGGTACTAATGAGTACTGGTACCGTCGTCATGGTGATTTAAAATGTATGCTGAGGAACTTAGGAACTCCCACATGGTTCCTCACTCTGAGCTGTGCCGAGTATGGCTGGGAAGACTTACTTGAATTTCTACGAGAGGCAAATGGAAACATTGAAAACATCGAATTCAAGACACCCGGAGAACTGTGCTCTTTGTATCCAGTCAATGTATGCCGGTACTTCAATCATGGATTTGAAGCTATGATGTCTTTCATCATGAATAAGAAGAATCCACCTCTTGGAGAGGTGTTGGATTTCTTCGAGAGAAAGGAGTACCAAGCAAGAGGTGCTCCTCATATACATATGCTGCTGTGGATCAAGGATGCACCTAAATTTGGAACGGATCCAGAAGACTCAGTGATGAGTTTCATACAACAGTATTCTACGTGTGCTGTTCCAAACGCAAAGGAGAAGAAAAGCCTAAGAGAAAAAGTTCTACGTTTCCAAAGCCATCGTTGTGGAAAGTACTGTCGTCGTAAATTCCGAAACAAGGACAAGTTCTACACCAAATGTCGTTTCGGCTTTCCACGACCGGTGATTTCTAAAGGAAGAGTAAACAGTTTGATGTCTTCGCTGCGACATAATGTGATGAAGAAATCACCTAAAAACACATACAATTTGAAGAGGAACGAAGAGTCCAAGTACATCAACGACTACAACCCGGTGATTTTGTCCATGTGGAATGCTAACATGGATATACAGTTTGTGGCTGATAACTGTATGGCTGTGGCTCGGTATGTGACATCTTACATCACCAAAAAAGAGAAGACAGAATTGAAGGATATGTGGGAGGACATTTCCCATGAAAAGAGCCTCAGTAAGAAGTTGTACAGTTTCAGTCTGAAGATGTTGTCGCATCGAGAAATCGGAGCTTACGAATGTTCTGACCGGTTGTCTTCAGCAAGTCTCTATGCCAAATCTAGGAGTATCGTTTGGGCGAGTCTTGGTCTTGCTGCAACGCGTAATCGAGTTCTGAAACCTGTGCGGGAAATTGAGTATTTGGCGGAAAAGGAGCCAAACAGTACCGACATTTTGAAGACCAACATGTTGGATACATATTATCCAAATCGAAGCAGTCACCTCGAGAATGTTTGTCTGTATGAGGTTCTTCAAAATTACATATTCAAGAGGAACATCAAAGAAGATACTGAGAAAGGAGTGTATGCTGTAATTGGAAGTGAGGGATGTCTGGTCAAGCAAAGAAAATGCCACTTGGTAAACCATCGAAAATTGAGTGGTGAATCTCCTGAAAAAAAGGAGTTTTTCTATTTAGCACTTTTGCAACTTTTCACGCCTTGGCGTGCAGAAGAGGAACTGCTTGGAGATTTCCTCTGTTATGAAGACTCTTTCACTGCCGCCAAGGAGACCATAGAATGTCCTGCTTTTCCTAAATATGTAGAAATGTTGAATGCGGAAATCGAGCAGGAAGCAACGATTGCAGCCGAGATTGCCAGAGACAGTTCTCAGGACAGTCAGAGTTCTGCTTCATTGAGTCAGGATCCACTAGGAGGACCTGTTATCGAAAATGAAGCTGCCACTGCCATGAATGAAGTGGAAAGAGCCATGGCACATGCTCAGGAGGATGCGGTTAACTTAGAAGACTTGGAAAGACAACTCAACGTTGAGCAGAGGAAAATATATGACGAAGTTACCAAGCAAATTGATCATGGATTAAGTCATGAGAAGAAAGAGTGCTCATGTACGTCGTTGAAGCCTGTCCGACTGTACGTGAGTGGAGAAGCGGGAACTGGAAAAAGTTTCCTCATTAAAGCAATTTCATGTTATTTGCAGGAAAGGACTGAGTCATCGCTGTCTTGTGTTGTCACCGCTCCAACTGGACTGGCAGCACATAACATTAAAGGGATTACTTTACATCGTTTACTGATGCTGCCAGTGGAGCATGACAACAAATTACAATATCACAAGCTATCTGGAGATGCTTGTTGTGAAGTTTCAAGAATCTTGAGGAAAATGAAACTTCTTATCATTGACGAAGTAAGCATGGTTTCCAATGTCATGCTTGCCTTTGTGCATTTGAGAATGCAAGAAGTTCTCAAAACAGAGTATGATGTGTTATTTGGTGGCAAACACATCATTGTTTTCGGAGATCTTCTGCAGCTGACACCAGTGAAAGGGCAACCTGTGTTCAAAATGCTCACGCATGAAGATACCAGGAAGTGCCTAGGGAGCATTGGCAACGTCAATATATGGTTAAACTTCAATTATGCTGAACTGCATGAAAATATGCGTCAGGCGAAGGATGAAGTTTACAAGAATATTCTAGAAGATGTTAGAATTGGAAAAGTGACCGAGCATGGGAAAGAAGCTTTACATGCACGATTACTGTCAAATTTATATCCAGAACAAGATGTTGTGCCTGAGAATATTTTTCAGAAAATTACTGAGAAGAAATCTGGAATATGTTTGATGCCAACTCTTGCAGAATGTGCCATCTTCAACAACAAAATGTTGCATTTAGAAAAGCAAGAGATTGTGAAACTGGAAGCTATTGACAGAGTAGAGCATATGGGATCAACAAATATTTTGTCTGAGAATTTGAAAACAAAATTGGATTCATTAGAGAAGACTATATCTAAAACTGCAGGTTTTGAAAAGACTCTGAATGTGTGCTTGAACTGCCGTATAATTTTAAGAAGGAATTTACATGTTGAAAGAGGTCTGGTAAATGGATCAATGGGTAATGTTGTTGATTTTGTGAAATACAGAAATAGAGATGGAATTGAATTTTTAAAATTAAATTTGATGGCATTGAGGAAGTACAGCTAATTGGTCGTTGTTCTGCTAGATTTTTGCTTGTAAAAGACTTATATGTTCGCCGTAAGCAGTTTCCTGTTTGCTTGGCATATGCGGTGACAATCCATAAATCGCAAGGTTTAAGTGTAGACAGTGCATTGGTGAATATTGGCAGTTCTGTGTTCAAGGAGGGTATGGCATATGTGGCATTGTCACGAGTTAGAACTTTATCGGGATTGTACTTGATTGAGTGTGATGTCACAAACATTTGTGCGGATCTAGATTGTGTTAAGGAATACAATAGGTTAAGAAGAGAGTATGCTCCACATTTGCCTCAATATCCTTTGTTTGAGAAACGTGTGGTAGGCCGGAAACGAAGAAATGTGACCAATACTAGGGAGGTTGTAGCAAAAAGACGAAAAGTCGATGAACCTGAAATTATAAGCAGAAACAAAAAGGATTCTGTTGAAGATGTTGTTGGTTTTCAATTTGAAAACAGTTCTGGTGTCAACTGCTATGCTAATGTAGTGGTTAATGTTTTGTTTTCTCTAGAAAATGTAAAAGAAGAGATTGTGGTCAATTCTGATCAAAGATTTTGCAGTTTGTTAAATTCTGTGTTAGAGAAATGTAGCACTGATAGAACAAAAATAGAAAGTGTGTCTGAAATTCGACATCTGTTAGACAGATGTTCAGGTCAAACACAATTCTCTCAAAATATTCAGCAAGATTGTCAGGAGTTTTTAATGTATATGCTTGATGTATTGCATGCTCAAGGTGTAGATGTAGATCACCTGTTTGGGCTTTCTTATCAATGGCAGCATGACTGCGAGAACTGTAGGGTATCAAGTACTACTAGTGTAGACTCAGAAAGATTTATATATTTAACTTTGCCAGACAGTAAATCAGTCTCTTTTAATAAGCTAGTAAAAGCAGCTGATCACAACATGGTGTAGCCAATGTAAATCTGAAATGATGTCAACATTATTTATACGAACATATGGCCAGTATGTCATTTTAATGTTCCAACGATGTAGGCCTGATGGAACAAAATTGACAACTTTAATTAAAAATGTTGTGGCTTCACAGTTGTCAATATCAGGAAGGACTTTTGTAACTGCAGCAATTATATATCATGACGGTCCTTCAATAACATCAGGACATTACACAGCTTATTTAAAGTCTAGAAACGGCTGGTCATTCTGCAACGATTCTGTTTTAATTTTCAAAAAAAAATTGCCGTATGACCTTAAAAATTCTTACCTGGTGTTTTTAAAACCAAAATTTTAGGGAAAGAATCTCAGGATGTGCTCTGAGGAATTTCAAGAAGTTCTAATGGCTCCTACACGATTTGGCCTTGAGGATAAGTGTAGTACAGAGACATAACTTCTTACCATAACACTGGACGTCATGGAAAAATAACTGCACTTTGAATGAGTTCAGAAAAACTATTTCTTTTTATAAGCTAATTCAAGCAGCCAATCAAAACATGGAGTAGAGGGAATGTAAGTCTGCAATGCTGTCTACTGTTTTATATTGCTTTGTGATTAAAAGTGATGTAGAGAATTAAATAATTGTAGTAGTCATAGAGGTAGTGTAAGTCTGCTTCATAGTAAGCAGTATCAGTGTCATAGGAAATGTAGAACATGAGTGAGCAAGAAGGGTAAGATATTAGTAGTCCAGGATTGTGAAAATGATCTTCAACATTTTAATTCTTAAAGTTGCGGAAATATAAAATGACGGGATTGGCTTACAAGAATTCCAAGAGTTATAAATGGCCTTACATGATTTGGCCTTGTGGAAACGTGTGGTAGAGAGCGAGAAGTCATTTATTGTATGTAACATATTTTTCAAAACGATGGAGGTTTTCTTTCAGAAATTGGCAGGCTAAAAGTAATAATAGCACAACAGAGTGTAAGCTGTTCATAGGACATCCTTCGACGTCATCGAAAGTAAGTTAATTTTAAGGAGTTCTGAATTCTGATTTGTTATGTTGTATGGGTTTTTTAAACACAATCATTTTGATTGTGTTTTTTTTTCCCCGCTGTTATATGATGAATACCTTCAAGTCACTGTTTTTAGTGAAATTTGATACATTCTGAGAACAGCAAAAATAAACCATTTAACATGTATAATTAATTCTGTACTGTTTGCATTTGTGATGTACATTTAGAACTGTGTAGGAGGCATGGAGAAGGAGAGGCTTCTGTAAGTGTCAAAGTTGTTGCATACAGTGCTCATATTCTACGTAGTCTTTCATATGATAGACTACATTTTCACAATGAGATACCTAAGCAAAGGAAACACAGGTGATATGATTGTGGAATGAGCAAAAAAAATTGCACGTTTTTCAATTATATTACCTGTGTTTCCAAACATTACACATCACATTGTGTAGATGAGGTTTAGGCCTGTTCCAGGAGACAGAGGAGGTCTGACATTTGTTCAAGAGTGCAGTGGACATGACTCACTTCGTTGGTAGGTCTGCACATGTATTATCTCCTCTGTATTCTTCAACAAACCTAAATTTCATCTGCAACCCTGAGTAGGACTTACCTGAAACAAATCTGTGGATAGGTTACACCTTATCAGCATCTTGAAACAATCATTTAAAATGTTAGGGTCAGATTTATGATGGCTGTGTGCCTCTTTTGTGCCGCTGTGGGTCACTTTTGTGTAAAAGATGCACCATGTTGCAAGATAGGTTTCAGTTCATCTCCAGCAAGATACCATCAGTTTAAAATGTATATAATTAGCACTGTGTAGGGGGCATGCAGAAGCTGAAGCTTTTGTAAATGTCAAAATTGTTGTATACACTGCTCAACTTCTGTGTACTCTTTGATATGCTAGACTCCATCTGCACTATGAGATACCTAAGCAAAGGCAACACAGGTGATGTGATTGTGAAATGAGGAAAATAAACTCCACATTTTTCAGTTACATCACCTGTGTTTCCTAAGTTTACGAATGACATTGTGCAGATGAAGTTTAGGTCTGTCCACGGACACAGAAGAGGTCTGGCCTTTGTTCAAGAGTGAAGTGGACATGACTTACTTCATTGGTAGGCCTTCACATGTATTATCTCCTCTGTATTCTTCAACAAGCGTAAATTTGATCTGCAACCCTGAGTAGGCCTCACCTTAAACAAACCTCTGGATAGGCCACACCTTATCGTCATCCTGAATCAATCATTTAACATGTTAGGGACAGATTTATGATAGGTGTATGCCTCTTTTGCGCCACTGTGCGTCACTTTTGTGACGCAGTGGCAGTGGAAAAGATTTGCTATGAGGCGACAAAATTACAAATTGATGCATCTAGGCAGATGTGTCATGCTGTAAAAAACCCATGCCACATGAAACCGATGCAGCAGTGATGCAAAAGATGCACCATGTTGCAAGATAGGACTCACTTCATCTGCATCAAGATACTGTTAGTTTAAAATGTATATTTTTAGGACTGTGTAGGGGCATGGAGAAGCAGAGGCTTCTGTAAGTGTCAAAGTTGTTGAAAAACTGTTCGTCCTTCAATCTTTTCCCTTGTCTTTTCTAATTTTTAAAAACATGTTTTAATATTTTTCAAATGTTTGTTCTCTTTTTCACAGATTGAAAGTATAAAAATAACAAATGACTAACTTAACGACAATTATAAGGTAAATGTTTTGTACTCTTTTCGTTATATTTCTATCACATTTAACTTCTATTAGTTCCACTGCTTCATTTCTTTAACCCTCACTTTCCTGCCTTTGCTACTTTCCTCATTCCTTTCTCTATTACTTAATTACTCTACTCCTTCCACTATTTTTCTCAGTCCCTCTCTTCTCATACTTCTTCACTCTTGTTCACTCACTCTGTCTCTATTACTGTCACTGTTTCTGACTGATCAACATTTTTTTTTAAAAAAGAACAGTAAGTATAAGGGAAGGAAACAGACAGTTATGTTAAAAGAAAGACAGCTATAGGGAGTAAACTAGGGATACTGTTAACCGCAATCCACTGCTGATGATGTCACTGACCATGTCATGAATGATGTAATATGTGACATCATCAGCAGTGGATTGCGGGTAACAGTATCTCTAGTTTACTCCGTATAGCTGTCTTTCTTTTAACATAACTGTCTGTTTCCTTCCCTTATACTTACTGTTCTTTTTTTAAAACACATTTTTTTGGTTCGCTCCCGGTTCGCGTACCGGCGAGCGAACCGGGAAGCGAACCAAGAGAAATAGAGGTTGGCAGAGTTCCAAATATTCTACCAATTTTTTTATAACGGGGAGGTAGTTCTGAAAAGAACTTTTTTTTAATTGTTTTTGTTGTTTTATATTTTTTTTATTATTTTTCTGAACATTTTTTTACTTTTTTTGTATTTTCTGAACGGTTTTATATTTTTTTGGGTTTTTTGGGGGGGAAACGAAAACGATTCATTGTAAAGGGCTCAACAGGAGCAACAAAAAAAAAAGAATTTATTGTCTGGGGCGTTTCGGACAAACATGATTGTCGATAGCTCTGTTGATTAGCGTGATGCTACTTTCTCTGTAGCAAATGAACTGATTACAATGCACGCACACTTGTTTCACTTCCCCGAATCTCATTTGTATATTTGGGACCATCTCCCTCCCCTCTGGTCCCGTCACTTCCGGTACAACTGATCTTCTGGCCATAGAAGGGGGATTATCTTGCTCGTCACGTAACTGCGCAGCACTGTAGTTGTTAGGATGCCACCTACTCATATGGCGATGCATTGTGTAATTGCCGTAACTGTACTTCTTCTCGGTCCCTCTGGACAGTCTATCTTTACATATAAGGCAAGTTACGTACCGTGCATTGACTTTTTTTTGGCCCAGGGAAATTAAAAAAATTGCCAAATAAAGTTCTTTCAGATGAGACCTCCTGGGCTCCTCAGGCAAAAACTGCCTCTCTTCCTGCTCTTCCTCCTCTTCCTCTTCTTCCTCTTCTTGCTGAATTATAACTTCAGCAGGTGGTCCTCTCTTCCTTGGATGTGGTGGAGGTGGTGGGGAAGCACCAGCTGAAGCTACTAATGAAGCCATTGCTCACTGATAACAAAGGGTCTTTCTCTCACAAAGATGAAAGTCAGAGTGAGGAAAGAAGGAGGGGTTTTCATCATTTGGGAAAAACAATAGTTCTAAACCAATGAAAAGTGTTAATTTTAGATCACATGACCTAGTCTTACATCATTAGGAAACCAAAAGTGAAATGAACCAATGAAAAGTGTTATTACCAAGTCACATGACCTGCTGTGTTTACGTTACGCGCTTTGCGCCGCGTCCCGGTTCGCTTCCGGGAAGCTGCGCTTCGCGCCTCGCTTCGCGTACCGGTTCGCTTCCGGGTACGCTAACGTGGCGCGTCATATGACGTATCACGCGACAACGCGAAACGTCATGCTGACGCGACGCGTCACGATGTTGTTTTCTAACGCGACAGTTGCGCAAACGGAACGTTTACCGGTTCGCGGACCGGGTCGCGGCTCCAAATTGAGCTAACGGGAAGCTAACCGGTTCGCGGACCGGGAGCGAAACAATAAAAATATTTTTTTAAAAATTGTATTAAAAACATGTAAAATATATTTTAAGATTTAAAGAAGAATACATTTTAAAGGTTTTGATATTTGCTATTAAAAAAACATTGAAATTCACTGAAAAAACCATAGGTTATAGACCATATATAGTTAGGAATTAGTATTTAAAAAACCTTTTTTTACTCACACAAAACCATTGAAATTCCATATATAGTTAGTTGTACTAACTATATATCGCGCACCCGCAATCCACTGCTGATCATGTCACATATTACATCATTCATGACATGGTCAGTGACATCACTGATGACATCACTGATGACATCTCAAATGAAATCACTGATGACATCACTGATGACTACATCCTGTGACTGTATGTTTCTGTAAAGTTAAAATATGTCTTACATATTGAAGAATGAGTGGATGTATAAGTGTCTGGATGAAGGATTTATTAGGTGCATGATTGACTGTATGAGTGAGTGAATAAATGTGTGTCACTGAGTGCATGAGTTAGTGACTAAACTGTCTTAATTTGTGCATCATTATGTCTGTTGTTCTGTAAACTGCTGCATGTGTTGATCAGTAGCTATATGAGTAAGTATATGGGTTATTGATTGGTTGCCCAAGTATTTGTATGGGAGACTGAGTGTGTGTGTGTGTGGGTGGCTGGGAGGTGTATGACTCTGTGCATAGATGTGTGAGCAGTTGATTCACTAGATGTATGGGTTCAAAAGTGCATGTGGAAACACCTGTATGGGCGGTTGACTGAGTGCATTGGTGAGTGAATGGATATCTCAGTGCTACATGTCAAAGTAAGTACATATGTAAAACACAGTACATGTGACAGTTGACATATATAAATAACTGTGCATAAGAGCCAGTGAATGTGTGAGTGGCTGTATGGATCATTGTGTACTTGTATCAGGCATTGTAAAAGAGAGTAAATATGTGTTAGTATATGTTTGAATAAGTAAGGTGTGTATAACTGTATAGTTGAGGAAATGGAGGTGTGATTGATTCTTTGCATGACTGAGTAGGTGTGTGAGTAACTCCATGGATGAGTGACAGTCTGTGAGTGTCTGTTTACACTGAGTGTATCTAAGGTTATTTTAGAGTCTGAAGAGGTTCATCGTATTATCACATGAATGATGTCATCAGTGATGTGATCAGTAATGTCAAATGAGATGTCATCAGTGATGTCATCAGTGATGTCATTTGAGATGTCATCAGTGATGTCACTGACCATGTCATGAATGATGTAATATGTGACATGATCAGCAGTGGATTGCGGGTGCGCGATATATAGTTAGTACAACTAACTATATATGGAATTTCAATGGTTTTGTGTGAGTAAAAAAAGGTTTTTTAAATGCTAATTCCTAACTATATATGGTCTATAACCTATGGTTTTTTCAGTGAATATATATATATATATATATATATATACTATCTACTGGCAGTCACCAGTAGATAGTTACAGTTAGGACCTAGTTTCCATAGGAAAAGCGGTTTTTATTTTCCCAATAACTTTCGCGCCTGTTGATGAATCTTCGCGAAATTTTCAAAACTAGTGGGGCGTTCCAGTCAGCTCCTATACTGAAAGTTTTGGGGTGATTCGGTAAGCTGGGGCCTAAAAAAAGGGGGTCCCAAAACATGTTTTCTCCATGTTATTTTCCATAGGAAACTTTAGACACGGCTACAGCCCGAACTGCTGAACAGAATTACACCAAATTTGGCAAAAATGTAGCCCTTGTTTCAGAAAGAACTCTTTTTGTTAAATGGTGTAAATCCGTTCAATAGTTCCTGAGAAATAAAAAAAAAAGGTCAGAAAATTAATTTCCCGTAGGAAACTTTAGACATGGCTACAGCTCGAACTGCTGAACGGAATTACACCAAATTTGGCAAAAAGGTTGTTCTTGGCTCAGAAAGCACAATTTTTTTAAATGGTGTAAATCTGTTCAGTAGTTGCTGAGAAAATGAAAAAATAAAAGTTTCGGTATCTAGAGGCGCGGTGGATCCACGGACCCTCCGGACCATGAGCTTTATTCTAATTGGCTGTCAACACTCCAAACCAGGAAGTGTTGGCAGCCATCTTTTGACTCAGTAGAACCGAGTCACAAGAAAACAGGGAACAAAGGGGGAAAAAAGAAAAAGGGGGCAGGGTAGAAACGCCCTGACCCCCTAGGCCTGCTCAGAGGGGCCCACAAGGACCCTTAGAGCCAAAAAAGCATTTTCATTAAAAAAAAAAAAAACAGTGAAATTCGCTCACCCAGTGCGAATTTCGCCCAAAATTTTTAAAAAATGAAGCGCGGGCTCCCACGCATTGTTATTATTTAGCCCCCGGGTGGGCCAAGTCCCGGGGGCATGCAATATTGTTATTGTGGGGGCCCAGGGAGGCCCCCGGGACCGCCACCCCCCTGGGGCTTTCCTTAAATACCCACTCAGCCTCAGGGACCACCACCCCCGGGGTTTTTGAAAAATATTTGTGGGGGCACATGGCCCCTCTGCAACACCGGTGACTGCCAACCCCAGGGCTTATCTTTTTTAAAAAATAAGAACCTGCGTGGGGGGCTTGAAACCTGCTCTCGCTTCAATGAAGCAAAGCAGAATTGCTTTTCCACAAGGGGAGCTGCATGTCAGCAGCTCCCCATGTGGAAAAGAAATGCCAGCTCCTGCAGGACGTGGGTAGCCGGTGGGACCATGGTGGCATTGGGGCTCCTCCCCACGGTCCCCAACAGATAGGGCCTGCCCCGGGGATGGGGTCCCCCGGGGCTAGAAGTGGTCTGAGATGGGGCACGCGGCCCACCCTCCCAAATAAATAAATAAATAAAGGCCGTCCCAGGGAGATGGGGTCCCCTGGGCCAATAGAGGCCTCAGGAGGGGGCCCACACAGCCCCCCTCCATAAAAATATATATATATATGGCCATGCCCCGGGGGATGGGGTACCCGGGGCCATGGAAGGGGGGCCCACGCAGCCCCCATCACATTCATACATATATATTTTTTTTTAATGGGGGTCAGGCCCTGGTATTGGGGTCCTGAGGGACCAAAAGAAGTTAAACGAAGGAGGCCACACAGCCCCCTTCTAGAAAAAATAATTTAAAAAAACACCACTACCGTGCCAGAGGCCTGCCCCCTACCAGCAACACTCTGCAAACATGCCCTGTGGTGTGTTTTAAATTGGGGAATTAATTCCCTTTCAATACTGGGGGTCCCTGGGGACCAACTAGCCCACCAAGTACCTCCAGTAAGCACCACAGGTCTGCATTGCTGAGAGGTGGTCCAGGCCACGCCCCTTTTTACACCTCTCTGCAATACTGCTCTGTGGAGCTTACTGGAGATACCTGGTGGGCTAGTTGGCCCCCAGGGACCCTCAGGATTCAAGGGGACTTAATCCCCCCAACTTAAAACGTGCCACGGGGCGTGTTTGCACAGTGGTAAAGGGAGGTGGCGGGGCCTGAGGTGACATGTATGCAAACACGCCCTATGGTGCGTTTGAAGTTGGGGAATTAATTCTCCTTCAGTCCTGAGGGCCAACTAGCCCACAAGGTACCTCCAGTAAGTGCCACAACCTGTGTTGCAGAGAGGTGGTCCAGGCCACACCCCTTTTTACACCTCTCTGCAACGCAGCTCTGTGGCGCTTACTGGAGGTACCTGGTGGGCTAATTGGACCCTAGGATTCAAGGGGACTTAATCCCCCAACTAAAATGTGCCATCGGTGTGTTTGCACAGTGGTGAAGGGAGATGGCGAGCCTGAGTTGGTGTGTGCAAACACGCCCTGTGGTGCATTTTAAGTTGGGGAATTAATTCCCCTTCAATCCTGGGGGCCAACTAGCCCTGCAGGTACCTCCAGCAAGCGCCACAGGTCTGCGTTGCAGATAGGTGGTCCAGTCCACGCCCCTTTTTACACCTCTCTGCAACTCCTGGTGGGCTAGTTGGACCCCAGGGACCCTCAGGATTCAAGAATCCCCTAAGTTACAACGTGCCAGGGGGCGCGTTTGCAGAGTGGCAGGGAAAGGTGCATGGCCATTATCTTCCTCTCACCAATCCCACTGCGTGGGGCTTACTGGAGGTAAATGGTAGGCTAGTTGGCACCTAAAAGACCCCCAGCAGTGAAGGGGACTTCAATCCCCATCGAATAGCATGCCAGGGAGCGCATTTGTAGAGTGGTGGGCAAAGTGGGCATGGCCTGGTATGAGTACTTAACAATGCTGCTGTGTGAGACTGACTGGAGGTAATAGTTTTGGAAGTTGGCCCCCAGGATGTCCTTGGGGGTCAACTACCACTCTTGTTACCTCCAGTAAGTCCCACACAGTGGGATTGCTAAGACATCTTCGGAGGCCATGGCCCCCTGTCTCTACCACTCTGCAATTTGCCTCGTGACAGACTACAGGATGGGGGATGAAGTCCAATTTAGTCCTGAGGGAGTTTGGGGGCCAAGAATCCCTGCTGGTAACTCCTGTAAGTCCGACGCAGCGCAATTCCTGAGCGTTGGCTGGACACCCAGCACCCTTTCTCCACCACTCTGCAAACACGACTACTAGTTAAAGTAGTATATTTCTGCACCTCTGACTTTAGTTTTAATTCCCCTGCCCTAATATATACTAGAGCCTTACAGAGGAGGTCATGCTAATCACAGGGGTACCCCAACTCATAGTGTTCCGTAGTGTATGTAGGTGATTTCACTGTATTTTAAGGGTCTTTTAGCATAGCACTGGCTCTAGACCTGCTTAGTCAGAGTCAGTTATCACCAGTGCCCGTCTGAAAAAGTTGTGGGCACAGGATGAATTTGCAACAAGGCCTCTTTCTGCTTCTCTTTTGGTTCTTTCTGCACATGTCTTGCTTCTTCCTGCACTTTTCTTCATCTTTGTGGACTTCCGTTGCTTCTTTCTGCAGTTCTTTTGCTTCTTTCTGTGCATTTTTACTTCTTTCGTCACATGTCCTACCTCTGTAGGCATAGTTAGAAATTAGCATTTTAAAAAAACCTTTGAAATTCACTGAAAAAACCACAGGTTTCTGGCATGTTATAGTTAGAAATTAGCATTTAAAAAACCTTAAAAATTCAATTAAAAAACCATAGGTTTCAGGGGCATTATAGTTAGTTGTGCATTTCACTCGTACAAAGCCAGTGAAATTCCCCCGTTATATTTAGTTCAGCTATCTATAGCTCGCGCCCCCGCAATGCACTGCTCATGACATCACATATTACATCACTCATGACATGGTAAGTGAATGAACATATATATATATATATATATATATATATATATATATATATATATATATATATGTGTGTGTGTGTGTGTGTGTGTGCGTGTAAACAGAACCATATAAAGATACATAAATATAAGGTACATATTGTCAGATATGGGGGGTTTGAACTTCATGACATCCATCATGTTTTAATGCATTTATGAAACAATGTTTTTTTTGCACACATAAGAGGAATATGTGATGTTATATTCCATGATATGCAAATAATTATAAGACATGATAAGAGTGACGCAACTTGGACATATTTTATGGTAATTCTATTTCAAACAATTTAGTGTTTGACAATAATCCATTATGTTGCACAAGCTGCCAAATTATTAAAGACGGGCATGTATTCCAAATATCATACCTGCCTAAATAATATGTGAACAAATACTGTTATGAGTTGCCTGATGTGATAAATTGTGATTATGGTTTCACTGTCTTGTGATAAATTTCACAACGCACCTGTCACTTTAAAAATGGAATCAAAATGAACTTGCCATGTCATGTGAACAAGGCTTGGATGAGCCGAAAAGCGTAATGGCAACGGAGCAATAAAATAATAGCAAGCACTCATTGTTGGGTCAGTGTTTGGAGAAATCCTGGAGGTGACGGAATGAAGTAATATATGGGTGTGTGTATATATATTCACTGAAAAAACCATAGGTTTCAGGGACGTTATAGTTAGTTGGACATTTCACTCCTACAAAACCATAGAAATTCCACTGTTATAGTTAGTTGAGCTAACTATAACTCGCGCCCCCGCAATGCACGGCTGATGACGTCACATATTACATCATTCATGACATGGTCAGTGACATGACATCACTGATGACATCATCCAGTGAATGTGTGTTTCTGTAAAGTTTAAATATGTTTTATATATATATATATATATATATCCCAAGATGTATTGAAGAATGAGTGGGTCCCGCATTGTCTTGGAGGACTTTGGTGGATCTAGTGGACTTTGCCGGGGTATTCACGGGCAAGGCAGGGCTGCGAGCTACAGCGCGGGGACTCCATCACCCAAGAGTCCCTGCTCGGCCAATTGAAGACACCTGGCCCGCTCTCCCTGCTAGCCCCGCCTCCCCGAGTGCCGGACATCTGTAAAACCCTCCTTTCATTTCCAACAGGCGGGATCTCTTGTGTAGAGCTGTGCTACCGACCGTCATACCGGGCTGTCCTGTGTCCTGCATTTACAGCTACAACTCGCGGTACGCGCTTCGCGGGTCCCGCATCGTCTTGGAGGACTTTGGTGGATCTAGTGGACTTTGCCGGGGTATTCACGGGCAAGGCAGGGCTGCGAGCTACAGCGCGGGGACTCCATCACCCAGGAGTCCCTGCTCGGCCAATTGGAGACACCTGGCCCGCTCTCCCTGCTAGCCCCGCCTCCCCGAGTGCCGGACATCTGTAAAACCCTCCTTTCATTTCCAATAGGCGGGATCTCTTGTGTAGAGCTGTGCTA
Source organism: Lissotriton helveticus (assembly GCF_964261635.1). Lineage (NCBI taxonomy): Eukaryota > Metazoa > Chordata > Amphibia > Caudata > Salamandridae > Lissotriton > Lissotriton helveticus. The sequence continues at coordinate 1,136,940,947 of NC_136061.1, read as the reverse complement.
CCGACCATCATAACAGGCTGTCCTGTGTCCTGCATTTACAGCTACAACTCGCGGTACCCGCTTCGCGGGTCCCGCATCGTCTTGGCGGACTTTGGTGGATCTAGTGGACTTTGCCAGGGTATTCACGGGCAAGGCAGGGCTGCGAGCTACAGCGCGGGGACTCCATCACCCAGGAGTCCCTGCTCGGCCAATTGGAGACACCTGGCCTGCTCTCCCTGCTAGCCCCGCCTCCCCGAGTGCCGGACATCTGTAAAACCCTCCTTTCATTTCCAACAGGCGGGATCTCTTGTGTAGAGCTGTGCTACCGACCGTCATACCGGGCTGTCCTGTGTCTTGCATTTACAGCTACAACTCGCGGTACCCGCTTCGCGGGTCCCGCATCGTCTTGGAGGACTTTGGTGGATCTAGTGGACTTTGCCGGGGTATTCACGGGCATGGCAGGGCTGTGAGCTACAGCGCGGGGACTCCATCACCCAGGAGTCCCTGCTCGGCCAATTGGAGACACCTGGCCCGCTCTCCCTGCTAGCCCCGCCTCCCCGAGTGCCGGACATCTGTAAAACCCTCCTTTCATTTCCAACAGGCGGGATCTTTTGTGTAGAGCTGGGCTACCGACCGGGCTGTCCTGTGTCTTGCATTTACAGCTACAACTCGCGGTGCCCGCTTCGCGGGTCCCGCATCGTCTTGGAGGACTTTGGTGGATCTAGTGGACTTTGCCGGGGTATTCACGGGCAAGGCAGGGCTGCGAGCTACAGCGCGGGGACTCCATCACCCAGGAGTCCCTGCTCGGCCAATTGGAGACACCTGGCCCACTCTCCCTGCTAGCCCCGCCTCCCCAAGTGGACCAAACCTAACAATACTAAGCTCAATCACCGCTGCGCGGGAGCGTCCCGGGAGAAGCCCGGGACAAGGGCGGGACCGTCTGTGGCCGTCAGGGGCTGCAGGAGGCTGAGCTGGGCCTGGTCCCTAACATTTGTAATCTGTTCATTTCTGTTAAAGGTTTGTTGGTTTCGGGGGTACCTTAAGTATCAAGGATGTCTTCGGACATACCTAGTTCTTTACCCTCTAGTGTTGGGGTCTCCATCCTTGGCCCCCTTGATAAATACTTTGCAAAGACAAATAAAGAAATTGACAAAGAACTCCTGCTAGCGGAGAAACGTGCAGAGCGTTGCCGCTCTATAGAATCGCTAAAAAAGAAACCACTGATTACCTCCCAAAATTTAACTATCACCCAAGAACTGGGCAGTACTGGTAGGTTGGATGTAGATGCTGAATTATTCAGCACCGACCCTATACCTAGCATTTTTCAAGACCATAGTACAACTCCTGTTCATTTTGATAACATTAGTAATGGTAATATAATTAGCCCTCCTGTTGTTTCTAACAGTCTCATTGATCTAAACTCTTCAGCTCCCCCGATTCCTGTCACGCAACTTCATTCAACCTTTTCTAATCTTTCAATCGACATTGTCGAATCTCTTGAGATTATTTCATCACATACTGCTAGCAAGACCAAAATTAATCCTAAGAATCCACGGAGGGCACTTCATTCTCCGCCAAGGAAAAAAAGGCGGGGTAAAAAGAAAAGGGGAAAATGTATTGAGTACTACTCCTCTTCTATAAGGCCCAAAAACAAAACCAGCTGGCCCACTAGTGAGTGATGTTCTACCAGGTTCTCAACTATTACCACCCCGCCCAGGAGATTCATTAACTATGTCTAATAAAGACCCAATAGAATTATTTGAACAGCTTCTAAAATCTTATATGCTCCCACTTATGGAGAGTTAGAATTTTGGGGGGAAAAATGGATTGCCATTTGGCAGCTGCTCATCTGAGCACAACTCCTGATCTTGTGAAACCCAGAGACCAGCCCCGACCAAAATGCCAGCTAAGTACAATTACATCGAACCCAAATAGTACACACAAAATAAATGGAAACGTAACATCTAATAATAAAAGTGCCCCCCCAATTTCTACTAAGACGACGGCTGTACATAAGCAAGCCAAAGAGAAGAAATTGTTGGTCCCGAACAAACCGCCGCCCTCCTCCCCCCCCCCCAACGATTAAGCCTACTATGTTCCCGGGGGTAGCTAATACCCAAAGAACCACCTTAAACTGTAGGACTACAGTGGACTTACCCCCAGAGTCAGCTAACTTTGTGATCCTTTTAACAGGTCCCCCCCCCTATTCACAATGGAAATTTCGAACACAATGACAACCTGAAAAATAAAGTTATTTTTTGGTTGAGAACTAACAGACCCCTTCCCGCCCATTTAAACGGAGATATAATCTCTGTAAGAAGATGTAATTGGGTGGGTCCCCGACTGAAAGATATCGAAGGTGACGTTGTGATCGTTAACTTTAAGGATCACAGAGTCGTTACATTCATAAGCGACTGGTATCCAGGAAAAAATGAGGGTGGAGTCTCAACTAGAAACCTGAGCTATTTTTATCCAGAGGCCCTGTTTAGACCTCCTACTCATTTCAGAACTGATAGAAATTCAAACCCTCAGAATTTAGCTCACTGTACACCTCTTTTTCCTCGCCCCGCTAATAATTTAAATATTCCTTTTTCCCTCCCTTAACGTCAATATCCCCCCAGATGCATTCCCCTACCAAATAAGTATACCAATCACACTAATTACAATGAGTACTGGAACATCCCGCTGTATAATCTTTATGAACCCATCTCGGGGTTGGACTTAAATGAATGACTTGACCTGCCACCCATTGATCTAGAGTTCATTCAAGATTGTACGGGTATTTTTGCTACCCCAGTTTCAGCACCCTTTTCTGATGAAGTACAGAATGCAATGTCTTTTAATATAGGGAATGAGAAACTCGATCTTATTGGAGGGGATAGGGGCGAGAGTTTGGTAGTAGATGAGGTCGATGGCCAGGATGTGCTGGCATCAGAGGATGTAAATAAGGAGCTTAGCACATATAGAGGGATTCAAGATAGTACTCAGGAGGCTGAGATGGTTGTTTGTGGAGTGTATGAAAACGATAAAACCTGTTTCCAACTCAGGAGGAATGATGTACCTTTAAAGGATATCCAAAGTCCAAGGGGGGGAAACCCTTTATCATCTAGCATGAATATTTCCGCAGGGTCGGGCTCGGCCAACCACACAACATTATTGAGGCTTACTTCGTGGAACATAGCTGGCCTGCGAAGTAGGCTTCAAATTGAGGAGTGGGTGGAGCTGGTGAACAAACAGGACATTTTGATTTTCCAAGAGACTTGGGTAATTGATCCTATTTTCCAACCTGGGTTTTTAAACTTTTATAAACCTGCTTGTAGGACTAGAGTGGGTAAACCCTCAGGGGGTCTATGTGTCTGGTTAAGACAGTCATTGTGCTATCACATTACAGAGATGTCCACTACTAATCTTGATATTCTTTTGCTTAAGCTCTCAAATCCAGGCTCCCAAACAATAGTTATCATAAACGTCTATGCTAGGGGTATCCCAGGCGGACGTAGCCCAATTGGCATATTTAAGGATCTGGAGCTAATACTTAATCAAATCAAAAGGGAATCCTTTGTTATTCTGGCAGGTGATTTTAACTGCATTTTTGAGCCGTTTTCTGATAGAGAGATGGACTTCCAGGCAGAAGAGGACAAACTTTGGAAGATTCCGCCCCTAGAATTATCTCCTATCAAGAAGGGGACAGAAGCAGCCCACCATTGGCTGGGATTCTGCCTTGAATGGGGATTGAGAGCCGTGAATGGGCGAACCCCGTCAGATAAACAAGGGAAGCACACCTTTGATAATGGTCATAGGACGAGTAGGATCGACTACTTTCTTATCAAGGCGGAATACTGGTCCTCTCTGGTCGATATGATGGTGGAGGACCGCCCAGAGAGTGACCATAACCCCCTAGTACTCAGGTTAGCTCTAGACAGCAATTGCCGCTTGGGAGCACCCCATAATTGTGCTACAGCAGATGTGTTTCTGGAGAATGACAGCAGAAGGGTACAGTGGAGTAGAGTAGCTGAGGAACCCGCGACTTTAAGTTTAATTTCACGGAAAGTGGTGGAGGCTTCGACCGCCATGGAGACAACGACTGATTCAGTTGAAATCTGCAGGCTACACGATAACCTTTTCCTTTTCTTGAAATCGTTTTTTGCAAAAACAAATAAATATGGGGAAAAAACCCGAATACCATTGGGAGGGGGAAAGTGGTATAACCAATCTTGTCGCAAAGCCCATATCGACTTACTTGCAGCACTTAAATCGCGTGACAGTGTCGACAAACGAAAGTCCAGGCAGGAATATAAAAGGCGCCAGAAAGAGGCCAAATCGGCTTGGGATGACAAACATTGGCAGGATCTCTATGAGGCGAGTTTATCCTCTAATCAATCGAGGTTCTGGCATGTTCTTAAGTGGGGGAATTCTTATGAATCACAACTTCCCTCCAACCACGTAGCTGAAGATGGATGGGTTGTACATTTCGGGGCTCAATTTAGCAATCCTGGCCCTCTAGTAGTCCATGTTGCAAGCATATGGGAGGCCCCCTAAGATCCCTGAGTCATGATCCCCTTTTTGATCGTCTAGATGTAGAGTTGGCCTTAAACCAGACTAAAGGGGGGAAAGCTCCCGGCATAGATTGCATTCCTTCAGATATCTTTAAATCTGATCAGGCAGCCTGGGTCCCTTACATATTGAAGATAGCGAATGCGGTGGCAGACGGTGCCCCGATACCAGACTCTTGGCAGGCGGCAGAAATTATCCCAATTTTTAAAAAGGGGGATCGCTCCCTGCCTACTAATTACCGTCCAATTAGTCTCATAGACGCCATCCAAAAAATCATCTCTCGGATGGTGGTGTTTAAGATCACAGCATGGATGGACGAAAAGTCTATTTTATCACCCCTGCAGGACGGCTTTGGGCCTTGTGTAAGCACAATAGATCAGATCTTAAGATTCCTATTAATCTATTGAAAGGTGGTTTTAAGTGAAGGTGTGATTTATGCGGCCTTTGTGGACCTTAGGTCCGCCTTCGACTTGGTACCAAGAACCAAATTGTGGGAGGCTCTATCACAAATGGGTCTGCCATTGGACCTGTTGGATTTAATTATAAGACTCCATGAGAAGAATTATGCACAGGTTCGTTGGGGCATGCAGGGCCAAGTCACCAAAAAGTTCCCAGTGACTCGAGGGGTCCGCCAAGGATGTGTCCTTGCCCCCACCCTTTTTCTCCTTTTTATTAATAGAGTTGTTGATTATTTTTCGGACACTCCCACAGATGCTCCTAGCTTGGGTGGTATGAAGGTTCCGCTTTTAATTTTTGCGGACGATACGCTTTTACTTTCGAAAACCCAAAAGGGGCTACAATTGGCACTTAGCAAATTTGTCGATTTTTGTGATGTTAATGACTTACAGGTTAATACAAGCAAAACCAAGTTTATGGTTTTTACCAAAAATAGACCAAGATTGGGACATGTTAATCTTAATGGTGTAAATTTAGAACAGGTAAATGAGATGACTTACCTGGGGGTGGTTTTGGACCATAGATTAAGATGGTCTGCCCAGCTAGACGCATTGTCATTAAAATTTTCACAGTTAAGTGGGACACTGGTTAAGGAGCAGAGATCCTCTCTAACTAAGAGAGTGAGCCCAGCACTGAAAATATACAATATTAAGATTAGATCGGCAATTGTTTATGGAGCAGATCTATGGGGTTACGCTAACTTGTCCCAACTTGAGAAAATACAAAATAAATTTTTACGAAACTTGGTGGGTCTTCCTCAATCGACCCCCATGCTTCATCTAATGTTGGACCTGGGTTGTTATCCAATTGTGGAATTAGCCAAACTGAGAATTATCCTATTATGGAGGAGAATATGGGTAACTCCTGAAATGGCTTCCTTTGCTGTGGGTATAGAAGACCTCAGACGAATAGTGGGTAGTGGGGATCTTCCTTGGTTGAAAGCGGTCAAATCCACCCTGTCAGATATGGGCCTTATCCAGCTATGGTCCGACCCCAGGACCAGCGTGTTCCCCGGAAAAAAGGATCTTAAAGACCAGTTCTGGGCCGCATATAGAAATAGACTGATTATGGAACATAGCTCATCAACCCTCTCTGGTAGATTTTTGAGCCATAAAGTGGATACTAGTTTGGAGAACTACTGGGATGCCATAACAAAGAGTATTGACAGAAAACTCTTCCATCAATTTAGAGCAGGAACGCTACCCTTGAGGTCGTTCACACACAAATGGAGGGGGGGGTGTAGGGGATTCATGCCCATGGTGTCAAGACCAGAAGGAAACTTTGAGTCATTTCTTCTTTGTATGCCCTGCGTATGTTGGCCCACGAAAAAAATGGCTAAAACCGATTAGCCTGAAGCTCAAGACGAGAGGGGCAGACGAGGCTTTAAGGTTGTTTGGGATGGTAACATCTCTCCCGGTGGCCATATCAGTAGCCAAATTTCTAGGCTGGTCCTGGCTAATTAGAGTCAAATATATGCATAGCATTAGCTAGCCTGACAGTTTATTTTTATTATTATTATTATTATTATTATTTTTATTATTTAACAGTCAGTGATGAACCGCGCATTATGTAATTTATGTATTATGTTGGTTTTAATGTTATATTGTGTGTTTTATTCTGTGATGTCTTTTATGGTTAATTTTACCGAAATAAAGACTTATGAAACGGAAAACGGAGTGGGTGTATAAGTGTCTGGATGGAGGATTTAGTAGGTGGGTGACTGACTGTTCAAGTTAGTGATTAAATGTATCTTACTGAATGCATGGGTTAGTGACTAAACTGTGTGAATGTTTGTATAAGTCTATTTATTGCTGTGTAAGATGCTGCATTGGTTGGGGAGTAGCTACATGAGTGTCTATATGGATTATTGATTGGTTGCGTGGGTATTTGTATGGGTGCCTGCGTGTGTGTGTGTGTGTGGATGGATGGATGGATGAGAGGTGTATGACTGTGCATAGATGTGTGAGTGCCTCATTACCTGGGTGTATGGGTTTCAGAGTGCATGTGGAAACAGCTGTATGAGTGGGTGAGTGTGTGTAGGGGTGGGTGTGTTGGTGAGCGAATGCATATCTCAGTACTACATGTCCATAGTAACTACATATGTAAAACACAGTGCATGTGAGAGTTGGAGTATATAAATGACTATACATGAGAGCCAGTGATTGTGAGAGAGACTGTATTTGATCAGTGTGTACTTGTATCAGTGATTGTATAAGAGAATAAGTATATGTTAGTATCTGTATGAATAAGTGAGGTAGTGTGTGTATAACTGTATAGGTGAGTAAATAGAAGTGTGATTGATTCTTTGCATCACTGACTAGGTGTTTGAGTACTTCTGGATGAGTGGTGGTGTGTGAGTGTTTGCATAGGTGTATGAGTGCCTATTATAGTGTTGTATTGATGAGTCACTGCACCTGTGAGTATAAGGATGAATGAGCGGATGTGTGTGTAGACCTAGGAATCCGTGAGTGCGTACGTAGTAACTGGTATTGGTGTATTTTAGAGTGGGTGTATTAAAGGTTTATTAAGGTATAAGGAGGTGCATCAGATTTTCACGTGGATGATGTCATCAGTGATGTCATTTGAGATGTCATCATTGATGTCACTGACCAGGTCATGAATGATGTAATATGTAACGTCATCAGCAGCGCATTGTGGGGGTGCGAGTTATAGTTAGATCAACTAACTATAACGGCGAAATATCTATGGTTTTGTATGAGTGAAATGTCCAACTAACTATAACGTCCCTGAAACCTATGTTTTTTTGAGTGAATTTCTAAGGTTTTTTAAATGCTAATTTCATATTTTAATATTTATAAAACCTATATTTTTTCAAATTGTTTTAAATAGTTTGCAACTCTATCATCCTTTTTTTAAACTTTACAAATTATGTAATCTTTTATATCTACCCCACAAAATGTGTATTTTTTTTTTGTTTTGGAGAAAACAACAGTCCCGTACCGGTAGTCTACCAAGCTCAATGAATAAGCGAATCCTATCCACCACATTTAAATGATTCGCATTTCCTATCCGATGGGTTTGTGGCACCGCGCAACAACATATACGTATGAGGTCGCTCCAGCTGCTACTTTGGTACGCGACGGGGACGCACTACCAAGCCGCACGCTACCTCATGTACATATGGGGTCACGCCCACTGCGCGTTGCGAATGGGACGAATGCATGCTGCATTGCCCTGTGTTACGTCATAGACGTACTATGTCGCGCCGCATACGCCATTCCCTCATTTTTTTTGTTTCAAAACTATATCTATAAAACTTTAAAGTTTATATGAGAGCAAGCGCTAATTAAAAATATTTTAAACAAATATTTATTTCCAACTCTAATAAACTTATATTATAGTAAATATATTTTCTCAAAATCACATCGGGTGCGGTCTCATTGCGCACTGGCTGCGCGATTGCCATGTAACCATAAAAAAAGCATTTCATTAGTCTATAACATTTCCCATTGTAACAGTTCGAAAACGCCACACTTTTAGTCAATATCTGTACTGCATTTCATGAGACACACCTCTTCTGCTTAGAGAGCTTTGTTCAAAACTTTTTACAATATACACATATCTTATACTACACACAACATGCAACCATCATTATCTTCAATATTAATGCTCTGTAAAGTAGCCTTCCACCTATGATAGCCATACACCTAAAAGCTACATTACCGACTTTTTCTCCAATACCACAGGTAACATGGTTGCATACGCTGTCCACAACATAATGTAATATAGTATGGCCCAGAGACAGTATCATGCATAGATAATGAACACACGGACACAGATAGATAGTGGTAGTGGATACGGGCACGTACGCTTGACTCCTTTTTATTACCATGGTGACATATCCAGTGACATCTGTGCTGGATGTGTGTGTGGTAAGTATAAACCTGCCTTCAGGGAATGGTTGCTGCTAGCATCAACTACAACAGTAATCATTGGATCACACACAGAGATTCAATATTAAAAGAATCAATAATTTATGCTGCAGTAAGGTAGGGACAGTAGATGTGAAATATTACAGAAATAATTCCATCGTAAAAGAACAACTTGTGGTATACTGACACACAATCAATAGATCTGAATTAATACACAAAAAGATGTTATCATAAACGCTCCATCAGTTCTAGTGCACTCACATAACCACATCAAAAGCATTCAGCATGTGCACAGCCACCGATAATGGTTGCTGTGGACAGGCAGTACTAGGAGCAATATCTGTTGCCATCAACACTGCATCATCTGCAATAGCGACTCAATCTGAATTATGAACACTGCTGTCTGCAGTGTAGGCCACAGAGAGTGGTCACAAAGGACCCACAGATACATAAAGTGACTTCACCTACCCAGTTTGTCGTCAACGAAGCAACAAAAAATAGTGTGCAAAGCCTGCAATGATACATATGCATGGTGCAGACAGTACACACTGGAGCAATGTCTTTTCCTACAGGACTACCTCATCTACAATAGCGACTCAATCTCAATTGTGAACACTGCTGTCTGCAGTGAAGGCCAGAGTGAGTGGTCACAAGGGCCCAGAGCCACATGGCATTCACTTGAACTCTACAGTTTGCAATACACAAACTAAAAAAAAAGCGTTTGCAGAGCCTGTAATGATGCCAATGAGTGATGCAGACAGTACACACTGGAGAAATATCTTTTTCTACAGGACTACCTCATCTACAATAGCAACTCGATCTCAATTGTGAACATTGCTGTCTGCAGTGTGCGCCAGAGAGAGCGGTCAGCAAGAGCCCACAGCCACATGGCATTGGCTTGAGCTCTACAGTTTGCAATACGCAAAGCAAATAAAATGTGTGCAGAGCCTGCAATGATGCTTATGAATGACGCAAACAAAGCGCACTGGAGCGATGTCTTTTTCTACAGGACTGCATCATCCACAATACCGACTCAATGTCAAATGTGAACACTGAAGTCTGCAGTACAGGCCAGAGAGAGCGTTCAGCAAAGGCCCACAGCCACGTGGCATTGGCTTAAGCTCTACAGTTTGCAATACACAAAGCAAACAAATCGTGTGCACAGTCTGCAATGATACATATGAGTGATGCAGACAGTACGCACTGGAGGAATGTCTTTTCCTACAGGATTACTTCATCAACAATAGCGACTATCGCAATTGTGAACACTGCTGTCTGCAGTGTAGGCCAGAGAGAGCGGTCAGCCAGAGCCCACATCTACGTGGCATTCACTTGAGCTCTACAGTTTGCAATACACAAAACAAACAAAACATGTGCAGAGCCTGCAATGATGCATATGAGTGGAGCAGACAGAGCACACTGGAGCAATGTCTTTTACTACAGGACTGCATCATCTACAATACCGTCTCAATGTCAAATGTAGACACAGAAGTCGGTAGTATAGGCCAGAGAGAGCATTCAACAAGGTCCCAACGCCACGTGGCATTGACTTGAGTTCTACAGTTTGCAATACAAGAAGCAAAAAAAACGTGTACAAAGCCTTCAATGATGCGTATGAGTGGTGCAGACAGAGCACACTGAATCAATGTCTTTCCCTACAGAACTACCTAATCTACAATAGCGACTCCATCTGAATTGTGAACACTGCGGTCAGAGAGAGCAGTCAGCAAGAGTCCACAGCCACCTGGCATTCACTTGAACTCTACAGTTTGCAATACACAAAGCAAAACAACGTGTGCAGAGCCCGCAATGATGCGTATGAGTGGTGGTGACAGAGCACACTAGTGCAATGTCTTTTCCTACAGGACTGCATCATCTACAATACCGACTCAATGTAAAATGCGAATACTGAAGTCTGCAGTATAGGCCAGAGAGAGCGTTCAGCAAGGGCCCACAGTCACGTAGCATTGACTCGAGGTCTACAGTTCGCAATACGCGAAGCAAAGAAAATGTGTGCGGAGCCTGCAATAATGCGTATAAGTGGTGCAGACCGAGCACACTACAGCAATCTCTTCTCTTCCAGGACTGCATCATCTACAATAGCAACTCGATCTGAATCATGAACATTACTGTCTGCATTTTAAATTAAAAGCAGCACTCACACACACAACCATCAATACTTTTTCTCACTCCCTCTTTACAAAATAAAACAACATAAATTACAGAGAACTCTACAATAAATAAATTAAAACAATTCGAATTGGGATTTCATCTCTCCACAGTCTACACTATTCACTGTTCCTTTGGACTTGCAAGATGAATTTGGTCATATCACTAAACCTATAACTGATGTAAAAAAACTTCTTGAAGCAAGTATACTAACACAATATTGTGTATGTTTCAATAGACGTTCTAATTACTTAACGACTGGATTCTGTAATTAAACAATCACCATGCCAACGAAATTGTGATCCATACGAACCGCAGTCTAGACCAAATCCAGTGGTCATTCACAACTCACAACCACATACCGTTGGATTCGGAAGCACGGAGTTGGATGCACCTGATCAGAGGGGGTACACAGAAATCATCACAGACTTTAATTTACGACATCCTCAATCATAGAATCAAGACCTCATTTCACTGTTTGTATACTCCACCGACTACTGTCAACCAAGCCCAATAATCTTGTGCAGCTGTTACCTATAGAAACACAGACTGTGATGTACCTCAACACACGAACTTCTGAGAAAAGCCAGCAGAAGTTGATATCGGACATCGTCCATTGTGTGATTAAGACACCGTTCCACTGTTGGGACCTAGAGTTTCTTACACCTACTCGAAGAGAGTACCTTCATCTCCACTCACAGGTCCACTTCTAACATCGTCCATTGAGGGATCAATACACCATTCTACTGTTGGTACCTAGAGTTGGTTGTGCCTCATCAGAAGCTATACACAAAAATCATCACACACTTTACTTTCTAAGATCCTCAATCATAGACTTAAGACCTCGTTTCACTGTTAGAACATGCTATACCGCTGTGTACTCGAGCAACTGCAATAAACCATGCCTAATAATCATGTGCAGCAGTTAACTACAGAAGCACAGAGTCTAATCCACCTCAACGGAAGGAGTTCTGTAAAAATCAAGGAGAATGTAATATCGGACATCTTCCATTGTGGAATCAAGACACTGTTCCTCTGTTGGAACCTAGAGTTGGTTCCACCTGGTCAAAGGGAGTACCTTCATCTTCACTCTCATATGCAGTTCTAACATAGTCTACTGTGGGATCAATACACCATTCCTCTGTTCAGACCTAGATTCGGTGGCACCTGATCGGAGGAGGTACACCGAAATCATCACAGACTTTAACTTCTGACATCCTCAATCATAGAATCATGACCCCGTTTCATTGTTCGGACCTGCTGTACCGCTCTATAGCCCAGCAACTACAGTCAACAAAGCCAAATAATCCTGTACAGCAGTTAGCTACGGAAGCACAGAGTGTGATGCACCTCAAAGGAAGGAGTTCTGTGAAAAGCAACCAGCAGGTATTATCGGGCCTCATCCATTATGGGATCAAGATACCGTTCCACTGTTAGGACCCAGAGTAGGTTGCAGCTGGTCGAAGGAAGTACCTTCATCTCCACTCTCAGATACAGTTCTAGCATTGCCTACTACGGTATCAAAAACACTGTTCCACCGTTGGCACCTAGAGTTGGTTGCAGCTGGTAGAAGGGAGTACCTTCATCTCCACTCTCAGATGCAGTTCTAACATCGTCCATTGTGGGATCAAGACCCCGTTCCATGGTTGGGACCCAGAGTTGTTTCCACCTGCTTGAAAAGGAGTACCTTTATCCCCACTCTCAGATACAGTTCTAGCATCGCCCACTATGGTATCAAAAACACGGTTCCACAGTCGGACTACTGTGTTAATAGTATAGAGAGCACTCCGCACTCCTCGGCCTCAGGCTGGGCGTTGTGTGCCTGTGTCGCGTTAACCAGCGTTAATCTCAGGAGCCTTCCGAGCTCGCAGACCTCGGGCCAGGAGCTTCCGCCGGCACGTGGTGGGCTCTCTTTCACATACAGCAGTGTCGAAAGGTGAACTGTGGGGCATATATGAGTCACAGCGGCCATGACAGTTTCTGAGTACCAGCAGGCTGAGAGCATCATTCACGCACCCACCTTCCCTCACAGAGTCAGCCTCGTGGCGGTGTAAGCTGCGCAGACCTGACAGACACGTTCGCCAATCTGGAAGAGAACCACACCCAAAGAAACGTGCCTTTTTTCATACCCCTATGCTAGCCTTGCGTACGTTGAGCCAGCCCACTTTCCTAAACTTTGGGAGGGGGAGGTACGTACACACTACCATTCCGTAATCTTCCCTACCGACTGTACTATCATGGTTGCGTCTACTGTCCACTTCACTCAATAGTCTATCAGTGTATGTTGACATGTACATGTCTGTGCTCAGAAAACTCAAGTCTGTCCGGCACATCCCCTCATGACTTTCCATTGTATAGTTTTATAATCGAAAATTACTTGCCACCTTCGCACATACTTTGCTCACATCTCTCCCCGCATTCTGCATAGTGAGGCAGAGGTGCCATGCCATGTTTAGTTTGTATACATGGCTAGCCACAGTTCCCACAGTATGCAGTGTCATTGTGTCTGCTACGTGCACATGTTATTTGTCATGTTGAATGTCATTACATAAGTTAGCACGTTTATTCACGAGCAGTGGTTTATTCCAATTACATAGCGCTGTCTTAAAGAGCATACAAAAGTTTTTCTCACAGGTGAATAGAGCGACCACAATGGCAGTCATTCATTACTATCCAGGAATGTCCAACTACACGGCACTTCTAATCTTACAGCCAACAATCTTGCTTCCTTTCTTAAAAGGACGCCAATTCCAACAATAACACCACCATTGACACAGCTTTCTAACCACAGTTATCTGCTTCTAAATAACATACACTCCTACAGAATATGAGCTGGCATACCACATGTCCTTACTGTTTCAAACAAAGTAACTTCCTGTGGCAATATCTATTCCCAAACACACAAACTAACTCCCAAACTTCAACTTGGCCTTCAATTCCTAGTTTGAAAACACATTTCAAGAAACAAAACAAACTAATAGCACCTTTGTTCAGAACAGAAGTCTCCCTCACTTCTGCAAAAGAAATGTATCGACTGCAGATACCACAAACTTCAGATAAAATACACTCCCTTTTTAAATACAAACCACCAATTACACTTTGTGAATTGTTACACAATTTGCAACACATGTCACACTCAAGGTCTGGCACACGTTTTTAACACGGTCTCCTACAGCCTTCTAACACGCTTTCAAACTATTCTTCTTTTAATACCAGACTAAATTCAGACATTCTTTCGATCATCTCTGGAATACCAGGAGCAGTGACCATAATTCTCGCCCTCTTTGCGCCATCCTACTACTAATTCTACTTCTAGAAATGGCTACGCTCTCTTTGGTAACAACTATGTCTGACAGAATACGCATCTATGCCAAGCTACATCAATACTGTAAAAAAACGGAAACACTTTTCAGCTACCTGCCTCTATTATCGGAGCTAGCTACAACATAACATTTATCTACACATATGCAATATGCGTAAAACCATCGTTTGATTGCAAAACTTGCCCATTCGACTGGCGAATGGATGTATGCCTTTCCAACAACTCAACAATCGCTCCCGATATCCAGCAGGTAATGGAGTATCTTGAAAACCATGAACGGGATTGTTCTGGCAGCGGAGCAATGGCTAATGCAATGCAAAAAGGAATTGGAGCGGAATGGGATTTCTTCACAGCCGCGAAAGATCTCTTGCAACGTGCAACCTTTCACAACATCGCAGATTGCCTGCCCATTTAAATTACTGCTCCAACATTCGAGGAACATTACTGTCCCTTCAAGGATATGAATTGGATCACTTTGCTTTTTTCACACAATAGCAACAATAGCCTCTAGGAACATTATTCATCTCAAGCCGCTGAAGAACTCCTGGACTGCAATCTCCAAGACTTGTAAGAAACTCACTTTATCTGTACATGGAGCACCTCCCGCCCATGTAGCGGCTCCCTCCCTTTGGGAGAGTTTTGGAGATTGTATCTCCTTAATTGCCGGTCGCTACCTAAACACTCCACAGAGTTGCATCTGTTGATGGATGAGCTTAATCCTGACGCCCTATTTTTAACGGAAACTTGGCTTCAGATTGACAACGACCCGTCCTTAAATATGGGCCACTCCTCCAGGCTACACCCTTAAGCACCTCGACCGCCAATCGGGGAGAGGCCGGGGCTTAGCTATTATATATAGGGACACCTTTAAGTGTCGGGTCACTTCTAATTCCTTGCTGACCTGTGAGAGCTTACACTTTGCACTTGATCTCTCCTCTACCACCACTTTTTCTGGTATTCTACTCTATCGACCACCAGGCTCCCTCAACAATTTTATCACTCAAATTACTGATCTCACCGCTAACGCAGCCGTGACCTCATCTAACCTCACTCTGCTTGGGGATTTTAATATCCATTCAGATGACCCCCAGGATACGGCAGCTAATAACTTGCGGGCCAACATGCAAGCATTAGACCTCTGCCAGAGAGGCTATCAGGCGACCCATAAGAAGGGACATCTCCTCGATCACATATACAGTAATGTCAACCTTAATGTAGAGTCCCCGGTTCCTCTGCCTTGGACCGATCATTTTTTGATACCGTTCACCTGGCTTTCTAACTCTTGTCCCCCTCCTGAAGCCTCTACAAAGTACATGGGCAGGAAATGGTCCTCACTTCCCCTCACCGATTGGACAACGGCCCTTACTCAAGACCCCCTGAGAAAGGCCTTGAACCCTGCCTCTGCTTCTAGCAACTTTGATCACTGGATCTCCAGCACTTTAGACCAAGTTCTTCCCAAACGCCCCTGTAATCTCATCAGAAGACCTAAAGTTGCACCCTGGTACACTCCTGCTCTGAGGTTATTAAAGCTTGACTGCCGCAAACTAGAGAGCGTGGAGGAAGGACCATTCTCAGTCTAGGAAAGACGAATACATGTCCGCAATGAGGCTCTATAAATCAGAGATTAAAATGGCGCAAACCTCCTTCTATGAAGGTAAAATTAGTGCTGCAGCAAACGCGCCTAGAGAAATCTTTAGGATAGCTAAGTCCCTCATTTCAGCTCCGGCTGAGCGTCCTTCTGTTGAAGGGGCACAAGACCGCTGTAATGAGCTAGCTGCCTTTTTTCCAAGAAAATCTCGACCATATATTCTTCTTTTAGTAATCCTACGGTCAACACCCCCTCCGTCCCTCCTAGGCCAGCTGACTCCTCGGCTCCCTGCAAACTGGACACAATTCCGCTTCTTGATGCCGCCAGCCTGGATAGATTAATCTCCAAAGTTTCTTCTGGCTCTCCCAATGACCCGGCACCCCCCCGGATCCTTGTCAAGGCACTGGACGTTATTCGTCCTGTGATCCTGGAAGCTTTAAACACCTCCATTGTGTCCAGGTCGGTCCCACTCGCTTGGAAGTGTGCCATGGTGAGGGCGCTTCTCAAGAAACCCTCCCTGGACCAGAACAACCTGTCCAACTACCGCCCCATTTCGTTGCTTCCGTGGTTGAGTAAACTGCTGGAGAGGCACACCAACAATATCTTAACAGACTATCTGGAGTCCAACTGTCTGTTGCGTGCCTCCCAGACAGGTTTTCGCCCTCAACATGGCACAGAAACTGCCATGTTGGCGGTCACAGAGGAAGCAAGAACAACTTTGGATCGGGGAGGAAAGGTGGCCATTATCCTGTTAGACCTTAGTGCCTCGTTCGACACGGTGAACCATGCCACGCTAGTATACCGACTGGCGGGCATGGGCGTGTCGGGCGCGGCTCTGGACTGGCTCACCTCCTTTTTGAGTGAGCGCTTTTTCCGGGTCTTTGAGGGTGAGACAGTCTCTCCTAAACATCCTCTCAGGTGTGGGGTCCCTCAGGGCTCCTCCCTGAGCCCGACCCTCTTTAACGCCTACATGGAACCTCTGGACAGGATAGTCCATCCCTTTGGTGTGCGTATAGTCACCTACGCGGATGATACGCAGCTGGTGGTCTCGTCAGACCACGCAGATGGATCATCCAACACCTTAGGCCCCTGTCTAGAGGCTGTTGCCAGTTGGATGCAAGCCTCCTGTCTCAAGCTTAACGGGGAGAAGACAGACATCATTCTCGTTGGAAATCCCTCCCCGTCTGCTCTTGCACCCGTCTGGCCACCATGTCTTGGCGCTCCTCCTGCGCCCAAGTCCCAGATAAAGAGCCTCGGGATCTGGCTTGACACTGCCCTTGATTTCTCTGTCCAGGCTACTAAGACTGCTGCCACTTGCTTCGGACTAATGAGGATGCTCCGGCGGGTGCTCCCTTTGCTCCCTTTCCAGGCGAGGAGGATCATGGTCCAGGCCCTCATTCTCTCCCGCCTGGATTACGGGAACGCTCTCTACCTGGGAGCACCGGCTTCGGTTCTTCAGAGGCTTCAGGTCACACAAAACAGTGCGGCCTGCCTATTGTTCAATCTGTCCCGGCGGCAGTCGGCGAGGAAGGCTCTGAAAGACCTCCATTGGCTCCCAATGGCTGCCAGAGTGCAGTTCAAAGCTCTGTGCATCATGCACAAATCCTTCCACCGTGTAGGCCCAGCGATTCTGCACCCTCTGGTTACACCTTATGTCCCAACACGCCCCCTTCGGTCTGGTACCCTGCAGCTGGCCACCTCCTCTAAAATTAACAAAGCCCGTTGGGGTGGCCGCTCTTTTTCCCATTCGGCAACCAGACTCTGGAACGCCCTCCCCTTTGCCATCCGGGGTAACAGCAACCTCCTCTCGTTCAGAAAGGCCCTAAAAACGCATTTGTTTGCTAAATCTCGCTGAACTGCCCCGAGCCTGCGCTAAAACCATTTTATCTTCAAGCGCTGCGAGGCCCCAGGGCAGTTATGCGCTATACAAATGCAATTTTTCATTTCATTTCATTTCATCCTTGAATGGATTTTTTTCCATCTTTTTTACTTTTTCCTTTACATTTTTTATAATACACTTCAATCATACTACTTTGATATAATAACTTCCTAAGTATACTCAGACATTTGATCTCTATCTTCATTATTGCCCTTACGTCTCCAGTCTAACCAGGAATCGGTGAGGTATGGCCTATGCAAATACGATATTTACTTCCATAATTAACCTAAACCCGACACCGATTTAGAAACCACGTCTATTCTTTGTGCACACACCTCTCTGCCTGCCTGTTATTCACAAAGCCCTTTCACACAATTTTACTCAAAGTCAGCCTCTGCATAGAACCTCATGATAAAAATGTAAAAAGACGACTTTATTTAGGAACTGGTTGGCACAGTGTGGTAATCGTAAACTACCTCTATTTTCGTTATACAATTTATTTATTCATGTCTAATAGCTATTCTGTAGGTCACCTAGAACTGTAACATATAATGCGCAATTCGTGATGCAGGAGCTTCGATTTGATTACAGGAGAAGCGTTTGGAGTTTGTCTAAGCTTGATGCCTTATCTCTCCACACAAGAATGTTTTTTTGAAACAGCTGAAGACAATAATGTACGGTTTGACTACAAAGGTACTGAATGTGCTTCTCAGAAGCAAAATGCTTGTATTCATCCTCAAGGTTCCAATGTGGGTAGAACTAGTACCAATTCTGACACGCACCACAATGAATCTACTGTACAACAGATTGCTAACTATTCTACTGTTGTTAATTTTTCTGTTACAAAAAAAGCACTGCCGAGGTACATAAAAAGTTTTGCAATTTCTTTTTTATTTCTTTCTTCTCTTAAATGATACATGTGGTAATCGTATCCTACCTTTATTTTCCTTATATAATGTAGAGTCATTCAAGTGTAATAGCTATTGTTTATTTCACATGCAACTGTAACATATAATATACAATTCACCGATGCCGGAGCTTACGTTTGAATACAGCAGAAGTGGTTCAACTTTGCATCAGCTGGATACCCTAGTTCTTGCACCAGTGGGTCCAATTATGGCACTTAAATAAAGGCACTTTGTATATAATTTTCAAACTCCGTCCCTTTATTACACACAACCACTTTCTTAGACACAACTAATTTTACCATTTTCCTTCTCTGGCATTGCAAAATTCTGCATTATATTCTTCCTGATTATTCCTTTATTCCTGCTTCCTAAAACACTACATTAGTTTCTTCAGACCAATAGGGAGGAGTAGTTCATTTCACACTCCCTGTATAGGAAAATCGCACACTAACACTACTTACACAGGTATGCTACAGCGGCCAGTATCCTACAGCACCCACAGCAATAAACTCACGACTTACACTCACAGTTTCATCCCAGAGTCTTCATACCGGTACCACTAAGTACTTTGCTTCCCACTCCTGCTATACTCTAAACGCATACTAACACCACCTGCACAGATATGCTACAGTGCCCACTATGCTACAGCACCCAGAGCACATCACTTTACAGCACTCAGCGCACAGTTTAGATGCATGGTTTCATCCCAGAGTTTAGCAGTCCCTCACCTCTGCACCATCTCACTCTAGACAAAATAGCACTTTCACACCGGTAAGGGTAAATACTTCACTTCTGCCAGTATACTACAGAGCACTCAACTCACAGCTTAGGCACACACTTTTATCCCTGAGTGTACTACCGGCACCTCACCTCCGCACCATCTCACAGTGGGCAAAACAGCACTTTCACACTGGTAGGGGTAAATACTTCACTTCGGCCAGTATGCTACACCGCCCAGAGCACATCAGTTTACAGCACTCAGCTCACAGTTTAGGCGCACTGTTTCATCCCCGAGTTTAGCGGTACTTCACCTCTGCACCATCTCACTCCACACAAAACAGCACTTTCACACCGGTAAGGGTAAATACCACTCAGCTCACAGTTTAAGCACACGGTTTTATCCCAGCGTGTACCGGCACCTCACCTCAGCACCATCTCACAGTGGGCAAAACAGCACTTTCACACCAGTAGGGGTAAATGCTTCGCTTCACACTCCCTCTATAGCACACCCTACCCACCCTACAAACCTCACAGCGCTCCTACCCTCCTCTTTCCCACTTATTTCTCCTTTTTTCCCCTTACTTGCTTCAACGGAATCACAAAATAGCGGGCAACACTTCCTAGTTGCAACCACTTGCACCGCTCACAGCCAATCAGCAGCAAGCTCGTGCTCATAACGCCTCAGCCAATCAGATGGCAGAATTCCCAAATATCGATATCTGTAAATTTCAATATTTCTCAAAAACTACTGAACAGATTTACACCAAATAAACAAAAGAGTGCTTTCTAGACCAAGACCCTTCTGCCTGCCAAATTTAGGGTAATGCCGTTCAACCTGTAGCCTTGTCTAAAGTTTCCTATGGAAAGTAACATTGAAAAAACACGTTTTGTGACCCCTTTTTTCTCTGCCTCCCCCTTGACGAATCACCCCCAAACTTTCAATATAGGAGCTGATCTCAACAAATAATTCGTTTTTGAAATTTCACGAAGATTCGTCAATCGGCGCCAAAGTTCCAAAGTTATTGGGAATAGAATGTTGCCATTTTCCTATGGTAACTAGGTCCTAACTATAACCACCTATTGGCAACCGCCAGTAGGATATATATATATATATATATATATATATATATATATATATATATATATATATATATATATATATATATATATATATACCGGAAAAACGCACGAAATAAACAACGCTGCACCAAACAAGTGGAGTCCGTTCCGTTATTTCTTCCATTGATTCAGAAGAAAGGAGGTATTGAATATATATATATATATAAATATATATATTTATATATATATATTAATTGGAAAAAACATAGGTAGCTAGCTGAACATTTCACTCATGCAAAACCATTGAAATTTCTCCTTTATAGTTAGTTGTACTAACTGTAACTCTCGCGCCCGCAATCAACTGGTGATGATGTCATATATTACATCATTCATGACATGGTCAGTGAGATCACTGATGACATCACTGATGACATCATCGAGTGAATGTGGTTTGGTTTGTTATTTAAATATGTATTATATATATAAATCTGCATTTAAGAATCAGTGGATATATACCTATCTTGACGGAGGATTTAGTAGCAGTGTCATTGACTGTTTACTTGACTAATTTATAGTTTCTCACTAAATACATTGGATTGTGAATAAACAGTGTGAATATCTGTATTACTTTGTCAGTAGTTGTGTAAACTGCTACACCAGTTGGTTACTAGCTATGTGAAAGTCTATATTAGTTATTGATTAGTTAACTGAGTATTTGTATGGGAGAGTGAATGTGTGTGTGGTTCAGTGGGGGGGTGTGTGACTGCCCAAAGATGTGTGAATAGTTTATTTAGTAGGTATATGAGGTTGAGACTACATGTTATAATAGTTGTTCGGGTGAGTGAATATATTTATTGGTGTGGTGATGAGCAAATATCTCTCTCAATGGTACATGTCCAACAAAGTAGAAAAATAAAAAGCAGTGTATGTGACAGTTGTTGTATATAAATAAGTATACATAAGACTCATTGATTGCATGAGTGACTGTATGGATAACTGTATACTTGTAATAGTGATTTCATAACACACTAAGTATGAGTTACTATCTATATGAATAAATGAAGTGCTATTTTTATAAGTGTGTAGCTGAGTAAATGTAAATATGATACATTATTTGCAAAAGTGAGTAGGATGAGTTCATAAGTGAATAGGATGGGTGCTGGTGTGTAATGTCAATATAGGTGTATAATTATATTTGATAGTGTTCTATTGATCATTGACAGCATGTATGAGTGAATCTATAGGTAATTGATTAGATGTGTGTGTAGATCTAGAAATCACTGAGTGGGTTTTTAGATACTTGTATTGCTGTGTCAATGGTTTCAAATATGATACTCTGTATTTTACAGTGAGTGATGAATGGTTATACTAGTGTATGATGAGGTGTATCTGATTGTCACGTGGATGATGTCATCAGTGATGTCATCAGTGACCTCATTTGAGATGTCATCAGTGATGTCACTGACCATGTCATGAATTATGTAATATGTGACATCATCACCAGTGGATTGCGGGCGCGAGAGTTACAGTTAGTACAACTAACTATAACAGAGGAATTTCAAAGGTTTGTATGAATGAAATGTCCAGCTAACTATAACAACCCTGAAACCTATGTTTTTTTCGATGAATTTCTAAGGTTTTTTAAAGGATAATTCCTAACTATAACCTGCTTGAAACTTATGTTTTTTTCAGTGAATTTCAAAGGTTTTTTAAATGACAATTCCTAATTATAATGTTCACCACTTACCCATATTTTCCACTAGAAGCCAAATCTGCAATGCTACCTAAAAAAACAGGCAATAGTTCCACTTACCACTAAAAAATTAACATCAACATTTAACTAGTGTAAAAACGTTGACTATGTACTGTGTGAATTACATTCAACTCACACCCATATTTAAAGAGGAAAATGTGATAGAGGTACTAATTATACACATCCGACACCCAACAAAATCACAACACCCAGCGCCACCACCACTACAACCACCCCTCCTGACCCCTCCCCCTCTAATACCTCAGAGGCAGCGCAAAACAGGACAACGGACCTTCCCAAAATAATCTATCCCCTCAACAGTACACTAGCTCAATGTTCAGAGATGTGGCAACCAACTATGTATAAGGGAAGGAACACGCACATCGACAATAATGTACACAATGCTAACACTACCGGTGATATGCTATACACAACTCACTATAGAAACCAAAAACTTTTCCGTGCGTAGATATACTATTGATACGTGTAGTGTACTGCACATTGGACGCAAACATATTATCTCAGACACTGGGAAATATTTCAGTCATGTAGCTGTGTTGTCCCCCCCCTTGAAGCAGAAGCGGAGTGGTCTGGTCCAACGTACGCAACGTCAGCGTAAGAGCATAAATAATTAATCTACGCCTTGGGCGTGGTTCACTTCTGCGAAGAGAAGAGACCCTGCCACAGCGAAGGTCCTCACCCTGCCACGTGGCTGCCGCCATGAGCACGTGCCTCCTCGATACCACCCATTGCAAAGTCAGCGCCACAGCACCGCAGACTTATGTCTTTATCGACTACTGCCTTCGATCTACACTGCGGACAGCAGGGTTCACAACTTGAATTCAGCTTTGGATCTACACTGCAGACAGCATTGAAGTTAGCCTTGATTTATGTAAGGCAAAGACCATTGTACTCTAGGTCCTCAGACTTTGTTAAAATAAGTGACAAAAATTATTTGTCGATATCTGTGCTGACTACTGCCTTCGATCTACAGTGAGGTCAGTAGAGTTTACTACTTGATACCAGTTGCGCTTAAGCACTACAGACAACATTGAATTCAGTCTCAATTTATTTAAGGCAGAAACAATTATACTATGTACTCAGATTTTGTTAAAGTATGTGACAAAAAAGCATTCCTCGATGTCTGTGTCAACTACTGCCTTTGAGCTACACTGCGGACAGCAGGGTTCACAATTTGATTTCAGCTTTCCATCTACACTACGCACAGCATTCAAGTTAGCCTTGATTTATGTAAGGCAGAAAGGATGCCGCAAAAAACATTCCTCAATGTCTACACTGAGTACTGTCTTCAAATAGACACTGCGATCAACAGAGTTCACCATTGATACCAGAAGCGCATCAGCACTACAGAAAACATTAAATTCATTCTCAATTTATTTAAGGCAGAGACAATTGTACTGTGTCCTCAGATTTTGTGAACGTATGTGACAAAAAAGCATTCCTCGATGTTTGTGTCGACTACTGCCTTCAATGTACACTGCGGACAGCAGGGTTTTACAACTTGAATTCAACTTTGCATCTACACTATGGACAGCAGAGAATTCACCTTTGATTTATTTAATGCAGAGACAATTGTACTGTAGGTGTTCAGATTGTGTTAAAATAAGAGACAAAAATAATTTGTCCATATCTGTGCTGACTACTGCTTTTAATCTACAGTGCGGACAGCAGGGTTCACTACTTGAATTCTACTTTGGATCTACACTACGGACAGCATGAAATTAAGCCTTGATTTAGTTAAGGCTCATATAATTGTACTCTTTGTCCTCAGATTTTGTAAAAGGATATGACAAAAAGAATTTCTTGATGTTTGCGCTAACTACTGCCTTCGATCAACAGTGAGAACAACAGGGTTCAGAACTTGAATTCAGCTTTTAATCTATACTACGGACAGCATGAAATTCAGCCTTGATTTAGTTAAGGCTCATATAATTGTACTCTTTGTCCTCGGATTTTGTTAAAGGATACGACAAAAAGAATTTCTTGATGTCAGTGATGACTACTGCCTTCGATCTACATTGTGAGGGCTCACGATTCAGGTAGAATGGGGATTGCACATGATGCATTCCAGTAGGCAAGAGACATTATACCACTGCGAACCACCCCAACCACGAATCATAGTAGGATGGGCACAAGCTAAGTTCTTCAGGTACCACTATCTCACTGCACCACAAGTCATCTCCACATGGCCTTATTAAAGCAGAATTCACTAGGCAAAAAACATTGCTCCCAGTGTGGCCCACTGCACTAGGCATTATCGCAGGATACGTACAAGCTCAGCGCCAAAGATACTACTAACTCAGTGCACCATAAATCATCGCAAAGACGACTGAACAGTTTCATGTCACAGTGAGACATACTGTCCCTTTTAAATGGAATTCATACAGAATTCAATCAACAAAGCACATTAGTCCAATTACTGTACCCCCCGACCACGCATAATCGCAGGATACATACACGCTAAGCGCCAAAGGTACTAGTAACTCAGTGCACCAAAAATCATTGTCACATGGCGTTACTAACACAGAATTCACAAGACAAAAAACATTACTGTCAGTATGGCCTACCCGGACCACTCATCATCGCAGGCTCCACAGAACCTTGTAGTTTCAGGTGCCACTAACTCAGTGCAAACCCAACTAAGTATAACACCTATCAAACCTGCACAATATCCCTTAAGTATGCTTCCCTCTAAAACTTCTTTTATATCACTTATAAATGTAATTGAATAATAAAACTCACGTTGCACGTGCAAAGACACACTGAATGTCAGTCTGCACTGCGGACAGCACAGGTCACAATTTGAACTATAATTTCCCTGAAACATACATATTTCGACAATGCATTGCATACATGTTCTATCTTTCATTTCAATCATGATTACAGATGATGCAGTCTAACCTAAGATCTACACTGCGGACAGCAGGGTTTACAACTTGAATTCAGCTTTGCATCTACACTATAGACAGTAGGGAATTCAGCCTTGATTTACTTAATGCATTGACAATTATACTGTATGTTTTCAGATTTTGTTGAAATAAGTGAAAAAAGCATTCTTGTATAACTGTGCTGACTACTGGTTTGGATGTACACTGCGGACAGTAGGGTTCACAACTTGAATTCAGCTTTCGATCTACACTACAGACAGCATTAAATTCAGCCTCAATTTATTTAAAGCAGAGACAAAAAAATAGTGCTATTGCACTGCTAGTATGCGCAAGCACCTTCAATCGCTGCATCCTGTGAACTATGCTCACAAAGAATATAGAAGACTGTGCCAAAATGTACCTCCACCACCGTCAATACCAAGTACCTCTGGGGTATCACCTTCAACATCACCACCAGACATACGCCCCCAATTTGGGAAAGTTAGAATGCGCTGCGGGAAGTGCAAGTCATAAACTGTTTGCTATGAATATCTGTGTAAGATATCATGATTACTATTCTATTTGTTACGAACAGCAACGTAAACAAAAATGGAGTCGAGCACACGTGCCTGTACACACTTCAACTATCTCTCTGTGTATTTATTATGTTTGTAAAATGCTGCTCCTGCACCCTACCACATTATATTGTGCTATAAATAGCGTATACAACCATCTTACCACTGGCAGTAAGTGTGGGCTATTCCTCCTTTTAGCATATTTATATAGCGTGAAGTCAACCCAAAACTATATCAGCAATTTACATGAGTACTGTATTTACAATACGTTTTCAGACATGCGTAGATTACATCATTACTCTACAATAACAGGATGTGGACGCAACTCTGAGCCTCGAACACTGATTTCCAGCACCAAGTTCAACAGTATACCTGAATGACCACATACGTATATACATTATCTGCCCTTCATGTGCCAAAAAATGCAACCTAAACCTTTCACAGGCATGTATTACTACAGCTACAACACTCCACTGAATGTACAACAAACATTCATATTCGCAGAAATGCGTCATGTGCACCATCTTTTATGTGTACAACTATGGATGAATATAACGTCAATGATACTCCGTACCTTCCATGTTAGACATATTGTGGGACATAATGACACATTTAGGTGTAAGATCCGGGTGACGGCAGCACTACAACACGGACACCCGAATCAGTTGATTTCTCATATAGCTCATGACAGAACCACACCCATAGCGCCAGAGTCATCGTTCACAGCCTCGTGCAGCACTGGTATACGTCAGGCCAGCCCACTCCACTTAGGCTTCCAGGAAAACACAACGCTACAATGCCCAGATTTCCATTGTAGTGATTTCTTACTTCCAGGTCTAGTTGTTAGAACGGCATACACACACTCCCTCATGGCTGGTATACACCCACACCCATCCAGCACATACGTCACTACACAAGTGACCCTACCAATAAAAAAGACAGAGCGCACGTGCTCTACGCTATTTTAGAGTTGCTCCCACCGCAAGCGCTGAGATGGCCTGTCCTAGTGGTTCGGACACCTCATGTAGACCCAAACCACGGAGCAGGGGGACCCACTACTACATAAGTGGCATCTTTGGTCACTGAGTTAGTGGTACCACAAGGATTGAGTGGGTGAGCAACCTGCGCGGATGATAGGAGCACGAGTATGTCCTTAACCATAGCGATATCAAGACTCAGCACCATATGTGAGACTTCTTGGTGGCAGAGCGGGACTGCATGATGTAGAAGGTGCCCTGTCCACGAAAAGGTGAGCAGTGAGGCCTGGGTGCGCAGCGGAGGGAGTACATGGGGTGCACCAGACTGGATACAAAAAGGTGACGCAGCGATGTAGGCATACGTATCTTATTGTATTTTTTTTCCCAATAGCAGGAACGTTTTTATAGTCGGTCAAATGTCCATCGCTCGTGATGATTGAAACCCTGTGTATCACTGTACACCACTTGCTCTCACAACCGGATGGAAAATATTACTAGTTAATTAATTGTTCAGAAATCAAAGCCTATTAAACAAGTTGGAACTGTACAAATAGTTGTATTTTTAATGCAGGAGGGAAGGTGTGTGAAAGGGCAATGTAATTCTACTCCACATTAAGATAGTAACAATTACCAATCATAACAAATTTCTTTTACTATCTTTTAGATGTAGGACTTCAGGGTGCAACATGTCCCGGCACGTGGTGAAAGACACACCGGTGACAGAAAGGTGAGCTGCGAATATTCTTTTCAGTCACTCTCTCACTTCCTCTGTCCCTTGATAAAGAAATGATGCACAATGTTATCTTCCTTTTTATCTAACAGGTTGTGTTTCACAAATTGGCGTCCCCCCCAACACCTCCAAAGCTCAACGTCTGAGGATTCTGCGATGATGCATGGCCATCGTAACAATGCCTGAGAAGGTTGCTTCGACACGTGGTGGACCCTCTTTGAATACGCCAATGGCACAAGGTGAGCAAAGAAGCTTGTTTCCGAAGCAACGAGAAGTTACCTGTGGGCAGAGAGAGTGGGTACCGTGCAGCAGCTTGACTGCATACGAATGTACAATTACCTCCGGGCTGTGAGAATGTATAGGTTGGAACAGTCTGAGTGAGCAAGAAAAGGCACTCACCTCTGGAATCTGGGAGTCAATGGGGTGCAACAGTCTGGGTATGCAGTAATGAGAACTCACTGTTATGCAGTGGGAGTGCATGGGGTATAGTACTCTGGGAGAAAGAGAGCGCACAGACACCACCTTGCAGTATAAGTTGATGTAATACAGTATCCTGTATGTCCAAAGACATAAAGCAGAAATCTACTTGTGCAGTTGTATGTACTCTGCTATTACTAAATCTATACTCTATATCACCTACGGACCATTCTCCTGCCGAGAATGCAACTTCACCTGCCTCCGGACCTTCCCCCACCCTCAGCACCAGGCAACAACCACCACCTCAAATGCATCCTGCTCAACACCTGCTCCGTCCACAAGCACGCCGTCGAACTTTGGGACCTCCTCGACACTACAGCTCCGGACATCGCCTTCCTCACGGAGACCTCGATGAACGCCTCCTCAGCCCCCAACATCACCATAGCCATCCCGGACGGCTACAAGATCACCCGGAAAGACCGCACCAACAAAACCAGAGGAGGAATCGCCATCATACACAGGAACACCATCAGCGTCTCAACCAACACCGAGGAAACCCTCACCACTGCCGAACACCTACACTTCCAGATCCACACCGACCCAAAGACCACCCTCAGAGGAACCCTCATCTACAGACCCCCGGGCCCACGCACACAATTCAGCGAAGCCATCGCCGACTTCATCAGCCCACACGCCCTCGCCTCCGCAGACTATATCCTCCTAGGGGACCTGAACTTCCACCTGGAGAACTTCAACAATAACACCACCACCACCACCACCCTGCTCGACAAGCTAGTCAACCTCGGACTCAAACAGCTGGTGACCACCCCCACCCACTACGCCGGACACACGCTCGACCCCATCTTCTCCGCCAGCAACCACGTCACCTACAACCACACCACCTGCTTCTACTGGACCAACCACAGCTGCATCCAGTTCACCTTCAAGAAGACTACATTCCACCACCACCCGCAGCAGATCCCCCGCAGAAGCTGGAGAAAAATCACCACCGACCAGCTCACAACGTCACTAAGCCAGAACCTGCCATCTGACACCACTGACCCAAACGCCGCCACACGCAACCTCGCACAGTGGATCAGCAACTGCGCCAACACCCTCACACCACTGAAGAACCCTCCTGGCAAGCCTGGCAACAGAATAGCCACCTGGTTCATTGACGAACTCAAGGACTCTAAGAAATCCTGCCGAACCCTTGAGAAGACCTGGCGCAGCGAGCAGACAGCAGAAAACCATGCAGCTCTCAAGAACGCCACCCGCATACACCACCAACTGAGCCGCAGCACCAAGAGGACTTCTTTCAAGGAACACCTAGACAACAACGTACACAACAGCAAGGAGCTCTTCAGCATCGTGAAAGAACTCTCCAACCCCAGCACCAACTTCAATGACATCCCACCATCGCAAGACCTCTGTGACGCCCTCGCCACCTTCTTTCACCGTAAAATCACTGGCATACACGACAGCTTCGGCACCCAGACTCTACCATCAGCCACAGAACCATCACCCCCCACCGCCACCCTCAACACCTGGAACCCCATCAGCATTGAAAACACCACCCATGTCATGAATACCATCCACTCCGGCTCACCGTCTGACCCATGCCCCCACCACATCTTCAACAAAGCAGACGCCGTCATCGCACCCCACCTCCGGAACATCATCAACAACTCCTTCTCGACCGCCACCTTCCCAGAGAGCTGGAAACATGCAGAGATCAACGCTCTACTGAAGAAACCCACAGCGGACCCTAAGGACCTCAAGAACTTCCGGCCCATCTCCCTTCTTCCCTGCCCGGCGAAAGTCATCGAGAAGACTGTCAACAAACAGCTGACCGCCTTCCTCGAGGCAAATGGCTCCCTCGAACCATCCCAGTCCGGATTCCGTGCCAACCACTGCACCGAGGCCGCCCTCATCGCAGCCACCGATGACATCAGGAGCCTGCTTGACAACGGGGAAACAGCCGCTCTCATCCTCCTTGACCTTCTGCCGCCTTCGACACCGTCTGCCACCGTACCCTAAGATCTCGCCTCCACAACACAGGGATCCAAGGAAGAGCCCTGGACTGGATCACATCATTCCTCTCCGGCAGAACCCAGGGAGTCCGCCTCCCTCCCTTCCACTCTGCGTCCACCAAGATCATCTGCGGCGTACCCCAAGGCTCCTTGCTCAGCCTGACTCTCTTCAATGTCTACATGATCCCCCTTCGCCGCCATAGTCCACGCACACAACCTCAACATCATCTCCTACTCCGACGACACCCAGGTGATCCTCTCCCTCACCAAAGACGCAGCTACCGCCAAGACCAACCTCCAGGAAGGAATGAGGGATGTCGCAAACTGGATGAAGCTCAGGCGCCTGAAACTGAACTCGGACAAGACGGAAGTCCTCATCCTGGGACTATCTCCATCCGCCTGGAATGACTCCTGGTGGCCCACCGCGCTGGGCACCGCACCGATAATCACGGACCATGCACGCAACCTGGGATTTATCTTGGACTGCACGCTCACAATGTCCAAACAAGTCAACGCCATCTCATCTTCATGCTTCAACACCCTGCGCATGCACTGAAACATATTCAGATGGATCCCCACCGAAACAAGAAGAACCGTCACCCAAGACCTCGTCACCAGCCGGCTGGACTACGGGAACGCCCTCTACGCAGGAACCACAGAAAAACTCCAGAGAAGACTCCAGCACATAAAGAACGCCTCCGTTCGCCTCATCCTCGACATCCCTCACCACAGCCACATATCCGCCCACCTGAGAGACCTGCACTGGCTTGCAGTCAGCAAGAGAATCACATTCAGGCTCCTCACCCACGCACACAAGGCTCTCCACGACATAGGCCCCGACTACCTCAACAGACGCCTCAGGTTCTACACTTCGTCCCGCCAGCTCCGCTCCGCCAGCCTCGCCCTTGCCACCATCCCACGGATTCGCGGAACCAACACCGGAGGAAGATCGTTCTCCTACCTGGCCGCCAAGTCCTGAAACTCCCTCCCCGTCCAACTTCGACTGACCCAGGACCACCTCACCTTCAGGAGACACCTCAAGACCTGGCTGTTCGAGCAGTAACAGCACCTCCCTCCCCCCCCCCCCAGCGCCTTGAGACCCTCACGGGTGAATATGGTGCTTTACAAATGCAATGATTGATTGATACTATCTTTCAGGTCACTAAACTTGAGGGTGCACTATGAACTGGCACGTGCTTGGACACACAACGGAAGCAAAAAGGTGAGCTATGAAGATTTTCTCCAGTATTAACACTACCTCTCCTGCTCCAACTATTACTTTCTCTCTCTCACACTTTTAATGTCGTTTTTTTCTCTCTTTCTCTCTCACATTGTTTCTCTTTCTCTTTTCAAGTTATGGACGCTGCTGTTACACTCTGCCGATAAATAAATCAAGGCTGAATTTAATACAGTCTGCAGTGTAGAACCAAAGCAAAAATGAAGTTCTGAACTCTGTTCGTCACAGTGTTTACACAAAATGTCCTGCATAATGACGTGATCGCTCACCTAATTCTATCTCATGTCTGAATCATTTTAAAGACCTGTTGGTCCATACTGTAAATCTAACACAGTAGGCACTTCCCTACAGACACCTCTTCAATGCGGACCTATAAGAGAGGTGGAATGTATAAGGCACAATGCAGATGTGCAAATAACCAAATATTGCCAAGTATTACCTTAATTTGTGATCTTTGACCTTATTCAGTCACAACGATCTAATTTTAAACATTTTTGTTTTGCAGGTTACCTACCCTCCTTCCATTGGCGTCCATCTCACATTTTGTTTATTATATTGTTATGTTTCTAGTTATTTATTATATTATCTTAAAGTTACGTTTCTAGTTATTTATTGCTTTAATAAGTTAATAAAGTATATACATCTTTTTTCTGACAACATTTCACTATTATTTAGTGTGATAATCATGCTTAGAAAACATTAAACAATTAAAAATAGAAATGATGTTTATAATTAGAATTATAATACTGAGGCTAACTCTTTACCAGCTCTTTACCAGAGTCTGTAGCTGCGATTAACGGTTCCTATGGAAAATTTTAAAAACTCCGGCACAGTAAGTGTTTGGATTAGCAACATTGTGTGGTGAACTTGTAAACTGTGTGCTCACTTAAGTGTTCCATGAACTGTTACTATGGTAACAGGCACTAAGCAGTTTGGGGGTAGGGTTGAAAGGTACTGGCTGTACAGAAACCGTTATATTTAGCCAGGAGCCTCTACATGACAGAGAGGAAAGCAAACAAAGACAGAACACTGTGTAGCAGATTTACAAGCCCCTTGCGCCACTTTCGCGTCAATTTTTCCATGTTAAAAGTGATGCAATAGTGGTGCAAGAGACTTGTAAATCTGTCCCTATCTACATTACGAGCAGAAGAAGTACAGAACTCTTCAAATTATTTATCGATCACATTTAGACAGTGTTGCTTCACGATTCACAATGCACTTCAGTAAATACTTTGTGCCTATTTAAATGTGAAACGGGATTGTCGACATTACAAAATTTAGGGGCATATTTACATGGAAGGCATTAAAATTGTGGCCGCTTTAACGGCAGCAAACTACAACTAAAACTGCAATAATGGACTTCAAAATCCTTTATCTTAACAGAAGATGTTTTCAACATTGCTGTTTGCAATGAAAGAGTGAGGGCCAAGGCTCTCGTCCTGCCATAGCAAACTTGGGGACATATTATCAAGGACAGCTTTAGAATGTTCTGGTGTTCTGGTTCTGGCTCAGTGATACCACGTACCTTCCTATGTTGCCATGTTGTGGGACTTTACAGACATAATGAAACATTTGCGATTAAAACCAGGGTGACGGCAGCACTACAACATGGACACCCGAATCAGTTGATTACTCATATAGTTCACAACGGAACCACGCCCATAGCTCCAGAGTCATTGTTCACAGCCTCACACAGCACTGGTATAAGCCAGGCCAGCCCACTCCGCTTACACATCTTACACTTAATGTGCCTTTGCCCGAACCTGGAAGCGGAAAGAAAAAGTATACTTAAGAAACTGTTTAATGAACGAGGAGTAAGGACTTGTAGACAGGCTCTAATGGCAACCTTAGATCCAGATGACCTATCAATTAACTCCGCTTTCGTGAAATTTCTTATATTGGCCCAAAAAAAGGTGGAAGACTGTTTGAATTGACTATAATCAGTGTCACGATGATTCTACTAATTAATAATTTTAAAGGACAGAATATTTTATTGTATTATTAGTAGTATTTGAATATATGCATTGTGTTAGCATTTTATATTTGTATACGTTTTAGCTGTTATTTAAGATTTTAATTAATCAAACAAATAAAAACAAATTGAATATATACACTCTGCTTACGCTACCAGGAAAACACAACAACGCTACATGGCCCAGATTTCCATTGTAGTGATTTTGTAGTTCCAGGTCTAGTTGTAAGAATGGCACACACACTTTCTCATGGCTGGTATACACCCACACCACACCGATCCAGCACATGCGTCACAACACACATGACCCTACCAATAAAAAAGACGGGCGCACGTGCTCTATGTCATTTTAGAGTTGGTCCCATCGCAAGCGCTGTGATGGCCCGTCCTAGTGAATCGGACGCCTCATGTAGGCCTGAACTACCGAACAGGAGGGGCCACCACAACATACATGGCCTCTTTGTTCACTGAGTTAGTGGTACCGCAAGGACTGAATGGGTGAGGAACCTGCGATGAAGATAGGTGCACGAGTATGTCCTTTCCCATAGCGATATCAAGACTGAGCACCAAAGGTGAGACTTCTTGGTGGCAGAGCAGGTCTGCATGATGTAGAACGTACCCTGTCCGTGAAAAGGTGAGCAGTGAGACCTGGGTGCGCAGCGGACGGAGTAGATGGGGTGCAGCAGACTGGATACAAAAAGGCGAAGCAGCGATTTAGGCATACGCAGTCCTATATACCTTATCTTATTACATTTGTTTTTATTTCCTATAGCAGGAAAGTTTTTATAGTCGGTCAAAAGTCCGTCGCTTGTGATGATTGACACCACGTGTATCACTGCGCACAACTTGTTTGTACAACCGGATGGAAAACATTACTACTGTACTAATTGTTCATAAATCGAAGCCCATTAAACAAGTTGGAACTGCACAAATAGTTGTATTTTTAATGCGGAAGCGAAAGTGTGTGAAAGGGCAATGTCATTCTACTCCACATTAACATATATATCAGAAGAAGGGTAGGCGAGCCCGGTTCCAAAGCATAACACGTCCTTTATTTTCATTCAGCCACTCGAGTCCTAATGCATTTCGGCTTAATAAAGCCTTGATCACAGGTAGGAATCATTGTAATTAATTACGCAAGTGCTCAATTTAAAATGTCATGTGACCTTCATGCTGGCACTCCAAGTTCCAAGATGCACCGGTATTCACAGTGTAAACGTGGGCAATTTGGTATTAATGCTGCATAGCGTTCATAAGCCTACATTTGACACTATTTTCAAATTGCATCCAGGAATAAAGTGTCGAGTGCACAACTGCAATTTAATGAATTCCAATGTGGCAAAAATAGCTTTGCAAGGGCGAGTTATTTTTCAGAACTGTCCAAATGAGGTGTACCCTCACTTTTCTCCCTTTCTCACCTCTGCTGCCAGAAATACCACGGCAGTCCAACTGGTCTGGCGCAGGGCGAGCGGGTCATGCCCCCAAAGGTGTGAGCACCACCAAACAAACAGACTCCATGCTGGGGGCCCCCGACCCTGCAGGGCGGCTCCGGCGGCAACAGGAATGGAGAGTCCTGTCATTTAACATCAGAAGAAGGGTAGCCGAGCCCGGTTCCAAAGCATAACACGTCCTTTATTTTCATTCAGCCACTCGAGTCCTAATGCATTTCGGCTTAATAAAGCCTTGATCACAGGTAGGAATCATTGTAATTAATTACGCAAGTGCTCAATTTAAAATGTCATGTGACCTTCATGCTGGCACTCCAAGTTCCAAGATGCACCGGTATTCACAGTGTAAACGTGGGCAATTTGGTATTAATGCTGCATAGCGTTCATAAGCCTACATTTGACACTATTTTCAAATTGCATCCAGGAATAAAGTGTCGAGTGCACAACTGCAATTTAATGAATTCCAATGTGGCAAAAATAGCTTTGCAAGGGCGAGTTATGGTTTTTTCAATTAATTTCTAAGGTTTCTTAAAGGATAATTGCTAATATATATATATATATATATATATATATATATATATATATATATATATATCCAAACCTTGCAGGAAACCCCTTTGAAGAAGGCCACAAGAAGAGTTCAAAATCATCACTTGGATTATTGACAGCATGCAAGCAGGCGACATGGAGGAGCATGCATCACAGAATCCTTACGCCAGACGCGTTTCGAGAGTCTCTGCCTCTCTTCTTCAGTGGCGTGCTGTTTGCAGACAAATGAAAGCACTGTTTTACTGCGCACCCTTGATTAAACACCTGCCGATGTGGGCGTTGCCGACCCCACGGCCTTCTGGTTGTTGTGGTGCGCTGTGTCAAAACTCCAGTGAGCGCGCTGTTCAATGTCCCAATAACATAAATCAATTGTCCCAAGTGGGTTTGATGAAAGCACCAACAGTCGCATGCCCCGCTTTGTTGCTGTCAATGTGAAAGGA
Source organism: Lissotriton helveticus (assembly GCF_964261635.1). Lineage (NCBI taxonomy): Eukaryota > Metazoa > Chordata > Amphibia > Caudata > Salamandridae > Lissotriton > Lissotriton helveticus. The sequence goes on along the minus strand of NC_136061.1, from coordinate 1,136,905,401 downwards.
CAGGCACCACCCTGCAAAGGTGCCTACCCGTCTTCCTCCTCGCAATTCAAGCACCGTGATGGGCACTTAACAAGACCCGCACAGCGGCGGTAGACCTTCTTTCACGACCGGGACCGGCCGTTGTAAATCCAAACCTCGCAGGAAACCCCTTTGAAGAAGGCCACAAGAAGAGTTCAAAATCATCACTTGGTTTATTGACAGCATGCAAGCAGGCGACATGGAGGAGCATGCATCACAGAATCCTTACGCCAGACGCGTTTCGAGAGTCTCTGCCTCTCTTCTTCAGTGGCGTGCTGTTTGCAGACAAATGAAAGCACTGTTCTACTGCGCACCCTTGATTAAACACCTGCCGAGGTGGGCGTTGCCGACCCCACGGCCTTCTGGTTGTTGTGGTGCGCTGTGTCAAAACTCCAGTGAGCGCGCTGTTCAATGTCCCAATAACATAAATCAATTGTCCCAAGTGGGTTTGATGAAAGCACCAACAGTCGCATGCCCCGCTTTGTTGCTGTCAATGTGAAAAGGACATGCACCACCTCGCAAAGGTGCCTACCCGTCTTCCTCCTCGCAATTCAAGCACCGTGATGGGCACTTGACAAGACCCGCACAGCGGCGGTGGACCTTCTTTCACGACCGGGAGTTGTAAATCCAAACCTCGCAGGAAACCCCTTTGAAGAAGGCCACAAGAAGAGTTCAAAATCATCACTTGGTTTATTGAACAGCATGCAAGCAGGCGACATGAAGGAGCATGCATCACAGAATCCTTACGCCAGATGCGTTTCGAGAGTCTCTGCCTCTCTTCTTCAGTGGCGTGCTGTTTGCAGACAAATGAAAGCACTGTTCTACTGCGCACTCTTGATTAAACACCTGCCGAGGTGGGCGTTGCCGAGTGTAGGCCAGAGGTAGTGGTGAGAAAGGGCCCACAGCCACGTGCATACGTTGGTGGCCCCACCGGCCTGCGTAGTACAGGTTCAGTGGCATCACATGTCACTGGCCTTCTATATGCAAATATTACTCACTGATTGAAAGGAGACTGGTGCTATGGTCGCTGCCACGAAGTTGGGGTTGCTGCCATTCAGGACTCGGGACACAGTTACACATGGGGGATCGGCTTGTGTTGAACAGGGTTAGTTGGCACCACGTATCGCCGGTCTTCTACAGTGTAGTCCGGAGGCAGCAGTCAGCAAAGGCCCACAGGTACGTGACGTTGACTTGAACTGCACAGATTAGGAGCATTTGGTCTTCTTAACCCATTATAGTCTCTTACACAATTTGCGTCGCTACTAATCTTGAATTGTTAACCGTGGTTCCCCAGTGTAGGCCGAGGCAGTGGTCAGGATGGGCGCACAGCCACGTGGCGTTGAGTTGAGCTGCGCAGTTAGTGACACCTGGAGCACTCAGCGTGTGCACACACTACGATGATACGTGGTCCCGGCGGGCCACACTGGGAGCAATATCTTTTGTCTAATGAACTCTGCCTTGATAAGGCCACGTGGCGATGACTTATGGTGCAGTGAGTTAGTAGCACCTGAAGCACACAGTGTGCGTGCAGCCTGCGATGATACGTGGTCCAGATGGGTCGCACTGGGAGCAATGTCTTTAGTCTAATGAATAAGGCCATGCGGCGATGACTTGTGTCCCAGTGAGTTAGTAGCACCTGATGCACACAGCGTGTGCGCAGCCTGCGATCATGTGTGGTCTGTGCGGCCCGCACTGGGAGCAACGTGTCTTGCGTACTGGAGTGCGTCATCTGCAATCGCCACTGCATCTGAATTGTGACCCCTGCTGTCCGCAGTGTAGATGGAAGGCAGTAGTTGGTACAGACATAAGTTTGCGGAGCTGTGCTACTGGGTTCGCAGGGGGCCTGTGTCGAGGAGGCCATGGCGGTCATGGTGGCAGCCACGTGCCAGGGTGAGGGCCACCACTTTGGCAGACTCGTTGGTCTTCCCACAAGTGAACTACGCCCAGGGCCTGGCCTATTTATCATACTGCTACGCTGGAGTGGCGTGTGTTGGACCAGCCCACTCCGCTTTCGTTTCTAGGAAGGGACAACACAGCTACATGACCGAGATCTTCCCCATTGCATGAGGTAACATGTTTGAATTCACTGTGCACTACACTACAAGTATCAATACTATATCTCCACATCTCCTCAGATAACGGACTCCTGAGGCGGAAAGCCGGGAGTTAGGGCTAAGATTTTAACTAAAGCAATCAGATTACTTGTTGCACTATTTTTAATCACTGCTGCATTCTGCACTTTCGATATTTTATTTACTTGGCCTTTTTGCACATCTTAAAACTCATTCTGTCCCCCCTCCTTGCCGTTTCTCCTTACCTGTGGGGGCTCATTTCCAGGGATTACCGGGGTCTCAGGGAGCCGATTTGGGGCTCTTGCTGACCTCCGCCCTCGATCCCTCTCGGCATAGACGACGGGCACCATCTTAGGTGAGCACCAGGACAGCGCTCTAGTGGTCGGCCGATTGGGGGCCCACTCACGATAAAAGAGCGTCTGATCCCTCATCAGATCACGGACTCCTGAGGCGGAAAGCCCACTCACGATAAAATGAATCCCTCTTCCCGTCCGCGCAGCGGGCGCGCCGATGGCGCGCCAGAGGCAAGCCCGTCTGTGCCCGTCCGGGCCTGTACTGGGACCAGGGCCACTCCCCCTGGCCCTCGGCTCATCGATATCCACAGCACTCCCCTGTGCTATTCCTCATCTCAGTTGCGGGAACTTAATACTGCCATCACTAATACGCGGTGTCGACACTTGCCCCCTCCTAGCTGCCTTGTATCCAATCCTGCCCCTTGTCCAGGCTGTAATTACACTCTCCCTTGTCCTATGCCCTCTGCCCATACTATCAGCCCCACACCTAAGCGTTATTTCCGTTTTGGCACTTATCAACGTCGCTCCCTCCCGAAACATAGTTTGGAACTCAGGGAATTTATTATAAGTCAGGAGCTGAACATCTTGTTTGTAACTGAATCTTGGGGAGATGCTGCCTCCGGCCCGGATTTCTGTTCGGCCACACGAGAGGGCTTTTGTGTGGTAAGACAGGACAGAACTACGGGGAGAGGAGGTGGCTTAGCCATTATCCATAAAGGGGTTTTCCACTCCAAGATCGAACCTATTCATCGACTGATTGTGAAGCCTGTACCTTCTCCATTTCACTCAATTACAATCAAGTTTTTAAGGGAATTCTCTTATACCGCCCCCCTGGCCCGCATACGAGTTTCCTTTCGGCTCTTGATGATTTCACTGAACTCTCCTTAGGCCACTCCGACTATACCATCTTGGGGGACTTCAACTTTCATCTGGAAGTTGCAGGTGACAAAGACACCATTCAACTCATCGCCGACCTACGCGCGGTATGATTACAGCAGTAAGTAGCAACCCCTACTCATCAAGCAGGTCACACGCTTGACGGTCTGTTTGTTCACTAACAACCCCAACATTTCACTGTCCACAGTTCTTCCTTTAGTATGGTCGGACCACCTTGCAGTCATTTTTTCCATCTTGGCTCACAACCCCAACCCCCCACAGTCTACATCTCGTACCCCCATTAGTACCAGAGCATGGAAAAATCTAGACTACCCTTTACTGTCCAATATCTTGGTTGGTTCGCCTTATGAGGCATCATCGCACCCCAGTCTTTTGTCCAGCAGATACCAGGAATGGATTCTGGATGCAATCAATCAAGTAGCCCCGGCCAAATCCATTATCTCTAACCGGGCCACGCCTTCTGCCCAATGGTTTACGGAGGATCTTCGACTACAACGGCAGTACTGTAGGAATTTAGAAAGGCGCTGGCGCAAGCACTACAATCCTCCGGAAAGGCAAACCTACAAAGATGCGCTAGCGCTATAGAAGAGATCTATCATTAAACAGAAAAGCACTTTTTTCTTGCCCAGATTGAGTCTGCTCAGAATTCCTCAAGAAAGCTATTCCAAAGGAGTCGACTCTCTTTCTAACCCTCCGACAGGACCTCCCATTGAGCCATCTCAAGATCTGTGTAATGCGGTAGCAACTTTCTTCTCCACCAAGGTCATGAATATCTATTGTTCTTTTTCCTCCCCCAAAGGCGTGGATTGTCCTGACCCTCTCCCTCGGTCCCCTTCACTTACACCTACCTTTCCCAACTTTCATATGGTCGCGCCAGGCCAGATCAGCAAGCTCATCACCTCTATTAAATCTGGGTCCCTGTTAGACCCTTGCCCCCCTTCCATACTGAGCGCTCTCACTGAGGTTATCACTTCCCTGCTCACGGACTTATGCAATCCCATCTTCCAGACAGGCATTTATCCTGAAATCTGGAAAAAGGCAGTCATCAAGCCCCTGTTAAAAAAACGTCCCTGGACCACGCTGACTCAGCTAATTACAGACCTATCGCCTGCCTCCCATTCCCGGCCAAAATGTTTGAAGCTACAATGAACAAACAGCTCTCGGACTACATCGATGCTCACCAACTCCTAGATGATACCCAGTTCGGGTTTAGGAAGGGCCATAGCACAGAAACCGCTTTGATAAAGGCCTCTGACGAGATCAGGACTATAATGGACCAGGGTGGGGCAGCGGTCCTTGTACTCCTAGATCTGTCCGCTGCCTTTGACACGGTCGATCACTCCATCTTGATCGACCGTGTCACATCCTTGGGGGTTACCCATCTTGCCAGGGACCTCATTGCTTCGTTTCTGGCCAACCGCTCGCAGGCAGTGAAACTGGGCACTTTCTATTCGCCCACCTTCACCCTTCCGGGCGGGGTACCCCAGGGCTCCTCGCGAAGACCCATATTTTTTAATATATATGTGGCGGATTTGGCGAGGGTCATAAAAGCACGCGGGCTGCGCTTAACCACCTATGCGGATGACACCCAATTGGTGTTGGCGGTACATAAGGATGGTCCAGCCGTTGCTGCAAGATTTCAGGAGGGGATGTCAGCCATTAGCTCTTGGATGTCGAATTACATGGTTGAAATTAAATTCGGACAAGACCGAGGTGATGACCTTTGGCAGCCTTTCACCAGGATGGTCCTCCATCTGGTGGCCCAGTGAAATGGGTTCACCTCCCACCCCGGTTGCCAAGGTCAGAAACCTTGGTGTCATGTTCGATGACAAGCTGTTGTTCAAGCACCATGTGAATGCAGTGGTCGCATCCTCCTACTTGCTGGGGAAGATTAAGAAGCTGCTGCCATACCTCCCTTCAGCGGCAGGAAAAACTTTGATCACCACACTCGTTTTTTCTAAGATGGATTATGGCAACACTCTCTTCCTCAGCGCGCAAGAACAGGTTTTAGCCAAACTGCAATCAGTGCAGAATGCTGCAGCCAGAATCCTGCTTGGCATCCCCGGTCGCCGCCCCACCTCTTCGGCCATACGTCATCTGCATTGGCTAAGAGTTAAGAGTCGGATAAAATTCAAAGCACTCTGTATCGCCTACAAGGCCATTCATGATACAGGACCTAGGTTCCTTAAGGATGCTTTTCGGATTTACGCTCCCAAAAGATCACTTTGCTCATCCTGCACCTACCTCCTCTCTGTCCCTCGTACCAGAACCACGAGCTGGGGAGACACACGTTTCTTAGTAGCAACCCCCAGGCTGTGGAACTCTCTCCCTTTGTCCATCAAAACCTGTCCCACTCTCATCATCTTCTGAAAACTTGGTTATTTAATCAATGATCCACTTGACCGTTTTCTGTCCCAGGAAGTCCGATATGCGCTGAGACACCCTTGGGTATTTGCGCGCAATAAAAAATTCCAAAAAAAACAAAAAAAACATGGAGAGGTTTGAAGTTTGGATAGTGAGGTCTGTGCAGCACATCACCTGTACACTTGGCATTGTGTGCATTATTATTGATGGGCGACTTGCCTCCTTCACACATACTTGGTTGCCACATCTCCTAACATTCACTATTGTGCGGCTGAGGGGCCATGGCATTTTGGGAAGGTCCGTTGTCCTGTAGTAGGGGTGTGGTTGGGGGGGGAGGTTCTGGTGGTGGTGGCACTGGGTGTTGTGGCCTTGCTGGGTGTCGGAGGTGCATGATCAGTAGCTCTATCACGTGTTGGTCTTTAGATGTGGCTGTGAGTTGGGTCCAATTCACGCAGTAGATAGTCGACCTCCTTACACCAGTTAAAGGTTGATGTTAATTTGTTACTGGTAACTCGGCTTATCGCCTGCTTTTTGGATCGCATTGCAGATTTGGCTGGTCGTTGAAAATATGGGGAAGTGGTGTTTTAGTTTTTAGTTTCCACGGGAACGCTTACTTTGCATATCATTAGCGTTAGGTGTGTCTCTCGTTTGTGGCGATTTTTTTTGGCGGAATGTATAGATGGAAAATTGGTGAGATTTGCAGTTTTCACCAGGTTGAGAATGGGATGATAATTTAAAAACACACAAAAACAATAGGTTTAATGAACATTATAATTAGAAATTAGCATTAGAAAACCTTTGAAATTCACTGAAAAAAACCATAGGATTCAGGGACGTCATAGTTATAAATTAGCATTTAAAAAAACATTGGTTTCAGGGGCGTTATAGTTAGTTGGACATTTCACCTATACTAAACGAAAGAAATTCCCATGTTATAGTTAGTTGAGCTAACTATAACTCACGCCCCCGCAATGCACTGCTGATGACATCACATATTACATAATTCATGACATGGTCAGTGACATCAATGATGACATCCGAAATGACATCACTGATGACATCATTCACATGAAAATCTGATGCACCTCATCAGACCCTAATATAACACTTGATACAGCCACTCTAAAATACAGACTATAATTTTCAAAATCATTAACACATCAATACCAGTTAGTACATATCCACTCACTAATTTGTACGTCTACACACACATCGACTCATTCATCCAGTCACTCATACATACAGTCAGACATTAATACAGCATCATCATATCCAGTAACATATCTTTACAGAAACACACACACCGCCTCTCATTCATAGAGTTATTCACACACCTAGTCAGTCATGAAAATAATCAATCACACTTTCATTTACTCGCCTGTACAGTTATACAAATACCACCTCACTTAAACATATACTAACACATACTTACACTCTAATACAATAACTAATACAAGCACACACTGATCCATACAGGCAGTCTCACAATCAGTCACTCTCACATGAAATCAATTCTACACTCCAAAATGCAGATATACTGCCTTTCACGTATGCAGTTACTTACACATGTACCACTGAGGCATCCATTCACTCATCAACACACCCATACACACACTCACGCAGCCATACAGCTCTTCACAGATACAGTCTTGAACACATATACCCAGTGAATTATCCACTCACACATCTATGCAGTCACACCCCCACCCACCTACACACACTCAAGCACCCAGATACTCAGACAACCAATCAATAGCCCATATAGATCCTTATTTAGCTGCTAACCAACCCATGCAACCGCTTACACACCAACTGACAACCTAAACTGTGTGAGTGTCTGTATCAGTCGCTAACGCATGCATTCAGTAAGACACAATTAATTACTCACTTATACAGTCAGTCACACACCTACTAAATCATCCATTCTGTCTCTTATACACCCATTCATTCCTCAATACACCTTGGCATATATATATATATATATATAAAACATATTTACGTTTTCTAGAAACACAGTCACTGGATGATCTCATCAGTGATGTAATTTGAGATGTCATCAGTGATGTCACTGACCATGTAATATGTGACGTCATCAGCAGTGCATTGCGGGGGCGCGAGTTATAGTTAGCTCAACTAACCATCACAAGGGAATTTCTATCGTTTTGTATGAGTGAAATGTCCAACTAACTATAACGTCCGTGAAACCTATGTTTTTTTTCAGTGAATATATATATATATCTATATATATATATATATATATATATATGTATATATATATATATACACACACACATATAAACACACACACACGTGCATACCTGCAGGCTATAGAGGATAAAAATTATCTGATTACATTGAGTTTTCAATTTAAAAAGCTTTCTAATCACAGAATATCATGCCATTAATAAAAAATTACTTCAGAAAATCTTTCACAAACCTTTATTAAAAGTAAATGGAAAGGGAATTTGAGACATGTTAGCCAATAGGTGGCCATTCGAAAATACTGAAGAAAACTGACACTGTGCCTTTAAGCACCCCCTATATTCCACCATGCCTCACAGGTAACTGGTCAGGTCATTTGTACGTAGACTAGGAATTCTGGGTTAAGTACTTCTTGAGAGCTGTGACGACTTCTTTCCGATAGGTGGGAAGGTTGCTCATGGCTTTGATGGGGAATCCTTCAGAAGAGAACTAAAATTACAGGTAAGCAACTTTTCTTTCTCTTCCAGGGGATCCTAATCAATAATCATAAGCCCTAAATAGAACAACAAGTCCATCCCAAAAGAAGCGGGCCTGAAGTAACAGCTCCAACAATTGCCCAAAAAGTCTCCTCAAAGAAACATGTCCTACTTGAGTATGTTTTAGAAGCTGAATCTAGACGATAATGTCTAGTAAATGTATATACATGCCGCCATGTAGCACCTTTGCATATTTCTGAAATAGGTACATTTCTTAAAAGAGCTGTAGTTGCAGCATTTCCATTTGTACAATGTGCCTTAGGTCTAACTAGGTAGATTTTCATGATTTTTTTGGGTTACTTGATATGAAAGGAGTACACAGGAAACTATCCACCTAGAGATAGTCTGTTTGGATGAAGAAAACCCTGCTCTCACTGGGCCATAATTAATAAAGAGGTGATTCCACCTCCTACTGTGATTGGGTTTATCTAGGTAGATCATAACTCTTAACTTAAAGAGAGTGTAAAGACCTATCAGCTGGAGTAGATGGATTAGGGAAAATAGTGGGTAATGAGATGTTTTGATTAAGGTGGAAGTCTGAAACCACCCTTGGAAGGAAGCTGGTATGAGTGCTCATCACCACTATATTGTTATGAAAAACTCTGTATGGTTCTTCAGAACATGAAGTCTGAATTTCACTAACCCAGTCTGCTGAAGTGATGGCCACGAGGAAAGCCACTTTCCATGATGCAAAGAGGTTTTATGTATACCTTCAAATGGGGAATCCATTAATTTGGAAGGAACAATATTAAATTCCGGGAGAGGTGATGGTGATGTAATTGGAGGGAGCACCTTCTTAAGGGCTTCCACAAAATCTTTGATCACTGAAATGTTAAAGAAAGATGTTTGTGAAGGGAATTTTCTTTATGCTGTAATGGCACAAGGGGTCTCTAACCCTCATGTAAGATGGCGTAAGCCTCAGATTTTTTATCTTCAGGTAGCATCTCAAATTATAGTGCCATACCAATCCACATTTCCCTATAGCAGCAAGCCAAAATTGCTGAGGCATTAAGATACTGTAGTAGTAGTGGCTGCCATTGTGGAGAACCTCTTGCCAATATTATCTAATGTTCTCTTCCCTGTCTGGAGAGGCAGAGCAAGGAGTCACTGGCAGGCAAGATTTTCTCTGTGCTGCTTGCATTATCATTAAATGTGTATGTGGGCGTCCAAAAAGGCATAACCAAGTATAATCAATGACTTTATATTTCTTATCCAGAGTTGGGAAAACAGCTGTAACTGTTGCCTGGATCTTTATTGTTTGAGGCCCTCTGACCATATGTGGTCTATTACTGGAATTGCTATGACCGTCTTCCTGGTTAGCTCTTTGAAACTATACAAGAGCATCCAGTTTCCTAAGCTGGGAGGGGAGGCGGGGTACTCTGGTAAGGGAAAGTCACATCTTTTGGATGCCTTATAGACTGTTGAAACCAGGTATATCATCTAGGGTTCATGTGATGGAGTTGGTGCTGTATCCCCTTCCATCAGAATCATAGTTATCCCAGTCAGGGGCAGTATCACCTGCAGAAAAAGATGGAAGCTCCCCTTCGTCCTGCGCATCATCTGTATAGCCATCATCTTTGTCAAGCTGCCCTGACTGAAGTACTTGTGATAGTATTGGTGAGTGCAGTGGTGCGGACAATTAAATTAGTACTCTTGTAGGTGTTCAAGGAGTGGTGGGTGGGTTTGCGGCAATGCAGATGGTGATGATCCAGGTGAAGGTACTTGCTTTCTTTGACACAGTGGTAATGGTTCAGAGAATCATGAAAAATTGCTGTAGTGCCATTCCTGTTCTTGATGCTGCTGGAAGGAACTCTGGATTCAAAGGTTTCTGCCCCTCTATTTTAGAAATATTGAGGTAGATTATCATCATAACAGCCATCATCCATGTCCTGGTATTTCACATAGAGCTGTGTAGGGTTATAAGTTGACTCAAACATACCACCTTCTTAAGAGACTTTGGACTTAAAAAGGTGGTCTGGAGAGTATGGCAACACCTTACTAGGAGAAGTATGCTCTGAAATTAGAGTAGTTGTAGTCCTTTTTCACTGAGATAAGCAGAATCGTAGGGTTACTTTGAGTCTTTAAAGATAACAGTTTTCTTGCCCTCGTCATGAGAAAGTTGAGGTTTTGTCATCGTCGATAAAGATGATATTTTAGTAACTATTGACACTACCACAGTAGTTGCCCCTTGTTAAGTTCCTTTCATGCCTTTTTGCTGAAAATGACTCCTTCAACTGTATTGTTGTTGATGGTTCGGATGAGGACAGTAGTTCAGATGCCAGTTTGTGATTTGACTTCCCAATGTGAATTGTCTCCTCAGAAATGGGACTTCAGTCTTTTTATTTCTTTTGAACCTTGATAGGATGATCTTAGAGGCAGATTGTAAAGACCTCAAAGATGTAGGATCTATCTCCTAAGAATGTACCTTCTTATGCTGTTTATGCTTTTTTTTTTTAATTATCATCAGACTTTTCTTCAGACCATGGAGCATTCTTAGATTTCTCCATCTGTAGCCAAATTAAGTTTTCCTTCTCTTATCTTTTAAGGTTTTAGGGGATAAGGTGCATCCGGGTTTGCACTCCCTGGTTTTATTAGGGAAGAGACAATCAAACGCTTTGTGAGGGTGTTCAGAGTGTAATCTTCTCGTTTCCTACAAGTCCCACAAAGGCTGAAAAGACCTGTTTCAGATGCGTCAGACATTGTCTGTTTTTAAACGGTAATCAAAGTGAAATTTGAAATCCTCTTTACTGAACAGGAAAAGCTTAAATTATCTGTGAGGAAACCAGCAGAGCTCAAAACTCCTTTCACACATGATGTACAGTAAAAATATGAGAATGGTGGTTCACTTTAACTCGGGTATCTGTGCATGCATGGTACATGAAGGCTTGTATGGGCAAAATATCTCTTACAGGCAACACAGGGTTTAAATCCTAGGACTTAGATGACGTCATAAAAAGATGTAGCAACGATTTTAAATTGGCCAAGGTAAGCCAACAAACCGCAACGACGAGCGTAGCAACAGGTCCTCTGGTTGCTACATCTTTTTATGACGTCATCTTGAACCATCAATACTCCATATACAAGAAAGGATTTTCCTTTGACATTTTATGAACTTTTTTAACGCGAAATAATGCAGCATCCGTGAATTTGAAAATTATACGTTTATTCAGCCCTGAAGAAGTCCGGTGACGGACGAAACACGTTGGCTTTTTGGCTATCAGCGATTATTTTAAGGAAAATGAAAAACTGAATAAAAGAAAGAAAATTGAAGATCCAAAGTCTCTTGTCTATATATTCATTGGGAAAACAAACATGACAATGTTATATGTGGCTTAACAAATACTGAGACATCGTTTATCATAAACTGTGTATTTAATCTCGAAGGGTGCTGTCCATTTTCTAAAAGTCGAGTTTGTCAAGGGAGTAGGGTTTCCTTATCTTCCTTGTTGGGTTTGTATAGGGATTACATTCCTGGCTCTAGCACCTTCGCTTTGGACTTAGTTGAGGTACTTAAATAGTGGTGCAAACGTCTTTGCCTTAATCCCTCAAATAAAATTCTCTTCCTACATCACAGTTTGATAGTAGAAGATGTGGCGGCAGAGTTGTAGTGCGAGGCAGACCAAGGCCAAAAGTTGGGAAATGCAATAAGTAACAGAGGTGAAGCTTACCTGAGGCAAAAGAGAAATAGTGGCAGAAGGGGTCTGTTAGATTTGGGGGTCTCTAGTTGGCACAGGTAGGTACTTGTGATGAATAGGGACCCTTGCCTCTAGTCAGGGTAAGGGGGTACACTCCTAAAATAACCCCTGCTCACCCCCTTGGTAGCTTGGCACAAGCAAACAGGCTTATCTCAGAGGCAGTGTGTAAAGCAAATGTGACCACATACAGTAATCAAGTGACAACACTACAGATGGACACCACACAGGTTTTATATCAAAAATAAGTATTCCTTATATACATTTAGCACAAGACCATAAACGACAACAATCCACAATACTGTACTTAAAATGGTAGTTTTAGCTTAGTTCTGTTCAGTTCTTAAAATGCGACACTTTGAGTCAATGTACCTTACGATGCGTTACGCTTCCACAACAAAAGTGTTGCAGAGATGGAAATGCGGCAAAGTTCCGGTGCAAAGAAATAAAGACGTGAAGAATACCAGATGCGGCACGGTTCTCCGATGATGAAAGAAGTTTCGACACAATGCGTCAGCTGCAGCACCCTTGTTCCGCGATACGACGACAACAGCTTCGGCTGCAACACTCTTCTCCGACGTTGCGAGGCGCTTCCGCACAATGCGACAACTACAGCAGCGACATTCAAGATGCGACTGCAGCAGCTCGACGGCGGCACGCTTCTCCGTGGATGCGAGGCGCTTTTCTTGATGCGGTGCAATACGACAGCTACAGCGGCGACATCCAAGATGCGACAGCAGCGACGACGACACGCTTACTCTTCGTTGCGAGACGCTTGTCTCGATACGGTGCTATACAACAGCTACAGCGGTGACATCCACAATGCGACGGCAGCAGCAGCGACACACTTCTTCCTCTTGAGTTGCCCTTCCAGCTCCTTGCGGCACACAGTCCCTCAGAAGGCCCAAAACAGCAGCAGGCACTTCCAAAGAACTCTGGGGAGCTGGGGGTTGAAGTCTGTTGTCCCTGAGAATTCAGCAGGAGGCAAGCTCTGTTCCAAGCCCTTGGAGATCCTTACAAGGTATTAAAGTACACAAAGTCCCTTTCTCCTCTCTTTGGCAGTCAGGCAACCACTGCAGGCCAATCCCCCAAGCAGCACTTCAGCTTAGGGATAGTCTCTCCTCAGTTTCTTCTGGTTCCACTCCTCCGCAAAGGTTTCTTCTTGTTTGTTCAAAAGTGCTCTAGTTTCTTGGGATCAGGGTCCCAATATTTATACCCCCAAATCCTTTGTCCTCTGAGAACAGAGGGGCCTTTGCCCAGTCCAAACCAGTTCTGGAGCACTCTGTTGACATGACTCCTTCTTTCCTTTCACAGTGCAGGGCAGAAACATCAGACACCCCACAGGAGATGGAGCCAGCATTGTGGAGGGAAAGCACAGCCCTGAAGCACTTTGTTGACATGATTCTTCCCTTCTTTCACAGTGCAGGGCAGAGAAATCAGACGCACCACAGGAGGTGGAGCCAGCATAGTGGAGGGAAGGCACAGCCCTATTCAGGTCCCAGGTGCAACTCCCCTCTCCCATCTAGATGCAGATCTCTCTATTCACCACAGGGCTTGCTCATCCTGTCTCTTGGAATACCCCAGCCCTGTCATTCAAATTCCAGACAAGGAATACACAACCTAGCAGAGGCAGGCTTGGTTAGTTAGACAAGAAAATACCTACTTTCTAAATGTGATATTTTCAAACACAGAATGTTAAAATCAACTTCACTAATAGATTGATTTTATCATTCTGAGTTCAAGCATACTAAACTCGAATTTCTACCATGTTCCCTGAGGCAGTTAGGATTATAAATTGTAATAACCTAACTGCCCATTCTGGCCTATGGAGAACAGATAGCCTTGCAATAGTGAAAAATGAAAATGGCTGTAATTCACTATTAGGACATGCCACACACACCAGGGCATGTCCTACCTTATACTTACAATTCACCCTGCCCTTGGGCCTACCACAGGGGTGTCTGATATGAAGAAAAGGGAAGGTTTGGGGAGAGGCAAGTGTGTGCACTTGCCCAGTCAGTTCATTTCAAAAGCTTTATTCGGTTTGTATGACACAACCATATAAGCTGAACAATAATATCAACTTAAAATACAAAATATAAAATGTTATTACTCCTCTTTCAAATGAATCGTCATAAGCACAAATATATCATGCTCCTATACTTATACAATTGTTGTAAGTTAAATTTCACTGATCAAACTTCATGCGGACCTATTATTAAACTCAAAACACAGTTAAAAAATTCAAAAGTAATAAATACTTCAAAAGGTAAACAGTTTTATACACTTAGTAATAATAACCAACACAACCATTATATTTAATACTTTATACTAAAGTGCATAGTGCTAATAATTATCATGTGCCAAGATCCCGATGTGCAAAAGTCGCTATATCTATTTCACTTATACAGTACTCGGAAAACTGTGCAAATTCGCTATAAAGTGGCATATGCATAAGTGCAAAGTTGCAGTTTGAAATAAAATTTCACAGTACTATCGATTATCTGGAAGCTCTGCATTTCGTTATAGCTTTCACAGCATACAAAACAGATATCTGGGCTTTAAAATTGATTGTACAGTACATAGAGTATTCCAGATCTGCTATAAAGTGACATATGCATAAATGCAAATTGGCAATAAAAAACAAAAATTCACAGTACTATCAATTTTCTAGCAGCTCTACATTTCAGTATAAAATTAGCAACATAGAAGCAGATATCTGGGCTCTCTAGTGAACATAATAATTTCATGGCATTTGAAGTTAGTCGGATGTTGTATTTTAAAGGGATAGGCTTTAGATAACATTTCCTAAGAAATACATAAAATGTACAGAATAATATAAAATGGCAGCAGCTCTGTTTTGAAATATTGTCACATGGGCACTTCTCATTAGAGCTTTTTCCCATTACAGGGAAGGCTACGAGGTGGTGGGCAATTCCCAACCTAAGGTGTGTTAGTACAAAGCGGTGTGAAAGTCTTGTCACATCTACCAAGTATGCCTGAAACTCACTTTTAAGTTCAAGCTGCCTATAAAACAAAAATGACTTTTGGTTCCTAATTAGTTTAACTCGTTCACCCCTCTTATATGACAGAAATGAGTCTTTTATCTCTTTTTTAGAAAATGGTATTGGGTATTCAGACTCCTCTAAAATATGAAAATCAAATAACAAGTTATACCAATGAATAATGTAACTTAACCATGGTATGCGGGAACAGTAATCTAATTTTAGACAGTCTTTAATTATGGACTGTGTGAACTCTGTTTTGCTCTTAGACCAGATAGAGCGCCATAAAAGTAGGGGACGTAAAGCAGCCAGGTCGGATATATAATTAAGACCGGTTTCTTGATGAATTAACTCAGAAGATGCTGAGGCTGGGGCACTCAACAACCGTTTGAGAAAACTGTTTATCTGTTTGGACTTGCCCAGTCAGCATGGCAGTACCAGACTGCACACAGGCTCTGCAATGGCAGGCCTTAGACACATTTTACAAGGTTGCTTCTGTGGGTGGCACAACCGGTGCTGCAAGCCCACCAGCAGCATTTGGATTTACAAGCCCTGGGCAGACTCAGTGCACTGTACTAGGGACTGGCAAGTAAACCAAACAAGCCAATCATGGAATCACTAATCCATACACCAATTTACAATAGGGAGCACTTGCACTGTGGCACTGGACAGCAGTGGCACAGTGCCCAAAGCATCTAACACCAGTAAAAAAACACGAGGCACCAGCAAAAATAGAAGGGAGACTCAGGCCAATGGTGCCAGGTCTAACAGGGTCAGGGAGACAATGACTAGGAGCAACATGAAGAGCTCTCACTCCCAGGGTGGATGGCAAACATACAGCAAACAGTGAGCTTTACTTCCTCACCATCAGACCAGTAAAATAATGCTTCCCTAGGACAATAATCATGAACATGACAGAACAAAAAAGATATTTTTTTCTGACGTTGCCTCCTGCTACTGCAGGGATCCTGCAGGGAGATAAAAGATCAGGCAAAAGCGTAAGGGGCCTACTTTACATGTGGAGAGGCTCAGATTAGGAAAATGTTGCGGGATCTACAGGAGTCTGCCAGGAGAATAGAACAGAGATGGTTTTCTCTGGAACACTAATTCAAGAGTATTTAAGGACTGGTGGCAATAACAGAAAAGGACTTGGAGGCTGTCCCGATGAGGACGAAGAACATGGTGCCGATATCAAGTAACTGGGAGATGTCTTTCAGAACACCCAGGCATTTTAAATACTGCACCTTCTGATCTATGGTTAATCTTGACAGTAATTTAGAAAATCTAGACATCAACGTTAAGGCACCAAACTTTTTGCCTGTTTCAGAGGGAAATGACTTGAATTTAGAGGCTCAGCACTTCCTACCGGAGGATGTCCAGAGAGACGTAGTTCATCATCTTTTGTCAGTGGTATAGGGCTGAGAGAGTAAACGGACAGATAATGGAACACACTAACAGAGTTTGGTGTCAAATCACAGAGGGAAACAGTGACAAAGTGACAGCAAGAAAGACATGGCGATTCGGGATCCACATTTTCCTCCGACTTCAGTTTAGTTACCTTGATATGTTGTCTGTCATAACGGCCTGTCAAAAAAAGCACTCGCATTTCAAGCTAAACTCTGACACCCACTGAGACCGAGGGAAAGGCTTTTGCATTTTCAGAACACTAAGCTGCCAGCACTTACCTTGCACATCTGCAAAGATACATTGTGATGGTGTGGATTAGGAGGATGGATGGCAGAGGGTTGAGTACAGATGCTGTACCTACAAATTACTCTGAGTACTTTGAGGTTTCTTCACATATTTAGTTTAGAATAGGACACTACAGTGGGAAAATATTGTATATTTGCAGTCTATATGCTCGGAGTTTTAAAACTATTATTATTGTGCATTGCTTCCTATATTCTATCAATAACTTAAAAGTAAACAAAAGAAAAAAAACAAGCACTGACAAAGCCAAGAAACTGCCAGCCAATGCTTGTCTTGTTGACACGCACCTGCAATGTTTATCTTTTATCAAACCTGAGGGAGTTCTTTCAGATGATGATTGTTTCTATGTCCAGTGTTTTTTCCATGCTGAAAAAAATTATTTAAACCTAAAAATGAACGCTTTTAATTTTAACAGCTAAAACTAAAGTAGAGATTGTACTGAGGGAAAATCTGATCCCAGCACCTAGGCTTCTACAGAACTCAGTAAGCGGCATTGCACACTTAGTAACCTACATGTAGTGCATCAAAAGAAAACAAATTACTTTAGGGAATTGGTCTTCATACTTAACACTAGTTTACTACGGTTAAATAATGATCATATTAAAGGTCAGTTGTTAATCAGTTAGCGTTCTAGGTTTTTATTTCGCTTATATTGTCAGAAAACTGCAACAAAATAAAGAAAAACATGGCATTTAACACTGGTCACTATTGTCATATACAGTCATAAAACTGATGTTCTGTAACTATAAAAATGATTAAAAATAGAAAAATTAAAAATCTCAAGAAATTATTTTTGGCATAATATATTTTAATGATTTCCAAGCCTAAAATAAATGTCATTTAAAGAGAGCAAAAATCCAATAACTGTCTTATTTTGTGAAAAACAGTTTCAGCAATATTATACTATTTACAGAGGTCAGAAGCAGTAGTTTACAAGAAAGGAATTATGCCAGATTTAGCTCTATACACGTTTTTTTTCTTGTTAAAGGAAATATCATATTTTATAAATAGAACAAATGTCTATATACATTATTTATACGGTCCATGTAGTAAAATACTTCTAGAAAAGCATGAATCAAAGTTATGTATAACCAATATGCAATTATAAAGTACCAGGTGCTTATTTATACTCCAAACACATACGGAACAAATTAAACTTTATTCATATATTTTAATGGCAATGTATGATACATGAGAATCCCCAAACAAATGTACATATGGTTTAGAACAAAAGAAGAATTATGTTCGAGCACAAACAGTAAACAGTTTAAACAGCAGATATTTAAATGTGTTTATTTTTCTCTAGAACTATGGGAATATGTTAAATATTTTTTTAAAGATGCCATATTATTTAGAATTTCATACATCTCTATAAACAACTGTGACAGGAAAAGATGAAACAGGAAAAACACAACAAATCAGAACTGAGGAAAAGTTTTCCCAACACCTTTTTGTACTCAAGAGGAAACCTTATTTACCTAGTCTTTCCAGCTAAGGCATTCCCTTCTCATCCAAAACATAGGCATTCATTGGAAAAAGTGCCAAGTTAGTCATGCAGCTCTTTTGTCAGAGCCATTCATAGCATATCACTTGCAACGTTATGGAAATATGTTTTACAAAACCACTGTCTGGACACAATACTGAAGACAAACAAGAGGATGTTGTTTTCCGAACCAGCACACACATAACTAAAGGTATTTATTGAGTGTCTATAAAAAATGTTATTACACATATAAATCACATATAGAAATGCAACATGGTTCCATGCACACAAACAAGTTACTTTGTGTATCAAAGTTATTATTATTCACTATGTTTCCCATTTAAAAATTTAGCTATACATATCAGATTAAAAAATATATAACTATGATTATATTAGGAGCTGAATAGGTGAAAATGAGGAAGCAATGTGCAAATATTCCAGAGCTAATGATTTAATGTCAAGGTAAAGATATGCACTCCGTACATTTGTTGGGTGACTATTGTTGCCTTCATCACTAAATGAGAATTAGTTAAAATATATAGTTCTCACTTGCACCAACAAACTTTACTCAATTGGGCAGCAAGGCATAGAGTAAGGAAAATATTTATCCATTTTAAACCTCCATCTCTGTGCCTCCAAACATGCAAAGAACCTAGTTTGCACTGTAAAAACCATAGATCAAACTTAGGTAAATGAATCTTTATTGATTAAACTGCTTTAGCATATTAGCAACACTGTAAAGTTCTTTCACAAATGATTATACAGAAAAGGATTTGGGTTAACCTAATCAGTCACCTGCATCACTAATGTTTATTTATGCAAGTATAGCTCACCACAGAGATTAAGAGCTTAATTTAATGGACATAGCCACGTTTCAACAATGGATGAAAGGTATAATAGTAAAGTCTTCCCTGAAAATCAATAAGGTTTACAATACCAGAGGGGGGGTAGATTGAGGCATAACCCAAGAACATGCTAGCAATAAGGTAGTGTGTAAATGCATAGGAATGTCTACCAATAGGGCTAGGGCAGACATTTATTTAGCTGGTAAATATGTAAGGGAAATTAAAGAATGTTTGTGTTGTTTTAGCTGGACAGGCATACAGGCCAACTGATAGTCATGAGTGCCACTCTCGGTTGACAAGAAAATTCAAGTTTTGCATAAAACATAACGTTCACTAAACGGGGGCATTTTTTTCAAAGACTTGCACTGCTCCCAAATATCGCACAAATAGAGCCAGAGGTCAAATAAATAGGTCTATATAATTTGTCATTGTATTGGCCTGCTCTTCATTATAAAATCATCACGTTGGATGGAACACTGAACTCTGTGAAGAGACACTGAACCACTATCATGTTAACTAGACGAAAAGGGTGCAACTTATTTTACATAAAACTGAGCATAAATGTATGTTGTACAAGCAAAAAAAATCAAACAAAATTTCCAGACAAAAAAATATTTTATGTTCCACTCGGCCCCACTTGACATCTTTTAGATATACTCGACAACAAACACAGACATGCTTCAGCACGGTTCAATTTCAAGAGAGTAAATTCAACTTTACAGGTGATAAACTGGGATTGATTGCCTACCTGAGAATTCCTGCTTCAAATAAAACGAAACCTCATTTGTTCTTTTGTCTATGTGCAATTCCCTGGATGCTATGCAGTGAAACTGGTAAGTCAGTGAGAAACTGACCAAAGAAGAACAGACTATTGAGCACGATGTAATAGATATTGCAAATTAGATCACAAGACAAGCGTGCACAAACATGGATTTCGTTATCGGATTGATTTTAGCTAAAATAAAAAAAAAAAGCAGCAGTGGAAATGATAAAAAACAAACACATAGAAAACCTATGAACATTATATTACCCAGAATTTTGAAAATTAAAAAAGAAAACCCCACTCACCCCCCAAAAAAGTCAGTCAGATTAGACAGCACTTCGCCACATTTAGTCCCTCATTACAAGCTGCATGAAGGGGTGTCCCCTAGTAGGATATTTCTCACAACAATTAAGAGTTTGCTGGCATCTCTAGGTCCAGATTTATCTGGTATGCAAATTCCGGACCTAATCAATTGCTTACCTGGTAATTCCAGGTGTGGAAACACCAGAGCCTTGTGTAGCGCTGTGGCAGCTGCTGATTCCCGCACATGTTAGCCCTCATAGCGCAGCACGGGAGAGAAGAAATCCTCCTGTGAAGGAAAAATTGCTCTGCCCTCCTGCCGCCGCAACCTACGGCCCACAGAAAAGACACCCAGCGCATTTACCAGCTGTCCAAGCATGTGGTAAATATGTGCAGATTTGGGCGTGGAGAATTGGGCGCAGTATTCCAGGGACCGGGTGTTAGTCCTCATTTCGAGGAAATAACTTAATCCCTTGTATCTTGCTGGAATCTGAGATTCCAAGTCTCGAGTTTATTTACAGCTTTTTCTAGGAACTTGTAATGAGTCTCTTAGTTGCACATTAGGACAGCAGCACTAAACTAGACCAAGATGACACTCAGACAAATTGAAACATACCAAAACCAACCAAACATTATATTGTTAGCCATGTTCTGGTGCTAATACTCTTCCTAAGAGTTCAGAATGTATGCTGTTCAATATCTTAAAGATTGCAATTGCATACAGACTTTCACCCTCACAATATATAATAACAGAAAACCTCCTACAATCCAACACTTACAACTTCACTAAAGGTAAGAAGTAACTTAGTATAGTTAAAATGTCAATAATTTTGAAGTAAGATTATGATAAAAGAAATGACTTGCAAATCATAGCCTAGTGGAGAGGAATCCGCCATTATGCATTTCTAAAAGTACTTTTCCTAAAGTATTTTTTTGTCATAAAGTGCTTTTTTTGGATGATGCAGAAATACATGTTTTAGTATGGAGAATAAATGTATGCACTAGGAATACAAGCAGATCCCACTATGGTAATAGCTGGAAGAGAAAAACCACTAAGTACAAAGACCTCCATCACAAGGAAAATAGCAGGGGTGAATGGAATGCTAATAAGTCACTGAGAAGCCTTAGGGATTGTAGTGGAAGCTAACAAGTCACAACTTTCATATTTTTGATTTCTATATGGCATATATAATGGACTTAATCTGATGAGCGCACACAGACCTTCAAATTCTCTATAGAGTTTCGATTTCCACCAGAAGTGATTTCTGAGCAAGAACCAACATCCCAGAGATGGGTAGTATAGCTTCTATGTAGACAGGAGTGGTGCCCTGTTCAAGCACAAAATTGCCACTTTAGTCATTTAAGATGGAAACAACCTTGGAAAGCTACAAGACAAATAATTAATAGCAAAAGATTTGCTTTGGCCTCTAGTATAACATAATGCAACATTTACTACTCAGGCCAAAAGAAGATAATGGTGAAAGTTACACAGCTAAATGTAGACCAACCTTTTCGAAACATTTTTTTCAAAAGACCGCAAGACAAGACTCCACTCTAATGCCCAGAATCTAGTTCACAAACTTGGAATACACTAATATCAAGATGCAACGTGATAAGGAGGGGGTGAAATAGAGCTCCCTTTGATTTACAGTTTACAAATAGAAAAATTAAAATGGAGAAATTAGGACCAAAAATGTATTGTAGCAACTGTTTCAATACGTTAATTATGGATCCTGATTAGTCTATTGTTATGGAGATGGGATCGTAACCTTACGAATGGGTACCACACCTGGTACCAGAATAACCTTTGAAAGGTCACTATGCCATCTCCATAACGATATCTAATGAGGACACATAAATAACATACATTGATTATACTACACTATAGCACATACTACAAACAACCTGAATGGATGAAATCTTGATCTACAGTCATTGCAAATAATTTCAAATATATTCAAACCTCTTTAGAGGTTAAAGGGATTTGTGTTACTAATTTGAATGCCTTCAAGAAGCAACAGTGTTCACATAAAATATGAAAAATGTATGCAGGATCAAAAACAGAATTAGTGCAAATGAAATCAAAAAGCACAGGATGACGAATTTGATCCAGTTATTGTTTGTGCGAGAAAGTAATATGTAACAATTTGACAGAAATAAAGATATTTAAACTCCTAAGAATCTGATACTACATTATGTATGTCGATTGTGAGCGTAAGACTAAATAATTATGGTGAACCTACATACTCTTGCATTAGAATACTTAGCTTTTAAAGAGACACTTTGCACTTAAAGGAATGTCAGGCAAGATTAAGTAAACACTTTGGTGCAGGTAAAAATGGATGAATTGTTAATGGTGGTCAAAGGAAGGCAAAAAGGCGACAAAATGTAAACGTATTATTCCAACAGAATGGAGAAAGCCATAAAATCTGTGCCATCATTTACACATGCAATCTTATTATTTGTGAGAGCATCTCCCTAAACCTATCCATGTCACATGGGAAAAATTGTATCAGTGTTGGGAAGTTGATAAATTAACTGATGATGCTGTTGATTATGCTAATCATATTAAACGGGGGGAGATGGAAGTTTGGGATATTACTTCTTCCATATATCATTATATTCTCAATCAAGAAGTGGGGAGGGAATCCTGCTGGTCTGGGAGGATTCAGGGGTAACCACTCTATTCCAGCAACGCTCAACCAAACTTTTCAGCCGTGAGTAGTGTGTGTTATTCACCACTATGTTATTGTTGCTTGGGCGTCATCATCATTGTGTTTCGCACATGGGTACTCGCTTCCCTAGGTGAGTACCACCTCCTCTTGAGGGAAAGTACTGGTGGAATCCATCTAGGAAGTTCTAAAATTACCTCCTCTATCTTCAAATAAAATACTGATGTTTTTAGGAAGTGTGGATAAACCGTGACATCAGTAAAAAATGATTATCGTAATATTAAAAAGTCCCATACTTTCAGTTTGACAAAAAATGTTGATCTCATTTTGGTCAGTCTTTTACTCACATATCCGTGGTTCGCAGTGTGTACATCAGACAAAGTTTCTCTGGCTTCTTGTAGCCTATACTCTTGTTCTTCTAAGGTGCATTGCCTCATGATAGTATACCAGAACAGGTGAGGAGAAAATGGTGGGGGTCCTCTCAATGACTAAGTGACTAAAAGAAGGAGCATCCAACCACAACTGATTCCTATTAGGCAATGCACCTTAAAAGAACAAGAGTATAGGCTACAAGAAGCCAGAGATATTTTGTCTGACGTATAAACTACGGACCACGGATACGTGAGTAAAAGACTGGCGTGCCTAACAGAAAGTATGGGACTCGCATAACCCAAAAAAGGTCCTGATGAAGGCATAGAACCAATAGGGCTTGGGAAGCCGAAACATATAGACCATTTTTAATATTACGATAATCATTTTTTATTTATGTTACGGTTTATTCACACTTCCAAAAAACATCACCCCCTTTTTTTTTTAATCTTACCCCAGTATCTTGCTCTTAAATTAAAGTAAGTTTTTGAAGATACAGGAGGTAATTTCAGATTTTCTTAGACTGATCCCACCGCTACCTTAACTCGAGAGAAGGCTGTTTGATTATGCCTCATTTGTGCTTTCTTTCTCCTGGCATCTGAAGAAAATAGGCCAGAACAATATTTCTGTGCAATGCAGCAGGTACCACCCAAGACTGTGGTTATGAACTGCAGGCAAAACAGATCTTACCATATAAAATGTGTGCTATCTTGAGGTGATAACTTCCCAGAGAGTAACACAAAATAATTACACAAGCAGTTCAATTTAAACAAGGGATGCCAAAAAATAAACTATTGTTTGTGGCTTGTGCAATTTTTGTAAGGTTTCTTACAGATGTGGGGCATCCATGATGAACCCCAGAGTCTGGGGAGAATTCACAGGGACAGAGCTATTATAACTGAAAATACTCGGATAATGAAGCCTCCTCATGTTTAACAATTTAAGAGCCTTTTGGAGTGAAGCAGAACAAATAAGTTCAAACTTCAACCCTCAAGCTTCAAAACTCAAACAGAAAATGATATGGCAGAGGTTGTGTTCACTGTGGAATTTCACCCAAGATCTGAATCTTAAAACTTAGGAGTAGCTGCATTATTTTAAGTATAGCATTTTTAAGTTGCTAATGCGAAGATGAAATAGTACGGCCATGCACTACAGCTGATCTAGCATTACCAACACCATTTGCAGTAGCGGGTGAAAGAAGTAAAAAAAAAGAAAAAGAAAAGCTAACAAAATTGTACACCAGTGCAGTACGAGCAAGGACCTTTAAATAACAGCAGCTAAGCAAAAGAGCCAGCCAATCTCTCATGGAAGAGAAAGACTGTCCCTCAGGGAGGAATCAAGAGGACTGAAAACAGGAAAGCTTGACAGAGAATTGGAGATGAATGAATGAATGCATGATGATGATTTCTAAAGCGCACAGATACCTCAGCTGAGGTGTCCCGGCGCTGACAACCCTAGGACTTCCACCTCTTGGTAGAAAAAGGCATCAGAAAGCCCCACATAAACAGGTGTCAGATTTATCATCTAGTGTGTTCCCGATCCTCAAACGATTCAGAAGCAGAGATTGCAAACATATGAGCTTACCTTTAAATACTAGATCAAATCTGTTGTTGGGGGAGAATACTTAAAGCAAACCAGCTAGTACCAGACTGAGAACAGCCTCTGGCAAAATCTGGTGGTATGAAAGAAACATAGGAAGGATAGGACAGGTCTGTATATTTTAATGACAAAAGCCAGATTAATAGTCCATAACACACCTCTTTCAAGCTGGGGGACGTCAATTGCACCTGAGACAGTGTATTTGAACTTCCTTGGAAGAATACTTTTACTCGAAAAAAGCAATGTAAAAGCATATCCTCTGGAAAAAGGTTTCTGTCTGTAGGATAGGCATTAGCATTACATTGCTCTAGAGAGAATTAAATCTTAAAAGCAGAGTAAAGAGGGTAGGAGCCCGACACCTACTTTGAGACTGATAATACTACAACTAGTTAGGTGCAAAGAAACCATAATGTTAAAAATGGGAGCAGAACAGCATGCAAACCACCTAGTTAGGTTTACACAGAAAAAAAAGCACCCGACCCCTTCTTCATATTTTAGTATAACCTACAGCGTGTAGTCAGACTAAGTCTTTGTATAATAGCTGTATATAAGTCTCAAAGAAAGTTATGTAGTATTACTGTAATACAAGATTATCATTGACACCTTTCTCCAGATCAGAGTATATAAAGATAGTATTCAGGGATACCCAATTATGACAGCAATGTATTGGTGCTGTAACAAGTAAATCACTAGCAACATTCAAATCTAATAAGACTTTAATTGAAGTTATTTAACATATAGTTGTGGACTAAAAATATGTATTATCTACTTGGAAATTGAAAAATCTTTGAAATCTTGTACTGTAAATGTCTAACTGAAGCTGCAATTAAAGCAGAAATCTCACTGAGTTATTCGCCTTCTTCGCCACAGATACAGGAGTACAATTCGTAATCAACCTTCACCTAACAAAAACATGGCTCTGCTGGCTTACAAACATTGACATTTCATGTCATAAGGCCCTTCGAAGAAATGATGCTTTATCTTGGAGGCAATTTCACCTGAAAATGTCCACTTCATAATGTGGTGTAATTGCGTTGATGGTCCTGGATAAACTTGCAAATTCTATCTCCGGCGCTATATTTCATAGGATAAGAAGCAAACATATTTTGAGAAGTTTGAATTTCAGAGGAGAGGCTGCTGATAGTAATTTGCAGGCTGTTGAGCCGAATGAGTAGTTACTGCCATGGGATAGCCTGTTACTTGTGGGAAGTTCGAAGTAGTGTTCTGATAATTAGGCATTTCCACTGCCATTCCCATGTGCTGTGTGTATGCTGGAGCACCCACTGTTGACTGAAGGCCTCCGTTCTGGTTCATATACGAGGTGTTGGAAATTGAATCATGCACAGTGCTGTTAAAGAAATAAAATAAAGTTTTACTATTATACATTTTAAAAGCAGCAGAAAACATTTTAAGAACAACAAGGAAGGAAAATGCTACTTACCAGTATGCTTATTATATCAAACAAAAGGCTCAGGGGAAGAAAAAATGTTAAAAAATTGGAAAGATATCCAATATATTATATAGAAAAGCCCTTCACCACAGCCTCATGGTATCAAAAATATATACGTTTATTTATTCTGACAATTCAAAAAGTTTTATTTAGACATATAAATAATCTCAAGCAAGAAAAACGCTGGTGTACAAAAAACAATACATATAAACCAGACAGGTGGCAACAACAATACATATCACATAGGAGAAAGGAACACCATAAACATAAATGCTGTGTCCTTATATTAATTTAAGCCACAGAGAAGCGTCGACGACGTTTCGACCGATACGTTATTTAACTGTCATCTTCAGGACTGAAAAGTGTTCTTGTGCAAGAGATCTTCAGTTTTAAAATCGGAAAGATAGATCAATATAAATTCGGGTCCTCCAGAATCAATGTTCAGAAACGCAAAAAGACAGATAAATGCACGATAAATTCTAGCTACTTAATAGCATGTAGTGGACATCATCAAGACATTCGCCTGGCCACCAAATGACCACATTGGTGATATAGGAATTTGTTCACCAATTCATCGTCTGCAGGCGCCTTTCGGATTCAAGAACGCCAACAGGTTTCGACGTGCATCAAGCCGATGGCTCACCATTGTGGTCATTTGGTGGCCAGGCGAATAAATAAACGTATATATTATTGATACCATGAGGCTGTGGTGAAGGGCTTTTCTATATAATATATTGGATATCTTTCCAATTTTTAAATTTTTTTTCTTTCCCTGAGCCTTTTGTTTGATATAATAATAATTTGTCCCGGGTTTCGGGTATGTGGACAGCCCCTGTGGTTGTTAATCACTTACCAGTATGCATGTAGAGCTGCAGATTTCTACACTTTGCATTAGATCGCTACCTTGGGCTCGGATGAGTGCATGTTGTCGTTGTCTTGGAAGAAGTAATTGTAGTCACGAGATAGGCGACTCCTCCCTATGACGATAGTGCGTGTGGGCATCGGCTCCATCCTTAGATTGTTTTTTCGCCATGTTGGGAAATGACGGAGTTAGTAGAAAGAAAGAAAGGATGTCCATGCGTGTATTTCTAATTAAGATAAAACTGGAACAGATACAGGTCCCGGGGAGGCGGGAGGGTGTGTAGAAATCTGCAGCTCTACATGCCAAGAACAGATGCATACTGGTCAGTAGCATTTTTCATTCGAGGCATATGAGCTGCAGATTGTACACTTTGCATCGATTGTGCAGTAGTGTCTCCCCTAGCGGTGGTCCCCTGTATCTGTTTCAATAGTTTGAAAGAGTTTTGAGGACAGCTAGGCCTACTGCAGCTTGCTGCTTGGCTTGCACATCAACACAATAGTGATTAGTGATGGTGTGTGTTGTAGACCATGTTGCTGCCTTGCAGATGCCTTCTAGGGGAATGTTCCCTAAGAAAGCCACGGAGGCTCCTAGTTTGCGTGTGGAGTGCTCTCTAGGAGGAACGGTTAATGTGCGTTTTGCCTTGTAATAGCATATTTCTATACATTTAACAATCCACCTGGCAATTCCCAATTTAGAAATGGGGTTGCCTTTATGTGGTAGAGAGAAAGCTACAAATAGTTGCTTTGGTTTGCGAAAGGATTTTGTCCTATCAATGTAATAGAGAAGAGCTCTTTTGACATCTAGTGTGTGTAGAGCTCTCTCTGCTACAGAGTCTGGGTTTTGAAAAAACACCGGTAACTCTACAGATTATTTTAGATGAAAAGGAGTAATTACTTTAGGAAGGAATTTAGGATTAGTCTTTAGAACCACTTTGTTACGGTGTAATTGTCAGAATGGTTCTTGTAAAGTGAAAGCTTGAATCTCACTAACTCTTCTAAGAGAGGTAATAGCAATGAGGAAAGCTGTTCTCCATGTGAGAAATTGCAGTTCACATTTGTGTAAAGGTTCAAAAGGGGGTCCCATGAGCCTGGTAAGAACAATGATTAGGTTCCACTCTGGAGAGGGTGGTAACCTAGGAGGAATAATTCTTTTTAATCCCTCCATAAAAGCTTTTATTGCTGGTACTCTAAACAACGACATATGTTTTCTGTTTTGTAGGTATGCCGCAATGGCTGCAAGATGTAATCATATAGATGAATATGCCAGATTACATCTCTGTAAATGGAGAAGGTAACTGATAATATTTTGGATGGTAGGATCCAAAGGATCAATTTGATTATTAGTGCAGTAAATGGCAAATCTTTTCCATTTAGCAGCATAGCAAGCTCTAGTAGTAGGTATTCTGGCTTCTTTAATGATATTCATACAGTCTGGTGGCAGGTGAAAGTAACCAAACTCTAAGACTTCAGGAGCCAGATCGCCAGATTCAGTTGACTTGGATCTGGATGCCTGATGTCTCCATGGTTCTGCGTTAGCATGGATGGTGTTAGAGACAGTTTTTGGTGTGGAACTAGAGAAAGTTCTAGCAGTGTGGTGAACCACGGATGGCGTGCCCATGTGGTAGCTACCAGGATCAGTTTGAGAGACTGTTGTCTGAGCTTGCGTACCACTAGTGGTATTAGTGGGATTGGCGGAAAAGTGTACGCAAATCTGCCTGACCAGTTCATCCATATCGCATTGCCTTTGGACAGCGGGTGTGGAAACCTGCCGGCGAAGGTTGGGCATTTTGCGTTTTTGTGTGTGGCAAACCGGTCTATGTCTGGATGACCCCACTTGTGAAAGAATGGTTGAAGAACTTGCTGATGTAGTTCCCATTTGTGAATCTGTTGTGTCTGTAGACTGAACAGATCGGCTATCTGATTATGAACTCCTGGAAGGTGTTCTGCAAGCAGATATAGCTTTTGTGGAATGGCCCATCTCCAAATGTTTTGTGCAAACTGGGACAGCTGCAGGGAATGCGTGCCTCCTTGTTTTTGTATGTAGTACATGGCTGTCGTGTTGTCCGTCCGGATTAAGACCGCTTTGTTCCGTATGTGCACTTGAAAGGACTTTAGTGCTAGAAAAATTGCCAGCAACTCTAGGTGATTGATGTGAAGCACCTTTTGTTGAGCGGTCCATCTTCCCGGAGTTGTGTGGTGGAGCAGATGTGCTCCCCTTCCTGTCAGGGATGCATCCGTTGTCAGTACTATCTGTGGAACTGGCTACAGGAACGGCTGCCCTGTGGACACATTTTTGGTGTTCCACCACTGCAGAGAGCGATGTGTGCAGCTGTCCACCAACACCAAGTCTGTTAGTTGTCCTTGTGCCTGATTCCACTGATGTGCTAGACATTGCTGCAATGGGCGCATTTGCAGTCTTGCAAATGGTACAATAAAAATGCAAGATGCCATCATGCCTATTAATTGCAGGAACACTCTGGCTGGAAGAGAGTGTTGGTTTTGAAACCTTGTAACTAAGGCTTGGATGCTCTGCATCCTTGCTGGACTGGGATAAGCTAGAGCTGTATTGGTGTTTATGGTAGCCCCTAGGTATTGATGTACATGAGAGGGCTGGAGATGTGACTTGGTGAAGTTGATTGTAAACCCCAAGTTGTGCAGTGTTTGAGATGTGTGTTGGACACACTGATTGAGTGACTTGGCTTTTATGAGCCAATCGTCTAAGTATGGGAAGACGTGGATATGTTGTCTTCTGAAAGGTGCTGCTACTACTGCTAGGCACTTTGTAAACATTCGTGGTGCAGTTGTGACCCCGAATGGAAGGACTTTGAACTGATAGTGTTGTCCTTGTAGTACAAATCTGAGCTACTTCCTGTGAGAAGGATGTATGGGAATGTAGAAGTAGGCGTCCTGGAGATCTAGTGTGGTTAGGAAATCACCTTGTTGCAACAATGGGAGCACTTGTTGTACAGTGATCATGTGAAAATGATCTGAGTGTTTATACAGATTGAGAGGCCTCAGGTCTAGAATTGGTTCTAGTGTTCTGTTCTTTTTGGGTATTAGGAAATAGAGTGAGTAAACCCCTGTTCCTTGATGTTTTAACGGAACTAGCTCTATTGCATCTTTTTGCAGCAATGAGAGAACGTCTTGTTGGAGCAGCCTTATATGTTCTGTGGACATTGGACGCTGACTGGGTGGTATATGTGGAGGGGTAACTGTAAGCTCTAGGCAGTAACCATAGTGGATAATTTGTCTTACCCACTTGTCTGTTGTGATGAAATTCCAGAAAGGTAGGAACTGTGTTAGTCTGCCGCCTAGAGGAGTGGAATGCTGTTGGGGGAGCAGAAGGAAGTCACTGTTTTGTGTAGGGAGAGGTTCAACTATTATTTCCTTGACCACTTCTCTTGTTGTTGTTGCCTCTGTAGCCTCCTCTAAAATATCCTTTATTAGAGGATGTTTGTGTATTTGTTTTAAAAGAAGCTCAATTGTCTGCTCCAGCTTGTTTGGAGCCTCCTCTGTAAAAGGAGCGACGAAAGGAGCCTCTTGCTTGGGTGGACTGCAGAGCTCCCATAGACTTGGCTTTGTCAGTGTCTCAAGTGCTGTGTCTACCTCTGGACCAAACAATTGTTGTTGGTTGAATGGTTGATTTAAGATAGTAGTTTGCACATCTTGCTTAAATCCTGAAATACGTAGCCACGCGTGACGTCTGAGGAGGACACTGGTGTTTATTGCTCTGGATGCATTATCTGCTACATCTAGTGCGTATTTAATAGAGGCATTTGATATAAGCTTACCCTCTTGTATGAGGTCAACTGCTTGTGCCTTATATTGGTCAGGTAGATGTTTGAAGAGCTTCTCTAGCTGATCATAGTGAGCCCTGTTGTACCTTGCGAGGAGGGCCTGTGTGTTAGCGATGCGCCATGTATTGCTAGCTTGGGCAGCTATTCTTTTCCCTGAAGCATCTATGATCTTTGAGTCCTTATCAGGTGATGGTGCTTCACCTGATGTTTGGGAATTCGCTCTTTTTCTAGCGCTTGAAACTACTAGGGAGTCTAAGGGTAGCTGTCCTTTAATGTAGGCAGGATCTGCAGGAGCTGCTCTGTACTTTCTCTATCCTTGGGTTTATAATTCTAGCTCTTACAGGATTTTTAAACACTTCTGGTGCATGTTTAATGAATCCTTTAATCATTGGCAGTATTTGCACAGATTTTTGGGATTGTTCAAAAGTGTCTAGTAAAAAATCTTCCTCTGCCTCATCTGAATGCATGGTGACATTGTGATAGATGGCAGCCCTATTAATCAAGTGTCCAAACCCAATATGGTCTTCTGTAGGAGAAGGTTTAGATGGATATACATGTGATTCAGGAATATCTGGTACATCCTGTGGGTTTGGATATTCCCAGTCTGGTGAACCTGTTGGGTAGGGAAAAGGGTCATCTGGGTGTCTCCCACCCCCCATGCTATACTCATCATCATTATCTTGATGAGGTGTATGTTGTGGAGAATGAGGATGAGAATTTTGAGGTGAAATGTTTAGAGGAAGAGCAGGAGAAGGAGATACAGGAGAAGAAGGGTGCATAGGAGATGTGGCAGAGTCCTTCTTCTTGACAGGCACTGGAAGTGTAGGTGCTGTATCCGACTTCCTCTTCCTGTGTGGTGTAGTGGAAACATGTCCTGTTTCTGGATCAATGTAGATCCTTTTTTGTAAAGGATATGGTTGGAAAAGCTCCTCTTCTTGAGGCACAGCCTTTGCCGCCGATTTTGTCGGTTCCAACCCTGTTTTTTGCTTGTCTTTAGACTTAGGAGCCGATGTTGAGTTCTTTGGCGTAGCTTTCGGCACCGGAAATATTGTCTTTGGAACCCGAAGCCTGTTTCGTGGACTTGGAAGGATCGGAAGCAGGATTTGTTTATTTCGGCATCGAGGGTATCGGCCTTGGAGTGGAAGCTGTTTTCGGGGCATCGGAAACATGCTTCATTGTTTTCTGAGCCGCTTTGTCTCTCGGAGTCAACGGTTTCGGAGTGTCTTTCGGAACCGGGACTTCCTTTTGTTTCGGTGCTGAGGGAGCAGGTGGTATCGGCACATGCGACTGCGCCCCGCAGACAGAGTGTTGACCTTTGCTTTTGATTTTGGTGTTTGGGCTGGGGTAGGGTCAGTGGTACTCACGCGTTGACCTGAAGGTATGGAGTCATCGGAGTCATCTGCCCCAGATACGATCTGGAGATCATCGGAATCTTCCTCCGGGACACATGGACCTTTGTCGAAGATATCCATTGGTTCCGGCGCTGATCTCTGCATGTCTTGTTGACGGGCCCTCCGATCCCGAATGGTCATTTTCGATCGAAAGGATGCACAGGCTGTGCACCTGGATTTGTCGCGTTCTGGCGATAAGCACAGGTTACAGACCTCATGATGGTCACTGTGTGGAAATTTTGCTCCACACTCGGGGCATTTTTTGAATGGCGTCCTTTCCATGAGGAGTAGGCCTCACGGCGTGGGTAGGTCCAACGGCCCGCGTCGACGACCGGAATCGAGCGGTTTAAGTCGAGTCGATGTTTATTGGTATAGAAAGTTGTTTGGTGAAGTTTGAATAAAATTTTACGCGTCGAAGTACTTGAAGGGTAGATTTCGAACCAGAGCGGAACAGTTTCATCCGAACCCAGTGGCGGAAAAAAATAATCTAAGGATGGAGCCGATGCCCATGAGCACTATCGTCCAAGGGAGGAGTCACCTATCTCGTGACTACAAAGACTTCTTCCAAGACGACAACAACATGCAATCATCCAAGCACCAGGTGGCGATCTAATGTAAAGTTTAGAATCTGCAGCTCATATGCCTCGAACATAAGTTTATTGTTATTTAAGCATTAGTGGTGCTTGGCCGAAAATGTACTAATCTTGCAACTGGGTTTAAATAAAAGGAATACTGAATGCTGTGTTTGCCAAAAAATCTTATCAACTGGATAGTAATGTGATTCAAATAATCATGGTGTTAAGTTAAGGAGGTAGCTGAAGAGCAAGTTATTTACCTTTGTTACTGCCTTTTCTGGAAGATACTTTCTAGCTGCAGATTCCTTACCTTAGATTATTTCCCAGGGTTGAGACTGAATCAAGAAAATCTTGAGCATTACCTCTGCGAGCCAGTAGGTGGTGTCCTTCGGCTCCGCATCATCATCTACTCTGGAAAGGACGTGCGCTGTGCCTAGAAAGGTGCCACCCCAACGTGCTGACATCAGTTTCTTTTCGTGACATTTCTGTGCCAGAAGCACTGCCATAACAGAATGGTAATGGACTAGTGTGGAGACTAAGGACTGACAAGGGTCACCCTATGTGGAGAAATCCATTCGCAGAGTGGGCAGGATGGGAGGGTTGATGAAGAATTTGCAGCTAGCTAGATCTCAACCAGATAAGACGTTACCCTAGGTAAGCAAATTGGTCATCCAGTAGAGACTTCTAATTGCAGATTCCTTACTTTAGAATAGATAACCATCAATACCTCCGCAGAGCTGAGTCTGCAAACAGAAATAAACCAGGACGTGCTGGAGGACCAAACTGGCAAAATGCCTGTCACGATGGAACTGACTGTCCAGGCAGTAGTGCTTGGTACACTTGTGCAGAGACGCAGACAGGAACTAACACAGTGGTCACAGCCTTGGCTGTGGGGGAATGAGCACATACGCCCAGTGAGGAAATGGAGTGTATTATATGGTGTGGTTGTGCAACCTCACCGTGCAATACATTTACCAACTCCTTTAGGGCCCTTAGGTTTAGTTTGTCAAGCCTGCAGCTCAACCCTGAGAAGCTGTGGCTTTGAAGAGCAAGGTTTGCACAGAGGAACAAGAGTAAAGCATTTAAACAGCCATAAAATAATGCAAATAGAAATATTTCAACTTACAATAAGCATTGACAAAGTCAATAGGTCTCGACTATGGGTGAATTATTTGCTTTGGCATTCGGGTTGAAGTCGTTAACAGGAGGGCGGGTGTGAGCCTTGAATTCGATCCGCTTGGCCATTGGTAACCAATGTAACCGCCGTATAGCACCAGCTGTTGATCAGCTACGCGGGAGCCCCAGCAGGGCTCTGACTGCTGCATTTTGGACTCGCTGCAAGCGCACTACCTCAGCCTGATTAGCCCCTAGGAGGAGCAAACTGGCATAATCCAGCCTAGATAAGGTGGCCGCTTGAACGATCAACTGACGGGTAGGGTGGATCAAAAAACCCCAGCAGGGGCCTAAGTCCCCGAAGAAGGCCGAAGCAAGTGCCGGCCACTTTCTTGGTGTGATCCTGGAAGCTGAGAATAGAATCCATCCATACCCTTAGGTTTTTTACCACCGTCTTAGGGGTGGGTGCACTACCAAGGGTGATGGGTCACCATTGCTCACTCCATAGTCCCCTGTCTCTCCCCACCAGTAACACCTCTGATTTATTGGTGTTAAGCTGGAAGTAGTTGGTGGTCATCCACTCCATGACCGTAGCCAGGCTGCTCCTAAAATTGGAGGCGTCCCGCGTGGTCTCGTCAGAGAGGGTCACCACCAACTGGGTGTCTTCAGCATATGGGACCATAGTAAGGCCTTTATTCCTAGCCACTGTAGCAAGAGGTTCAACATACAGATTAAATAGTACAGCACTCAGGGCAGAGCCCCGAGGCACACCCTGCCCGATGGACTGGAAACAGGGGGCAGTCACTTCGAATGTTCTCCCTGATAGGAAAGTTCTAAACCATTCTAATCTAGGCCAACGTCACCAGCTTCCTTCAGACGATGTAAAAGAATCTTACGGGAGACCGTGTCACTGAGATCAAGCATTATCAGTGCCGCAGTGTGCCCTGTATTGAGAATGGTCCGCAGATGTTCGGTCACAACCAAGAGAGCAGTCTCCATACTGTAACCAGGGCGGAAGCCATTCTGGGAGGGATCCAAGCGGCCGTTAATATTCAGGAACCCCGTTAAGATGTTATTTGCGTGAGCCTCCGCGATCTTGGCTACCCATGGTAGGAGGGATATAGGACGAACATTTTCCAACTTAGCCGGGTCCAGCGAAGGTTTTTTAAGTAGAGGAACCACCATAGCCTGCTTCAATAGCTCAGGGACAACAGCTGTGGAAAAAGATGTATTAACAACCTGGCACAAAGGAGCCAGGAGCGCAGATAGGAAGTCCCTAAACTGGGCAGGTTTCAAAGGGTCTACCGAAGAGCCAGATTTGACTTGAACACTCAGTAGTAAGAATTCTTCCTGCGAGATGGAAGGAATAACCTCCAAAGAATGAAAAGGAGGAGGTCCGTGAGGAGCAATGGGAGATGAAGGCACCAGAGGGTCAGACCTATAGATTGTTTCCACTTTATTAACAAAGAAAGTCGCAAGGTCCTCACAATGTTGCCCAGGCATAATTACGGAGGCAAAAGAGTTTTTCCTAACTCTGAGACCGTTAAGTATTCTGAAAATACACTTAGCCAGATTGAGGCTTCACTTGATTTTGTTGGCGAAGTAAGCCGCCTGGACAGGATGTATAGTCCTATGGTAGCTCTGAAAAGCGGCCTGGTAGCACATTTTTGCCACGGGGTCATAGTCCTTTCTCCAGGCACTCTCAAGCTTTTTACAAGGTTTACGTATTGCGGCCAGAGAATCGTTAAACCATGGGTTAGAGTCAGAGTTACTGCCTTTAGACCATTTGGCTGGAATGAGAGAATCAAGAGCATGAAGAATCCAATTACAGACTGATCTATAGGACAGGTCGGAGTCACTGTGCAGTTTAGGAGGGTGTACAGAAAAAAGGGCAAGAAAATCCTCAAGCTTCAATTTACGCCAAAGGCGTTTAAAAGAGGGCAGTTGAGAGGCTCCATACAGGGGCTTGAAGATCGGGAAAGACATAAAAACCAAAGAATGGTTAGACCAACATACTGGACTAGGTGTATTGACAGAAGCAAAGGGAATATTAGAGAAGACAGGGTCCAGCAAGTGACCGGTAGTATGGGTGGGGCATGAAACCAATTGAATTAATTGGCAAGCCGCCAGGTCTGCGAGCAAGCTGCCAATTCATTATCATGTTGGAGGTCAAAATGCAGGTTAAGGTCTCCCAAAATGCTGAAATTCGCTGTGCTCATTGGCAGAGTACTGGTGACATCAATAAGAGCAGATTTGAACACCTTAGCTGGCCCGGGGGGGGGGGGGGCGATAGACTAACAACCCTGACAATGTCGGATGAGGGCTAAAAGGGCTTTCAGATTGCTTTGAGTACTGGGGTGGTATGCCTAGATACCATACCGTATGTTTGTGCAATACAAGGCAAGTACAACTTTTTATACTTAGCAACTGAGCTCACTTTTCTCGATACATTAACAGTTCCACACACTGAAAATTTTTAGGCCCAAAGTAGTATTACATGGGTTTCTTTTCTATGGGAAAAAATGGTTATCTGTTTTGAAGGCAAGTACTCGGACTCACAAGGGTGAGTTTTGGGTGTTAGGACCAAGGTTATCCAAGGTCTAGAAGGACACTGAAGTTGCACCACCAGCGGCACTGAGGCGGTCGGGTGCAGAGTGCAGGGGCCCAATGTTAGTCAAAGAGGCTAAGGGGGCATTCGCTTAGGAACTGCTGACTAGCAGGCCACTTGGGTGTGGGAGCAGAGCTCCTGGGGTTAAGGTCAGCACTGCAGGGACCAACAACCAGCACAGAAGCTGTACCAACAGCGGCACTGGGGCTGCCGGGTGCAGGGTGAAAGTCAGATGTCCTGAAGGAGGACCGCAGGCTGGAGAGGTAAGTTGGAATCTTGGGGGATGCCTGGGCACTGACGGTTGGGTCATCCAAGGCCGTGGGGTGTCAGGTGCAGGGGTGTCTTCTGTCATTGGGTTTTCTTACCAGTTTCGGTCGCGGTCGGGGGACCCTTCAGGTGTAGGCTGCAGGCGTCATCTTGAGGCAGGTTGGGGTTCACCAGATCCCAGGTCAGGATCACTGGGGAGATCTCCTTGGGGTGTTGGGCAACTCGGACTTGGGCAGTGGGCGTCAGGTGTAGAGTGGTGCAGAATCACAGAGACACCAGTAAGTGGATTCTGGAGGTGAATCTTGGGTTGAGCAAATCCGGTGCCCATGATAGTCTGTGGGAAGGTTGTAGGGCAAGTCCTCTTGGCTCTGGGGGGGGGTCACTGGGTGCTGGACTCACTTGGGTTCTTGCTGAAGGCAGGTCGTAAACAGGACAGGCTGGTAGGGCTGGGGCCAACACAGTTTTGTGTCCTCTTCTCCTTCCTGGGTCAGCAAGGCTCTTCGATCCTTCTTTCTTCCTCAAATCTGAGAAGGCAAGGTTCAGGGCCGCCCTTAAAAACTAAAAATAGGGGCGTTAAAGAGGTGTGCAGGTTGGGACCTATGGGTCCCTTCCTTGGGGTGGGTACACCCCCTAATATGCCACCCTCCAGTGGAAGGGATCATGAGCCTCGCTTTAATTGGCCAAGTCCCCTCATCTTCAAGATGGAGGGGACTGAGATGTGTGCTTCACCTCGCCTCCCCACCTGAGGGTTGGGGTTGGCAAAGGTGGGGGAGGCGATTTCCCGCCAATTCTTCCACCCAAAGTGGGGACCAGAACCGGTGGGAGCCACTTGTTGGGGTAGCAAAAGGCAGAGACAGCTTTCAAAGGCGGCAGGCCTTTGAAGCTTCCCCTTTCATAGTCCCAGCCCATCCTGGAGGAGGAGGTATGACACCTCTGCCCAGGATGGGCTTTGTTTCTGGACCCAGAGAGCAGAGGCTCTCTACCCAGGGATCCAGAAAACTGTCTGGTGGTGGCAAATGGCAGGAACCACACCAGGGCTGGGCTATTTTCAGGGGGGGGGTAGGGGGGCATCTCTAAGATGCTCTCTAAGTGCATTTTACATTAAATCGCACACTGGAATCAGTGTGGGTTTAATGTGCTGAGAAGTTTTATATCAAACTTCCCAGTTTCTAATAAAGCCATTTGGGAGCGTGGAGTTCGTAATGACCAACTCCCAGACATATACTCTTTATAGCTTTACTACACTTGAAAGGTCTAAGAATTAACTTAGACACTGTATGGGTACAGGGCTCATGCCACTGTACCCTCACCTTAGGATGAGTACGCCCTGCTAAAAGGGTGACTTACCTAGGCCACAGGCAGTGTGATTCAGGCATGGCACACAGGAATGTGTGCCATGGCGACTCTTCACTTTTCTCCGCACCAAAACACAAAGCCTGCAGTGGAAGTGTGTGTGTTAAGGTGCAGTGCCTTTAAGAGTGGCACAATAAGTGCTGCAGCCCTTAGAGATCTTCCCTGGTCACGGTACCCATGGTACCTTTTATAAGAGGCTAACTGGTGGCCAGGGATGTGCCAATTGTGGATACAAATGTACAGTCTTGGGAAGGAACACAGGTGCTGGGAACCTAATTGGCAGGGACCCAGTCCACATCAAGCTACATTGCATCAGATGTCAGGAAAAAAATGGGGGGTAACCATGCAATGAGGGGCACTTTCCTACAACAAGCATTGGTTTTCTACTGAATTTTACACTTTGTAGGGCTTTTCTATGGAAGTGGTCCTAATGCAAGGGATGAAGGCTGCTTAAGATGCTCAAAGGATGCTGTGGATGTGATGCGATCGAAAAGGGTTTTTGCTGCGACTACTCCTCGATCCATAAAGGCGTTGAGATGGTCCTGGTTACAGGGTCAACGTCTCACTGAGTGTCCTTGGTGCTTTCAGAAGGCAATTTTCCAATGGACTACCGATCACTCAGTTATGCGGTCAAAGGCCAATACTTCCTTGGCCGATAACTCGTCCTCTAAGGATCCAAGATGCACTTCAATAACAATGCCGGGTTCACTGAAAATGGGTGCAACTTTGTGCATCTCCCACTGATCCCTGGTGCTGCAAGGCACGGGTTGAAGATTGTGGGCTACCAACTTGCCCCAGCAGGCTTCGCAGTTGCTGTATCTCTGTGCTGTTAACAGGAGTCCATCTAACTGACCCCTGCAGTCTCTTGGCTTTGACTGGGCTCTGGAGTGGACTTCTACTTGAGCAGGACAAAGCAGGTACAGTCCCTCTTCTTTGCTAGTTCCACGGTGCAACAGGGCAGTCCTCCTCGCAGTCCTCCTTCCAGTCCAGTCGAGATCAGAGTTTGAGGTGCCTGGGGTGCCCATCTCA
The DNA here is from genome assembly GCF_964261635.1 of Lissotriton helveticus. NCBI lineage: Eukaryota > Metazoa > Chordata > Amphibia > Caudata > Salamandridae > Lissotriton > Lissotriton helveticus. The sequence continues at coordinate 1,136,866,137 of NC_136061.1, read as the reverse complement.
TGTTCAGAAACTAACCTCAGGGCAGGATGTGGCTGGTTGCCAATGAGCTACCAGGTTCCTTCCCACCTGATGACCACTTCAGACGGCGGAGAGGTCTAGGAGGATGAGTGCTGCAGCCTCCCCATTGTCTAGCAGGGTCCTGATGTCGTCGGTGGCGGCGATGAGGGCAGTCTCGGTGCTGTGGTTGCTGCGGAACCCTGACTGGGAAGGGTCCAGGATTCTGTTCTCTTCGAGGTATCGGGTTAGCTGTCTGTTAACGTTTTTCTCGATGACCTTGGCCGGGAAGGGGAGCAGAGAGATGGGTCGGAGGTTCTTGAGGTCTCTTGGGCCTGCCTTGGGTTTTTTGAGTAGGGCATTGATCTCAGCGTGTTTCCAGCTCTCTGGGAAGGTCGTGGTCTCAAGGGAGAGATTGATGACGTTGCGCAGGTGGGGTGCGATGGAGCTGCTTGCTTTGTTGAAGACGTGGTGTGGGAATGGGTCTGACGGACAGCCGGAGTGGATTGTGCTCATGGTCTTGATGGTGTCATCGACGCTCACGCTGGTCCAGGCTAGTAAGGGGACGTGGTCGATGGTGTGCGGAGGATCTGTTGTGTTGCTGTCTGTTGGGGCTATCTGGGTGTTGAAGCTGTCGTGGATGTATGCTATCTTGCGGTGGAAGAAGGTGGCGAGGGCGTCGCACAGGGCTTGCGACGGCGGGATGTCGGTGTTGGAGCTGGGGGTTAGAGTTCCTTCACGATGTTGAAGAGCTCCTTGCGGTCATGTGCGTTGTTGTCGAGGCGGTCTTTGAAGGAGATCTTCTTGGCAGCCCTGATGAGGTGGTGGTGGTGGTTGCGGACGGCGTCCTTGTGTGCTGCGTGGCTGTCCGGAGTTTGTTCACTGTGCCATTTCTTCTCTAGTTTCCGGCAGGCTTGGTTGGAATCTAGGAGTTCTGCTGTGAACCAGCTGGCCCTCTTGCTGTTGTCTCTGTGGGGGGTTTCTTCAGCGGGGCGAGGGTGTTGGCGCAGTCCTCGATCCAGCGCCTGAAGTTGTGGGCAGCGACGTCGGTGTTGGAGGGTTCGGTGGGTGGTCTGAGAGCGCGGTTTGCATGTAGTTGGTCTTCGGTGATTTTGCTCCAGCGGCGGCGAGGGATCTGTTGGGTGCCGTGGTGTGTGGTGTGTTTCTGGAAGGTGAAGTGTATGCAGCTGTGTTCGGTCCAGAGGAGTTCGGTGGTGTGGCTGACGGAGACGTGCGGGCTTGAGGAGAAGACTGGGTCGAGCGTGTGGCCGGCGGAGTGGGTGGGTGTTGTGACGAGGTTGGCGAGGTTATCGATCAGAGTTGTGAAGTTGTTGTTGTTGTTCTTCTCAAGGTATAAGTTCAGGTCTCCGAGGAGGATGTAGTCAGAGGAGGTCAGGGCGTGCGTGCTGATGAAGTCTGCGATGGAGTCGTTGAACTGGGGGCAGGGTCCGGGGGGTCGGTAGACGAGGGTGCCTCTGAGGGTGGAGCTGGGGTCTGTGTGGATCTGGAAATGCATGTGTTCGGCGGTGCTGAGGGCGTCGTCTGTGCTAGTCGAGACCCTGATGCTGTTCCTGTGGACGATGGCGATTCCTCCTCAGACTCCGTTGGTGCGGTCTCTGCGGGTGATCTTGTAGCCGTCTGGGATGGCTATGGCGATGTCGGGTGCGGAGGAGTTGTTCAACCAGGTCTCTGTCAGGAAGGCGACGTCCAGGGCGGTTGTGTTGAGCAGGTCCCAGAGCTCGACGGCGTGTTTGGGTGCAGAGCGGGTGTTCAGTAGTATGCATCGGAGGTGGTTGAGGTCTTTCTTGGCGGGTGGTTCGTCGGCTCTGTGGCTGATGTAGCTGCAGTTCCGGCAGGTGAAGGGACCGTGTGTGCGTTTAGGGGAGGCCTTAAAGCAGTTATGGGTCCTTCCGGGGTTGAGAGCGTGCAGAGTGCTGGCATCATAGTGGAGGCGGTCGTCATGGCAGGTGTGGGGGCCAGGGGTGCTAGCGCTGGGCGCGGTCCAGGCGCGGACGGGCACAGACTGGCTTGCCGCGCGCCAGCGGCGCGACCGCGTGGCAGCCGGCATGTATGGGGAGGTGGGAGTGAGGAGCATCTGGGAGGCAGGGGCAGATAATGGGCAGTCAGGGGGACGCAGCGGCAGGGGCGGTGAGGGGCGATGAAGGAAACAGCAGGCAAAGGGCACAACAATTGAGGGATAAACGAGTGGCACAGAGGGCAGAAAGGTCCCAAAAGGGCAAAAGGTCACAGAAAACGGAAGAAACGAGTGGCACAGAAGGCAGAAAGGTCACAGAAATGCTGGGGCATCTAAGCAACAGAAGGCAAAAACAGGCAGAAAGACACTGGGGCCGCGAGGGGAGCAGAGGAAAAACCGGGCAGAGAGACACGGGGGCAGCGAGGGGAACAGAGGGAGAGAACGGGCACAGACCACGTACAGGCAGCGGGGGAGAAGACAACAGCAGTCACAGACACAACAATGAAAATGCAGTCACCACAACGGGAGCAATGAAAGAAAATACAGGCAATACAATGGAGGATGAGCAAACCTATGGCTTACCCCTGGCCACCAGGGAAGAGGCGCAGGTTGTAGCCTGTGGGTGGAGGAGGACCTCGAACTTCCTCAGCAGCAGCAGCAGGGGCACACAGGCGGTGCTGTGCGGAGGGGGAGCGACCTACCTGGAAAGGCCAAGGGTCGCTCTCCTCACTGCGCAGCGGCCAGCCTATATGGGGAAGTGGGAGGGAGGAGCAGCTGGGAGGTGGGGGCAGCGAATGGGTAGTCAGGGGGCGGGGCCGCAGGGGATGCAGCGGTGAGGGGCGACGAAGGAAATAGAAGGCAAAAGGGCACGACAATTGAGGGGGAAACAAGTGGCACAGAAGGCAGAAAGGTCACAAAAAGGGCAAAAGATCACAAATATACAGGGGGAAACGAGTGGCACAGAGGCACAAAGGTCCCAAGAAAGGGTAGAAATGTCACAAAAAACAGGTGGAAACGAGTGGCCCAGAGGCACAAAGGTCCTAAGAAAGGGCAGAAAGAACAGGGGGAAATGAGTGGCACAGAGGCTGAAAGGTCCCAAGAAAGGGCAGAAAAGGTCATAAAAAACGGGGGAAACGAATGGCGCAGAGGGCAGAAAGGTCCCAAGAAAGGGCAGAAAGGTCACAAAAAACGGGGGGAAACGAGTGTCACAGAGGCACAAAGGTCCCAAGAAAGGGCAGAAAGGTCACAAAAAACAGGGGGGAAACGAGTGGCACAGAGGGCCGAAAGGTCCCAAGAAAGGGCAGAAAGGTCACAAAAAACGGGGGGAAACAAGTGGCACAGAGGCACAAAGGTCACAGGAAAGGGCAGAAGGTCAGAAAAAACAGGGGGAAACGAGTGGCACAGAGGGCAGAAAGGTCCCAAGAAAGGGCAGAAAGGGCAGAAAGGTCACAAAAAACGGGGGGAAACAGTGGCACAGAGGTACAAAGGTCACAGGAAAGGGCAGAAAGGTCACAGAAAACGGGGGGAAACGAGTGACACAGAAGGCAGAAAGGTCACAGAAATGCAGGGGCAGCTAAGCGACAGAAGGCAAAAACGGTCAGCGAGACACTGGGGCTGCGAGAGGAGCAGAAGGAAAAACCAGGCAGAGAGACACAGGGGCAGCGAGGGGAGCAGAAGGGAAACCGGGCAGAGAGACACGAGGGGAACAGAGGGAGAGAACGGGCACAGACCACGTAGAGGCAGCGGGGGAGACAGACAACAGCAGTCACAGACAACAATGAAAATGCAGTCACTACAACGGGAGCAATGAAAGAAAATACAGGCAATACAATGGAGGATGAGCAAACCTACGGCCTACCACTGGCCACCAGGGATGAGGCGCAGGTGGTAGCCTGCAGGTGGAGGAGGGCCTCGAACTTCCTCAGCAGCAGCAGCAGCTGGGGCAGGGACACACAGGCGGTGCTGTGCTGAGGGGGAGCGACCTACCTGGAAGGGTCAAGGGTCATTGACTTGAAGGCACTTTGACTTGATTCGCAGTGGGTCCCTGCCAATTAGGTTCCCAGGGCCTGTGTTATTTCACAAAACTGTACCTTGTAGCCCCAACTGGCACCTCTTTGGCCACATGCCAGTCCCTTGTAAAAGTTACCATGGGTACCAAGGGCACTGTGGCCAGGGAAGGTCTCTAAGGGCTGCAGCACTTGTTATGTTACCCTTAGAGGCCTTGTACCTTCACACACAGGTTGTGTGTTGTGGTGCAGAACAAAGTGAAGAGTCGACATGGCACACATCCCTGTGAGGTATGACTAAAACCCACTGCCCTGGCATAGGTCAGCTACCCCTCTAGCTGGGTGCACTATACCAGTGGTGAGGGTACAGGTGCATGAGCCCTGTACCCCCTTCAGTGTCTAAGTCAATTCTTAGACATTGTAAGTGCAGTAATGCCATTAAGAGTATATGGTACTGGGAGTTTGACATTAGGACTCCACAGCACCATAATGGCTTTACTGAAAACTGGGAAGTTAGGTATCAAACTTCTCAGCACATTAAACCCACACGGATGCCAGTCTGGGATTTAATGAAAAATGCTCTCAGAGGGCATCTTAGAGATGCCCACTGAAAAATGACCAGACTCTGGTTGGTTCCCTGACTGATACACACCAGAGAATTGTTTCTGGACTCCTGGGGTGGAAACCTTTGCTCCATGAGCCCAGAAACAAAGCCTTTCCTGGGCGGAGGTGGTCACACCTCCCCCAGGCCAGGAAGAGCCATCTGTGGCAGGGGAGCTTTAAAGACCTTGCAGCCTTTGTAATGCGATCCCCAGCCTCTCCATCAGGAGCAGGCCCCCTTCCTGTCTCCCATCCTTTTTGGTGGGAAGACAGGCGTAAAAAATTAGCCAGCCCAGAAAGTGTGCCCACCTCTGCCAACCCCACCCCTCAGGTGGGGGAGGTGAGATAAATCCCACTCTTCAGTGCCCGCCATCTTGCAGATTGCAGGCACTCCCCAATCAGAATTAGGGATTGTGCCCACTCCCCCACGTGGGGTGAGCACACTATTGGCTACTGACTTCAAGACCCTTAAAACGCCCCCTAAAAACAGTATTTTGGGGGCAGCCCTGAACCAAAAAGACAGATTACTGCAACCAAAGAAGAAGACGGATGAAAGAAGACGCCCAGCAGAGGAGACTGCAGAGAAGAAGGTTCTTTACCCTAGCCCTACTGGCCGGTTTGCAATCTCCCGAGAATCCTGCGCCAAAAGTCGGCCTGTCCTGCAGCCAATGGCCTCCAAGACCCCTGGGAAGACTGATGGTCTTCAACAAAGATCAGATCTCCTGTTAACAGCACCTTTGTTCAAAAGAAAACTCCCAAGACAGACCCTGAGCCAGCTGAGAACCAAGAAACCCGATGCCTGGAACCACCATTGCACCCATCGCCTGCGGCCCAAGTTTGAATAGCCCACTGGTCCCAGCGAGGTCCCCCAGCGCTCCAGAGTCCGAGCCTACCATGGGTTGACCCCTCCTGGACTGAGCCTGCAGCTAAAAAACAAAACCAAGAATCCCTATTTAAAACAACAGGGCACCTAACGCCAAAACAGCACCCTGCACCCAGCCGCCTCTGCGCTGCTGAGAGTGCACCTTGTGTGCCAACTCGGATCCCTCTTTGCCCTGAGCCTAACTCCAGGAGCATTGCTCCCACAACCTTGTGTCGTGCTCATGAGCAGCCACCAACCTGAGGCCCCATATATCCCATTGGATAACATTGGGCTCTCAGCACTCTGCACCCGGCTGCCTTAGTACCGCTGAGGGTGATTGAAGAGTGCATCCTTGACCCTGGGGGTACCCTGGTTCTAACCCCAGAATACCAACTCCCACAACAAAGTACTTACCTGTTAACCGATAACTTCATTTCTCTCCATAGGAATACATTGACAGTTTTTCCTTGTAAATGTGTGGAGTTGGTACTGTATGGAACTTTGAAAAACTGCGAATAACTAAGACATTGCTTACTTACCTTTTCTCTAGGAAATGTCCCAGTGTGATATCTAGGTATATCGCAGGGAGTAGAAAAAATTATCCAGAAAGTAATCTGTAAAGTAATCCAAAGTAATCTAACAGTAATTTCCACTGTATTGAAAGCATTTACAAACCTGTTACAAAGTCATTTTCATTTGGCTTGCTTGCATTGTTCAACCTGCCTTGAACATTATCATATACACTTACCTGTGCCAGGCTTGCTTGGTTCTAGGAAATAAATACAACTAAATAATATTTGTATACAAATCAAATTGGTCTGAGTTCAGTCTTTGATGTGTGACATAACTTGCTGATTGGGTGTACACAACAAATGCTTAACACTACCACTACCACAAACCGAGAGTAAGGTGCTATTTACTTTTACCTCTGCCTGCCTTTGAGGTTCCACTGGACTCTGTGCACACTATACCTCATTTTGGTATAGTGCTAGATTTGGGGGTCTCTAGTTGGCAGAGGTAGGTACCTTTAACCAAATAGGGGACCTTGTGTCTAGTCAGGGTAAGGGGTACAGTCCAAAAATAACCCCTGCTCACCCCCTCGGTAGCTTGGCACGAGCAGGCAGGCTGATCTCAGAGGCAGTGTGTAAAGCATTTGTTAACACATACAGTAACCCAGTGACAACACTACAGATGGACACCACACAAGTTGTAGTATAAAAAAAGAAGTATTTTTATATAGACTTAACAAGACCACAGACGCCAAAAATCCACAATACTGAACTCTAAAAATGGTAGAATAAGTTTAGTTCTCTTTAGATGGTAAATGCGACACTTTGAGTTCAATGTACCTTAGGATGCGTAACGCTATACAACGGAAGTGTTGCAGAGAAGGTGATGCGTCTGTTCCTTACACGCAAGAACGGTGATGTGTCGGGTCCCTACTGATACGTAGGGGATGCGTTGGTTCTTCTTGGCGCAGGGAGGTGATGCTGTGCAATGAAACAAAAATGGCGTCTTCTCCTTGATGCAGCACGATGCGTGCAGCGACTCAACGATTGTTCTGTGCCGCGACAGGCCCTGCAACACACTTCTCTGACTATGCGACGGCGTCTGATGCGACGGCGACACTCTTCTCCGGTGATGCGAGGCGCCTAAGCGATGCAATGGACAACTGCAGCGCGACACCCTTCTTCAGTGATGCAACGTCAGCGGCGGCGACACGCTTCCTGATGATGCGACGGCGACATACTTCTCCGGCGATGCGAGGTGCTTCTGCGAAGCGACACCCTTCTTCAGTGATGAGACAACAGTGGCTGCGGCGGCGACACGCTTTTCGCGAGTCAAGATTCCAGCTCCTTGAGACATGCAGTCCCTCAGTAAGCCCAACACAACTGCAGGCACTTCCAAAGAACTCATGGGGAGCTGGTGGGTGAAGTCTGTTGTCCCTGAGACAACAGCAGGAGGCAAGTTCTACCTCAAGCCCTTGGAGATCCTTCACAAGTTGAATAAAAGTAGCACAAAGTCTTTTCTCCTTTCTTTGGCAGTCCGGCAACCACTGCAGGTGAATCCCCCAGACAGCACTCAGCTTAGGGATAGTCTCTTCCTCAGTTCCTCTGGTTCCTCTCCTCAGCAAAGGTTTCTTCTTGTGTCCCAAAAGTGATCTAAAGTTCTCGGTTTTGGGTCCCCTCTTTTATACTCATTATCCCTTTGTTCTCTGAAGAACTAGGCCTTGTCACTCAAACTCCAGACAAGGAATACACAACCTAGCAGAGGCAGGCTTGGATGGTTAGACAAGAAAATACCTACTTTCTAAAAGTGGCATTTCCAAACACAGAATGTTAAAACAAACTTCACTAAAAGATACATTTTATCGTTCTGAGTTCAGGCATACTAAACTCTAATTTCTACCTAGTTCCCTGAGTCAGATAGGATTATAAGATGTAATAATCAAACGGCCCATTCTGGTCTATGGGGAACAGGTAGCCTTGCAATAGTGAAAAACAACAATGGCTGTAATTCACTATTAGGACATGCCACACATATCAGGGCATGTCCTACCTTGTACCTACAATGCACCCTGCCCTTGGGCCTACCATAGTGGTGATTAATATGGAGGGAAGGTTTAGGGACTGGCAAGTGGGTGCACTTGCACAGTCAGCATGGCAGCACCAGACTGCACACAGGCTCTGCAATGGCAGACTTGAGACACACTTTTACCGGCTGCTTCTGTGGGTGGCACAACCAGTGCTGCAAGCCCACCAGCAGCATTTGATTTGCAAGCCCTGGGCACATTCAGTACACTGTACTAGGGTCTGACAAGTAAACCAAACCAGCCAATCATGGAGTCACTAATCCATACATCAATTTACTGTAGGGAGAGAATATGCACTTTAGCACTGATCAGCAGTGGTAAAGTGCCCAGAGTCATAAAACTAACAAAAACAAGTCAGACAAAATACAGGAGGAAGGCAAAAAGTTCAGGGATGACCCTGCAAAAAGGGCCCAGTCCAACAGATAGTATACACAGAGCCAGCTTCCTACATGTGGGAGTTGCATTCGTTTGAAAAAGGGTACAGAGCACTGCCTGGCCTACATTAGCTTGGTGGCATACTAACCCATCTCCTCAGCAGTGTTTAGTAAATGTATGGGGGAAGACCATTCAGCTACTTTACAAATGTCAGCCATGGGGATATTTCCTAAAAAAGCCATAGTTGCTCCCTTTTTTCAAATAGTGTGTGCTCTGGGAGGTACTGGTAAAGGTCTTTGGGTTTTAATATAGCAAGTCTGAATGCATTTTACTATCCATCTGTATATGCCTTGGATATAGAGTTGCCTTTATGTAGTGGAGAAAAGTCTACAAAGAGTTGCGTAGTTTTTCTGAAGGTTTTAGTTCTATCCTAACAGAACATGAGCGCTCTTTTTACGTCTACGGTATGAAGAGCTCTTTTTGCTACAAAATCAGGGTCAGCGGAAAAAGACAAGTAGCTCAATGGATTGATTGAGATGAAACTGAGAGACTAATTTAGGTAGGAATTTAAGATTAGTCTGAAGAACCGGTCTGTCTTTATGTATTTGAAAGAAAGTCCTTCTCAGGTTAATGCCTGGAGCTCACTAACACTTTCAAGTGAGGTACTGGCACCAAAATGCCACCTTCAATGACAGAAATTGAAGGGGGCACAAATGCAGAGGCTCAAAAGGAGGGCCCATGAGCCTAGTAAGCACAGTGTTTAGGTTCCAAGAGGGTGATGGAGGTACACAAGGTGGAATGATTTGTTTTAGGAGTTCTTCCAAGAATGCTTTAATGAGTATAATTTTGAAGAGTAAAAGATACTGTCTATTTTGGAGATAGGCAGCAATTGCAGCAAGGTGCAACCTAATTCAAGTGTATGCTAAATTGGACTTTTGCAAATGAACCAAGTGACAAATAATGTCTTGCATAGTGGCTTCGATAGCATGAATTTATCTAGGTTGGCAGTAGCAAACAAACATAACGTTTCCATTTTGAAGAATAACAGGCTCTAGTTGTGGGTCTGCATGCTTGTTAAAGAATATCCATGCATTCTGATCTTAAGTTTAAATAACCAAACTCTAAGACCTCAGGAGCCAAATCTCTAGGTTGAGCATTTTGGGGTCCGGGTGTGTTATTTGTCCTTGAGTCTGAGTGAGAAGGTCCTGTCTTTTGTGGAGCTTCTCATGTGGGACTACTGCAAGATGTAGTAGTGTTGTGAACCATGGTTGATGTGCCCAGGTAGGAGCTACAAGGATCATGGTGAGAGATGTTTACACGAGTTTCCGAATCATAAATGGAATGAGATGGGGAGGAGGAAAAGTGTAGGCAAATATCCCTGACCAACTCTTCCATAGCGCGTTACTCTTGGATAGTGGGTGTGGGAACCTGGATGCGTAGCCTGGGCATTTTGCATATTCTGCTGTGGCAAACAAGTCTATGTGAGGAAACCCCCACTTTTGAAAGTAGGGAAGGAGGACTTGTGGGCTCAGTTCCCATTCGTGAGTTTGTTGGTGTGTCCTGCTTAGCAGGTTGACAAGATTGTTGTCCGTCCCAAGCAGATGTTCTGCCAACAAGTGAATGTGATGGTGAAAAAACCCCAGTTCTATAATGTCTGAGATAGGTGTAACAACTGAGAAGACCGTCCCCCCAAGTTTTTGTAAATAGTATATGGCTGTCATATTGTCCGCCAGGACTAGGACAACCTTGTGAGATAGATGAGGTACGAATACTTTCAAGTGCCAGATATACTGCCTGAAGTTACAAGCAGTTGATGTGAATAGACTGATGTTTGGCATCCCACAGACCTTGTCTTGTCAGCTGTGGTAGTTGTGCACCACAACCCATCTCTGAAGAATCGGTCATAATAATTTGAGGCACAGGGTCCAAGAAACACACTGTTGAGGTTCCACCACTGCAGAGAACGGGGAGTTTGGCGGTCTATCAACACTAGATCGTAGAGGGGACCCTGTGACTGAGACCACTGACAAGAAAGACATTGCTGTAGTGGGAGTATGTCTAGTCTTGTGTTAGGAACTATGGCAATACAAGATGCCAGAATACCCAGTAGACGCGTGACAGTCCGAACTGCGAGTGTTTTTTAAGTGGAATTGGGGTAAAAGTGTCTGAACGTTTGAATTTGAGCAGGATTGGGGTAAGCTATCCCCAACTGTGGGTTGAGGATTGCTCTAAGTATGGGTTGAAGTTGAAGAGGTTGAAGGTGAGATTTGGGAACACTGATGTTGAACCCTAACTTCTGGACTAGATCTACTGTCAACTGCAAGTGGTGCTGTCACTGGTGATGACTGCTGGCTTTGATAAGCCAATCGTCCAAGTATGGGAATATATGAATATTTTGTCTTCGCAGTTGTGCTGCAACTACTGCTAAGCACTTTGATAAGATGCTTGTTGTGGTAGTGACCCTGAACGGGAGAACTTTGAATTGGTAGTGTTTTCCTGCTATGACAAACCTGAAGTATTTGCAGTGAGCAGGATGAATGGGTGGAAGTAAGCATCCTTTAGGTCCAGAGTGGCCACAGTGTCACCCTTTTGTAGAAGTGGAATGACATCCTGAAGAGTGATCATGTGAAAATGTTCTGATAGGATGTAAGAGTTGAGAGGTCTGAAGTCTAAGACTGGTCTTAGGGACTGTCCTGTGTAGAATTAAGAAGTACAGGAAATATACTACTATGCTTTTCTGTTGAAAGGGGACTGGTTCTATAGCCCCTTTGACGAGAATGGCTTTGGCCTCTTGTTTTAGCAGTGTTAGGGGATCCTGTGAAAACCTGCAAGTGCGAGGTGGGATTTATTTATCTTTATTACATTTTTATTGAGTTATTTTAACAATGTACAACAACAGTGTACTTCACAGCTGAATCAATTTGCACCAGTCTTTGGCCTAATAGGCTCCATACCTCCCGTTCTGCGTGGTCACTGCTACATCATGTTATTTTCCCTGTTCTACCTAGATAGCGACTGCTGGCTCTGAGGTGGTGCTGTCCCTTAAACACTCTATTAACTGCCCCCAAATGTCTTTTGGCCTGAATGTTTCAAGAAGTTCCTCCGCATAAAGCGCCAGGTTTTCTTTCCAGTATACCATGTCCTTGATCCATTGTTCCAGTTTAGGGGATGACTTTTTCCCCAAGTGCATTGCCAATTGTCTTTTGGCCAACTGCAATGCCATTGCTGTAAACTTGCGTATACTTCCCCTCAATGTTGGAGTCAGGCCCAACAAACAGACCTGTGGGCTATATTGTATTGTGTCTGCGATCATTTTCTTTATACTTTGCACTACAGATTCCCATACATTTCTTATTTGTATACAGTCCCATGCCAAGTGCATGAAATCCACCCCTTCCCTAACGCATCTTTGGCACATATCAAGTCCATATCTGTGTAGTCTAATAGATGTATAGTACACTTGTTGTATGTATTTAAAGTGGATGATACGCCGATTGCAGTTAGATGTTAGTGCCTCTGTTTGACCACAACAGTACTGCCATTCTTCCTGCATGAGTTGATGTTGCAGTCTTTCATTCCAGCATTCTAGAGCATGGTTCGGGGTACTTTTTGGTTCTTCTAGTGCATTCTTGTATAATTTGGTAACTAGTTTACATCTTGTGGGGGTTGCTAGAAGCACTTGTAACGTGTCTAATGTTGGTGGCTCTTCTGGAAACGTGGGAAATAGTTCCTTCATAGCAATTCTGAGCCCTTGGTATATGAATGCGAATAGTGTTAACTTCTGTATGTAGTGTAAGTAGTCAGTTGTGTTCCGAGATGGCAGATTCCTCAAAACACTCTGTGGCTTTAACTTCTGGGTTAAGCTGGTGGTATAATGCAAATATGGTACGCAGGTTATGTGTGGTAGATCTAGGTGGTGTAAAACCCGACTAAACTGGAAGTATGGCTAATATGCGTGCATTTTAGCGTCCATGTTGATTACGGATAAGGGCCTATAGGACTCACAGCTCATCGAGGGTTTATCAGGCCTAAGCAGAGCTAATATTAAGGCTTTTCGTAGCATGGATGGTAGAATCCTCTTCTCAAATGCTTCCCTATAAATTTCTATTATGTGTGGGATTAGTAGATCCATGCATTCTTTGAAGAACTGACTGGAGAGAACGTCACACACCTTGGCTTCATCAATGGGCTGGCTTAAATATTCCCTCTGTCTGTTTGACAGCCAGGGGAGAGCTATGTCTGATAAATATTCGTCTAGTCCTTCCAGATTTACCAGCACACGAGAGGCATAGAGACTTCGTAGAAGCGCCTAAATTGTTCTAGTATTCCCATAGAATCACAATGTTCTTCCACATCATCAACCGTGATTTTTATAATGTGATGAAGACTCTTATCTGTCGTTATTCTAATGACTAGATTTATGTCCTGGTCTCCCACCCTTCTCCATACGCCCTAGCCTTATGTCTCTTAGCCAAGTTTTGCACTTCCCTTGATGCCAGATCATTATATAATGTTAATTACTCCCTTATGTTTGCTAAGGTATTAGGGTGTGATGCAACCTCGTATTCCTGCTCGAGCTGCTGTAAGGCCTCCTCTGTGCGCTGCAGCTACCTACAGATATCCTTTAATATTCCTGCACTTGTACTTACATATTCCCCTTATATTGGCCTTCAGACATCCACTAGTCCCATCTCATCCATCCCTTCTCTTATGGTTTGGGCCGCTCTGGTGTTATGGCCCCCCCTTGCGGGACCGATTTATCTTTGCTTGAGTCCTGGTGTGTATTCATATCTACCCCCCCATTTTATTTCAGAATTTGGAGTTGGGGGGGGGGGGGGGGGGTTCGGGGGGCAGGGGAGAGCATTCAGTATAGCTGCATAAAAATCTGGATCGTCTGTGTTTGGCCCATATACATTTACTATTGTGAAGAGCATGCCGTCCATACGGCCTTGGAGTATGGCACACCCCCACATCATCTATGACGGTGCGTGTAACCACAAACGGTGTGCCTTTTCTTATTAGCATCAGCACATCCCTTGCATATGCAAAGTATGAGGACGCCAGGTGGGTACCGGCCCATTGGGCACCTACCCTCGCCTCCGTGGTTTTTTTAGGTGCGTTACTTGAAGAAGCGCTATTTGAATATTGTGCCTGGTGAGGTAAGCCATTACTTGTCTTACTTCCTTGGGATTGTTTAGACCTCGTACATTCAATGTCAAGAACGGGTTCTTACATTTGCCAGATTCTCTATCTGCGGTCCTCTAAATGTCAGAGTCTAGTGCATCTACATGTCGGTTAACTACATATCTGTTCTGACCTTGTACCATTGAACCATTGATGATCTGTAATAGTTGCAACAACAAACATTTCTCCCTTCACCGCCCACTCTCTCCCACTTCAGCATCCTAAACATGCTTACGACACAGTTACCCAAAAACCTACTATCTAACGTCTAACTGTCTGATAGTATTAGTATACTTAAGAGTTCTAATGGGGTTCACCCGCATGAGGTGAGGGGGCCCCCGGACCTCGGTCTCCCTCCAGACCAGAGGTGGCTGGGCGAACCAGTTTATCAGCACTCCTGTCGTCCATGGATCGTAGTTAGGTTCCAGTTCTCCTTCCGTTTCTGCTTTCCCTGATGGCCTCTCTCATCTGGCGTACACATGTACTCCGGGCTGAATTACTGGTCTTCACCGCCATGTTGGCGCAGGCTTTATTTTTTCTGTGTAATGTATTTCAAAAAGTTCTCTGCAGCTTTTGGGGTTGTGTATATTGTTTGCTTGCCCCCATAGTCAATGCGCAATCTGGAAGGGTACAGCATAGCATGGTGTGTCTTCTTTCTGCAGTTGTTGTTTTATAGATTGATATTCTCTTCTTGCTCTGTTGCAGTGAAGTCTGGGTAGAAAGTGACTTGGACAGCAGCAGAGATGGCTGCCTGATCGTGCTGCTCCGAGAACAAAGGAGCGTGAAACCCCACCACAGGCTTCACAAAGGCTTGCCCAGGACCGCAAATGCAGTGACCCGTTTCATTTTGCTGCCTACAATGTTTGGGGCAATGCCTAGAGCCCATGGACACATCCTTTCGGGCCTTACCTGAACTTTTTCTGAAGCTCCGAGAAGACGCATGGAGCCCTAAGATGGCGGCGTGTACCCGATCATTCCCCTGGTGCGCCTGAACTCGCCTGCATCCCGGCGTCGGGTCTTCCCAATATGGTGCTGCGGCGTTTCTTGAATGCAGCGACTGCTTTGCGAGGTGGGTGCCCTTGCCCAAAGCGTCTTTCCCCCCAATGACCTGCCTGTTATCACAATCTGCCTGACCTCAAAATGGCGTCGATCGTGACATCTTCAGCAGACGCTGGTCATCGATCTCTATAATCCTGCCTTCTGCCATACCCCTTACCTTGCTGGACTGTATAACCACTTCATGCCACCAGTTCCATTGCCTCAGTGGTCATATGCCCTCGCCCTCCAACGATCCTCACCACAGCGCTGATAGATGCACCCTCAAAATGGCGCCGCACTGACAACCACAAGCAGACACATAGAGGAGAATCTCCCCGGCTGATCTCCCCGGCTGATCTCCCTGCTAAAGTCACAACTTATGCCTGCCTGGCACACTGCCGTTTGCTGAGGTGGCTCGTTGGTCACCCCCTTTGCGCCTGACTATCAACTTTAATGGGGAGAGGGGTTGGCCTAACGGCTAGGGCGCTCGACCTCGGACCTGGGGATCTGGGTTCGAGTCTCGGTAACGACGCCAAAAAACCTCCTGTGATTCTGGGCAAATCACTTAATTTCCCCGTGCCTAAAATGAATGCGTGTCCTCATGTAACGTAACTGGTGCTATGTAAAGCGCTCTGATACCTAATTCAATTCGGGTCTAGTTCGCGCTATATAAAACTGCAAAAAAAAAAAAAATAAATAAATAAATAAAATACTTCACCGGAGCCGGCAGATTACACTGGCGATAGACCGGAGGGTCTTACCCTGGCCGCTGCACCGGCCTCAGCCACTGCTGCACTTCCTGGCCAGCCACTAGTGTGGATAGTTGAATATGCTACTTACCAGTATGCATCTGTTCTTGGCATGTAGGGCTGCTAACATTCATATCTTAGCATTAGATCGCGGCCTAGTGTTGGGTCCGGATGATCGCACATTGTTATCCTGGAAGAGTCTTCGAAGTATCCTGAGATAGGTGGCTCCTCCCCTGGACTACAGTGCGCATGGGCATCGGCTCCATCCCCAGATTGTTTTTCGCCATTGTGGCAGGAGATGGAGTGAAAAGTGTAAAGGATGTCCATGCTAATGAATAAATACAATAGTATATCTGCAGCTGCGACAGGCACCGGGGAGGAGGGCGGGCGATATGAATGTTAGCAGCCCTACATGCCAAGAACAGATGCATACTGGTAAGTAGCATATTCAGTTCGAGGCATGTGGGCTGCTAAATTCATATCTTAGCATAGAATACATAGCAGTCCCTCCATCAGCGGCGGTTGCCCGTGCCAGCTGCAGAAACCTGAAAAAGTGTTTTGAGAACAGCCTGTCCTACAGCAGCCTGCTGCTTGGAATGCACATCAACACAGTAGTGTTTTGTAAAGGTGTGTGGTGTAACCCACGTGGCTGCTCTGCAAATATCCTCTAAAGGAATGTTCCCTAGGAAAGCCATGGATGCCCCCAGTTTGCGTGTGGAGTGCGCCCTTGGGGGTATTGTTAAAGTGCGCTTGGCCTTTTGATAACATATCTGGATGCACTTAACAATCCATCTGGCTATCCCTGCTTTGGAAATAGGGTTGCCTTTGTGTTGTGGTGCGAAGGCAACAAAAAGTTGTTTTGTCTTTCTAAAGGGTTGTGTTCTGTCTATGTAGTACATCAACGCCCTCCGTACATCTAAGGTATGGAGCATTCTTTCTGCCACCGTTTGCGGGTTTTGAAAGAATGCTGGCAAGTCAATAGTTTGGTTTAGATGAAACTGTGACACCACCTTCGGAAGGAATTTGGGGTTAGTGCGTAGCACTACCCTATTTGGATGAATTTGAATGAATGGCTCTTGGATTGTGAGCGCTTGCAGCTCACTGACACGCCTCAGAGACGTAATAGCTACCAGGAAAGCCACTTTCCACGTAAGGAACTGGAGTTCACACGAGTGCAGTGGCTCAAATGGCGGTCCCATCAGTCTGGTGAGAACGACATTGAGGTTCCACACCGGAGCTGGCGGTGTTCTTGGGGGAATGACTCGTTTCAGACCTTCAAGGAAGGCTTTAATGGCGGGCACTCTGAAGACAGAGAGATGCTGCCTGTTTTGAAGATAAGCCGCTATGGCGGATAGATGTATCCGAATGGAAGTGTACGCTAGATTGCACTTGTAAAGATGCAACAGATAGCAAATGATGTTGGGGATAGATGCATCTAGCGGGTTGATGTCATTGGCTGTACAGTAAATGACAAAACGCTTCCATTTCGCAGCATAGCATGCTCTGGTAGTTGGCTTCCTTGCCTCCTTGATGATGTTCATGCATTCTGGAGGTAGGTTAAGGTATCCAAACTCTAGGACTTCAGGAGCCAGATCGCCAGGTTGAGCTGTTGCGGATCTGGATGCTGAATTTCTCCATGGTTCTGCGTCAAAAGACTGGGCGTGAGGCGCAGTCTTTGATGCGGCACCACTGAGAGTTCGAGGAACGTGGTGTACCAAGCCTGGCGCGCCCACGTTGGAGCAACTAGGATGAGAGTCATCGCGTGTTGCCTTAGCTTTCTTGCGACCAGCGGTATCAGAGGGGCTGGCGGAAAAGCGTACGCAAATTTGCCTGACCAGTTCATCCATATCGCATTCCCCTGCGACTGTGGGTGAGGGAACCTGGCGGCAAAGTGTTGGCATTTTGCGTTTTCTTTTGTGGCAAACAGGTCTATCTCCGGATGACCCCACTGCTGGAAGTACGGGTGGAGGACAGATGGGTGTATCTCCCACTCGTGCATTTGATGGCTGTACCTGCTGAGCAGATCCGCCATCTGGTTGTCCTTCCCTGGGAGGTGTTCTGCCATGAGGAAAATGTTCCTCTGAATGGCCCACTTCCACATGCTCTGAGCCAGATGAGACAGCTGTGGCGAGTGGGTGCCTCCCTGCTTTTGAATGTAGTACATCGCAGTCATGTTGTCCGTCCGGACTAACACTACCTTGTTGCACAGATGTACAATGAAGGACTTGATCGCCATGAAGATTGCCATCAGTTCTAGATAGTTGATGTGCATCTTTTGCTGCCGCGTCGTCCATAGTCCCTGCACTGTGTAAGTGAGCAGATGAGCTCCCCATCCCTGGAGAGATGCGTCCGTTGTCAGGATAATCTGCGGCACAGGCTCTTGGAACAGTCGGCCCTTGCAAAGGTTGTGTGGAGTCCACCAATGCAGAGAGTCGTATGCCCGACTGGTAACCAACACTAGGTCTGTCAATTGCCCCTGAGCCTGTGTCCACTGATTCGCTAAGCACTCCTGGAGCGGGCGCATATGTAACCGTGCGTGAGGGACTATGAAGATGCAGGAGGCCATCATGCCTATCAACTGCATGAATACTCTCGCCGGAAGCGAGTGTTGTGGTCTGAACTTTTGGATCAGAGACTGCATGCTGTCTATCCTGACCTGGTTTGGCTGAGCCATGGCCGTCAGGGTGTTGATTGTCGCACCTAGGAACTGCCGGACATGTGCTGGTTGTAGATGCGACTTTGGGTAGTTCAGCGAGAAACCCAGATTGTGAAGAAGGTGAATTGTAGTTGACATGTCCGCGGCGCACTGTCGTTCCGACTTGGCTTGCACGAGCCAGTCGTCGAGGTAGGGGTAGACATGGATGTTCTGCCTCCTGAGGTGCGCTGCTACTGTCGCCAGACACTTGGTAAACACCCTTGGGGCTGTGGTGACTCCAAAGGGTAAGACCTTGAACTGGTAATGCTTGCCTTGAATAGTGAACCTGAGGTATTTCCTGTGGGACGGGTGTAGTGGAATGTGGAAATAAGCATCCTTGAGATCTAAGGTTGCTAAGAAGTCCCCTTGGTTTAGCAAGGGAAGAATCTGCTGCAGTGTGAGCATGTGGAAATGTTCTGACAGTATGTACAGGTTGAGGGGGCGTAGATCTAGAATGGGTCTGAGAGATCCGTCCTTCTTTGGAATAAGGAAGTACAGGGAGTACACCCCTGTGCCTTCCTCTCCCACCGGCACGAGCTCGATTGCTCCTTTTTGCAGCATCACCACCACTTCCTGCTGCAATAAGAGCAAGTGCTCTGCGGACATAGGCCTTTGCCTTGGCGGGATGTTGGGTGGAGTGGATTTCAACTCTAGGCAATAACCATACTGGACTAGTTGTCGCACCCACCTGTCTGTGGTGATGTTTCTCCAGACGGGCAGGAACTGCTGCAGTCTCCCCCCGACAGGTGTTAAGTGGTCGGGGGGCAGTGACGGAGAGTCACTGTTTGCTTGGGGTAGAGGAGCGGGAGCTGTTGTTTCCTCTGCCGCGACCTCTGTTGCTGTTATTTCTGTAACCTCCCTTGTTCTGTCTTGTGAACGAGGATTGAGCTCCACCTTTTGAGAACTGAGACTGTTGACCCATTTGTCCTCTGGTGACTCCACGTGCACCTGAGCGACGAAAATTGTTGCCACGAAACTGTTGCGACTGGAGGGCCCCCATGGACTTAGCAGTTTCTGTGTCTTTTTTTATTTTTTCTAGGGTGGTGTCAACATCTGGACCAAACAGACTATCAGGATTGACTGGCTGATTAAGAATGGTTGTCTGTATATCTGGTTTAAACCCCGAGATGCGGAGCCACGCCTGTCGTCTCAGCATAACGCTAGTGTTGATAGCTCTAGCAGCTGTGTCTGCGGCGTCAAGTGCACACTTGATGGCTGCGTTTGAGATTAGCTTCCCTTCCTCAATAAGCAGTTTGGTGCCTTCTTGGAACTTTGGAGGCAGGTGTTGTATAACCTGTTCTAGGGTGTCGTAATGCGCCCTATCGTAACGTGCTAAGAGTGCCTGTGTATTGGCAATGCGCCAAAAGTTTGCGGCCTGCGCAGCTACTCTTTTGCCCCCTGCCTCTAGCACTTTGGACTCCTTATCCGGGGGAGGAGCTTCACCCGTTGTCTGGGAGTTAGCACGTTTCCTGGCATTGGCGACCACAAGAGAGTCCAGTGGCAACTGTCCCCGAATATATGCGGGGTCTGCAGGTGCAGGTCTGTACTTCTTCTCAATGCGTGGATTGACCACTCGTGCCCTGGTAGGCTCCTTAAAGATATCCCCCGCATGCTTGAGGACTCCCTTAAGCATAGGCAGCGTTTTTACTGTCCTTTCAGAGACTGAGAATGTGTCGAAAAGGAAGTCTTCTTCTATCGGGTCAGCATGCATGTCCACATCATGATTGGCCGCTGCCCTCTCAAGTAGCGCATGAAAACCTGCTGAATCCTCAGTGGGGGATGCACGTGCATTAAAAAGCTGCGGGTCTTGCCCCACATTTTGGGTGCCCTGGTCACCAGTGTCATCATATGAATCCGGTTGTGCATCTGGTTCATTGACAGGGAAATTGTATTGTTCATCCTCATCATACCCCTCACCTGCAGAGTGTTCTGGTGAGGGAGTAGGGCTCCGTCTCGGAGGAGGCAGGATTGGTTCTGTGAGGCCTGAAGCATCAAGGGGCACCCTTTTCTTCTTCAGTGGGATGACATATGAGTCCACTGACTCTGAAGTTATTTTCCTCTTATAGAGGGTCAATTTGCCGGTGTCTGCGTCGATAAACTGCTCTGAATCATCCTCTGATTCGAGAACCCGACGTGGAAGTGGGCCAGCCGTTGAAGAAACCGTCTTCTTCGGTGCCGATTTGGTGGAAAAGGCTTTCGGCGCCTCCTTTGGCGGCAAAACAAAGAGAAGTTTACCAGAAGGCTTCGCTGGATTGTCTGTTTGTGCCTTCGGCGACGAAATCGGAGCCGACGGAGCAGAGGCCTTCTCCCTAATTCGCTGTAGTGATGCGGCGACGAGGGACGCCTCACTCTCAGTTGGTTTTGGAGCCGACGAGGATGTTTTGACCTTTCCTTCGGATCCGACGTCTTTGTGGGCCTTGTGGGCTTTCGACGCGGAACCCGCTGTCCCCAACGTGCCAGTCTTCGATCCGTGCGCCTGCGTAGACTCCGTGGAGCCGGCCTTTGCGGGCTTGGACGGCGGCGCCGATGCTGATCCGTGCCGACCATCTTTTTGAGAGGACCCCTCCTCAGGCGTCGATTTCGAATGAGCAGCAGCGGAATCGGCGGACTTCTTCGACTTCTGCGGACCGGAGGTCGACGGAGTCGATGGATTAGCGGGTACAGTCTTTTTCGCTGGCACGGCAGCCATCTTAGGGACGCTCGAGTCCTTAAGTTTCGGTTTCGTTTTCGGGTCGGCCATTTTAGATGGAGTCGATCCCGATGCTTTCGGTTTCGGTTTCGATACAGTCTGCTCAGCAAGTAAGTCCGTGGCCGGGCCAGAAGGCGGGGCTGTGGCTTGCGGCATGGGGTCGTGGGTAAGGCCTACAGGCGATCCCGTGACCCGGTCGGTATCCTCGAAACCTTCGGGGCAGAGCTCGTCCCCTGAGCTATCTGCCGCGGCCCCATAAATCTCCTCGTCGTCTCCTACCTCGTCGACGTATTCAAGGCCTTGACCCACGACACCGTCGTCGTCTACTGGATCCGCCTCGACCTCCGTCTCGGGTGGGGAGATCTGAAGATGATGACCCTGGTCCTCTTCATCTTGGTCGCCGAAGATGTTTTCCGGATCCGGGGCCGCTTGTCTAGCTTCCATGCGCACCGCGCGCCGAAGCTTGAGAGTCTTCTTAGACCGGAACTGTGCACAGGCCTTGCACTTGCCGTCGTCGTGGTCAGGCGAAAGGCATTTGTTACAAACGGGGTGTAGATCGATGTGTGGGTACTTGGACCCACAAAGCGGGCAGTATTTAAACGGGCTCCGCTCCATGTCTGAAAAGTTTTGCAGTCGAGTCGCGACGAGAAGGCCTCAAAGTTCGAAAAGCGAAACAAGACTCCGCTAATTCCGGCTCCAAGAGACGGAAGACTCGAGACCGTGCGCAGACAATACCGACGCAAAAAGCGAGGCCTTTTGGCCGCTAAAAGATAGTTTTTCTCGGTTTCGACAGAGAGACGTCGAGACCACATCCGAACCCAATGGCGGAAAAAAACAATCTGGGGATGGAGCCGATGCCCATGCGCACTGTAGTCCAGGGGAGGAGCCACCTATCTCAGGATACTTCGAAGACTCTTCCAGGACAACAATGTGCGATCATCCGGACCCAACACTAGGCGGCGATCTAATGCTAAGATATGAATTTAGCAGCCCACATGCCTCGAACACTCAGTTCATCTTCTGTATGCACCAACTGTCGCTTTGGCCATTCTTCTGCCTGCTCACATACACTTACCCACGGGGTACCGCACCCTCTATCGACTGCTGACCCAGGCTGCTAGATTTCTACCTGTCTTGCCCTGGTCACGACCAAGACACCGTGCGCTTTAAGTCTCCCGCCAGAGTGTAAGCCCAACGGAGTTCTGCTAGTCAATTGGCACGACTAACTGACGGACCGTGTTTGCCTCATCTGAAGTTGAGTGCTTCACCTACTAAGACTCTACCTGCAAGTCACTTACCTGCTTAACCTAGCGAAATGGTGGACAGGGAAGGTAGGAACAACTCTAAAAAAGTGAGACTGGAACCAACAACCTCAGACTCCCCCATCAAAGCGAGAGCTGACATGTCGGCCACCATGGACATGATCCTAAAGAAGCTTGCGGAAGTACATGATCTTGCTAAGTCTACCAAAAGCAATACAGACTCCATGCAGCTAGAAGCAGAGCAGCGCTTGAGTGATGTGGAAGATAAAGCCTCAACATTCTCAACTTTAATACAGCGTCTTCAAAATACTACCGCGGACCTTATATGCCAAAATGCCGAGTTGGAAGACCGCAATAGGAGGGGGAATATCCGTATCTTTGGCGTACCGGATAACTCTGAAACAGAAGCCGGTTCATGCGTGGCATTCCTGGAAGCATGGAGCCCAATGATCACAGGGATAAAATTCAAACATGGGTTCGAACTAGACAGGGCCCACAGAATCCCTACATTCCACAACCAAGCTAGGAAAGGTCCCCGCCTGCTAATTTGCAAGCCTCTCAGATATCAGCACGTGGAAGCCATTCTGCAATTCGCGAGGAAAAACCACCAGATCTCATGGGAAGGCCAGAAGATAATATTCACCCAGGACTTTTCCAAAGAAACAGTAGTCTACGGAAAGGATTTCTCCGACTCAGAGATAAACTAAGGGCGAAAAGTATCCTGTTCTCCTTTGCAGGTCCGTCTAAATTCAGAATCATCGACAACAGCAAGCAGCTGTTGTTTTCTGATCCACGTGAGCTAGCAAGCTACCTGGAAGGCAGTCCGACCCAGACCATGGACCTGACAAGCGGATCGTCCAATAAGCGTAAAACGGAATCTCATGACTCTTCAAACACCTGACATGGTACGAGGCTGCGCAATTGACTGCGACGTTTGCAAATGTTACCTGCTTCTTTTTCAGGTCAAATACCGTGTTTAAATGCCATTGATGTGCGACATTCAATGTGCTTTTTGTCCCCGCAAGGGCCTAGGGATGTATCCTTTATTACCTACGCTCGTATGTAATGCCATATACGGTAACAGAGTTTATTAGTTGAAAACCTGCCTCGTATGTTACTCGCACTTTTTAAGTGTCAACACCTGTACTCATATTTCATGTTATATGTTATCTGTTATTACATAGATAGTTCTCGATCACCACCTGTTAGATATGCTATTAAGGGCTTTCACATAGCCTGTCTAGCCTGTTACTCCATAGCCAGTTTTGAACCTCTGTTCTCCTGCAGACGGTGTTGCCGTCGCACACTCCATTTTCGTATCATGGGGAGGGTGGGAGGGGAGGGATGAGGGAAGGGTGGTTGGGAGGAGGGAGGGATGGGAGTGGGTGGGTTCAAAACTCAAGGTTTTTCACCTCACTGGCCGTTTCCGTTTCTTTTGCTTTTGGCTTTTACTCCTTTTTTTGCTTTTGTGAAGGTTATTTCTACTGTGACTGCTGAGACTACACACACTATGCACAAGACGAGCGTCCGTAAGCCCACATTCAGAAGTGATACCTGGTTGCACACACCTATCAGCCCTACTCTTACCAATCTTCATTTTATACGGGCTAACTCCCTCAGCAATACTGACTGGTTAGATGGCTGTGAATAACTCCATAACAGAGAATCTCACTGTAGTCTCCCTAAACGTTAAGGGACTTAATCACCCGGTGAAAAGACGTAAGGTCTTCGAATATCTCTCAAAGACAAAAGGGGATGTCATTTTGCTCCAAGAGACTAAACTGTCAGAGGAGGACACTCGCCTTATCAACCTCAACTGGATCTCGCACACTCTTTGCTCCTCGGCAGTCCATAAGAAGGGAGGAGTGCTAACCCTAATCTCAAAAAAAATCTAACCCAACAGTCACCTCACATACACATGACACGGAGGGTAGATTACTAGTTACCCATTTATTGAGAGACGATGACCCGATCCATGTGGTGAACATTTATGGTCCCAACACAGACCTACCTGACTTTTGGGAGTCAGTCTCCTGCACCATAGGAAACACCCCCCAAGATGAACTCATAGTGGTTGGAGGGGATTTCAACCTTCCCATGGACCCCTTGCTAGACCGCAAATCAAGATGCCCATTCCAAACCTCTAAATCCCACTATTCACTAATGCGGCTTTGCAATAAATCTTTGCTAAAAGACTCCTGGCGTCTCCAAAACCCTGACGGTAAGGACTACACCTTCTATTCAGCCCCCCATACCTCGTACTCCAGGATCGATTACATCCTGATATCTAGTCCCTTCACTCATCTCATTGAGCAAACTGATATTGCCCCAAAGCTGATCTCCGACCACGCTTGCATTAGCCTTAAACTCACTGGCTCACACTCCGTTATGACTCCAAAACGGTGGCGCTTCAATGACGAAATTCTCTCAGTCCCCGAACACAGGCAGTCCGTAGAAACTGATATCACTGAATACATTAATACGAATGACTCCCCGGACATTCCCACCTCCACAGTTTGGGATGCATCGAAAGCCACAATTAGAGGGGTGATCATTGAGATTAGAGCGAAAACAAACAAGGAGCTACACCGAGATCTAGAAACCCTAGAAAAAGAAATCAAATCCCTAGTAAATCTCCCACTCTGCCGATTTAGATAACAAGAGTGTTCTAGACCAACTTGTCAAGAAGAAGTATGAGTATAATTCCGTTGTCAGTAAACGCGCTGGCATCTGGGTTAATAAATTCAAGGCCCTGAAACTGTGCGACGAGAATAGAGCTGGGAAACTCCTCGCCTCCTATCTCAAACATAAACAGAGACTTTCCACCATAAACTTGATCAAAGACTCATCTAATGTCACCCATACCAGACAAAAGAAGATCATAGATACATTCAAATCATTCTACGAGGATCTCTACAAGAACAAGACGCCATTTGATTCAACCGCCTGCTCCGATTACCTAGAGGCCTTGAACTTACCCAAGATCTCTGACGAAGAGAGTACTATTTTAGGGTCCCCCATCAAAGTTAATGAGATCCTATCCTCTATCAAATCACTCAAAAGCAATAAAGCCCCGGGGCAAGATGGCTTCTCGGCGAATTTTTATAAGTCCTTCGACAAATCATTGTCCCCCATCCTCCTAAAACTCTTCAATTCGATAGCTCCCGCAGGTAGTGTCTCGAAATCCATGAGTGAGGCCACCATCATAGTCAAAAATTATCGTCCCAACTCCCTAATAAATTTGGACTGCAAAATGTATGCAAAGATTCTAGCAGGTAGACTGAATGCCATCCTTCCTAAAATAATAGGGGATTCCCAGGTAGGTTTCTTAAAGCATAGAATGTCCAATGACAACACGCGACTCCTTTGCCACATTATTGAGAATGCAAAACTATCGCCCGATCCACTAGTAGCCATAACCGTGGACGCTGAAAACGCGTTTACTCGGGTCTCCTGGCCACTGCATGTCCGCTTTCAACTTAGGTGAACCCTTCATCAACATGGTTATGGCCATGTATACTTCACCGTCTGCCAGATTAGCCGTCAATGGTACTCTCTCGGACTAATTCTCCCTCCAACAGGGCACCAGACACGGTTGCCCTCTCTAACCAGCCCTATTCTTGCTAGCCCTTGAATCCCTCCTACTAGACATAAAACAAAACAAGGATATTGCTGGAGTCCAATTTGGCGACACTCAGGTGAAGCTAGCAGCTTATGCTGACGACATTTTAATTGCCACGGAAAAACCAGAAACCGCCATAGAAGCACTTATGGTCACCATTGACAGATACTCCCTCCACTCGGGGTATAAATTAAATTGCGACAAATCGGAAGTAAAACCATTACACGTCCAAGGCACTAGGGACATGCTAGGCTCCTCCGGCCTTACCTGGCAAACTGGCTTAATCAAGTATCTGGGAATCTAATTTGGCAGCACCTTGCTAGAAACGCTCCACCACAACGAATCCATTACCCTAAACAAAATTAAATCTCAATTGGAAGGCTGGTCCTCCCGTTTCATAACCTGGTGGGGTAGGGCCGAAACCATTAAAATGATGACCGCTCCCCTGGTTAATTACCTCATCATCATGCTTCCTCTTACCCTATCCCAAGACTTCCACCATAAACTTGACAATCTTCTCTCTAACTTTCTGTGGAAAGGGAAGAAAGCAAGAATTAGCCTAAAAAAACTGCGCTTCGATAAAACCATGGGTGGAATCAATTTAGCGAACTTTAAACTATACCAGACGGCCTTCCTAGCGAAACAAGGCTCCTATTGGTTAGCCCCACCAGCCGACAACACTCCGGTATGGCTCAATATAGAGAGGACCCTTATAAAAAATCTTACCCCGGCGTCCCTTCTCACGTTCAAAACGAAAACACCGTGCTGCTCAATTCCAGTCTTTAAGCACACAAGACTTGCCCTGCTCAAAATTGATAAGTTGCTGCCAAACCGGATACGAGGCTCGGAGTGGGAATCACTGTGGCACAATCTCTCCATAAAATACAAAGGCGTACCCCTTCAGAATGAGACATGGATTAACAGTGGGATATTCTTCCGCCATCAACTGTTCCGCAACAACTATCCCCTTTCATTCAAGGAACTCCAAAATGCATTTGGCCTGGGATCTGCCGAATTTCATTATTTTTTAAATATTAAAACGGCAGTTACCAAAGCTAAACTTTCCAAACTTCCCCCCTCCCTCCCGAAGTATCTTGCCTCCCTTAATATTCTAGGTCACCAAGTCTCCAGACTTTATAAGTTACTGCGCCCTCAACATTCCAACCTCACTAGAGAACTCCAACAATACTGGGCAACTAGATCATCAACACCTATTTTTGGGGGGGAGTGGTCCAAAATCTGGGAATCTGCCACAAGACACAAAATAAGCCCTACACTGTCCCAGACAAACTTTTGGTTACTCCACAAAGCCTTCTGGACGCCCTCACTCCTTTTTACACACAGCATCAGAGAGGACGACAAGTGTTGGATTTGCAAGGATGGGGTTGGTGACCTTGAACACCTCATTCTAAGCTGTGCTTGAGTTAAGAAATTCTGGGACCAATTATTCACTTTCATCACAAAGGTCTTTTCCTATTCTCCACCCAGGGAGTTCTCTACTATAGTGTCAGGGTTCATCAAAGCCATCCCTCTCTCGGAGGATGACAGAGCCCTACTTGATCTCATGTTCACATCCAGCGTAAAAATCATCCTGAATAACTTGAAGGCACTAGCAAGGTTTCCTTTCAGTGCTGGCTTAACTGGCTTACTTACCTTACGTGTGCTGACAATATCTCTCTCCAGAACACCTCTTGGAGACCCACCCACCGACGTCTGTGGACGTCTCTGGACAACTACTTCAGTCTGCACAAACCCCCATGATTCCTAGACCTGTAACCCTGCCCAACACGCTTCTGGGCCCGACTCCAACCCTCTCCACTCTAGGTCGATAGCATCTCGCCAGGTCTCTTCCCGGATTTGTGGATCCGAGCGCGAGGGAAATGTTGCTATGTGCACCTCACTCAACACCCACAAGGTGCGTTCCAACACACACTTAAAGTCTGTTATCAGATAACCTTCGCTTTCTTGCTTGTTATTTGTTTTTTAGCACTTATTGCTTATTACATATGTTTTGCCTGTGATTATACCCCACTCCGCTTTGTATTATTTCACCCCTTCCCCATTTATGTAATCTTCTGCACCAGATATCACGATGATGACAATTGCACTTTCATTGCCCATCTCTTCGATTGTCAAGTTGTGTATGTCTTCATGATTTTCTGTTACTGTTTGCCTTGCTTTTGTATTTTGTTCCGGAAACTGTCAATAAAAAGTTGTGAAATCAAAGAAAGTGACTTGATTGCCTTGATAGCAGAGTTCATTCTTTTCCAGCACCAGATGTAGCACCGCATAATGGTAGCCATCAGTGTTCTGTGTGCCCGCTCCACCACCATTATATTTGACAAGTTTTCCTGGCCAAAATGATCATTAATCATCTGTTCTACATACAGTTCCATTCTTCCTGTGTTTGTTGTTTCAGGGGCACCCATTATGCGCAAGTTGTTGCGCCTTGAGTGCACTTCTAAATCTTAATTTTACGTTTGTATTCTGGTCAGAAGCTTCTCCATGTCTGTACACTTTTTGGTCATGTTCAATCTTCTGCCATTGAGATTCTTTGCTCCGCTTCTGTGAGTCTGGATGCCTGTTTGTCTAGTTTGACTGGTATGCTATTAATGTGCTGATTCAAGGAGTCCATTTTGCCATAGATGGATAGGAGGCTTTGCTGCATGGGCTGCGGTGTCAAATCCAGCGCTGATGCTCCCTGTGCCTCCGACTCATAATTCAAGTCTCACGGCATGGGCTTCGTAGCTTTTTTGTTCCAAAGGCGAGTAGCGATTGAGTTTACTCTGATTTCCCCATTTTTATATAATCCACCTGCTTTTCAGATCTAGGCACATTTCACAGGGTTGGTGTTGTCAGGTATTGCTTGTTTGATTCGTTACACCTGGGATGAGGGATTGCTCCTTTTTGATCATGTTATTGGACTTGTGCCTTCGCTTTACTCGTTCAGATCCAGTTTTTATGGATCACAAGTCTGTGTTAGACCCTACGCAATCTGCCCGCTTTCTGCTCGAGTTTCTGTGACTTAATAAAGTATGCCTTTCCTTCTTTTTTTCTGCTAGCTTCTCGGGCTGCGCAGACACGCCGCTCACTTTGCACTCTTCCCTGCCATCTTCTATTTCATGCTAGGCCCCACTGTTAACATCAGCAGAAGTATGGGGTTAGCCCATGGCTTGCCAGTGGCAGTGTTGCTCCTAATTGAACACATTTGCTGGGCTTGTGTCTTCACGTCACTCGTTCGACCCAAGTCGTAATGTATCACAAGTCTGTATTAGATCATACCTGATCGGCCAGATTTCTGCTGGAGTTTCTGTGGCTTAATAGATTGTGCCTTGTCGACTATTCTTGCTAGCTTCTCGTGTTACATTGACACTGCTCCTCGCCTTGCACTAGTACCTGCCGGCGTTCTATCTCTTGCACTGCGCTACTGTTAACATCAGCAGAGAAATGGTGTTGGCCCACAGCTTGCCGGTGGCAGCCTTGTTCAGTTCACTCTGGCCCGCCTCCAGCATTAGTGGTCTGCTACGGCCAGCCTTCACTAGATTTACCTGCCGTGTCTTGGCTACCTTTTGATTCACCGGTGTGTTTTTAAGGTGGGTTAGGATCTCGCACCAGTCTCTGCTAACTGGCCTTCCAACAGTGTCTTCTAGCATGGGGGGGGCGTGGCTTGGGCGCCGACTGGGATGGCGGCGTGAGCCTGTAGCTCCGTGTCGGATCCCGTATTTCTCCTGTGAATCCTCGCTTCTGGGTCGGCGGAAAACCTGACAGACAGCCTGCCGCATCGGTCCGACCTCGGTGCACTCCAGAGGGCGAGCGGATGGCCCGCGGATAAGCAGGGAGCAGACGCTGTGGTCCCGTGGAGCCGAGGACAAAGAGCTAAGATGGCGGCTGCCTGGACTGGTGGAGGCGGCTCGGAGGTGCGCGACGATGAGAAGCTGCGGTGAGAAAGGGACAGCTGCCTGACGGGACCCGCGGTTAACGAGCCGGATCCTTAGAAACGGCCGACGGCGGAGGAGGACGTGAGGGTTCTCAACCGTGCTGCGGATCGGAGACCGGGGAGCCCATCCCCCCCACCGCAGGAATCAGAGGCTCTCTGAGAGTGGGGCTGCCCGGCGGCTTCGCATGCGGGGTCGGAGGCGGTGCCTGGGCGCTGGTGGCCGCGACTACGCGGAGGCTCCTGGAAGAGCTGTGCTGGGGACTGGTGCGGACCTGTGTGGAGCCCCCGGGACCGATTTCCGCCCAGGAGGGCTTGGAGGCAGTGGTGCAGAGGGAGCCCCGGCGGGCGCCACCGGTTCCTACGGCAACCGGGGATTGAAGGCTGCTGCCGGAGCGGGGCTGCAATAGTGCTGCGCACAGGATGGGAAGACCTGGCTGGCACTAGCGACCGCAGCACTTGGTAATTGAGGGCCCCTGCGCTGCTTGGGGGATTGGTTGGAGGTGGCATCTCACCAGTCGCCGGGGGACCCTGAAAATATTCTCCCCGCTCCTTGCCCTACTACCGAACCCACACCGAGGCGGCGACGGTCCGGCGCCTGACACGGGGAGACGGACAGACCGACCCTGGGCCGGAGCGGTGCGGGACTCCAGGAGGGGCTCCCGGGACCGGGCAGGGCTGGGTGGGCCATTCCCGACGGGAGTGGACGGAGGTCGGCCATTTTGGACACTGGCGCAGAGCCCCCCAGACACGAGCAGACAGCATGCCGAAGAGAGGGGCTGCGGCCCGGGAAACACGTGTTGGGAATCCTAGGGGCTCGGGTGGTGTCTCTACCTGGCGATTGGGCACTAAAATTGAATAATATGCCCGGAGACCTACTAAGACGCCACGCAAGGTGCCCGAGATGGCCGCCATCGGTGGCGCAGCTGGAGCGGAGCGGCAGCAGGACCGGTCGACTATGCCGGATGTGGATGGCACACTCCAGGAGAGCCAAGATACATCAGCACAAGAACGTAGACTGAACACACGCCTGGACAGCATATTGGAAGCAATTACTGCGACCAAAGACACTCTGCATCAGGATATCGCTCAGGTGGCTACGGGACTGGGCCTCCTGAAGGCGGACCATGCCAAACTTTCTGATAGGGTAAAGGAGAACGAGCAGCTGCTCCAAGAGTTAAAACCGGCGGTGGTCACTGCGGAGCATAAGCTGTCCGATATACTCGCCCGACTGGCGACGCTGGAGAGACGGGCGGAGGACTCCGAAGGCCGAAACCGCCGGAACAACGTACGGGTCGTAGGCCTGCCGGAAAAAGTCGAGGGGGACGATGCAGTGGCGTATATGGAACACTGGTTCAAATCGGTAGTTTCCCCGGACGGGCTGTCTCAATTCTTTTCGATTGAGAGGGCACATAGGGTCCCTGCCCGCCCACCCATGCAGGGCCGACCCCCCAGACCGATGGTAGTTAGGCTCCTGCATTTCAAAGATCATGAACTACTGATACAAAGAGCGAGGGCTACGGGACCCTTCAAGGTGGATAATGGCTCGGTGACGGTTTTCCCGGATTACACCCAGGAAGTCCAAAGGAGCAGAGCAACCTTCCTGGCGGTGAAGAAGGAGCTCCGAGAGGAGGGGATACAATATTCACTGCTTTTTCCAGCTCGACTAAGGGTGATCATTGATGGAACAACCCAATTTTTCCACTCCCCGGATGAGGCATGGTCCTGGCTGGAGCTATACCGAGCGGGCACGGACCGCCAGACTAAGGGAGGAAAGGAGAAGCAGAGGCCAGTCCGGATTCGAAAGTCTCAGCGAATCCGAAAACGCAACCAAATGAAGAGGACACTGGAAGCAGACCTGATGGCTGCTGACCGCAAAGGAGCTCTGGCTGCAACAGCAATTATCACGGGGTCACAGCAGGAGACGTTGTCGGAGGAATCTGGCTCGGAGGATGGGGAGAAAAAATCTGGGGGAGAACTTTCGGAGGTTGACAGCTCTGCAGGGCCGACGGTCACACCACAGACAGCGGATGGCTTGTTCAATGAATAGTTTTGGGACGTCGTACTGGCTCTATATTGGGGCAGGCAATTCCTGATGCTTGGCGACTAGCAGGTACTCTGTTGTAACTGTTATGTGGGATCAAGGGCGTGGGGTGAGGGCTGGGCGTGCCCCAGGTCGGCTCTGAGACACACCCCCACTGCCCGTACGGCTTTCTGTGGTGACTACCACAGGTTAGTGCATAGTGTGATTAGTTACAGGTTTGGATGAGGGCTACAGCAGTGTTGTTAGGTCCTGTCCTGGGGAGTGGGGTTGGGATAGTTTGTTGGGGTGTTTTGGGGATGGGGTACTGTTGCACTGGTGTGGGGAGTCATTTTCTGCTATTGAAGTGGGGAGGGGATGGCTGCGATGGGGTCGTTACCTGATCTGAAGTGCCTCGCATGGAATGTTCGGTTCGTGGACTCAGGACAATGTCAAAGAGGTACAAGGTGCACGCTTATCTGGTGAGGAGGGGCATCCAAATAGCACTGTTGCAGGAGACTCATTTGACCAAACTGGAATGTGGTGCACTGCAAAGGAGATGGCGTGGACAAGTGTTTGGCACCTCCTATTCGGCGTTCGCGGGAGGGGTGCTGATATGGGTCAGAGCGGGGATCCCATTCCAGGTCACGAGTCAATTGGTGGACCCAGGGAGTAGGTTTGTGGTGGTAGGAGGGAGGCTCTATGGTAGGGAGGTGGTCCTGTGTAGTGTTTATGCCCCCAATGTTGATCAGGCCCGATATTTTGATGCTCTTACAGGCTCGCTGGCCCACTTCCCGACGGGCCCCATTGTACTGGGAGGGGATTTTAACTCGATCACTGATGTGACGTGGGATAGATCGCACCCGCCTTTGGCCGACTCCCCGGTGCGTAGGCTAGCAGCGCACAGGAAGGACTGGCAGGAGAGGTGGGGCCTGATAGATGTGTGGAGGGTACAGCATCCCAATGTTAGCGATTACTCCTTTATCTCAGCACTGCACGCACTGCACGTCAGAATTGACTCCTTCTTATGTAGTGGCCCCCTGGCTGCCATGGTATCGCGCACTGAATACCTTGCTAGGACCATCTCGGACCACAACCCCTTATTGATAGCGATGCGGTGGCAGGGGACGAGGTCGGCGGTCCCGACTTGGAGGCTCAGGCCTGATACGCTTGAAGACCCAGTGTTTAGTGACAGGGTCCACCAGGGAGTGACGCTTTACTTCGATGAGAATGGGGGATCAGCAGCCACGAGAACGGTAGAATGGGATGCGATAAAAGTGGTGGTGAGGGGGGTCTGTATGGGCAGCTTCTCGAATGTGAGGACGACTGTCCTGGCGGATCTGGAGAAGGCGGAATGTGTGCTGAGAGAGCTTGAACGACGTAGGCCTGAAAGGCCGGCTGCTGGAAGCGAAAGAACTGGTGGCGAGAGAAACGGAGCGTTTGAGATGCTATGATTACAAGTTGTACATCACTAAGGCGCACGCGGAGAGAGATAAAGTGGGCACACTGCTTGCGAAACTTGCTAACCCGGAACCTAGGGGGAACCCCATTATGGGTATCAGAACTGAGACGGGGGAGGTGGTCCACTCACAGGCGGCCATATTGACGCGCTTTCAGAGGTACTATGTGGGCCTTTATGATACCCAGTTGGAAACGGAGTCTACATTCATAGGCGAATATTTACGCACTGTGCAGCTACCGGTGCTAGATGAAGAAACGGCGAAGGCCTTGGGCGGTCCTGTCACTCTAACAGAGATTCGAGGGGCTATCAAGCAGATGGCTAGGAATAAGACGCCGGGGGTGGACGGCCTCCCCATTGAGTTTTATGTGAAATATGTGGATGTGTTGGCACCCAGGCTGTTGGCGGTGTATTCGGAAGCTGTGACTCTGGGGCGCCTCCCTAGCTCCATGAGGGAGGCTCTGATAGTGCCGCTGTTGAAGCCCGGTAAGGATGCGCTGGATGTGACGTCGTATAGACCCCTCTCAATGCTGACTGTCGATCTTGAGCCGCATCCTGGCTACCAGGCTGCTGCCACACATGACCATGCTGGTGCATGAAGATCAAGCAGGGTTCATTCCTACCAGGAACACGGCCATTAACACCCGCCTGGTCCGCATTCTGCACGGCGCCTTGAGTTCGGACCATGCATCGGCTGTAATCTCGGTAGATATTGAGAAAGCCTTTGACAGCCTTGAATGGTGTTATCTAGATGGGGTATTAGAGAGGTTCGGGCTAGGTGGAGGCTTTGGGCGCTGGACGAAAGTTCTGTACTCAGCTGCCACTGCTAGGGTAAGATTGGGGTCGGTCATATCACCCGCTTATCCGGTACGCAGAGGAACGAGGCAGGGATGCTCGCTGTCCCCTCTTCTGTTCGCTCTTGCGATGGAACCACTGGCGGCGCGGGCTAGAGCGGGAGCTTCATTTAAAGGAATTAGATATAATGAGGATATCCACCACATCTCGTTATATGCGGATGATCTGCTGTTGTATCTGGAGGACACAGGGGCAGCTCTTAGAGGAGCCATGGAGATGTTATCAGCCTTCGGTGGCCTGTCGGGACTTAAGGTGAACTGGGCTAAGACATGTGTTTTTCCGTTACGAACGGATATGCATTACCCTCCTCTGGCAGTAGACGTGGCCTGGGAAGAAAGGTGTTTCACGTACCTAGGAGTCAGAATCTATCACGATGCTGCGAGTCTCCTGGACGGTAACATAGGTCGATGCATCAGGGGATTGCGGGGATGCATGTCTTTTTGGGCCTCCCTCCCTCTATCGGTGCAGGGTCGAGTGGCCTTATTGAAAATGGTCGCTCTGCCGCGACTGCTATATTATTTTAGAACGTTGCCGATCTGGATCCCTCAGCGGACCTTTAAAGACCTGAGATCAATGATCATTGATTTTCTTTGGGGACATGGCAGACACAGGGTGGCGTTGCATAATATGACCAGGCCCAAACTCGAGGGTGGGATGGCGGTGCCCGACTTTGAATTGTATTACCTGGCGGCCCAGCTCCAGGTTCTGACTCAAAACGTCGCACGTGAATTCAGAGGCCCGGACCAGGACCGGGGGAGGGGTATCCGGAGACACGTCTTGTCATATATAATCATGCAACAAAAACTGGGCTTGCGAGAGCTCACCCTGGAGGAGAGAACCCTACGGATGTGCTGGCATAGGAGCCTGAAGAGGGCGCGGGTGACCCGGCCTTACGCTCCGGAGATCCCCCTGGGGATGCTGACGGCATTGCCTCATGGAGGCAACTGGTCACCGCTGTTGGAGTGGGAGGAGTTGGGTTTGCAGGTGGTAGGAGATCTCTATGCGGAAAGGCAGATGGCCCCATTTGGGGTGCTGCAGGAAAACTTTGGTCTCTCGGACGGGGGTTATCTCCTGCACGCGGCGATCTCTGCTGCAATGCAAAAACACTGGAAGGTTGGACTAACGGAGCCGGCCACGACTATGGCATGCCAGTATGTGGTGATGGCGGCGGGCACGATTAAGGCGGTCACTTGTCTCCAATCGCGGATGTTGAATGAGGAGCTAGAACCACTCTCGCTGCTGAAGGAAAAATGGGAGGACAGTATAGGCAAGCCCATTCCGGATGCGGACTGGGGCCACATACTGGAGCGGACGTGGAAGGGTAGTAGGAACGCCAGGTTCCAGCAGGTGCACTTTTTCATACTGCATAGAGCCTATCTGACCCCGGGGAAACTCCGACGACATTTTCAGGTGCAGGAGGCGGCATGCCCAAGGTGCTCGACGCCTGGAGTTGAGCTGGACCATATGTTGTGGGGTTGCTTGCGGCTGGGCGCATACTGGCCGGAGGTGGGTGAGCTTCTGAATGCGATCACAGACAGAGAAGTGGAGTTTGATATGGCGGCATGCCTGCTGCTTTGGTTTCCCCACACAGCGAAAACGAAAATCACGAGCAAGTTTATCGATCTGGGGCTCATGCTGGCCCAGAGAGAGATTACTTGGCGCTGGAAATCCAAGGAGGGCCCTTCTCTCAGGAGATGGACGAACGAGTTGTTGAAATGGTCTACGTGTGAAAGTGTGCTGAGAATGCGACAAGCCACCAGAACGGGTAATGAGAAGAGCCTGGAGAGTGCTAGAGCATGGGAGATGATTGTACAGGCGTTGCGTGACTGTTTGACGGACGATGAGGATGAAAGACTTCTTGCGCAAGGGGGTCCATGAACCCAGGAGCATGTAGGCATCATACCTACTGATAGCGGGCCATTCTGTCGGGAACCCACAGTTACGAACCACATCAGCAACAGCGGGGGGGGGACATAGGGGTGTTCTTACATCTCCCTGATAGGGATGGTCCAGGGCCCGATGACGAGGGACGTAGTTGGCATCCACAGGAGAGGGACGCGGATACTAAGTGGGGACTTCCAGGGGGAACTGGTTGGTGAGGGTTGATGGGTGGCCAGCCTGGGAAGATACTAGCGGAGACCTACTACATAGATTCATTGGATCAGAGTGTGGCCATCAGGGGAGGGACGATTCCTTTGGGGGATGGTTGGAGAGGAAATAGGGAGTTGTTGGGGGGGGGGGTGAAAAGAAAAGCAGATACTTCGTTGTACTGATGGCCGGAAACTCTTCTGTAACACTCTTGAAGATTTTGTGCATGACTTCGTTGCTGCGCCGCCCGGCCTCCGGGATGTGGGCTGAAGGGCTGTGTACGATCTGGAGACAGCAGAATGCCTTATACTGAGGGGGGATGGAGGCTGTACTGCCTTGATATGTTGTTCTTAATTCTGCAATAAAAACAAAATTTAAAAAAAAACTAATAAAAAAAAAAACAGTGTCTTCTAGCACGGCGGCCTAACCCTCAGGCGCAGCCACGGATCTCTATTTTACTGCGGGACGTTCGCCCTGTTTCGCCGCCTATTGCTGCCTCGACGATAGCCAGCGGCACACTGCCGTGCTCCGAATCCTGTGCTGCTCCTAGAGGGATGAACTCTCTTGATTCTGGGTGGAGCTCTTCGTGGCTGGGCCCGGCCTGCTTCACCTCGCTCCGCTAGGACAGATTGGGCTGTAAATGCCTTGAGCTTGTATTAGGCACTCCACAATCTGCCCGCTCTACGCCAGAGGTTCTGCTCCTGAATAGGACGTGCCTTATTCATTTTTGCCAATGTCCCGCGCTCCTATGACACCGTAGTCCATCTTGCTCTCAACTGTGCCCACCATCTACTCCAGTGCAGCGCTGCTTCTAGGCTTGGCAGAGCTATGGTGTCGGTCTGCTGGCCTTGCATCTTTCTGGTGTCAGCCTTGCCTAGTGTTGGACACCAGTAGCGTTTAGCTACCGCTCGGTTTGCATGCTTTGCTTTAGCTGTGGCTGCAATCACAGATGTGTCTTTATTTTCAGCATGGGAGGAACTAGCACTGATCTCCGCTATGCGTCCTTTCACTAAGCTTGCCGCGGTGTCTCCGCCGGACGCCGGCGCCCTCTCTCACAGCAGAGCGGCTCGCAGGTAAAATGCGGTTCTCGTGCCTTGGGCTGTCCCAAATCCCGGCGTCGTTTTGCAGGCCTTCTGCAGCACACTTCTCGGGCTTCTTGACCAGGTCTGCTCTTTAAGTTGTGCGCTCCATGGTTCTGGGTGGAGCTTCGCCCCACAGGGCCTTGTCTGCTTCACTTTGTTCTACAGTCGAGCACAAGTCTGACCCAATTAGTTGCTGATTTACTCCAAATCTTCGGGTTGTGTTACATGCTTTGTTTCTTCCTCTTTTTCCGTCCGTTCTGGAACTGCATTTTATATGTATATATGCTGAATTGACGGATTTTCGTCTGTTTATTTTCACTCGGCCAGCAGAGCTGCACGAATCTGCGGCAGTCTTGCGTCTGGCTCACTAGAGGTGGGATGTTAGGTGGTGTGGTCATGAGTTCCAGACAGTAGCCATATTGGATAATGGCTAGGACCCACTGGTCAGCTGTGATCGATTCCCAGAATGAGTGAAAAAACTGTAGCCTTCCTCAGAAAGGTGTTGAATGGTCGTATAGTCACCCTTTGGCACTGACACTGCACCAAATGTTGAAGCATCCCTGCCCCTCCCTGTGATATTATTACTTCTGAAGGAGTCTTTGTAAAACCCTTTAGTGTGGCTTGATTGGCCCTGCTTTTGTTGAGAAATGAAGGATTTGTATCCAAAGTGGCGTAGCAAGCCTCGAAGCGTAGGAGTTTGCAAAGCTCCCACAGCTTTAGCCGTATCCGTGTCTTTCTTCATCTTGTCTAGTGTAATGTCCACTTGGGGGCCAAATAGATGTTCCTTGTCAAAAGGCATGTTTAAATCTGTCAGTTGAACCTCCAGTTTGAAGTCAGAACATCTGAGCAAGGAATGTATCCCGAGAAGTATGCTAGTATTGATGCCACTAGGTGCTGTATCTGCTGAATCTAAGGCACATCTAATAGAGTTATTAGTGAGGACCTGACCCTCTGAAACAATTTGTTGACCCTTTTTTCTATGTTCCTCTGGGAGACGCTGTAGCAATTCTTCCATTTCATCGAAGTGGGCTCTATTGTAACGTGCAAGTAGTGACTGGGAATTGAATGAGCCTATGATTAGCTGCTTGAGCCGCAACTCGTTTCCCTGCAGCATTAATGCATGTACTTCCCTTTTAAGGAGGTGGTGTATCTCCAGTTGCCTGACTATTGGCCCATTTACGAGCTGTGTTAGCAACAATGGAGTCTAGTGGTACCAGACTAAGTTATGAAAAGGGGGTCCGAGGGGGCCGCTTTATATATTTTTTTCTACCCGTAGAATTATCACACATCAACGCACTGGCTCTTTATATAGGTCATCAGCATGATGCAACATGCCAGGGAGCATGGGCAGAAACTGTCTGTTTTTATGAGTGGTTGACAGTATCTAAGAGTAAGTCTTGATCTAATGACTATGTAGCTGATCTCCATGATAAGCACCTGTCGCACAAGTTACTTACCTTCGGTAACGATATATCTGTAAGAAACAGTAGTTAGTATTAGATTCCTTAGCTTAGAATATCCCCAGGCGTCAGACTGGATCAGGAAAATTTTGCGTAGCAGTACCTCTGCGCGTCGGTAGGCGTCATCTGCGGCTCCGAGTCCGTCGTCGGAGTACTTAGACGCCGCCCTCGCGCGCGGACAACAGTTCTTATACACAGCTTTTCCGTGCCAGAAAGGCAGAGCCATGATAAAAACCAACACTGGTGCCATAAAAACTAGGGCCCTGAAAGGGGATGACCTTAACCCTAGATATCGGTTCGCAGAACGGGGAGGATGGGTGGGGCGGTAAGGAATCGAATACTAACTACTGTTTCTCACAGATATATCGTTACCGGAGGTAAGTAACTTGTGCATCTGAAAGAAACAGGTTAGTATTAAATTCCTTACCTTAGAATAGATACTCCATCAATACCAACCCCGGTGGTGGGTCTGCGAACCAATGATCACACCAGAAAGTCCTGGAGAACGAAACAGCCGAAAAAGCCATCTCTCCGGACTTGGCTGTCCAGGCAGTAGTGTCTTGCGAACGTGTGCAGCGAGGCCCACGTAACTGCCTGACAGATGTCCTGCAAGGGGACACCCGACCCAGGGCAGTAGTAGGCGCCGCGGCCCGAGTGGAATGGTCATGTGGCCCCACAGGAGGCTCCTTTTTAGCCAGCGAGTAACCAGCCTTTATGCACAAGACGACCCATCGAGAAATGGTCCGTTTGTGCACCGCCCGTCTAAGCGCCCACATAACCAACAAAGAGTTGGTCATCCTCACGGAACTGGCGTGTGCGATCCAGATAATATGAGAGCGCACGTTTTGGGCGCAGACGGTGGAGCCTCTCTTTCTCTTTTGAGGGATGCAGAGGCGGAAAGTAGGTGGGCAAGGTGATGGACTGCCCGATGTGGAAGGCTGTGACTACCTTGGGCAGGAAAGAGGGTTGCGTCAGCAACACAACTTTGTCCGAATGGACAGAAAGGAAGGGAGGTTAAGAAGAAAAAGCCTGGAGCTCACTCACTCTCCTGGCAGAGATGATGGCAACCTGGAATGCAGTCTTAAGAGTAAGGAGACTAAGAGGACAGTTATGAAGTGGCTCGAAGGGTGCGCACATCAGATAACTCAGAACAAGGTTCAAGTCCCACTGAGGCATCACGAAAGGAACAGGAGGAAACATATGAGTGATGCCCTTCAAAAACCTATTTACCATCGGGGACTTGAACAAAGAGGGCTGTTCAGGGAGCCTTAAGAAGGCGGAAATGGCAGAGAGGTAGCCCTTTAGAGTGCCCAGAGCAGAGCCCTGCTGGGAAAGATAAAGAAGAAAGAGGAGTGGCAGAAAGGGGATCCACAGCCTTTGCTGTGCACCATGCCACAAATTTGTTCCACCTGCAGGCGTATACCGATTTTGTGGAGGGACACCTGCCTGCCAGAATCACATTACAGACTTCACAAGGCAAGTCAAATGGCCTAAACTGCCGCCGTTCAATCTCCACGCATGTAAGTGGAGACTGGTCAGGTTCGGGTGGAGGACTGTCTCCTGCTGCTGCGACAGAAGGTCCTCCTGAAGAGGCAGACGAATCGGGGGATCGACTGACATGCTGAGTAGCTCGGGATACCAGTATCTTCGTGCCCAGTCCGGAGCCACAAGGATGACTTGGGCCCGGTCGCGCCTGATCTTCTTCAGCACTCTGGGCAGAAGTGGTATAGGCGGAAAGGCGTACAACAGACTGCAACTCCACTCTTGACGAAAAGCGTCTCCGAGCGAGTGCCGCCTTGGAAATTCCATGGCGCAGAACTGATGACATTGCGCGTTCTCTTCTGTGGCGAATAGATCTAACCAAGGCTCTCCCCACTGCTGAAAGAGTCCTTGCGCCACGGCGCAGAGCCTCCTGGCAAAGGGTTCACGACCCCACCCCGCCCTGTTTGTTGCAGTACCACATGGCAGTGGTGTTGTCCGTGAACACCTGCACTACACTCCCCCGGACAGAGGGGAGGAATGCCTTCAGTGTAAGCCTGATCACCCGCAGCTCCAGAAGGTTGATGTGGAGCCGGGACTCCGCCGGAGACCAGAGGCCTCTGATCTCCGCCTCTCCCATGTGGCCCCCCCAGCCCTGAAGGGTTGCGTCCGTCACAACTACGTGCTCCGTTTGGGTTAGGGAGAGGGATCTGCGACTGAACCAATCGCGGTCCGTGAGCCACCACTACAACTGTCTTGCAGTGCCCTCCGAGATCAAGACATGGTCGGACAAGTTGCCCTGATGCTGGGCCCACTGAAACTTCAGGTCCCACTGCAGAGCCCGCATCCGCCACCTGGCGTGATGCACCAGAAGGATGCAGGAGGCCATCAGCCCCAAAAGCCGCAGAGTCAACCTAACCGAGACTCGGGATAAAGGCTGAAAGATCAGAATCAGAGCCTGAATACCGCGAACCCGCTGTTCGGGAGGATAACCCTGAAACTGCGCTGAGTTTAGAACTGCTCCGATGAAGAGGAGCTTCTGAAAGGACACAGGTGCGACTTCGGCACATTGATGGAGAACCCCAGCAGGTGCAGGAGATCGGCCGTAGTCTGGAGGTGACTGACGACTATCTGGGGCGAGCCCGCCTTCAAAAACCAGTCGTCGAGGTAGGGGAAGACTGAAACCCCTAACCTGCGCAGATGAGCTGCGACCACCGCCATCACTTTCGTGAACACCTGTGGGGCGCTGGTAAGGCCGAAGGGGAGCACGGTAAACTGAAAGTGCTCGTGGCCTACCGTGAACTGCAGGTAACGCCGGTGGGCCGGCAGGACGGGGATGTGGAAATAGGCGTCCTGCAAGTCCAACGTTACCATCCAGTCTCCTGGGTCTAGGGCAGCTAAGACCTGAGCCAAAGTCAGCATCTTGAACTTCTCCTTCCGGAGGAAGCCGTTGACGTTCCGGAGGTCCAAGATAGGGCGTAGGCCCCCTTTGCCCTTCTAGGGAACCAGAAAGTAGTGGGAGTAACAAGCACACCCTACTTCTGGCCCAGGAACGTGCTCGATGGCCCCCTTGGCCAAGAGGGCCGTAACTTCCTCTTGCAGAAGTTGCAAGTGATCCCCCGACACGCGGTGGTACTGCCAGGCATGGCGGCGAACCGCCAGAGACGTTGAAATTGCTCTTCCTAGCGAGTCCGTGGTATCCAGTCCACATCTGATAGAATACCGCGCTGCGTCCCTTCCCTCCGCAAGGACTTGGGCGAGTTTCGCCCGGGCTCCCTCCGGGCACTCAGGCAGCATGGCCGCAACCGTATCCCACAGAGAGTGCACGCGTTGTTGACTGACCGCAACCCCAAACTAAGGGAGGAGAACATCTTCTTTCCGAACTGTTTATACCTCTTGGATTCCCGATTTGGTGGTGCCGTCGGGAATGTGGATTGGGAGGTAGAGGCCTGGATAACCAGACTCTCGGGGGTGGGGAGGGTGGACAAGAAACTAGGGTCGCCCGGAGCTGCAAGGTGGCACCTAGCGACGTTCCTATCTACAGGAGGGCCTGTAGTGGGCCTGGACCAAGTGCCCAACAGGACGTCTGTGAGAGCCTCATTAAACGGCAGTAGAGGCTCTGGGGAGCTTACCTGCGGTTTAAGGACCTCTGTGAGGATGTTGGACCTCACTGTTGCGAAGGGGAGCTCAAAAGCCAAGGTCTTGGCTGCCCTCATCAGCACCACACTATAAGCTGCCCCCTCCTCCGTAGCCACGGTAGGAGGGTAGACAAAACCAGTGTCTGTCTGGGGGGTATACAGGCCACTGGCTTCCCTTAGTTCCTGTGTCCAGTCATCATATGACTGGCACTCACGTGCCAGGGGGTCCTCAGACCTCCCCCCAGTCTCCCTCGTCGTCCATGTCCTGAAATTCAGGGATAAAGGATGGACCCAGATCCTCAAAGAATTGCTCTTTGGCCGGCGGGGTCGTAAGGTCGACCGGCAGCGACCCGGATCCTGAACCAGATCCAGTGGGGCCTTGCGGCGTCGGGATCGAAGTCGCCGCCGGGGCCGAAGCACCCGGCCCGCTTGGGCTCCCAGTCGGGTCCGCTGGGCCCGAAGGCGCTGCAGAGCTAGACGGAGGAGAGAGCGGCCTCATGGCCATGAGGGAGGCATCGATCTCCTCCGGCGTTGCGTTCTGCCCAGGGACCGGCGGGTATGGAGCAGGCCGCGACGCCTGCGGCTCCGGCGGAGCCGTGTGGGCGGGGTCACCCAACCCCCGGCTGCGTCGCGCGAGCGTCGGGGTGAGTCAGAAGAGTGGTGTCGTCTCTTCGACTTCTTGTGCCTCTTACCTGAGGACTTGGAGCCCGACGAGTGGTGTCAACTCGCCGAGCTGTGATGACTCCGGCCCCGTGCCCGGTCCCTCGACCTCCTACCGGACCGGGACCTTGAGCGGTGCGGGGCCGACTGCCGGAGCTCGAGGCGCTTGCGGGACCGCTCCCACCTAGCCTTCGACTTCAAGGCCCGGCAGTCGGGGCACGACTTGTCATCGTGGTCGGGCCCCAGGCAATGTAGGCACCGGCGGTGGGGGGTCGGTAACCGACAGTCAGTTGCAGTCGACACAGGGCTTGAACCCGGCCATCCCTACCAGCACCGATGGGGTCGTAGACTCGAAACGGATCCAAAAAGGATCGAAATAGCTTAGTCAAAAAGTGACTAAAGAGTACCACTTTCTCCGTACTCCGACGACGTCATCCCGGCACCAACAACGCCGAGCCACAGACGACGCCTACCGACGCGCAGGGGTACTGCTATGCAAAATTTTCCGGATCCAGTCTGACGCCTGGGGATATTCTAAGGTTAGGAATTTAATACTAACCTGTTTCTTTCAGATCTATCAATTACTTGCAGGTAAGCACTAGCATCTTCAGGAGGGGAAAGGACCAGCTGGATAAAGATCTGGGTCCTCGGGAGATCTGTATCATAAGAGTCCAAAGGATCAGGGTTCCCTAATTGTTCTCCCATACCCCATGTGAGACCTAGGTGAACCTAGAGGTGTATTATCCAGAGGGTCATGAAGTGGAGATGAAAGAGAAGAGGGAGGGGATGGTGGAGGCGGTTATACTGGAAGAGGTGGAGGAGGTGATAGTGGAGGAAGATGATGTGTAGGGCCAGTAGCCCTGTCCTTTGTCCTCTTTTTGAGAGGTACAGGAGTGTCCAATTTCTCCTCAAACGTTAAATGTCTCCTCGGTGGAGGAGAGGTTATAATTCACCCTGTGCCTTCTTGAACGTGGCTTTTACTTTGTCTAAAGTCAATTTTTTCAACTATAAGCTTGACCCAGGATATGGAAACTGAGGGTTGATTTTAGAATCCAGACTTTGGGAGATGTTTTGCCCAGCATTAAGGAGATGGAATCTGTTGCCATGTCGGTCCCGAAGGCTTAGTGGAGACCAAGGTTTGTGATCGATCCAAGGAGGTCGAACCACAGGACTTAGCCTTGGAGGAGGTTTTTGGTGCCAGGCCCGAAGGCAGACATCCGAAGAATTTTTTCAGATCCGACCATGGTCAGATGACCGTGGTGGTCCAGCGACCTCTAAGAGTGGGAAGGGCAAGTGTTTTGAAGTCTTTTTGGGTGGAAGAGCAGGGTCTGGGGCGACAGTAGTCACATGTATTCAGATTCATCCTCCACCTCGGAGCCGGAGATCTCCTCGATAGAGAACGGCTCTCCTTCTACCTCGGCAGCAGACTCCTCCTGGGCACGCTCCCTACTGAAATTGTAGGGAGTATCATCTTTGCTGAGGCGAGACATCTCTAGTTGATTCGCCTTTTGATCACAAAGTGTCTTTTCCAATCTGAAAGACTTGTAGGCATTGCAGTCTGCCTCGTAGTGATTGGGCGACAGGCAAAGGTTGCACACCTGGTGTTGGTTGGTGTGTGGATATTTGGTCTGACAAGATAGGCAAAATCGAAAAGGTGTCCATTTCATCAGAAACACTTCTTCAGCACCAACAGTCAACATGGAAGGGTAGGCCAGAGACTGGCTGCGTCCTGAAGGGCGATCAGCTGATGTCCGAACCGAGGAAGGTTTTCGAGAGGCGCAGTAATGGAAAAGTCCATTCGAGACCAAAAACTTGTACCAAGCTGAGATGACCACGAAGAGAGGCACAAACGTCCAAACCTGACGGTGCAGAGAAAACAATCTAACAAAGGAGTCGATGTCTAAGCACAATATCAACAAGAGGAGTCACTCTACCTCGTGCCTCGAAAGACTTCTTGAAAGAAAAGCAAGTTGTACAACTCTGAACCAAACACTAGATGGTAGGAGTATGCAGAGCATGTGTATCTAGAGCCACACATGCCATCAAACTGGTTATTTTGATGGTCAAGAGACACTGGTCAGCTATGCATAGGCACAAATGATGAGCACATCAGAAAAA
Organism: Lissotriton helveticus; assembly: GCF_964261635.1. Taxonomy (NCBI): domain Eukaryota; kingdom Metazoa; phylum Chordata; class Amphibia; order Caudata; family Salamandridae; genus Lissotriton; species Lissotriton helveticus. Next base: position 1,136,821,200 of record NC_136061.1, on the reverse strand, counting down.
TCAAAAACGAAGTACAGGTACCATTGGGGCACGATGAAGGGTTTAGGGGGAAGCATGTGCTGGAGACCTTTGAGAACATGGGTCATAACAGGTGACTTGAAGAGGGAGGGCTGATCCGGAATCCTCAAGAAAGCTGATATGGCCAAACAGTTGTCACAGGAATTGGAGTTGTGGATCGGCTACAGGTACCATAGACAAACCAGATGGAAGTCTATCACAGAGATCTGTGGCAGGAACCACAGGGTTTAAAGACCACTCATTTTTATGGGGACATTCCTAGTACACTTGAAGATAACGTCTCAAAAGAATTCGACAAAATGTCAAAAAAGTCATCCAAAACGTGGATAGTAGTAGCTATTTCCAAATCTGTGAAGATGGTGCAAAGAAAAGAACTGATGTCAGTGCGCTGGGATGGCGCCTACGTAGGCATCGCAGATGATGCAGACTTGGAGTTAAACGACATCACCTACTGGCACACAAAGGTACTGCTCAAGATTAAGTCTGATGGCTGCGGAAGATTCTAAGGTAAGGAATCTGTGACTAGATGTGTATCAGATAAGTAATGATGGTAACTTACCCAATACCATAATCCAAGAACAAAAACTCTGAGCAGCCCTAGCAGTTGTCCTTCACATTCTTCATTAAAGTGGGTATACGTTCAATCAGAGCTACTTTTAAAGGTTCACTAAGCTATGACCTATGCTTATACACCATGATATCAAAGAATATTTCGTTGGGTCAAAGCAAGGCACCTGACTACAAACAGTGAAGAACATAAAAGTACTTCTTTTCAAAGAGCCTACTGACATATTATGCATCTTTCAAAGCTGCCAAAATGTGATAAAACTATGCCACTCAAATCTCTGCATTAGCCTACATGTGCGAGGGGATGGATGGTAGACCTGAAACTGCTGGCAAAATTACAGACTTGAGAACCTTAAGAATTTTCAGCACAAGTTAAAAGTTCTTAGAGCTAGCTTAACCCAAACATTGTCTGAGCCCATGGCAAAATGGCCTGCTGAACTAGATTGATTTAATAAATGTGCCTATCTGCTCCATGAAGCAGATCACTAGTTAAGATGTTAATGTATGTATGTTGTATTCAATGATAATCCGATCAAATTAAGTTGTGAACTCTTGAAGCACTAAATGAGCAATTTCCTGAAATCATTTAAAGTGACAGTAAATCAAGAATGCTACTGCAATACAGAAAGAATCCCATAAAGAAAAGTATTCACACAATAAACGATGCACATGATTTGTGTGTATATATATATATATATATGTGTGTGTGTGTGTGTGTGTGTGTGTGTGTGTGTGTGTGTGTGTGTGCGTGTGCGTAAGAGTAAGTGCATTGGTGACGAATGCAGCTTTAAAGGGAATAATAAAGTAAAGAAAGACTCCAGTTAAACAAATAAATTTCATAAAAGCAATACCTTAAGTATGAAGTCTGAGCATTCTGTGTTGATACAGCAGAGTTTAGAGTTGGTGGCAATGATCTTAGTGGGCCAATCTGATCTGGTCCTAGGCTGTATCCTTGTGGAAGTGTAACTTGATGAACTCCATGTACCATATAGTTCCCCCCTTGCGGCTGGGTTGAATATGCCTGCTGTCATACAGATAAAAGAAGAGTCCTCAGCACAAAAAAATACACATGCACTAAAATACAAACTATTGACAAAATATGCTGTATAAAAAGCGTAATTATTTATATGTAAATTCAAAGAGCAATCCTACTTGAAAACCAACAAATCATACCTTGTCTTTTCTACCTATTATGTTGCGCCAAAGTGGAAACACTAAATCTCAATAGGTCTTCAACAGAGAAAATGGAGAGTGTACACTAGAGGAGCTCACATGTGTGAAGATAACAAACTTTTGGAACTGTGTGTACATTCCGTGGTGAATAGATTATGCTTTGAAACACGCAAGCACACTTGGAAAGCCCATGGCAGTATTACTGCTATATGTATGTTACAGATTGTTGATATAAAGGGTTATGCTACTAATTTTGTAGGTGATATTTTATCATCATGCTACGTGAAAGTCCTTCAAAAAACTCATCTGACCCACACTACATAAAAACCATGAAATCAAAAGGGACTATGTCAATTCAAGCCATTTCTGGGTTGGTAATAAAGCAGTTCCAACCACTATTTAATGCTTATGCTATGACCCGATTGTGACTCAGCAAAATCTAGTTATCAATCAAGAAACTAAGCAGTGTGTGTTTATAAAGTGACTTCACATTCAAAATGTAAAATTCCAGAAACCTTTCTATTTGTATTAAAAATTGCAATTTCGTTTTTATACCTGCTTAAAACACACTAAAGCCTTAGTATTACTGCCAATTTCTACGTATTTTAAATGCACTACCATTTTTTTTATCCCACGGGGCAAACAGCGCATTTAGACTAACTGCTCTAGAAAGCATAACCTCGCTTTGAGTTTGGCGCAACAAAGCAAGAACTGCAGAAATGAATGAAGTCTAGCTTACTATAACTTCTTATAGGTCTTCTTACAGTCTTTCTTAAGAAGTGCCAAGCACCTCTACATTACGAGTGTTCATCTACAGTTTAACTGTACAATAATTGTGAGAAAACCCTTCATGGATGTACCACTGAAATGTAAGGAATTTAGCATCACAAGCTCAAGCTGACTGGGGGTAAAACTCTGGTCCGTTGATATAGCAATCTACAAGTAACATCTTTTTTTGGATGCTTGCTGGCTATTTCATTTGCGCAACAAACATGCATTAAAACTTCCTTGAGCTTTCCTGAGTGCCTGTTTTCTCACAACACACATTAAGCCTAACACAGCTCACATCCCAAAGACAGAGCATCAATTACAAAAGACGAGCAATCCTCACATATGCCTGCTTTATTTCTATCAGTGCTATAAGCCTCTGACAGACTGCAATATTGTTATTCATATGAACAACTGCTTACAGAACCAAAGCATTGTGCGCTGGTATGCTTCTTGGCTCGATGAAGAGGGGGCAGGTGTTGGACTGGACTTCACATGACTACCCCAATCGCCAGAGGTATGGGAGAGGTGTTTACAGGCAGACTGAGGTGAAGCATGGACTAGAACTGAACTTAGTAACTCAGCAGGACATTGTAAGCAGGTTGAACGCAGGTGAAGTCTAATCACGTTTATCATACTGTTGCTTGCCTTGCATCTATTGTTTCGTACTGTCTGACATATGTTAAAGAGCACCGAAGAGGTCACCTCGGTAGGAGACAATGGGGAAAATGGAATGCTTGAGTAGATATAAATGGATAGAGATCAACAGAAAAGACGATGTCCATGCACTTGCTTTAAGCAAGCAGGCACTCGCAATAGCGGAATAGAGAAAACAGGCAGGAGCGCCCAGCCCTTTGAAGGATGATTGAATACAAGAAAAAGGCCCTCTGATCCAGCAGCCTTGGTTTCTTCGTTTGGAGAATGCACAACCAAATGTCACCCAAATGCAAAGGAATCTTTAGGTGTGAGTGAATGATACTGTTCGCTCCTCCCTCAATGATATCAGTTGAAAAGTAGTATGCGGAAAACAAGACCCCATATATTTAAATGCAGACTGGGCCAGGGTTGTATTTTGGCCCCATTTCTATTCCTTGAACACACAAATGGCTTAAAGGGGCATTTGTTGCAAAATAAATTGGATTATCCAAAGACAGGCGAAACATTTGTCCCAATCCTGCTCTACGCAGATGATGCTGTCCTTCTAGCAAGGACAGCTATGAGCCTGCAGAAATCTGTAGTCTCCTTTGTAGATTTCATGTGATCTTTGGACTTAAAAATTAATTATAAAAAAATCTTATGTTATGGTGTGTGGCCCCAAGACAAAAAAGTTGAAATAGTTTGTTGTGTCGGCTACCATGTTAGATAAGGTCCAAAGTTTCTCCTCTTTGGGATTCCTTTTAAACTCAGTTATCCTGGGACCCTTTACTGATCCTAGGGGCGCAGCATACTAATACAGCAGTGGAGGCACTCTTCCAGTTTGCAACCAAATTAAATAGAAGCCTGTTAAAGAGATGATTGCAATTTATAAAGCAAAATGACTCTCAATTGCCACCTATGGGGCTTGAGTGTGGGGCCATACTAACTGCACTAAGCTCAAACTTGTAGAGAAGAGCTTCATTGGGAGGCTCCTGGTAGTCCCTAAAAGTACATCAACCCAATTCTGTCATTCTAAACTCGGTCTGGAGTATATTAAAGACCGTATTGGTCTTGCCCCTTTGTTATTGTGGGCTAAAATTTGGCTCTCACCAAGTTAGACTTTTCAAGATCCATCATTATGGACCGTCTCACTATATACAACTGTGTGAAAATCCCCTTGTTTGGATACCTAAAACGTGCTTTTGGCAGCATCGGCTCTTTGATAATCCGGTTAATCTGCCATCTCAAGCAAAAACCTTAATTTGGTCTGCACATATAGCAAGGGTAAGCTCACATCATCAGCAGTTATTGACTCAGCAAAGATCTTTGAGCTCTGGCAATGTTAGCGTCCCTAGTAATCAACTGCAGTTTTATTTATCCTTTTTTTTTAAACCCGAAGTACAGATATTACCCGTCTAGTATTCCGTTTGGGCACTGTGAATTTTCTGGTAACTTTTCCGAAGCAAGGTGGATGGTATGATAACCCCCGCCATGTCCCTGTAATAACGAGCCAAAGTAATCTATCTTGCACTTTGTCCTTTTTTGTGCACTTTACAAAACTTTGAGATCCAAATTTCTGCTTCTAATTTTGAGGGCTCATCGTTTATAAGGAGGGTTTCAGTTATTTGTATTTGCTTGATTCCATGTATATTTGCTTATAATACGAAAGCACTATGGATAAATTAGCACATTCAGGGAACCACACGTAGTTACTATTTTCTCCTATTATAGCATTTTTATTTTTACCATATTCTGCACACACTCTTTCTACTGCCAGGGTTACATTTGAAGTATAAGGATTTTTGGGAAGGTTTATAAGAAATGATGGTTGGGTCAGATCAACTTTGGGGTGTTATCCTTTGTTTTTATTTATTGGTCAGGTTTTATTGTATTTGAGTAAAAGTTATTTACCTTCAGTAACGTAATATCTGGCAGACACACACAGTCTAGCAGCAGATTCAATAACTTTTGAATTCTCCCCAGGCGCTAGTCTAGATCCGATGACGCCAACTCCGGTCATGACGTCAGTGGAGCCATATACGTCCCCTCTGGCGCGCAGACATCAGTTTCTTCTGTGAAATCCTCCGCGCCAGAACACAGGGCCACTATAGAAACTCGTTGGGTAAATAGTATGCCAAAAAAATAAGAAAATCTTTGAAACATTAATAAATGGAGAAACACCAAATACCCAACAGGGACTGTTAAAGAAAACCCCCAATTAATCAAGGATGCACAGGGCTACATGAAACCCTGCACCCTGGTGAATAACCACCATGCAAGGGAAGAAAACCTTGAACTCTATAGAACATCATCAAAAATCTTTGAAGCCCGGTGACTTGGTAAATAGCCCTTGTGTAAGGGAGGAAAATATTACTCTCTACAGCCCTTTCATCAGTGGTAATGAATGGCATGATAATAGCAAAACAAACCCTATGAAAACAACAACAAGGTGTTTGTTGAATCACATTACGTGACATATTGATAGAGCCAATACAAAGTAAGATGATACCAAACAAGAACTTTCTAAGAAAGAACAAATAAATCAATACTGTCCACTGGTGTCCAATCCAGTGTGAAATAGAAAACATCCCCACCCTACCGACCACACAAATGTGAAACTGGAAGGTATGACAATATTTAACAAAACCTATGTGGCCAGGTCAAGTGGTCTGCTGAGTCCAACATAAGTTAAGATAGTGATCACCAGTAAATAAAACCAGAAGTGAAAAAGGGTATAACCCTTAACTCATAGGACATTCGCTGAGTGGGGAGCATGGGCAGGGAGTTAATGAATCTGCGGCTAGACTGTCTCTACCAGATATTACATTACCAAAGGTAAGTAACGTTTACAACTGATAGAGACATCTAGCTGCAGATTCCTTCACTTTTGAATTAAATACCATAGCTATACCCCCTGGAGGATGGTCTGCAAACTAATCCTATGAAAGTTCTCAAAGAAAACCAGCCAGTCAATAACCAATAACAGACCAAATGTATGTAGGAATACCAGTACAAAAGCTTTGCTCTTAATAGAATCCATGATCACTGTCACAGAACATATAAATAATAACCAAACAGGCCATAGAGAATCGGCCCTTAAAGGGAGAGGGGAAAACCCCTAAAGAACCATCTGTCCGTTATCAGACATTATCCTCTATCCCCCAAGGGGAAATAGAACTCATTGACCAAAAGGGCCAAATGCAAGACAAAAGCCATGTATTCCGTATTCTTCACAACAATAAAGAAATGTCTGAGAAAGAACTATCCAGATAAAATCCAAAAGAAGGACTCTCAGAACTAATTCCATTATACCAAGATGAATGAATACCAAAAGAAACACGAATAATAACTACATGGTATTGAGAATTTAGTTTGAACAAAATGACCACTTGAAGGTTAAATAATGCACTGTACAGAGACTAAAATAACACAAATAGGTTTAAATGTAATATTTATATTCATTAATTATGCCAGTTGTAATAATTTTTGCCACAAAGGTGTATCACCTGGACGTATACATAATATATATAAAATTGTGTCACAATAGACTCCAAGTGGTCTGACAACACTTAGAGCATCACCGACCCACATTTACTGCTGAACCACAGGTATCTACAAAGCGTGTGCCTGCATGGCTTCAATGCCATGGTCCGAAGGTCTGAACATGACTCCAAGCCGTGCGCACGCTCAAAATACCAAGGCAAGCGAAAGAAGAAAAGGGACACACCCATTAGCGCACAATCAAATATTAAATAAGGAAAAACGAAACATTAAACAATATATAAAATAAATCCTTGTTAGCAACAAGCGCATGCAACAACATGTGATACGAAACATTATTTGATCACTAGTCTGCCTCAAAAAGTAACAGCCATGATTTCCCAAGGACTTGTAAAACACAGATATAATACATAAATACCCAAAAAGACAGGTAATGTATAGCCTCCAGACAGATGCAAAAAAGCATTGAGGGAGAACAGCAAGAAGAGCCTCTTATAAAGCCCAAAAGAATCCAACCATAAATTGTATGACTGAAAACGGGTAAGGAAACTGCAGCTAGAATTCTCCTTCAGATAGTTTCTGGCACTACCCATCACACAGTGTAAGATACAGAGCTCATCCCATTTGTCCAAGGAATGAACACATAAATTACCTACCCCCTCCACATAGCAGAAGGCAACTAACTTGCGACTTCCAAATAATACACCATAAACTCGGAGGTTACTCTCACAATTTTCCAAAAAGTAAGCACATATAACAAAAATGTGGATATGCAGTCTGCTCAGAAGGAGAAAAACCTGCACCATAAAAACACGGTCCAAGAGGACTTTAATGAAGTATGAACCTTAACAACATGTATTCATAAGAATACAAAACATAGGCCCTGAATCCATCAGAATCATAAAAAATATGCACTTCACAAGAGTAGTAATGGAATACTACGCTGATTACTCCGAGTCACTACCCAGACTGGCAGAGTGAGGGGTAGGACATCTGCCGACCCGCTTTCCACGAAACTGACTTTACACCTTAGTGTCTACACCTGCCTGTACTGATGACGTGCGGTCTTGACCCTAATTGTGTTGTGTTGTAGATCTACAGGTACCACTTTTTAGGGTTCTGTATGGGTGGTCATTACCTCACTTCACTTAGTCATTGACCACCACCAAAAAGTGTAGGTAGATCTATTTTTTGGTCCTGAAAAATTGCTGTCTAATTGATATAAGGCAAGAAACATGTTGACCTATGTACCAAGTGTATAACCTCACGAACTTAGAGTAACGATACACGTCTGTTTGATTTTATCCAGGGTGGAGGCCATACTTCATTAATATTATTTTGAGTGGACCACCTGCACCTGTTTTAAACTTTACATCCCTACACATTATCACCACCTACACTATTCAAGGGCCCTCACACACACTGCACCCAACGGCATAAGGAATAAAGATTTCAGCCAAGAAGGCCCAATCTCGGGTGCCGATCGGGTATTGCTGCGCCGACCCAATAAGGTGCAGACCCGATGATGAAGCAAGACATTAGCTGGCTGGGAGTGTGAGGGTCTTTTTTCCGAAAGGAGGAGACTTCTCCTGACCATTGGCTCTTCGCCACCATGTGGAGCGCCTAATCACATACCTACCTGCTTTGCACATTAGGAACTGCATACCCTTACTTTAGAGGTCCCTATATACCAGACTTACCACTGGCATACCAACAAGTCCCTATGAGAATCTCGAATCCTCCCAAAACGGAAAAGCGTGTTCAATGGTGTGAAATCAAGTAATTTGCAATGTTTTTCATTAAGTCAATGGTTTAATTTGAACCAATCTTGAAAAGCTTCAAAAAGCTTCAAAAACTTAAATAAACGTGGGATAACTTCAAAATAAAGTTACTGCATTGTTGCAATTTCTTAAACAATTCAATATATACACATCATTCATAAATGCATCCCCTATGCATTTCGAGCGGTGCTCTTCATCAGGGGGAGTATCTGTGAAAAAATGGGAAAGATACAGAGGATGTAGCACGAGATGGGGGCTGGCAATGTCAAAAAAATATAAATATAAAATTGCATGCTGCTCTGAAAGGAGGGGAAACTATGCTGTGTTAATTATAGCGTACTGCTACATGAAAGGGTTAATAGCGTGCGTTTGATAGTGCAGTGAACATGCCAAATACTTGTGTTGCGTGCCAAAGAATGACGCATATTTACAGAGAAGAATGGGTGAATAAACTCACTCAATGAGTTTAAAAACGTTGAAGGTGACCGCAACCCCAAGTGCAAAACCGTGGAAAGCAGCGGGGCTGTGAAGCGGATTGAAATGCGTGTTAGAAAAGCGTGCATAAAATAGAGAAAAATAAAAAAAGAGAAAAGAAGGCTTAAATGAAACTAAACTAATCCAAAAGCCTGAAGGCTGTGCAAAGCGGGTAAAGCCTGATGAACCATGCGTGGTGCGGGAAGCTTACCGCAAGAATGAAGGTGACGTGCTCGTAATCGAGTCCCAAACGCGAGTGAAGCATCGGAGTCTGCCGTACGCGGAAGCGGCACTTGCAGGGTAATAAACATGAACGGCGGGTCAAAACAAATGGCATAGAAAGGGGACTGGATGGTGAACGTGAAACCCGGCGCAAGTGAATAAAGTTATAAAAAAGAAAAACGTGGGCATGAAAATGGAGATAGAACAACGAACAATAAAAATGCCAACGATGTATAAAATTATTTATACAGTGACAACCAAATTCTGGGGAATCTTAGAATGGAGAAAGAGCACCAAATGAGTGTAAACAATAAAATAAAATAAAATACAGTGACAGAATGTGTGTGGAAAGTACAATTCTATAACAATAAGTGTGTGTGGGTGAAATATATAAGCAAAAAGAGCTGAAGAGAACAAACAGTGTGTGTCAATAAACGTCAATGAGACATCAAAAAATGGAACAGAGAATGAAAGACAGTAGAACGTGTTAAAGTGACACTGAAAAAGGAAATAAAATGAATAAACGATGTGTATGCAAGTGACCATGACCAAAAGGAGTAAACAAAGAGTCAAGAGAACGGCGAGCATGTCCATGAAAGAAAGTAAAAACGTAATTCTCAGAGCTAAAGAGTAAGGCGAGTAAAGGTGAACTGGACATGGATAAGACGAAATACAATACAAACATGCAAGGGTAGACAATGGGTAGCAGAGGGGTCAAAACACAGTGGTCCCAACAAGTACATGATGGTATCTTATAAGTAGCAGCTGTATTAGAGTCTTTCATTGAGACCCTTCGGGTGAATGGAATTTAATTTGTGCATCCAATAGAGTTCGCTTTGTAGAAGGAATTTCTTATGGTCTCTGCCTGCGACTTGGTTCACGACTTCCAGAATAAGGAAACGTAACTGGCTGACATTATGGGAATGGTTTATGAAGTGTACTGCTACGCAGGACTTAACATTCTTAGTCCGGATATTACTGCGGTGTTCAGTGAGTCTAATCTTGATTTTCCTCTCTGTTTTCCCTACGTAGGGTAAGCCACACGGGCATTTAAGAAGATATACCACATTGGTGGTATCACATGTGGCATTCACTTTGAGTTGAATGGGAGTACCCTGTGTGGGATGTTGTATAACCGTTCCTTTAATGATACTGGTGCAATTTCCACAGTTATGGCACGGAATAGTGCCTTTGTAGTTAACATCTGTGGTCTGTTTTTTCGCTTTCAATAGTTGCTGGATTTTCTTCGTGCGTTGGTACGCAAAGATGGGTTGAGATTGAAAAATGTTATTAAAATCAGGTTCCAGTTGTAGTAGCTGCCAATGTTTTTTAATGGAAGCTTTGATTAGAGTACTGGTGGTAGAAAACTTTGACACAAAACAAGGACGCCTCTCCTTGTTTTCTGTACGTTGTTTATCAGTCAATAGTTCTGTTCTGGTTTTCTTAATACTCGTGATTCAGCCGATTTAATGATGTTCTCTGGATATCCTCTTTGATAGAATTTTTTGACTATAGTTGAACTGTCAGCCTTGAGTGAGTCCATGGTAGATACTATGCGTTTAGCTCCGAGGAGTTGAGAATAAGGTAAGTGTTTTTTAGGCTCATTTGGTGGAAACTGGTGAAATGTAAATAGTTGTTCCGATCTGTGGGCTTTGTGAAAATGGAAGTTAAGAGCTTGTTATTCTCAATCTGGATATTAACGTCCAAAAATTAAATTTGGGTACGGTTAATTGTGTAAGTAAACTGCAGGCTGGTGTCAATTTGGTTGAGGTTGTTGATGGCTGTTGTCAATTGAAGTTCAGAATCTTTCCACATCAAGAAGATGTCATCGATATATCGATAATAGCAAGTCAGATGGTTGCTCCATTCTTGGTTGGTTGTAATATGTTCTGATTCGAATTGGTGCATGAACAGGTTTGCATATGATGGCGCAGCGCAATTGCCCATGGCTACACCGGATAGTTGTATGAAAAATTTCTCCTGGCATGTGAAGTAACTGTGGTGCAAGGTAAACTGAATAAGTTCCAGAAGCAACACTTGAAGGCCCAGGGGCTTATCTGTGGCAAGTAATGCAGCTTCCATAGCCTGTAGTCCTAGGTTGTGGGGAATGGAAGTATATAGGGAACATACGCCAATGGTGCACAAGTAAATGGGTTCGTCTGAGTTTAGGGTGATGTTGTTGAGTTTATTTAAGAAGTCAGTAGTATCCTGAATGTAGCTGGGCATTTTTCTCACACTCAATTGAAGAGGTCTGTCAATGTACACTCCAATAGGTTCATGAATGGAGTTACGTGTGCAGACTTTGGGCCGGAATGGAGTTCTTATGGCATGTTTATAGACCTTAGGCACCATGTACAGATATGGCACTTGAGGATGATCCTTCGTCAGGAAGAGTTTGTCTCTTTCGGTAATTGTACCTGCCATGACGGCATTTTTGATGATGTTTTCTAACACCCGGTTGAAATCTGGGGTGGGATCCGACTGTATTTCCATGTAAATATTGTCACTGAGGTGTTGTGTGATATTATCGAGGTAAAAGCTGGTGTCTAGTATAACCAGAGCACCACCTTTGTCTGCTTTACAAATCGTAATATTCGCGTTGTTCGCCAATTATGTGATAACAAGACAATCATAGCGTGATAGATTAGAAGGATGTTTGGTGGGACCTTGATAGATCGTGTGGAGATCCTGTTGTACGAGCAATTCGAAAGTGTCTAGTATCTTATGGCTCACAGGTGCCTGAAAGTTGCTCTTAGGACGAAGGTCCAACAATGTTCCAATATCCTCTGGTGGCTGTGAATTGCAGACATTTTGAAAAAAGTGTTTTAGCCGTAAAGATCTGATAAACCTGTAAAAGCAAACAAGAGTCTTTAGTTCATTAGAATGGTAAGTGGGAACGAATGAGATTCCCTTCTCCAAGACTTGGGTTTGAGCAGCTGTAATCTGTGTACTGGAGATGTTAATGACTAGGTTCGATGACTTCTCGTTCCTTTCGCCACTGGTTGCTGGACGTTTTGTGTAACGGGACCTCATGGGTCGCCGATTGCGTCGGGGCCTGATACTAAAAAAGAAGAGGATGAAGAGGAAGAGGTGGAAACTGGTTGTTTGGAAGTGGAGGCAGTTTGTTCCTGAGGAAATGGTGCTTGATGTTGATGCCCTCTAGGGCCAGGTCTTCGTGATGAATCATCTGAAGAAGTATCCGCATCGGTTGATCTGTTTCCGTAAGGACGTTGTTGTCTCCGGGCTGCATAAATTTCGGCCCAATTATAAACCTCACCAAGTTTATAATCCATTGTGTCCCTCTTAAATTTACGTAATTTCCTTTCATTAATTTCTTTTGTATATTTTTCGACTTGGGTGTTAATGTCCTCTAATTTTAGCCAATTCATCTGTGGTAAGTTTGCTACTTAGTTCTTGTTTTAGTTGGGTAACTTCTCCGTCGAGTTCTTCCAGAAGTTTAGAAAGTTCTTCTACTATGAGAAGGATCAAGTCAAGTGAGCACTTATTTAAAATACGTACCATTTTTCTGTGAATCGCGGATTGTTCTTGCAGAGAGTTGATTTAAGTGGGATGCGCAGGCCTCTAGGTACACGCTGAACTTTATGGTATCTCATAAGTGTACTTGCGTGCAACCGCTGGTTAATTTCACTCTTTGCCGCGTACAGTAGTTGTCGAATGTTAGATTGCACTGATCCAGGGCTGGATGAAATGCATTCAGGATCCTGCACTAGCGCATAAATCCTATCTGTATCTTCTGTGGAAAATTGGAAAGTGTCTGCTTTGTTTGCTGTCAAATTTGCAATGTCCATGTAAGACATGTTGTGATCGTGGGTGCCTGTGGTGTAGTCAGGACGTGAAATAAATCAATGGAAGGGCCACAGCACTCCAGAGTAATGTGGATGTGATCAACGGATTAATGCGGGTTAATCCAGGTATGAGGATATCGAGATGTTCGCCTCCTGACTCTGGGGCTCTTTAATGTGCGAAATCTCAAGAAATCTTACGCAGTGTAAGATGAATCTCGAATCCTCCCAAAGCACAAGTTACTACTTGTGTAACGATATATCTGTAAGAGACATTAGTTAGTATTAGATTCCTTACCTTAGAATATCCCCAGGCGTCAGACTGGATACGGAAATTTTTGCGTAGCAGTACCCTTAGCGCGTCGGTAGGCGTCGTCTGCGGCCCCGCGTCCGTCGTGGGCGCCGTGATGATGTCCTCGGAGTACTTAGACACCGCCTCCGCGTGCTGACGTCAGTTCTTAGACACAGCTTTTCCGCGCCAGAAACGCAGAGCCATGTTAAAAACCAACACTGGTGCCATTGAAACTAGGGCCCTGAAAGGGGACAACCCTAACCCTAGATATTGGTTCGCAGAACGGGGAGGATGGGTGGGTCGGTAAGGAATCTAATACTAACTAATGTCTCTTACAGATATATCGTTACACAAGTAGTAACTTGTGCATCTGAAAGAGACACGTTAGTATTAGATTCCTTACCTTAGAATAGATACCCCAGCAATACCAACCCCGGTGGTGGGTCTGCGAACCAATAATCACACCAGAAGGTCCCGGAGGACGGAACAGCCAAAGAAGCCATCCCTCCGGACTTGGCTGTCCAGGCAGTAGTGTCTTGCAAACGTGTGCAGTGATGCCCACGTAGCTGCCTGACAGATGTCTTGTAAGGGCACACCCCTGCCCAGGGCAGTGGTAGCCGCCGTCGCTCGGGTAGAATGAGCCCGTAATCCAGCAGGAGGCTCCTTCCTAGCCAAGGAGTAGCATGCCTGGATACACAGGATGATCCACCGGGAGATGGTCCTCTTGTGCACCGCTTTCCCCTTCTTCGCGCCCACGTAACCAACAAAGAGTTGGTCATCCACCCGGAACTGGCGTGTGCGATCCAAGTAGAATGAGAGCGCACGTTTTGGGTCCAGACGGGGGAGCCGCTCTTCCTCTTTAGAGGGATGCGGTGGCGGGAAGAAGGTTGGCAAGGTGATAGACTGCCCGATGTGGAAGGCCGTGACAACCTTGGGCAGGAAAGAAGGTTTGGTACGCAGCACCACTTTGTCCGGATGGACAGAAAGGAAAGGTGGAGTACAAGAAAGGGCCTGGAGCTCACTCCTGGCAGAGGTGATGGCAACCAGGAAAGCAGTCTTCAAAGTCAGAAGGCGAAGAGGACAGTTGTGAAGTGGCTCAAAGGGAGCGCACATCAGAAATGTAAGAACCAGGTTCAAGTTCCACTGGGGCATCACAAACGGAACAGGAGGAAACGTGTGTGTGATGCCATTAGGAAATCTATTAACAATAGGGGACTTGAACAAAGAAGGTTGATCAGGCAGCCTGAGAAAGGCGGAAAGGGCAGAAAGGTAGCCCTTGATAGTGCCCAGAGCAGAGCCCTGCTGGGCAAGAGAAAGAAGGAAGAGAAGGACCTCAGAAAGAGGGGCATTGAGGGGATCCACAGCCTTTGCTGTGCACCATGCCACAAATCTGTTCCACCTGCAGGCGTATACCGACTTTGTGGAGGGACGCCTGGCTGCCAGAATGATGTTACAAACTTCAGGAGGCAAGTCAAATGGCCTCAACTGTCGCCGCTCAATCTCCAAGCATGGAGGTGGAGACTGGAGAGGTTCGGGTGGAGGACCGTCCCCTGCTGCTGCGACAGAAGGTCCTCTTGAAGAGGCAGACTAACCGGGGGATCGACTGACATACTGGGTAGCTCTGGATACCAGTACCTTCTCGCCCAGTCCGGAGCCACAAGGATGACTTTGGCCCGGTCGCGCTTGATCTTCTTCAGCACTCTGGGCAGAAGTGGTATAGGCGGAAAGGCGTACAACAGACCGCAACTCCACTCGCGACGAAAAGCGTCTCCGAGCGAGTGCCGCCTTGGAAATTCCAACGCGCAGAACTGATGACATTGCACGTTCTCGTCGGTGGTGAATAGATCTAACCAAGGCTCTCCCCATCGCTGAAAGAGGCCTTGCACCACGTCCAAGTTCAGACGCCATTCGTGATCCATCATGCACCGACGGCTGAGCTCGTCCGCCCTGGCGTTCAGAGAACCTGCCAGGTGTTGAGCCACCAGGGTCACGCCCTGGCGTTCCAGCCATTGCCAAAGGCGAAGAGCCTCTTGACAAAGGATCCACGACCCCACCCCGCCTTGTTTGACCACTTCAGTGCTAATGACAAGGTGAACTCGTCATGTAGAATGGCATTTCCCAAATCTAAATCAAATCACCAATCTCCCCGCGGACATTACCCGGAAAAGATGGTAACACAATATGTAGTGAATCCCATAAAGCAGGGGAATACCGCCCCAGCACACAAGATGTATTGGTGGTTCTCAAGGCTGAGCTTGCTGAAGCAAAAATGTGTTTACCACATGCATCATGAGTCCTAGACTCCTTACCCACTGGAGTTTTCGGAACAGACTCTATATTTCGTGGAGAAGTCGCAACCCGAGTCATCAAGCTACAGGTGGAAGGGAGTCTATGAAGACAAACTTGGTCCCCAGGTTCAGGTAGTTGTTTACTGAGACCCCGACTCAGGCTTGGCCCAAGCACATAATAAAACATCAAAAAGGGCATCTTCAAACGGTAGAACAGGTTCTTCCCCGGTCTGTCACTGAAAAAGGACCTTGATCAAAGGGTCTGTGGTCCTTTACACCGTAGGAAGTGACAAGTTTTAAACTGTAGCCACCTTCCTTAGCAAGCCTGCAACAGGGAAACTTGCCTCTGAAGCAAGGCCAGGGGGAGAAAGCAACATTGAAGCTGGAGGAGAATCCAGACCACTAGCCTCTCTCAAAGCAGACAAGCAGCTCTCCTTCATTTGAGGCCCTGCCTCAATCAGCACAGGCTATCCAGAGAAGGAATCAAAACCTGCATATTCCTCTTAGTCACCTCAGTCTGAATAGTTGACTTTGCATTTGACGTCGTACGACGCCTACATGAAGGAGAAGTGTCTACGACCGACACCGCTGAAATCAGAGCTGGATCCGGCTGATTAAAGACCGGTGTCATAGGTCGAGATCCTGAAGGACTGGGTACCTGCACCAAAGCGGCATCAGCCAACGTCGACCGGCGCCGACCCCTTGACTCCAACGGCTCAACGGTCACCGAGGGCAACCCTCCGGCAGCACCCAACTCACCCCCTTGGGGCCTATTAGGTGCAAGGAATTATAATATTCCTTCATCTGAGCCATCAATGCACGGTGAGGAGTCACGTATGCCCTCCACAACCGTCAAGAGGGAGGTGCCATTGGAGACGGAGTCTCCAAGCGTTGAGGTCCGAGAATGGCGCAACTTCAACCGCCCCTTACCTTTTGACTTCCCCGGAGAACGACGTCCTCCAGACCGGCTTCGGCTCCAAGATCGACCCTGCTTTGCCCGAGACAACGAAGATAGAGGATGGGAAACCTCAGCGGATCATGCCACACGGGCCATCATCAACTTCAAACATAGCTCCTTTATCGACTTCGGGTTTAGTTTCTGGCAGGAGCCACAATCTTCAGCTTTGTGGTGCTCACCTAAACAACACATACAAATTGAATGGAGGTCCGTCACCGACATAGGTCAGCTACAAGACCCACAATGTTTGAAACCTGTAGACATTAGACAAAGGCACACTGTTCCACCGACAGTGTCGAAGCAGGTAAAAAAAATCAACCTGAGAAACAACTTCTGCGGATCCGCGTTTCAGAGCGGAAAGAAGAAACTGACGTCTGCATGCCGGAGGGGACTTATAAGGCTCCACCGACGCCATGACCGGAGTCGACGTCATCGCGGAGCTGTAAGACGCCATCCCCTGTACTGCAAAACAATTTCCGGATCCAGACTAGTGCCTGGGCAGAATTCAAAGGTTAAGGAATCTGCGGCGAGAGGTCTATCAGATTGATGTATTTGTTAATGAAATCATTTTATTGTTTTTATTTTTTATCAAATAAAATTGTATTTATTGTGCTTTTATGATTTTGTTGCAAAATCGATTCTAAACTGAACACTACATATCAGAGTAGGATAACTGTATGATCAAGGAATTGGATATTAATAACTGTGAATCTGATACTTCTAATTTAAATGAAAACATGCTAATTATGAAACCCTGCAGATGTTCCAAAAGAATGAAATGCTTTGGCTATAACAAAAGCAATGTTTGTTCAGTCTACAATTAAGTTTGAAGATGGATTATGAATGAAGAAAAGATTTTTCTCCTACATCGGATATTAGTGTAATATATTCAGCTTGAAGAGACTGATGTCTTCATATATGATAGCTGTATAATCTAACTAAGGTTTTGGGCGGATTTATGTATCATGTTTTGAGAGCTCAGTTTCTCCCTAAATTTCTAAATTCAGCTGGAATATGTGGTCAGGAGGTCTCTCACTTATTTTGCAGCTTCTCATACCCCTCCAACACCACCACCACACTCCTTGGGAAGAGATGGAGGCACAAGGCCGGCAGACCCTGTCTTGTTTAGCGTGTAGGAATGAAGGAAATGTGATGGGGCAGTGAAATCCAAGCAAAGCGAGCCCCCAGTGAAAGGGGCTAGGTACACATGCCATGTCCCACCATTATGACAAAGCAATTTTCAGAAAAGGTGGTTGGACCCGCTAAAGAAGGTAAGAAGAAATCCTTTCTGAACATGGTACTTTAGATCTAAATCAATTTACAGAAAAAGTTAAAAGCTCCCAAAAATAACATAGAAGTTGAACAATGGCCAGCATTTTTACTTTGGCATGAAGAAACCAACTTGAGTTTGTGGTATGAGGCTGACCCAGGAGGAACAACTGGAATACCAAGTAAGCCATCTTGGTGACAGGATTAGCTCTTGTGCCCATACTGCTCTGCCTCCTCCCTATTACCCCACATCACTGAACCACAACACAAAAATAATAAAAGAAAAAAGGAGCGAGGAGGCTTTGATGGATATTTTCCCCAAGCCAGCGAAAGGGGTTCGGGATGCATATGGAAATGGAGCAGAGCCTACAGGACTGCTGCTGGATGAGCACAAGTGAGACCTTTAATGTGAGCACCTGATAAAAGAGCGATAGACAGAAGTGAGTGAATGACCAGACAGGATGCACGGTCCACTTATGTGGAGGGACTAGACAGACTGTGTTTAGCCCCAGCTAGGCAAAGAGCTCACAAAGATGCAGCCCCACAATTATCCGAGACAGTTTAAGGAGGGCTGCCTTCTGACTGGCTAGGAGCAGGATTCAAAAAGAGGGCAGAATCCACCCCTCATTCTAGCGATGTAGACAAAGACCCCACCAGTTGCCCTCCTTCCGTTAATGTACTATCCTGCCCTGGGGTAGTCAGTGGCCATATCCCCCGGACCTCTTCTAATTTAAGGAGCATAAAAAACAGTCCCTGCCATTAGGGAAATCCCCTCCAAGTTCTGTGAAGAAAAGCAAAATAGTTCAATCTAAAGTGATGTTTTTAAAATTGCAAAATATAAGACACACAAGGTAGGACATCGTGAAAGGTGGAGGGAGAATAAGGATGGGAAACAGGAGAAGCAGAGGGGAATCAATCAGTGCATGAATGTCATGTTTTGTCTGTAAGTAGTAGTGGCATTGCAGAAGGGATTGTTTTAATGCTGCTTCAAATGTGCCTGGTTGTACTGACCCACCCAAATTTAACCAGGTCACTTGGAACCCTAGATTAGAACGCCCATAAGGTGCTGACGGTACTCTGAATACCCCGATTCCCTCAGAACAGAAAGCTTCATATGATGATTATATGATAAATGGTAAACCCCACAATTGACATGTTGATAGTGGCACAAGGCGCTGTTGGTATTTCAAAACCAGCATGTTCCACACCACATTTATGGCCATGACTCAATCATCCTTGGTCCTTTCCCAAATTCACATGCGTTCAGTCCTCCTCACCAGCAAATCCTTTCGTTGGCATATCCTAGGTAAAGTCAGTTTCACTGAACTTCTTCCACCTGATGGGTCTAGCTCAATATACCTTAAAAACTGGGAGAATGAAGATATTGCTTTGCTAATTGAAGCAAGCTGTCAGCCTATTACTACAAACCTTGAATTGTCTAAAGAACTAGCTGATTTGTGGGAGGCTTGGCTAAGGCAGTGAAGATGATCGCCGCATTTTAGTGCTACTCCCGACTTTCTCGCTAATCCTTCGTCACTATCCCCAGCGAATTAATCCCCTCTCCGTTGAGCATACAAGCGGGGGTCCGAATGGATGTGAGGGGCTGTGCCCGAGATGCACGGAGATCCCTACCACCCAGGGAGCGCCGTGATAGAGATGCCGTCTGTCATGGCGGCCAGCGCTGTGGGTACAGGATGCTGTGAAGGCGGCCGGGGGGAAACGCTAATGACACAAGCCATCAGGGCCTTGGAGGTGCAGGCTCCTTGGAGGCTGTGAGGTGCAGGCTCCTTGGAGGCTGTGTGGTGTTGGGAGGATGGAAGCAGGCTGCCCAACAGCAGGCAGGTTTCTGCTGCACGCAGACCATGCCAGGTCTCCGAGAACGCTCTGGCCTGGCGGGATGCTGATGGGGAGGCCGGAGCGGGACCCGGTGAGTACCCCACAGAGGGAAATGGAAGCCCACTGATAGTGCTGGACATTGGGGGTTCCTGTGGCGGAGAGCGTGGATGGTTCCCAGCCAAAACACCAGCCTCGATACGGACACATCCTAGTTGTGCCATTCACTCCCTCCTAGGACTAGCTGCTGGTGCCCCGCTTACTGGCCCCCCACGGTCATGAGTTGGCACTCGAGAACAACCAGGAGCTCCCTCTACTCACCCCCTAGGTCCCAGTGGAGAAAACATACCAGAACGTACATGGCTGCCGCCTGGCCTCCACTGACTCAGAGGCAGGCCTGGGGTTGCCAGGTCACGGCAATAAGTTAACTCAACCAGCATACACACTAAAACTGACGGCCTGGCCGGGGAACCTGGTGCCCTGCCCCGCTGATCCAGATCACCAGGCGGTCTAGGGGCAGCCCACCCTTCCTTCAGGGGTGGCAAGAGGAGGTCCATACATCAGCTCACTACAGAAACAAACACTGGCTAAGAATTGTGAAAATGAGGCGGTCTCAACCTAGGTGATTTTTAGCCTCATACGGTTTCTTTTAACATGTTTTGTTCTAGGGCGAAAGATGCATCAGGGTCAGAAGTATGGGGAAGGGTGTCCATGGGGTGGTCATCCTTCTACACAAAAGCATCCACTTGCGGTGACCAACATGCATACTGCCCCCCAGGAGAGGAGAGGTCCGGGTTGAAGATTTACGGGGTGACAAGCAATATTACTTCTCATCGGTGTACATCCTGCATCCGCTCCTTTCCCCAACATTAGACATACTGGCCTCTCTCTTGCTGACATTCATATAATGCATTACAGGGGTGAGAGGTGACTAATGCAGACCCTCACTCAGACAGAGATTCGATGAGGCCCCCCACAGCCGGGATGAATCTCTCGCTACCGGAAGCTCGCTGACGGGGCAGACTCTGAGGCTCTGGGACATGTGGAGGACATGGCACCCGCAAGAACGTGCTTACATTCGCACATCAGCAGCTCACAACACCAGGTTCCCTGTACTAACCTTCTCTGGTTGCCGATCACAGATACTCTTCAGTTGAACAAAAATACAATAATACCACACTGCATCTCCGACCACGCACCACTTGTGGTGCGTGTGGGGTCTCCAAAATTGTGGCATTTAAATGCATGATACATGACAGATAGAGACTGATCAGCCCATGTGAGGTCCGAGATACAGACCTAACTTAAGGAAAATAAGGGTACCGTCCAGTCGGCCTGCACCCTATGGTCAGCCAGCAAATCTACGATCCATGGCCAAGCTTAAATATTTATCCATGGCCAGGAGAGGCAGAAAATTACACAAATAACAGCAATGGAGGCCCAAATCCTCTCTCTAGAACACCAGACCCAGTCAGAATGCTACCAAGACCTTTAGCAGCGACTGGCAGATGCCAGGGATTCGGAGAGCCAGATCTTGTTGGAGAAAGCCAGCCAATGCTGGAGGGCATCGACCTGGCGGGGTATGAATATGGCAAACAATCAGGTAAGCTTCTCTACTGGTTGTCCACCAGAGAAAATCTATTCCAGATTGATACCACAGGTTATGGGCATTTAAATGTTTGCAGATTACTACAAGGCCCACTACAGCCACAGACCCTGGCCTCATCAGGAATAGGCACACATAATGCTGGCAGATATTCAAATCCCCTTAATCCCACCGCCGCTTAGCTTGACAATTAGACCAAGTAAGTATGGCCAACAAAATAACAGAGGTGATATCAGACATGACCCGAGGTAAAATGCAAGGCTCCGGCGGTCTTCCAGTTGAGTACTATCTGAGGTTCTGAGAGCTTCTGATTCCTCACCTTTTGGCTATGTATACAGTGGTGGCGGAGGCAGGTGCCTTCCCCACTGATCTGACAGCCACGAATGTGGTGATACCCAAACTAGGCCAGCCTTCGGAGAATCATGCTGCTTACAGGCCGGTATCCCTTACAAACATGGATATTAAAATACTTGCCAAGGTGCCAGCTAATCCACTAAAATGAGCTTTGCTGTATTTGACCCATCCAGACCAATGCAGTTTCATGCCAGCTTGAGGCACTCGCACTGTCTTTGAAGGGGCCAAGTTACTCTCTCTCAGGAACACCAGCTGCAAAACCTGTCGTTCCTACTCTTGATTGACTTTGAGTAGGCCTTAGACTCGGTTGGCTTATCACTCCTGCACAATCCTGGAGAGAGCCGGACTAGGGCCCCATTTCCGAAAGCTCACTGATCTCTATACACGCACCCATCTGCGCAGGCTCAGATAAATTGGATGCTCTCCACCTCCTTCCCAATCTGCCCAGGTACCTAACAGGGCTGCCCTCGCTCCCCTTTCCTGTTTGCCCTTGCCGTAGAGCGCCCCTGGCACGCATTATAGACTGAGATGCACAGTAGACGTGGGCGGAGTTTGCGGAATTCCACAAACAAAAAAAACTCTGCTGCGCTACGTGGACTTTCGCAAGTGCCTAAGTGCGTTAGGTCGCGCCGTTTGCACGGATTGTCCTGTGTGGGAAAATCAACACAAACTTCACCATGCGCAGAGCAAGAGGGTGCTGCTTCTTTCTGCCACTCGAGTAGATGTTCTACTCGAGGGCAGCTTCCTCAACACGAATGTAAGGTTTCTCAACGCAAGCAGTAGCAGCAAACTACGAATGGACGCATTGAGAAATCTCGCCAGGAGGTGGTCTGAAGTAAGATTCTCCTTCCTTGCGCTTCCCCACGAGGAAAAACCTCAGTTATGCAGACAGTAGTTTTTCGGACCTCCGAACGCTATGCGGAGCAGGAAAAACTCCACGAGTGGAGCGGACTTTCATGCCCAAGCCTAAGGCTCAGATACAGGTCTGGGCATGGCACTTCCAGCCAGAGGAGTGCTTTGCGCTTTATGAGGATCATATATACCTCTTCCTAGCTAATCCGCAGTCCATTGGCCCTGCGATGCCTGGAAATACTTTATCTGAGGAGTCCTATGAGCTCTGTGTCAAGTCCATTGTGGTGCCAGACAAAGGCGACCAAACTACCTGCCAATGGAACACCCCCATCACTACATGTCGCCTTTCCTTCTGCTACCTAGTTATTCATGTTTCTATGCTCCTAGACTGACAAGGACCCTTAACCCCTTGTATGCTCATGACGAGCTGAGCTCGTCATGGCATACACCTCTCGGGTGCTCATGACGAGCCCCACCCACGGGGGGAGCGCTGGCGCTCCCCCCGTGGGTGCCCGATCTACCGCGTTTGTACGGGGAAGGCAGGGGAAGACCTTCCCCTGCCTCCCCCCACCCCCATCATCAATGACGTCAGCGCGCCTCTTTGGAGGTTCCCTTTCTCCTCCGACACACAGGGAAGCCATTTGCTTCCTGCGCGTCGGAGGAGAAACAAGGTAAGTTTGGGGGCTGGGGAGGGGGGTATGTAACTAAAGAGGCATCGGGGGAAAGGAAAGGGTTTTTCTTTCCCTCGATGCCTCTTTACAGCATTCCTGCTGTGCGATCTTGCAGCAGGAATGCCCACTAGACACCAGGGATTTATTTTGGGGGGGGGGGGGGGGGGGGTAATTGGCAGTGTTTGTGCGTTCGGGCAACGGTAGCTCTCCTTTTGGGGGCCATTTTGTGCAGCCCTATTGTTTTTTTTTGTTTTTGGGAGCGACCCCTTGGACAAGGGTCGATCCCCTTTCGGGGGCAGTAGCATTTAAATGTGTTATTATAAAAACCATGCACTGGGGCAAAGAGCAGGGGAGTGGCCCCTTGGGCAAGGGTCACTCTTCTTTTGGAGGCCATTTTGAGTAGCCCTAATGGTTTTTTTTGTTTTGGGGAGCAACCCCTTGGACAAGGGTTGCTCCCCTTTAGGGGGCAATTACTTTTGCTTTGTCCGCCCCACAGGGGTCAGAATTTTAATATTTTTTTTTACAGAAACCATGCACTGGGGCAAAGAGCAGGGGAGTGGCCCCTTGGGCATGGGTCACTTTCCTTTTGGGGGCCATTTTGAGTAGCTTTAATGTTTTTTGTTTTGTTTTGGGGGGAAACGCCTTGGACAAGGGTCGCTCCCCTTTAGGGGGCATGTTGTAAGCCTTTGGCTGGCCCCCGGAGGGGGGGGGGTCAAATTGTTTGAAAAACAACCATAATGGGACCGGTTACTGGCTAATCAGCCGTTATCAGCCAGGTTAGCTTGAGTCCAGTGGCAAAGTGAGCAAGGTACCCACGTCTGCCAACTTAGGGCAATCAAAGGGCTCAGGGTCAGTCTGATTTGCATATGGCCATGTCTGAACTGGGTTGGTGAAGTGAGCTAAACAATGATGATGGATTAAATCAAGATCAGCTGCATGGGGGTGTTAGGTTTGCTCATGAGCTCCGTCCATCATCCCCTTTGGTATCACCTGGAAGGGCAGTTCTGCTGTTTTTTTTTTTGTAGGGCCACTAGGGCACCAGGGTTTATTTTTATTTCAGGTATCTGCCCCTTGGTCATGGGTCGTTCCCCTTCCTTTATGGGAGGATGATTGTGGCCTTTTGTGCCCTCTTTGAGTGGCAGAGTAGCAGTATGTGTTTAGTCCCATCTGTCCCCAAGGGGGGCAGAAGCCAGTAGACACCAGCATTTTTTAAATTTTTGTCTTGGTGGGGGTGGCCTCAAGGGAAAGGGTTGCTCCCCTATTGATGTTATACTGTTATACCCACCTACCCCTTAACTTGAGAGGTTGGACTGGTGTATTTTTTGTATATGTGATTCTAATGTTTTTTTTTCTTCTTTTTAAATCTAGTCTAAAGCTTTTGATTTCTGTTTGCGGTTTCGACAGTGGCTGTTCTGCAGTTTTGTGTAGTTGCATTTTTGTAGGTAAGAAAAATATTTTTGTTGTATGTACTCCAAGTGAGTAATATTGCAATGTATGAATTATTTTTTGTAAGTGGTGTCTTAGTGGCATTTAGTTAGTGTTTTGAGCATGAACATTTTTGTGATGTGTTTTGCATTGTCTTATGTTTTTTTTTCTTTTTCTTTTTTAGTGGGATATTGTTGATCCATACTGTGTCTGTGCAGACTACGTGGTGGTGAGTTTAGTTGCTTCTGGCAAGTGAGTGGTATTGTTTTGCACGGTGTAGGTATTTTTGATAAATGTGAATTTTGTTCATTGCTTATTTTACATAGTGATTGTAGTTGTTGACTTGTGTGTCAAGTTACCTTTATTAGTAATCATTATGGCTTGCTGTAGAAAGACTGCTCAGCAGGTGGTAGGTATGCTTCTTGAATCTTCCTCTGAGCCGGATTATGACACTGACAGTGTGTCTGAGGGAGAGGAGGGAGGGGAAGATTCTGGAGTTTTCTCTCCACATGGAATCATCGGATGATGAAGGTTCTCTCAGTGCAGATGAAGGGCCTGTTTTAGAGGAGGATACTGCTGTGTCGATGGTGCAAGAGTCATCTGGATTACAGCCTGTGGCGGCTAGCCTTCCTACTGGATGTGTTGGACTCTGGGTTGATCCTAACGTGGTGCAGCCGGTGTTGCCTGCCTTTAGCGGTGATGCAGGGTGTAGAGTGGATTGTGAAATTTTTTTGCCCATACAGTATTTTCAGTTATTTATGGATGATGTATTTTTGGGTGAGATTGTTGAGCAGACCCATTTGTATGCTGAACAGTTTTTGAGGGACAAAAGTGACACACTTAGGCCCCACTCTAGAGCTACAAGGTGGAGTCCCACAAATCTGGAAGAGCTGAAGAAGTTTTTGGGTTTGACTTTTTTGATGGGTTTGGTAAGGAAGCCGAACCTGGCTTCATTTTGGTCTTCCAGTCCCTTGATGGCAACAGCCATATTTCCAGCAGTTATGACTCGTGATCGGTATTTACTTTTGCTACGCATGTTGCATTTTGTGGATAATTCTTTGGCGTTGCCACGTAGTCAGCCTGACTGTGACCGTCTTTTTAAGATTCGGCCTGTTCTTGATCACTTTGTTGATCGTTTTTCAGAGATTTACATTCCAGGGAAAGAAATTTCTATTGATGAGTGTTTGGTGTTGTTCAAGGGTCGTTTGGTGTTTAGGCAGTACATTTCTAGCAAGAGGGCACGCTATGGAATTAAACTGTATATGTTGTCTGAGAGTAAGACCGGATATGTTTTTAATTTTCGTGTGTACACTGGTAGAGATTCCACTATTGATCCCCCTGGTTGTCCGTCCACTTTTAGAGTGTCAGAGAAAATTGTGTTGGATCTTGCTACAAGACTGTTCAACAGAGGTCACCATTTGTACCTTGATAACTTCTACACTGCTGTGCAATTGTTTTAGGAGTTGTTTAAAGTGGACACATTTGCATGTGGCACAATCCGCTCTACCCGCAAAGGTTTTCCGAAAGAGCTTGTTTGCAAGAAACTTCAGAGGGGTCAGTGCAGTTCCTTGCGTAGTGAAGAACTACTAACAGTGAAATTTGTGGACAGGAGGGATGTGTACATGCTGACTACCATCCATGATGAGAGTTCTTCACCTGTGACTGTTTGGGGTCAGGCTGCTGATGTGTACAAACCGGTGTGCGTTGTGGAGTACAATAAGTACATTGGTGGTGTTGACAGAGTAGATCAGAGGTTTGGAACCTTACACAGCTTATGTTTGGTATAAGAAGTTGGCCATCCATTTTTTCAACTTAGCAACTTTCAATGCTTTCATTGTGTTCAAGGAGTGTTCTCCTGCGTCCAAGTTGACATTTCTTAAGTTTCAGCACTCTGTGATATCTAGCCTTGTTGTTGTGGAACAAGTAAGTGTTCCTAGATTCGGAGTGGTGGAGGATGTGGTTCGATTGAAAGATCGCCACTTTCCTGATTACATTCCTCCCACATCTACAAAAGACTTTCCCACTAGGAGATGTAGAGTCTGTTGGCGAAGAGGTTTGCGGAAGGAGACTCGTCTTTTCTGCCCTGGGTGTCCTTCTAACCCTGGACTGTGTGTGCCTGCTTGTTATAGAGCTTACCACACACAAAAGAAGTTTTGGGAGTATCCATGAGTGGTAAAATGAGCTGCCTGGTCTGGGTTTTTTGAAATTTGTATTCTGTTTTAAGGTTGGCATTTGTGCAATGTATTTAGTTACAGATTTTGTGTTACTAGATTTGTATCTATTTGCAATTTGTTTGTGTTTGTTTTGTAAAAAAAAAAATCAAAATGTGATGCCGGTGTGCGTAGGCTGGCGCTTGGCTGGTGGTGTGCGTGCAGTGGCGCTTGGTTGGCGGTGTGCGTGGAGTGGTGCTTGGCTGGCGGTGTGCGTGGACTGGCGCTTGGCTTGCGGTGTGCGTGGACTGGCGCTTGGCTGGTGGTGTGCGTGGACTGGCGCTTGGCAGGTGGTGTGCATGGACTGACACTTGGCTGGCGGTGTACGTGAATGGCACTTGGGTGGCGAAGTGCATGGATTGGTGCTTGGCTGGCGGTGTGTGTGGACTGGTGCTTGGCTGGTGGTGTGCATGGACTGACACTTGGCTGGCGGTGTGCGTGGAATGGCACTTGGGTGGCGAAGTGCATGGATTGGTGCTTGGCTTGCGGTGTGCGTGGTTTGGCGCTTGGCTGGCGGTGTGCGTGGACTGGCGCTTGGATGGTGGTGTGCGTGGATTGGTGCTCGGCTGGTGGTATGTGAGTAGAGACTTGCTGATGGTCACTACGCACATTGCTAGCTAAGTGCCACTCCACACAATCCATCAGTTTGTGTAGTTGCTGTGTCTGGAATGTGGGCGTGTGAAAGTGATGTGCCCTTGAATGGCGCTATCTGCTGGTGTGAGTGTTGTAATGTGATGGGCCCGCGGCTGGCGGTGTGAATGTTTTGTATGTGTCACACGTATGAAAGGTGTATGAATGGCCTGCAAAGAGGTTGGTGCCTTGTCGTGGCTTTACAGCTCCACGAGCTGTGAGTCAATGATTCAGTTTCTTGTCCTTTCAATTATTAACAGTGCATTTCACTTTTGTGAAATGACTTGCTAATACAATTGTATATACTGAATCATCACTCACCCTCGTGCCAAATCCAACCAGTATGTGTGCTTGAGGAGTAGATGGCTGTGCATTAATATTTGTCTTTTTTGTCTTTTTGAAGCAGGTTATACTTTGTCCCTTTTTGTAAATGATTTAATGTCTTGGTTTTGTGAACAGTCTTGTGTGTATCAGGAGTGAAAGGTGCGTGAATGGCCTGTAAAGCGGTTGGTGCCTTGTCGTGGCTTTACAGCTCACGAGCTGCGAGTCATTGGTTCCATTTTTTTGTCCATGTAATTGACAGTGCATTTCATTTTTGTGAAATCTCTTGTTAATTAAATTAAAGGTACTGAACCATCACTCGCCCTCGTGCCAAATCCAACCAGTATGTGTCTGTGTTTGAAAAAGTGATAGCTGTGTTGGAATCTTTGTCTTGAGTCTCTCTGTCAAGGTGTACATTCCATCTAAGAATAACCTCCTAATGTAGATATTATTGTTAACCCATGGGAGTACACAGTGATGTCTCTCTTGTGAATATCAAGTTATTTTTTCATCCACAATGTCCTGCAAACTTGACAATGTCTGTCACAATTTCCATGTAATATTGTGCCAAAACATCTCACGCTGTAGAACTGAAAACATAACTAGGTCAAAAAAAATTGGTGGTGCAAGGGGGGTCACCTAGGTGTTTGGCCTGTGCTCGATGGCCATCTAGGAAAACCTACCAAACCCATACTTTTCTGAAAAGTAGACACCCGAGGGCTTTCAAGGAGGTATGGCTTGTGTGGATCCCCCAACGTTCCATTACACAGAATCCCTTGCAAACGTCAATTTTAGCTGAATAAATTAGTGTTTTCACACATTTTTGTGTGGGAAAGTGTGGCATCACCGGGCTCACACAAATTTCCTACCACCCAGCGTTCATTTTACTTGGGAGAACAAGGGGAACGCTGGGTGGTAGGAAATTTGAGGATACACGCAGATTCCACAACTTTACCATGCAGAAATGTGAGAAAAAAGCAAATTTATTTGCGAAATTTGAGGTTTGCAGTGGATTCTGGTTAGGAGAATGATGAGGGACCCACGCAAGCCATACCTCGCTGGACTCCCCCGGGTGTCTAGTTTCCAGAAATGTGTGGGTTAGGTAGGTTTGCCTAGATGGCCGCCGAGCCCCGGGCCAAAAACTCATGGGAACCCCCTTGCAAAACTAGGTTGGTTTGTGATAGCTAATTTTGATGTCGCCTCATTAGGTTTTGGGCCCTTGCCTGTTGCGGGTCCTTGAGCCACCCACGCAAGTGAGGTACCATTTTTATCGGGAGACCTGGGGGAACGCTGGGTGGGTGGAAGTTTGTTGATCCACGCAGATTCCAGAACTTTCCACCACAGAAATGTGAGGAAAATGTGTTTTTTTGTCAATTTCTGGGGTTTGCAAGGGATTCTGGGTAACAGAACCTGGTGGGAGGCAGTCGAGTCACCCCATCCTGAATTCCCCTGGGTGTCTAGTTTTCAAAAATGCATAGGTCTTCTAGGTTTCCCTAGGTGCCGGCAGAGCTAGGGTTCAAAAACGACAGGTAGGCACTTTGCCAAAAAAGGCCCATTTTCACTGCGAAATTGAGATGCGACCACGTTGCGAGGGGGTCTCGCTGTGCTCTTCTCCGTATATAGTGGTGCCACTTCACCAATCCAATAATCAGTAGCACCCCCACCTTTTGGACGAATCCGCTGTGCACTATCCGCCCACTGGATACCTTGCAGGGCTATGTTCGCGGCGGCACGCCACACCGGTACAAAGGCAGGACGGGCCGCCGCCCCTCTCGCCACTCCGCTCTGCCCCAAACAGTTCCTTGTCACGGAGCAGTATCTGCGCACTGAGTGTGGGTGGCAACTGTGCGCCGCACCGCGGAGGACACTTGTCGACGTCCAAGAACTCCACAAGTCACTGCTGTCTTCACAAACCCACCAGGAGAGGTGTCCTTAATGTGGGGACTGCTGTCAGGGAAACAGAAGCGGGGGGCCTGTCTGCAGCCCTATTCACTATGGGCCTATCACTTCAAGGAATCTGCCAGCATTCCAGCAGCTCCGCCCCACTTCACACAGTGTCCCGGTTCACCCGGCCTCAGAAGAGCCGATGCCTCCGTTCCTTTGCGTGACTGATTCACTTTGGCGGGGGTAAGAGGAAGAGCGCACCAACCCCGCCCCCCCCCCCGACGAGTCTCTTACCCATCTTTTCCACTGGGGGTAAGCCACAGTCTGGTCTGCTCAGGATGCAGGACGTATTCCGCTACCAGAGAAGGTCCCCCCTCCTCTCAGACGCCGTGTGGCAGGCTCCGGCAGCCACACTTTACTGCCTGGGTCCCTCGAGGCAGACTGAGGGCCTCACTCTTCACTGCTGCTGGGAGAGGCGGGGACTCGACGCCACCCGTAGTCGCTGTGGCTGTCACTGCACTGTCACTGCACTGGGTGCACCACTCTCACACCCATAACTCACGACTCTGCGCCGGCCTCCACCGCCAGTCACTCCCGGCCGGCCGCCATCTTGCAGAGGCGCATATCGGATACCGCGCCAACAAAGCCTCCAATCCCGGCAGAGAGGCTCTCCACACACCTCCGTGGGTGCCCCCTCGGCTGCTGCTGTCTTCCGACAACGTTCACTTTAATTCAAGGCGTCGAGGATCAGGAGGAGTACAGGATTAGGTCTGGGGCCAGCGAAGCTCGCGAGGAGCGCAACTACCGGGCCATGTTCTCAACCATGCCCCGCACTGAACACATTTTTGATCGTCGATAGTCTTAACACGTGTTAGGACTTTTATGAGCTTTCCCGAGTGTCTGTTTTATTTTACAATATACATTATATCAAAAACAGCTCACTCCATTCTGAAGGCACAGTAAACCTCGAAAGATGCCTGCTTTATTTCCATCAGTGGTCTAAAGTCTTTGACAAGACTGCACTATCATTATTGTGCATTGTTATCTACTGTACCATAAACATGGCAATACCAGGATCGATGGAGGCTATAGGGAGATATGGGCCAGTGAAGCACAGGATCTTTGCATTGGAGGGGGAGGATGGGATGAAAAAAAGAGGTGTAATTGTTTGTAGACTGAGGGGAGGGGGTACTGCTGGGTAAGCTGGATGGTTTGGGTGGGGTGGCTGCAATGACGGATCAATATGGTGACCAAAGCAGTTGGAGCACACACAGAGAAGAATGACAGCTACCCTGAAGTAAAAATACTAACATTAAAAAAAACTGAAAATGATCAGTATCACCAAAAAAGAAGTGACCAGGTGCATGCAAGGGGGAAATAACAGGGACAATTGGATTAAAGAAGTTGAGGCTTAGTCATCACAAGGGTAAAGTTGCCTTCATGTTGATAGTTTCAATCTCTACCAAACTTCCAACGCCAAGAAAACTTTTTGATAAAAGGAAGTTTCATTAAGCTGTTAAAATTATACCGGTAGCAAGTCATAGTGCATATACATCGCACAGGGTACAATTCTATAGCCACAACAATAACACCCCTTCACCTCCACCCTACTTGAAGCAAGCTAATGTGAGGAAAACAACTGATGGTAAAGGGGCCAATCAAAGGTGCTGGGCATAAGTAAGTTCCCAGGAGAAATGGAGTGACCATCCAAGCCTCTTTAGCTTACCCAAGACATCATGTCTTGTTCATATCCAGAACTGTTAGGACAGATTCCCAACCAAAAGGAACAACTGAGGTGCAATAAGATTGCCCTGCTTAAGCTTGTAAAAGATCCCCATGAAACTATGAGGTCCAGGCAGAGGTCCAAAGCTACCAACCACTACAGTCTTTTAACGTGAGCAGATGGACTTAATATTCTAAAGGACCTTATATGATATGAATTGGATGCAGTAGCAAGCACTTGGTTATGGTAAAAAAAGCACGCAACTGAAAAATTTGATTACTTTTTTGCTATAGCTTTATTTGAAGGGAAAAGCTAAGGACCAAATGACAATGACAGCTTCGAAACACAAAGAGAATTCTGAGCAAGCATCACTGAGGCCCTTGACTCTGCCTGCACAAAAATTAAGAATGTGATGGTAAGAAACAACTGCTGAATGAAACTAGGCAAAATAAATGTAAGGATAAAAAAATTAATGTGGTTAATTCAAGATGATACACTGACTGCAGGCTAGTGTTTGGAGACAACAAAATTCATCAAGAAGAGTATATTTTTGGATATCTTTTCTATCTTTAAATAAAGTTGAAGACAATACGGCTATGTTTGTCATTATTCAGTGCCAGGATACTCCTTGCGGAGTGGCAGTTAGCGCTTTACAAATACCAATTTACATTACATTATTAAGAACATAATTTAAGTGAAAGGTGCAACAATTATGATCTTTCTGTTTTGATTTAAGAAACAAGGCACACTGACCTGCATTGAAACACCAGTCGATGTAGATGGGTAATGTGTTTGGGGTGCAGGCTTGGCATAAACTGAGTACATAGGTGTTTCATTCACTAGTTTGTTGTAGAGCTCCAGGGCTTCTAAAACCTTTACATTCAATTCAGATAACTCAGAGTGTTTCCTAATATAAAAAAAAATCACAAACATTGTAAAACACATACTACTTGACAAAACCGCACACAAGAAACACCATATGCTTCATAGCTAAATTAATTTGAATGGCTCGGAAATGATCAAACAGCTGTTTTCTTTCAATAAAATGGGGCATAACTAAATCAAAAATGACTTGGGGAACAAGCAAGGTCACGCATAAGCATAAACAAACAAGCTACAGAAATCATTACTGCAAGGAAGACTTAAAATAGACTTTAAGTGCCTAGGTACAAAAGGAACAAGTAAAGAACAAACTAGTACATTAGTTTGCCTCAAGATACATAAAACATTTTCCACACTTAGGCTATTGCTGCATTATTCTTGATGGCCTATGTTTATTTTATTTACAATACACTCTTTTCAAAAATGCTTTGCATATTGCATAACAATGCAGAGGTAGATATCCAATTAAAATAAACACAATAACCTTCATGAGGAAAGGTGTCAGCTACTACAAAGCCAGTGGTGTCTTCTCCTTTCTCGATTAAGAAATGTAAAAACATTTTACCCCTTTGCTGCACATCTCCCAAAGACTAAGTGTGGGCTGAAAATCCGTTCCGCTCGCGGAATTTGCGGATTTTTTGTAATTTCGCGGTCCGGGAATCGCGCGAATTTGCCCAAAAATCCGCAATTTGCAAGCTGACCAATTGTTTTGCTTGTTCGCGCTTCGAAAATACAATCACGCGCGCGCGGCGTTGACTTACTGTGATTCTGAGGTCGCAGAGTTG
Source organism: Lissotriton helveticus (assembly GCF_964261635.1). NCBI lineage: Eukaryota > Metazoa > Chordata > Amphibia > Caudata > Salamandridae > Lissotriton > Lissotriton helveticus. The sequence continues at coordinate 1,136,788,274 of NC_136061.1, read as the reverse complement.
TTTTTCCTCCCGGTTTGCGTGCGCAGTGCCATTTTGGATCTAGCTGCGTGATCACGCAAGACTTTTCGTCCGCGAGTACTTCATAGCGGCTAGTCCTCTTGCACTGCAAGTTTGAGAACGCGACTACGTCATAAGGGCCCGAGATCACACATCGCTGGAGTAAACAATTGCAAACACGTAGATGCGACGCGCAGCTGACTTCTGGCGGGAGATTTGAACAGCTCGCTTTCCCGAACTTTGCAAAAATTGCAATTCTGCACAAGAAATCTACCGCAGGCAGCATAAACCTTCTGAAATTGATGATTTGGATCAGAATAACTCCTCACATTGACATTTGGCTGCACTTTTTTGTGCAAGGAGTCCATTTTGGGGGGTGGGGGGGGGGGGGGTGGTGGGAGGAAGGAAGTGCCCCAGAGTCACCAACTTCCTGTTCCTGTCCAGCAGGCTCCTCCCAGTGCTTTGTCCATGTCTGGTCACTTTTCATTTGGACCTGGAGCTGGAAAGATTACTTTTTGTGGCTGCTGCTGCTGGATATTTGTATTTGAGGACTTTTTGTTTGGATCACTTTTGGATTACTTTTGGATTTGAGATTTTACAAGTAAGTTGGTGTTGTTTGTTTGGGACATTGCAGTTGCTGCAACTACAATTTTTATACTTTTTCATAACTTAAAAAAATATATATTGTCTAGTAGGCCCAGGGTTAGTCATGGGTGCATGATACAACTGTTTGTGAGTTTTGTTGAACTTAAATATCATTTATGTCATTGAATTGAATAGCTCACTGTTATATGTGGAATTTTGTTTTAATGTTGGGGTGCGTGTAAAGCCACACTAGCCAGTAGGCCATTGGGTAGTCAGTGATGCATGGACCAAGTCTTTCTGTGGGGTGTCTTGAATTTAAACATAATTTAGGGCATGGATGGCATTGGATTGTGGTGATTTTTGTGTGTTTTTCGATTTTCTGGGGTGTTGCTGGGGCCTGGCCATGTGGGTGGGGGCTATTTTGAGGCCTGGTCCATGCAGGGCCTGGCCATGTGGGTGGGGGTCAAGGGGCCATTTTGAAGCCAGGCAGTGTGCTTTGTGCCATAGGCCTGCACCCAGTCTGCCCTGCTTTCATCCATTATGCCCAGGGGTACTCAGTGGTGCATGGACCAAGGCTTTCTGTGGGGTCTCTTGAATTTAAACATCATTTAGGGCATGGATGGCATTGGATTATGGTGATTTGTGTGTGTTTTTCGATTTTTTGGGGTGTTGTTGAGTCCTGGCCATGTGGGTGGGGGCCATTTTGAGGCCTGGTCCAGGCATGGCCTGGCCAGGTGGGTGGGGGTCAAGGAGCCATTTTGAAGCCAGGCAGTGTGCTTTGTGCCTGCACCCAGTCTGACCTGCTTTCACCCATTATACCCAGGGGTACTCAGTGGTGCATGGACCAAGGCTTTCTGTGGGGTCTCTTCTATTAATGTAAACATCCATTTTTCATTAGAAATAATTGCAATTTTTATTTTTGGTCTTTCCGTTTTTGGGTGTGTTGTAATAATAATAAATGCCTAGTTGCAAATATTAATTGAAGCACGACATATGCACCATTTATTTAACTGATGTTCCTCTGGCTTCCTTTGCTTTTAGGTGCACAAAGAGAACCACAAATCATCCTCATTGTTCATCATCAGTGCCAGGAAGAAGTCCTGCTGCGGTGTGTGTAGCACAACGTCACGTGACGTCACGTGTGGCCACAGACAACTCTGCAACTCGTGCAACTGCAGCCTGCTGTTCTGACATCTGAAGAAGATGGGCCCAAAGAAAGGTGGCCGTAGCTCCTCTACCAAGAAAGTTGCCAGTGCCACTGCCAGTAAGGAGCAGAAGAAGCAAGCGGCGCCACTTACCAAGGAGACTGGTGTGCCCACAGACACTTTTTTGGGGGAAAAAACTGCGCCTGCAGCAGCGGTGTCTGCCGGGGACCAAGCTGGGAGCAGCACCTCAGCTTCATTGGTCTCAGTGCCACCACGCCAAGTTAGGCCCCAGGCCATGAGTGCCGCAGAGGCAGCCACTTTAATTGCTCAATCACCATCGACCAGTGATGTTGGCGTTGACTCATCGCAAGAAAGTAGCATCCAATCAACGCAGGGTGTAACTCATCTAACGAGTGTTCAACCACAGCCGCAACGACAACCACAGGTGCAACAAGGAGAGGCGCAATGAGTGGCGCAAGTAGAGGCGCTAGTAGAGGCGCAAGAAGTGGCGCAAGGAGTGGCGCAAAGAGTGGCGCAAAGAGTGGCGCAAAGAGTGGCGCAAAGAGTGGCGCAAGGAGAGGAGCAAGGAGAGGAGCAAGGAGTGGCGCAAGGAGAGGCACAACTGCCCACAATGCTTGTTCCTCCAGACAGAAGATGGGGCACATCAGGAAATCGAGATTGAAGTGGAGGTATAATCCGAGCAACCCACTCCTCCTGATGATCCATTGCCTTCCAGATCCCCAGCAAGAAAAAGGTTAAGGAGGGCTAGTACAAATTCTTCTTCAAGCCCCCTTCCTTCTGATGATCTTGATCTTGATTGGAACCCACCAATGCAGTCTGAGAGGGAGGCACCACATGAGCCGACAAAAGTAGCTAAGCCTAAAAGGAAGGTTCCCGCAAGGCTTTCACTTATGGGTGATGACGAACAAGAAGTAGAAGTGGTGGATTCTGCTGCTGATGAACAATCTGACGATGACGACCCAGTCATCACAGTAGTCACTCCAGCCCCAGCGGGCATGCAGCAGACAGACATTTTTACCCTATCCTGAATTGCTGCTGAGCGGGATGTGGGCGGCGTGGCACTGGTACCACCAACAACACAGGTAACTACAACACCAACACGACATACAGCTTCCATATTTTCTCGTCAGAAGGACCTGCAGGGACCTCCATCCAGCTCGACCTCCATTACCTCAAGTAGTGGTGCTGTAAGTGCACAACAGAGTCACATTCAGCCACGCCCATCCTCCACTTCATCTGGCATTGAAAGTAGCACCTCCACCACCATCAGAAATCTCCAGTCCCCAGTTTGGGACTTCTTTAGTATTAGCAAAAAGGCGGAAAAAAGTAGTTAGCCGGGATAAGCTTGGTACCAACTATGGTACCGGAGCCCAGAGAGGTCATCTCAAAAAACACCACATTATCCAGTGGGAGGCGCACCTAAATAACATCCGGAAAGCCAAAAGTACAAATCCAAATGTAGACATTGATATTGCATCTGATGACGAAGAGGAGCTGATCATGCAGGGGTGAGGTGAACAACCGAGAGACATTTTTTCTGGTACACACAGAACCCCTGGCAGCAGCACTGCAGTGGTAGCACCCACACCCTCCTCTACCCCAACATCATCAAGGAGGCACAGTAGTCTGGTAATGACACCAATGCGAAAAAGTACATCAATGAGCCTAACTGGGTTGAAGAGGTCTGCATCCTCATCACATATGAAAACGGTCCAGACCACCATTAAAAGCATGTTATGGTCGGAGGCGCCATTTGAACGCAACCACCCAACGGCACGTCTGTATAATGCAATGCTGGCTAAAATGTTAGCGCTGGACCTTCTCCCTTTTTCTTTCATGGAAGGGGTTGGTTTTCGACAATTTGAGGCAACAGTCAGCTCTAAATGGAAGGTTCCTAGCCGGTCCTATTTTGCCAGAGTTGCGGTTCCAGCACTACATCAAGATGTGCTGGAGGCGATTGGGGCAGCTTTGCAGAAGAGTGCTGTTCACACTATCCACCTGACAACAGACATGTGGACCAGTTGTCAAGCCCTTGATTACATGTGCATCACTGCACAATGGGTCTCTTTTGCAGGGGTTAGAGAAAAGACGTCTGCAGGTGTGGACCCTGCCACAATTTTTCAAGCTAGTCGGAAACATGTAACAGTCGCCATGTTTGCCATGGAGAAATCTCATACTGCAGTAAACATTTTGGAGGAGTTTAACAGTAAGGTCTTTGAATGGCTGCATCCAAGAAAGCGCATGATTGGTTATGTTTCCACGGATAATGGCAGTAATATAGTTAGGGCCATGAATGATGGTGGCTATTTCAGAGTGCGGTGTTTGGCGCACAGTATTAACATTGTTGTTCAAGATTTTTTGAAAAAAGAAAACAGTCAGCAAGTTACTGATCACCTGCCGAAGAATCTGCACACATGTCAGCCATTCTTTTAAGGCCCGGAAGCAGCTGAGGAAACGTCAACATGACCGTAGAGTGCCAGTCAGAGGACTCATCCAGGAGGTGGCAACACATTGGAACTCAACCTTGTACATGCTTGAGCGTCTGTCTGAGCAGTGCTTGGTAATCAATGAGTATGTCTTTGCACTAGGTTCTTCTATGAAAGACATGAGACTAGAGTTGGAGGAATGGGACCTAGTTAAAAGCATGACAGACATGCTTCGTCCTTTTGAGGTCTTCACGCGTGAAGTCAGCATGGAGGACTGTACTTTGGGCAAAGCTATTTCATTGTTGCGCATGCTAGAGCACCAACTGAAGGCGGTGTCTTCAACGTTCAAAGGTGATACTGACAAGCAAGACGCATATCCGGTGGCGGAGAGCTTATTAACCCGCCTAGTTGACAATGAAAGGCTTAAAAAAATACATACAGAACAACATTACATTTGTGTGTGTGTGTGTGTGTGTGTGTGTGTGTGTGCGCCCAGAAGCTGTCTCACATAGGCAGGGTGAGATGAAGAGGGTGACAGAGGAAGGTAGAGGAGGGTGACAGAGGGAGGGAGGGAGGGAAAGGGAGACAGACAGAGGGAGAGTGAGGGAGGGAAAGGGAGACAGACAGAAGGAGACCGAGGGAGGGAAAGGGAGGCAGACAGAGGGAGAGCGAAGGAGGGAGAGAGAGCGAGAGAGAGGGAGGGAAAGGGAGGCAGATAGAGGAAGAGGGAGGGAGAGAAAGGGAGGCAGAGAGAGGGAGAGCAAGGGAGGGAGGGAAAGGGAGGCAGACAGAGGGAGAGGGAGGGAAAGGAGGGAGGCAGACAGAGGGCGAGAGAGGGAAAGGGAAGGAGACAGGGAGGAATGGAGAGCGAGGGAAAGGGAGGGAAAGGGAGGGAAAGCGAGGGAGAGCGAGGGAAAGCGAGGGAGAGCGAGGGAGAGCGAGGGAGAGCGAGGGAGAGCGAGGGAGAGCGAGGGAGAGCGAGGGAGAGCGAGGGAGAGCGAGGGAGAGCGAGGGAGAGCGAGGGAGAGCGAGGGAGAGCGAGGGAGAGCGAGGGAGAGCGAGGGAGAGCGAGGGAGAGCGAGGGAGAGCGAGGGAGAGCGAGGGAGAGCGAGGGAGAGCGAGGGAAAGGGAGGGAAAGGGAGGGAAAGGGAGGGAAAGGGAGGGAAAGGGAGGGAAAGAGAGGGAGGGAAAGGGAGTGGGAGGGAGAGCGAGGGAGGGAAAGGAAGGCAGACAGAGGGAGAGCGAGGGAGGGAAGGAAAGGAGGGAAGGAAAGGGAGGCAGACAGAGGGAGAGCGAGGGAGGGAGGGAAAAGGAGACAGAGAGGGATACAGAGAGAGAAGAGAGGGAGGGAGACAGACGGAAGGAGACAGAAGGAGACAGACAGAGGGAGGGAGACAGACAGAGGGAGGTAGACACAGAGGGAGGGAGACAGACAGAGGGAGACAGACAGAGGGAGGGAGACAGACAGAGAGGGAGGGAGACAGACAGAGGGAGGGAGACAGACAGAGGGAGGGAGACAGACAGAGGGAGGGAGACAGACAGAGGGAGGGAGACAGACAGAGGGAGGGAGGGAGACGGAGGGAGGGAGGGAGACAGACGGAGGGAGGGAGGGAGACAGACAGAGGGAGGGAGACAGACAGAGGGAGGGAGGGAGACGGAGGGAGGGAGGGAGGGAGGGAGACAGGGAGGGAGGGAGGGAGACAGGGAGAGAGAGGGATGGAGGGAGACAGGCGGAGGGAGACAGGCGGAGGGAGACAGGCGGAGGGAGACAGGCGGAGGGAGACAGGCGGAGGGAGACAGGCGGAGGGAGACAGGCGGAGGGAGACAGGCGGAGGGAGACAGGCGGAGGGAGACAGGCGGAGGGAGACAGGCGGAGGGAGACAGGCGGAGGGAGACAGGCGGAGGGAGACAGGCGGAGGGAGACAGGCGGAGGGAGGGAGACAGACAGAGAGGGAGGGAGACAGACAGAGGGAGGGAGACAGACAGAGGGAGGGAGACAGACAGAGGGAGGGAGACAGACAGAGGGAGGGAGACAGACAGAGGGAGGGAGGGAGACGGAGGGAGGGAGGGAGACAGACGGAGGGAGGGAGGGAGACAGACAGAGGGAGGGAGACAGACAGAGGGAGGGAGGGAGACGGAGGGAGGGAGGGAGGGAGACAGACAGAGGGAGGGAGGGAGACAGACAGAGGGAGGGAGGGAGACAGACAGAGGGAGGGAGGGAGACAGACAGAGGGAGGGAGGGAGACAGACGGAGGGAGGGAAGGAGACAGAGGGAGGGAGGGAGGGAGACGGAGGGAGGGAGGGAGACGGAGGGAGGGAGAGGGGGGAGGGAGACAGGGAGGGAGGGAGGGAGACAGGGAGAGAGAGGGATGGAGGGAGACAGGCGGAGGGAGACAGGCGGAGGGAGACAGGCGGAGGGAGACAGGCGGAGGGAGACAGGCGGAGGGAGACAGGCGGAGGGAGACAGGCGGAGGGAGACAGGCGGAGGGAGACAGGCGGAGGGAGACAGGCGGAGGGAGACAGGCGAAGGGAGACAGGCGAAGGGAGACAGGCGAAGGGAGACAGGCGAAGGGAGACAGGCGAAGGGAGACAGGCGAAGGGAGACAGGCGAAGGGAGACAGGCGAAGGGAGACAGGCGAAGGGAGACAGGCGAAGGGAGACAGGCGAAGGGAGACAGGCGAAGGGAGACAGGCGAAGGGAGACAGGCGAAGGGAGACAGGCGACGGGAGACAGGCGACGGGAGACAGGCGACGGGAGACAGGCGACGGGAGACAGGCGACGGGAGACAGGCGACGGGAGACAGGCGACGGGAGACAGGCGAAGGGAGACAGGCGAAGGGAGACAGGCGAAGGGAGACAGGCGAAGGGAGACAGGCGAAGGGAGACAGGCGAAGGGAGACAGGCGAAGGGAGACAGGCGAAGGGAGACAGGCGAAGGGAGACAGGCGAAGGGAGACAGGCGAAGGGAGACAGGCGAAGGGAGACAGGCGAAGGGAGACAGGCGAAGGGAGACAGGCGAAGGGAGACAGGCGAAGGGAGACAGGCGAAGGGAGACAGGCGAAGGGAGACAGGCGAAGGGAGACAGGCGAAGGGAGACAGGCGAAGGGAGACAGAGGAAGGGAGACAGGCGAAGGGAGACAGAGGAAGGGAGACAGAGGAAGGGAGACAGAGGAAGGGAGACAGAGGAAGGGAGACAGAGGAAGGGAGACAGAGGAAGGGAGACAGAGGAAGGGAGACAGAGGAAGGGAGACAGAGGAAGGGAGACAGAGGAAGGGAGACAGAGGAAGGGAGACAGAGGAAGGGAGACAGAGGAAGGGAGACAGAGGAAGGGAGACAGAGGAAGGGAGACAGAGGAAGGGAGACAGAGGAAGGGAGACAGAGGAAGGGAGACAGAGGAAGGGAGACAGAGGAAGGGAGACAGAGGAAGGGAGACAGAGGAAGGGAGACAGAGGAAGGGAGACAGAGGAAGGGAGACAGAGGAAGGGAGACAGAGGAAGGGAGACAGAGGAAGGGAGACAGAGGAAGGGAGACAGAGGAAGAGAGGGAGAGGAAGGGAGACAGAGGAAGAGAGGGAGACAGAGGGGGAGAGGAAGAGAGGGAGAGGGAGGGAGAGGAAGGGAGGGAGAGGAAGGGTGGGAGAGGAAGGGAGGGAGAGGAAGGGAGGGAGAGGAAGGGAGGGAGACAGAGGGAGGGAGACAGAGGGAGGGAGACAGAGGGAGGGAGACAGAGGGAGGGAGACAGAGGGAGGGAGACAGAGGGAGGGAGACAGAGGGAGGGAGACAGAGGGAGGGAGACAGAGGGAGGGAGACAGAGGGAGGGAGACAGAGGGAGGGAGACAGAGGGAGGGAGACAGAGGGAGGGAGACAGAGGGAGGGAGACAGAGGGAGGGAGACAGAGGGAGGGAGACAGAGGGAGGGAGACGGAGGGAGGGAGACAGAGGGAGAGGGAGGGAGAGGGAGGGAGACAAAGAGGGAGAGGGAGGGAGACAAAGAGAGGGAGAGGGAGGGAGACAAAGAGAGGGAGAGGGAGGGAGACAGAGAAAGGGAGAGGGAGAGAGACATAGAAAGGGAGAGGGAGAGAGACATAGAAAGGGAGAGGGAGAGAGACATAGAAAGGGAGAGGGAGAGAGACATAGAAAGGGAGAGGGAGAGAGACAGAGGGAGGGAGACAGAGGGAGGAGGGCGGCAGAGGGAGGAGGGCGGCAGAGGGAGGAGGGCGGCAGAGGGAGGAGGGCGGCGGCAGAGGGAGGAGGGCGGCAGAGGGAGGAGGGCGGCAGAGGGAGGAGGGCGGCAGAGGGAGGAGGGCGGCAGAGGGAGGAGGGCGGCAGAGCGAGGAGGGCGACAGAGGGAGGAGGGCGACAGAGGGAGGAGGGCGACAGAGGGAGGAGGGCGACAGAGGGAGGAGGGCGACAGAGGGAGGAGGGCGACAGAGGGAGGAGGGCGACAGAGGGAGGAGGGCGACAGAGGGAGGAGGGCGGCAGAGGGAGGAGGGCGGCAGAGGGAGGAGGGCGGCAGAGGGAGGAGGGTGACAGAGTGAGGAGGGGGAGGGGTAGAGGGAGAGGGAGAGGGATGTGTGTATGCCGGGTCTGGTGGCTCAGTGGACGAAGGCGTCCGCTGCAGGAACCGGTGTTCAACCTCATATTCACAGTTTTTTTGTTGCTCTAGCCCCTCCCCCTCCCCCACTGACCCCGCCCCACCGGTGCGGCCCTCGGACACAAACCACACTGTAAATTCAACCCCCGAGAGAAGGTTTGTGAGTACCCATTCTTTAAGCCATAATAGGTTTTAATTTTTGTGATAAAGTGCCACCGCCACCCAGCCTAACCTGAACCCAAGTATTGGTATACAACAGAATTATGGCCTCTATCAAGTTCCATGGAATGTCCCAGCCAACCACTTTTTTCCATAATAAATCATGCGGAACTGAATCAAAAGCTGCCTTTAAATCTATAAAGGCAATGTACAGATTTTGTTTTTTTATTACTGCCCGTTCTGCTAATAGAGTTAGGGCCAACAAGTTGGTAATAGTAGATTGATCCTTATGAAAACCTGTTCGATTGAGTGGAATTATACCTTGCTGTGATGCCCATTTTTCCAGGTCTATCAATAGAGGTGAGGCAAAGACCTTAGCGTCGACATCAGTTAAAGAAATCAACATGTAATTAGCAGGGTTGTCGACCGGTTCGCTTTCATAAATGGGCTGCAGAATACTACCTTGCCATGATACAGGCACAATTTCCAATTCCAATACCTCATTAAACAATAGGGTTAGTATTTTAGCATATATATCTATATATATATCTATATATCTATATATTTATGTATGTATATCTTTCTCTCTCTCTCTCTCTCTCTCTCTCTCTCTCTATATATATATATATATATATACATCCAAATTAAAGCGAAATTACAGCGCGCTCTCAGGACATCAAAAAAGACAGCATCCAAATGTAGGTTGTGTTGTTTAATTCAGAACGCGTTTCGCTATCAGCAATGGCTTGATCACGTGAAAGTGCCCACCATTCACCGTGTACAAATATGCCAAGGACAATGAACATAGAAAGGAGACTTGATGACGATCAAATACAAAATATAAAAGGATCGTGACAGTATTAGTAGGTAGACAAAAAATGTTGCATGTCATAACAGTCAAATACTGAAATGGATTGTGTGTAAAAAAATGATTAATAAATATATACAATCACAAAGTTGCATAAAATTACGTACATAATACACAATATTGCATAATCTCTGAACAATAACTGGATGCAACTGCAAAGTCCATGTACCTAATTTGCATTCGCGAACGCTATACATGTAGTGACAACGTATGGGCAAGCAGCCACTGTGATGTGAGCTCCTAAGTCAGATAATAAGCCACGCCTCCCGTCAGCAAATGTTACTGCTGCTGTTGAATAAAGTTAAAGCAAAAGAATAATGAAAAAAGTCTTCCTCAAAACCCATGCTGTAAACCTCCAGGCAGGTCAATTAAAAGGAGAACGTAACTCCCTGATTTGTAATGAACAACATGTAATGTTGAAATGATTCCTAACAACATACAGGAAATGTAAATATACAAGACGGCAAGTGCCCAAACTCATCTCACCCTAACAAACAATGTCAGTGAACAGTGCACGTCAGGGTTCATAATACAAAGACAACACTACTCATAATGACGGCAAGTGCCAGAGTGTTGCATAAAAAAAAAAAAAAAGGTGTTTAGGGAGGGGGAATGAGGTAGAGGATCAATATGAAAAAACAGAAAAAACGGAAGGAGGGCATCAAAGAATAGCTAGTAATAACTGTAAAGTTGCCATCCATACATATATATTTATATACATACATACATACACGTGGAACAAGGCATTGGGAAGACTATTAGGACCAGGAGCACCATTTGAACGAAGGCCTCATAAAAGAGTGGTTATTTCATTACAACTTATATGATCCAGATCATTCTTCAAGTCGGGACTACTGTCGCTAAATTTACCAATATTGTTCATAACCAGGCTCGTACCATCCTCTATTTCAGTTATTTGTTCATTCATTTTCTCATAGTTAAAACACAAATCTGCTTTTTTACAACTGGGTAAACTATGCCGTACAGATTGGTGATACAATCAACCCACTACATTTTCCGTGATGTTAATACAATGAGCCCTACTGCCTCCCCTTTCTAAACTGTTGATTATTTCCCAAAACTTTTCTACTTTATTTTGTTTGGAGGGAAGGAGTATACTATTCCAAAGCCAAGTTTGATAATATGATTCAGCCACCCAAACTTCTCGTCTATGAGATCTTCTTAGTGTCTTCATAATAGTAATAGTATTGCTGGTATCTGTGGGAGTAGGCATCTTGTACCGCTCCGTTAAGTGATTATTTTAGCTTGTATAGCTTATAAGTAAATCATTTATTCGGAGAACTTTATATAATATTACTATTCTTATGGTTTAGTTTTGAACATTTTCCCACCAGGGATGTTGTTATATAATTCCATTTATTAATCGTATAACCTACCCCCTACTAGCACTAGTCACTACCCATTATTATTGCTTTTGCAGCCTGTATTATTTCTTTGTGTGACTCCATTTGCCACATTAGTCTTTTCAGATTATTTTAAGAATGCATCATGTTTGGGAGCTCTCTAGATCTAATATTATAGTTTATTGGTATTTGTAGCTATAACTATCTGAGGGTTGTGATCACTCAAGTCGAGGGGTCACCTGGTATTCCATCAATTTAGGCTTAAACTGTCTGAAATAAAAGTATAGTCAATGACTGAACCATGTTTAGGTTGTTTAAAAGATGGCACAAATCTGGATTGGTCTTTTAGCAGCGCAAAACCTAGCTGGCACATTTAATCTCAAAACTCTTTTGCACTACAATTAATTGTTTCATTTACGGGATTTAAAGTGACCAAATGTAAATTAAACTCACAAGAAACTATAACTCCAGCTCCTGAATGCCGAATTATTAATGAGCTTATGATAACCCGTAAGGTATACAACTGGGAATTCTTATTTTTCATTGCACTTAAATATACATTAAGTATTATCAACCTTAGACCTTTATATCGGAATACAAAGCATTGTAACCAATCCAATTGAAAGTCAATTACATTCTCCAGTCCATTTAGTTCAGCCGCAATATAGCATGGGAACCTACACTTTACACGGCCTGATTTATTAGAGCGTACTGGCGGGAGATTGAACTCATTAAACCCAAGCAAAGGTGTTGGTTGTTCTCTTCACGTTTCTTGAAGAAGTAATATTGCAAACGAGTTTATAAATAGAATAGTATCTGGATCGGACAATAGATGGGCCAGCCCATGTACATTACATGAACATATCCTCAATTGCACATATATACCATTTACAACAGGCAGAATTCAATTCTCCTCTCTTCGATGCACATTTGCAAGGGTTGCTGGAAGCCAAGAGCAATCCTAGATTTGCATATTATTTCTAGATAGCAATTCGCAGATACACACTCTGTGAGAGTATTAGTAATTAACAAGCCTGAATTGCAAGATGATTTACGCAATGGGCCGGTAGCACCTCAAAGTAATGTATTTAACTTTTTACTTTCCACATTCAAATTTATTTTTTCACATTGGGTGCTAATACCTTTAGTATTGAGGAGTATTTTATAGGGGTACAATTCTCAAGCTTAATGGCACATTCCATAAAACACGCACTTAAGTTTAGGATTTTGTTCACTATTTCATTGGTAGTCCAAGTTGTTATAGTGAACTCACAAGATAAATTAGGCTGTATTTGTTTAAACTGCACAGACAGGAGATCAGTTTTTTTAATAAATGGTAAATCAGGAATACTTTTTTTATTTTTATTTATTAAAGTTTTCTAAAAACAACAAACAGAATGACAGATACATTACATAGGTAGACATATGCGAAGCAGCAATGTTCTAGTATCAAGATGAAATAGTAAAGTGTCCAGAAAGGCACAATTAACATGAGACAATTCATCAGCATTAACCGTATGCTACAACCCCACATGCGGTACATGAGAACAGATAGGAGTGAGCAAAGATATAGTTATGTAATCGAGTGTGAGGACATCATAAAGTAATGGTCAGCGGTCTATTATAGTGCACAATTGACAGATGTGTGAAGTGTTTATGGCATGTGCCAGATGTTCAAGGAGATCCATCTTAAGGGGGTCCCAAATATCTTGAGGGCGTGAAGTGAGGGGGCAGGAATTCTGCACATGCTTAGGTTTGCTCTTGCCAAAATAACATTCCGCTAATCCACTCCTTAAATTTGGGTGCCCTGCCGCGACCCCATCTACATGCTACCCTTCTTCTAGCTAGTAAAGACCAAATGTAACGGATTTCCGATGTGACACGGCAGTAGCTCAGTGTAGCCGAGTAGCGACAGCAGGGGAGATGGTTGAAGCTTCAAGGAGATCATCAGCTCTAGTGCAGCAACAACTTGTCGCCAATATGCCTGGATAGTGCTACATTGCCAAGCGAGGTGCAGGAAGTCCGCAGCCTCCATCCCGCATCTATCACACTTGTCAGTGTCACGTAGTTTATATTTGTGAAGTTTAGCCGGTGTATAATATATAGGATGCAAGAATTTATAATGTGTGATGTGTAGGCGGCTGTTGGAAGAGACCCGTTTGGTCGGAGTAGAGCAATACGATAATTGCTGGTCAGTAATATCCTGCCCAAGCTCAACTACCCATCCATCCCTAGCCTTAAAGGGGGCTGATGTTGCGCTGGTGTATAAGCTATGATATAGAGTAAAGTGTGAGGCGGTATCAGTACGTAGTATGAAGTGAAAGGGGGAAACCTCCTGGGGCTCCAGTGGGTATGCAGGCGTATATTCTTTAAGCTACTATACAAGTTTATGTTTATGTTTATGTTTAGCATTTATAAAGCGCAGCTTATACCCAAGGGCGTCTTGGCGCTGAGATGTGGAGAAGTGTGGCTCAGTGGTTAGAGGCGGCAGACCCGGAATCTGAGATCGACCGTGGACCAGGGTTCGATTCCCCGCCTCGGCGGGTCTCGGGCTCATAAATTCCACGGTCTCGACAATTCTCGCTCCGGTGCCTACTCGACTCACGGGGTCACACTCTGCGACTCTGGGCAATAGCTTGCTTAATCTCCACATCGGCCCCTCGCGGCGGGATGCCTGGCTTTCACCTTGTGGATACCCTGCCGGGGTTTCTCACAGGGGAATACCAGGACGGGTTCCCTAAGCAAGCGCGGAGATGCCCCAGGGTAAGTCCTGCGCTATATAAGTTTCATACATTTACATTTACATTTACATTTGCATGATTGTTGTTCAATACGGCTTGCGATGTCCAAAGTATTTTTTAGAAAACAGCTATTGGTTAAACAACCAGGTCTTTAGTTTCTTGCGGCACTGTAGGAGTGATGGGCTGAGTCTAATATCTTGTGGCAAGGTGTTCCATAGTTTAGGTGCCGCTGTCAAAAAACGACGGTCACCCCAAGAAGCTGTTTTGGACCGAGGGACCATTAGTTGGTTATGTTGGAAAACCTACTTGCTGGTGGGAGCACAATGTCCATTAAAACTAGAGTGTTATAAACCAATAATAATTCGCTTCTTCGAAAAATAATAATAAACCACTTATTTCCAAAATGAATCAAAGAGTTGGAAGATTAGTTTAGTCTTTAATGCATTAACCAACATGCATCTTCATTATTGACCATCCAAATAATACCTTCAAGGGTATGAAGAAATGTCACGTATGACATTATTGCAATGCACACAGTTCATACATTTCTGCATACCCTTCAAGGGTATGCAGAAATGTATGAACTGTGTGCATTGCAATAATGTCATAGTGGGAGACTGTTTAACTCATCCTACCAAAGGCAACATTATACAATTGAAACATTCCAGCACCTGTGACACCACCAACGTCATTTATGCACTTAAATGCCCTTGCAGGAAGATTTATGTGGGAGGGACTGAGAGAAAAACCAAAGTACGTATATGAGAACATAAAAGTAATATACATAACAGGAATGAGAAACCCACAGTCGCAATGCATTGGTTGTCAGCTAAACATAATAAAGAAGAACTACGTTTTCACGGTTTTAGAGGTGGTAAAACCAAGACAAGATCTAGACTCCCAAAAAGCGTTGGGCAGATCTGAATTTTACTGGACCAAAAAATTGCAATCATTACAACCAATTGGGATGAATGACAGAATTGAATATCCTTGTTTCTTGTGAAATCCGCCACTCATTTGCCTTATCATTGCCTTTATGACTGCATATATTTTGCTATATTCCAGGATGTTTGCAGCATTATTCTCCAGTTTATATTGTATTATTATTCAAGTCTGCAATGTGAAGTGTATACGTAAATCATTCATCACATGTAATTTTACAGCATGCAATTGAGGTACTCTCATTTCGTCATTATTTGTTCTTAAATGATTTGTGATTGTATTTTGCATCAGCATATAGTGTCTTATGGTTTCCTCAGAGCACACAACGTTTTTTATTCTTTATGTTGTCGTTTCGTTATGTGAAGACGATCACATGCATGGCACATCGAATCACAATTGGACACTATGCCTTTAAGACGTTACGACGCACTGCGTCACTTATTCACTGTGCAACAGGAGTTTCGTTACAGGAGTACCCTCGGTAAGTTTGCGTGTCTAATGCGCTGAACTAATTGGTATTTTTTACGCACTATTCTGTGCCCGCTTGTGTACAGTTTATTCACGTATAGTTTGTGGTACCTTTAAGCAGCTACCGAACGCAATGATGCACCGCCTTGCTCATTTAAACGCAGGCATGTTTATGCAAGGTCTTGTTTCCATTAAGCGTAACGCTTCACCATTTTTCACCATCTGAAGCCTTTATTCATTAAATTACATGGCAGAATTTGAACGAACGGGAATTTCTGCTGATGACATCACGTATTACATCACTCATGACATGGTCAGTGACATCACTGATTACATCACAAATGACATCACTGATGACTTCATCCATGTGATACATTGATGCATCTTCTCACACCCTAATACAACCTTTGATACACCCACTCTAAATTACAGACTGCCATTCTCAAAACCATAGACACTCCAACACCAATAACCAATTACCCACTCACTGATTCTTCGGTTTACACACACATCCACTCACTCACCCGTATAGTCACTCATACTTATGGTCACTCAGTACAGGACTATCATATGCACTCATACACCTATATAGAAACTCACATACCGCCACTCATCCATAGAGGTACTCACACACCTAGTCAGTCATGCAAATAATCAATCACACTGCCATTTACTCACCTATAGTTATAAACACACAAGCTCAATTAGTCATACAAATACTAGCTCATTCTTACGCTCTTATACAATTACTGATACAAGCACACACTCATCCATACAGCCACTCTCACAATCACACACTCTCCCTTATAGCCATTTATGTACTCCAACACACATATATACTGCTTTTCACAGATGTAGTTACACACACATGTACCACTGAGATATACATTCACTCACTAACACACCCACACACACTCACCCACCCATACAGTCCATGACCGATGCACTCTTAAAACCATACACCCAGTGAACCACCCACTCACACATATATGCACAGTCAGACACACCCCACTCACACAAACACTCAGGAACCCATAGATACTCAGACAACCAATAAATAACCCATATAGACACTGCTGTAGCTATTCGCAAACCCATGCAGTCACTTACACACCAACAGACAGACGGATACAGACATTCACACAGTTTAGTCACTAACCCATGCATTCAGTAAGATACGTTTAATCACTCAGTTATAGTCAGTCACGCACCTACTAAATCATCCATTCAGACACTTATACACTCACTCATTTCTTCAATACACCTTTCCCTATATATATATTAAACATATTTAAACTTTACAGAAACACACAGTCACTGGAGTATGTCATCAGTAATGTAATCAGTGATGTCACTGACCATGTGACCAACACATTTGTTCAGGTTGGCTTTTTAGCTGTCTTTTTTTTTTATAGTTTCTTTTTTTATTCGGTTTCTTCTTTTTCATCTTCGCGCCAGGATACTCCGGCAGTAATTGAGCGCGTAACAAAACAGCATAATAATAATGTCATGAGTGATGTAATATGCGACGTCATCAGAAGTGCATTGCGGGGGCGCAGGTTGTAGTTAGCTGAACTAACAATAACGTTCCTGAAATCTATGTTTTTTTCAGTGAATATATATATAAATTATCAGACACTGCGTGTTACACCAAAACTTGTGTCAAGCAATATGACCTAGCCAGGGAGAAATTAAGAAAACTCCTCCTTCAATGCAAAAGGGAGGGTTTAATTTCCACTCAAGAATTTAAATTCCTGCATGTTGAACTACCGGTCATGGCACGTTTTTATCTGATACCCAAAGTCCACAAGGAAATATTCCCCGTACCCGGAAGGCCAATCATCTCTGCCATCAATAGTATGGGTGAACATCTTGCTCAATACATAGATTACTTTCTACAACCGCTGGTGGTAAAGTTGCCCACCTATATCAAGGACACAGGACATTTCTGAACCAAAATCAACAATACCACTTGGATAGAAGACTCTCTTTTGATTACGCTGGACATTGAGGCTCTGTATACGAGCATAGAACATCAAATTGGATTAAGGGCTCTCAAATTCTTCCTGAGCACCAGACCTGTAGATTGCTATAACCACAGCAAAATGCTGGTTGCTTTAGCTGCATGGAGCCTTAATCACAATTTCTTCATGTTTGGCAAGGACATTTACTTACAAGAGAGGGGAGTGGCGATGGTGGACTGCTTTTCCCCTAGCTACGCGTGCTTGCACGTGGGCTATTGGGAAAGGCAGGTCCTCATGGGCACGCATCACGACATCTTTACAGAAAATGTGCAAATGTGGGTAAGATTTATTGACGATGTGTTTTTAATTTGGAGAGGGGATGAATTGAGGTCACTTGCTTTTATTGACAAACTTAACGCTAATGAGTACAACTTAAGGTTTACCCATCACATCAGTAACAAATCAGTTGATTTCTTAGACGTTAAAGTATTCCACAAGTCAGGCAAGCTGGCTACCACCCTTCATAGAAAGGCTACTGCGGGCAATTCTACTCTGCACGCTAGTAGTGCCCAGCCGCACCATACAATTGAAAATATCCCTTATGGGGAACTGCTCCTCCTTAAAAGCAGTGAAGAGGAATTGGAGAAGTGTACTATGGAAGCTCTGAGTAGGTTCAGAAGAAGAGGGTACCATGTTGACACTCTTAAAAAAGCAGTCAATCAAATGAATCAGAAGTCTAGAGACTGCCTCCTCCAACAGAAAGGACTGAGTTCAACAGACAGTGAAGACCCTGAAAAATCAGTGTTGAGATTTATTACACCATACAGTTGCCAAAATAGGAAAATAAGATCAATCCTTACAAAGAGTTGGCCAATTCCCCAAACAGATAGTGTTATCTCACCTGAACTCCCTGATAACCCTAAAATCACATTCAGGAGAGGACCTTCCTTACGCAACCATGTCACCAATCCATTCCCTGAAATTCTAAAACAGAAACCCTGGTTCCCGCAACGTTGAGGTTTTTTTAAATGCTCTAGTTGCCGAGCTTGCAAGTTTGGTGTAAACACCAGCACCTACATGACTCCATTCAGTCCAACACCATTACAGATCAAGGGCAATTACAATTGCAGGACGGAGTTTGCTGTTTATGTCCTGGCATGTACTTGCGGCCTGAGGTACGTTGGCAGTACTCGGCTTGCGGTGCATGCCAGGATATTACAGCATCTCCGAGCAATTGTCAATAATGACATTTCTTATCCAGTGGCGAGACACTTCAAGAGTGTGCACAACAACAATCTGGAGTGTCTGAGCTATTACGTTTTGGCATCTGTACCCCAACCCTGTCGGGGAGGGGACAGAGACAAAATGCTTCATCAACTTGAATCTAAAATGATATTAGAGCTGGATACGAAGGTCCCAAATGGTCTCAACACCACAGAAGACCTATATCATTTTCTTTAAGATTGTCTTTTCCATATATCCTTACCCTGGGTATGTAACCCGCTGAGACCCTACAATTTGTGTCAAATTTTTGGGAGTTTAAGTCCGCCTATTTGAAATCATACTGACATTTCTCAAAACCTAACAACAAGATTTTGTTGTTCCCTTCCTTTTTTAGTTTTTTTTTCTCATTTACCCTGTTTATATATTTTCTCATTCTTTGAACTTAGGAGTGAACTCAAATTACTAGTTTTTATTGGACTATATCATAAAAACAAAAAAACAGATCCATTTAGAAAAAAAAAATTTTCTTTTTTATTTGTTCATCTCATTTATTAGATGTTGGGCACACATTTCACTAAAATTTGGAGATTAACTGTCAGACGTAGGAAATGGATTTGGAAAAGGAGGGGTTGCCATCATGTTTAGATGTCCCCTCAATATCAGCACCAAGTTGGGGTTGCCATCAATATAAGATGTCCCCACAAGATTGTTAATATGGCTGATGGTTTTTTGTATATATGTATAGTATTTATTGGCGGTTTTTGCACATAATATATCATTTATATTGTATAGGTATATATTGTATTTTAGAACGTTTGTTCATAATAATACCTTTTAGTGATATAATGTGTGTGCTTAGCGATATTACCTTATGCTTACATGCTTTTTTCCGTATCAAGTTTTATGGAGTATGTATATATTATGCAGGCTGCTAATATATGTAATTGCCTATGAAGTATAAATATGCCAGTATTTTACCATCTTTTCTATATATTTTTCGAGCATTTATGCAGAAGCAATCTTGTTTTTACACATTAATGAATTTATTCAGATATTAATTGGTGTTTGGGAGACTCAAAATGTGCATATTGATTGTTTTCCTTCCTGCCCCAAACCCATGTCAGTGATACGTAGTGATAGTATTGCTTCCATTTCTATGGTTATCACATGGTGTGCACTAGCACTTTAAAAGTTCAGGCATGAGGGGTTAAGATTTGACTGTGATTAAGGGCATCCGCCCGAAACGCGTCAGTTTTTGCTTCTGCTCAGCTTTGCTCAATAAAATCAACTGCCTCAGATCGGATTCGTCTGTTCGGCCCTGGGGATCCGGGGCTGCAGTGTGGCTTTTTTGAGATATATATATATATATATATTCTTCTCCTCCTGCTTCTCCACGCTGCTCGCACGGCACGCAGAACACAAGGACCACCACACAGCTCGTCCAGTACAAAGGTTTAAGTTTACTATCCCCTTGTTTCTCACTGGCCTGACGTGTTTCGGGTATGGACTACCCTTGTTCACAGAATATATATATATATGAACTTGATCAAGGCTTAACCGCTGAAATGCATTGTTTGTTGCCGCAATAAATCGCTTTTTGCAGAAGGAAGGTGTCCGAGCATCTTTTGCTATACTAAAAGATTGTTTAAAGATGTATATATATATATGTATATATATATATGTGTATATATATATATATATATATATTACCTACTGGCGGTCGCCAGTAGGTATATATAGTTAGGATTTTTTCTCTATGGGTTTTTTGAAAATTCTATGTCTAATAACTTTGGCGTTTGTGGACGGAATTGGCTGAAATTTTCAGGAAAATGGCACATTTTGTTTCTGAGCAGCCCCTGAAAATTTTGGGGGGGTTCGTCAAGGGGGGGCCGAGAAAAAAGGGGGGTCCCAAAACGCGTTTTTCCCATGTTAATTTCCATAGGGCGGTTGGCCTCACTTTTAGCCCGAACGGCTGAATGGATTTGCACGAAACTTGGCAAAATTGTAGGGACTGGTAGCCCGATGTGCCTTTTGTAGGTCTCAATATATGTGCTGCAGTGGATTTTGAGAAATTAACGTTTAAAAAAAGATATATATCTGTAACAGCGGACTGGGCAGCGGCCCAGGACGCGGACTTTTCGCGCAACGGAGCTTTGTGAAGCGAAGCTGATTGGTTCTCCGGCGTCTGTCAACATTCCAAACAGTCCGTAGCGGCCGCCATCTTGTCTCTCGGTAGGATCGAGAGACAAGAGGAGGTCAAAACAAAGGGGGAAATAACTATAAGGGGGCATAGTAGATCCTCGCTGACCCCCTAGGTTTGATGTGGAGGTTTTAAAAGGGCCCCGCGGGGCAAAAAAAAATAATAATAATAATAATCGAACGGCTGAATGGATTTGCACGAAACTTGGCAAAATATTAGGGACTGGTAGCCCGATGTGCCTTTGCTAGGTCTCAATATATGTGCTCCAGTGGATTTTGAGAAATTAACGTTCAAAAAAAGATATATATCTGTAACAGCGCTCCGCTTCGCGTAACGGAGGTTTGCGAAGCTGATTGGTCATTCTGTCACTGGGCTATAGTTGGGCTACATCTGGCTGATATTTGGGCTACATTTGTTTTTTTGTGTGTCTGGCGGCCATCTTTGGGCTACATTGGGCTACATTGGGCTTCATTGGGCTACATTCGGCTAATTAGCAAATAGCTCATCGCAAACTAGGAATGGTAAAGAATCGCTATTTATTCCTTAAAGTTCGCTATTTAGGAAATGCAAAAAACTTTGATGATACATATGGCGGTTCATCTCTAACAAGATAAGAAGCATAGGGATACATTTATGATGACTGGCGCATCACCAGGGATGTGTTAGTCATTCTGTGCCGCTGTTCCGTCACCTATGGTGTGCTGCATTTACAATGCGGCGCATCATGGGGCAAAAACAGCACAGATGCGTGATGTATCTGTGCCGTAAAGGTGGCGCATTGCTGGAGTTGTATCGCAAGTGTGATGAAGCTCCAGCAAGGGTCGGGGGTGCCCCTGTCGCAGGGTTTCTGTTCTCACACAGAACTGTGGGCAGAGGATTGGAACCTCGGCGAATGCATTGCTGGAGTTGTATCGCAAGTGTGATGAAGCTCCAGCAAGGGTCGGGGGTGCCCCTGTCGCAGGGTTTCTGTTCTCACACAGAACTGTGGACAGAGGATTGGAACCTCGGCGAATTAGGGTGTCCCAAAACTCACGTTAGTAATCAAAAACTCCTTAGCAAGCTAGGTACAGTGTCACATTGGATATAACAAACTCTCAATGTTTAGACAATCCAGAATATGAACTTATAGTACCTCAGGATACGTGGAACTCATGAACAGTCGGTCGTTATAGATTTCTTAGAAACCAGAACATGGAGTTAAGAAGAACAGATGTGTATTTGAAATGTTTATTTACTAATGCCGTCTTCTCAGGCGTAGTACCTTAGATAATAAAAGTACACATATTATCAGTAGCAAAATTACCAGCATAGTTACTAGTACATAAAAAGCGAATGGTGACAGTATGTTAACATGCTGTAAATGAATAAGAGTTAGCAACACTTATAAGCAGCCGCGGGCCGTGGAGGGAGTTACGGTGGGGCAGGGAGGCGGGGAGGGGGAGGGGCAAGGTAGAGAGGGCTCCACCCTGCTTCTCCCCCTCCCCGCCTCCCTGCCCCATCGTAACTCCCTCCACGGCCCGCGGCTGCTTATATCTCACCCTCCCTAATACACATATTATATTATTTGCTAAGAAGGTCTCTTTGTGTTGGTTTAGGGCGTGCCCATACTTTAGTGTCTTAGATTTGAAGGAATCACATCAGCATACACCAGCTCTCTCTTCATGTGAACCGCATCAACTGTTGTGTATGTGTGTTCGGCAAAGCAATATAAAACCCGCCTCATGCCCAGAATTGGCAGAAGTTGCACTTATGTTATGAGTATGAAGTCGTGGAGATCAGACCTCATAACAATTCTGTATCGTGTTGTTCTTGAAACTTTAGCACTCGCTGTACAGATATAGTTTAACAAGTAAAGCAGATAGTAGACCAATAACATATTATTCTCATGTAAACCACGATGAACTACTAGGTGGAAAGCTAAAGCAACAACTAAATGTCTTGTGCAGAAGTTGCAAAAAGGGAAAAATGGCGTTTAAACCGGTAATGAGCCCATGCTAACTTAACACGGTGTAAAGATATCCAGGACCTAGATGACACCTCCCCATGATCCGGAAACGAACTGAATAAGATAATAGAAGTGCCATCTCATGAGAGCAGATTGCAAGTTTATATGTGGACGGTCCGCAAGGTAAAGCATTAAAAACTAGGAAAATGTAATGCTAAAGAAAAATAAAACAGCCAAGTACTTTATCGAGTCTTAAGCCAATAGGCAAGGTAAATAATAAAAACTTGACAAATAAGTCAATGAATTGTCAATGAAATGCTAGTACTCAGCATATCAAACATGAAAAAGGTCTATGACATAACTGTGTATGCAAAATAAGCTGCAACAGCCTCCAATAGGAAGTCACCGTCTTCATCCGAAAACAGTTCAGCCATCCAATTTAAAAGCGGAAAAGAACATACGTGCTCTCCCAGCACCGGATCCTCTATCACCATCAGAGGACAGCTCGGTGGGTTTTCAAGAAAGCTCTGTTCCAAGAAAGACTGTGCTGCCGCCAGTAAATTCCAGGGACCAAGTAGTCCATGCATCAATGCCACAGCCATAATCCTTTCGCCAGGACAAACCAACTCGTGAGTAATGATAGGAGTCATCAGCTGATTAAAGTCGACGTCAGGAGAAACCGGTCCGCAGAGACACAAATCAATGGCCCAATCGAAATCACAGGTCAGGCAGTGAAATACAGGCTGGACACAGGTGAAGTAGGAGAATCGAAAAGATAATCCATATGCCGTGCTTAATATCGCCAACGGCATTGTGCCATAATATTCTAGCATGCGATTGCGGAACAGTGTCAGCAGCTGCAGGGTGTGAGGTTGCATAGGAGGGACATCCATATTTAAAAATGTAAAAAAGCACAAGAGCGTCCGCTGGTAATGCAAGTAAAAATGCCAATCCACGAACCAGAGTGGAGAAAATGGAATGAAAGGAAGCAGGGATGACTCCAAAGATTTTCTCAAATGAAGTCACGAGACCACTGGTAACAACTTTAAAAAAGTGCGCCAGGGACTTTGTGGAGGATGCGTTAAAGATAGTCGGAAACATGTTGCTGAAATTGAAAGGCAAATCTTAATTGAAAAGGGTGTGCACCTCTGTACGGGTGTTCGCTATGTGAAGTACGAAAGTTTCACGGGCCGAACTCAAGGCCACCTCTCTCTGAGACAAAAGAGCTCTTATTCTTGCCATGCCGTTGAAACGTGTCCCAAGGTTGGTATTTGTTTCTATTTTAGCGAGGTCAAAAAGAGATCCCATTAGTGGCCTACTGATTTTACTCGATTCCTTTTCTTTTTTTTTTACACAATTTTTCGTTATCTGCAAAGACTAAACAGAGTATTGCGACTCTGTGTTTCTTTGTAAATAGAGAATGAACCAAAGAGAACTAATTCTAAAACAGTAAATACTTGGATAACAATCAATCAAATGGAGAGAGAAGCAGGCACGACGGATTACAACGGGGGCAAAGGCCTGCGTTAACTACCTTTCACTATCTGCAAAGAGAGAGTACTCGTAATAGAAATGAGGGGGGGGCACCATTCAAAGCAGATCAGTGTGCATAAACACGAAAATGTTTTCACTTACCACGTACTTGACATTCGACAGCTTATGATATTTGCTATTAAAAAACCATTGAAATTCACTGAAAAAACCATAGGTTATAGACCATATATAGTTAGGAATTAGCATTTACAAAACCTTGAAAATTCACTGAAAAAACCATAGGTTATAGACCATATATAGTTAGGAATTAGCATTTAAAAAACCTTATTTTACTCACACAAAACCATTGAAATTCCATATATAGTTAGTTGCACTAACTATATATTGCGCACCCGCAATCCACTGCTGATGATGTCACATATTACATCATTCATGACATGGTCAGTGACATCACTGATGACATCACTGATGACATCTCAAATGACATCACTGATGACATCACTGATGACATCTCATTTGACATCAATGACCACATCACTGATGATATCATTCATGTGACAATACAATGCATCTCCTCACATTTTAATATAACCTCTGTTTCACCCAGTGTTAAAAACAGAGTATAATTTTTGAAACCATTGACACACCAATACTAGTTACTACATACGTACTCACTGATTCCTACGTCTACACACACATTCACTCATTCACCCATACAATCATTCATACATAGAATCACTCATGTTTAGAACACTATCATATGCACTCATACACCTATACAGACACTCACACTCTGCCACTCATCCATGGAGTTACTCACACACCTAGTCAGTCCTGTAAAGAATCAATCACACTTCCATTTTCTACTCTATACAGTTAAACATAGAGCACCTTACGTTTTCAACCATATACTAACACATACTTACTCTCTTATACAATCATTGATACAAGTACACATTGATCTGTACAGAGTCACACACCTCCCAGCCAGCCACACACACACTCAGTCTCCCATGCAAATACTTGGGCAATCAATCAATAACCCATATAGTTACTCATATAGCTACTGATCAACACATGCAGCAGTTTACAGAACAACAGACATAATGATGCACAAATTAAGACAGTTTAGTCACTAACCCATGCACTCAGTGAGACACATTTAATCACTCACTCATACATTCAGTCATGCACCTACTAAATCCTTCGTCCAGACACTTATACATCCACTCATTCTTCAATATGTAAGACATATTTTAACTTTACAGAAACATAGTCACTGGATGTTGTCATCAGTGATGTCATCAGTGGTCATTTGAGATGTCATCAGTGATGTCATCAGTGATGTCACTGACCATGTCATGAATGATGTAATATGTGACATCATCAGCAGTGGATTGCGGGTGCGCAATATATAGTTAGTGCAACTAACTATATATGGAATTTCAATGGTTTTGTGTGAGTAAAATAAGGTTTTTTAAATGCTAATTCCTAACTATATATGGTCTATAACCTATGGTTTTTTCAGTGAATATATATATATATATATATATATATATATATATATATATATATATATATATATATATATATATATATATATATATATATATATGTATATATTCCTCACAAATTGCCCTCTGCATTAGAGGATCACACACGATGTCCTGCCCTCCGGCCTGTTCCTTGCCGCTAGACTTTCAAGTGTGCATTCTGTTTAAGTATTGCCTACGCGTTTCAGGGCCAACGCCCCTTCTTCCTGGGCATTCAATGATCACACCTGACACCTGCGCATTGTATTCACGGTCTTTATTACACATGCCTTGCTTTCATGGGCGTGTCGGTTTCACTCATTCCCAGAGGCATGATGGGGCATGTAGTCCTCAGTGCAGGAGATTTATTTCCCATTGCGAAGTTTCAGGTGCTCTCCTTCATTTTTCTTCGTTTTTATCTCTAAGTGAGTTTATCACGCTTGAACTGTCAGCTTTCGTGCATTTAAAAACATCGTACCGCTTTTAGTCCTGAGGGTTCAGTGCTCGCGGCTCCATTCTGCTGGGGTAGCGTTCTGTCCCAACTGATGGCGGTGCCTCCTCCCACGGCTGGGCCGCCGTGTAGTATATTCCTCACAAATTGCCCTCTACATTAGAGGATCACACACGATGTCCTGCCCTCCGGCCTGTTCCTTGCCGCTAGACTTTCAAGTGTGCATTCTGTTTAAGTATTACCTACGCGTTTCAGGGCCAACGCCCCTTCTTCCTGGGCATTCAATGATCACACCTGACACCTGCGCATTGTATTCACGGTCTTTATTACACATGCCTTGCTTTCATGGGCGTGTCGGTTTCACTCATTCCCAGAGGCATGATGGGGCATGTAGTCCTCAGTGCAGGTGATTTATTTCCCATTGCGAAGTTTCAGGTGCTCTCCTTCATTTTTCTTCGTTTTTATCTCTAAGTGAGTTTATCACGCTTGAACTGTCAGCTTTCGTGCATTTAAAAACATCGTACCGCTTTTAGTCCTGAGGGTTCAGTGCTCGCGGCTCCATTCTGCTGGGGTAGCGTTCTGTCCCAACTGATGGCGGTGCCTCCTCCCACGGCTGGGCCGCCGTGTAGTATATTCCTCACAAATTGCCCTCTGCATTAGAGGATCACACACGATGTCCTGCCCTCCGGCCTGTTCCTTGCCGCTAGACTTTCAAGTGTGCATTCTGTTTAAGTATTGCCTACGCGTTTCAGGGCCAACGCCCCTTCTTCCTGGGCATTCAATGATCACACCTGACACCTGCGCATTGTATTCACGGTCTTTATTACACATGCCTTGCTTTCATGGGCGTGTCGGTTTCACTCATTCCCAGAGGCATGATGGGGCATGTAGTCCTCAGTGCGAAGTTTCAGGTGCTCTCCTTCATTTTTCTTCGTTTTTATCTTTCTTGGAGCCGCGAGCACTGAACCCTCAGGACTAAAAGCGGTACGATGTTTTTAAATGCACGAAAGCTGACAGTTCAAGCGTGATAAACTCACTTAGAGATAAAAACGAAGAAAAATGAAGGAGAGCACCTAAAATTTCGCAATGGGAAATAAATCACCTGCACTGAGGACTACATGCCCCATCATGCCTCTGGGAATGAGTGAAACCGACACGCCCATGAAAGCAAGGCATGTGTAATAAAGACCGTGAATACAATGCGCAGGTGTCAGGTGTGATCATTGAATGCCCAGGAAGAAGGGGCGTTGGCCCTGAAACGCGTAGGCAATACTTAAACAGAATGCACACTTGAAAGTCTAGCGGCAAGGAACAGGCCGGAGGGCAGGACATCGTGTGTGATCCTCTAATGCAGAGGGCAATTTGTGAGGAATATATATATATATATATATATATGTATTTCAAAGGCTCTGCAGCGAAGAAAGCACACGGCAGCAGAGAGGTCGAAAAAAACCTTCATTTATTGCGTGAGAATGTCCCAGTTCCCGTCTTTCATTCTTGTAAGCCCGACGCGTTTCAGTGCTTCCTGCACTTTCCTCTGGGGCGATGACAGTGCGTTTGAATTATGAAAGGCTTTTGCAATTACCAGTCCCTGCTGGCTTAAGTAGTACAGCTTTGGGAGGCGCTATCGTAGCACGTGACTTTATTTGTTGTCTTCTGGGAATTGTAGTGATTATCGCCTTAATTTATTATCCGTCGTGGATTTCACACTGGCATTGTATTGTTCCAAGTTGTAATGGTTTTGTAACACTCCATTACAATGTGTAGGCATTTCAGTATGCCCCGGTCAACTCGAACATCCTCATTAGTGTTGCACTCTGCTGCGCCGATACTGTCAGGGCAGGTCCCCGCACAACGGCCCCTTTCTCCACGGCTCCTTCCTATGTGTCCAGGTGGTGCATCTCTTCCTCGATGAAGCTGTCGAGTTAAATGTATGTATTTCAAAGGCTCTGCAGCGAAGAAAGCACACGGCAGCAGAGAGGTCGAAAAAAACCTTCATTTATTGCGTGAGAATGTCCCAGTTCCCGTCTTTCATTCTTGTAAGCCCGACGCGTTTCAGTGCTTCCTGCACTTTCCTCTGGGGCGATGACAGTGCGTTTGAATTATGAAAGGCTTTTGCAATTACCAGTCCCTGCTGGCTTAAGTAGTACAGCTTTGGGAGGCGCTATCGTAGCACGTGACTTTATTTGTTGTCTTCTGGGAATTGTAGTGATTATCGCCTTAATTTATTATCCGTCGTGGATTTCACACTGGCATTGTATTGTTCCAAGTTGTAATGGTTTTGTAACACTCCATTACAATGTGTAGGCATTTCAGTATGCCCCGGTCAACTCGAACATCCTCATTAGTGTTGCACTCTGCTGCGCCGATACTGTCAGGGCAGGTCCCCGCACAACGGCCCCTTTCTCCACGGCTCCTTCCTATGTGTCCAGGTGGTGCATCTCTTCCTCGACGAAGCTGTCGAGTTAAATGTATGTATTTCAAAGGCTCTGCAGCGAAGAAAGCACACGGCAGCAGAGAGGTCGAAAAAAACCTTCATTTATTGCGTGAGAATGTCCCAGTTCCCGTCTTTCATTCTTGTAAGCCCGACGCGTTTCAGTGCTTCCTGCACTTTCCTCTGGGGCGATGACAGTGCGTTTGAATTATGAAAGGCTTTTGCAATTACCAGTCCCTGCTGGCTTAAGTAGTACAGCTTTGGGAGGCGCTATCGTAGCACGTGACTTTATTTGTTGTCTTCTGGGAATTGTAGTGATTATCGCCTTAATTTATTATCCGTCGTGGATTTCACACTGGCATTGTATTGTTCCAAGTTGTAATGGTTTTGTAACACTCCATTACAATGTGTAGGCATTTCAGTATGCCCCGGTCAACTCGAACATCCTCATTAGTTGACCGGGGCATACTGAAATGAACAAAGACAACAAATAAAGTCACGTGCTACGATAGCGCCTCCCAAAGCTGTACTACTTAAGCCAGCAGGGACTGGTAATTGCAAAAGCCTTTCATAATTCAAACGCACTGTCATCGCCCCAGAGGAAAGTGCAGGAAGCACTGAAACGAGTCGGGCTTACAAGAATGAAAGACGGGAACTGGGACATTCTCACGCAATAAATGAAGGTTTTTTCGACCTCTCTGCTGCCGTGTGCTTTCTTCGCTGCAGAGCCTTTGAAATACATACATTTAACTCGACAGCTTCGTCGAGGAAGAGATGCACCACCTGGACACATAGGAAGGAGCCGTGGAGAAAGGGGCCGTTGTGCGGGGACCTGCCCTGACAGTATCGGCGCAGCAGAGTGCAACACTAATGAGGATGTTCGAGTTGACCGGGGCATACTGAAATGCCTACACATTGTAATGGAGTGTTACAAAACCATTACAACTTGGAACAATACAATGCCAGTGTGAAATCCACGACGGATAATAAATTAAGGCGATAATCACTACAATTCCCAGAAGACAACAAATAAAGTCACGTGCTACGATAGCGCCTCCCAAAGCTGTACTACTTAAGCCAGCAGGGACTGGTAATTGCAAAAGCCTTTCATAATTCAAACGCACTGTCATCGCCCCAGAGGAAAGTGCAGGAAGCACTGAAACGCGTCGGGCTTACAAGAATGAAAGACGGGAACTGGGACATTCTCACGCAATAAATGAAGGTTTTTTCGACCTCTCTGCTGCCGTGTGCTTTCTTCGCTGCAGAGCCTTTGAAATACATACATTTAACTCGACAGCTTCGTCGAGGAAGAGATGCACCACCTGGACACATAGGAAGGAGCCGTGGAGAAAGGGGCCGTTGTGCGGGGACCTGCCTGACAGTATCGGCGCAGCAGAGTGCAACACTAATGAGGATGTTCGAGTTGACCGGGGCATACTGAAATGCCTACACATTGTAATGGAGTGTTACAAAACCATTACAACTTGGAACAATACAATGCCAGTGTGAAATCCACGACGGATAATAAATTAAGGCGATAATCACTACAATTCCCAGAAGACAACAAATAAAGTCACGTGCTACGATAGCGCCTCCCAAAGCTGTACTACTTAAGCCAGCAGGGACTGGTAATTGCAAAAGCCTTTCATAATTCAAACGCACTGTCATCGCCCCAGAGGAAAGTGCAGGAAGCACTGAAACGCGTCGGGCTTACAAGAATGAAAGACGGGAACTGGGACATTCTCACGCAATAAATGAAGGTTTTTTCGACCTCTCTGCTGCCGTGTGCTTTCTTCGCTGCAGAGCCTTTGAAATACATACATTTAACTCGACAGCTTCGTCGAGGAAGAGATGCACCACCTGGACACATAGGAAGGAGCCGTGGAGAAAGGGGCCGTTGTGCGGGGACCTGCCCTGACAGTATCGGCGCAGCAGAGTGCAACACTAATGAGGATGTTCGAGTTGACCGGGGCATACTGAAATGCCTACACATTGTAATGGAGTGTTACAAAACCATTACAACTTGGAACAATACAATGCCAGTGTGAAATCCACGACGGATAATAAATTAAGGCGATAATCACTACAATTCCCAGAAGACAACAAATAAAGTCACGTGCTACGATAGCGCCTCCCAAAGCTGTACTACTTAAGCCAGCAGGGACTGGTAATTGCAAAAGCCTTTCATAATTCAAACGCACTGTCATCGCCCCAGAGGAAAGTGCAGGAAGCACTGAAACGCGTCGGGCTTACAAGAATGAAAGACGGGAACTGGGACATTCTCACGCAATAAATGAAGGTTTTTTCGACCTCTCTGCTGCCGTGTGCTTTCTTCGCTGCAGAGCCTTTGAAATACATACATTTAACTCGACAGCTTCGTCGAGGAAGAGATGCACCACCTGGACACATAGGAAGGAGCCGTGGAGAAAGGGGCCGTTGTGCGGGGACCTGCCCTGACAGTATCGGCGCAGCAGAGTGCAACACTAATGAGGATGTTCGAGTTGACCGGGGCATACTGAAATGCCTACACATTGTAATGGAGTGTTACAAAACCATTACAACTTGGAACAATACAATGCCAGTGTGAAATCCACGACGGATAATAAATTAAGGCGATAATCACTACAATTCCCAGAAGACAACAAATAAAGTCACGTGCTACGATAGCGCCTCCCAAAGCTGTACTACTTAAGCCAGCAGGGACTGGTAATTGCAAAAGCCTTTCATAATTCAAACGCACTGTCATCGCCCCAGAGGAAAGTGCAGGAAGCACTGAAACGCGTCGGGCTTACAAGAATGAAAGACGGGAACTGGGACATTCTCACGCAATAAATGAAGGTTTTTTCGACCTCTCTGCTGCCGTGTGCTTTCTTCGCTGCAGAGCCTTTGAAATACATACATTTAACTCGACAGCTTCGTCGAGGAAGAGATGCACCACCTGGACACATAGGAAGGAGCCGTGGAGAAAGGGGCCGTTGTGCGGGGACCTGCCCTGACAGTATCGGCGCAGCAGAGTGCAACACTAATGAGGATGTTCGAGTTGACCGGGGCATACTGAAATGCCTACACATTGTAATGGAGTGTTACAAAACCATTACAACTTGGAACAATACAATGCCAGTGTGAAATCCACGACGGATAATAAATTAAGGCGATAATCACTACAATTCCCAGAAGACAACAAATAAAGTCACGTGCTACGATAGCGCCTCCCAAAGCTGTACTACTTAAGCCAGCAGGGACTGGTAATTGCAAAAGCCTTTCATAATTCAAACGCACTGTCATCGCCCCAGAGGAAAGTGCAGGAAGCACTGAAACGCGTCGGGCTTACAAGAATGAAAGACGGGAACTGGGACATTCTCACGCAATAAATGAAGGTTTTTTCGACCTCTCTGCTGCCGTGTGCTTTCTTCGCTGCAGAGCCTTTGAAATACATATATATATATATATATACACACACCAAATCACTCCATCCACACCAACAAACTCCCAGTTTCTCGGAGTCTACCGGTAATGCGAGAAAAAGGAGCCGACCCAAATTGCAAGTGAGCAATTAGTATTTTATTCTTCATGAAGCTCGCCCTGCCAGCATAACGTTTCAGCCTGCCCAGAGGCCTTGATCACATGACGCCAGTCTGGGAGGGGTTACTTTTTAAAGTTCAAATGCAAATAAAACATGGTTTACAATTGGATGATATGCAAAGGGTTTAGATACCACTGACAACAGACTATAAGTACGCATAAACAGATCGCAATCTTATGTTAAAAAAGATTTTTTCATAAAATCAATTTCACTATATATTACGATTTATAATAACAATCATATCAATGTTATTTGTATAAACAGTGCTTTTAAGGAATATGCATTAAAAAACACGAGCATAACAAAGATTAAAAAAACAGGTTATGTACAAATGTGCAAATATGCATTATCAAATGTTAAAACCATAATTCATAGGTCTAATGAGGTAGTTAACTGCATAATGCAGAAAACATAGCATCAACATATAATATGTCTACAGCTACTAACCCCTGTCAATAATTATTGCGATCCGCTATCGTGCATGATTAGCCCCTGTTGTTAAGTCTAAGACCAAGAGCTACCCAAGTGGGCGTTCTGTTTACGTGGATATATTGCTTATAAAAAACCTGTAAGTAAACCATGATTGTGCAGCTAGTGAGATGGGTGACTGTGAAAAGAATAAAAAATGAAAAAAAAAAACATTTTTTCTTTTTTTGTGTTGATTGAACTAATTACAATGGCAGATTGTCAAATAATGGAAAGCACCTTGAATGTTATCATCAGAAGTCAGCTATGTGTATGCAGAAAGATATCGATTGACTGGACTGCCTAGCATGTAGGCTAAGACGTGTTGCTTACATAAAGTCAAGTCAAAATGATATGAGTGGTAGCATATAGCAGCTTACAGGCACGTGTAGAAATCCTCTGAGGCATTGAGCCCAGTTGGAGTCTTGCTATCTAATTCAAGGATGTATCTAGTTTCTGCGCTCGCAAGATAGCCTCTCTGTTACCCCCTCTTCTAAGCGGACCAATGGCATCAATCACGTAATATTGCAATAAATCGCTTCTATTATCGTGATGATGTTTAAAATGCAGCGCAACCGGATATGCCGCGTCGCTGGTGTTGATGGCCCTAATGTGCTGGAGTATCCGTTTGTGGACCTGCAACTTGGTGCTACCAACGTAGGGCAGGCCACACGGACACTCCAGCACATATATTGCAAAATCGGTCTTACATGTAAGCTGCTTAGTAATTTTTAATGGAGTCTCGGAGTGGCGACTTCGGTCTTATTGACTCCATGCTTGCATGCCTTACAGCTTGCACACTTGCGGAAGCCTCTGCTAGTGTGAAGCCAAATGACAGGGGTGATAACTTCCGGGGTGGACTTAACCAGGGCATCACTCAATGAGCGTGCCTTTCTGAAAGTTATCAAAGGTCTAGGTGACATGAGCTCTCCTATAATTGGATCATTGCGAACAAGACTCCAATGTCTGTTGACAATTCTCCTAAGTGCTCCATGTTGTTTGTTGAAAGTCCAAATCAGCCTGGTAGGCTGTTTGGATTCTCTTTCGACCTTATTCCTTACTTTTTTGTGAGTTAGAACTTCCTGTCTAGGGAATGCATTTGCTTTTCTTATGGCATTGCTGATGTCGGTCTTCTTGTAGCCTCTAGCTAAAAACCTGATTTTGCTGGCCTGTTGGGCTACGAAGCACTCATGTTCTGTGCTGCAAATGCGCCTAATACGCAACATTTCCCCGTAGGGGATGCTGAGTATTAGATGGGCTGGGTGGTGGCTGGTAGCGTGCAACAGTGTTGCCAGCCGTTGGTTTTCTGAAAAACTTGGTTTCTATGTTGCCATTTATAATCATGATCTCTATGTCCAAAAAGTGTGCTACAGTTTGGCTGATGTTGGACGTTAACGTCAAATTGAAGGCATTGGAGTTAATGCGGTCTACAAAGGCTTCTGCTTGTGACAAGGATCCACGCCATATTAAAAATATATCATCGATATATCTGACCCACTGTATAATATGCTTACTACAGATCTCGTGGTAGTCACCATGGAGTACCTGCCTCTCCCAGTAGCCCATATGAAGACAGGCATAACTGGGAGAGAAGCAGGCACCCATAGCGACGCCTCTGATCTGTTGGTAATAATGTTGGTTGTTAAACATGAAATAGTTATTGTTCAAACAGTGGTTGATCATGGCTACTAGCATTCTGTTATGGTTTAACATTCCCGCTGGTCTGAAGTCCAGATAGTATTGGACTGCCCTGACACCATCCTGATGGTAAATACTGGTGTACAATAATGTTACATCTAGGGTTATCAGCCACCAATCGGGATCCCAAGTCAAGTTGTTAATTTTTCTTAGGAAATCTCCAGAGTCTTAAATAAAGGAGGGTAAATCACTCACAAACCCTTGTAAAAAAGAGTCAATGTAGATGGTGGTGTTCTCCAACAGTCCTCCACGAGCAGAAATAATGGGTCTGCCCGGGGGTGTGGTTGCATGTATGTGTACCTTCGGTATGAGGTAGAGAACCGGCGTAATTGGATGGTCATTTTTAAAAAATTTGAGCTCTTCTAGGCTCAAAAGTCCTGTGCTGCGCCATCCCATTAGCAGCAAATAAAATTCAGTCTGTGCCCTCCTTATTGCTGTAACATCACAACGTTGGTAACACATTGGATCGTTTAATTGTGAGTGAACTTACTGTAAATGTAATGAGCGAGGCCATAGGACGACATTGCCGCCCTTATCCGCTTGCCGAACAATGATGTTATT
This sequence comes from Lissotriton helveticus, assembly GCF_964261635.1. Classification (NCBI taxonomy): domain Eukaryota; kingdom Metazoa; phylum Chordata; class Amphibia; order Caudata; family Salamandridae; genus Lissotriton; species Lissotriton helveticus. Next base: position 1,136,753,417 of record NC_136061.1, on the reverse strand, counting down.
GTCTCCTTGAATCTTCTTGACCAAACTCATATATTGATTATTTTGCATGTAATGTTTTTTGGTTTGCAATGTTTTAACATTGAGATTTTTAATCTCTTTCGTGACCAATTCATGAAAAATATCAATATTGTCATGAAGGATCACAGGTGTGTAAGTTGCCTTGGGTTTAAATTTGGCAATGCCAGCAGTATTACAGGTCGTAAGTTCCTCTGAGCCTTGTGAGTTTGATTGTTCTGCTCTTAAAGACTCCAAATTTTACACTAAGCGATGATCATGAATGTAGTACAGGGAATAACGATGTACAGTGATGCTAATGTAGTACCTAGGGGTCTCCGCGTTCTCATTGCCCTCACATTTGAGATCCCTAACCCCGTCATGTTAAAGGAATGAGCGGACAATAATCTCCAGGCTTCAATGAATATGGTGCATATACCCATCAAGTATGCGGAGATTGATAAAGAAGATATTTTAATTGACATCAATCGTATCAATGGACTTTTAGATGCCACTGGGCAACATGACCAGATCACAAAACGACGTGCAGAAATAGATGTACGCATTAAAAAACACAAAGACACCATCAAAACCTGTAAAGTGTTCAAATTTGCACGTGATCAGAATGACTATGCAACAGGGAGACTTTTTACTTTGTCCAGGAAGTTTGATAACTACAAACGGCAGACATTCACAAGCAAGTCATCGGAGCCAGTGTTTGGTGCATCTGCGAGTAATCCTACCATTGATGCGGACTCTGACATCAACTCTCTCCCATCTAATAGTGACTCAGACGATAGTCGGCAGGGCACATCATGAACAGTTACAGTAAGTGCAAGTAACTTGACCCCAGCAGAGGAACTGAATTTTATCCGAGAGGACCGGAGGCAAACCTTGCACCCCAGGAATCCTTAACAGCAGCAAAGACAGCAAGGACAACAAGCAACTGATGCAGGAGGGAGAGGCGGTATATGAACCACAAACAATACCAACAGAGGGAACATAGCAAATAAATGGAGACAATGAAGAATTTTCCTAACAACTCAGACCTTAATCTAACTGAGGCAGTGTTGACAACAGCTGAAATCCAGATTTTATCATTAGGACTCGCATATTGTCCTGTCAACTGTTTCGCTTACAATCAAACAAGGATTGACGTCTTCAAGTTTATTAGGAAAATCAAGCTTATGAAATATTTTCAATTGAATAAATACTCTCCAGTTCGCTCCGATGTCACATCTGATTTAACTGTTCCTGGCACAAACTTACAGGTGAGAGATGTTCCATTGCTACAGACACTTCAAAATGTGTCTGATGTTGACAACACCATATTTGATTCTACACAGCAAGCCATGATCAATATAGGTATTAATACTAGTCAAGCAGCCATTAGCCCTTTCCGCCCTTCCTCAACTTCTTTTTACCACTTATGCCAAGAGATGCGGTGGACATTTTCAGCGAAAGGTTTGTGGAAGAACTCAAATGTCTCAATAATACTTTGCAGACACATCAATATTGTAGAACATTATCGTAAATAAGTCCGACAAGGGCGGTAATGTCTTATTGTGGCCGAAAGACCAATATTTGTCAGAAGCCCACCGTCATCTGTCAGATGCCCTCTGCTATAGGAAATCTTCTAAGCAGGAGATATGGCTGGTCCAGGAGAAAGTGGTAAAATGCCTCTCTCAATGGAAGAGACAGGGCCTTCTAACAAAGGATTAACTTAATTTTCTCAAAGTTGACCATCCAGTCATTCCTATCCTGTATTTCCTCCCTAAAGTGCACAAGAAAGTAGTCCTGATTCCACGAATGCCTATTATTTCAGCCCGGAAGAGCATGTTGGAGAAGATCTCGAAATATGTGGACTACTTTCTTCAGCCCTATGTCGTCACTTTGCCATCTTATGTGAAGGACACCTCTGATTTCTTGAGAAGGATCAAAGATGTAGTTTGGCAGCCAGAATATTTGCTTGTGGTCATGGACATAGAATCTCTGTACACTAGCATTAATCATTCAGATGGACTGGCTGCAGCCAAGTATTATCTGGAGAACAGAGATATTGGTATGAAAGATCATAACTGTATGCTGTTAGCTATGATACAGCTTTGCCTTTACAACAACTACTACTTATACAATCAGGAAGCTTATCATCAGCTCAGAGGTGTCGCTATAGGGGCATGCTTCTCCCCCAGATATTTATGTCTTCATGTTGGCTGGTGGGAGGAGCATGTCCTCAGGACCAAGCATATGGTCAAGTGGTCTAATCATGTCAAATTTTATTGGCGATATAATGATGACGTATGTTTAGTTTGGGATGGTAGCAGAGATGCAGCGACTGAATTTGTTAGATCTATCAACTCTAATGTACAAAATCTAAAATTCACAGTGAATATTGAGGATTCAAGTGTTGAGTTTTTAGATGTTCTTCTCTATGTCAGCGAGGGTAGGCTTGAAACTAAGTTGCACCGCAAACAATCTGCGGGAAATTCAATCTTACATACCAAGATCTTGCATCCCCGCCATACTATTCGGAGCATACCATACGGCGAATTCATGAGAATTCGCCGTATTTGTAGCCAGCAAACTGATTCATACAAATGGCAGCAAGCAGAATTGCATCGTTTTCTAAATGAGGTTACAAAAAATCTGTTAGTTCGGGCTTTGGATAAAGCCAATACACTCACTAGGGAGGAATTGCTAATTCCCAAAAATGACTGTCACAGCTTCGGTCCCCCTCACTGATGAGACTGATAGTGATAAACGTAATATCAGATTGATCACTTCTTACAGTCAACAGGAGGGCAACCTTTGCAAAATAATTTATTTCCAATGCCCAATAATGCTGACAGATAGAACACTAAAATCGATACTACCTTAGTTGCCAGCCATTACATTCAGTAGGTCACCCTCTATGAGGGAGGCCCTTGTTTAATCTTGTCCAGAAATAACACCAAAAAGTACATGCCTGGCTAAAAAAATGGATTTTTCAAGCGCATGTACTTTTGCGACCATTGCAAAAGAGTATGTGACGGCATTTGGTGATTAAAAACTCCCCATCAAAGAGCATTTAAGAGGTCGCACCGAGTTTGCAAATTATAAATTACTCTGTACCTGTGGCCTGGAATATATAATGAGCACTAAGCTCCCTGTACATAAGCGCTTTCTGCAGCATGTGAGGGCAATTGTCAACTTCAATTCAAATTATCCTGTGGCAGAAATTTCAAGTAGGTTCATAACAATAAATTGAGAGAGTTGGAGTACTCGGTGCTGGGGGCTGTTCCCATTTCCGGCCGGGGTGGGAGCCGAGAGAAAGGCCTTCGCCAACCAGAAGGAAAATGCTACTTACCAGTATGCATCTGTCCTTGGCATGTAGAGTTGCAGAGTAGTGAATTTTGCATAGATCGCCATCTGCTGTTGGGCTCGGATGCTTGCACCTTGCTGTTGTCTTGGAAGAAGTCTTTTGTGGTGACGAGATAGGTGACGCCTCCCTTGGACGAGAGTGCGCATGGGCATCTACTCCATCTTCAGATTGTTTTTCGCCATGAAAGGAAAAGTTGGAGTTTGCAAGAAATAGAATATATGTCCATGTAAGTGTATCTAATTAAGATAAAAAACTGGAACAAATACAGGGAGGCGGGTGGGCGTGTACTACTCTGCAGCTCTACATGCCAAGAACAGATGCATACTGGTAAGTAGCATTTTGCATTCGTGGCATATGAGCTGCAGATAGTACACTTTGCATAGACTGTACAGCAGTATCTACCCTATCGGTGGTCAACTGTATTTGTTGCAGTAGTTTGAAAAAGTGTTTTAAGAACAGCTTGGCCCACAGAAAGATTGTTGATTGGCCTGCACGTCAACACAATAGTGTTTGGTGATGGTGTGTTTAGTAAATGAAGTTGCTGCCTTACAAATGTCTTCTAGGGGAAAGTTCCCTAAGAAAGCCATGGAAGTCCCTAGTTTGCGTGTTGAATGTGCTCTAGGGGGAATTGTTAAGTGTGTTTTGCTTTTTGGTAGAAAATTTGAATACATTTGACTATCCGCCTGGCAATTCCTATTTTGGAGATGGGGTTACCTTTGTGAGGTGGTAAGAAAGCTACAAACAGTTGTTTTGTTTTCCTAAAGGGTTTAGTTCTCTCTATGTATCAAAGTAAAGATCTTTTGACGTCAAGTGTGTGAAGAGCTCCTTCTGCTACTGAATCAGGGTTTTTGAAAAAACACTGGTAACTCTATTGATTGATTAAGATGGAAAGCAGAAATTATTTTTGTAAGAAATTTTGGATTTGTTCTAAGAACCACTTTGTTTGGATCTATTTATAAAAATGGTTCTTGTTTGGTTAAAGCCTGGATCTCACTTACTCACCTAAGAGATGTGATTGCGACAAGGAAGGCTACTTTCCATGTAAGGAATTGTAATTCGCATTTATGAAAAGGCTCAAATGGGGGACCCATGAGTCTAGTAAGGACAATGTTCAGGTTCCACACCGGAGATGGTGGCAGTCTGGGTGGAATTATCCTTTTAAGGCCTTTCATGAAGGCTTTGATAGCAGGTACTCGAAACAATGACAAATGTTGCCTGTTTTGTGAGTACACGGTTAGGGCAGCTAGATGTAATTTAATTGATGAGTAAGCAAGATTGCATCTTTGTAGATGGAGCAAATAGCAAATAATGTTTTGTATTGAAGCATCTAATGGGTCAATTCTGTTGTTTTTGCAGTAAATAACAAATCTTTTCCATTTGGCTGCATAGCAAGCTCTAGTAGTGGGACGTCTGGCTTCTGTAATAATATTCATACATTCCGGTGGGAGGTTCCGGTAACCAAACTCTAAGACTTCAGGAGCCAGATCGCTAGATTCAGTTGAGTGCCTTATTTCTCCATGGTTCTGAGTCAGCAGCTTTGGGGAGAGCCGTCATTTTTGATGAGGGACTAGTGATAGTTCGAGTAGTGTTGGGAACCATGGTTGCCGTGCCCATGTGGGAGCAACTAGGATCATTTTTAGAGACTGTTGTTTGAGCTTGCGTACTACTAGTGGAATGAGTGGGAGTGGAAGAAAAGCGAACGCAAATCTGCCTGACTAGCTCATCCATATCTCCATTGTGGAGAAGTGTGGCTCAGGGGTTAGAGGCAGCAGACCCGGAAGCTGAGATCGGTCGTGGACCAGGGTTCAATTCCCCGCCTCGGCGGGGTCTTGGGCTAAAAAAAAAAATAAATAAATAAAAAAAAAAATTCCACGGACTCGATATTTCTCGCCCCGGTGCCTCCTCGACTCACGGGTTCACACTCTGCGACTCTGGGCAATAGCTTGCTTAATCTCCACAACGGCCCCTCGCGGCGGGATGCCTGACTTTCACCTTGTGGATACCCTGCTATCTCACAGGGGAATACCAGGAAGGGTTCCCTAAGCAAGCGCCGGGAAACCCACTGCGGGTAGCTGTGCGCTATATAAGCTCAACTACATTTACATTTATATCGCATTGCCCTTGGTCAGCGGGTGTCGGAACCTGGTGGCGAAGGTTGGGCATTTTGCGTTTGTGTGTGTGGCGAACAGATCTATGTCTGGTTGGCCTCACATTTGGAAGAAAGGTTGAAGAACTTGAGGATGAAGTTCGCATTCGTGTATTTGTTGAGTCTGATGACTTAACAGATCCGCTATCTGATTGCTTACTCCTGGGAGATGTTCCGCCAGAAGATATTTGTTTTGTGGAATGGCCCATCTCCATATGGTTTGCGATAAGCGAGAGAGATGCAGAGAATGTGTTCCTCCTTGCTTTTGTATGTAATACATTGCGGTCATATTGTCCGTCCGGACTAAGACAGTCATGTTAAGAAGATGTACTTGGAATGACTTTAAGGCTAGAAATATTGCTAGTAGTTCTAGGGGATTGATATGGAGAAGTTTTTGTTGGGTGGTCTACCTGTCCTGAATTATATGGTTTGGGAGATGGGCTCCCAGCCGATGTGTGCGGCTGTCCACCAACATCAGATCTGTAAGTTGTCCTTGAGCCTGGTTCCACTGATGTGCCAAACATTCTTGTAAAGGGCGTATCTCAAGATTTGCGTGAGGTACAATGAAAATGCAAGAGGTCGTCATTCCTATGAGCTGCATAAACACTCGTGCTGGGAGTGTGTGTTGGGACTGAAACCTGTTGAGGGTTTGCATACTGGCTATCCAGGCTGGATGGGGGTATGTTAGAGCTTTGCAAGTGTCTATTGTGGCTCCTAGATACTGATGTATGTGGGAGGGTTGAAGGTGTGACTTGGTGTAGTTCAGCGTAAACCCCAAGTTGTGTAACAATTGAATTGTTTGATAAGTGTGGTGAACACACTGGTTGTATGAGTTGGCTTTTATCAGCCAATCGTCCAGGTATGGAAATGCATGGATTTGCTGTCTTCTGAAGTGTGCTGCTACTACTGCAAGGCACTTTATGAACACCCTGGATGCTGTGGTCACCCCAAATGGAAGGACATTGAACTGATAGTGCTGGCCGTCCACTGTGTACCTCAGGTATTTCCTTCTGAGAGAGAGGACCTTTTCATTGCTGCTTCGCTTGATCGATGGCCTGGTAAGCGAACGCCTGCAGCTTAGCGCCGTACACCAGAATTTACGTGGACATATGCGGACCCCTCAGAGGCACCCCTTACACTGGAATAGTGGCCTGATACTGGCGGCCTGGCCTAGCCCACCGCCCACAATAGGAAAAGCTGCAGGGGTAACCCTGGGAGAGTTCCATCACCGAGAACTGCTGTGGCGGCGCCCAACCACCTGAGGGGTTTGCCACTCACCTGCGTCATCGGGGAGATTGCGGCAGGGCTGGCAGCGCCGTTGAAGCACATCAATCGCAGGGCCTCGCTGGCAGCTCGCTGAACTCACCACCCACCCCACAAGCAAGAACTACTCATACAGAGCTGCTACCGCGAGCAGAGGACACCGGCAGGCAGCGGAGAGGGGGTCTGCTGACCAACGGGGACACTCCCCCTCTGCTTCTCGCTGACATTTCAGTGGTGGGTGAGGTAAGTTCACAGACACCACCTTCGACGAGGCCTGAGCACGCACTGGGACTTTGCGAGGGCCTGCCTCACCCCTCTTGGCCTCCTCTTAACCTCGGCGCTGCGGCCCGGCGGTGGCCTCTACCAATTGAAGTTCATCTTGATCGCTAGACATAGCGGTAGCCCTCAGATCCTCCAGGCCCCCTCCACCCTCCAACACAGTTGGCCCGAGTGGCCGGGACAGTGCACCCCCATACAACAGCGAGTCATAGATCCTCAATCCCCTTACACAGCACCGGTGGCCCTTTCGGCGTCCCTTGTCTGCCCGTTCATTGGCACCAATGCAACCATCTAATGATGGCCTCCAACAAGACAAAAAAAGTGAAACCCCTAAAGGTTATTTTTGGCTGCTCGCAATCTATACCCAACATGGCAAGCGGTAACTCAAGAGGCTCTTCGCCGGTCCCAGCGACCCCCACAGGAGAGGAACCGATCACCAAGGCATTCTTAGAATCTCTGTTCTCAGCCTTCCGAGAAGCTCTTCAGACAGTAAAGAAGGATCTCACTGCCGAGATCAAGGATATCCGACAGGATGTGGACAGTATTCGAGAGCGAGTAACGACACTGGAGGACTATGGTGACAACACTGACTGAGCTCTACAACCTCCAACAGGAAGTAGTACGACTGCACGGTCAACACCTGGATATGCAACCACACTTGGAAGACTTAGAAAATCGCTCCCGCAGACATAACATCCGTATTCGGGGAGTTGGGAACACAGCAGCCACCAGCAAGCTATTCATGTTCACTAGGGAGCTTTTCAACTACATCTTGGGTAATCCGACCGACACCGAGATTAAATTAGATAGAGCACACAGAGTGGGCCCCCTTCGAGCGAACAACGCTCCACCGGAAGACATTCTTGTCTGCGTTCACAAATTTAAAACGAAGGAGGCCATTCTCACCAGATCTATGCACCCCATCCAATTCAAAGACCAAACGCCAGTGCTTTTCCAAAACGTCTCGTCAGTAACACTGCAGCGGCGCCGGCAGTTTCGCACAGTCACAGACCATCTCCATCAGATGGGGACATCCTACTCCTGGGGCCATCCCTTTAGACTTATTTTCCATCACAATGGCAAGCTGACACAATTACGTTCTCTCACTGATGCTTGTCGCCTTTTGGGAATATCCCCACAGAGTGAGGAGGATGATTATCACAGCACACATTCTGGGCCGGAGTCCACACCCTCGGGTTGCCAGTGGCAGGGCAGAAGGAGACAAGACAGAAATTGCCAGGGTACAACGAGCTGCTCTCAAAACCACACTGGAGGCTCTAGCGGGGACCCAACCCAGGGAGTTGTGAAGGGGCAGGAGTGCCCGGTTTTCCTACTATGCATCTTTAGGCGGGCGGGGATTATGCCTATATTCTTGGCCACAATATGGACCCCATTACGATGCTGTACAGGTCATCATGCGATGACTGACTAGTGTTCTCACTGTTGCTCATTTTATACCTTTATGTTCTACCTCATTGCTGTAGACGGTTTACTGGGGGTTTTCTTTTATTTTGGGTTTGGGTTTCCTCGTCCACCACGCCTACCTGTTCTCTGATTACCATAGAGGGCCTTCCCCTGGATCTTCACACATCTTACTCCGTCTACCTGCTGGCATTAGCGCTTTCCTTCATAGCTCTCTCCCGAGTCTCACTTCCCTGTTGCTTCCCAACACACTCAAAATTCTCACTCTGAATGTGAGAGGCCTGAACAACCCTATTAAGCGCAGGGCGGTCCTTTACTATCTGGAGCACACCAAAGCAGACATTTGCCTCCTGCAGGACACCCACCTCCTTCCCAAAGATTGTCACCAGCTGAAATCTTGCATATTTCCGATACAAAAGTTTTCATAAGGGCCCACTAAATCAGCGGGGGTAGCCATCCTTGTGTCACGGTCCTTTCAAGGCAAATTATTGCAGAAGGAAGCTGAGATCAGAGCTCGGCTTCTCACATATCAATTTATGGTGGGGGGCATGTCACTCATAGTGGGATCTATATATGCTCCAAACGACGGACAAGAAAGTTTCCTCCATGATGCCCTCACTGATGCCACGACCACCACAGAGCGTAGAATCATCCTGGGGGGTGACCTGAATTTAGCTTTTGATAATACTGCTGACCGCTCCTGCCAGGGTGCGGGACAGGCCGGAGCTCTCTCAATGGCCGGGATTACCCGGGTAGCAGACCTACACTTATCACTCAGGAGCACATAAAACCTATTCTAGACTTCAAATCAGGTGTTTGTTAAGAACGACTACTCACCAATAAGTGTCTCAAGGCGCTGGGGGTGTTGGGGGGGGGGGGGGGGGGTGTTTCGCAGGTTTCAGTCCATCAAGAAGGGGGTCTGTCAAAGAGCCAGGTTTTGAGGTTACTTGCAAAGATGGGGAGCGATGTTATCTATCTGAGGTGGAGCGGAAGTTCATACCAGGTACTGGCCACGCGGAAGGAGAAGGTGCGGCCTCCCGATCTGGTCGTAGGGTCCTTTGGGGTGCGTGGAATTTGAGTCGGCTGCTCAGGTATGCTGGTCCGGGGTCGTGGAGGGCCTTGTGAGCGTGGGTTAGCATCTTGAAGGTGACTCTAGCTTTGATGGGGAGCCAGTGGAGTGGGCGCAGGTGCTGGGTGATTTGGCAGTGGCTTGGCAGGTTGAGGACCAGTCTTGCGGCTGCGTTTTGGATGTTCTGTAGCTTGCGTATGAGGTTTTTGTTCATTCTGGCATAGAGTGCGTTGCCATAGTTGAGCCTGCTGGTGAACACGGCGTGAGTGACGGTCTTTCTGTAGTCGAGGGGATCTATTTGAAGGTCCTACATAGGAGGCGGAGGGTGTGGAAGCAGGAGGATGAGTCGGAGTTGATCTGGCGGTCCAATTTGAGCTATGAGTCCAGGATGAGTCCCAGGTTGTGTGCATGGTCGTGGGGGTGGGCGGGCTGCCACCAGGTGTCGTTCCAGGAGTCTGGATTTGGGCCCATGACGAGTACTTCCGTTTTGTTTGTGTTTAGTTGTAGGCAGCTGTTTTTCATCCATTTGGCGACAGCTTTTCTGCCTTCTTGAAAGTTTTGTCTGGAGGTGTTGGGTTCGTTGGATAGGGAGAGGATGGGTTGGGTGACGTCTGCTTTTGACCCAATGTTGAGTCCGTAGGTTCTGACGATGCGGGCCAGCGGAGCCATGTAGACATTGAAGAGCATAGGGCTGAGGGAGGACCCCTGGGGTACTCCGCAGGTGGTAGGTGAAGGGTTTGAGAGGAAAGAGGGGGTGGGGGAGTCTGACCCGCCGCGTTCTACCAGAGGAAGGAGCGGATCCAGTCGAGGGCTTGTCTTGGATCCCTGTATCGTGGAGTCTGCGTATTAGGGTGCGGTGAGACTGTGTCGAACGCCGCTGAGAGGTCGAGGAGGATGAGGGCTGATGTTTCTCCTTTGTCCAGTAAGGTACGGGTGTCGTCTGTTGCAGCAAGGAGGGTGGTTTCCGTACTGGGTTTTTTTCTGAAGCCGGATTGGGAGGAGTCGAAGATGTTGTGCTCTTCGATGAATGTGGCGAGTTGGCTGTTTATGGCTTTCTCAATGACATTCGCTGGGAACGGGAGCAGGGAGATGGGTCTGCAGTTTTTGTGGTCAGTGGGATCCGCCGAGGGTTTCTTTAGGAAGGGGTTGATTTCAGCGTGTTTCTAGTCGTCAAGGAACAAGGCGGTTGCCAGGTAGCAGTTGATGGTGTGGCAGAACATGGGTGCGATGGTGTGGCAGAGCATGGGTGCGATGGTGTTGGCGGCTCTGTTGAAAATGTGGTGGGGGCAGGGGTCCGTGGGGGCCCCGGAGTGGATTGACTTCATCGTCTTCAGTGTGTCTTCGGTGGTGAGGGCTGTCCAGTTGTCGATTGCTGGCTTCAGGCTGTCAGGGTGGTTGGTGAGGGTTCAGTGTGTTGGTTGTCTTTGTCGAAGTTGTCGTAGATGCTCTTGATTTTGTGGTGGAAAAAGGTGCAGAGTTTGTCGCAGAGGTCTTGTGAGGGAGGGATGTCAGTGGACTCGCTGGTAGGTTGGGCGAACTCCTTGATCATGTTGAAGACTTCTTTGCTGTTGTGTGCATGAGTGGAGATTCGGTCTTCAGTCGCTTTTTTCTCGCGGGGACAGCAGCAGCATGGAAAATCGGGCTTAAAAAAGGCAAAAGGCAAAAAGAGAGAGAAAAGTGCAAATAAGGCAGCAAAAGTGCAAGAAAGAGTGGAGGAAAGACACAGAGGACACAGTTTAGTGAAAGGGGGAGATTGAGATGAGGGTAAAAAACAAGTGAAAAACGGAGGAAAGACACAGGAGAGTGAAGGGGGGAGCTTGAAATGAGGGTAAAACGACAGAAAATGGAGGTTAAGACCCAGAAGGAGAGTGAAGGGGGAGAAAGAAGTGAGGGAAAAAACGAGTAAAAAGGAGAGAAAAAGCAGAGCAAGAGAATGGGACAGAGGTCCACTGGACCACCAGGGATGAGGCGCAGGTGAAACCTGCGGGTGGAGGAGGGCCTCGAACACCAACACTCGAGAGTGCAGGGGCTCGGGGGAAGGCCTCACTTAATGGTGGAGCTGCGAGGGAGGGAAAGTAATTTCACTGACAATAAGTCAGTGGTCTTGCTCAACTTCCTTGCATGCACTGGCGACGGAGGCTGAGATTATGACCGCCTCCTTAACAGACCACGCACCAGTCCTTGCAACGTTCAAGCTCCGACCCATGCACCAACCCACCCGCCAATGGCACTTGCGAGGTACACTTCTCCAGAAGGCCTCCCTATGTACAACAGCTCCAGAAGGTGATCAAAGAGTATCCCACACACAATGCTAACAATGACACTACTCTGTCAACGCAATGGATAGCTTTTAAGGCTGTCATACGAGGGGAATTTGTCGCCATTGCTACAGCGGAAAATGTTGAACGTAGTCGCAAGTGAGATGACCTCACCCAACAGGTACAAGAGCTCGAACAAATGGAGGCACATAGAAAATGGCACCAATTACGCACAGTGCGGCAACAGTTGGCAGCCCTAGATCAAGATAGATGCAAAAACAACAGTTGATGGACAGAATGCAAAACAATGTCATACATTCACCCTAGTACAGAGATCTGGGCTAAATCCATCATTATTTTGCTCAGCTCACCACACCACCCCAGTTCAGACGAACAAGTTACGTACCTTCGGTAACGCTTTTTCTGGTAGATACAGTATCTGCCTGTGGATTCCTCACCTTGTGAGTATCCCCTTGCGTAAGCAACATTAGCAAATTCTTTTTGTAGCTTCGCGCCGACGCCACAGAGGCACGGCATCGCGCGCGACTCCGATGACGTCACCGACACCATAATAGGCCCACGCCGGCGTGATGACGTCAGTTCCGCCCTTTTTTCCGTGCCTTCGAGGCACACGGATGGACCGACAACAGTAGATATATATACAGTATACAATAGTCAAGATAACACGCACGTGTAAGGACAATGCAGTAATTCAAGAAGAATAACATATATACATTAAAACATTGCCATTATCTTAGGTATAGAAGAGTGGACAACGGGGAGGCGGGTGGGCATGTGAGGAATCCACAGGCAGATACTGTATCTACCAGAAAAAGCGTTACCGAAGGTAAGTAACTTGTTCTTCTGATAGATACATCTGCCAGTGGATTCCTCACCTTGTGAATAGAGTCCCACAGCAGTCCCCACTCCCGGAAGAGGGTGTCCACTCGCCTATACCAGAAATTCCTGAAGGACACAGCGCACAAAATGGCCGTCCCTCCTCATCTCACTATCCAAGCAGTAATGCTTTGCAAAAGTGTGGAGGGAGGCCCATGTCGCTGCTCTACAAATGTCCTCTACAGGAACACCTCTAGACAAAGCAGATGTTGATGACTTTGCTCTAGTAGAATGAGCCCTTATACCCTCTGGAGGTTCCTTACCAGCCAGGGCGTAGCAGATCTTGATGCATTGTATGATCCATCTCGAGAGTGTGCGCTTGTGCACAGCTCGTCCTTTCTTGCATCCAGCAAATCCCACAAAGAGCTGGTCATCCACTCGATAGTCTTTAGTTCTATCAAGGTAAAAGCTCACCGCCCTCTTAGGGTCCAGACGGTGAAGACGCTCCTCCTCCTTAGAAAGGTGAGGGGGAGGATAGAAGGTAGGTAGGGTAATGGACTGTCCTCAATGGAAAGGAGTAACTACCTTAGGCAGAAAAGCAGCCCTGGTCCTAAGAACCATTCGTTCAGCATGAATGGTCCAGAATGGGGGCTTTGAACTAAGAGCTTGAAGCTCACTTACCCTCCTTGCCGAGGTAATTGCAACAAGTAAAACAGTCTTAAAAGACAAAAGTCTCAAAGGACACCTGTGTAAAGGCTCAAAAGGAGAACCCATTAAATATGTAAGGACTTGGTTCAAGTCCCATTGAGGCACAATAAATGGAGTAGGCGGAAACTTATTAGTTAAACCCTTTAAAAATCTCAGTACAACAGGAGATTTAAACAAAATGGTTGATCCGATAAACAGATAAAAGCTGATAAATAACCTTTTACCGTAGCTACAGCAAAACCCTGCTGTGCCAATGAAAGTGCAAACTGAAGTATTTCTGACAACCGAGCTCTCAAAGGATCAACAGAATTCTCTCCACACCAGGATACAAATGTAGACCACCTATATGAAAAGATGAACTTGGTGGAGTCACGCCTAGCCGATAAAATGACATCCACCACATCAGGTGGGAGAGAAAAGGAATTCAGGTTGCCCTGTTCAATCTCCAGGCATGAAGGTGTAAGGTCTGGAGGTGGGGGTGTAGAACCTGCCCCTCCATCTGAGAGAGGAGGTCTGCCCTGAAAGGGAGACGAAGCGGCGGGCACGAGGAGAGGTGGAGAAGATCTGTATACCACACCCTTCTTGGCCAATCCACGGCGACCAATATAACTTGGGCCGGTCTTGGCGAATCTTCCTCAGAGCCCGAGGAATCAAGGGTATGGGAGGAAACGCATAAAGGAGTTGCGAGTCCCAACTCAACTGAAAAGCGTCCCCCAAGGCTCCCTGCATCGGAAACTGGAGGCTGCAGAATGACGGGCAGTGAGCATTCTCTCGAGTGGTGAACAGGTCCACCTGAGGAGTTCCCCACATCCGAAAGACGTGACGAACTACCTCTGGATGAAGCCTCCACTCATGGTTGGCTGGGAACTGCCGACTGAGACTGTCTGCACGCACGTTCAGAACTCCGGCCAGATGATTTGCCATCAGACAAATCTGATGATCCTGAACCCAGGACCAGAGACGCAGAGCCTCTCTGCAGAGACACTGTGGCCCTACTCCTCCCTGCTTGTTGACATACCACATCGCGGTGGTGTTGTCCGTCAGGACCTGAACCGACCGACCGCAAAGGGAAGGGAGGAAGGCCTTGAGCGCCAGACGTATCGCCCGCAATTCCAGAAGGTTGATGTGAAGCAACCTTTCCTCTGGAGACCAAAGACCCTTGATCTCCAGATCCCCCAGATGAGCACCCCACCCTAGAGTGGACGCTTCCGTTATCACTGTGGCCACCGCTGGAGGAAGTTGGAAAGGCTTTCCTTGAGACAGGTTGCCTTCCACTCCCCACCAAGTCAAATCCGCTGCAGCTTCTCTGGAGATCCTCACAGACTCCCTGAGATCTCCGTTGTGTTGATACCACTGCCTTCTGAGGCACCACTGGAGTGCCCTCATGTGTCAGCGTGCATGTTTGACCAACAGAATGCAGGAAGCCATAGGACCGAGCAGGCGAAGGACCTTCAGGACTGGAACAACCGCTCCATTGAAAAATAAAGGAATCAACTCCTGTATGTCGCAAATCCTTTGAGGAGGAGAGAATGCACGACACTAAGTTGTGTCCAGTACCGCACCTATGAACAGGTTGCGCTGGGAGGGCACCAGGTGAGATTTGGGTACATTTATCAAAAACCCCAACCTGTGTAACAACTGAGTTGTATCTTGCAGATGATGGAGCACTATCTCTGGAGACTCTCCTTTGATTAGCCAGTCATCCAGATAAGGGAATACCGGAATCCCTGACCTTCTGAGATGTGCAGCCACCACAGCCATCACATTGGTGAAGACTCGAGGCGCAGTAGTAAGACCAAACGGAAGGACCGCAAACTGGTAGTGTTGCGACCCCACCGTAAAACGGAGATACTTCCTGTGCGACATCAGGATTGGGATGTGAAAATACGAATCCTGCAAGTCGATCGACACCATCCAGTCCTCTTCCAGCAGCGCCTGAAGAACCTATGCAAGGGTGAGCATCTTGAACTTCTCCTGCTTCAGGTAAAGGTTCAATATCCTGAGATCCAGGATTGAACGAAGCCTGCCATCCTTCTTGGGGATCAGGAAATACTGGGGAGTAGCACCCCTGACCCCTTTCCTGCTCTGGAACCACCTCTATCGCACCCTTTTTCAGTACCTGTACCTCTTCCTGAAGGAGCAAAAGATGGTCCTCCGAGCAAAAACCCTGGCAAGGTGGGTAATTGGGAGGGAATTCCCGAAAGGGAAGAGCATACCTATTCTCTACGAGATTGAGACCCCCAAAGATCTGATGTAACCGATTCCCAATCCCGTAGAAAATAAGTAAGCCGGCCCCCTACAGAACCCACATGATCCGGAATGGCGGATCTAGGGCTGCTTTGCTGTTGTAGGTGGGGGTGGGTATTAGAGGAGGAAGTAGAGGAGGAGGAGGCTTGACGTCCACGTGGACGACCCCTTTGTCTACCCCTGTTGGACTTGTACAAAGGATTTTGTTGCTGCTGCTGCTGTTGGTGGTTCTGCTTATAGGTACGAAAAGTAGACCTTCCAAAACCCTTGTACTTCTTGGTGAAAGAGCCTCTATTCTGCAGACCCAAAGATCTTGCTGTCGCTCTGCTATCTTTAAACCTTTCCAAGGCAGCATCAGTTTTCTTCCCGAAAAGGCCTGTGCCATCAATAGGCAAATCCACCAGAGCAGCCTGACCATCAGCTGAAAACTCGGAAGTCTTTAACCAAGCAGCCCTTCTAGAGGCAATCGAAGACCCCATGATCCTAGCCACTGAATCCGCCGTGTCCATACCACTTTGTATGACCTGACGAGCTGCAGCCTGTGTGTAAGATATCACTTCACTAAAGTTCTTCCTATCCTCCTCAGGAAGCTTAGATGTTAACTGCTTCACTGTGTCCATCAAAACATGAACATATCTGCCTAGCAGACAAGAAGCATTCGTGGATTTAAGGGCCATACTACTTGACGAAAACACCTTTTTCGCATTTTGATCTTGCTTTTTAGAGTCTTTATCTCCAGGAACCTGGGGAAAAGCACATGCCGATTTCTTTGAACAAGCAGCCTGGACCACCAAACTCTCTGGCAGAGGATGAATAGACAAGAATTCAGGATCTCCAGGTGCCACCCTATAGCGTCTTGCAACTGATTTTGACACCGCAGGAGCAGTAAGAGGCCTCTTCCAGACTTCCAATATAAGTTCAGTTAGAGCCTTAGTAAATGGTAGAGTTGGCTCAACCACAGAGGACGGAGAATGGAGAACCTCCGTAAGGATGTTAGACTTGTACTCCACAGACGGTAAAGTCAAATTTAAGAGTTCTGCAGCTTTCTTAATCACCACATGGTAAGGAGCCACATCCTTAGAAGGAGCATCAGATACAGCGGGCAACTCCCATTCCGGTGAAAGCTCCAAACCAATTGCATCCTGCAACTCTTCAAAGTAATCCTCCTGATCCTGAAGTTCGCCTTCTTCAACCTCAGGTTGCTCATAATTTCTCTCCTCCATAAGGTGCTGCGCTCTACGTCGTCTCGACCACTCTATACGAATCGACGTCGTCGGATCCGGTAACAACTCCGACGGAGTCGGAGCCGGCGTCGAATGAGGAGCCGGCGTCTAATGAGGAGCTGGAGCAGCCTTTGAATGAGAAGCTGGAACTGGTGTCGAACCTCGATTTTGATCCCGAGGTCGCTCTGGAGCCGGCGACGCCGTGTGCGGAGTCGATGACCTCGGTGGAGCAGAGCTATGCCACGGTGGAATCGGCGCCGGCACAAACGGCAAGAAAGGCGCCGAAGCATAAGCTTGAGGCACGCCCAGATTAAATGAAAATGGACCCATGGGACCAGCCGGTGCACCAGAGGGGTACATTGCTCTCGCATATACGCCATACATGGCATTAAGAAAATGCGAAGGGTCCTGACCTGGACCAGGAAACTGAGGGTACGAACCCACTGGTTGCCCCTGAAGAGGCTGTACCGGATTCGACTCCTCCTGTTCCACTTGTTCCTCGGGTTGGTGTACCGGAGCCGCCGAAACCTGAGGCGCCTCAACTTCCTCTTCATCATGCACCGAAGACTGGTACGGCTCCGGAGACGGATTCGATTCCGGATTCGGTGTTGGCTCCCGAGCCTGCAAAGGCGAGGCCTCACCTTCAGGCTTATGAGTCGAAGAGGGAGATATCATGCCCTTATGATGTCTTCGAGAAGATGACTTCTTTTTCGAGTCCGACTCCCTGCCGGAATGGTGTCTCGAACTGTGCTTCTTCCTCTTATGCTTCTTCTTCGAGGAACCCGAAGCATGCCCCGAAGCCGACCCCGAAGAGGACCTCGAAGCGGATCTCGAAGCGGACCTCGAAGCCGACTCCGACCTCGACCTCGTCTTCGACTTCGACCGTCTTGATCTTGACCTCGAAGTCCTCTTGGCATCCTTACCCATAATTTTGGCAAGAAGGAGTTTCGCCTCTCGTTCTCGAAGAGCCTTTGGGTTCATCTTCGAACAGGAACGACAACCCTTGACGTCGTGATCCGAGCCCAGACACCACAAACAGTCACCATGAGGATCAGTAATGGACATCATCCTGGCACAGGAGTCGCATGGCTTAAATCCTGTCTTCGGTGACATCTTCGACGGAAGACAGCACTCCAAACAGATACAGAACAAAAGTTCACAATAGTAACAAAGTTACTATCAGCACAATAGAAGATCCCAAGAAACCGTTAGCGTCGACGACGTGGAAAAAAGGAAACTGACGTCATCACGCCGGCGTGGGCCTATTATGGTGTCGGTGACTTCATCGGAGTTGCGAGTCATGCCATGCCTCTGTGACATCGTCCACGTCGGCGCGAAGCTACAAAAAGAATTTCCGAATGTTGCTGACGCAAGGGGATATTCACAAGGTGAGGAATCCACTGGCAGATGTATCTATCAGAAATGGCTATTTGCAAATCAGCCTTGACCCTGTGCCTCATAGGAACAGTCCAGCCCGAACTGCCAAGCCATGTCTTCCCTGGACTGGTATCAAGCATCCTAGGACCGGTTTCTGGCTATCAGCCGTCATCAGCGAGGATAGCTTGACTCCAGTGGCGTGGAGAGCACGGGACTCACGTCTGAGCATACCCGTCCCACTGGGGGTGACAAATGCAAAAACAACAGTTGATGGACAGAATGCAGAATAATGTCATACATTCACCCCAGTACAGAGATCTGGCCCTAAATCCATCGTTGTTTTGCACTCCACACCACCCCAGTTCAGACATGGCCATATGCAAATCAGCCTTGACCCTGTGCCTCATGGGAACAGTCCAACTCGAATTGCCAAGCCATGTCTTCCCGGGACAGGAATCAAGCATCCTAGGACCGGTTTCTCGCTATCAGTCGTCATCAGCCAGGATAGCTTGACTCCAGTGGCGTGGAGAGCACGGAACTCACGTCTGAGCATACCCGTCCCACTCGGGGTGACAAATGCAAAAACAACAGTTGATGGACAGAATGCAGAACAAAGTCATACATTCACCCCAGTACAGAGATCTGGGCCTAAATCCATTGTTATTTTGCTCACCACACCACCCCAGTTCAGACATGGACATCATAGATCAAGATAGAGCGGAATTCGCATCCCTTCGGCTGCGTCACTCGTTCTACACTGCAGAGGATAAATGTGGTTGCCTACTAGCACACAAATTTCGAGAGGCCAGGCAGAGTCAGAGCATCCGAACTATTCGCACGGAGGGCAGGGAGTTAACTACGGAGGATTCCAAAATAGCAGAGACCTTCCGTGATTTTTACGCACATCTTTATACTGGTGAACGCCTAGATCCCTCTTGTAGTGCTGAATATGTAGCAGCGGCAGGCATACCATCTCTCACGCCGGTACAGGGCAAACATTTAGCTAGGGACATCAGAAATGAGGAAGTTATCGCAGCCATCTCCCATCTCAAATTGGGCAAATCCACGAGGCCTGGCGGCTACTCAGCAGCTTTCTATAAGACATTCTGCCCCCTGTTATCCCCGCTATTGAGAAAACTATTCAACTTTTTCACGCAGGTAGGGGCAATAACAGACGACATGCTCGAAGCCTCCATAGTGGCCATTCCCAAACCCGGTACGGACAAAACATCTTGTGGAGCATAGAGGCCGATATCTCTTCTTAATATAGATTTTAAACTGTACACTAGCAAACTTGCTTCTTGTCTGGCACCATATATGTCCGCCTTGGTGGAGCCAGACCAGGCTGGATTTATCCCACATCGCCAAACAAGTGACAACACCAGAAGGGTTCTTCACTTGATTGAGAAGGCCTCCCGGACACAAGGAGAGTACATGTTGCTTACAATTGACTCCGAGAAGGCCTTCGACAGGGTCAATTGGCTATATTTGGAACAAGTTCTCATGCAGGCGGGAATGGGTGAGAAACTACGCACCCGGATCCTTAACTGCTATTGATTCCCTAAAGCCACAGTCAGGGTTAATGGGCCCACATCCTCACGGTTTCCTATTAGCAGAGGCATTAGGCAGGGATGTCCGCTCTCCCCCTCCTATTTGCCTTATATATGGAGCCCCTAGCCCTGCGGATTAAACGTAACCCTCTCATAACCGGTATCAAATTTGTTGGGGACATACATACCAGACCCAATCTCTGCCTTAAGATCCCTATGTACCGAGATGAATAGTGTTGCATCAGCTTTAGGGTTTAAAACTAACTTGGACAAATCGGAGGCGCTCAATCTCTCCCTATCTCCACCCACCTTAACCCGCCTTCAAGAAAAACACTACCTTCAATTGTCCTCAAAATCAGTCTCATAATTAGGGATACACTTAGGCCCTAATATCCCGTCCACAGTTGACACCAACTATGCTAAACTGCGCACACTTATATGTAAGGAACTGACTCGATGGAAACACCATCTACTTTCTTGGTAGGGATGGCAGGATAGCTGCTATTAAAATGCCTATCCTTCCCCAGATCCTATACTTATTCCAGACTTTGCCTCTCTCTCTCCACCCCTTGGTTGGATTAAACAGACTCAATCTGAGCTAGTACAATTCATCTGGCAAGGCCGAAAACCTTGGCTTAAGCACGCTATAGCGATCCTCCCGCCGGTGGAAGGAGGTTTGGGCTCCCAGACATCCAACTTTACTATTACGCCACCCCATTACGATACTTAGTAGAATGGTATCGCCCTAAATCTGAGAAACACTGACTATTTCAAGATCAAGCAGTGGCTGCCACACCCCTGCAGAGAATACCATTTCTCCCTAAACATCACAGACCACCCAATCTTTACGCATCCCATATCACCCACCCAAGACTGGAAGCCTGGGATCGCACTAACGTCAAATATAAGAACAAAAGTTACTTATCTGTAAACTGTGATTCTCCAGTATTGGTGTCTTTCATAGATTCACATGCTTGAATATTCTCCATCGTCGAAGTGGGAGTCCCACGGTACATAACATAGCATTGTAGCAAATAAAACACAAGCATAGTACAAGAAAGAAAAAAACACAGAGGTTTATAGACAGGAAAAAACTTGTCACTTCTATAACATATCACAGTCATTCTGATTAGTCCAAATTCCAATCAATCAGGCGCTAGCACCCTCTAGAAAGTTCTCCTCAGAGGCTCAGGCCCTCAGATTTTCGTAGCACAAGAGTGACAGAGTCAAGTAAAAGAGGAGAGCCTCTGAGGGGAGGAGGGTGGGTCGCATGTGACTCTATGAAAGACACCAATACTGGAGAACCACAGTTTACAGGTCAGTAACTTTTGTTCTTCTCCAGTATTGGGGTGTCTTTCATAGATTCACATGCTAGAATAAGAGTAGTAAGCAGTGGCATCAGAATAATACAAGGTATATATGAATCAATATAATAATACACAGTACGAAGAGACTGAAGTATGCAAACAAATGGTAACTTGTATACAGGAGGAGGGAAGCAACAGAGGTTCACTTTATTTAAAACGATTACCTAGGACTGCCTGCCCTACGGCTGAGTCAGCGTTGCCAGCAGCTTCCAAACAGTAGTGTCTTGTAAAGGTGTGCCTGCTGGACCATGTTGCAGCTCTGCGGGTGTGTTGAAGAGGCACACCAGCAAATAGCGCAGTAGAAGAGGAAAGTTTTCTGGTAGAGTGCGCTCAAACAGTTGTAGTAAGTGTGTTTTCCCGCTTGCTGATGGCAAAAAGCAATTGCCGTAGATATCCAGCGTGCAATAGTTTGTTTGGTGACTGGATGCCCCTTTCGCATCCGTCTGTAGGCCACAAAAAGGTGATCAGTTTTACAGATATTAGCCGTTCTTTGCAGATAACATTTGAGGCATTTTTTGATATCTAAAGAATGCAGTGCTCGCTCTGCTGATGTTTGAGGATTAGGAAAAAATGTTTTTAAAATGACAGGTTCATTAAGGTGGAAATCCGATGGAACCTTGTGGATAAAGGCGGGATTGGTGCGGAGCAAGACAGAGTCCTTGTTGAATTGGAGATAAGGCGGTTTAGTAGTAAATGCTTGAATGTCACTGACTCGACGTGAAGAAGTGAGAGCCAATAGCAGCGAATTCTTCCAAGTAATGAATTTGAGACCGACTTTATGGACTGGTTCAAAAGGGGGCTTCATGAGATGTGCCAATACAATGTTTAAACGCCACGGAGGAGGTGGCCGACAAATCGGTGGGAACAACCGAAAGAGACCACTGAAGAATTGCTGAATTACTCTAGAAGAGTAAAGAGAGCTGGAACCATCCTGACGAAACCTTGAGATTGCTGCCAGAAAAACTTTTAGAGTAGAATGCAAGAGGCCTGATTTTGCAAGATGTAAAAAGAAAGGCAAAAGTTGGTCATGCGTGGAATGAACAGGATGTACTTGAGCAGCGTCACACCATGAACAGAATCTTTTCCATTTGAGTTTGTATGTCTTCACAGTGGAGGCCGCCGTAGCCTTAGCAAGAAATGTAAATTTGCAAATTCATAGTGCTCAGGTTCCAAGCCGCTAAGCGAAGAGATGCTGGGTCAAGATGGCAAATCTGACCATGATCCATGGTCGGAAGATTCGGAAGCGGGCGAAGCATGATCGGGTCGCACTGCGACAGGAGCAGGAGTTACATGAATCAGACTTGTCGAGGCCACCTGGTAGCTATTAGAAGAATGTGACAGGGTTCCATCCTCATTTTGCGAATAACTCTGGGGACCATAGGAATCGGTGGAAAAGCGTAGGCATATATTTTTGACCAGTTCATCAAAAAGGCATTCCCGCACGACTCTGGTTGGGGAAGCCAACTTGCGTAGAATGGACATTTGCGGTTCAGATGGGTTGCTAACAGATCCAGATTCGGGGGACCCCATAATCAGAAAATGCGATCCAGTGTGGGTTGATGTAATTCCCATTCATGATTGGTCGAGGTTGACCTGCTCAGGGAATACGCAAGAATGTTGGACGCTCCTGGAACGTGCACTGCTGTGAGGGTGATTTGATGTTGGATTGCCCAATCCCACATTTGTTGACCTTGAAGGGATAGCAAGATGGACCGTGTGCCCCCTTGTTTGTTTATGTAGTGCATGCACGTTGTGTTGTCCGTCCAGATCAACACCGAGGTTCCCTGTATGATGTTGCGAAAAGCTTCCAGAGCCAGAAAAATGGCAAGTAACTCCAACAGGTTGATGTGCCAGGTCCTTTGGTGGATGTCCCACCTTCCTTTTACTGTAAGATCCTGAAGATGTGCACCCCAACCTTCGAGAGATGCGTCCGTTGTGAGAGTGAATGTCTACCAGAAATGGATGGCCTGAAGAGACGTTTTCCTCGAGAGTCCACCAAAGCAGAGCTGTTTTCATCCGAGATGTGACTCCGATCATATCGTTGAAGGATCCTGAGACTTGAGCGCATTGCTTGTCCAGTTCCTCCTGGATGGGCCTCATTTTTAGGCGGCCGTAAGGGACTAGGGGAATGCAAGAGGACAACATCCCTAGGAAAGATTTCAACTGCCCAACAGAAACTGGCTTTTTTTAACCGGAGGGAGGCCGCTAGGTTGCAAAGTCGTTGACGTCTTTCGTGTGATTCAAAGGCTTTTGCCAGTTTGGTGTCTAAGATGGCGCCCAAGAACAGTCTGTTTTGCGCGGGGAGAAAGTGGGACTCGTCCATGTTGAAAGTAAGGCCCAGACACTGGAAGAGGGACCTGCAAAATAGTGTGTGTCTGGATGCCTGCTTGAACAACCGTGCCTTCAAAAGGCAGCCATCGATATAAGGAAAATTTGCACTTCTTGTAGACGAAGATAAGCTGCCACCGGTGCGAGGACTTTGGTCAACACTTGGGGCGCAGAACAAAGGCCAAATGGAAGGACTTTGAATTGAAAATCTTTCCCAGCTACTCTGAATCTGAGGAATTTTCTGTGTCTTGGCAGAATGGGAAGATGAAAATAAGCATCTTGAAGGTCCAACGTTGTCATATACTCCCCTTAGGCTAGTAAAGGAAGCACCTCCCAAAGGGACAGCATGCGGAATGTTTGCTTTTTGATGTATTTGTTTAGGGCGCTTAGGTCCAGAATAGGGCGCCATTCTCCCAACTTTTCCTGTATAAGGAAGAACCTTGAATAGAATCCTCTGGATCTTTGTAGTTTGGAACCACTTCGGTCGCGCCTTTTCTTAGTAAAATTATGAGGAGGACCTTTTGGTGGAGAATTGGGAGGGATCTTTACAAACTCCAATGTGTGCCCTCAACGCACAATATCTAGAACCCATTGATCAGTAGTTATCAGTGACCATCCGGAGTAGAAGTAGGAGATTCAACCTCCAACCTTTGAAAAAACGGGAGGTGTCAGGGATGGCGGATGGAAAAAGTCATTGCTTCTTGGAGGAATCCTTTCCTCTGAAGGAGGATTTACCTCTGTATTGTCTGTAAGAAGTAGTTGGCTGTTGTCTGTACGATTGATGACTCTGGGAGGAGTAACGTTGTTAGCCTTGTCGATACTGATTGGAACTTCCCGAAAGGAAGATGTGGAGCAACGACCTCTCGCACCTTGAAAGGGCTGCTTTTTAAATTGAAGAGTGCCGAGAGCACGAGCAGTGTCGGTGTCCTTCTTGAACGTCTAAAGGGCATTATCGATGTGTTGGCCAAACAGTGATTCACCGTCATAAGGCATTTCCAATATTTTCGTCCGCACCTCTTGACGGAAAGAAGTGGCCTTTAACCAGCCCTGCCGCCTGAGGACTGCCGCACCCGCAAGTAAACGGAACCCAGGAGAAGACACATCAACAGCAGAATCAATCTCTAATGAAATCCTTTCCCCTTCTTGAAGAATTTTTAACGCTTCTGCTTTAGAAGGCTCTGGGATCAAATCTACAAGGGATGAAAGGTCTGACCACATTTGCCTATGGTAACAGCCGAGGATAGCTAGAGAATTGGCCGCTCGGACCGTAGTTGCCGCCATAGTGGAGAACTTCTTGCTAATAGCGTCAAGGCGTCTACCCTCTCGGTCCGGAGGTGCTGATAATGGAGACGATGGATTCCTTGCCCGACGTTGTGCTGCCTGAGTAATAATGGAATCAGGTTTCGGTTGTGCAATAAGACAAGCAGGCGAATTTGCAGGGGCTTTGTATTTTTTATCTAGTCGTGGTAGGAAAGCAGGAATGGAATTAGGATTTTGCATGAGTTTGAGACCTTCCTGTCAAATAAAAGGAGGTTGAGAAGTGCTTTGGATTGGCATAAAGGTATCCAAAGAGGAATGTTGCAGTTGAAGTAGAGAACTCGAAGACTTCAAAGGAACTAGATCCATGGATGCAGTCGTCGACGCCGTCACCGACAGACGTTGCTGAGCCACCTTCGACGAATCCAACGTCGACAAAGCCACCGCCGTCAAGGACAAGCGCGTCAACTAATGTTTCTTCCTTTGCTTGATGTACGCTGTCGACGAAGTCAAAGGCACCGTAGATGAAACAGGCCTAACCTAACAGCAACGTCGACGTTGATGTCGCCGACAACAGGATCATAGCCGGCTTCATGGATGCAGAAATTGACATTGTCGATGTAGAGAATCAGATCTCGGGGGCGTAGAAGGTGAAGATCGACCCTGAGGGGCAGAAATCACCCCTTTTGAAGTTGAAGGTCGGTCAGTGGACTTATCAATATGATGTTTCCTCACGACTTTAGTTTTAGAAGAAACCTTCCGAGACTCACTGGCTCTCTTCAAGGATGAAGTAGTCCTGACTGAGGATACACTCTCCACATCTGATAGAGGGTTCTCCGTAGTCTTCAACTTCAGCAGCCACAGAAGGAGACGCCCTTCTCTGTCCTTTAGAGTCTTTTGGAAGAAAGTCCTACAAATTTTACAATCCTTTACCTGATGTTCAGGGTAGAGGCAATAAATGCACTTTTTATGAGGGTCCACAGAAAAAAGTCGCTGTTTACCACAAGTCCCACAAGGTCTGAAGAGGGACTACTTGGCTGTAGACATGATAAAGATGTTATTTGAGAAGAGAAAAAACTGAGCAGAGCTCAAGGAGACTCCCTTCACACGACGTGCGGTAGAAAATCGGAGGGCCTGTGCCTCTGAGAACATTCTAGAGGGTGCCAGCGCCGGATTGGCCGGAATTTGGACTAATCATGACTGTGATATGTTCTAGAAGTGACAGGTTTTATCTCTCTATAAACGTCAGTTTTTTTCTTTCTTGTACTATGCTTGTGTTTTATTTGCTACATTGCTATGTTATGTACCGTGGGATTCCCACTTCGACGATGTGGAATATTCAAGCATGTGAATCTATGAATGACACCCCAATACAGGGTTTTTTAAGCTTTTTTTTGGTCACGACTGGGTCCAACAGGCAAAGTCTTGAACAGGGTCTTCTTTTTTGGAAGTGGGATTGGGGCAGGGGCAGTGGTACTCACTTGTTGACCTAGAGTGATGGGGTGGTCTAAGTCGGAGTCATCTGCTTCGGAAACGATTTGCAGGTCCTCAGAGGCCTCTTTCGTAACATCGGGCCTTCATCGAAGATGTCCACTGGTGCCGGAGCTGCTTGCTGTGCCATGATGTGTCGTTGTGCCCGGCGATCACGGATGGTCTTTTTGGATCTAAAGGAGGTGCAGGCCTGGCAGGCCTGAGCACGACGAGAACATTGTTCTCGTCGTGCTCAGGCGAGAGACACAGGTTACAGACCTTGTGGTGGTCACTGTGTGGCAATTTAGCTCCACACTGGGTGGATTTTGTAAATGGTGTCCTTTCCATGAGACGTAGGCCCGAACGGCGTGGATAGGCCCAGCGGTCCGCGTTGACGACCGGAATCGAGAATTTGAGGAGCGTGTCGAAGATCACGCGAACAAAAACAATACTGTTGAGACTAAGATGGTTCTCCGCGTCGAAAAGGTTTGGAGAATATGGTGCTGAACCGGAGCGGAGAAGTTACATCTGACCAGATGGCAGAAAAAAGCAATCTGACGATGGAGTCGATGTTCATGCGCACTCCAAGGGAGGAGTCACCTATCTCGTCACCACAAAAAACTTCTTCCAAGACAACAACAAGGTGCAAATATCCGAGCCCAACACCAGATGGCGATCTATGCAAAGTGTACTATCTGCAGCTCATATGCTTCGAACACTCATTTCATTCTGGCTCTCAATACAAAGATGCCCAATGGTCTTAACAGTGAGAACATGCACAACTTCCTTTAGTAGTAATTTTATCTCCGAATCAGGAAGTTCTTACCACGCACTGATTGTTAGCTGTGTTGTCATTTATGAAAGTATTCTTATTTTTATCTGTAATGAAAATGTTCTATTATCCATCTGTTTATTGGATACTGTTGGTACTTGCACTTTGTTTATGATGGGTTATGGTACCCACCTAATCGTGCACTGTTCACCTGGTGCTACGCACCTTATATTTTTGTTTGTTTTAACCACTTATCAAACAAGTAATTTACCATAGTTCTCAGTTTAACTTTTAATCATAATCTTTCACTTTTGCATTTCATCTTGTTATTCTTATTCATAACAATATTCATTCGCACATTTCATAGTACAATTATCATATTAATTTTCAAAGCATTTCAACATTGTACATAGCATATGTGTTTTTTTTGTCTCTTGAGGAGCCCAATGCATTTCGGCACCTTGTGGTGCCTTCATCAGGGGAAATTCTTATCACTCCTGTCATAGAATGATGTATCTGTGTATGTATCCTCCTCACCAGCCAATACTCTCGTGCTGTTCGTCAAAGAAATCTCTTATCTTCGCTATGCTTCTCGTGTCTGATATTCCTTGCTCATCTCCTGCGACAAAAATCCGCAGCCCTGTGTTCGGCCGAACAGTAAATTCTTAAGTTTTTCATGAGGTCTCGGTCAAGGCAGTAGTGCTCCGTGAACGTATACACCTACACCCACATCGCAGACTGGCAGATCTAGAGGACAGGCACTCCTGATGCCAACACAGCAGTTGCATCCTTGGCTCTGGTTGAATGGTTCTCAGAAGTTCTGGGGGCTGCTTCGTGGCCACTGCTTAGCAGATCTTAATGCAGAGGAGTGTTCACCTCAAAAACGTCTGCTTTTGCGCCATGCTCCCATTCTCTGATCTGGAGAACCTCACAAAAAGTGGATTGTCCACACAAAGATCCTTGGTACGGTCTATGTGAAAGCCTAGAGCTTTTTTGAGGGCCAACTAATGAAGCCTCTCCTTTTTGAGGGGGAAGCAGAAATCACTAGTAGCATGATTGATTTCCCATTGTGGAAGGGAGTCACGACTTTAGGTTTGAAAGCTTCTCGAGTCACTGTCAACAATTTGTCTGGAATAAAGGTGCAGGGTGGCTGCACTGAAAGTGCTTGTAGTTCACTCATACGATAAGCTAAAGCAATCGTTATGAGGAAGACCATATTCAAGGTTAGAAGACACTTTGAGAAACTATGCATTGGATTGAGGGTACACAAGAGAACTGTCAAAATAAAGTTAAGATACCACTGTGGCATTACAAACGGCATGGAAGGAAACGTGTCAGACCTTTTATGAACCTCATTATAACAGGTGATCTAAGCAAGGATGGCTGGTCTGCCAAATGTAGACAGGCTGAAAGGGCCAACACATAAACCTTTTATATTGTCCAATGGAAGGCCCTGCTGGACTAAATACAACATCAATATTCAGCAACTACAACATGTATCAAATTTGTTAAAGCACCTGGAATTAATGGATTTTTTGGATGGGCATCTGGCAGTGAGAATGACATCCAACTTATCAGGCCTCAAATCAAACATTGAGTGTGAATTGTGTAGGTGTGGGTGGAGGACCCTGCCATATTGCTAAGACAGAGGGCATAGAGGATTCCTTTGCCCCATTCCAGTTCAATGTATCCCTTAATGGGTGTACTTGTGGAAACTTCAACACAGAAAACAAGACCCTGGACCAGACCCAACCTAGCACAGGTGATAACCACATTCAGCAGTGATGAGTCCATCACCTCTGTCAGCTCTGGCTGGGGGAAGGAAGGCCTGCTGCAAGACAAACTGCAGTCTGTCAACCACTACCCACCTTGAGCTGCTTCCTCGAAGATTTGAATGCTGTCGGACATGCAACCTTGATGCAGAACCCACTGGGCCTTCAAGTTCTGCAGTAGGGCTCATGTGAATCACCTGCTCAGGTTGACAAGAGGATGCACAAGATTAAGAGCTCCAAAAGCTTCAGAAGCCTCAGAACCATCCTCACCTGGTCCAAGGAGGGACCCTGAAACATCTGGATCATAGCCTGAATGTGCTGGTCTAATTGCTGCAGAAGGAAAGCCTGGAACTCCACAGTACCCATGACTGACCCAATTAATAAAACCGCAGGGGGAATAAGGTGAGACTTTGACTAATTTATGGTGAAACACAACAATGTCAGGAGTTCCACCATCGTTTAACTGTGTCCTGTGTCAGCAACCAAGCGCTGAGGTACAGGAATACAGTTATTACAGACCTTTGAATATAAACAGCTACCACCACCATCACTACATGAACACCTGGGGGGTGGCTGGTGAAGCTGAGGGAGATCATGGCAAACTGAAAATGCTCCTAGCCCATCCTGAACTGCAGGATGTGTATATGTAGGTATTCTGAAATAGCTCTCTTGCACTGGTAGGGAGCTGGATCTGTCTCAGTCGCGGTGATTTAACTGGAGCCATAAAGCACTCATCCCCGTGCCCTAACATCGGTTATCTGTTTTTATACACGGAGTGTCTCGAGGCGGGGTTGAGAATAATGTCTATAATGAATAGGTGGCAGTAAACAAACTAACATGACATCTTATTAGAAGGCCTATGAATTTTCTTCAGGACAAGGAGGGATTGATGAGGAATCTTTAATTAGATTATGCACTAGAAAGATTGTTTCCAAAGGTAAGTAACTTCCTTCTTATGGCTACTTCTACCTGCAGATTGCTCACCTTTGAATATATTTCCAAGAGATACCTCCCTTGGCAGGTGGGCCTGAAAGAAATTAAAACAAGGAAATCTTGTGTGACCAAGCGAGCGAAATAGCCATACCTCCTCACAACCGAATCAAAACAACTATGCTAGAAAAGGGTGTGGAGCGATAATGTCAAGAAATGTCCAGCACCAGTTCCACCTCAGATGCAAATAAATAGAGCCAAGTACTACTGAGGTCTCAAATTTGCTTCAGATTTTTGCTGCCTTTTGTGGCATATAGTTCAGCAGTTACAGTGATACCATGATTCTACTTCTCATCTGCATCCCGGTTTCGGAATGCCACAAAACACTGTTATGGGCAGACAGTGGTACAGCCAGCTACAGGAATAGCATCAAAGCCCCTGGAGTCAAAATCACTCATTGTCGTTACTGTCACATACTTGCATTGTGCTCTTCTCTTTCTACCTGAAGATTCTTGTTTTAGGAGTGTGCAAATAAGAACACTGTTTTATTCAGTAGCATTCTACTGACAAACCTTTTACCTTTAACATCTACCCCGATGTACTCAGTCAATCAATCAATTAGAAGTTTGTAAAGCTCTATTTACTCACCCAGAACGGATTTCAAGGCGCTGAGGTAGGGGGAGGGCAATTGGGGGCGTCCGCAGATCCTAGAGGTTCATGGAGTTCCTTGTTAGAGCCAGGTCTTGAGATCCATTAGGAACTTGGACAGTGAAGCGGTCTGTCGGAGTTGGAGAGGGAGGGAGTTCCAAGTCTTGGCTGCGAGGAGGTATTAGGAGCGCCCCCCCTGTTCTGCCTTCCTTGATCCGAGGTACTGCTGCAAGGGAGAGCTGGGCCGAGGGGAGAGCGCGCTGGGGAGCGTGGAACACAGGGCAGTGGTTCAGGCTGGCGGGTCCGGTGGTGTGGAGGGTCTTCTGTGCGTGGATGAGCAGTTTGAAGTTGATTCTCTTTTCGACGGGGAGCCAGTGTAGGGTCCATAGATGCTGGCTGATGTGGCAGTGGCATGGTAGGTTGAGGACTAGTCTGGCGGTGGAGTTCTTGAGTTTAAGGGTGAGGTTCTTGCTGATCCCAGCGTAGAGTGTGTTGCCGTAGTCAAGTTTGCTACTGATGAGGGCATGTGTGACAGTTTTCCTATGTTCGGGAGGGATCCACTTGAAGGTCTTGTGCAGGAGGCGTAAGGTGTGGTAGCAGAAGGAGGTGATGGCGTTGACCTGACGGTCCATTTTGAGTTCGGGGTCCAGAATGATTCCAAGGTTGCGTGTGTGGTCCGTGGTGGCGCCCGAGGGTGGGGGGCCACCAGGCGTCGGGGTGAGGGCCCATGATGAGTATCTCGGTTTTGTCTGTGTGGAGTTGGAGGCAGCTGCTCTTCATCCATCTGGTGACGGCGTCTAACCCAGTCTTGAAAGTTGTGTTTGGTGATGTTGGGTTCGTTGGATAGGGAGAGGATGAGTTGGGTGTCGTCTGCGTATGATGTGGAGTCTGTGTGCTCTGACGATGGCTGCAAGCGGGCCATGTAGATGTTGCATAGGGTCGGGCTGATGGAGGATCCTTGTGGGACTCCGCAGGAGGTCGGAGTCGGTTCTGAGAGGAATGGGGGGAGTCTAACTTGTTGCGTTCTGCCGGAGAGGAAGGAGAGGGTCCAGTCAAGGGCCTTGTTACGGATTCCCGTATTGTTGAGCCTGCAGGCTAGGGTGCGGTGAGAGACTGTGTCGAAGGACGCACAGAGGTCAAGGAGGATGAGGGCTACAGTCTCTCCTCTGGGGAGGGCGCGGATATCGGCTGTTGCTGCGAGGAATGTACTTTCGGTGCTGTGGTTCTTCCAGCATCCTGACTGGGATGAATCGAGGATGCTGTGTTCTGCGGTGAAGGCGAGAGTTGGCTGTTGACTGCTTTTTCCATGACTTTGGCTGAATAAGGGAGAAGGGACATTGGTCTGAAATTCTTGAGGTCAGTGGGGTCCACTGAAGGTTTCATCAGGAGAGGGGTGATCTCGGCGTGTTTCCAGTCCTCGGGAAAGGAGATGGTCTTGAAGGAGCAGGTTGATGATACGTGGGAGTTCGGGGGCGATGATGTCTGCGACTCTGCGGTAGATGTGGTGGGGGCATGGGTGCGTGGGGGCCCCGGAGTGAGTGGTCTTCATTATCCTCAAGGCGTCTTCGAAGCTGAGGGCAGTCCAGCTGTCAAGTGTCGGTTGCGTACTGCTGGGGGTGAGGTTCCTTGCGGGGGTCGTTGTCGTGGTCGTCCAAGTTATCGTAGATGGTCTGGATTTTGTGTTGGAAGAAAACGTTGAGTCTGTCGCAGAGGTCCTGGGAGGGAGTGATGTCTGTGGACTCGCTGTTGGGTTGGGCAAACTCCTTGATGATGTCGAAGAGTTCCTTGCTGTTGTGAGTGTTGGTGGAGATTCTTTCCTGTAGAGCTTCCTTCCTGGAGAGTCTGATGAGCTAGTGGTGGGCTGCCATAGCTGTTTTTAAGTTGTCAAGGTCAGTTGGGGTTTTTGGGCTTCTCCACAATATTTCGAGTCGTCTGCAGGTGCGTCTGGACTCTCGGAGTTCGTTGGAAAACCAGCTGGCTTTCTTGGCGTGGGGTGGAGACTTTCTTGAGGGGGGCGATGGTGTTGGCACAGTTGGTGATCCAGTTGTGCAGAGTGCGGGCGGCAGTGGTGTCGTAGTTTGTGGCTGTGGGAGCGGATCTGCTGAGGGTGGCGGCGAGCTGGTCATTGGAGATTTTGTTTCAATTTCTGTGTTGGGTAATGCTACATTTGCAATTGCAACCAGGTGCCAATCACTGAAAATGTTTAATGCTGAAATATTAAGGAAGTGTGTTTCGCTTCACCCTAGTCTTCATGCCTGAGATTGGTAAATCTGTAGTGTAAATAACTTTCTCTTCCATTGCGAGCAGTGGCTTGTCCATTGTTCTTCTCCTTTGGTTCTCAAATGCCTCTGTCAGTACTGGCTAAGGCCAGTACTTTAACTTCTCTTTCAATGCTGACAAAAGCTTACCCACCTGTATTCTCGTTTTAAATGCTGGAAAAGGTCTCTTTCTCCCAAAGCTAGCTATGGTCTTTTCCTTCTATCACAATGACCATGAAAAATCAATAATTTCAAGGCCGGTGAAGACTATTCCTTTAAGCCTTCTTTCTATGCTGGCTAACGTCTGCCTTCACTTGTTTTTCTCTCTTAGCATTGGTAAAGTCTGTCCTTTCTATTCTTATGTTATATGGCCGAAAGGCTTGCTTTTTTTCCCCATTTTACTGCAAATGTGGTTTAGTCATGTTGTCTCCCCTCCATTTCAGAGCTGGCTAAAGCCTGAACATTTCTTACTTTTAGTGTTCCAAAAGGCACTTTCTCTTTTTATGGTCTGGCTTGACAGTGCCAGAAATTAGGTATCACAAGGCGCAGGGCTTTTGCACCACCGATATATTGGGAGCGAAGAGTACATATTTTGATTGGGCAGAAGGTGTGTGCTTCCACAAAAAAATGTGCTTGACCTCCATACAGCTGTGACCATTTTGTTAATTTATCCAGCTGTCTAAGCTTGAACGTTTAGGGGCACATACATGCCATTGCAATGTTATTAAAGCTTTTCTCTCTGTCAGAAGCGCAGATGGAGGAGGGAAGTTATTAACGTATATGGATTTCTAAGTCTGGCTTGACAGTGCATTCATAAGCCAGACCTATTGGAATTGCCAATGCTTGTTTTCCCGTTGGATTATATCGGTCTGTTTCTTGTTTTGTTCTGGTGATGTGTGTAACTTTCATTCTACATTCAGCACGACCAAATAATTTAACTTGCTTCCATTAAAACTTTTTTTCTTGTACTTTATCTTTCTGTCTATTGTTCTATTTCAACAATCTCCCAAGCAACAGAATGGATCGAGAAAATCCTGCATGCAAATCCCCCACTAAAAGCTATAAATGATGAGAGGACACAAGCCAATTCGGATTCTATACTACTAGAAGCAACTGCACCAGAATGTTAATTTAATCATTATGTTTAAATGTCTGACATTGATATTCAAAAATAGACCAGTCAAGTAAGGAAAACCAAGTTCATTAAGAGGTATGCTTTGGGCTGGTGTGACAAGGGGAGTGGGAGGATAAGTGGGGAACAGATGGGAATACCCATAAAAAAAAAAAAAAAGAAGGTAGTAGTTGGCTGTAATCATCTTGATCTCAAAATAAATTGCGACATCCCTGCACTCCCAAAGGAGTGTCCTACACCTTCAGGATTTAACCACAATCAAGACAAATGGTTAGTTAAGACAGAAGATTACAAGCAAAAACACATGGGGCAATTTATGATAAAACCAAATCTCTCTAAGGAGGACATATGGCATAATAGAAATAAACCATATGGCTCACCTATCAATTTCCTCAAGTTTTTCATCAATCATTGGACACATCTGTTGGCAGGCATCTAAAACAAAAGTAAATTCTTTAGTAACTTTGAATAAAAGCGAATTCAAATTTCTCCAGAATCAGCAAATCCTGCATGCACACAGTACATAAAAAGCTGTGGAATCCTGTGGGGTTTGGAAGCCAAGCAGTATATGACACACAGACATATTTCTTTAGCTTTACAAAGCCAAATGTATAAATGTCCTATTAATTAGGTTTAAAATCACTGTTGACAAGGACTGTGATCAATACAAAATAGGAGATGTGGGGAAAAACCTTTTTTATTGTCACCACCACCACTTTTTGCTAGGTTTTGTTGTTGGTGTGCTGACTGTCAACACAATGGAAGTCAATTCACCAAAATGACAGGAGGAGCAGAAATCCTCAAACGAACAAGGCGACCAGGTAGGTTGTTGTTATCAAGTTAAATAGAACCTTAGACAATCTGTGCTAAAGTCTATGTGCTTTATTTCACTTCCGCTTAAGACTTTCTTTAAGAGCAAATTAACCCAATCATTTCATGTCATGAGATGGCCAACACATCATTTGGATGCACTTTGAGAGTGTAAAACATTTGCATAAAAATACATAAACAGATTAAAACAACACTATTGTGATTGGACACAATGTGAAGAAATCAAAACCAAAAATAAACACAAAGAATATCCATGAACAGTACATATAATCAGTCCTTGTTCACAAACTAGCACTAGGCGGACACTAACATGTTTGACACTGAGGTTAACACCTGCTGTCCTGCCTGTGACATGAGTAATAGGGTTACACAATTACATTGTGCAATGTCTGAAGGCGGGGAAAACACAACAGTTCAAACGGATTACCTTGAGGCATGGTCTGTGTTGGTTAACCCATACTCTGGAGCCAACCCATTTTGAACCCCAGGTGGCTAGGAGGTTCTCCTCAGGATTAGGACTGGGTCGTGAGAACGGATTGTTGGCATTGGATGGGTCAATGATTGGATGTATATGAGGTGGTGTTCCTACTGTTGAAATGGTGAGGCTTCAAGGTACCGGGGGGGGGGGGGTTAGTCCCAGTGGAATTTCGGGGTACACTACGTTGTATTTGAGGAAAGATGTATATCACTGCCTGTACAACCTTCTCACGGCCTGCTGGTCCCAAAAGTATGAAGAGGACTTCCCGCTAATGTACCTCATTTTTATTACACCAATAGAGAATAATTTATTAACTATTTGTATAATTAAAAAATTGACAGAAACCAAGCAAGTGGAGCTCCAACTAGCATCCATTATGAAGTGCTGACCCCCTTTTCTGAATCGACCCTGTGTTCCAGGCAATGATTTTGCTACCTCTGAGGCCAGGGGTCGCAAAAGCAGGGCAAGGGGTAGCAAGGGGCAAGCCAGGGGTCGCAGCTGCACCCCTCTATATGACGTCCATGCTCAACTCTGTGGTGCTGCTGTCCAGTGTCCTGTGTCTGTGCTCTGACCCCCTATTCCCTGATTGGCCCAATTTTCTTACCTATAGGTCCCTAATGAACAAGTTACTTACCTTCGGTAGCGCTCTTTCTGGTGGATACAGTATCTGCCTGTGGATTCCTCACCTTATGAAAACCCCCTGCGCCAGCATTCCGCTGAATTTTTACTATCTCTCCACGCCAACGAGGACATCAGCTCCGCTCGTGACTCCGCATGATGTCACAGGAGCCATAAAGGAGCCTCGTCGGCGTGTTGACGTCAGTTCCACCCATTTTTTCCGTGCTGCCGTGGCGAAACAGGTGGACCAACAACAAAACCATAGCATATACAGGACACAACCTTTACATCATTATACATAGTATAACATCAAAAAGGAAAGCTAAAGAGCGTCAGCATTTCCCATGAATGTATTGGTTTGAAAGAAGATACAATATAACACAACAAGCCAAATAAGGCCTCCTTTAATGGTATATAAAGGTGGACAACGGGGAGGCGGATGGGAGAGTCAAAAAGTAGAGCCCAGTGAAACACAAGAATACCCTCAAGGGGACCCACAGGCTGAAGGCACAGGAGTTGCAAGAGGACCTCAAGCAGCTAATCAAGAAGGAAGGCCCACAGTGCAGAGAATGCAGTGAAGATGCTGTGCTTGGCAGGAAGAGATGCTGGAGGCTGGAGCTTCTTGTAGCCCGAAGATCTCTGGAGTGCAAAGCCACAAGCCCTGCCAGCGGAAATTCAACACTGTGCACAGGGGTTTGGTCCCAGCGGTTCTAACAAGGGATACTGGCCGAACAATTGCAGCGAGGACAGGTCAGGCCTCGAGGGAGTTGTTGAACCACCACCTGTGTTGCTGAGCCTTTCTAAGTCCATGGGACATCAGAAGCAGCAGATCAGTCAGCTTTGTTGTGGTACTTACAGATGCAGGGGAGTGACTCCTTCACTCAAAGGGAAATTACTTTGGGTGTCCTTGATGCCCACAGGTGCAACAGGAGTCTTCATTAATGCAGTCTTCCAGGCTAAGTCCAGCGAAGTCCATGTGTCCAGGCGGTCGGAGAGTGATGTGGTTTCAGGCTTGAGTCTTGTCCCACGACGAACCTGAAGAGCCACCCAAAGGTAAGCCTTTAAGTACTCTAAGGAAAGGGTTGGAACGACTCAGGGGTCCCTCCCAGAGGAGGGGCTGGACAGAGGGAAGGTTACTCCCATGTCCGTTGTCCAGTTCCATGCCAGAGCGGGAGCCAAGGGTTCTCTCAACTTGCTCAAAGTGAAGTATGCAAGGAGGGCACCAAATGTGTCCTTCAAAGCAGTCTGGAGGCGCTGACAAGTGCCTCAACCCAAGCCCAATACACTAAGAAAACAGCAATACTCTCGCACACAAACACAAGGTATAACATAGGTAACATAAATCGTAAGCAAAACAGTAATAGCCAATGAAAGCAGATGCAGATGTCCAAGTGTGTCTTGTAACGGGGGTGGTTTAATTGAGTCCACAATCAGCCGACACGTGTTTCGTCGTGTGGGTGTAATCAACACGACTCTTCAGGGCTGTGGCACAATCTACCAGATTCAGGGTCCAAAAGTGTTGAATCATAAGGCGTCAAAATTTCTCTTATGGTTTATAAGGTCAGTATATCTCCAGAATTAGGTGTAGAAATTCTCGAAGCAGAATAACCCGGGTATTCTAATAATAACGCTCAATACGTGTAAGTATCAAGATGGTACCGGGAGGGGATCCACAACCCGTTCGAGGTTCGCAGTCAGCTCTATGGTATCCCTCCTCCTGTGTTTCCCGGTCGCCGTGCTCCAAGTTACGGACTTCCGTAACTTGGAGCACGGCGACCGGGAAACATCTTGATACTTGTTACCTATGTTATACCTTGTGTTTGTGTGCGAGAGTATTGCTGTTTTCTATTGTGTGAGAGCCGGTTGACTCTCAATTTGGATGGTTAAGGGTTTCTCCGTCCACTCTTACGCACCATCCCGATCTTTGTATTTAACTACTTGAACGGTTACACAGGATTGCGCCTACCCTTTCTGAGATTCTCTGTAAAAACCTTGGTTGCAGTTATCCCAATACACTAAGTCCTGTTTGAGGAGGCAGTCCTTGAAACAGGAAACCTATTGTTCTACATTCTCCTGCTCGAGTTTGGCTCAACAGCAGGAGGGCAGAATCGGGTCTGTGGTCGGCAGCATCGCTAGGTTGCTGTCAGACCATGAAAGGCTGAAATTGGTAGTACACGGGGTACCCCAAGGGAGCATCCCAGTACATGGGGTCATA
Source organism: Lissotriton helveticus (assembly GCF_964261635.1). Lineage (NCBI taxonomy): Eukaryota > Metazoa > Chordata > Amphibia > Caudata > Salamandridae > Lissotriton > Lissotriton helveticus. The sequence goes on along the minus strand of NC_136061.1, from coordinate 1,136,715,607 downwards.
CTTTCAACACTGAAATCAGTGTTGGGTATGATTCCAAGATGTTTGATATCAAACATGACTGGGTTCGGTGCAGCTACTATATATCTATAGTTAGACATCTCGTAATGAGTGATGTCCATATTATACATTAAAATGGCTGACCACACTTACAAAGCCTGTAGAATCGACTCTGGGGTTTGTAGGGGTGTCCTTCTCATGCAGGGGTACCCTCACACTTATATCCAGGACTGAAAGGTTTGCCATAGGGGTGACTTATAGGTTTTAACTGTAGTGATCTCAGATATTAGGAAATTAATATCAGTTGTGAGAGGTGCAAGCACCAACTCACACAGGCGTGCCATGGCAGGTCGTAGTCGCAGTTAGAGTGGTCTCTCATGGGTGGTACAATACATGCTGCAGCCTATGGGAGACCCCTGGTGTACCTAGGACCTGGATACCTTAGTATCATATACTAAGAACTTAAAGGGTACACCAGTAGCCAATTGTGGATGTACAGAAGTCCTTACCAAAGTCAAATTTCGGGCAAAAGCACAGTGACTGGGGTCCTGTTTAGCAGGATCACAGTCAGAGTAGTCAAAATTAGTCAAAATTACTCTGACAACAGGCAAAAAGTGGGGGTAACCATGCTCAAAGAAGAATCCTACCTTCCTACAACTATTATTTGCCATGCAGCTACGATCCTCTATATTATCCTTGCTCCTTACTTCCCTACGGCTCAGTTGGTCACAACTCTTAGTTTTCAAAAATCGACTGCCTGTGGGAGACTCATGGTAACTGCATATAAAGTAACAAATGCAGCGAGAGAGAAAGAGAATATGCCGCCACAGGCCTTTAACCAGATAATTAAATATACGCTGAGAATTTTATACAAACATGTACTCAAGGAGAAGAAAATTCTAAGTAACATGACTTACGGAGAAGAAAGGGAAAAAGAAACAAAATATTACCCAGATTAAAATACTGCACTGTATGCAGTGCTGAAAAATAAACCTATTTTTATAATTCTGCAAAAATAAAATCATGAGCAAGATGTTAAATCATGACATACCTTCTAAATCAAGAAGTTCGGTCATATCTGGCTTGGGATCTTTTGGATCTATACTTTGAAGCAACTGTAAGGCCTTATCCATTTTGTCCTACACAAACAAAAGTGTAGTATATCATTAAATAATCATTTATTTTTAAAAAACAAATAAAATGGATAAACAAATTCAACTGTGAAGTAATAATCAAATCTACAAATGCTTGCAACTTCTTTAATGAACAAGTATTCTAACTCTATTCAGGAAAATCATATATTACATACATACCTCATCTATGAACACTTGTGCAGGTTCTGCTTGCCTGCTATCCTCCAATATTTCTTCTGAAATACTATTTTTTTCTGAAGATGCTACAGGGGACGCTGAAATAAGCAAGCACACATTTTCATGTATTTTAAATACCCTGGATTTTGCAAAAAACACATTCAACTACAAACTAAAGCCAATCCAATGGTTAGATCAAATATGCAACAATCACAGAGTTTTACCATACAGAAAGGCTTCTTAAAAACCACAAACTTTAACTTCACAATTTTCCCAAAGAAACTTCCCACCATTCTAAGGATCCAAAAAGAGCATATAACAGAAACTATCTTTAGTTAGCTGGTCACCCTCGTGCTCCTTTTTGATGCCTTGGAAGAACTGCTTCTTACTTGAGGACCACCTCCTTAATAAGGGACAAACTAAATAGGTACAGAGAAAGATGGGAAAGTGAAAGTCAAAAAGGGTAACAGAGCATCAAACACCTCCCCGTCTTCTTTCTGAACTCCAGTTTTCATGAATAAGTAATCATTAACATAAATAATGACATATATCTTATATGACACGTGACATAACTTAATAAAGGCAAAACATATAGAGTTGTGAAGCATTAACATTTCAGATTTTCTGTGAGGACATTTGTAGGGGCAATCCTTGAATTTCAACTGTTACTTTTTGTATGTAGTTGTATGTAAATGGCGAATTGTAGCATGTAATTGACCTTTGGTAAAGCCCCCAACTGCAAAATAACTGTACATAGGAATATAAAGAATGCTAACACTAAAGGTATTTCACATGTTAAATCACAGCTTCAAACAATAGTGAGCTAAACAAATGGCAGAGATCATGAAAGGGGCTGTTAGCAAATCTCCTTTCTGGGATCTTCTTTATTGATCTTTTTCCTTGCTCATTTTTGCGGTTTTCGGTGTTCTTTACCCATACTCATTTAATTTTTCAGGATGATATTTAAAGACTACAGCAAACAAGTTTCACCCCTTTGCTAGCGCCCAGGTCTGGGGCTTCTTCATAGGGTGTGCCCTAACTGAGAACTACTTACTACTTTGAGTACCAGAAACAGCTGTTGCATCAGTCGCAAGGTTCCTTCATGGGAAGTACCTTCGCTCCGAGCGTGGCCTGCCTCTACATTGCCACGTTTGAAGAGAATACCATCAGGAACACCAATAACCCATATATCAATAACCTCACCTATGGGAACGATTTATTGATGACATCTTGGTCGTCTGGAAAGGTGACTGCTTTACCTGCGAGGAATTTTGCCAATGGGTGAATGCACAAAACCAATATCTCAGGTTCACCCACACCATTTCGGAGACGAACATACCCTTTTTAGACCTCAATTTACAACTGACACAAACAGGTCTCAGAACCAACCTGTACAAGAAATCCACTGACCGGAACTGCCTACTACTATACCAAAGCCTCCACCCTAGGGCCCTCAAAGATAATCTCCCCTTTGGGCAGTTCTTGCGCCTCAGACGGAATTGTAGCACCACCAGCGGTTACAAAGTAGAGGGCAAGACACTTGAAGACAATCTCAAACAGAGAGGCTACCCCGTCAAATTGGTCAAGGACTCTGCCAAGAGAGCACTGAACAACCTCAGAGAGGTCTTGTTACAGAACACACAAAGAACCCACAGACTCACTCAAGTGTGTCACATCATTCATACCAGACTCCACACACATTAAGGGGATCATCAAAAAACACTGGGGCATCCTTAACACGGGTGAAATAGAGTTCCCCGACCTAGATTTGCCTTCAAGAGAACTAGCAATCTGAAAGATGTGATTGTGCACACTAGGCCCCCCACCAAGCAGAATGAGACCCAACGAACACTCTGGGGCCTCCCCTCCGTCACTGGGCATTACCCACGTGGCGGATGCACGGTTTGTGCCCAGACAAGAGAGGTGAAAACATTCGCCCTAACAGACACCTACACATGGACCATGAGGAAACACACTAATTGTAACATCAAGATGCATCTATTTGGTCACCTGCCCCTGTAGGAAAATATATGTGGGGATGGCGATGAGACCAGTCAGGATCCGCATTACAGAACACAAGAGTAACATCAGATGCCAAAGGGTCACAACTAGAATGTACACACACACTACCGAGAACAGGGTCACAACCCCGACTCACTACAGTGGCTGGTATTAGAATGTCATCCCAAGATCTCCCAACAGGCACTCTTTAGGATTGAACAACAATGGATACACCGGTTATCCACATCCACTCATGGCCTGATTGATGAAATCCCGTGGAGGACCTTGAACAACAGATGAACATTGACGTATGTATACTAAAGCACCGACCAAGACAGATGCTCCATGATGTTAATGGCTCTGCTTCATTATCCAGCCGGGCAACCCAGACGCGCCACTATTGAGGGACCTCTTGCTATACATATGAATGCACATCCAGGAACTAAACTCGAGGATGACTATCACTTGGATATGTAACTAACAACAGATGGGGACACCCTACATACCTGATGGGTGTGTAACGATGTCCGCACCCACCTCTCACACTCCTTGTGCCACAGCTGGTACTGACGTCACCCACCATCGACTGCTTTTTGTCCCCGACCGATCATCGTGCTGGAGGGGCTGTTAAGCACCCCACTGTGACTAACTCTCCAATCACACTCGCCATGACACCCTGTGACCACAGGCATCAGTGGTTACTTTATCCCACAGTTACCACTTTAATAACTTACCCACAATCTACCCACCACCCGATGGTATTTAGCATTTCCACCCTATGTCCACACTAGGAATATGCTCCACATGTCCAGGAACAGAGCCATCTCCCATCGGTGCCTACTAGGGATTAGGCTACCTGACACACTCCAAGATGGATGCGATAGCGAGCCGAGATTGTGTCTCATTTCATCTCGAGTTGCAGTCTGTGGCGTAAACCGGACGCGACCTGCCAAATCAGCCCGCACGTGATCCGGAAACGAGATATTTACTCCCCCCGGAGACTATAATCCTCATACCGGTACTGGGGAAGAGGGTAGGTGAGCCGTTGCAGTCCTGCGCTGGACATGTGAGTACTGTTGAGACTTAGCTAGGGGCAATGGTCCAGAACCTACCAGTTGGCTATTACTGTTCGCAATCTGCAGGGCGCCGACAAGTTATTCCCTTGGACCTCGCTCCCCACTCCCAGTAAGCCTACTTAACGCACGCAATGGGGCTGACTCGGGGAAAGTGCATTGTGACCATTCGGTCTGCCATATACCTTCAACGAAGGAGGCGGCAACATACACGCACAGCGCCGGGCCATAACATTCGCTTGCGGGTAGGTTACAATGCAGTGGAGACGGTGCCTTCTCGTGGCAACTGTCCGCCTGCAATGAGAAGCGGACTGTTTTTATCACATGGGGTTCACCTTTTGCTCCAATAACCCGCATCCTGTGTACCTTTTACATTTGATCCCACAGGACACCATCCTCTGAGGTGTCTGAGTGACTCACCTTACCGGCAGAAGAGACATACCCGCAACAGGGAGGCGAGTTTGCCGCCTGACAATTGACTGTAGCTGTATGTACTTTATTCAATATAAAAATATCATAAAAGCATGAACAAACGTGATATAGCAATCAAAGAAAACCATTGTTACATACAACTAATGACAATAATAATTTATCTAAAAAGTCATAAAAAAATTAATACAGTATATACAATAAAAACACATATAACGGGCGCAATAATACAGATTTGGGACCCTGTAATCACTAACTCTTGTTGTGTTTTAGCAGCTTAGTACGTATCAACCAGGCACTGCCCAAGTATTTGGCTACCGCAAAGGTCATACTGAGAGAAGAAGGATCTGTTTTAAATGTGCGTAATGCTACCCTGTAATCCATAAACCCCAGATTTTTACAAGTGGGTTTAAGCCATTTCCGGGACAAGCAAAGAGGAAATGGGGGATAGATTCTGAGGGTGCCTGACAACCGGGGCATCTCACAGAAAATAAACTATTGCTTCTCCAGCCCGCTACCAACTCATTAACAGGGAGAATTCCTAACCTGAGCTTCATGTATAGCGTTCTATCTCGTGGAGATTGAATATAATCGAGATAGTATTCAAATCTAGCATCGGGCTTATGCTCCAGAAACTGTTCTGTGAGAGTCCCCCAGTTGGATTTTCACGTCTCCTCCCCTTTTACCCATTCCCAGTATGCCTTCTTGATTATTTGCTTCGCTGGTGGGGTCTGACTTGCCCATGAATCTCCATACCCTATCGCTGTTACCAACTGTTGTAATTTGCAGATCCATTTGATCTTGCTCCCTGTGTCTAAACTGATAATCTAGCTCAGTGACAATTGACAGTTGCCCTCCATTTCCCAGGTGCATGACCGAGCTGTTTGAACTAGCCTCTCCTTTGTTGCATTACATAACCAAGCTGTAAGAACTAGCCCTATTCCATCGCAGTGTTCGTTTAGCCTGTTATGCCTGATTTTAATGACTACTACTCACAGTTCCTAACTTTTAGACCAGTATATATATATATATATATATATATATATATATATATATATATATATATATATATATATATATATATATATATATATATATATATGTATATATATATATATATATATATATTGGATAGGTTCCAACTGTATATTTTTAACATGCACTGGGTCTTGCGAATCATGCCCCTTATTCACGATTAGATTTTGGTGTGTACAATCATGTTGTATAGTCCGTGCTTGGACTGCTGACGTATGTAAGGATAATACTAGGAGGTTGGATGAGAACACCATGTGTCCACTACAGGGATGGTTACATCGTTTTACAGGAGAACTTATACACACTTTTTTCATATTATTTTCTCTAGATCTTCGAACAGCACTACAGGAGACACGTGATATAGTGCTTTCCAGTGGTAGTTAGCAATTAGCTGCACTATTGAAGTGTAGATAGATTTTCACATTTAAGGTCCTGAAGAATTGCCACAGTATTTAGCGACTACAAGGCAAGAAACATGTTGACCCCGAAGAGATGACCATAGCTTCAACTGAACCCTCACGTCAGGGGAGCTGCCACTCTCCACATTTTTAATGAGGTAGATAACCAACCAGAATAAAGATATTATTTGGAATATCTAACCTTTTTTAACACACTCTGCACTTCACTGTATCTACACTTACACGGCCCACACACCCCCACTTCATCAAACGGCAAAGGAACAAAAGATCTCTGACAAAGAGCCCCTCCGCAGGTGCCTGTTGGGTATTGCAGCGCCGACCCAACGTGGAGCAGGTCCAGATGATGAAGCATGACACCTAGCTTGCGTGAGGACCCTAGTTCCGCAATAGCGGGAACCCCTGTGAATCCCCCTCCACCCTCCTAGTACCCCTCCACCACCACCACCTCCTGTCGGTGGATGGCACACAATTTTTCATTTTACTAGACTGCACTACTAGAGGAACAGCATTCACTTTTGATATTTATTGGCTTCCTCAAGGCCGTCATAATTATCAATGTTGCAATTGCAAATTAAAGGTTGACCATGTATGGGGGCGTGGCTTAGCCGGCAACGATGGCGGTCGTGTAGAGCGTGAGCTCCGACCCGCCGATCTGTATCCTGTGGATCTATCCTCGCCCTAAGCATCCAGAAGGGCGCTGCTTCTCCCCGCTGGGTCACTTGTCCCGAGGGAGTTACCCAGTGGTGGCTGAGGCGAAGATAACGGTTCCGGGGAGACGTGCGGAGACCCGGCGGGGCGGAGCGGCCTACGGGGAGCTGGCGGAGCATAAGGCCGGGACCTGGATTTTCACGCTTCCCGGCAAGACGCGCTCGGCTGTCGGCGAGTGCGGGGAGGTGAGGAGGACACGGAAATGGCACCGCTCGCTCCAGTGCACACAGGGCTGAGCGCGCCAGAGATCCTGGCTGATTCCAAGAGGAGGCAGTCGCTGGAGAGTGGGAGCAGGCACAGCAACACCCGTGAGTGCCGAGCAGAGGCATACCCTGGGGCGGCCCGGCGGGAGCAGCCGCCATTTTGAAGCGCACCATCTATCTTCAAGGGGGCCCTGAGACAGGGGGGGGGCCTGCTGCACCATTACGTGGAGGTTTGAGCCCCGTGGCTGTTGCGTGGTGCCGGTGACCTTCCCATGGACCAGTGGGTCTGGCGGTGCCTGTCTGGTGAGAGCTGCGAAGGCCTCGAAACGTGGTGAGCAGACGGGGCCTGTGTGGAGCGGTGGGCGGCGTTGGCCTCCCCTCCTCCCCCGCGTCGATCTTCCTGGGCGGCTGCTGTTTACTGCGGTGGTGAGGCTCGGGGCCAGATCGGGCCCCGGTGGCGTCGACGGGGATTGAGGAGCCCATGGGACCAGTGGTGAGGTTCCTGCACGGAGGTCCATTGGGGCTGCTCCTGGGGCCGGTTGGCTGTGGTCTCCTGGCTGTGGTCTCCTGGCGGGGAACCCCGGCGGCTTGGTCCATAGCCCACTCTGCTAGCCCAACACAGTGGAGACCTGGAGTCTGCTCCTGTGACTCAACGCACTGAGTCCGGGTCACCTGGAGGTTGTTGGAGTGTGCCAATTGACTTACCTGTCGTTCTATCGGACCTCTGACTAGCTGGTGGTGACGGGCATTGGGCTGGGGAGTCCAATTGCCTGGAATACCTTTCCCTGCCACGATGACGCGGGATCGCACTGGTGGCGGCCACGCCAAGCAAGGGACCCTTGACAAATTTACAGAGGCGGCCAGACGGCCGGGTCGCAGAATCAGGCACCTGATAATGTGGCGTTGTTGGCGGCCATAACCCAGTCCAGGGAAATGCTGGACGCTAAGATCGGGCCGTGGGCTCAGACGTTACGTTGCTCCGCCAGGACCTGAGGAATGCTGTGGAGCGCATCACTGGCACTGAGACCCGCATATCAGAGGTGGAAGACGATGTGTCCATTCTTAAGAAGAAGGTCGCGGCCATGGAAAAAATACAAAAGGGCCTGGCCATGCGGTACGAGGACGCTGAAGGGCGGGTTCAGCGGAACAACCTACGCTTCGTGGGATTTCCGGAGGGCTGCGAGGGTGACAGCGTGGAGCGCTTTCTTGCCCAATGGCTGGAGGGTTGGCTTCCCCCGGACGCTCTCTCTCACTGCTTTGTGGTGGAGCGGGCCCACAGGGCCCTGATGCAGACACCCCCTGTTGGGGCACGCCCGCGGCCGATCATCGCCAAATTCTTGAATTACTCTGATCGCAACACTATATTGCGACAGGCGAGGGTGAAGGCCTCCCTCACATGTGGCAATGTGACCATGCTGATCTTCCCGGACTATACATGTTTGGTGCAGCAGCAGCGACAATCCTTTCTTGAAGCAAAGGCCCGTCTTCGGGGCCTCAAGCTTCAGTACCCCTTGCTCTACCCGGAGCAACTGAGAGTTATATTTAACCGCTTCCGTGCGGCGCGTTAGCCGCGCCCTGTGCTGGACATTCCAGAACAGGGCGCGGTCGTGACGGAACCGTTCCGTCATCAGCACAGCTCAGCCGTAACTGATGACGGAACGGTTCCATCACCAGCATCGATGGGGTTAAGTCCCACACACTGTTTTTCGATTCCCCAGAGGAAGTATTCAAATGGACGGATAAAACGGTTAAAATTGGTGTCAACACACCTCAGGGTGGAGAATCGGACTCCTCCCCAAGCGGAATGGCCCGCGAGGCCCTCAGGAGTCAGCAGAGACGCCGCAGGAGATCTGGACGCATATCACGCTCTGGCTCCGCACCTCGTCAGAGAGATCCGACACCGGAGCAGCAATCGGAAGTGAAATGATGTCTGGGACTCCCGCACAGGACTGAATGTATGGTAATCATGGATGTTTAGGAGGGCGGTCTTTTTAGGGCTGGGAGCCTGGCCCTGCAGGGGTGGGTGGGTGGGAGTGAAGCCCCTTTGTTATGGGTTGTCACTTGGGGATCCATTGGAGGGGGTGGTTCTTGTTCCCCCGTTGGGGACTAGGCTACGATCCGACCGAGACAGGTGCTTCCATGTTAGGGAGGTTGGGGGTGGAGGGGGGGTTGGTGTTGGGTCTGGGGTTGGGGGGATTGTTTGCGTATGTTTTGAGGCTATATGTCTGCCATGTTATATGCATGCTGAGCCACGGAGACACCCGCAGCTTACACAGTAACATTCTCTTATGTCCACTGCTGATAAGGGAGGGCGGGTAGCCCCTTGTTCCCTGCGCATACTTAGTTGGAATGTGCGGGGAGTGTTGGACAAGGTGAAACGGGGGGCTGTTCTCCAATTTGCCAAAAGAGCCGGGGCGGATGTACTTCTGCTTCAGGAGACTCATTTACTCGGCACAAAGGCGCTATGCCTGCAATGGTTTGGGTTCAATCAGGTCTACCACTTGGGATTCACGAGGGGCTCTACGGGGGTCGCAATCCTTATACACCGCAGGGTCTCATATTTACAAGACAAACTTTGGACTGATACACAGGGCAGGTATGTGTTTGTACAGGGCAGGATGGGGGGTGATAGGGTGACCCTTGGCAGAGTGTATGCCCCACCACCGCTACAGTGGCCATTGATGGAGAAGCTCATGTCCCTTTGGAGCGCCATGCCGGATACCCCATCTGTTGTCGGGGGGATTGGAATGATGTGATGGAACTGGGTAGCGATAGATGGAGGAGTGGGGCGACTGACTGGGGAGGGGTGGCGGGCCCACCCACTAAACTGCATGCTTTAGCCACGGGACTTGACTGGACGGACGTCTGGAGGTATAAGCATGGCCCACATAGGGAATACACTTATTTCTACACGGTGCACGACTCATTCTCCAGATTGGACTACATATTTGTTCCTAGGAGACTGGCACATAGAATACTATCAGCGGATATTCTGCCGAGAGCCCTGTCCGATCATTCGCCGGTAGCCCTCACGTTCAGCATAGGCCCGGCCAGACAATCTTTTAGGTGGCGCATTTCGGGGTGGCACCTGCTGCGGGACGAATATAGGGAGCACATGACCAAAGAAATAGATCACTACCTGGTCACTAACGTGGGCTCCGTAGACTCCCCCAATCACCCTTTGGGAAGCTTTAAAACCCACATTGCGGGGGGTAGATATTTCCTGGTGTGCAGCTGCTCGCAGGGAGCGGCAGAGAGACTTAGTGCAACGTGAGGCGGATCTGGAAGTGCTGGAGCTTTGGAGTCAGGAGGCGGGCGGTGGACCCGCCAGGCGACAACTAGTGTTGGCCCAGCAGCAGTATACCGCGGTATTGATGGAGGAGGCACGGCAGGCCTGGTTGGCTACTGGTAGTCGAGTGTACCAGTGGGGGGATAAATCATGCAAGATGCTGCACCCCTTGTGTCAGGACAGACTTCATGCCCAACCGCTGCCCCAAATCTTAGACCCGGAACGGCAATCGCGGAGAGTTTTGCTGCGTACTATGAAGAGCTATACGCGCCTCAGGAATGCTTGACAGACGATGTCATCCAGCGATTCATAGACGATCTGATGAAGTGCGGGAACAACTGGATAGGCCTCTGTCTGATGACTAGTTGGGCACAGCCCTGGGTGAGCTGAATCCCGGTAAGGCTCCGGGCCCCAACGGTTTTCGTGCGAATTCTTCCGGCGGTTCTATGTACAGCTGGGTTCGCACCTCCGTCCGGTCGTGGAGGAGGCGTGTGAGGATGGTGTGCTCCCCCCGGATTGGCGACACGCGGAAGTGGTGGTCTTTTTGAAGCCGGGTAGACCCCCGGGTAACCACGCATCCTACCGCCCTATCTCGCTACTCAATACTGAGGCCAAGGTCCTGGCTAAGGCCCTAGCCAATAGACTCAAGCCCCACATAACAGATCTGGTCCACCCGGACCAGGTGGGTTTTATGCCTCAGAGGGCGACTCGACATAATATTCGGCGTGCCCACGTCGCAATATCGGCCTGGAGGAGTTTGGGGGAACAGGCAGCGTTGTTTTGAGCGGACCTGGACCGAGCTTTTGATTCCCTGAGCTGGATATATTTGTTTGCCCTACTGTGACGCCTCAATTTGGGCCCGCGCTTCCTGGCTTATGTACAGCTGCTGTACACTGACCTCACAGCATCGGTACAGGTTGGGGGCGCGGCCTCTTGATCCTTTCGGGTTCAGCGGGGTACGCGACAGGGCTGTCCCCTCTCCCCCTACTTATTCGCACGTCAATAGAGCCCCTGGCGGCGTGGGTGCGCATAGATGCCCAACTCAAAGGTTTTTGGTGGTCTTCGGGTCTTACGGATAAAATAGCACTATGCGGATGGCGTCTTGTTCTTTCTCACGGATCTGGATCGGTCGGGGCCGCGGGTATTGCAGATTTTCGGCAAATCCTCTGGCCTCTATATGAACCCGGGCAAGTCAACTTGTGGATACTGGGTGGACAGCGGCGGGTGGGATCATGGGCGTCTGGCCTTCAGTTGGCATCCGGAGGAATGAAATACCTGGGGGTGTACCTGACGGAGAAGGCAGCCGCCTCCCGGGAACACAACCTTAACCCTGTATGGGACCGCACGCGCGAGGCCTTGAAGGTGTGGTCCCGCATGCCATTAACAATATATGGCAGATCAGCCATCTTTAAGATGGTGGCGCTCCCTCATCTATTGTACCAACTGCAAAATCATCCGCATCGGATTCCGCCCTGTTGGTTTCACTGGGTCAACTCGGCGCTGGGTGGGTTTCTGTGGAAAGGGGGGATTGACTCCTCTCTGGCGTAATGGTCGCTTGCCCCGCATGGACGCGCTGCAGGGCTTCCGGGGATGGGACGCGATTGGAATCTCCTCCCTGGGTGATGTGATGTCGGGCTGCTCCCTGAAGTCCTTTCAGAATCTACAAGACAAATTCGGGATGCCCCGCTCCCAGTTTTTTAAATACCTCCAGTTTCGACACGCACTGACGCCATACTTGACAGACCTAGGGCCCCTTCCCGAGTTTAGTCCACTAGAGGCCAAGTTGTTCATGGGGGAATTACCGGATAAGAAAATCATACTTATTTATCAGACATTGGTCCACCACTGTTCCTCCGACTTACATAGACTTAGGACCGCGTGGAGAGGGATTTGGGGGAATTGGAGGAAGAGGATTGGGCAGAAGCCCTGGCGAGCCCGAGGGAGGCAGCAATTTCCACTCGCCTGCGACTGATACAATTTAAATACCTACATCGCACCTACTTCACCCGAGAGCGCTTATGGAGGGCGGGCATGATTGGCTCCCCCGACTGTCTCCGATGTGGATCAGAGGAGGGTACACTTCTACACACAGTCTGGGGGTGCTCAGTGCTACATAGATTCTGGAATGGGGTTTTCACGTGCTTATCGGAGGTGTTGGCTTGGGAGCTCCCCCGGGATCCGAAATTGGCCTTGCTGCATGTGATGGAGGGGATTGGGGGCAATAGGTACAAGCGTCACCTGTTATTGCTAGGCCTCACATTGGCCAAACAAGACATTGCCAAAGCTTGGAAGGCGCCTCACGCTCCGCCATTGACCGCCTGGAGGAATGGCATGGACTTTTTCATGGGGCTTGAGCAACCCATTTCGTGGCCAGGGGGTGCCCTCGTAAGCACTTTAAGATCTGGAAGAGGTGGGCTGACTACCGTGGGCTGGACTCGGACCCTCCACCTGAGAGGGCCGCCCCCCTGACGATGTGACAGATGGTTCACTGGCAATGACTGCGGAGTGTTTCGATGACCTTGGCATGTCCTTTTCAGATGTTATATTGTAAATCAGTGGTGGCAGTAGCGCAACGGGGGAGGGGAGGGGGGTGGGGGGGGGTGAGTGAGGGGGGGTGTTTGTTTTTCTGTAAAAGTCAGAGATGCTATTGTCATTCCATTAATGTCGGCAGCAGATTCCGGATTTCGGAGCTATGCATTATATGTGCGTTATGACAAATAACATTTGTGTAAAAAAAAAAAAAGATTGACCATGTGGCGGGCAGTAGGATTCAAAGTTGGTGTTGTCACTGCATACATGAGAAGTACAGAAAGTGAGAAGTGAAAACAAACATGAAGAATACGCATATTATAATTAGAACATAAATATCAAATTGTTTAGTTGAATCTAGGTACAATAAATTCATTTAGATAGGGTTTGTGTGGAATAAAAGAAACGTAAATAAAGAATATAATGAAGAGCCTGGTGATTTCTGAAAAAGACCACCACAATATTTAGTATTAATATAGATCATAAATGTATTTCATGTGAACGCACTTAAATATTACATATTACACTACGCAATAACCGCCTGTAGTAAATACTGTAGGAAGCCGGCTCTGTATATACTATACCAAAATGAGGTATAGTGTGCACAGAGTCCAGTGGAACCCCAAAGGTAGGCAAAGGTAAACGTAGATGGCACCTTACTCTCTATATGGGGTTGTGTGGAGATTACTTTCTGGATTATTTTATCTACTTAGTGTGATACACCTAGATATCACACTGGGACATTTCCTAGAGAAAAGTAAGCAATTACTAGTTCCTTCCAGTTTTTTAAAACATCAATACAAAAACCAACTCCACACTTGGAACATTATTCAAGAAAAAACAGTTTTGCTATGGAGAGAAATGAAATTATCGGTAAACAGGTAAGTGCTTTGTTGGGGAGTTGGTATTCTGGAGTTAGAACCAGGGTACCCAAATGGTCAAGGATGCACTTTCAAATCACCCTTAGCAGCACCAGGGCTGCCAGGAGCAGAGTGCTGAGGCCTAAAGTTATCCAACGGGGGATAGGGGGGCCTCTGGTTGTTGGTTGCTCACGAGCAGGCCACAAGGTTGTGGGAGCAAAGCTCCTGGGGTTTAGCTCAGGGCAAAGGAGTATCCGTTTTAGTACCCAAAGTACACCTGCAGCAGCTTGCAGGATGCTGGTTTGAGGTCGGGTGACCTGATGATTTCAATGGGGTTTCTCCTGTTTCAACAAAGACTGCAGGATCAGGTACAAAGATCTTCTGGAGGTGACCACCAGTTGGAGAGGTAAGTTGGGATGCCTCGGGATGCTGGGACACAGTCGGTTGGGCCACCAAAGGCTGTGGGGCTTCAGGTGCAGGTGTGTCTTTAGGCATCTGGCCCAGCTCTGTTTGTGACCGGGGGGATCCTCCAGAAAGAGGCTGCAATCCTCACTTGGAGATTCGAGGCAGGTCAGAGATCACCAGATCTCAGGTCAGAATCGCCGGGGAGACCGCCTAGTGGTGTTGGGCCACTCGAACTCGGGCAGTAGGCGAGTGGTGCAGACGTGCGGATTTGGCCGGAGCCAGTGTTTGTGGGTGAGCAAATCCGGTGCTCACGGGAGACAAAGTAATTTCTGTGGAAGGCAGGGCAGGTCCTCGGGGTTCTCGAGGTTGCTGGCTGCAGGACACACCGGAATTCCGATGGAGCAGGTTTGAGGTGGGGACAGGCCGGTAGGGCTGGGGCCAAGTCAGTGGGCGTCCTCCTCTTCTTAGTTTCAGCACGGCTCTTCACTCGTCCTTCTCTTCTTGGTAAGATTCTTGTCTGAGGAAGCAGGGTTGGAGATTGCCGCTAAATACTAGATTTAGGGGTGTTACGGGTAGGTGAAGGTTGGAACCAAGGGGTCCCTTCCTCGGTTTGGGTACACCCCTAGTATGCCACACTCCAGTGGGAGGCGGTCATATGCCTCACTCTGGTTGGCTGGGTCCCCCCATCTGCAAGATGGCGGGGACTGAGAGTTTTACTTCACCACATATCCCCCGCATGAGAGGTGGGGTTGGCAAAGGTGGGCACACTTCGCTTACTCACTTGGTTTTCCCGCCGATTCCCCCGCCCAAAGTGGGGGTCAGACCAGGTGGGGTCCAGTTGCAGGAAGCAGCAAAGGCCTGGGGATCCCCTTCGTGGACCCTGCCCATCCTGGAGTAGGAGGCTTGGCACCTAGTCCCAGGATTTGCATTATTTCAGACCCCCGAGAGGAGCAGGCTCTCGACCCAGGGGTCCAGACACTGGAGGTGGCCGCTGGCAAGCAGGTACTCCGCCTGGACACTAGTGTTAGGTCGTTTTTTCAGGGGGCATCTCTAAGATGCCCTCTGTGAGCATTTTTGATTAAATTCCACACTGGTATCAGTATACGTTTAATGTGCTGAGAAGCTCGGTACCAAACTTCCCAGTTTTCAGTAAAGCCATTATGGTACTGTGGAGTACTTAATGCCAAACTCCCAGCACCAAATACTCTTAATGGCATTACTGCACTTACAATGTGTATGAATTGACTTAGACACTGTAGGGGTACAGGGCTCATGCACTTGTATCCTCACCACTGGCAGAGTGCACCTAGCTAGAGGAGAGGCTGACCTAGGCCAGGGCAGTGGGTTGTAGGCTGTGTGCCATGTCGACTCTTCACTTTGTTCTGCAACAAAAAAGCAGCCTGCAAAGGCAGTGTGTGTGTTTGTGTAAAGGTATAGGTTCTCTAAAGGTGGTACTATAACTGCTGCATCCCTTAGAGACCTTCCCTGACCGCAGTGCCCTTGGTACCTGTGGTACCATTTACAAGGGACTGACCGGTAGCCAAAGAGTGCCAATTGGGTTTTCTTTTCAAGGCAGGTTTAGGGAAAGAACATAGGCCCTGTGTTAGAGCTGGGGGTCTCTAGTTGTCTGAGGCAGTTACCGTAGTCCAAATGGGGACCCTTGCTACTAGTCAGGGAAAGGTCAAACTACAATTCTGCAACCTCACTGGCTACTTGACTCCTCTGGGACATGTGTGGCTTAAAAGTCTCTCAAAAATAGAACCAAAAATCAAAAACACGATATGTGGTTGTGTCGTGGTCTGCGCTAAAACCAGTGATGTACACCACTCAATCACTGTGAGTGAATTGCAAATACATGTTCCAATCCCACCACTGCCAACAATGTTAGAACTGGGGGTCTCTAGTTGGCTGAGGCAGTTACCTTAGTCCAAGTAGGGACCTTTGCTTCTAGTCAGGGAAAGGAGGAACACCCTTGTTGATAACCCCTGCTCACCCCCTGGTAGCTTGGCATGAGCAGCCAGGCTTATCTTCAATTCAATAGACAGTAATCCTTGAGGAATCCTTTAGCAGACAAAATTCCTTATTACAAAAATCGTCAAAAACATGAACCAAAACTCAATATAACACAGGACAAGGTTATCTCAAAACAGTTTTCTTTTTATCAAAACTTTGTTTTATCAAGTATCTTATTTTTTATTTTGTATATTTTTTCAAGAAGATTTTAGTACAGGACATAGAAATATATACAATGAGGAATATATATATATATATATATATATATATATATATATATATATATATATATGTACAATTCATATATGGCAACCAAAACTGCTGTGAAAAACTATATATATTTACAACAGTATATTACACCTTCAGCGTATTGGTATGGCTTAAACACATATTGCCATACAGTATCATCAGAATACGTTATTCATAAATTTCTTCCGTTTTCTACAAAGATAAATTCACAACCAGAAGGTGTGGAAATGTCGACGTTACATCCTCAGGACCAAAAAGGCTGCACCAAATCTAATATAAAACACAACATATGCAATTCAATTTACGTAAGAGACCACCTTCTCACTATGTACAACAATGATCGTCTGCTTACACCAAAACAAACACCAGGTGAAACCAATATAACCCAAAGAAAAATCCAAGGAGTGATAACTACAACCACCACCAAATGTATTGAGCGTCTACACGAGAACGCCGTGTCGCTCTGACCTTTAACCCGATGCAACTACGTCAGAGCGTGTCTCTAGGCAACTACGTCTACCTCGGCGTCAGTAAGAACGCCGTGTCGCTCTGAGCCTGGTGCAACTACATCAGAGCGTTTCTCTAAGAAGTGCGGCGGCCATCTTGGAACCCCCTGAGTTATCACATGTATCTATGTGAATGGAATGAATCTCACACATAGTTCGTTATGACATCGATGTAAATCGATATATGGCCACAGCAAAACCTGGGTTGGAAAATTAATAATGTTATGTGTTGCTGCGCAACAAGATTAGCAAAATCCTAAAAATAGAAAAAATCGAAAGATGAAAAGATACTACCTATGCAAGCCAAATCCTCATACTCCCATAATTAGTGTCAAAAAGGTGTCAGCCATCTTACACCACCATCCATGTACTGGACTACAGTCAAAACAGTACAATCAACAGATACCTTCAGGAAAGCAGTGAACGATAAAAACAAGTTAAAAAGTCAATAACCTCTATGGACAACATAGCATAATGCCGCATGAGTGTGACATAGTCCACATTTTAACAAGGCAATGTGTAAAGTATTTGCAACCACACTACCAGTGACACAGTGATAATACCACAAATGGACACCACACTGACGTATTAAAAATAGCAGTATTTTTATCAAGAAGAAAAATACAGTAAGAACAAACGATAAAAATCCAACATATGAGTATTCATAATATTTAGCTTTGCTGGTTATTAGGTGAACAAAGGGCAGTTCTCGATGTTCAAATGCAGTTCTAGTGCAATGCTATGCAGTTGGTAATGCAGGAATAATGCAATCCTCAATGCAAGTAATCAGGCAGTTCGTAATGCAAGACTAATGCAATCCTCAATGCACATAATCATGCAGTTCGTAATGCAAGCATAATGAAATACTCAATGCACGTAATCAGGCAGTTCATAATGCGAGAATAATTCAATCCTCAATGCACATAGTAAGGCAGTTCGTAATGCGAGAATTAGTTAATTCTCAATGCATGTAATAAGGCAGTACGTAATGCAAGTATGACGCACTCCTTAATGCAAGTATGACGCACTCCTTAATGCTAGTATGATGCACTCCTTAATGCTAGTATGACGCACTCCTTAATGCTAGTATGACGCACTCCTTAATGCTAGTATGACGCACTCCTTAATGCTAGTATGACGCACTCCTTAATGCTAGTATGACGCACTCCTATAATGCAAGTAATATGCACTCCTATAATGCAAGTAATAAGGCAGTTCGTAATGCAGGAATAATACCAGGCCAATCGACGCAATTAGCACGGGCCCCATTAGGCCTCAACCACAGACAACAGTCCAAAACTTCTGAGGGCGGCCCCAGTACTGCCGGGCTGGTCCGGGCCGCTCGAGGACTCAGCGCGTCTAACGCGATGCAGCGGGAGAGAGACTGGAGCACTCCTGTACTCCTCCTGCGCCTCCCCAGGCCACACACACACTTGCCACTCCCGACCGGAGTCCAAGCCTTACCTGGGGGATGCCCTGCCTCGCTCTTTCTCTCCACGCACATCAGACATCCTGCTGGGCGCTACCGATGACTACGCAGCTCCGATGCAAGGCGACACGGTTGCCGGACAGGTTACAGCTCTACCTTCTCCGTTGCCGACGATCTTTGGCAGATTCCTCTTGCGAACAATGATCACGATTACCTCACGACTTCCTTAGCTTTAAGAAATTCTTCAGCATATTGCAGCTCGGGCAGGCGATCTTGATCCGCAGACTCTGTTACGATGACGGCTCGGGCCACAACAACTTCACAGCAGCATGGACAATGATTCACGCTGAGGGGGCACTGCAGTTACAGGGCACTTTCCAACAAGCACCACGTACCCAATCGGCAGTCTCCAGCTGCACACGCACAAAGTGTGGATGAGACTCGGTTGAGCTTAGGGCCACACAGTCCCGGGGCAATGCTTACGAAGGTCTCAGGCTGCAAAAGCAGATGCACACAGCGCCGCTGGGACACACTTGGAAACTTTGATGTTCTTGAGTTTCTACAACAGGGAGCCAGCTCTCCTCAGGCCCTTGGGGACAAGTTTCTTCTGGACACAGCAAAGTCCTTTCAAGCAGGGGGACACAGCACACAGCAAAGTCCCTTTAGCCTCTTGTTAGATAAATCAGCAAACTGCAGGCCAGCCCCAGAACACACAGCAAGGGTCAGTCCCTCTATTCAGTATCTTCAGCTGTTCTTCCTTGCCAGAGGTTCGTCTTGACCACAAAATAGTTTCAATCCTTATCAGTCCAATGTTCAGGGGTTTCAGCCCTCAATGTCATTGAAGTGTTTGTGTTCAGTGGGCACTGACCCCTGTCCAAACCAGTTCTGGGTGTCTCCATGCCAGTGACACCTTCTTCCTTTGACTAGTGGGGGTCTGGTTCCTCAATCACTCAGCAGGAGGTAGAGCCTTTCTTTTATGGCAGCAGCCCAGGCCTCTTCAACTCCAGGGGCTACCCCCCCCCCTACACTCCAGATGCAGGTCAACCTGTTGCGGTCTCACCTCCTCCCCTGGATCAAGACATTTCCCAGATCCAGAAAGCCAATCCACAACCAGGCAGAGACACACAGAATTGTTAGAACAAAGAAACCAGCAACTTCCAAAAGTGTGGTTTCTAAACACACAATGCAATAACCATCTTCACAAAAAGATGCGTTATTAAATTGTGAGTTCAGGCACACTAAACTTCACCTCTCCATCTTAAGCCTATGGGAAGATAGGCTGGAAACATATTACACAGCCTTCCCCATTCTGTCCTATGAGCATGATGGCCTTGCAACAGTGAAAAACGAAATGGAGAGTATTTCACTGTTAGGACATGGCACACACCTCAGTACATGTCCTACCTTTCTCAGACACTGCCCCTTGACCAGGGGGTACCTTGGACCTACCATAGGGGTGTCTGATGTGCATGGAAAAGGAAGGCAAGGCCTGGCAAGTGGGTGCACTTGTCAGGATAATATGGCAGTTAGTAACCTGCGCGCAGGCACTGCAGTGGCAGGCCTCAGTTCTCTCTTTAGGGCTACTTGGGTGGGTGGCACAATTAGTGCTGCGGACCACTAGTAGCATTTGCATTACCAGCCCTGGCACACATAGCACAAGTTACTGCTTGTGTAACGATATATCTGTAAGAGACATTAGTTAGTGATAGATTCCTTACCTTAGAATATCCCCAGGCGTCAGACTGGATCCGGAAATTTTTTGCGTAGCAGTACCCTTGCGCGTAGGCACCGTGATGACGTCGTCGGAGTACTTAGACGCCGCCTCCGCGTGCTGACGTCAGTTCTTAGACACAGCTTTTCCGCGCCAGAAGCGCTGAGCCATGTTAAAAACCAAACACTGGTGCCATTGAAACTAGGGCCCCGAAAGGGGATGACCTTAACCCTAGATATCGGTTCGCAGAACGGGGAGGATGGGTGGGTCGGTAAGGAATCTATCACTTAACTAATGTCTCTTACAGATATATCGTTACACAAGTAGTAACTTGTGCATCTGAAAGAGACACGTTAGTGATAGATTCCTTACCTTAGAATAGATACCACAGCAATACCAACCCAGATGGTGGGTCTGCGAACCAATATCACACCAGAAAGTCCTGGAGGACGGAACGGCCAAAGAAGCCATCCCTCCGGACTTGACTGTCCAGGCAGTAGTGTCTTGCAAACGTGTGCAGCGAGGTCCACGTAGCCGCCTGGCAAATGTCCTGCAAGGGCACTCCCTGGCCTAGGGCAGTTGTAGTTGCCGTGGCCCGGGTGGAATGAGCCCGCAATCCAACAGGGCGCTCCTTTTTAGCCAAGGAGTAACATGCCTGGATACACAAGATGATCCACCGAGAGATGGTCCGCTTGTGCACCGCTTTCCCCTTCTTAGCGCCCACGTAACCAACAAAGAGTTGGTCATCCACCCGGAACTGGCGTGTGCGATCCAAGTAGAATGAAAGCGCAGGTTTTGGGTCCAGACGGTGGAGCCGCTCTTCCTCTTTAGAGGGATGCGGTGGCGGAAAGAAGGTGGGCAAGGTGATAGACTGCCCGATATGGAAGGCCGTGACAACCTTGGGCAGGAAAGATGGCTTAGTACACAACACAACCTTGTCCGGATGGACAGAAAGGAAAGGGGTATACATGAAAGAGCCTGGAGCTCACTCACTCTCCTGGCAGAGGTGATGGCAACCAGGAAAGCAGTCTTCAAAGTAAGAAGACGGAGAGGACAGTTGTGAAGTGGCTCAAAGGGAGCGCACATCAGAAACGTAAGAACAAGGTTCAAGTCCCACTGAGGCATCACAAACGGAACAGGAGGGAATGTGTGTGTGATGCCCTTAAGAAAGCGATTTACAATAGGGGACTTGAACAAAGAAGGTTGATCAGCCAGCCTTAGAAAGGCTGAAAGAGCAGAAAGGTAGCCCTTGATAGTGCCCAGAGCAGAGCCCTGCTGGGCAAGAAAAAGAAGGAAGAGAAGAACCTCAGAAAGAGGGGAGGCAAGAGGATCCAAGCCTTTGCTGTGCACCATGCCACAAATCTGTTCCACCTGCAGGTGTATACCGACTTTGTGGAGGGACGCCTGGCTGTCAGAATGACATTACAGACTTCAGGAGGCAAGTCAAATGGCCTCAACTGTCGCCGCTCAATCTCCAAGCATGGAGGTGGAGACTGGACAGGTTCGGGTGGAGGACCGTCCCCTGCTGCTGCGATAGAAGGTCCTCCTGAAGAGGCAGACGAACCGGGGGATCGACTGACATACTGAGTAGCTCTGGATATCAGTACCTTCGTGCCCAGTCCGGAGCCACAAGGATGACTTTGGCCCGGTCGCGCTTGATCTTCTTCAGCACTCTGAGCAGAAGTGGTATAGGCGGAAAGGCGTACAACAGAACGCAACTCCACACGCGACGAAAAGCGTCGCCGAGCGAGTGCCGCCTTGGAAATTCCAACGCGCAGAACTGATGACATTGCGCGTTCTCTTCGGTGGCGAATAGATCTAATCAAGGCTCTACCCACTGCTGAAAGAGGCCTTGCGCCACGTCCGAGTTCAGACGCCATTCGTGATCCATCATGCACTGACGGCTGAGTTCGTCCGCCCTGGCATTCAGAGAACCTGCCAGGTGTTGAACCACCATGGTCACGCCCTGATGTTCCAGCCACTGCCAGAGGCGCAGAGCCTCCTGGCAAAGGGTCCACAACCCCACCCCGCCCTGTTTGTTGCAGTACCACATGGCGGTGGTGTTGTCCGTGAACACCTGCACTACACTCCCCCGGACCGAGGGGAGGAATGCCTTCAGTGCTAGACGAATCGCCTGCAGCTCCAAAAGGTTGATATGGAGCCGGGACTCCGCCGGAGACCAGAGGCCTCTGATCTCCGCCTCTCCCATGTGGCCTCCCCAGCCCTGGAGGGACGCGTCCGTCACAACTACGTGCTCCGGTTGGGGAAGGGAGACGGATCTGCCGCTGACCCAATCGCGGTCCGTGAGCCACCACTGCAGCTGTCTTGCAGTGACCTCCGAGATCAGGACATGGTCGGAAAGGTTGCCCTGATGCTGGGCCCACTGAAACTTCAGGTCGCACTGCAGAGCCCGCATCCGCCACCGGACGTGATGCACCAGAAGGATGCAGGAGGCCATCAACCCCAGAAGCTGCAGCGTCAACCTGACCAAGACCCGGGATAAAGGCCGAAACAGTGGAATCAGAGCCTGAATATCCCGGACCCGCTGTTCGGGAGGATAAACCCGAAACTGCGCCGAGTCGAGAACCGCTCAGATGAAGAGGAGCTTCTGAGAGGGGCACAGGTGTGACTTCCGCACATTGATGGAGAACCCCAGCTGATGCTGGAGGTCTGCCGTCGTCTGGAGGTGGCTGACGACTGTCTGGGGCAAGCCTGCCTTCAACAACCAGTCGTCGAGGTAGGGGAAGACTGAAACCCCTAACCTGCGCAGATGAGCTGCGACCACCGCCATCACCTTTGTGAATACCCGTGGGGCGCTGGTAAGGCCGAAGAGGAGCACGGTAAACTGAAAGTGCTCGTGGCCAACCGTGAACTGCAGGTAGCGCCGGTGGGCCGGCAGGACGGGGATGTGGAAATAAGCGTATTGCAAGTCCAACGCTAACATCCAGTCTTCTGGATCCAGGGCAGCTAGGACCTGAGCCAGTGTCAGCATTTTGAACTTCTCCTTCCGGAGGAAGCCGTTGACGTTCCGGAGGGCCGTAACTTCCTCCTGCAGAAGTCGCAAAGGATCCCCCGATACGCGGTGGTATTGCGGTGGCATGGCTGGAGGGGTCGTCTCGAAGGGGAGGGAGTAGCCCCTTCGGACGATTTGCAGCACCCACCTGTCCGAAGTGACAATGTGCCAGTGGAGGAGGTGATGGCGAACCCTGCCCTTCACTGGTGACACATGGGTCTGAAAGCACGGACTAGGAGGGTTTGGAGGCGGTGCTGCGGGGGGACACAGCACACAGAAAAGTCCCTTTAGCCTCTTGTTAGATAAATCAGCAAACTGCAGGCTAGCCCCAGAACACACAGCAAGGGTCAGTCCCTCTATTCAGTATCTTCAGCTGTTCTTCCTTGCCAGAGGTTCGTCTTGACCACAAAGTAGTTTCAATCCTTATCAGTCCAATGTTCAGGCGTTTCAACCCTCAATGTCATTGAAGTCTTTGTGTTCAGTGGGCACTGACCCCTGTCCAAACCAGTTCTGGGTGTCTCCATGCCAGTGACACCTTCTTCCTTTGACTAGTGGGGGTCTGGTTCCTCAATCACTCAGCAGGAGGTAGAGCCTTTCTTTTATGGCAGCAACCCAGGCCTCTTCAACTCCAGGGGCTACCCCCCCTCCCCCTACACTCCAGATGCAGGTCAACCTGTTGCTGTCTCACCTCCTCCCCTGGATCTAGACATTTCCCAGATCCAGACAGCCAATCCACAACCAGGCAGAGACACACAGAATTGTTACAACAAAGAAACCAGCAACCTCCAAAAGTGTGGTTTCTAAACACACAATGCAACAACCATCTTCACAAAAAGATGCGTTATTAAATTGTGAGTTCAGGCACACTAAACTTCACCTCTCCATCTTAAGCCTATGTGAAGATAGGCTGGAAACATATTACACAGCCTTCCCCATTCTGTCCTATGAGCATGATGGCCTTGCAACAGTGAAAAACGAAATGGAGAGTATTTCACTGTTAGGACATGGCACACACCTCAGTACATGTCCTACCTTTCTCAGACACTGCCCCTTGACCAGGGGGGTACCTTGGACCTACCATAGGGGTGTCTGATGTGCATGGAAAAGGAAGGCAAGGCCTGGCAAGTGGGTACACTTGTCAGGATAATATGGCAGTTAGTAACCTGCGCGCAGGCACTGCAGTGGCAGGCCTCAGTTCTCTCTTT
The DNA here is from genome assembly GCF_964261635.1 of Lissotriton helveticus. Lineage (NCBI taxonomy): Eukaryota > Metazoa > Chordata > Amphibia > Caudata > Salamandridae > Lissotriton > Lissotriton helveticus. The sequence goes on along the minus strand of NC_136061.1, from coordinate 1,136,691,223 downwards.
AGGGCTACTTGGGTGGGCGGCACAATTAGTGCTGCGGACCACTAGTAGCATTTGCATTACCAGCCCTGGCACACATAGCACAAGTTACTGCTTGTGTAACGATATATCTGTAAGAGACATTAGTTAGTGATAGATTCCTTACCTTAGAATATCCCCAGGCGTCAGACTGGATCCGGAAATTTTTTGCGTAGCAGTACCCTTGCGCGTCGGTAGGCGTTGTCTGCGGCTCCGCATCCGTCGTCGGCGTCGTGGGCGCCGTGATGACGTTGTCGGAGTACTTAGACGCCGCCTCCGCGTGCTGACGTCAGTTCTTAGACACAGCTTTTCAGCGCCAGAAGCGCTGAGCCATGTTAAAAACCAAACACTGGTGCCATTGAAACTAGGGCCCTGAAACGGGATGACCTTAACCCTAGATATCGGTTCGCAAAACGGGGAGGATGGGTGGGTCGGTAAGGAATCTATCACTTAACTAATGTCTCTTACAGAAGGGGGCGCTAGGGGGCGCACAGCGGAATGGCTGTGTAATGCGGCAGCTCCGCCGGACGACCACTCTCGAAAGGCATGTAACCCGACCGGAGATGCACTAAACCGGGTCCAAAGCTGAAAAAAGTGAATCGGAAGGTGTCGTGCCTAACATGATTGCTGCGGCGACCGCCTAGAAGCTGCAGGGATATGCAAAATTGTCATTTTTTATCTGGGACCGAGCGAGGAGATTCAAGATGGCGGCCTTCACTCTGCCGATCAGACCGACAAAAACCATCGTACAGTAAGTGCTGCAGAACAAACAACGTGGGTCTCTGCTTCTGGGCCATGAGACATTGCTGCCCCCCCATGCGCTCCACAATAGCTAATATAGAACTTTGACATGCCAAGATCGGCCCTGTTATGTATTGCCGAGTGAACTCGGACGGAACCAAGATGGCGCCGCCCACCGAGTAACGATCGAGCAACTCAGTAAAAGTGGTCTAAAGCAGACGCCAAAGCGCTCATATCACACCACAATCCGAAATAAAAGGTACAAACTGCTTCCCCTACTACTTGGTCCACTTTTGCATGTCCCACAACATTGCGAATGATACTATGAGGCTGGCAGATATTGGCGCCAAACTTCATTACGAACTGCACGCACAGTCAAACAGTGTTTCCAGACATACCACTTCCAAATGACATAGCGCCCAGCACACGACCTCTGCAGCGCTGCACGGCGCCGGTGCCTAGATATCCCAATATACCGATTGACTGGTGTTTCATGTGATACACTACATCTTCATATGCCACGGCCGGGCTTTCGGGGCCGGTGTTAATGCCTGTTTACACACTGGCGCCCACAACTTCGTTGTAGGCCTGAGGACTGGTGATTACACGGAATACGCAGAGCTTGGGCACACGCATGCTAACAATTGATACCCTGACCAGCATACAAGTCTAAGACACGTCAGACAATAACTTGACTTGGTGATACTGATGTCATGTTCCCAAGACCGGAGTGACGCGCAGCTTGCATAGCTATCACAATATCACTCAGGAGTACAGCGGCCCACTTGCAATGTGCACAGTATATTGTATATGCAAATGACAGGCTACTTGCGTTCACCATTGTGCATCGCAGCGATTTCTGCCAGATGTTCCGCTGTAAGTAGAGGTATCCTATATGGTCAACGGCGCTGGTCTGCCTAATGCAGGAACCTACCGAAACAGATCAAGGTTCCCATTAGCGTAAGCGAATATTCACGGGGTGAGACACAACGGCAACCCCCAAGAGACAAACTAGGTCTTCATCGCAGGCATATATACCATCGCTCATACCAAAGGTGAGGATGGTGAGACCAGAGAAGCAACAGCAAAAAATCACTTTTGAAGCCAAAACGACCCCGAAGACCCCAGAATCAATGGCTGAAGGGGGGGGGGGGGGGGGTGCAGGACACAGCGCAGAGCAATAACATGGAGAAAATACTTCAGGCCATACAATCGAACCTACAAGATATCAACGGGAAGCTGGACCATCTCACATGCAGGATGGACGGCATGTCAGACAAAATCGAAAAACATGGCGAGCGCCTTGACGCAGCGGAGTCCAGGATTTCTGAGGTGGAAGATGAGTCGAGGATATCCTCCACTAAATGCACGGGTTTCGAGAAGGTCCTAGACGTCATTCGCGCTAAAGAGGAGGAATTGGAAGCGCGCTCAAGGCGCAATAACGTGCGCATCACAGGTGTTCCAGAAACTACAAACACGGGACGCATGGAACTGTATGTGGAACAACTTTGCACTGAACTGTTCGGCTCTGAGGCCCTATCCAACGTCTTCATAGTTGAAAGAGCGCACAGATCGTTAGCCCCACGTCCTCCACCAGGAGCCACACCAAGACCCATCGTAGCAAGGATATTAAATTACCGGGATAGAGACTCAATTCTTCGACTGGCACGCGAAAAAGGACCCATCACACATCAGGGTAACAAGCTAGAATTTTACCCGGATCACACATTCGCTGTTCAACAAGCTACAAGAGAATTCTCTGCGGTGAAGGCCAAACTAAGGGATCTCCATATTGAATACTCGATGCTTTAGCCGGCTCGTCTTCGGATCAACTGGGAGGGTAAAGTGGTTATATTAGCTACACCAAAGTCAGCGCAAGAGTTTGTAAAAAAAGTCACGAAACAAGCCAAGGCCCGAGAGAGAGCTGATCAGCACGCAGACTCGGACTGAGCGTTGCAGATAAACTTTTGTAACCAGACTTCTGAGCCAAGGTAAGGTAATGTAGTACTTCTTATGTCACAGACTGCAAATTTCTCCCACAATAGTTGCCGAAGTGCTTGTTATCTAAGGATACGGTGGTCATGCTACGCTTTGGAGCTGAACTGAATCACTGCCTTATCAAGACAAGGACGTTGCCACTTGGGCATCTTCTGATCCCCAGCACACATTTTGTGGCAAATGTACTTTTTGACACTGTAGTTGTGCCGGTGGGCAACTGACCAAACCCTCTGGCTCCAAGGCACGTAGTCCCATTGCACAATGCCAGCCACTAGTGAGTAGGGGCTCGTAGCCTCTACACTGGGAACCTATGGAACATTGCATGCACCCCAAACACTGGTATCTGGTCCTAAGGAGGATGCTCCCAGCTTCATAAAAGTGCGTTGGATTCTGATTTGTAGGCACTATCTTCAGTATAACTTGTTTCATATTCGAGGACCATACTTGAGTTATAGGCATGTGTCACATTATCTGATGCTTCATACTGTAGCTATGTACGATGTAAATGGTTTAGCACTGGATACCGCTCCTTTTCTATGTTAACTGTTTGCCATAACACACCGGATTAATCCATAAACGCACGGTGACCTTATTCAGGTAACAACTCTGGACTGGCATCAACAAGGCTGCAGAAGGAATCATGCGACAAAGTTGGTTTGTGTCACAGGTTGTGCTGAGTCGATTAGGGCACATGCGAACACTAAGTACTAATGATCCGACAAGCGTTCTCTAGAGTCGTCCACATCCATTAGGTTGGATGTTAGAGTTGTACCTCCAGCGGACCTCCACAAGGGTATTCCCCACATCAGTTTGGGTTTCTTCGTTTTTTTTCTCCGAATGAGGGTTAACAGAAGTTATGTTAAGGGTACATGGCTTCGGCAGGATTGGGTTGCTGGAGTGGGTGGGGGGAGGAGGGGGGTTGTTTTTTCATTGTTAAGAGACTGACGACACTGAAATATGTATACACTTCCAATGTGGAGCTGAGGATGGTAACCGTGCTGTGTAATCAAATATGTGTTTCTTATGACTATGTTCATGCCCAGGTTTGCACAGTAATAATGCTAATAATATATATGTATCACAAACGTCGCCAATGGAGATGCAATTCTCAGGCACTCACAGACACGGTATACGCTCACACCATCCATACGGCAATTAAAGAATACTTCCAAATAATCAAACCGGTAATACGAACACACCTCTCATATGGCACTTTGCTCGCTCTCTTCCCTGTGAGGGGCGGCGTTTTTTTAAATTTTTCTTGCTCTTACCGATGTTACCAGTGACTAATAATACGAACAGAACTCAAAGGCACCTTCTTACCTGGAATGTTAGGGGTTTCACGCAACCGAAGAAAACAAGGCAGATATTCTCTTATTTAAACAGATGGGAGGTGGATGTAGCCTTAATTCAGGAAACACACATCGCACCAAACTCGCATCACACCTTGGGTGCCCGTTGGGCTGAATCATCCTATACATCACACTACTCGTCCTATGCTAGAGGGGTGATAACTTTGATTCGGAAGGGCACACACTTCACACACCAGTCGACGACACAGGATCCAAGTGGCAGGTATGTCATTGTTACTGGCATGTTGCGTGGTCAACGGATTACGCTTCTCAATGTATACGGTCCAAACGTAGATGCACCCGAATTTATTCAAGAAATATGGGGTCACCTCCAATCTCTGAGAGACACGCACATTATATGCGGGGCGAGACTGGAATGTGGCGCTGGCTGACGATCTGGACAGGTCACCGCTCTCCTCCGAACCACACAAACAAGCCAAGCTGAAGCTCCACCATATGATTAACGATTTGTCATTAACTGATATTTGGAGACATAGACACCCGGATTCCCCAGGCGCGACACACATTTCGGCTATCCACAACAGCTGGTCCCACCTCGATTACTGGCTAGGTTCTGATAACATTGCACTCTGGGCTCATGATGTACGGGTACTACCCAGGACACTCTCGGATCATAATCCCGTTCTTCTCAAACTAACTGTCCCACACTACACTCCACCCCCATTTCAATGGAGATTTAACTCCCAAGCCCTAACAGACACAAACTACGCCCTCACCATTCACACAGCGATCAAAGAATATTTTCAGATAAACGAACCAATGGTAGATGACCCTTGCTTGCTATGGGAAGCATTCAAAGCGACGATTCGAGGCATATGCATGAGCACCACTGTGGGCATTTTACGAGACAGACAACAGATCAACCGTCGTGAAACACATATGAGGGAATTAGAGAGAGCTTTTGAGGCCACACAAGATAGCACCCTATTAGGAGAATTACGGCAGATACACACGGAACATCTTGCTTATGTGGAGGATGAAATTAAATTTCTAGATAAACGACACACCGCCAGAGCTTACGGTGAGAGTGGTAGACCTGGGAGGATTCTGGCGTCCAAAATCTGGGAGGGCAAAAAGCGCAACACTATACTACGGGTCAAATCGAAGGAGGGTGATTATAAGACACAGGCACATGACATCTTGAACTGTTTTATTGACACGTACGAGGCGTTATACAAATCACGTCCCATTGCACCAACAGATGAAATATTCAGCTATTTGGAGGACGTGGCCATTGCATGGCTATCGAATGGTCAGAGGGAATACTTGGCGTCTCCCATTACAGTTGAGGAGGTCACAGATATAATTTAGTCGCTACCGAACAACAAAGCGCCCGGCCCAGACGGTTACACTAACGAATTCTATAAAAAATCCGTAGATATCCTGTCCCCTCACATGGTGGCGATGTTTGGTGCCGATTTCGCACAGGAAGAACTGCCCCCCACGCTTAGAGAAGCTGTTATAATCACGTTACTGAAACCACACAAAGACCCTGATCTATGGGACTCCTACCGGCCACTGTCGCTCATCAACGCTGACTCCAAGATCCTGGCAAAAATCTTGGCGGTCAGGCTAACGCCCCTGATGACTAATCTGGTGCTCCCCGATCAATCGGGTTTCATCCCCACACGCTCCACAGCGCATATGGTGTTTGGTGTTATCTGACAGATTATCTAAACGCCAGGGTGGCGGGAGGGGATGAGCATTCTATGGCTGAGATGCAGCCTGCGTAAGTCATGACTACCGGTAAAATGTGCATCATAGCTTGGTTGCTCAGGAGGTTGTGTTCTGTATATTTCGGATTGCTTTATTTTGCTAATTTCAGAGTCTAATGGTCTAAGTTTCCTAGTTACAACTGTGTGTTATGTGTTATTTTATGTATATCACCACAATACGAAAAATATACAAGACCCAACTGTCTGTTCCACACCGCCGGATCACATACGGTCGACTACTGATATATGCTATTCACTTGATGCTATGTTCTTCATGTTGTCGCAGCCGGCCCCAGGGTTGTAGGCTCATGGCTGTGTATTTTTTCTTTGCCGCAATAAAGGTCTTGGAAAAAAAACCAAAAAACTAATGTCTCTTACAGATATATCGTTACACAAGTAGTAACTTGTGCATCTGAAAGAGACACATTCGTGATAGATTCCTTACCTTAGAATAGATACCCCAGCAATACCAACCCCGGTGGTGGGTCTGCGAACCAATATCACACCAGAAAGTCCTAGAGGACGGAACGGTCAAAGAAGCCATCCCTCCGGACTTGACTGTCCAGGCAGTAGTGTCTTGCAAACGTGTGCAGCGAAGCCCACGTAGACGCCTGGCAAATGTCCTGTAAGGGCACTCCCCGGCCCAGGGCAGTTATAGTTGCCGTGGCCCGGGTGGAATGAGCCCGCAATCCAACAGGGGGCTCCTTTTTAGCCAAGGAGTAACATGCCTGGATACACAAGATGATCCACCGAGAGATGGTCCGCTTGTGCACCGCTTTCCCCTTCTTAGCGCCCACCTAACCAACAAAGAGTTGGTCATCCACCCGGAACTGGCGTGTGCGATCCAAGTAGAATGAAAGCGCAGGTTTTGGGTCCAGACGGTGGAGCCGCTCTTCCTCTTTAGAGGGATGCCGTGGCGGAAAGAAGGTGGGCAAGGAGTTAGACTGCCCGATATGGAAGGCCGTGACAACCTTGGGCAGGAAAGATGGCTTAGTACGCAACACAACCTTGTCCGGATGGACAGAAAGGAAAGGGGGTGTACATGAAAGAGCCTGGAGCTCACTCACTCTCCTGGCAGAGGTGATGGCAACCAGGAAAGCAGTCTTCAAAGTAAGAAGACGGAGAGGACAGTTGTGAAGTGGCTCAAAGGGAGCGCACATCAGAAACGTAAGAACAAGGTTCAAGTCCCACTGAGGCACCACAAACGGAACAGGAGGGAATGTGTGTGTGATGCCCTTAAGAAAGCGATTTACAATAGGGGACTTGAACAAAGAAGGTTGATCAGGCAGCCTTAGAAAGGCTGAAAGGGCAGAAAGGTAGCCCTTGATAGTGCCCAGAGCAGAGCCCTGCTGGGCAAGAATAAGAAGGAAGAGAAGAACCTCAGAAAGAGGGGCGGCAAGAGGATCCACAGCCTTTGCTGTGCACCATGCCACAAATCTGTTCCACCTGCAGGCGTATACCGACTTTGTGGAGGGACGCCTGGCTGCCAGAATGACATTACAGACTTCAGGAGGCAAGTCAAATGGCCTCAACTGTCGCCGCTCAAACTGCAAGCATGGAGGTGGAGACTGGACAGGTTCGGGTGGAGGACCGTCCCCTGCTGCTGCGACAGAAGGTCCTCCTGAAGAGGCAGACGACCCGGGGATCGACTGACATACTGAGTAGCTCTGGATACCAGTACCTTCGTGCCTAGTCCGGAGCCACAAGGATGACTTTGGCCCAGTCGCGCTTGATCTTCTTCAGCACTCTGGGCAGAAGTGGAAAGGCGTACAACAGACCGCAACTCCACACGTGACGAAAAGCGTCGCCGAGCGAGTGCCGCCTTGGAAATTCCAACGCGCAGAACTGATGACATTGCGCGTTCTCTTCGGTGGCGAATAGATCTAACTAAGGCTCTCCCCACTGCTGAAAGAGGCCTTGCGCCACGTCCGAGTTCAGACGCCATTCGTGATCCATCATGCACCGACGGCTGAGTTAGTCAACCCTGGCGTTCCAAGAACCTGCCAGGTGTTGAACCACCAGGGTCACGCCCTGATGTTCCAGCCACTGCCAGAGGTGCAGAGCCTCCTGGCAAAGGGTCCACGGCCCCACCCCGCCCTGTTTGTTGCAGTACCACATGGCGGTGGTGTTGTCCGTGAACACCTGCACTACACTTCCCCGGACCGAGGGGAGGAATGCCTTCAGTGCTAGACGAATCGCCCGCAGCTCCAAAAGGTTGATATGGAGCCGGCACTCCGCCGGAGACCAGAGGCCTCTGATCTCCGCCTCTCCCATGTGGCCTCCCCAGCCCTGGAGGGACGCGTCCGTCACTACTACGTGCTCCGGTTGGGGAAGGGAGACGGATCTGCCGCTGACCCAATCGCGGTCCGTGAGCCACCACTGCAGCTGTCTTGCAGTGACCTCCGAGATCAGGACATGGTCGGAAAGGTTGCCCTGATGCTGGGCCCACTGAAACTTAAGGTCACACTGCAGAGCCCGCATCCGCCACCGGACGTGATGCACCAGAAGGATGCAGGAGGCCATCAACCCCAGAAGCCGCAGCTTCAACCTGACACCGAGACCCGGGATAAAGGCCGAAAGAGTGGAATCAGAGCCTGAATATCCCGGACCCGCTGTTCGGGAGGATAAACCCGAAACTGCGCCGAGTCGAGAACCGCTCCGATGAAGAGGAGCTTCTGAGAGGGGCACAGGTGTGACTTCGGCACATTGATGGAGAACCCCAGCTGATGCTGGAGGTCTGCCGTCGTCTGGAGGTGGCTGACTACTGTCTGGGGCGAGCCCGCCTTCAACAACCAGTCGTCGAGGTAGGGGAAGACTGAAACCCCTAACCTGCGCAGATGAGCTGCGACCACCGCCATCACCTTTGTGAACACCCGTGGGGTGCTGGTAAGGCCGAAGGGAGCACGGTAAACTGAAAGTGCTCGTGGCCAACCGTGAACTGCAGGTAGCGCCGGTGGGCCGGCAGGATGGGGATGTGGAAATAAGCGTCCTGCAAGTCCAACGCTAACATCCAGTCTTCTGGGTCCAGGGCAGCTAGGACCTGAGCCAGTGTCAGCATTTTGAACTTCTCCTTCCGGAGGAAGCTGTTGACGTTCCGGAGGTCCAAGATAGGGCGTAGGCCCCCTTTGCCCTTCTTGGGTACCAGAAAGTAGTGGGAGCAACAACCACACCCTACTTCTGGACCAGGAACGCGCTCGATGGCCCCCTTGGACAAGAGGGCCGTAACTTCCTCCTGCAGATGTCGCAAATGATCCCCCGATACGCGGTGGTATTGCGGTGGCATGGCTGGAGGGGTCGTCTCGAAGGGGAGGGAGTAGCCCCTTCGGACGATTTGCAGCACCCACCTGTCCGAAGTGACAACGTGCCAGTGGAGGAGGTGATGGCGAACCCTGGTGACACATGGGCCTGAAAGCACGGACTAGGAGGGTTTGGAGGCGGTGCTGCGGGGGAAGGTGTGGACTGACCTTGCTGTTGTCCCCGACCGCTGCCACGGCGGTTTCCATGGCCGCCACCGCGTTGGGTATTACCCTGCGGTGCGTGGCTGGCAGCACATGTGGGTACACCCCTTCCGTGGCCACGAAAGGAGTGAAAGGCAGCCGATTGCTGACGCGGGGCCGAGAGGCCCAAGCACTTGGCCGTAGCCCTGGAGTCCTTAAAGCGCTCAAGCGCATGGTCTGCCTTGTCGCCAAAAAGGCGACGGCCATCAAACGGCATGTCCATGAGTGTATTCTGGACATCAGCCGAGAAGTTGGCGGACCTCAACCAGGTGTGGCGACAAATCGCCACCGTCGTTGCCATCGCTCTGCCCAGTGAGTCGGTGGTATCCAGTCCACACCGGATAGAATAACGTGCCGCATCTCGACCTTCCACAAGGGCTTGGCCGAGTTTAGCCCGTACCTCCAACGGGCATTCTGGCAGCACGTCCGCGACCGTATCCCACAGAGAGTGGGTGTAGCGGCCCAAGAGGCATGCGGTGTTGGAAGACCGCAGTCCCAGACTCAGGGAGGAGAATACCCTTTTGCCGTATTGCTCATACCTCTTGGATTCCCTGTCAAGCGGAGCCGACGGGAATGCAGTCTGGGAATTGGAGGCCTGGATCACCAGGCTCTCAGGGGTGGGGTGGGTGGACAGGAAACAAGGGTCGCCCGGGGCCGGGCGGTGGCGTCTGGCCACGTTCCTATCTACAGGCGAACCTGTAGCGGGCTTGGACCAAGTGCCCACAAGAACGTCAGTCAAGGCCTCATTAAACGGCAGCAGAGGCTCAGCCGAGCTTGACTGCGGATTAAGGACCTCAGTTGGAGGTTAGTCCTCACGGCCGCGACGGGGAGTTCAAGGCCCAAGGCCTTGGCCGCCCGCGTCAGCACCACACTGTAGGTAGCCCCCCTCCTCCGTAGCCACGGTAGGAGGGGAGAGAAAACCAGTGACTGGCGAAGTATCCAGATCACTGGCATCCCCAAGTCCACCTGTCCAGTCCTCCTGGGACTGACACTCCTGTGTAAGAGGGTCCTCAGACCCCTCCCAATACTCCTCATCACCCATCTCCTGGTACTCAGGGGGATCAATTGATGGGGCCGGTTCATGTAAAGTGAACTCTCCGAACGGCGTCGAAAGCGGCGCCGTTCTGGCGCCGGTACCGGATAGTGGGAGGCATCGGGGACAGCGCCGCCCAAAGACGGCGCCGGGGGGTGACAGCTGAGGGACCGGCGCCGGGGAGGTCGTCAAGTCCACGGCGACGACCCGGATCCGGAACCGGATCCAGTGGGGGCCTGCGGCGCCAGGCCCGAAGGCGCCTATGGCGTCGGGGCCGAAGCACCCGACCCGCTAGGGCCCCCAGACGGGTCCGCTAGGCCCGAAGGCACCGCGGAGCCCGTCGGGGGTGTGAGGGACCTCATGGCCATGAGGAACCGCTCTATCTCCTCCGGCGTCGCGCGCGGCCCAGGGACCGGAGGGTATGGGGCCAGACGCGACGCCTGCGACTCCGACGGAGCCGCGTGGGCGGTGCCACCTGAACCCCCAGCCGCGTCGCGCGAGCGTCGGGAGGAATCGGAAGAGCGATGGCGTCTCTTCGACTTCTTGTGCTTACCTGACGACTTCGACCCTGAGGAGTGATGTTGACTCCCGGAGTTCCGATGGCTCCTCTCCCGCGACCGGTCCCTCGACCTCCGTCCGGATCGGTACCGTTCCTGGCGCGGGGCCGACTGCCGGAGTTCGAGTCGCTTGCGGGACCGCTCCCGCCTAGCTTTCGAAGTCAGGGCCCGGCAGTCCGAACAGGTCTTGTCGTCGTGGTCGACGCCGAGACAGTGGAGACACCGACGGTGAGGGTCGGTGACCGACATCAGTCGGTCGCAATCCTCACAGGGCTTAAAACCTGGCATCCCTACCGGCACCGTTCGGAGTCGAAGACTCGAAAAAGAATGACCAAAAGAGATCAAAAAAAAGTTTAGTCAAAAAAGACTAAGGTACCACTTTTTCCGGATCTGCGCAGCTGGCGCTGAAAAAAGAAGAACCGACGTCAGCACGCGGAGGCGGCGTCTAAGTACTCCAACGACGTCATCACGGCGCCCACGACGCCGACGACGGACGCGGAGCCGCAGACGACGCCTACCGACGCGCAAGGGTACTGCTACGCAAAAAATTTCCGGATCCAGTCTGACGCCTAGGGATATTCTAAGGTAAGGAATCTATCACTAACGTGTCTCTTTCAGATGTGCACTTTACTAGGGACTTTACTAGTAACATACCAATTATGGACAACTGATTACCATAACACGTTATACAGAGAGAATATGTACTTTAGCACTGATCAGCAGTAGTAAAGTGTCCAGAGTCCTAAAACCAACAAAAACAGGTCAGAAACAATACAGGAGGAAGGCAAAAAGTTCAACGATGACCCTGCAAAAAGGGCCAAGTCCAACACCCTGGGTAACTGTCTTGTGCAGGAACCCAGGACACACTCAGTTAAAGTACATCAGCAGTTAAAAAAGTAGGGGCAACCATGCAAAAAAGAGGGCGCTTTCTTACAAATACTTGTTCAGTTTACAACAATGGTGCAGGATTAACAAACAACTGCCATTTACGGTTTTACAAAATGTCAAACTATACAAGAGGAAGCACTACACAAATAAACGTTCTTCATGACTGAGAAGTGCCTTTGTTATTCTAACTAAATAAGGCCATAGTTGCAATTGGTTATTTTCTCTTGGGAGCTACACTAAAATGAGAAAAAAGCATCTTGTGAATCGTTCATTGTTGCAGCACAATCTGTGCTCACACAAAACTGCTCCAAACAGGTGATCTTTACTTCAACAAAATCTTTTGTTGGCAGTACTATACAGCTGTCCGAGGATGTGGAGAATTTTACATTTAAAATAGTAACAAATGATGATTAAAAAGAGCACAGTTTCATGGATAGTCAACATACACTCTACACCAAGCTCAAGGGCAATGTTTCTTTAATAGTGAATATAGTTTAGAGGATAAATGCTTTGGGTGCCTTTGAAGTTTTCTTCTGTGCCATTGAAAGCTGTACCTGCAATGGCTGCTGTGGTGTGGGTGATTGGAGCCAAGGAGACATGTTGCAAAGCCAGCCACCAGGCCGCGTTCAGCGCGGACCACATTTTGCTCAGTGCTAATTAAAGCAGCGCTCCCAGCTTGACAGCTGATAAGGCGCTATAATGCGTGACTTTGCATTTCAGTGCAGTGATGCGGGACACCGCACTGAAATATGAGTCTAACGCCTGATGCATGGTGCTTGGCAGGGCTGCTGCATTATTTACGTTTTAAACTTATTGTGGTTTCATTTTCAAGGTAATATCCAGGACTACTTTTAACATATACTTTTCACAATAAATAAACCATGTCTACTGCCTTTTTCCCCACAATATTTCATAACAAACAGATCAAGCTTAGAACCTTGGCCATTGGCTTGCCACCACAACTTGCTGTACTGAATATAACTTTTACCCAAGAAAAAAAGTGCAATCCAAGCATTCTTTATTGGAAGCACACAACTTCGTCCTCATCAAATCCTCTACTCAAAGAAAGCAACAAGTGGGTAGAGCCTGGATCACTCTCAGTAGTATTCTGAAAGCGATTTGTTATTCATCAAATACCACTGATAGTTGCATTGCCAAACCAGATGATTACAGTACCCCAAGGATTCTATACTGCTCTCAATCACAACTGCATTTTGAAGTCTAAAGGTATTGATGGAAAGAAAACAAGATCTGTGCTGCTGGCAGAAAACAAAATAAACACTGTAAATTATTGAATATGCTACTTACCAGTATGCATCTGTTCTTGGCATGTAGGGCTGCTAACATTCATATCTGTAGCATAGATCGCCGCCTAGTGTTGGGTCCGGATGATTGCACATTGTTGTCCTGGAAGAGTCTTCGAAGTATCACGAGATAGGTGGCTCCTCCCCTGGACTACAGTGCGCATGGGCATCGACTCCATCCCCAGATTGTTTTTAGCCATTGTGGCAAAGATGGAGTTTAACAGTGAAAGTGATGGCCATGCTAGAGATAAAATGTAAGAAAAGTCTGCATCCGCTACGGGCGCCGGGGAGGAGGGCGGGCGATATGAATGTTAGCAGCCCTACATGCCAAGAACAGATGCATACTGGTAAGTAGCATATTCAGTTCGAGGCATGTGGGCTGCTAAATTCATATCTGTAGCATAGAATACATAGCAGTCCCTCCATTAACGGCAGTCGCCCGTGCCAGCTGCAGAAGTCTGAAAAAGTGTTTTAAGAACAGCCTGTCCTACAGCTGCCTGCTGTTTGGAATGCACATCTACACAGTAATGTTTGGTAAACGTATGTGGTGTAGACCATGTGGCTGCCCTACAAATGTCTTCCAAAGGAATGTTACCCAGGAATGCCATGGAGGCCCCCAACTTTCGTGTGGAGTGTGCCCTGGGGGGGACCGTTAGAGTGCGCTTAGCCTTCTGATAGCAAATCTGAATACACTTAACGATCCACCTGGCTATTCCTGCTTTGGAAATGGGGTCGCCTTTGTGCTGGGCTGCGAAGGCAACAAAGAGTTGCTGTGTCTTTCTAAAAGGTTGTGTTCTGTCAATGTAGTACATAAGCGCTCTTTTGACATCAAGCGTATGGAGCATCCTTTCTGCTACCGTTTCTGGGTTTGGAAAGAATGCGGGCAGTTCGATAGTTTGATTGACATGAAACTGCGACACCACCTTAGGGAGAAATTTGGGGTTAGTGCGCAGCACCACCCTGTTGGAATGAATTTGTATAAATGGCTCTTGGATGGTGAGCGCCTGTAGCTCACTAACACGTCTTAGAGACGTTACGGCAATGAGAAAAGCCACTTTCCATGTGAGGAACTGAAGCTCACATGAATGCAGAGGTTCAAATGGGGGGCCCATCAATCTGGTGAGCACCACATTGAGGTTCCACACCGGAGCTGGCGGGGTCCTGGGAGGGATGACCCGCTTCAGCCCTTCTAGGAATGCTTTAATGGCAGGCACCCTGAAGACAGAGAGATGCTGCCTGTGTGGTACTTTAAATTCTGGACTCATGTAATAAACTTTGTCATAGCATGACGATTTTTATATCAAAGGACCGAGAATAGCCAGTACACTATGTACAAGCATTTTCGTTATGTTCCAGTAACAATTTCACCTCGAAATTGTCATTTTCGTTTTGAACCCTTGGCATCCATTTTGTGTACAGCAGCCATGTTGTGTGTTGCCCTTTACATAGGCTATAACACACAGCTAAATTCGATCCCAAAAAGCCACGTACACCTTGATTGACTTTTTCCTGACCTGGACCAGGTGAAACCATTGCCCCAGGCCGAGCCTGTTTGGTCAGTTCCTCTCCCAGTGGCCGAGCAAGATAGCATCAAGGCCCAACATGCCATAAACCTTTTCATCGCATACACACCCTGCCTATCTTACTTCCATCTGTCCCTGTTCCTGCCTCCACGAGCTATTTATGCCATGGGCTGTGATCTTACTGTTTTGGGGTTATCCGGCCTTGTCAGCTAAAGAATGTATTCATTATGTGGACATTGTTTATGGCCTGGACTTATCTTGAAAGTGGGTTTTGCATCTGTGTGCACATTCTGGGAATGTATTTCAAATATGTGCCTAAGGCATAACAATCTGTATAAAAGGACTGTGCGGAGTCCATGAAGGGAGGCTATCTCATTCAGTCGCTTTTAGGCGTGGCTGGGCGACGTAGCCTCACAGTTGTATGTAATAAAGATGTCTTTTCATATTTCAGATTCTCTGTCAATTCCTTTGCTGCTTTTGAATGGACTACCTATTGGTAAGACCCCTGAGAAGGAGTTTGAGGATTTCTAGAACCTCAAATGGCGCCCAACTCGTGGCTCGATCGTCCAGTGGCTATCTGAGGAGTAACTGTGTCAGAGGATGGAAAACTGCTGGGGAAGGCAAGACAGAAATCTACTAAAAAAGGTACTCTGTGCACAGAGGTTCTGGGGGATTCTCTGTCTTTGCGGCTCAGTATGTTTTTGATTTTTTCTGACTCAGAATCTCCAAAAGATGCCACTCTTGATTGAGAAACCCTTTCTTTTTGTGGCGTAAGTATTTTAAAAGAGACTGTTGGGACGGTTGGGAATTGGCAGTTAGAATTTGGACAACTATTTGTTTGCTATAGCTTTGATAGATTTGTATAGGTTTGGATATGCGAATTGCAATTTGTGTAGGCGGATATGAAGAGACTTTTCTCCATCTGCTCCAGTTGAAGTATTTGTGGGTCGCGCCCATTCCTTAGTTCTTTGGTATTGCGCTTAAGATTATTTGAACATTGCAATTTTCAATAACCGAGGGTCTTGTAAATTTACGAGTGTATCGATAGAGATAACCCCTTGAAGTTTAGAAGCTAGATTAGTGGGATATAGGATGCCTGATCTTAGCATATTTGGAGATTTGTGTTGGCCAACTTTGGTATACGTTTGGATTTGCCGGTTTCCCCTAAAGGGAATATCTAAATAGGTTTAGATATAAAAACATATTTCTTCCTTGGTGATTTTTGTATCCCCAGGGAATTAAAATATGACATAATGCAAAACAAGGATCCTTTGCTCTGGGCAATTTTACATGCAAAACGATTTTTGGTGTTCTGCCACCTAAAGCTAGTGTATTAAGTGTATTTTTGGTTTCCTGCACATACAGTGGTCTGTTGAGCTGTTTATGCAGTCTTTTTGAACACTATTGAGAAGTGTTTCTTGTAAATATGGTCACAGCTACAATGGTTGGGTTTTGAGTACAGTCTGGGCTGTCCTGTTTCCGTCCTATGTATTGACCTGTGGGTTCCATGTGTGTTTAAATGTGGTTTTTGCCGTTACTGTAACTTCTGTTGTGAATAGCGTTGGCGCGAATTTATGAAACAAAATGCCTAAAAGCGCTGTATTGTGTGTCCTGAATGTTTTGAACACTTTCTGTTTCTGTTTGAAATGAGCTCATGTGTGTATTAAGAGTTTTTGATGTTTTTCAGTTTGTTGAGTGAAATGTTGGATTAATTTATATGAGGTCGAAAATTACATGAACCTGTGTACCATGCGACATGCTAAAATCGCTATATGTTGCTATTTAATTTATACATTAAGCAAAACGCATATGTGCAAAATGTTAAAGGATTGAAATTAGATAAAGTTAAAATTCGCATTTACTAGGAATATGAAAGGCCTCAAAAATAAATTGTGTGTTTTATAGAAAAACGAATTTATAGCATTTTTCGTACCTACATGCATTAGTATATGCACGCATACAAAACTACCGTTACACGCTTAAAAAGGATAAAATTAGGAAAAACATTCAATGGATATAAATCAGGCCCCAAAAAGGAGAAAACGAAATTGTCTATTTTTTCAAAAATAAATAAATTTACTGCATTTTTCCTTAGATGCACTGTATCAGATGGTCACGGGAAAACATCTCAGCTAAAGTACATTTTTTTTCCTTGCCAGATTTAAATGCATCTTTTTGCACGTGCATTTTTAAAACTTAAAATGCCTGTTTTCAGTAAAACTAAAAGTGTGCTCAGGTTTCAGCATTTCTTTCAGGTTTTCAGCCTTTCCTGCCTTAAGGCAGCAGATGTTGTTTTTTGAGGGCCATAAATTGCATTGGAACGTTTTTAGCACAGTTGGATCTTTTTTAATTTTAGATTAGTGTTTTAGAGGGTTACAAAATACGGTTCTGTGTATCACTGGAAAACATCCAAATGTGGTTTTATTCTCTTTAAGCAAATTTTAAAAGTATATTTTTGGTTCTTATGCTAAATACTGATGGCCTTTTAAAATATGGCGCAGAAATGTGACGCAGGAAAAATGTCATGTTTAAAGTTAAGCTTTTGTGCTTCGGCGCATAAATGAACTCATCTAAAATTATAGGCAAGGGATGCAACTTACCTTTATATGTGGAATTCTCATAAAAAGATAATTGGTTTCTTTGAAAGAAAAATTATTCAATATGAAAAAAATTATCTGAAAAAAAATAAGTGCTTTTTAATATCGTTTTTTTGATATTTATAAAGCTTAGTACTCATGCTATGACTCCCTAGCATTATTAATTAAGTTATGTGTTACTGAATAATTAGGTAATTTACATGTTGGTTTTCGCTTGGCGCAGGCGTAAAAGATCTTTTTTCTAGGATTTACATGAGAGATGCCCAATGTTCAACTTCTGTCATGTGTAAAGGACATTCTGAGGATGATTAATATGTAAAGCAATCATAGGATATTAACTTTTAAGTTCCCTAAATGCCAAAGTCGAAAATGGGTAATTAGACTATTTAAAGAGGCATTCTTGCCATTAGAGTAACTTTCACAGTGTCTTAGGCTTTAGTAAATACATACATTTAGGTATCATATAAGTTTGCCAGTTATTCTTATTTGGGCTTGCTATGCTGCCTCAGTGAGCAAATGTGACTGGTGCACGGGTTTTGTTTAATATCAGGATTGAAGGTTCTAGCTTTGGCAGGGCCTACTTGGACATTCATGTTTAGGGTTGATGAAACAAGCAGTTGTTTTAAGCTGGTATGTTGTGTTGTTGTGCTCAGTAAATTCTTCACAGTGAATGTTTTAAAATTCTAAGAATAAATGACTTTTAACCCTTTAAAGAAGTCATTTATAACATGTGGTTTTTCAATAGGGTTGATTATTGGAGGGTTAAAAAGAGTGGGACAGTTTTTGCATTTGTCAGCTCCAGGGACGAATAGGAGGGTGGTCAAGGAACGCACGAAGTATGTCAGGCAGAGTTTGACCTGAAGGTCAGTGAGGTGGGGGTTAGGAGTAAGTGAAACCAGATGTTCTGCTGAGGGCCTTTCGGACCTCAGGGCATTTTGGCGCAGGGGATGTAGAGTGTCTGTGAATGAGTTCTGCTTTTTGAGAAGTTGGAATTAATATGTTTTTGGAAGATGGTTAATTACAGTTGGTATTTTGTAGGTTATGTGCAGTCAGCAGTATGTTGAAAAGAGATGGTTTTTTTATGACTTCTTTGCAAGGAAATGTTCGTGTTTTTTCATGATTTTGCATTTTCCCCTTTATGAATGGTTCCTACTGGTCGATACTGTAAGTTTTATTTGACAGTTCAATCTCCAGTGCTGGTGATGATCTGTCAAAAGGGTGGGAGTAAGTGAAAGTGCAAATTTTGCGATTCAATGAAAGTATAATTTTGGTGCAATTTTGATTTTTTGATTCTAAACCTGACAAATTAAGCAGGCCTGCATTGATGGGTTTTGGGCTGCATGAATACATGCGTCACTGCTTATGTTATTGTGATTTGTCCATGCCTTTTTGTGCTTGCTATACTGCATGTATATTTGATGGCTTGGTATATGTTGGCTGTGTTTTATGTTGCTACTTAAGAAATTATTACAAGTTTGCCTTTATTACAAGGAGGCATGTATGACGATATGTGTCACTTTTACAATAATTGGGTAAAATTTGTATTGATACTAAATTTCACAGACATGATGTTTGCATGCTGTTGACACGAATAGACAACACCTCACCAGTGTATGTCAAAATTTGGCCATAATAGTATTGAAGTAAAATAAAAGAAATAAACATGAGTCATGATATTGCCCTCTCCCTTATGGACCAGGTAATTCTAAATGTATGTATCCTTGATTGGACCTAAGGATGAAATTATAGATTTGTGGCTCTTGTTAAAGGTGACCTAAACTTTTCATTTTTTCCCCTGCAGAAGGAACTGGACCATTAACTGATTGGGGATTTTAGTTGTGTCCTATTTCCATTTCCCTTTTTCATATTCCTTTCACCAGTCAGCCCATTTATTACTATGGGTGTATTGTTTATGCGCACACTTTTAGACTAGAGTGATGTATCAGGGATCCCCCATGTTATGTAAAATGTTTTTTCAGACTGATTGTCGGGGTAGTGACAGGCTGGTTAACTGACCCAATGTTATAGTAAGACACGTTTTTCATCTCAATAGGAGATATCTTAAGTTTACCTTTTTAACATGACGAATTTTCAATGTCTATTTTAATTCCTCAGTTCTCTTTTATTCCTGCTGCTTTAATTTGTGGTGGGATCAGATGTGTTCTAATCATGCAAATAGCGGGACTCTCCAGTTCTGGTCTTGTTGTCTGCACATTTGATCATTAGCCTTTGTATTGCATAGTGCACTTAATGCACTTTTTTTTAAAGGAATTTTTTTTTCTTCATGTCCTTGATATTCTGTATTATGTCATTTCTCTATTTGAGATGTTCTAGATAAGGAATTTAGAACACCTAGGCTTAATCATTGAGGAATATATGTATTTGCACCATTAGACAATGCCACCATATGTAAAACCATCCATGTAGATAGAATTTTCATGTAGTTATTTACCCTTAGATGATGAAGGATATGCTCTGACACGGAAACCCAATTGAAAAGCCCAGAGACACCGTTTGCCTACTGCCTTTATGTTTGAAATTGCTTTTTGAAAATGACAGTGCATTCTAGACCAACATTGTCCCATGGCGTGTGGCCACTCCTTTGCAGATTGCAGGCCACTTGCTTTCAGTCCCCTTGTCAAAACCCATGAACTGTTTTTGTGCTTGATTTGAAGGAAACTAACAGTTGTCACATTTCCTATATCACTAGGTTCTGCGGGAATCTTCCAGAGTCAAAGGAAGAGTGATACCCTGCAGACCTGTGATCGAGACTAAGCACACTCTCCATCAGTGACAGATGAAAGACAGACTTCTTGGCTCTACAATTCCTGCAACCAGAAAGTAGTGTGACAGCAATCATCAGCGTGACAGCGATCATCAGCGTGCCCCCAATGGTACCTCCCAAGCAAGCCATTTTGTTTCATCAGAAGGCGTTCTACAAAGAAAAGGAAAGAGGAGCTGGTTTCAAAGATGCGAAGGATCCCTGTTGTTGATGGCAGGGCTGTCATCCAGTTTGTTCAGTTTGTTCAACGGTCATGTGCTTGAACCTCTGACAGCGCGCGGTCCCCTGATCCCCTTGGCCTAAGTTTTTGGCCCTCCACACACCTCTTTTCCTTTGCTCCAGCGGAAAGGCAGTGCACCCGAGGATAAAAAGGCACTACATTCTGGTGCCCATGAGGGAGCAGCTTGAGCGTCCTCTGACACTCAATGATGAGTGTTGGAGTCTGAGAGTGCTGCTGTTCTTGCTGGGTTGTTTCTCAGTAGTGCTTGGATCTGCATGAAATGCTTTGTGCCCTTGATCAATGAAGGGCGCATCATCTGTAGTATCTGCCACGAAGAAGAGACACTGGTGCACTGCCTTGAGACATTGAGACTTTGTAATTGAGCTATGAGTGTTTGCCAGGAGGGCACTCCAACGGATACTGAGTCATGAAGAGCCTGAATGAAGAGGCCCAACGCGAAGAAGACACTGGAAGCGGATTTGATGGACAATAGAAGCCTACCAGCAGAGGCTTTGACGGACTCTGGGTATTTTCTGTGAGCTTGTATAGAATTGGAGTTTGGAAACTAATTTTTGCAGCTTTGCTAGCATTATTTTAAAGTACTATTCCCTTGAGTAGAAGCAGAATAACGTCCATTTTCTGTGAAAGAGTATTCCCTTTTCACCTCAGAGCATTAATGAGAGTCACCTCTGTTTCACTTGAACATATAATGAATTACAGAAATGCATAAGAAGACCTAAAATGTACTAGATAATTTTAGGATGTACGTTTGCTTAGGGTTGTGGAAAATTATGATTCATTTGTAATAGCGGTCACTACTTTGTTCTTATGTTCCTAATGACGTGTTTTCTAGTGTGTTTTAAGCAGGCATTGTCTTTTATGGGTGGGATTGTTTTTGCTGCCCAAATCACATCTGCACCCACCTCCCAAACCTATGTCTTTTCCTACTTCTACTTCTTTTCATCTTTCCAGATGTTACCCGAACACGGATAGTTAGGAGATCAGAGTTTACTGATAAATCCCTTTTGTACCGTTTTCATCAACACCAGTTAGTAGTTGAACATCACTTATTGTTGGGTGTGTGGTCTTGTACCACATACTACAGATAGAGGCACTCCCTATTTTTGTCCTGCCATATATGGCCTTTGTGCTACTGCGTGTGTAGGGAGACCTGTCCCGAGAGAGACGCTAGGTAATAGGATTATGCTTCAGTAACATCTTGAGGATTTTTTATAAAATATAGATCTGGACTCAGACTAGCGCGAGTATAGGTTATTGCCTATGTAAGGGCAAAAGGTGCGTCTGTGGTACTTTAAATTCTGGACTCATGTAATAAACTTTGTCATAGCATGACGATTTTTATATCAAAGGACCGAGAATAGCCAGTACACTATGTACAAGCATTTTCGTTATGTTCCAGTAACAATTTCACCTCGAAATTGTCATTTTCGTTTTGAACCCTTGGCATCCATTTTGTGTACAGCAGCCATGTTGTGTGTTGCCCTTTACATAGGCTATAACACACAGCTAAATTCGATCCCAAAAAGCCACGTACACCTTGATTGACTTTTTCCTGACCTGGACCAGGTGAAACCATTGCCCCAGGCCGAGCCTGTTTGGTCAGTTCCTCTCCCAGTGGCCGAGCAAGATAGCATCAAGGCCCAACATGCCATAAACCTTTTCATCGCATACACACCCTGCCTATCCTACTTCCATCTGTCCCTGTTCCTGCCTCCACGAGCTATTTATGCCATGGGCTGTGATCTTACTGTTTTGGGGTTATCCGGCCTTGTCAGCTAAAGAATGTATTCATTATGTGGACATTGTTTATGGCCTGGACTTATCTTGAAAGTGGGTTTTGCATCTGTGTGCACGTTCTGGGAATGTATTTCAAATATGTGCCTAAGGCATAACAATCTGTATAAAAGGACTGTGCGGAGTCCATGAAGGGAGGCTATCTCATTCAGTCGCTTTTAGGCGTGGCTGGGCGACGTAGCCTCACAGTTGTATGTAATAAAGATGTCTTTTCATATTTCAGATTCTCTGTCAATTCCTCTGCTGCTTTTGAATGGACTACCTATTGGTAAGACCCCTGAGAAGGAGTTTGAGGATTTCTAGAACCTCACCTGTTTTGGAGATAAGCCGCTATGGCGGATAAGTGTATCCTAATGGAAGCGTATGCTAGATTGCATTTGTAAAGATGCAACAGATAGCAGATGATATTAGGAATGGAGGCATCGAGCGGGTTGATAGCGTGCTCGGTACAGTAGATGACAAACCGCTTCCATTTTGCTGCATAGCAAGCTCTGGTAGTGGGCTTCCTTGCCTCCCGGATGATGTCCATGCATTCAGGGGGCAAATCAAGGTAGCCAAACTCTAAGACCTCAGGAGCCAGATCGCCAGATTGAGCTGCTGCGGATCCGGGTGCTGAATGTCGCCACGGTTCTGCGTCAAGAGCCGGGGTGTGAGGTGCAGTCTTTGATGCGGTACCACGGAGAGTTCGAGGAACGTGGTGTACCACGGTTGTCGCGCCCACGTTGGAGCAACTAGGATGAGCGTCAGCGAGTGTTGCTTGAGCTTTCTTGCCACCAGCGGAATGAGAGGCGCTGGGGGAAAAGCGTACGCAAATCTGCCTGACCAGTTCATCCATATCGCATTGCCCTGCGATAGTGGGTGAGGGAACCTGGCGGCAAAGCTTTGGCATTTTGCCTTTTCCTCCGTGGCAAACAGGTCTATCTCTGGATGACCCCACTGCTGGAAGTACGGGCGGAGTACTGATGGATGTAACTCCCACTCGTGCATCTGGTGGCTGTACCTGCTGAGCAGATCCGCCATCTGATTGTCCGTGCCCGGGAGGTGTTCCGCCATGAGGAAGATGTTCCTCTGAATGGCCCACTTCCACATGCTCTGAGCCAGATAAGACAACTGTGGAGAGTGCGTACCTCCCTGCTTTTGAATGTAGTACATGGCTGTCATGTTGTCCGTCCGGATCAACACGACTTTGTTGCACAGATGTACTTTGAAGGACTTGAGTGCCATGAAGATTGCCATCAGCTCCAAGTAGTTGATGTGCATCTTCCTTTGTTGCGCTGTCCATAGTCCCTGCACCGTATAGTGGAGCACATGAGCCCCCCATCCCAGGAGAGACGCGTCCGTTGTTAGTGTAATCTGTGGCACAGGCTCCTGGAACGGTCGGCCCTTGCAAAGGTTGTGTGGATTCCACCAATGCAGAGAGCTGTATGCCCGACCCGTCACCAACACTAGGTCGTTTAGTTGTCCTTGAGCCTGAGTCCACTGATGCGCTAAGCATTCTTGGAGCGGACGCATATGGAGTCTCGCATGCGGGACTATGAAGATGCAGGAGGCCATCATGCCTATCAACTGCATGAACACTCTTGCTGGGAGTGAGTGTTGTGGTCTGAACTTTTGGATCCCGACTAATGGACGGCGGAGCTTTGTAACGAAGGCTGAATGTCTCTTTAAACTGCGTGTGACCTGGGGGATTTGTAGCAACAGAGGTAGTCCTGTTGACCTTTTTTGAGGGTGTGTGAATAGTCCAGGTGTGCGTTTTAATACACACCGACGAAATAATCTATCCCCTCCACCGAGAACTGATATTTGTGAAGGAGAGCTTGAACTGATTGACCCATAGGAAGAGGTCGTCTGTACCCCTCAGGGTGGTGCCTCTGCACTTCCTTCTGGGGGGGCCACTTGTACTTCATTTCGCAGTACCCTTGTCCTGATGAAGCCACAAGACACTACTGGCGGAAACGCGACCGCGACTGCGTCGACAGATAATTAATTGTGTTTTCTTTACCTCCTGTTTTTCTTTTTGTTTAGGGTACATAGTTGTATATTCTGTATATATTGTAATTACCTGTTTTTGATTACTCTATATAGTCTGGTCACCTCCCCCTTTTTTTGTGATTCAATATTTTGTCTTTCGTAAAAATCATATCATTCATTGTTGAAAAAAAGAGTGTAGAAAACAGGTTAATAAATTGTTTCCTGTTTTGAAGTAGCGTTTGCTTAATTTATCCCTTAGTACCTTTTTGTTCTACTTTTTCATCCATGTGATGTTCCTTGCCCAGGTATGGGAGGGTAATGTGGGCAGAACCCCTGTTCATTACGTAGTACTGAACTTTTGGATCAGCGTCTGGATGTTGTCGATCCACGCTGGGTTCGGCTGAGCTGTGGCAGCCAGAGTATTGATCGTCGCGCCTAAATACTGCCGCACATGGGCTGGCTGAAGGTGTGACTTCGGGTAGTTCAGTGTAAATCCTAGACTGTGAAGGAGGTGAATGGTGTGGGACATGTCTGCGGCGCACTGCTGGGCTGACTTTGCCTGCACGAGCCAGTCGTCCAGATAAGGGTAGACATGTATACTCTGTCTCCGAAGGTGTGCCGCCACTGTCGCCAGACATTTTGTGAACACTCTGGGAGCAGTGGTCACTCCGAAGGGGAGTACCTTGAACTGGTAATGCCTGTTTTGGATGGTGAACCTGAGGTACTTTCTGTGGGAGGGGTGGAGTGGTATGTGAAAGTAAGCATCTTTGAGGTCCAAGGTTGCGAGGAAGTCTCCCCGTTGTAACAAGGGAAGAACCTGCTGCAGTGTCAACATGTGGAACTGTTCTGAAAGAATGTACTGGTTTAAGGGGCGTAGGTCTAGAATCGGTCTGAGCGAGCAGTCCTTTTTGGGGATTAAGAAGTACAGGGAATAAACCCCTGTGCCTTCCTCCTCCACCGGCACGAGCTCTATTGCGCCTTTTTGCAGCATCACTAGAACCTCCTGCTGCAATAAGTGCAAGTGCTCTGCTGACATAGGACGGTGTTTTGGGGGCATGGGTGGTGGGGTAGATGTCAGTTCCAAACAATAGCCGAACTGGATAAGTTTCCTGACCCACCTGTCTGTGGTGATGGACGTCCAGACGGGCAGGAACTGTTGGAGTCTCCCCCCGACAGGTGTAGGATGGTCGGGGGCAGTGACAGGGAGTCACTGTTTGTTGGCGGCAGAGGAACGGGAACTGTTGTTGCCTCTGCCTCTACCCTTGGCACTGTTTCCTCTGTATCCACTTCTGCCCTGCTTGCTGTAGGAGGATTGCGCACCACTTTTATTGAATGGCGTCTGCTGCGACATGTGCCCTCTGTTAACACCTCGATTGCCTGAGCGACGAAAAGTGTTCCCTCTAAATTGTTGTGACTGGAGAGCTCCCATGGACTTGGCAGTCTCGGTATCTTTTTTGATCTTCTCTAGGGTGGTGCCCACCTCAGGGCCAAACAACCTGTCTGGATTAACGGGTTGGTTGAGGATAGTAGTTTGTATCTCCGGCTTGAATCCCGAGATGCGGAGCCATGCCTGACGTCTCAGCATCACACTAGTGTTGATTGCTCTCGCTGCTGTGTCCGCAACATCTAGTGCACACTTTATAGCAGCGTTGGAGATGAGCTTCCCCTCTTGAATAAGCATTTCAGCTCCCTCTTTAAACTGGTCTGGGAGGTGTTGTAACAGCTGCTCTAGGGTGTCGTAGTGCGCCCTATCGTATCTGGCCAACAGAGCTTGCGTGTTTGAGATGCGCCATATGTTGGCCGCCTGAGCTGCTACCCACTTCCCAGATGCCTCCAGCACTTTTGACTCTTTGTCCGGGGGAGGAGTTTCACCCGTTGTTTGGGAGTTTGCCCTCTTGCGGGCATTAGAGACCACCAAAGAGTCCAAAGGCAACTGGCCCCGTATGTAAGTGGGGTCGCCAGGTGCCGGTCTGTATTTCTTCTCAATGCGTGGGTTTACCACCCGGGATCTTGTGGGTTCCTTGAAAATGTCTGCCGCATGCTTAAGGACCCCTTTTAACATTGGGAGAGTCTTGACAGTTTTTTCAGCAGTAGAGAAAGTGTCAAAAAGGAAGTCCACTTCCACGGGGTCAGCATGCATCTCCACCTTATGGTTTGTAGCTGCCCTTTCGATTAAGGCATTAAATGCCGCAGAGTCCTCAGTGGGGGACGGCTTTACGTTATAGACCTGTGGATCCTGGACCGTCTGCTGGTCCCCTTGATCACCAGTATCCATCCATGAGTCCTGCTGCTCATCAGGCTCTGTATGAGCAGGGAAGTTGTACTCCTCATCTTGGTCCCCTCCATCCCCATCTGAGTATGTGGGTGAAGGTGTTGCACTCCGCCTATGCTGAGGAAGACTCTGCTCCACCAGAACTGGGGTGTCTGCTGCAGGCTTTTTACGTTTCAGAGGAATGGTAAAGGACTGCAAAGGTTGTGAAGTAATCTTCCTCTTGTATAGCGTGAGTTTGCCGGTGTCGGCATCGATGAAATGCTCCGACCGGTCTTCAGCCAAAGGTTGTCGAGGACCCACGGTCCCAGCCGGGGGAGTGGACGTCGACACGGTGTCCTTGGGCACCGACCGCGGTGCAAAGGCCTTCGGCGCCACCTTAGGCGGCAACGTGTAGATGAGCGGTGCCGATGTGGTCTTCGGTGCGTCTGGTAGCTTCGGTGCGGAAGGAGTCTTCGGTTCCGATGCCGAAGCCTTGTCCTTAAGGCGCTTGAGGGAGTCCGAGACCTGCTTCGTAAAGGAAGCGGACGGTTTCGTCGATCCGACTGACGTCCGTGGTCCGCCCCCTGGGGAAGACCCGAGCGTGGCCGACATGTGTTTGTCCGGTCGAGGAGCACTCGTGACTGGTGCGCTTCGATCACTGTCCACCACCTTAGACGTCGATGCCGATGGCTTCGGATCGATCGGTTTTCCTTTAGGGGTCACGGCCCCAGACCTCGGCTCTGCGGCCTTCACCGACTTCACGTCAACGGGCCCCTTGGTCTTCGGCGCGACAGACTTTCCCGATGCAGGCTCGGCAGTCTTCTTGGGCGTCGGCTTGTCTCCCTTGGCAGACTCCGACCCGATGGTCTTCGAGCTTGGCTCCTTAACCACCTTCGGCACCGTAGCCTGGTCGGCAGCTAGCGCCTGTCTGGGGGCCGATCGCTGGGCCTCAAGGCGCGCCACGCGCCGAAGCTTGATCGTCTTTTTCGATCGAAATCTGGAACAGGCCATACAGTTGGCCTCGTCGTGGTCCGGCGACAGGCACTTGTTGCACACAGGATGGACGTCGATGTGTGGGTACTTGGATCCACACACGGGACATTTCTTGAACGGACTCCGTTCCATGCCGTCGGAGTCTTGCTGCGTCGACCAGGCCCCGATCACCGAAGAGTCACACGACCCCCCGGATATCCGACTCCACGAGCTGGAAGATATACGGGACCGAACGCGAACAATACCGACGTTGCAAAGAAGGCCTTTTGGCCTTGAAAAAGTTCTATCACGATTCCGAACAGGAGACGTCGAAATCACATCCGAACCCAATGGCGGAAAAAAACAATCTGGGGATGGAGTCGATGCCCATGCGCACTGTAGTCCAGGGGAGGAGCCACCTATCTCGTGATACTTCGAAGACTCTTCCAGGGCAACAATGTGCAATCATCCGGACCCAACACTAGGCGGCGATCTATGCTCCAGATATGAATTTAGCAGCCCACATGCCTCAAACCTACCTATTTAACCCCTTCCATGCGTACGACCGCCGGGAGCCGTCGTGCGTATCAGTGCTCGTGTCCTACCCTACAGCGTTCCCCTCTGTCTCCCGAGTAAAATGATACCTCACTTGTATTGGTGTCCAATGTAGAATTGGCTTAAAACGTATTTTAAAAAGATTAGGCCGTTAGAATTCTCGGTGCTGTACTTTTAATCCCTATGTTTTTGGCTATTCCCAGTCACAGGCCCTTGCCCCACCCACACAAGTGAGGTATCATTTTACTCGGGAGAATGAGGGGAATGCTGTGGGGTAGGACATTTGTGCTGGCACGGTGATTCCACACAAAAATATGTGTCAGGAAAAGCGTTGGAGGATCCACGCAAGCCATACCTCGATGGACTCCCCTGGGTGTCTAGTTTTCAGAAATGTGTGGGGTTGGTAGTTTCCCAAGATGGCCGCTGAGCCAGGGGCCAAAAACCCAGGTTGTTGTGAGATAGATAATTTTGATGTCTCCTCAATACGCTTTGGGCCCTTGCCTGTCGCGGGTACTTTTATCGGGAGACCCGGGTGAATGCTGCAGGGTAGGAAATTTGTGGATCCATGTAGATTCCAGAACTTTCCCACAAACAAATTTGAGAATAATTTGATTCTTTTCAGCTAAATTTCAGGTTTGTAGGGGATTCTGGGTAGGAAAACGTTGGGGGGTCCACGCAAGCCATACCTCGCTAGACTCCCCCAGGTGTCTAGTTTTCAGAAATGTGTGTGTTTGGTAGGTTTCCCAAGATGACCGCCGAGCCTGGGCCAAAAACCCAGGTGCAAAACAAGGTTGTTTTGTGATGGGTAATTTTGACGTCTCCTACGTTTCAGGCTCTTGCCTGTCACGGGTACTTGACCCACCCACGCGAGTGAGGTGCCATTTTTATCGGGAGACCAAGGGGAACGCTATGTGGTAGGAAAATTGAGGATCAACGCAGATTCAAGAACTTTCTACCACAGAAATGTGAGGAAAATCTGGTTTTGTTTGCCAAAGTTTAAGGTTTGCAAGGGATTCTGGGTAACAGAACCTGGTGAGAGCCAGACAAGTCACCCCATCCTGTAATCCCCTGGGTGACTAGTTTGAAAAAATTATAGGTTTGCTAGGTTTTACTAGGTGCCGGCAGAGCTACGGTTCAAAATCTACAGCTAGGCACTTTGCAAAAAAATTGTCAATTTTCACTGTGATAATGTGGTGTGTCCATGTTGCGTTTTGGGCCGTTTCCTGTCGCGGACACTAGGCCTATCCACACAAGTGAGGTACCATTTATATCGGGTAACACAGAATTGTAAAGCAACTGTTATCAGATATTGACTTTCAATGCGTTTCTGCCTTTCAAATGAAAGACAATGTGTAAAAAAGATGTCACTTGAAAAATGTCCTCTAATTCTCATGCTAGTATGGGTTCTCACAATTTCAGAAATGGGCAAATAGCTTCTGTTTCTAAATTCTTTATTTTTGTTCCAATTTCAATAATACAAAGGTGTTTTTCATCCCGATTTTTCACTGTATATATATTTTCACAAATGAATTGCTACATACCCGGTACATAATAAAAAAAACATTGCAAGACGCTGCTCAGTTATTGGCTCTGGGTTGGTCGGGTTCTTGGTGAACCTACAAGTCCTATATATCCCCACAACTAAGAAGGTCCAGTCGATGTAATAGTATATTGTTTTCAAACATCGGTCACAATTAGAAGAAGTTACAGGTGAAAACGTTTGCAAAAATGGCTGTGTTTTTCAACTCATTTTCAATTTTTCCTTTTTTCAACTGTTAGTTTCTATACAGAAACTTGGAGTGCAAGTGAAAGGTGTCTACTTATCAGAGTAGTCACCAAACCACAGTAGTCTAGCAAAATTTAGGAAAACCTATAATGAAACTGAAGCAAATGATAAGCGATCGGAAAGCAAAAAGTCAAGTTAACATTTTTAGAACTGGCACTCGTTTTGGCCATAGGGCCATAACTATGAAATGGAAGTCTCCCAGACCTCCCACAGTGTATGTGTGGCAGGCGGATTTGGTGCAGTGGGGTCGGGCAGAAGGGGCGGCCCTCCGGAGAGGAGGAGGAGAGAGGGCTATGAAAACACCCTATAGCATTAGAGTGGGAAGCCATATTGATGAATTCAAGGCACTCGACCTCATCCCAACACTAACGGCTGGGTCCCAGTAAGGTACATTCGCCCCCAGACACCTTGGAGTTTACGACCCTTTAGGCTGATACTGATGAACTCTTTCTGTCCTATGAACACTATAGTTTGTGTAAAGCCCGACGTTACCCACTAGCAGTGTAAGGCCAGGAATGGGCAGACCAGGAATGAGTGGGGGGTGGGTTTGAATAGGTTGGGGTGGGTTAGGTTTATAGTAGTTCTGTTTACTGAAAACTAATGCACGTTATTACACCGATAGTTGGATTGTACCGAGAATGCTCCTGAATAGATCAGCTGGGGAATATCTACGATATACTGATTTTGATAAGGGGTATACTGAATTGTACATGCAACAATGATATGATTTTATGTACCCGATAGTCCAGAGACTGGGGGGAAAAATGAAAATGACTGTTTAATTTTTTCATCACTCTGTGTTTTATTTACCATGCCAAATTTGCAGTTAATAAAGTGTGTTAAAAAAAAGCTACATCCGACTGAAGAGCCCCAATGAGGGTGAAACCAGTCTTGGGTTGCTTGTATTCTGGTTTACAGAGGACCTGGATTGGCAGTTTGGGCTGAACTATTCCAATTAGAGCATGGTCAAAAATTATTTCCATATAGCTGGGCCTAATCGGAGGTGGCATGGTGGGCAAAAGAACAATGAGTCAGAGTGCTGCCCAGAGCAACTGCCAGAGGTTAGACTTAATGCAGGCATCCTTCCCATCATATTTTATGTGTTTGATGGATTTTCAGATTAACCCATTCCAAATGCTGTTCACAAAAAGCATTTACAATGCAATAGGTCTCTCATTTGCAAAGGTTTGAGCTATTGGCCTTTGAAAATGACACCACCTTTTATTTATGTGTTGTTTTAACTGATAAATAAAAGGCATTGTCATTTACAATGCCAATAGCCTAAAGTTTTGCAAATGCAAGACCGATTGCATTGTAAATGCTTGTTAATATATGGGAGCATTTTTACAACCATGCACGCAGCCCTTTATAAATGAATTCCTGAGAACCTTGTCAATCCTCCATGGTGGGATTTAGCTATGTTACATCCATGCACTGCAAGTGGTGCACTGTAGAACCACGGAACTAAGCACAAGCCCACACCGGCATTTCACTATTAGGTTACGCAGTTTTATGTAATTCACCAAACAGGCTCTGTGGTTTAGCACATACTTTACAAATGGTGGCGCTCCACTTCCCACCTACCCCCACTGTGCATGCCTACTCTCTTTAATGCTAGGCTTGTGGCTAACTGTAATGCAATTGGTGCTGATTTAAAGAGCTATGATACCTTTGTGTAAAGTTTGTGCTATATCAAAGTGCAAACAAATATATTAAAAAAAAGCCTACCTATACCACGTCCGATCTTATTCTGCGATGCCGCATGCCTTTGGGTCCCTGTACTGAATAACTGCACCCGGCTTTGGGAAACCTCCATTGCAGGAACGTATTGCGGTCCCCAGTTCCGGACTTGCTCCCCTGTTTTGTCATTGTTCCAAGTTCCCTTTCGCGGGTTGTGGGACATGCTCCCCAGTTCTGGACATGTTTGAGTTTAATGCAGGGGTCAGTGGACATGCTCCCTAATTCTGGACATTACCCTCTGTTGTGAACATGGGCCCCCGAATTGAGGACATATTGCTCACTTCTGGACATGCTCCCAGTTCCAGACATACACCCTCTGGACTCACATGTGCTTTAAGGTACACCCTGCCCACACCAGCTGTTCCGCGGCCCTCCCCTCATACCATCCTTCCCTGCTTCCTGCCTCCATTTGCTCCCTGTCCCAAAATAAGTTTAATTAACTCCCCGCTTTTATCCTTTCACTATCTCAGCTTGTAAAAACGTTCTTTAAACACAAATGTTGTGGTTGACATCTCACAATTAATTAACCCCCTCCCAAGGAAGAGAAGCCCCTGATTTATGAGCAAATAAAAAATATGTTTCATGTGACAGAGGAGAAATAAATTCCTCAAAAGTGGCATGAAAAGCTGCCAGTCAGAGGGATGATCGCTCATCCATCAGCACTGCAATGAAAGCACAAGGGGGCGGTCAGACACTCATCTGCGCCGTTGAGAGGTCACCAAACACGGGCCTTAGAAACGATCAAACTCCCTTTGTGTTCCTTCATCTCTACACTCCATTTTGTAGTGCATGTGGGTCTCGAGTTGTTTTTTTAGGAAATTCACAAAGATAACCCCGTGCACTCCTGTCTTTCTGCAGAGCCCGGTGTAAATAAACATCTGTGTGTGCTCTTCTAACCAGAACACACTTGGGTGTGACCCCTGTGACACAAAATGCCCCGCTGCACCTTGGTGGTAGATTTGCACCATAGATACCCACCAGTAATACGAAATGTGTCTAAGCGCGGGCATCCTAAACACAGGCGGTAGTCCTGTTAGAACGCACACGGTGTGAAGCAGATGGAGTGAATCAAAGTTGAATTAAACGCGGTACACAGGGAACTTTTCCATTACTTTGTAACAACAAGCACAAACCCACCGAGCTATCAACGCACTATTGCCCCCTCGACATTTTAAATCAGAACATCTGCAAGATAGAAGCTAATACTCTGGCACAGCTTAATAGAACAAGAACTAGCAATAGATCCAGATTTTACATGCCCACGGGGAATATGTGCTTTTTTACATCTGATAGACCGGATTCCACTCCCGTAAAATATAAATTGTTAGATGATGTGAAGAGATGGAAAACTGACTCCCTGGCAAATAGCATCCTTAATCAACAACACTGCACTCACTTTGAAAGAAGATGTCAGCGGTTCTTTCATTTAGTTTCTTCCCCTTGAAAAGGACCCAAAAAAACACAATCCCGCGAGTGGTGCGCACCACAGCGAGACATGTGGTTTCAATTATCGCACCCGTGTCTGGCCATTTTTATTGAAACCACATGACGGCCGGTGTGCGTAATAGACCCCAATAGGCCATGGGCCGAGCAATGCGCCCGCCTTTGGCCAATTGCGTGCAGTCTTTCATACACGCACGCAAACGCCAATAGCATGCCCCAAAAGGAAAAGCACATGCTCGTGCGATTCCTAGCTCAGTTTCTGAAACCCCCTACAAAATGTCTCACGCTGCGCGACGAGTGATGCACACTGCAACACTAGGCGCGAGTCCTAAAAATGAACAAAAAGGTGGTGGGAAGGGCACACCACAAAGTAAGTGTTAAACAACAAAGTCAAATTTCATTATGTATCCAGCAGATGAAATGTAAAATCCAATAGTTCAGACCTTGTGCGGTTCAAAAATATTCTTTACTTCATCTTATTAAAAATAAACTGCAGCAATCAAACCAATGTCCTTGTACTTCAAAAGCCCAGCTACTGCCACAGAAGATTCCCTTGGTGGGTCTTCAAACAAAAACAGCTTCAAATAGCGAAGAGAGTGTACATTGACATGCAGTTGAGAAGGGTTTGGAAAGGTCTTATAGTACATGAATTCCGTACCTGGATGATTAACTTTGTTCTAGATTTTTTAGATGGGAAAACATTCTGCATCTTGTGAGCTGTTCGTCAAACCCAGGAAAATAATTTTCAGAGTAGAAAGCAGAGACAGGATTTGTCACCATTCATTGAGAGATCCAACTGACACAAGAACAGTACTGCTATGGTTTGCTACATTCCCTCCCTAGACTGATGAGGGTCTGAGAAGCCATTTGTCATGGGATGGATAGAACTTAATTTCTAAGTGTGTTGCTGCTGGTGCAATGCATTTAGTAAATGTCTAATTTTAATTTCAGGAGCCATGGCCTAGTGGGATTAGAAATTCACCAACAAATGCATGTCTCAGCAGTGGTTAGGATGTATTGTAATGTAAAAAGTAAGTATCATGAAAATCAATGGAAGTGACAATGTCACCTTGCTGCAAGAATGGTAGAATTCCTGGTTATGTGACCATCTTCAAATTTTGCTATCAGCTATTTGCCTATTCTAAGGAGAATCAAGATAATTCACCAATCACCCAAGTTGTTCATTACAAGAAAGTATCTTTAGTAAAAACTTTGCATCTATTGGTTTTACGATCCTCTTTTACTTCTCTATTTACTCTCTTGAAGAGCTTGTAGATGCTGGTGAAGATTGATGTGGAGCACAGAATTTGCTGGAGACCAGCGGCCTCTGATCTCCACCTCTCACAGATGGCCGCCCTAGCTCAGGAGTGATGCATCTGTCAGATCTGGTTGGGGAAGGGAGAGGGGTCTGTCTCTGACACAATCACAGTTTGTTAGATCTTTTGCAGTGTCCGCCGAGACCTGGACCATGTCAGAGACATTTCCCTGATGCTGTGCCACTATAACTTCATGACCCACTGCAAAGCCGCATATGCCAGTGGGCAGGTGTCACAAACAGGATGCCATAGTCCCAGCAGCCTCACAGTCGGCCTCCCCTAAATTGAGTTTTTAGTCTGAAACATCGGTATCATAGCCTGAATATCCAGGACTAGCTGTTTGGGAGGGGAAGCCTGAAATTGCACCGTGTCTAGAAAAGCTCTGATGAAAGGGGGTGCCTGAGAAGGGGTCAGGTGTGACTTCGGTACGTGATAGTGAACCCCAGAGAGTCTAGAAGGTCAGCCGTAGTCTGGAGGTGCGGCGAGCCCACTATCAACAGCCAGTCATCGAGGTAGGGTAAACACCTGAGTAACACTGGTAAGGCTAAAAGGGAGCACAGTAAACTGATCATTTTCCCACCCACCATAAACCGCAGGTAACGTCTGTGGGCAGGCAGGGCGGGGATGTGGAAGTATGCGTCTTGCAAGTCCATCGCTACCATTTAGTCTCCCGGTTCCAGGGCAGACAGGACTTGAGCGAGTGTGAACATTTTGAATTTCTCTTTTTTCAAGAGGAAATTGAGAGGGTGCAGGTTTAGGATAGGACAAAGGCCCCCATTCTTCTTAGGCATTAGAAAGTAGCCGAAACAGCAACCACAACCTACTTCTGCTTCGGATACCCTCTCTATAGCTTCGTTGCCAAGAGAGTCGCCAATTCCTGGTGGAGTAAGGACATATGCTACTCTTTCAGCCTGTCGCAAATGGGTGGCACGGGTGGAGGGATAGTCACAAGGGGAGGTGAATAGCCCCTTTGGATAATCTGGAGAACCCAGTGGTCGGATGGTATCGGCCTCATGTTTTGCAGTTCATGCATATCCCCCCCCCACCCCCCTCCCCCCCCCCACCCCCTCGGAAGCCCATGATGGTCAGAGGGCAAAGAGGCTTGGAGGCCGCAGTTGCTGGGTGGGGGGGGGGGGGTGGGGGGGGGTGAAGTGGTCATGGCTGTAGCTCTGCTATTCTTGAAGCTCTCAAGCACTAAGTCCCCCTTGTCTCTGAAGAGACAGGAGTCATTAAAGGGCATGTCCATGACAGAGACCTGGAAAACACCCGAAAAGCCAGTGGTTCTCAAATACGTGTGGTGCCTAAGGGCTACCGACTATGAAACCGCTCTACCTAGTGAGTCAGACGTATCCAGCCCACACAGTATGGCAAACTTAGCAGTGTCCCTCCCGTCAGCAATAGCTATGGGGAGTATGGCTTGGGCCTCCTCCAGACCATAGGCAGCACTTATGCAACTCCATCCTGAAGCAAATGGGAGTATTGACCCAAAAAGGCACACACTGTTCACCGACTGCAGTGCCAGGCTGGCGGAATAAGACATCTTCTTTCCCAAGGTATCCAGCCTCTAGGATTCCC
This sequence comes from Lissotriton helveticus, assembly GCF_964261635.1. Taxonomy (NCBI): domain Eukaryota; kingdom Metazoa; phylum Chordata; class Amphibia; order Caudata; family Salamandridae; genus Lissotriton; species Lissotriton helveticus. The sequence goes on along the minus strand of NC_136061.1, from coordinate 1,136,655,556 downwards.
CGTCTGGTGTAGTGGTAAGGAATGCGCCAGGCTTTACTCTGGAAGTAGATGCTTGGACCACCAAGTTGGGGTACTGGGTGAGTAAGCTGGTGTCCCCTGGTGCAGTCCGATGGCAGCAGGCAATTGTGCAATTCATAGGAGCCCCTGTGCAGTGTTTGGCCCAGGCCCTGAGGAGGATGTCTGTGAGCGCATCATTAATTGGGCGACTCCTGGATGAAGCACCTTCGTTACGACGTTCGTCTTGACAGCAACAGAGGGCAGCTGAAGGCCAAGGTAATTGCTGCCCTCCTCACCACCATAGCAAATGAGTCTCCCTACTCCTTAGACACTGTAGGACACTGTAGGAGGAGAGACCAAGCCAGTATCTGGGGAGTTGTCCAGTCCATTGGCATCCGCCAAATCCTCACACCAGTTGTCCTCAATGACATCTAAGGGATGGTATTAGTTAGGGTACAATCCCCCTCTAATTCATCCCCAAGTCCTGGCCCCTAGGAAGAGAGCTTAGGCTTTCACCTGGATCGAATGTCTCCAGTCATCGCCGGACTTAGGCAATGACAATCTGGCTCTGTGTCGGGGATGAGTATGGGGGCTGTGCTGCCGGTGGGTGTCAGCAATGGGGGCGGTGCTGCCGGTGGGTGTCGACAATGGGGCCGGCACTGGGGAAGGTAGACTGGTGCCGGTGGTGAACCTGCCAGCGGAAGGCTAGAAGGGCCCCCTCCTGAGTCCGGGGGCCCAGAGGCGCTCCAGCGGGGACACACCACCCACATATAAGGTGAATGGCCTCATAATTCTCAGAGTTGGGCGGGGGTTGCTCCAGCTCCTGGAAACTGAGGGAGGAGCAGAGAGGGCCCACGCGCAGGCTCAACCACTCTTGAATGCCGATGCTCACTCGGTCAGATGACTTGTGAGACTTGCCGAGTGCCTGGATGACTTTGAGCGTGACAACAATTGTTTGGAGTGGTGTCAAGACAGATCACGGGACCTTCCTCTTAACCAGGATAGAGACCGGGTGCATGGGGTGACAATCACCTACTGTATTGGCACAGTAGTCTCGCTCGAGGCACCAGAGGCCGATGAGGTGTGGGTCAGTCACTAACATTTGCCAGTGACAGGCGCCATAGGGCATTAAACCAGCCTTACCCACGGACATCCCTGCCACACCAGGGGACAATGTATAAAAAAATCCTCGAAAAAAGGGTGGTATAAAAATCAGACAAAAATTGACTGGAGGTAGCTTATTTCCAGATCTGTACTGACTGGCGCGGAAAGAAAAGAACTGATGTCAGCACACGGGGGTGGGCCTATATAAGCATCACGCACATCACTTCCGGCACAGACGTCACACCGAGCCCAACTACGCCATCTATTGGCATGCAGGAGTACTGCTCACAAAAGAAAAATCTGGAACCTGGTCTGTCACCCGGGGATAATACTAAAGGTAAGGAATCTGCAGGTAGAAGTCTCTATCACATATAAAGATCAGATAAAGGGACTTTGCAGAGTTTGTTTGGTAAAATGATTCCCATGTTCTTGATAACTTTTACATTGTTGTGATCAAAATATTTGAACTATTTACTTTCTGTAACAAAATGTGCATGTTAAAACTAAGACAAGTATGTAACAGTCCAGGAGCATTAGAAAGGCAAAAATAACCATGAACCACTTAACCTATCTTAAAAGAATAAATATCTAAGTGGCAAACTGATCATACATAGCAAACACAAGGAGATGATGGACGGAGCACTGAAACTTTTCAGACACTCACCCATAGTCACAAATCTGGGTTGAATCCATCATCGTTCTTTAGATCACTTCACCACCCAAGTTCAGACACAGCCATATGCAAATCAGTCTTGACCATGTTCCTCATGGGAACAGTACAGTCCGAAGTGCCAAGCCAGGTAGGTCTTCCCTGGACCAGAAACAAGCAAACTGATCATACATGTCTGAGAGGCATCAAGGTCTCCAAAGCCACCTTGTCTATCATCAGGGTTTCTCTGGAAAACTTCCCTTACTCTCTGGGGCTCAAGATGAAGATATATGACTATGTAATCTACCTTTAGTAAGTATTGTAGGCGTCAAACTGCCAAAACAATCCCCACTCATCCTGGGCACTGAACACCGATGTCAAGTCCAAAGCCACATATAGGCATTGTTACACACACAAGCATTAGACTAAAAAATCTTCTGCGATTAAAAATAAGATTTATCAGAAACAAGGGAGTTACTGTTCTGATAACACTGAATGCCCTACATCAAGCAGCAAGAATGACACAGACGGTAGCAATGGCAAAACATCTGCTCTGAATGTGCTGCTACACTGTTCTATGTCTCTAGAAAGGATTTGAAACTGGAATTTCATTCTACTACCATCTGAACAATTAATGACCTCTTCACTTAAACCTGGGAGATTAGTATTCTGCAGCAGATGTATCCTGACTTAAAAATCAAATACAACTCCCTCCCTCCTTTGCAGGACGGATGCCCAATGTCACCTGACTTTCCTTTTGGAGTGGATGAACAGAGCAGATTAGAGTCAATGAACATTTAGAGTGACAGAAATGGTACCAAAAATTTGTTGATTCCATTTTTTGAGGTGCCAGTGAAGGATACTGGCAAAAAGCACTTACTTGTGTAACAATATATCTGTAAGAGACATTGGTTAGTGATAGATTCCTTACCTTAGAATATCGCCAGGCGTCAGACTGGATCCGGTAAGTTTTTGTCAGCAGTACCCCTGCGTATCGGTAGGCATCGTCGTACGGCTCCGCGTACGCCGTTGGCGCCTTTGTCGCTGAGATAACATCGCTGGAGCTACTTAAACGCGCCCACGGACGTCAGTTCTGTACACGTCTTTCCACGCCAGGAACGCAGAGCCATGCAAGATACTGACCACTGGTGCATTGAAACTAGGGCCCTAAAAGCGATGACCTTAACCCTAGAAATCAGTTCGCAGAACGGGGAGGATGCATGGGGCGGTAAGGAATCTATCACTAACTAATGTCTCTTACAGATATATCGTTACACAAGTAAGTAACTTGTGCATCTGAAAGAGACACATTAGTGATAGATTCCTTACCTTTGAATATATACCCCAGCAATACCAACCCCGGTGGTGGGTCTGCGAACAAAGATCACACAAGAAAGTCACAGAGAACAGAACGGCCAACAAAGCTGTCTCTCCGGATTTGACTGTCAAGGCAATGCTTAGTAAAAGTGTGCAGCGAGGCCCACATGGCTGCCTGAGAGATGTCTTGCAGGGGGACACCGCGTCCCAATGCAGTAGTAGCTGCTGTCGCCCTGGTAGAAAGGGCACGCAACCGCACCGAAGGATCCTTTTTAGCCAGAGAATAACATGCTTTGATACACAAGACGACCCAGTGGGAGATAACCCTCTTGTGTACAGCCCAGCCTTTCTTGGCACCCACGTAGCCAACAAAAAGTTGGTCATCCACACGGAACTGTTGTGTGAGATTCAAATAGAATGAAAGCGCACGTTTTGGGTCCAGACGGTGGAGCCTCTCTTCCTCTCTGGAAGGAGGCGAAAAGAAAGTGGGCAAGGTGATAGTTTACCCAATGTGGAAGGCAGTGACAACCTTTGGCAAGAAGGAAGAACGAGTGCGAAGCATAACCTTGTCCGGATGAACCGACAGAAAAAGAGGCTTACAGGAAAGAGCCTGGAGCTCACTCACGCGCCTAGCGGAGGTGTTGGCAACCAGGAAAGCAGTCTTCAAAGTCAATAAACGAAGAGGACAGTTGTGAAGCGGCTCAAAAGGAGCGCACATCAGAAAAGTAAGAAGCAGATTCAAGTACCACTGAGGCATCAGAAACGGAATAGGAGAGAAAAGGTGAGTAATGCCTTTGAGAAATCTATTAACAACAGGGGACTTGAAAAGAGAGGGCTGATCAGGGAGCCTGGGAAAGGCCGGGATTGCAGAAAGGTAGCCCTTAATAGTATCCAGAGCAGAGCCCTGCCGGGCCAGAGACAGAAGGAACAAAAGGACCTCTGAAAGGGGATCCACAGCCTTTGCTGTGCACCATGCCACAAATGTGTTCAACCTGCAGGCGTTTACCGACTTAGTGGAGGGACGCTTGGCTGCCAGAATGACATCACAGACTTCAGGAGGCAAGTCAAAAGGAATCAACTGGCGCCACTCAATCTCCACGCATGTAGGTGGAGACTGGACAGGTTCAGATGGAGGACCGTCCCCTGCTGCTGCGACAGAAGATCCTCCCGGAGAGGCTGTCGGATCGGGTGATCCATGTTCATACGGAGTAGCTCGGGATACCAAACTCTTCGAGCCCAGTCCGGAGCCACAAGAATGACTTGGGCCCAGTCGCGCCTGATCTTCTTCAGTACTCTGGGTAGAAGTGGTATAGGCTTAAAGGCGTACAATAGACCGCAGCTCCACTCGCAACGAAAAGTGTCGCCGAGTGAGTGCCGCCTTGGAAATTCAAACGAGCAGAACAGCTGACATTTCGAGTTCTCTTCGGTGGCGAATATATCTAACCAAGGCTCTCCCGACTGTCAAAAAAGACCTTGCGCCACCTTCAAGTGAAGATGCCATTCGTGATCCATCAGGCACCGGCGGCTGAGTTCAGTCTGACAGGTTCCCCTGATGCTGTGCCCACTGGAACTTCAGGTCCCACTGCAGAGCCCACATATGCCATCTGGCACGGTTGGTGAGCAGGATGCAGGAGGCCATGAGGTCCAGCAGCCTCAAAGTCGTCTTGACCCAAACCGAGGACAAGGACTGAAAGATCGGAATCATAGCCCGGATGTCCCGGACTCGCTGTTCGGGAGGATAAACCCAAAACTGCACCGTGTCCAGAACCGCCCGATGAAGAGGCGCTTCTGAGAGGGTACCAGGTGCCACTTCGGCATGTTGATGGAGAACCCCAGAAAATGCAGGAAGTCGGCAGTAGTCTGGAGGTGGGAGACGACTGTTTGGGGCGAGCCTGCCTTCAACAACCAGTCGTCGAGATAGGGGAAGACTGAAACACCTGATCTGCGCAGATGAGCTGCGACCACCGCCATCACTTTCGTGAACACCCGAGGGGCGCTTGTAAGGCCAAAGGGGAGCACAATGAACTAAAAATGCTCCTGCCCTACCATGAATCGCAGGTAACGCCGGTGGGCCGGCAGGACGTGAATATGAAAATAAGCGTCCTGCAGGTCCAACGCTACCATCCAGTTTTGCGGGTCGAGGGCAGACAAGACCTGAGCAAGCATGAGCATCTTGAACTTCTCCTTCCGGAGTAAGCGATTGACGTTCTGAAGGTCTAAGATAGGACGCAGGCCTTTGTCCTTCTTTGGAACCACAACCTACTTCTGGTGTCAGAACGCGCTCGATGGCCTCTTTGGCCAAGAGGGCCACAACTTCCTGCTGGAGAAGTGCCAAGTGATCCCCGACATGCGGTGATATTGAGATGGCATGGCTGGGGGTGTAGTCTCGAAGGGGAGGGAGTAGCCCCTTCGGACAATCTGCAAAACCCACCTGTCTGATGTGATGGTGCGCCAGTGGTGGAGGTGATGGCGAATCCTGCCACCCACTGGCGTCTGGTAAGCCTGAAACACTGGACTAGGAAGGTTTGGAGGCAGTGGCAGCAGGGGAGGTGGTGGACTGACCTGCACGCTGGCCCCGTGACCCACTCTGCAGGTCCCACATCCGCGGCTGTGCTTGGACTGTTGCTGCGCAGGCTTGTTGCTTTGAAACAAACGTGATTTGGCCCCCTTCCTTGGCAACGAAAGGAGCGAAAAGCAGAAGCGGAAGGAGTGCGTGTGGCCGAAAGGCCTAAGGACTTGGCTGTAGCCCGGGAGTCCTTAAAAAGTTCCAACACACAATCTGCCTTATCGCCGAACAGGCGAGTGCCATCAAAGGGCATGTCCATCAATGTATTCTGGACATCCCCAGAAAGGCCAGTGGTCCTCAGACACGTAACGCCACTGTCATGGAAATCGCCCTGCCCAGCAAGTCGGCAGTGTCAAGACCACAACGGATGGTTAACTTGGCTGCGTCTCTCACCTCAGCAATAGCTTGGGAGAGTATGGTCCGAGGCTCCACTGGACACTGAGGCAGCACTTGGGCATCTGTATCCCACACAGAATGGGAATAACTGCCCAAGAGGCATGCAGTGTTCACAGACCACAGTCCCGAACTGGCAGAAGAAAAAATCTTCTTCCCAAACTGCTCGAGTTTCTTGGATTACCTGTCCGGAGGTGCGGAAGGGAACGCACTCTGAGACGCAGAGTCTTGGACAACCAAGCTATCGGGGTAGGGTGTTGGGAGAGGAAAACGGGGTCCCCCGGGGCCAGGCAATGACATCCGGCCACGTTCTCGTCCACAGGAGCCCCTGTGTTAGGTCTGGACCAGGTGCCCAGAAGAACATCTGAGAGTGCATCATTAAAGGGCAGCAGCGGCTCCGTAGAAGAAGACGCGGGCTGAAGCACCTCTGTCAAGAGATTAGTCCTGACGGCCATGGTAGGGAGCTCGAGGTGGAAAGCCTCGGCTGCCCTACGCAACACCATAGAGTATGAACCACCCTCCTCCGTAGCCACGGTAGAAGGAGACAGTGCGCCAGGTTCTGGAGCATAATCCTGGTCACCTGCATCCCCCGGATCCTCATCCCAGTCCGGGTCTAGCTCGCATTGAGCTGCGAAAGGGTCCGCAGACCCCTCCCAGTCCTCCCCGCCCTCCATAGCCTGCCGAACAGGTGGAACATATGGAGGTGGGTGGACAAAGGGAAAGAAATTCCCAAACGGCGTCGTAATCAGCGAACGGACACCCTTCCAGCACCACATCGGGGAGGAGGCCGGGGAAGGCGTCGGCCAGGTCTGCGGCCGACGGCGGCGCCGTCGATGGAGGTCGTACAGGGCCAAACGACATGGACACGCATCCATGCATGGATCCATGGGGGTCTCTTGGGGTCGAGACCGGAATCGTCGACGACGTCGGGGCCGGAGCGGGCGATGTTAAAGACCGAGGTCCCCCAACCAGGCCCGCACGGCCCGGATGCGCACCAGCAGGGCCGGACGGTCCGAAGACATGTGACATGGTTGACAGGAACTCCTGCTGCTGAGCCGGAGACGCTGATGGACCCAGAAAGGGCGGGTAGGCCATCGGCAACTGCGGAGGCTCCACCGGAGCCGCAGGGGCGGTGCCACCTGCACCCTCAGGCGCGACCGGCTAGAGGAAGGCGAAGAGCGACGGCGCTTCGACTTCTTGTGTTTCGCATCACCTGATTCCGAATGGAAAGACTTTGAATGGTGGTGATGGCTCCACGGCCGAACCCTTGACCTCCCATGGGACCGGGAACGACGCGGAGCCGACTCCCAGTACTCTTGCCACTTTCAGGACCGCTCCCGCAAAGTTTTCGGAGCCATGGCCCGGCAGTGGGGGCACGACTCGGAGTCCTGTTCGCGCCCCAGACAGTAGAGACACTCACGGTGCGGGTCCGTAACTGACATCGTGAGGGGACAGGCCGCACAAGACTTAAAACTGAGCATCCCTATGGACCTGGAGTATAAGTACTCAAAAAAAAAAAAAGAGACAAAAGTCCCAAAAAACTCAGTCAAAAAGTGACTGGGGGTACGGCTCTCTCCGGATCTGCACATGCTGGCGCGGAAAAAGAAAGAACTGACATCCGTGCACATAGGCACGTCTAAGTGGCTCCAGCGACGTCATCTCGGCGACTACGACGCAAACGACGTACGTGGGCCGTACAACAACGCATACCGACGCGTAGGGGTACTGCTGACGAAAACTTTACGGATCCAGTCTGATGCCTGGGGATATTCTAAGGTAAAGAATCTATCACTAACGTGTCTCTTTCAGATAAGGCAGTTAGATTGGTAAATGTTCTAAACATTTAGGTGTCATCTGAGCAGGAGTCTGTACTGACAAAGACCAATGATAAACAAGCATATTTACCATTTTTACCAATTCCCCTATTTAATCAACTAATGAAGGAAAGTGAGAAATGCTGGGTTGTTTTGAAATTTCTCTCAGAATGATTCCAACACACAAATTAATTGCATAACAAGAAAGATAGTGGACTAGGCAATGCAGAAGGCAGCACTGAGAATGAACTAGATGACTAACCTGGTGCAGACTGTCCAGTAATCCATGAGCAGACACAAAGTAAGAGAACCCAACTTAATTGGAGATGAGAAATAGAAACTAAACATACTAAATCTCAAAATAAAGGTCAGATGCCCCAAATAATGAATTTTAAACTTCAGGCTCATAAGTGGAAAAGAATATTCAGAGTGCTTCCATCAGGCAAATAATACAGAGGACACACTTACGCATCAAACAGCAAGTCACAATAAAGCTGGCACAATGAGAGCAGAATGAGACTAAAAGGATCTTTTGCTCCTAGTCGTTCACACTATAAATGCAAAGGTGCTGCAAGTACCTTAGTTCAAGTACCTTGATAGCACATATTTAGGTCATGGAGGTTTGCCAATGTTGTGATCCTTTCCCACTTCTTATAATCTTTAAGACTGATGGGTTCAAAGCAGCATTTAGTAAAACCTATCAAAAATGCAATAGCTTAACAAAAAACGTATGAACTAATGGGACACATGCATCAAAGGAAATTGCATTCGCAAATGGTGCGAATCGCAAAATTCGGCCGTTTGCGAATGCAATTCCCATTTCTGGGATGCATTAACATTTTTGTAATTTTCGCAATTTAAGAAATAGCAAAATTGTGATTTCTTAAATTGCGATTGCATTTAAGGAATCTCAAATTGAGATTCCTTAAATGCAATGCATCAAACTCTAAAAATTTGCGAATTCACAAATAAGGGGAGCAAATTACCATGAAGTTGACCTTCATGGTAATTTGCGAAAACTTTGAAAAATGCACTTTAGTGCATTTTACAAAGTTCCATTTTACACACACACACATGCCCTTGGGGCATGTGAGTGTGCAAAATGTACTTCTAAGCAGATTTCAGGGGTGCAACAGGGTGTCCATTGGACACCCCTGCACCCTTGAAATTGCATTCTTAATTTGCGAATTTCTAATGGTGACTTGCAAATTAAGAATGTCTTTCCATTCATTCCTATGGGCCTCTAGGCCCATAGGAATGGATGGGGAGGTATTCCTTAATTGCGATTCTCAATTAGAGAATCGTAATTAAGGAATTTTAAGAAATCGCTATTTTTATAGCGATTTCTTGATGCACTGCAGTTCCTTAATTGCGATTCCTTATTTTTCGCAATTAAGGAATCGCAAAATGCAATATTGATGCATGTGCCCCTAAGATTCTAATGTCTCAAGTCTTTTAAAGCTCGGAATATGCATGAAGAGCTTAAGTTGATGCTACGTTTAGAGACAATCATATTTGATGCAGCCATCTTCAGAGTGTACAGAAGCAGATTGTATCCAATCTGGACTACTGAAACGTTCAGACTCCTGGCCTAAAATGTGTGCACAATTCAGGTTAAATGCTGGAAGAATATTTTATATCAATAGGTTACTGTTAGAGAATGACCAAAACCCTGTACACGGTTAAGATACAAAACAAGCACATAGTGACTAAATTATTAACAGCGGTGAACTTACCAGAGTCAAGCTCCACATTTAACATAGAAGACACAAAATTAGATGGAAACAATCCTATTCCCCTTTGATTTTCTCCCTTCCACCAATTGCTGTCACTAAGGAGAGGATAAATAAAAAAAATCTGCTTTAGAATAATGGCAGTCACAGTTCAATATTTAAATGATCAGCTGCTCTTAGTCAAAGGGCATTTACATAAAGAAGGTAACCCCCAAATGATTTGGCATCATGAAAAGCATTTTCAGGTTCCAACCAACAACTTATCAAGAGGTGAGTGATGAAAAGCTTAATTATTTAAATCTATTCAAACCATTACTAGGGTTAATTTTTTGATGAAAACGTTTAATATATCATAGCCACTATTTTTCTGCTCAATTACTTGGTTTAAATAGAATTGTCTACAAGTAGTGATGGGATACAAACGTGCCTGCCTGTATCAATTGTTCAGACCCCAAGTAATTCTTATTCAAATGGTGAGAATATCTAAATGATTCCCCCATTTCTAGGGCAGTTAACTTTTTTCCACCTTTTGGGGATTCGAGGATGCTGGGCAGGAATATATGTTAAGATCGGTTCTACATGGGCAGCAGAACTACATTTAAAAAAGTGGAAGTGAAGCAGAAAAACAAGTCAAACCAGTTTATATTGGAATACCAGATGAATTCTAAAAAACATTCATATGAAAATGGCAAATAAAATCAAAGAGGTTTGAGATTTGCAGCAGAAGTAAATGTTCTAATAAAGAGGGAACTCCAAGCAAAGCATACTTGTGAGAATGTAATTATGTCTATATGTAAACAGAGTGTAATTCAAATTTGGGTGGTCTTTCCAAGCCATCATGAAAAGAAGAATTCTAAAATACCAAGTTTGACCAGGCATCCAGATTAGAATAAATGGCTATCCTTCAAAACCAAAACCAGTGTCCAAGAATCTGGGCTCTTAATTAAGGGAAATATTAAGAGCATCCTCTGGTCTACCAAACTCCTTCATATCTTCAAACATTCAATAGGACAACCAGAAAGTAAAATGTGTTTCTTAGACACAGGAGATCACAACTAAAACTTTAAAACTTAGCTGCTTCTGTACAAGTAGGTGATTTCTGCTGCACACAGAGAATTAGCATCTTTGCTAGAAACATTCAGAGATATTGTTCAGTTGTAAAAAGGTTATCTGACCTTCTTGGTCTTTCCCCTCAAATCTCCCTGCTTCAAATACTAAGGCAAATGCTTCTTACCAGTATGCATCTGTTCTTGGCATGTAGGGCTGCTGACATTCATACCTTAGCATAGATCACCGCCTAGTGTTGGGTCCGGAAGTTTGCACCTTGTTGTCCTGGAAGAGTCTTCGAAGTATCACGAGATAGGGGACTCCTCCCCTAGACTACAGTGCGCATGGGCATCTTCTCCATCTTCAGATTGTTTTTCGCCATTGTGGCAAAGATGGAGTATAGGAAAGTAAGAGATGACCATGTAAATGTATGTAAGGCAGATAACCATGCAGCTGTGACAGGCACCGGGGAGGAGGGTGGGTATATGAATGTCAGCAGCCCTACATGCCAAGAACAGATGCATACTGGTAAGTAGCATTTGCCGTTCGAGGCATGTGGGCTGCTGAATTCATATCTTAGCACAGACTGTATAGCAGTTTCTCATCTAGCGGTGGTCGCCTGTATCAGCTGCAGTGGTTTGAAAAAGAGTTTTAAGGACAGCCTGGCCCACAGCAGCTTGTTGCTTAGCTTGCACGTCAACACAGTAGTGTTTGGTGAAAGTGTGTATGGTAGAACATGTAGCTGCCCTACATTTGTCTTCTAAGGGAATATTTCATAGGAAAGCCATGGATGTCCCCATTTTACGCGGAGTGTGCTTTTGGGGGAACTGTTAAAGTGCGCTTTGCCTTTGGATAGCATATTTGAAAGCATTTTACTATCCATCTGGCTATTCCAGCTTTGGGAATGGGATTACCCTTAGGTTGTGGTGAAAAAGCGACAAATAGTTGCTTTGTCTTTCTGAATGATTTTGTTCTGTCAACGTAATATAACAGAGCTCTTTTAACGTCTCGTGTGTGAAGAGCTCTTTCAGCCACGGATTGCGGGCTTTGAAAGAAAACTGGCAATTCTATGGACTGATTGATGTGGAAAGTGGATATAAATTTTGGCATAAATTTAGGGTTTGTACGAAGCACTACTTTATTGTGGTGTATTTGCAAGAAAGGTTCCTGAATGGTTAGTGCCTGTAGCTCACTCACTCGCCTGAGGGAGGTAATAGCAATTAAAAATGCAACCTTCCATGTTAAGAATTGTAGTTCACATGAATTAAGTGGTTCAAAGGGGGGTCCCATGAGTCTGGTAAGTACTATGTTTAAGTTCCAGACTGGAGAAGGTGGATACTTTGGAGGGATAATTCTTTTAAGTCCCTCCATAAAAGCTTTGATTGATGGGATTCTGAATAGGGACACATGTTGTCTGTTTTGAAGATATGCTGCTATAGCAGCAAGGTGTAGCCTTATGGATGAGTATGCTAGATTACATCTTTGAAGATGTAGCAGGTAACATATTAAGTTTTGGATGGAGGCATCCAATGGATTGATTTGGTTATTATTACAATAAATAACAAATCTTTTCCATTTAGCTGCGTAGCATGCTCTGGTAGTTAGGGACACCTTGCTTCCTTGATAATGTTCATACAGTCTGGAGGCAAGTTAAGATATCCGAACTCTAAGACTTAAGGAGCCAGATCGCTAGGTTCATCTGATTGGGATCTGGGTGCCTGATTTCTCCATGGTTCTGTGTTAGCAGTTGTGGCGAGAGGCGCAGTCTTTGATGAGGAACCACTGAGCGTTCTAGGAGCGTTGTGTACCATGGCTGTCTTGCCCATGTGGGAGCAACCAGGATCATTATGAGTGACTGTTGCCTTAGTTGGCGTGCCACTAATGGAATCATTGGTGTTGGTGGAAAAGCGTACGCAAATCTGCCTGACCGACCAGTTCATTCATATCGCATTGCCTTATGACAATGGGTGTGGGAACCTGGCGGCAAAGGACAGGCATTTTGAGTTTTCTTTTGTGGCAAACAGATCTATGTCTGGATGTCCCCACTTTTGGAAGAATGGTTGGAGAACTTGAGGATGAATCTCCCATTCGCGTACTTGCTGATTGTGTCAGCTTAGTAGGTCTGCTATCTGGTTGTCTATCCCTGGGAGGTGTTCTGCCTGGAGATAAATGTTTTGTGGAATTGCCCACTTCCATATGCTCTGTGCTAGGTGAGACAGTTGTAGAGAGTGTGTCCCCCTCCTGTTTTTGGATGTAGTACATGGCTGTCATGTTGTCCGTCCGGATTAACACAGCCTTGCTGCGTAAGTATTTCTGAAAGGCTCTCATTGCTAGGAATACTGCTAGTAACTCTAAGTGGTTTATAGGTAGTGTATTTTATTTGACTGTCCAGAGACCTTGGACTGTATATTCAAGGAGATGGGCTCCCCAACCTGTCAGTGATGCGTCCGCTGTTAGTACTACCTGTGGAACCGGCTCTTGGAACAGTCGCCCCTTGGAAAGGTTTTGTGGGTTCCACCACTGCAGAGAGCGGTAAGTGCGACTGTTTACCAACACTAGGTCTTTTAGTTGTCCTTGAGCTTGGTTCCACTGACGTGCTAGGCATTCCTGTAAGGGGCGCATTTGAAGCAGAGTATGAGGGACGATGAATATGAAGGAGGCCATCATGCCTATAAGCTGCATGAACACTCGAGCTGTTAGGGAGTGTTGTGGCTGAAATTTTTGAATGAGAGATTGTATGTTGGCTATCCTGGTTGGATTTGGATATGCTTTTGCTACGGAGGTGTCCATCCTTGCTCCCAGATATTGCTGTAGGTGGGAGGGTTGCAGATGAGATTTGGGTAATTTATTGAAAATCCTAGACTGTACAGTAGCTTGATTGTCTGTGAGGTATGGCTGGCACACTGTGCGTATGAGTTGGCTCTTATGAGCTAATCGTCGAAGTAGGGGAACACATGGATGTGTTGCCTTCTGAGGTGTGCTGCTACTACTGCTAGGCACTTTGTAAAAACCCTTGGTGCTGTAGTTACCCTGAAGGGGAGAACTTTGAATTGATAGTGCTGACCCTCTATTTAGAACCTGAGGTATCTCCTGTGATCTGGATGTATGCGGATGTGAAAGTATGCATCCTTGAGGTCTAATGTGGCGAGGAAGTCGCCTTGCTGGAGTGGTGGGAGTACCTGTTGTAGAGTGATCATATGGAAATGATCTGAGAGTATGTATTGGTTCAAAGGTCTGAGGTCTAATATTGGTCTGAGTGAGCAGTCTTTTTTGGGAATGAGGAAGTATAGAGAGCATACCCCTGTCTCTTGATGTTGTAATGGGACTGGCTCTGTGGAACCTTTTTCTAGCATAGATAGCACCTCCTGTTGTAACAGCATGATGTTTTCTTTGGACATTGGACGGTGTTTGGGTGGTATGTTGGGTGGAGTAGAAGTGAGTTCCAGGCAGTAACCATACTGGATCATTTGTCTCACCCACCTGTCTGTAGTGATAGCGTTCCAGACTGGTAGGAATTGTGTTATTCTGCCTCCGACTGGTGTTAAGTGGTCTGGAGGGAGTGTGAAAAAGTCACTGTTTGGTGGCGGTGGAGGCTCAGGTGTTATTATTACCACGTTCTCTGCCTTTGTTGTTGTTCCCTCTATAACCTCCTCTATTGGAGCATCTATTTTATTTATTTATTTATCGATTTGTTGAGCGTGGTTGCTGCCCAGGGGCGTCCAAGCGCTGAGTTTAAGCAGAGAAGTGACGGAGCAGGGAGGTAAGGATTAGAGGGGTTTGGCGAATAGTGCTGTTTTCAACTTTTTACGGAATGAGAGCAGGTCGGGTGTGGACCGAAGAGCGAGGGGGAGGGCATTCCAAAGCTTGGCGGCGTTCAGCGAGAACAGCCTACCCCCGGACCTGGCTCTCTTCACTCTGGGAACAACTGCCAGAAAAGCATCCATAGACCGGAGGTTCCTATTAGGGTGGTAGGGGGGTGACAAGGCTGTTGTTAATTGCTGATCCGGTCTTCCAAAAGGCCCGATGCGTAATGCACAGTGCCTTGAATGCCACTCTTTGCCTAACTGGCAACCAGTGCAGGCTTTTCAGTCCAAGTCTGGCTGACTGGGTTCGTGGAATCTGGAGTATGGTACGTGCAGCGCAGTTTTGTACCACCTGCAGCTTCCGAAGGGTCATCTCTGGTGCTCCTAGGTAGAGAGCATTGTTTGAGTCCAAACGGGACTGGATGAGGCCCTGTACCGCCACCTTTTTGGCGTCTAGGGGCAAAAGTGGAAGGACCTTCCTCAGCGTTCTAAGTAGGCCAAAACAAGTGGCGGACAGCTTGGTGGTCTGAGTGGAGAAAGAGAGCTTGTTGTCTAGCCATACTCCCAGGCTCTTAACACTGTCCTTGGGTGTAGGGGGTACACCTAGACCACCGGGCCACAGGGAGGTAAAGGGTACTGGTGAAGCTGGGCCAAGGAGCATGAGCTCTGTTTTTCCTCCGTTCAGTTTGAGGGAGGAATTGGTCATCCACTCCCTCACGTTCTCCAAACAATTCAACAGGCCGGTCGAGGATTGCCTGTTGTTCTCTTGGGCCAATGAAACCACTAGCTGGGTATCGTCGGCGTACGACACGATTTTAATGCCGTACGGTTCGACTACCCCAGCCAGAGGTTTCATGTATACGTTGAATAATACAGGGCTCAGAGACGAGCCCTGCGGTACTCCACAGCTGAGAGGCCTGCTGGTAGATGTTGTGTCGCCATCAAAGATCTGAAAAGATCTATCAGCTAGGAAGGAGCTGAACCACCTTAATGCATCTCCCGAGATTCCGATGTTCTGGAGACGGTTCAGCAGAGTGGCATGGCTGACCGTATCGAAGGCAGCACTTAGATCAAGGAGGATCACTGCCACTGATCCTCCCTGATCCAGTATCCTTCGAGATTCTTCGGTGACTGCTAATAAGGCGGTTTCAGTCCCATGTTTTGGCCTGAAGCCTGTTTGGGACGTATGTAATAGGGAGTGATTCTCCAGAAACTGGACCAACAGGGCATTTATGTATTTCTCCAGCACCTTGCCAGCCCACGGAAGGAGTGAGATGGGGCGATAGTTAGAGTGGTCATCAGGGTCTAGGTTGGTTTTTTTTAGGAGCGCCCGTACCATGGCTTGCTTCCAAGCAATGGGGACTGTGCATGTAGATAAGGACAGGTTTAGCAGTTCCAGGATTACAGGGAGGGTGGCTTCGCCTGCCTGCATCAAGATTTCCGGAGGAGCTGGGTCGCGTGGGGAGCCCGACTTGACTTGGCGTGCCACTTTGTCTAAGGTGTCAAGGTCTAGGAGGGGGAAATGATCAAGAGTAGGCTCAGGAGTAGGCTGGCCTGGGGGGGGGGGGGAAGTTTTCCAGGTGGAATGAGTCGGGTGCCTCATGGTTTGAGGCCGTGGCTGGAAAGGTGGAGTATATGTTTAACACCTTATTGTGGAAGAATTCCGCCAGTTCATTGCATTGCTCTTGAGTCTTGATCGGATGGGAAACAGTAACGACACTAGTGCATTGTTTTATTATGTTAAAAATTTCCTTGGGATTTGATTTGGCTTCCAAGATTTTGTCGGAGTAGTAGGTAGTCTGGGCTGCCCTGACCCCTTCTTTGTAAGCTTTGATCGCCTCTCTGTAGGATGCCTTTTTTTCTGGGAGAAAGTCTAAGCGCCAGGCTCTCTCTCGTTGCCTGCAAAGGCGTTTTAGCTCTCTTAGCGAGTCAGAGAACCAGGGAGCTGATTTCTGCACTCGCTTTGAGGACAATCTGCGAAGAGGGAGGAGTGAATCCAAGGATTTCGTGATCCAGCTTACATAGTTCCCATATGCCGCGTTGGGGTCTGGGCAGGGTGGCGGACGGGTGGAGTCTAGATCACGTCTCCAGGGTTCCACGGGGAGTTTTGACCAATTTCTCCTAATTGTAGTTTGAGGGGGTAGTTGGGGACCTTTATGGGTGACCCAGGTAAACGGGACCAGAAAATGGTCTGACCATGGAAGGGGGGTGGGTTGGTCAGCAATTAGATCCGAGCAATTGCTAAAGATAGGGTCCAGAAGGTTGCCTTTTTCATGGGTCGGGGCTGTGACCAACTGGACCAGTTGAAGGGCTCCAAGGTCGTCTGTTAACTCCTTAGCAGTGTTGTCTGACGGTGAATTGAAATGGAGATTGAGGTCTCCCAACACCGTGTAATTGGCCGCCGATAGAATTCTTTTTGCTATGATCTCTGGGAGAGATCTAAGGAATAGTTTTGCAGACTCGGGGGGACGATAAATCAACGTGCCGGAGAAGGAGTTGTTTGCGTTGAACTCTATGCAGAATTCCAGACTCTCGCAGCCAGGGATAGTATCTGCTGTAGTACGGCAGTGGTACTGGTCCTTTGTAATGATGGCCAAACCACCCCCTCTCCCTTCCGGTCTGTCGAGTCTGAGGATGTGGTAGCCAGCTGGTAAGGCTGCGACTATGTCAGGCTCCGATTGAGCCGTGAGCCACGTTTCTGTTAAGAAGAGCACATCTGGCTTGTGCTCCTCGAGCAGCATGGCAATTTGTGTGCAGTGCTTTGGCAGTGATCGGCAGTTTAGTGCGTACATGCTGTATTTCTGTGCTGGGGCCAATGGAGTGTTCCGAAAGGAATGTTTGCAGTCCGGGCAGCGGGGGGGAAGCTCTGTAGGAGCAAATGTATGTGTACACTGTGCAACAGCTGTTCTTCCAATGCTGTATAAGGCTGTCGAGCTATATGTCCTGCCCTGGGAAGTGGGAGAACCAGGGTTGATGGCCCCTGGTCCCGTCTGGTCGCGGACGGGCTCAGACGGGCTTGCCTTTGGCGCGCCTTCGGCGCACCGCCGGCGCACCCGCTGCGCCCGTCCGCTGCGCCTCCGGAACCAGCACATCCTATATGACGGTGTAAGGGGGCGTGGCCTATTTCAGTGGGCGTGGCCCTGGTGTCCCGGCGATTCGCCTGCCACCCGCTGCAGCGCCTGACTCGGCTGCGCGGGGAGGGAGTCACGTGGGGAGCCAAGAGGTAGACTGAATTCAATATTTAAAAACACAGTATCACAACAATTTTAAAAGTATTCTTTAAAATCCTGCTCTCGGCTTTCCGCCTCAAGAGCTCTACTTACAACAAGCGGCTGGCGGGAAGGGCGCGCTTTTGTAGTGGAAGGGGGCGTGGCCTATTTCAGTGGGCGTGGCCCTGGTGTCCCGGCGATTCGCCTGCCACCCGCTGCAGCGCCTGACTTGGCTGAGCGGGGATGGAGTTACGTGGGGAGCCAAGAGGTAGACTGAATTCAATATTTAAAAACACAGTATCACAACAATTTTAAAAGTATTCTTTAAAATCCTGCTCTCGGCTTTCCGCCTCAAGAGCTCTACTTACAACAAGCGGCTGGCGGGAAGGGCGCGCTTTTGTAGTGGAAGGGGGCGTGGCCTATTTCAGTGGGCGTGGCCCTGGTGTCCCGGCGATTCGTCTGCCACCCGCTGCAGCGCCTGACTCGGCTGCGCGGGGAGGGAGTCACGTGGGGAGCCAAGAGGTAGACTGAATTCAATATTTAAAAACACAGTATCACAACAATTTTAAAAGTATTCTTTAAAATCCTGCTCTCGGCTTTCCGCCTCAAGAGCTCTACTTACAACAAGCGGCTGGCGGGAAGGGCGCGCTCTTGAGGTGGAAGGGGGCGTGGCCTATTTCAGTGGGCGTGGCCCTGGTGTCCCGGCGATTCGCCTGCCACCCGCTGCAGCGCCTGACTCGGCTGCGCGGGGAGGGAGTCACGTGGGGAGCCAAGAGGTAGACTGAATTCAATATTTAAAACCACAGTATCACAACAATTTTAAAAGTATTCTTTAAAATCCTGCTCTCGGCTTTCCGCCTCAAGAGCTCTACTTACAACAAGCGGCTGGCGGGAAGGGCGCGCTTTTGTAGTGGAAGGGGGCGTGGCCTATTTCAGTGGGCGTGGCCCTGGTGTCCCGGCGATTCGCCTGCCACCCGCTGCAGCGCCTGACTCGGCTGCGCGGGGAGGGAGTCACGTGGGGAGCCAAGAGGTAGACTGAATTCAATATTTAAAAACACAGTATCACAACAATTTTAAAAGTATTCTTTAAAATCCTGCTCTCGGCTTTCCGCCTCAAGAGCTCTACTTACAACAAGCGGCTGGCGGGAAGGGCGCGCTTTTGTAGTGGAAGGGGGTGTGGCCTATTTCAGTGGGCGTGGCCCTGGTGTCCCGGCGATTCGCCTGCCACCCGCTGCAGCGCCTGACTCGGCTGCGCGGGGAGGGAGTCACGTGGGGAGCCAAGAGGTAGACTGAATTCAATATTTAAAAACACAGTATCACAACAATTTTAAAAGTATTCTTTAAAATCCTGCTCTCGGCTTTCCGCCTCAAGAGCTCTACTTACAACTATGAAAGGTGCCTTGTGTAGTGCTTTTGAATAATGAAGAAGCTTGGGATGTGTTGCCTCTGCCTGAGCCTCGAAAGGAGGAGCGACGAAAAGAGCTCCTAGATTGTTGAAATTGAAGTGCACCCATGGACTTAGTGGTGTCAGTATCTTTTTTCATCTTTTCTAACATGGTATCAACCGCAGGGCCAAATATGAAATCCTGATTAATAGGTTGATTGACTATGGTAGAATGCACTTCATTTTTAAATCCTGAAATGCGGAGCCAGGCATGCCGGCTTAGCAATAGACTAGTGTTGACAGACCTAGCGGCTGTATCAGCTACATCAAGGGCGCATTTTATGGATGCGTTAGTGATGAATTTCCCTTCTTGTATTAGGTCGTTTGCTTTTGATGTATAGGGTTCTGCTAGGTGTTGTAATAATCCCTCCAGTTGGTCATAGCGTGCTAGGAGAGCTTGGGTATTGGCAATCCTCCAGGTGTTTGCTGCCTGAGAGGCCACTCTTTTCCCTGATGCTTCCAAAATTTTTGACTCCTTGTCAGGAGGGGGGGCATCACCTGTTTGTGAATTAGCTCTTTTCCTAGCGTTAGATACAACTAGGGAGTCTAGTGGTAGGTGAGATCTGATATAAGATGGGTCTGTAGGGGCCGGTTTGGATTTTTTCTCAATTCTTGGATTGAGGACATGTGCTCTGGCTGGGTCTTTAAAGATGTCTGGTGCGTGCTTTAGTACTCCTTTTAGCATAGGTAGTACACGTACACTCTTCTCTGATGTTGGGAAGGTGTTAAATAGAAAGTCCTCCTCTATAGGGTCAGTGTGCATGTGTACGCCATGATACTGAGCTGCTCTGTCCACTAGTTGGTTAAAAGCGACAGTGTTGTCAGTAGGAGATGGCTTTGTGGGGTATGGAGAGGGATCGGGTATGGGTTGTGTATAATCTGTGTCATCAGGATCATTATGGTCACTCCATGTGTCATCTGGGTTTCCTTGATCGTCAGGTTCTATAAAATCATCCTGAGGATCTCACCCATGTCTTCTTCCTCATCATAATCTCTAGGTGGAGGAGAATATGGAACATAAGGCATGTTAGGAGTGAAAGGAGGAGGTGTGAAAGGTCTTGAAGGGGATTTGCCAAAGTCCTTTTTCTTAGGAGGAACTGGAGAAGGGGCTTCAGTGTCCAGTCTTCTTTTGTTTTTATTGTAGACTGTTATATGTCCTGTATCAGGGTCTATATACAGTCTTTGTTGTTCTGGGTACACTGGATTTGGATGAAAAAGGTCTTCCTCTAGTGTCCGTTGCTTCGACGCCCAAAATTTGTATGATGGGCAGCCTTCTTCGGCTCGGCGGCCTTCTTCGGCTCGACAGCCTTCTTCGGCTCGACAGCCTTCTTCGGCTCGACAGCCTTCTTCGGCTCGACAGCCTTCTTCGGCTCGACAGCCTTCTTCGGCTCGACAGCCTTCTTCGGGTCGACAGCCTTCTTCGGGTCGACAGCCTTCTTCGGGTCGACAGCCTTCTTCGGGTCGACAGCCTTCTTCGGGTCGACAGCCTTCTTCGGGTCGACAGCCTTCTTCGGGTCGACAGCCTTCTTCGGGTCGACAGCCTTCTTCGGGTCGACAGCCTTCTTCGGGTCGACAGCCTTCTTCGGGTCGACGGCCTTCTTCGGGTCGACGGCCTTCTTCGGGTCGACGGCCTTCTTCGGGTCGACGGCCTTCTTCGGGTCGACGGCCTTCTTCGGGTCGACGGCCTTCTTCGGGTCGACGGCCTTCTTGGGATCGACGGCAGTCTTTGGATAGACTGCCTTCTTGGGGTCGAAGCCCTTTTCCAGATAGACGACCTTCTTGGGATCGACGGTCTTTTTCGGATCTGTGACTTTCTTAGGGTCGACGGCCTTCTTCGGGTCGACGGCCTTCTTGGGATCGACGGCAGTCTTTGGATAGACTACCTTCTTGGGGTCGAAGCCCTTTTCCAGATAGACGACCTTCTTGGGATCTACGGTCTTTTTCGGATCTGTGACTTTCTTAGGGTCGACGGCCTTCTTCGGATCGACTTCGGATCGACGACCTTCTTGGTGTCAACGGGCGTTTATGGGTCCACAGCCTTTTTATGGTTGATGACTTTTTTGGGTTGAGCATCTTTGTTCGATGCTGAGGCCACTTTGGGAACAGTTTTGCTTGTTCCCGGGGTACCGGAAGGCTTGGGTGTTGGCTTCGAAGCCGTGCCGGAAGGCGGGGCTTCTGAAGCGGTGTTTCGGTTGTGGCTAAGGCTTTTAGGCGATGCTTTGACCGAAGCCTTGTGTGGAGGTGGAGGCGGGGTAGGGGCTTTGGTACTCACGGTTTGCCCCGGTGTGATCTGGTCATCGGAGTCCGATTGGTCTTCTAAGGTGACTATTTCCAGATCTTCTGAGCCCTCTGCCGCGGGGAGTTCATGGTCGTCGTCGAAAATGTTTTCAGGTTATGGTGCCTGCCGCTGCATCTCTTGTCAAGCAGCTCTTCGGTTCCAGATAGTTTTCTTTGACCGGAACAGAGCACAAGCTGAACAGTGTTCTTCGGTGTGCTCGGGAGATAGGCACCTGTTGCATACTCTATGCTGGTCACTGTGGAAATTTGGATGCACACTCTGGGCATTTTTTAAACGGGGTCCTTTCCATTAGCAGGAGGCCCACGTGGGTCGAAAAGGCCCAACGGCCCGCGTCGACGACCGGATATAAGTGGAAGTGTTGTGGAGTCGAGGGATACCGAGCGGAAACAATACCGTCGAATGTAGAAGATTTTGGCCTTAGAAAGTTGGAAAACTTCGGTCTCGAAGTTGAAGTTGTCGAAGTACATCCGAACCCAATGGCGGAAAAAAACAATCTGAAGATGGAGAAGATGCCCATGCGCACTGTAGTCCAGGGGAGGAGTCACCTATCTCGTGATACTTCGAAGACAATTCCAAGACAACAAGGTGCAAACATCCGGACCCAACACAAGGCGGCGATCTATGCTAAGATATGAATTCAGCAGCCCACATACCTCGAACACAACAATTTGATGAGTAGTTTACGGTTAAGACCATCCTTATCGAAAACTACATAGTACAAATCACCTCTGCATGTCACTGCATGAGCTCTGCCCTTTAGATTCTAAACCTAACCTCAGTAACCCCCCTATGTATACTCATCCCTAAGGCCCTTTCAACTGGATTACTCCTATACTTTGTGTTACTCATTGTCACTAAAAGATATTCAGCTGGTAACAAAAACTAAATGAGACTCACTGGCAGAAACCGTAAGATTTTTCATCTCAAAAGACTGAAATGTCTGAGGTTGAAGCAGGACATAATCCCAAAGTGTGATATGCAGAACTGAACTGTACAGGAGGACATGTTTTTTAAATGGTTTGACAGCTGGCATTTAATAAAGTGGGGCCTTTGCAGACAAACATAGGGAAGTAGGGCTGGAAGGAAAATGAGATTACCGCAATGGAGTCCCTTTCCAAATAATAGTTGACATAACTGAAGTAAAGAGTAGTTTAGACATCAGGTTAGAAGCATCCTCAACAATTTTGGAAAAAAGATAAGCATGGTGAAAGTTAACTGCTTACAATTACGCAAAATTAAATTGCCACTATATGCAGGGCAATAATTTAAACAATGAACATTTATGCAATATCTAAAACTAGGAAGCTATTAATACAATATAGGCACAATTGGTTTACAGATGAAAGGCTTAACGTGATTTCAATCTGCTTATTCGTAAAATACAACATTGAAGTAAATGACCCTGTCTCTTTTCTTTGACTAATGCACCCTGACATATTTGAAAGAATAAGTAAAATTTTGAAAAGTACACAACATACCTGTCATCTAGAACAATAATTATTTCTCCACTCTTAAATGTAAGTTCGTTGTCCTCAACTGCTTCAAAATCATACAAAGCACGGACTTTCCTTGGTACCTTCTGACTATCCTGCTGTGAATCTACAGATGGGTATAAGGGTTTAATTTCTGCTGGTTGTTGTTTCTGTTCTTGCAAGGACAGCTCAATTGCTGTGATAAAACAAATAGCAGCGGTTAAAGATATGGTTTCATATGTGTTTCTGTTCTTGCAAGGACAGCTCAATTGCTGTGATAAAACAAATAGCAGCGGTTAAAGATATGGTTTCATATGCAGGGTATTTAAAAAAGATTCTACACACTAGTTGTTGTCACTTCAACAGTACAAGTTATGAAACTCTAACAATGACATTTGAATGTATGATACAGACAATACATATATCTATGTATGCACATATAATCACTGAAAAAACCAAAGACTAAAGTGACATTATAGTGAGGTGAAAAGTTCTGTGACAATGTAATCTTTTAAACTCAAAAATCCCTGAAATTCATCAGTTATAGTTATATCTAGTTAGTATAACTCGTGCCATAAGGTATTTATAACTCATTGTAGGAAAGTAGGATCTACTTCTATGGTTACCCCCACATTTTGCTTGATGCAATGCTGTTTTTGACTAGTCTGACTGGGATCCTGCTAATCAGGGCCCCAGTCTGTCTGCTTTCTCCCTTAATTGTTGCGTTCAGTACTTGGGTACATCCCAGATTGGATACTGGAGTACCCATATAAGTCCCTAGTATACGGCACTAAGGTGCCCAGGGCATAGGTAGCCCAGAGGTCTCCCATGGGCTGAAGCATGTATTATACCACCCATGAGAGACTATTTAAAATGGAACTACAGGCATGCCATTGCAGCCTGTGTAAGTTGGTGCTTACACCACTTACTTAATATATAGATTTACTATATCTTGGGTCACTGCACTTAAAACCTATAAGACACCCATATAGCAGGCCTATGCAATCCTGAAGGCAGGGTGCTTGTTTCTAAGTGAGAGGGTGCCCCTGCATGAGAGGGTGCCCCTGCATGAGCAGGACCCCGCTGCAGCCTACGGAGTCCATTCTCCCGGGTTGTCAGTGAAGCAGCCATATACTATATAGAGGGGCATCGTGTATTTACGTGATGACCATCTCGAATACTGTTGCAATGAATCCCATCATGTTTGGTATCAAACATGTTGGAATCATACTCCCACACCGTAAAAAGGTGTGGAATGTAGGATTCCAAGCACTGGAAGAGCCCTCCTGGCTCTCCCTGTCCCCTGTAAAAGTTTTCCAGACCTGGACATCACAAAATGGTTGCTGCCGACCAGAGACACATTTCTGCCCTCCTGCTGCTGAGCCAAGCTCGAGCAGGGGAAGGCAGAACAATAGGCATCCTGTCACAGGGAGGTGTGACCACCTCGCAGACAGGATTTAGTGTATTGGGACTGGGTGGGTGTGCTTGCCAGCACCAGAAAGTCTGCATGAGGTGCACATTTGGTGCCCCTGCGCAGAGTCCAGTTCAAACCAGTTCTGGCAGCTGTTGGCTCCCACTCTGGCGCAAATCTGGACAAAGGACATGGGAGTAAACTCTACCCTGTCCCGACCCTCCCCAGGGAGGGTCCCCTGAATCTTCCCAACCCTTTCCCTAGGGTACCTAAGGGCTTACCTGGGTGTAGATACCTAGATTTGTCGCGGGATAAGATTCAGATCAGACCCCACTGCACTTCTACCGTCTGGGCACTCTGGACTTTGTTTGGGCCTAACTTAGTCTCCCTTCAAGTCTGCTGCATCGTCTGTGCCTGTGCATCATACAGGATCCATCCAGGACTTGTGAAGCTTCAAAGACACCTGAAAAAATCTCCCTTGGAGTGAAGGAGTTACTCCCCTGCATTCGCAGGCACCGCAACTAAGTCGACCGGTCTGCAGATCATTAGCTCCTCCGGACTCCGTGGGCTCCGCAACACAGGTGTTGGTTTTGCACAGCTCCAGAGGCCTGCCCCACCCTCTTACCAAGGTTGAGGTCATTATCCCTTGTGGGAGTTGCAATAACCGAACCCCTGAGCACTGCATCCAACTTGCAGTTGCAAAGGCCTGTTGGCTTCCTTCCAAGAAGATCTTCAGGCTCCAAGTAGCCCCATCCTGGAGCACCTCCTGTGACCAGAATTTTCAGCCACAACGCATCATGTGTATCGTGGCCTGCATCTTTTGGTGAGCTGCTTGGGGTCCTCTCGCGACTCCAGTGCCTCAGGCTTGTGGAGCCTCCTGAGTGTCAAGCTTGTTTCTTTTGGGCTCCCGTGATTGCTCGGGCCTGCCTGGACACACCTGTCTTTGGTGAGTCCCCTGGACCTTGCTGGTCCCAATGTTGCTCCTTGTTTGGTTCCTGCGTGGCTTGCCTTTGACCAAGGCTTGTTGGTGCTCCCGCCGGCCACCGACCTCTCAGTACTCGACATCCTTCTTTGCCACTGCTGATCAGTGTCAAAGTACAAGCGTTCCCTATGTAAAGTGCAATGGTAATTGGTTGGCCATGATTGGTATGTTTGCCTTACTAGTAAAGTCCCTAGTGATGTGCACGGTGTGTGCCAGGGCTATTAATGCAAAGGCACGCGGAGAAGGGAAATCAGGCCTGCAGTGTCGGGCCTGCGCGCAGCTTGCTAAGTTAGCATGTTGTCCTGACAAGTGCAACCACTTGTCAGGCCTTACTTTCCCTTTTGCATACACATTGGGCACCCCTGTGGTAGGTCCCGGGTAACCCCTGGGCAGGGTGCAGTGTAAGTAAAAGGCAGGACATATACTAAGGTGTGTGTTACGTCCTGGCAGTGAAAAACACTGTTGAAAGGTCATCCTGCCTATAGGACAGAATGGGGGAGGCTGGGTGTTGTGTTTGTTAGCCTAGTTAAAATGGAGAGGTGAAGTTTAGTATGTATGAACTCAGAGTGTCATAACACATCTTTCTGTGAAAGTGGTTTTGTCACTGTGTGTTCAGAAACCAATCTTTTAGAAAGTTGCAGAGTTTTGCGCTTTAAGCATTTCTGTGTGTCTCTATTGAATGTGGATTGACTGTCTGGATCTGAAAGGTGAGAGGAGCTGATAGAGGTCTGAGATGGCACCAGGCTGCCCTACATCTGGAGAGTAGGGGGAGGAGAAGCCCACGAGGTGAAAAGGCCTGGGCTGGAGCCATAAACCAATTGACCCATCTCCTGCTGAGTGATTAAGGATCCAGACCCCCAGTATCAAAGGGATAAAGGTGACACTGGGAGGGAGACACCCAAACTGATTTAGGGAGGGGTCAGGGACCCCTGAGCACAACAAACTTCAAAGACATTAAGGGGTATAACTATGAGAGCTGAAACCCCTGAACGTTGGAATGAAACAGAAATGGATTGAGACTGAAAAGGCTTGGACCCATTTCGTGGTCAAGAGGAACCTCTGCTAAGGAAGGAGCAACTGAACAGACTGCTGGGTAAAGACCAACTCTTGCTTTGTGATCTGGGGCTGGTCAGCGGTTTGCTGTTCTAACTAAGGAAGAAAACAAGTTACTTACCTGTAACTTTGGTTCCCCAGTATTGGTAACTTTCATAGATTCCCATGCTTTTGTATCATTCCCCGTCGACGGAATGGGAGTCTCGGTAACAAAAATACCATAGCTGTAGGTAAAAAAGATAAAGGAAAAAGGCCTAGACCTCATTCCCTTTTGTAGCATATCACCCTTTTTTGTAAAAGAGACCAAACTTAGACATCAGCCAATCAGAAGTGCCTCACCCCTTAGAACCTTCCTGAAGGAACCTCAGAGCCACAGATCTTCGTAGCCGTTGTGTACTTAGACACCATATCTGGTGTAGGCTGAGCTTTCCTCCGGGAGGTGGGTGGGCGCATGGGAATCTATGAAAGTTACCAATACTGGGGAACCAAAGTTACAGGTAAGTAACTTGTTTTCTTACCCCAGTATTGGAACTTTCATAGATTCCCATGCTTTTGTATCAGAGTAGCAAGCAGTTAGCAACCAAACCACATTTTTTGTCATAAAATTATAGCAATAGGCAACATGACAAAGATACAAAATGTGTAATACGGAAGGTGGGATAGAAAGGAAAGCTCATCCATTATTGGAAGAGGTTCCTCAGGACAGCCTGTCCTACTGCCGCATCATCTTGTTGTAAGGACTCCAAGCAGTAATGCTTGGTAAAGGTGTGGACACTGCTCCAGGTAGCAGCCCTGCAAATGTCTTTAATCTGCACCCCAGCGAAGAGGGCTGTTGAAGAAGCCACAGATCTTGTGGAATGTGCTCGAATCCTACCAGTCAGAGGTTTTCCTGATGCCGTGTGACAATGCAGAATGGCACTCGTGATCCATCTTGAAATGCCCTGTTTGGATAGCGGAAGGCCCTTGCTTGGACCCCCGAAGGCCACAAATAACTGTGAGGATTTCCGAAATCCCTTAGTACGTTCCAAATAGAATTTCAAGCACCGTTGTACATCTAATGAATGCAATGTTCTTTCTTCTGCTGGAGCCGGTTGAGGAAAGAAAACCTTCAGAATGACCAGCTCATTCAAGTGGAAGTCCGAGGGAACCGTAGGCATAAACCTAGGATTAGTCCTCATGATTACAGTGTTTCTTTTGAATTGAAGGAAAGGTTCTTGGATAGTCAAGGCCTGCAATTCTCCAACACGCCTAGCCGACGTGAGAGCGAGGAGGAGAGCCAATTCCATGAAAGGTATTTCATGTCAGAACGATGGATTGGTTCAAATGGGCCTTTCATGAGCTGAGAAAGGACTAGATTTAAATGCCATGTAGGAGGAGGCGGTCTCACTGGTGGATAGACTCTGAACAAGCCCTTAAGAAATTGCTTGACAATTCTGGAAGACCACAAGGGAGGACCAGACCCAGTCCTTCTGAACCTCGATATTGTCGCCAAATGGACTTTAATCGATGAATGGGCTAGTCCCGACTTAGCCAATGACAGCAGATAAGGTAGGAACTGATGAGGCTTGGAAGCAAAAGGATCAGTTTTTTCTCTCCTACACCAGCAACAAAATCTTTTCCACTTAAGGCGGTAAGTTCTGTTCGTTGAAGGAGCCCTTGCCTGGGAAAGGACCTCCTTAATCTCTCTTGATAGGGGTAGATTCATAAACTCTCGCTGCTCAGGAGCCATGCAGTCAGGTGTAATGACTGTGGATCTGGGTGCAAAACCTGTCCTTCAGACATTGTGAGGTGATCTGGTAGAACCCTCAAAGGAAGAGGAGGAGCTAGCGACAACAGATGGAGTTCCGTGTACCAGAACTGTCTCGGCCAAGCAGGGGCTATCAGGATCATCCTGCACGGCTCCACTTTGATCTTCCTGATGAGCCGTGGTATCAGAGGTATGGGGGGGGAAGGCGTAGACAAATGTTCTTGACCATGCTATCGAAAGCGCATTCCCCAGAGAACCTCGATGGTGAAGCCTGCTTGCATAAGTCCGGCATTTCTTGTTGGTCGGTGTGGCAAAAAGATCCACCTCCGGTCTGCCCCACTGGCTATAGACCTCCTCCAGAACTCGCCGATTCAATTCCCATTCGTGGCTGACTGAGGATGACCTGCTCAGTCTGTCAGCGTTTTCGTTTAGGACCCCTGGCAAGTGTTCTGCCTTCAGCGATATCCCCTGAAGGATCGCCCCTTCCCAGATCCGTTGAGCTTCTTGCGACAATGGACGAGATCTGGTTCCTCCTTCCTTGTTCACATAGTGCATGGCCGTGGTGTTGTCCGTCCTGATAAGCACTTGCGAGCCTTCCAGGCGAGGAAGAAAAGCTTGCAGAGCCAGTCTTATCGCCCTTAGCTCTAAAAGGTTGATGTGGAGACGTTTCTCCTTGGGCGACCAATGACCGCTGACATGCAGGTCTTGCATCACTGCTCCCCAACCCTCCAGTGACGCGTCCGTTGTTACCACTTGTGGAGACGGGTCGCTTACGAAGGATAGACCTTGGGACAAGTGGTTTTGATCCGTCCACCATAAGGCCGCTTCCATCATCATTGGAGTGATGGTCACTGTAGGAAGGTAGATCCCGGACTATGGTTGCCCCCAACTTTTTGCCTGGTGTTTTGCTGGTTTTCTGACTTAGTTGACCTGGGACCCTGCTATTCAGGACCCCAGGCCTACTGCTCTCTCTGTAAAATGGATTCCATGTACCTTAGGTACATATCTAATTGGATACTGAGCCACCTTATCAGTCCCTGTACAGTGTACCTTAGGTACCCAGGGCCTAGGTGTACCCAGGGCCTACCAGGGGCTGCAGCATGCATTGTGCCACCCCTGGCTGGCCATCCAAATCTGACACAACTGGCTGCACGACAGCTGGGGCAAGGTGGTGTAATCACCCTTTGCTTTAGATATAGTATTCCTATATCTAACCCTAAAATGGACACATATATTCCTATCAGTCACTCCTATGGCAGGCCTTATCAATCCTGAAGGCAGAGTGCTTGGAATAATGTGAAATGGTGCTCTGGCATGAGCTGAGCCCGTTTGCAGCTTGCGGAACCAAGTCCTAATAGCTGTTCCATGATAACGCATACCATATACTCTTAAGTGCATTATAATCCTCGCGGTTATATGCCAACTCTGGTATCGCTTTATCAAAACATGTCGAGTAAGGTGTCATACGAATTGGAATACTAACCCCTCGCCAATTCTGGCGACGGGGTTAGCATCCCACCCTTCTAGAGGGACACGACATGTATGTAACCTGTAACCCCGGTTAAAGTCAGACAGAGCCTTAGCTCCACAAAATGGATGCTGCCACCGAGACACAAGTCTGCCCTCCTGCTGCTGGGAGTCCTCCCAGCCCAGGAGGCAAGGACAAAGGGTTTCCTGCCCGGGGCGGTGCCAGCACCGTCCCAGACAGGATTTTGTGTATTCTAGGTAGGCAGGGCTTTAGAGGAAGGTGACTGCAAGTGGCACCCCGGTGCTCACTGTGCATAGGCCGGCTTGAACCAGTTCCAGGGGCACTCCAGCCCCTGATCTGGGGAAAGCCCGCCAAAGGAGAGGGGTGTAACCACCCCCCTCCTAGTCCCACCCATAGGGCAGGACTTAGTCACGTGCCAGCCCCTTTTTGCAGGATAAAGGTAGGAACTGGCCCCCTTACAAATTAGATCATCTTTGAATCCTGAACCAACTTTCCACGAAAGGAACTCAAGACTCTTCCTAAGATTTCTCCCTTGTGACTAAGGAGTAGTCACCCTGCAGCAGCAGGCACCAACCAAGCATCGCGGTCTGCTGTAAGTCTCCTCACCGGATCAAGACTGCCCAGCTCGACGAGAACCGGCTTCCCTGGCACCTCTGACCTCTACCTGCATCATCAGCCCAGCTGTGATTCGTGGGTGTGACGAGACCTCGAGGGACCGGCCATCTTCCAAGACTGCACGACGCTTGACCAGCACCACTCCCGAGTGACCCTCGACCGAGTGCTTTGGGGTAAGAGAAGCCCCGACCCTGAGCAGCTCCAGCACCGAAGTTCAGCCCCCCTGCATCCACGAGATCTGCGTGGGGCCCTTCTGCTTTCTGCTGCTCACCACGTTGTCCAGGTCACTTGCCCGTTGGCTAGTGACCCTCTGACGACGAACTCTAACGACAAACACCGCTGGTCTGGTTGCTCCAGACTGGCCCTTGCTTCCCTCCATCAGAGAAGCACCCTGGACCCTCCTGGTCCACTCCAGACGCCATTTTAGGTCCACCGCGTGGGCCTTGCATTTGCCAAGACTTGTTGCCCCAATCCTGGGTCCAGCGACGTCGACAGCAAGTACCTTCGTGGGACAGCTCGCACCTCCATCCTGGTCGCCGACAACGCCTCCTGGTCCGAGAGACTGCAGAGCCCAGCAGCGCCCACTCACCTGGCTGAGGTGACTTCGTCCGGTGCCATCTTGGTGCCCACCCAAATCACTGGCTAGTGATTCAGAACTTGGTCCCCTCTGCTTACAGGTTTTCTTCTTCCCTGATCCAGGCTTGGATCACCACGAACTTCTTCACTGGCCGCCTGCCAGCAACTTCTTTCTTCAGGCTCCTGGATCTTCAACAAGGGTTTCCGACGCAACTTGCACCCTATGCAGCCGCAGCCCCTGGGCTAGGTAAACTGAGTACTCCGGTGCTCCAGCATAGTCCAACACCCTAAGTGTTCGGATCCACCCTTGTTTTTGACCCACCTAGTCGGGTTCGCCCGAGAACAGTAACTTTGCAATTGCTAGTATCCATAGACTTGTTCCCGCATTACGCGTGAGAGTTCCCACTCTGCACACGGCGTCCCTAGGCCTCCTGCTTCTAATCTAAGGGTTCAGCATTGTAGGCCTAGCGTTTCTACAGTCTAGAAAAGTATTACTTACCTGCTAGTAACTTCGCATTCCACTTCTTGTGTATATGGTTTTTCGTGCCCCTCGGGCATTTGTGTAAATTGTGCGACTTTCAGTACTTCTTTAAGAGTTTTGTTGTGTGCTTAGCTCCCTGTCTCATAAAGAGCCAGGGTAGTCTTGTTATAAATAAATATACTTTATTTTTGATAACAACTTGTGTGGTGTCCTTTCACTTGGTGTTCAAGGGGTAATGTGATGGTAAAACAGCTGGCTTAACACGCCCTCTAGAGTCTTAGCCTTAGACTGCTCGTATCCATGCTACTAGGATAGCTGGTCTATCAGGTTGACTTACAACCAATCATCAATAAGGGTTGTCTGGACTGATACATAGTGATCACTAGAATAGTGAGCACTGCATATCAGGCCAACTTCTCACAGTCACCTTGTCCTCGAATGAACCGTGGACCTGCTTCCACTGGTTGTCTAGTTGCTCCTGCAGACGACACATTCTTAGTCTGCAATGAGGAATTAGGGGAATACATGATGAAATCACCCCCAGCAGAGACTTGTAGCGGCGTACTGAAAGACACCTTCTTTCTTGTAAGTCCCGAGCCAAGGTCTGTAATTTCTCCCTCCTTTCCGGAGTAGGGAAGGCTCTTGAGAGTTTGGAATTCAGGATGGCTCCCAGGAAACGAGCCTTTCTGGACGGGACCAGGGATGACTTTTCGTTGTTTAGAGTGAGTCCCAGATTTTGAAACAGACTTGTACAAGGCTGAACAGTGTCCAGCGCTGCCTCCCTGGACGGAGCTTTCAGCAACCAGTCGTCCAGGTAGGGGGAAGCCCTGGAAATGGTTCCTTTGCAGAAAAGCTGCTACTGGCGCCAGCACCTTTGTAAAAATCCTTGGGGCTGAGCGGAGTCCAAAGGGTAAAACCCTGAACTGAAAATGGCTCTTGGCTACTGTGAATCGCAGAAACCTTCTGTGTGCTGGGTGAATCGGAACATGGAAGTACGCATCCTCGAGATCGAGCGTGGCCATGAAATCCCCCGGGCTGATAAGCTTCAAGATGTCCTGGAGAGACACCATCCGGAATGACAGGGAGATGAGATAGGTGTTTAGCTCCCTGAGGTCTAAAATGGGGCGCCATTTCTCTAGCGTCTTCCTCACCAGGAAGAACCTGAAATAGAATCCTTGTCCCTTTTGATTTGAGGCGACCGGCTCTATCGCTCCCTTCCGGAGCATCTGTTGGACCTCGAGCAGCAGGAGACGCTGGTGTTTCGATGGAA
The DNA here is from genome assembly GCF_964261635.1 of Lissotriton helveticus. Lineage (NCBI taxonomy): Eukaryota > Metazoa > Chordata > Amphibia > Caudata > Salamandridae > Lissotriton > Lissotriton helveticus. The sequence continues at coordinate 1,136,623,085 of NC_136061.1, read as the reverse complement.
TGGCTGTCGGCGGTTTGGGTGGAGGGACTTGCGTAAATTCCAAGGTATGCCCTTTCCGAATGATGTTGAGCACCCAACGGTCCAATGTTATTTTGTACCAGTTTTGAAGGTATATGGTTACCCTGCCTCCAACCGCTGATCTCTTGGAGGAGGGTCCAGTAGGAAGAGCCAGGAGGCTGCTATTGGCGCTTGGACGAATCTCGTCCTCGTCCAGCCTGTTTCCCCTTATTGTAAGGCCTGGAGTAGTTTGTAGACTGGCCCTGCCTTTGCTGATAAGGATGACGGTATTGCTGGGTACCTGAGCCCCTGGAGGAATAGCGCTGCTGTTGATAGGATCCCCTGTAATTAGTACCTCTGCCTCTGGATCCCTTAAAAGGAGACTTGCGGTATTGAAGGGTCCCCAAGGACCTGGCAGTCTCCGTGTCCTTTTTTATTTCCTGAAGAGTGTCATCAATCAGTTTTCCGAACAATGCTTCACCATCAAAGGGAAGATCCAGGACCTTGTTTTAGATCTCAGGCCGAAACCAAGTAGCCTTCAGCCATCCTTGGCGATGGAGGACTGCTGCCCCAGCCAAGGAACGGAACACTGTCGTTGCAATGTCCATTGCACAGTCAATGATCTCCATTGACGTCGCTTCTCCCTCCTGCAAGATCTTTTTTGCCTCCGATGTGGACTCCGGGGTAGCTGGTCTAGGTACGGGGCGATATCACATCAAAGCTGGCGGTCGTATCTACCCAAGATCGCCAAGACATTCGCAGCTCGCACCAAAAGACTTGCCATCGATGAGAATCTCTTCCCCGCATTATCCAATCTCCGCCCTTCCTTGTCCGGAGGAGTTGTTAAGGGGGCAGAGGGGTTACGGGATTTCCTCTGCGCTGCCTGTGAGATCACTGAGTCTGGTCTTGGATGACCCGTCAAGGCCGTCGGTCCACCGTCGGGTGCCCTGTATTTCTTATCCAGACGCTGTAGCACAGGGACCACCATCGCTGGGTTCTTCATAGCCTTTAGGCCCTCCTTCCACAGATGATCTACAATAGGAATCAACCTAGTTGTTTTACTAAAGGGTTCTTTGAAATCATAAAGGAAACAATCCGTAGCCACTGCAGGCATGGCCAATTTGAACCTGCCAGCTGCTCTTTCCATCAGCTGATGGAAGCCCCCAATGTCCGCTGGCGGGGAATCAACTGGATACGGAACTGGTGATGAAGGATCCGGAATGATATATTCGTCATATTCATTAGTATATACAGAGTCATGATCCGACTGTTGATCCTCATCCGAGGAATCATTATGGGCATCTGCCAGCCTGAAGGAATCCTGTGGAAAGGATGTTTGAGGCTAAGGAGAAACCTGAGCCGGTAAACTTGGCATCACCGTTGAGGCAGAAATCACTGTAGGCGCCGCAGGCGCAGTCGGGACCAGAATTGGCCTATTCGCCTTAGATTTGTAGTCCTGAAGCATCTTATGCAGATCCTGAAGAAAAGAAGATGGCACTGTAACCATATCCTGCCCAGAAATGGTGTTGCTGCTGGGCCGTCTGATGATGACCAACTTCCTCCTGGTCGTATTCGCCCTCAGAGTCTGTCTCCTGGCATTTGACTAGAAGTTGGGAGGGACTATTGGCATAGCTGTACGAGTCCTGGTCATCCTCCTCTGACTCCCCTTCCTGAAAGAGCATGGTTGGTAGCAGGGGGGTCACTCTCCTCGGAGAAGTCATCTCCGGCGTGATTCTTGTTACAGAAATCGTAATTCTCTTTTCAGAGGACAATACCGTCGACAGTTCCGTCGTCGACGGTTGTACACACGTCGACGAGATCGGGGTCGTCAACGATGAAACTGTCGACGCTCCAGCTGTCGTCATTGTCAAAGTCGTCGTCGTCGATGCCCTCGTCGACGAGACCGTCGTCGTCAACGTCGTCACCATTTTCGTCGGCGACACTAATCTCCGTCGTCGGCGCCTTAGTCGTCGCCAAATCTCCCGTCGACGCTGATGAACCTGCCGTCGACGGTTCCTTCGACGAATCCCACGTCGACGGGCTCGTCGACGGTATTAATTTCAACTTTGATTTCTTCGTCGACGGAACCTCTGCAGTCGACATTTTCGTCGTCGAGGACTTATAACTCCTCTCAGAAGACTGGGATGAAGGTTTCTTGACAATCCTGAAGTGAATCTGAAAAGATTCTGAAGAAAAAATCCTGAAGAAATTCCTTGAAGAGTAGAAGTTGAGCAGAGCTCAAAGAAGACTCCCGAAGCACAACGTGCGGTAGAAAATCTGGGGCTCTGAGGTTCCTTCAGGAAGGTTCTAAGGGATGAGGCACTTCTGATTGGCGGATGTCTAAGTTTGGTCTCTTTTACAAAAAGAGGGTGATATGCTACAAAAGGGAATGAGGACTAGGCATTTTTCCTTTATCTTTTGTACCTACAGCTATGGTGTTACCGAGACTCCCATTCCGACGACGGGGAATGATACAAAAGCATGGGAATCTATGAAAGTTCCAATACTGGGGTAAGAGGCTGTTCAGACTGTGCCTGGAGGCGCTGGGTCCCCCTGCTTGATGAAGACTGTGCTTTGTGCTGTGTCTTGAACACCAGGGGCCCGAGGTGAGCTGGCTCATTGTTTGGAAACACACAAACATAACAGTTTCCAGAGAAGTCCCAAGCAAAGCTGTGTGTGCATGCTTTTGCAGCTTGAGACCCTCAGAGGTTGTGCCTTGTCATCGTGGGCACACAGGAGTAAGCCGAGTCTCGGACGCGCAGGGTGCTCATCGAGGTGCAAGCCGAGGCGTTGGTGAAGAGCGCCTGGTCATCTTGCGCACCAGAGAAGAGGCGGGTCTAGGACGTGCAAAAGGTGTGTTGAGGTGCAACCAGAGGCGCTGGTGAGGAGTGCCTGGGTAGTGTATGCACCAAAATCAATGTAAGTCTGCACAGTGCTGAGTGCGGGTCTCGGTATCCACCGAGACTGCCGGAAGGCGGGCCAGGTCATTGGGGCCCTTGGAGTGCAACAGTAGCGGCCGGGACCAGCAGCCCCGGAGAAGCTGAGACGCCGGTCAGAGCTTGCCATGCCCATTAACGGAGGTCTGGATCAAGGCCCAAGTCGCTGAAGGAGGAGAGGAGAGTGGGGTCGCACCCCCCCTAGGTAACGTGGATCACCACCTCATGACATCATCGGGTTGCTGTGAGTGTGGTTGCACATACTGTACACTCATGCCTTGGAGATAAGCCTGGCTGCTCATGCCAAGCTACGAAGGGGGTGAGCAGGGCTATCACAGACGGTGTCCTTACTTAGCCTAACATTCAAACGAGGGGTCCGGATCTCGCACCTGGCATCAGCGTTGTGGGACAGGGACTCCTGCTTCCAGCATTTGATGGCTGTGGTGAGGGATAGGGACCCCCCACTTCCAACAGAGGGCATTCGTCTTCCAAGTCTCCTGGTCACCCCTGAATGACATAAGACTCTATCCCCTCTGCTTGCAAGGACCTCTCATCGAGAATCCATCCTCGGATTCCACCGGACACTTCTTCCTTCCTCCACAGTGGCACTTTCCTGGGTTCGACGGCGGGTACCAACACCACTTCACACGAGTTGTGGTTCTTATACCACTTTCTTAATACATGGTTTGGTCCTCCCTAGGGTCCACTGTGTATGTTGTGCTATTTACTGTATTTCTTGCTGAAATATTGTGTACACTGCATTTATCTCCGTGTTGGAGATACTTAAACGTACTAGAGAGTATATAATGAATATATTTTTATAAATAATTTGGTGTAGTTCTTTTCACTTTATCTATACTATAAGATTGCATTCTGGTAAAACAAGCTGCTTTACACTCCTTCTGGACTAAGCCTGAAGACTGCTCGCCACAGCTACAACTTGGAGAGCTTTCTAATCCTCTTGAATCACCATAAAGGTTGTCTGGAGTGTTGCAAGGTGTCCACTTACATAAGTGTACATCATATACAAGGCACTCTTCTCACACTCATGCTCAAGCCATGCACAGTCTTGTCATCAAAGATGTCATTACAGATGTTGCAGTGATATTATAAACGATGACATTAAACAGAGATAATTAGCAGTGTATGGCGAGGGTGTGAGTTACAGTTACTAGAGGTAACTAAAACTGGTGAATTTCAGCATTTTGTTTTTTGTTGAAAATGCTAATCTGGCACTGAAATGTTCACCTAAATTTTCCATCACTTTAATCTTAGTTTTTTCAGTAAATTTCTATATTTTTTTTTTTTTTAAACGTAAAGAAATATTTTATTACCATACATAAATCCAACCCCACACCACGCAGCGGGGGCTGGTTGCAGGGCCTGGAGCTTATTATCTCCAAAACGTCTAAACGGAGATATATATATATAACTTTGACAAAGGTTCCGACCGAAACGCGTTAGTTTGCTGTGCTCAAATAAAATTTGAAAAAGTACCTCCGTGAGTGCTTTCCTTTCTTCTGCGGGAGACACGCTACTGGGAGGAGGAGGAGCAGTATTTGACTTGCGAGTGCACCCTCGCAACGGAAGCACCCGCCTGGGAGTGCGGCGCCTTGGTGTTTTCGAAGCTGAAATATATATATATATATATATATATATATATATATATATATATATATATATATATATATACATACACACATATACACACACGCGCGCACACACACACACACACACACACACAGGTTAAAGTTAGCGGACTACGTCAGTGTTGACATTAATGTTTTGAACGTAACAAAAACACAGAAATTAAACAGTTATAGTCAGCAGAGCCAACTATAACTTACACCCTCACCATGCCCTGGTTATGACCTCACATATTACATTAGTCCTCAAATGCTCTGTGACATCATTATGACATTACTGATGACATCTCAAACAGGGGGGGGTGGGGGATTGGGAGGAGAGCAGCCTCCAACCCGAGTCTTATTAGGCCCCTGTGACCCCATCTCCCGGAGCTGTTACTTAAAAAAAAAAAAAAAATTGCGTGTAGGGTGTTCCCCTTCATTGGTGAATTTTAGTCCCCCGGAGTGGGCTACTCGGGGTGTATAACAGCTCAGCGAGGATTGGGTGCGCAGCCCCCCTCCCTATTTTTAGAGGATTCCTGCCCCGGGGCTGGGCTCCATCCCCCAGAGCTGTTATTTATTTTTTTTAAGAGGGGTGGGGGGGACTCTTGCCCTCCTCCCCATATTAGATGCGGCACCGAGGGCGGGCTTCCCTAGGCCTATAATTGTTCAGGGGTGGCCACATGCCCCCCACCCCTTAATCTGAATCAGCCCCAGGCTCCGATTCCATGGGAGTCCTGCGTGATAAAAAAACGCCCAATTTTTGGAGGGATTTTGGCCCCAGCATGGGTTTTTTATTTCACGTCTCAATTAGCAGTCTTCAGACAATCAAGTAAATGAACACCACAAGGAAAGACAGGAAAATCTAATTTGTAACTTTCATACTATACAAAAGCAGCAGTCAGAGGTAAATACAGTTACATTCTCAGTAAGAAAACGAGTTCAGTTGTGCAACCTCAAAAAATACCTTTAGTAGAAATTCTGGTCTGCTCGCTTAACAGTATGCAATGCCCAACAGTCTATCACCATCAGCAACTCACACGAGAAGAGGTAGAAGAGTTCAAAACTGGTAAGGGTTAGGGAACAAATAGCAGGGGGAGCAAGAGAAACACTCAAAGAAAAGGAGTGAAATTACTGTTCCCCGTTATAGAAACAATGTCTTTTCTTTAACAATCATAACTCTATTTATGAAATGGACTGTTGAATTGATGGATAATAAGTCTAGGATACCTTACATTAACCCTTGGCCTTGTGCAGGGGAATCTTGTGCTGCCTTGCATGAATAATGCGTGATGCTCTGGCCACTGACAGTCACAACAAATTATTCGATCAAGTCCCACTTGACTGGACTCGCTCTTTCCATCGAATAACAATGTGACAGCACCTTTTTAGGTTTCGCCTCCCCGAAAGGCTGCGCAGCAGACTTTCCGCGCAAGGCGAAAGCTTATGTCTAGAGATGTGTACTCATGTCCCGCCCCTCTGTTCCATTGGCTAGCTCCATAAATGGAGGCTAGCCATTGGAACAGAGATCTGTCCGTCATGGCCGGAGCAGATTCGTGGGTGTTCCGACCATTTTTACTCATCCCGCCCCCTTGCGATCGTCATGCGGCGTTGGGCGGTGTTTATTTATTTATTTTTTACAGCTTTGTTTTCCACCATTTCGGAAGTGTCTTTTGCAGGGGTGGGTTGCGCGATGACCCGCTGTCCGTTCCCGCCCCCCTCCCGCTGTCCGTGTGCCCGTTCCTGCCCCCCCCTCCCGCTGTCCAGTGTGCCCGTTCCTGCCCCCCCTCCCGCTGTTCTTGTTAAAGCCCCCCCTCCCGCTGTCACGGCACCTCGGCTTGTTTTCAGTGTAAGAGGCTGCGTCTGACTATTCCCAATCTCCTCTACTACCAGCCTTTCCGATTTCAATGCCTCCTGCCGAGGACCTCAAGAGCGGATCCTGTGATACCATCTCCATATCTAGGGCCATTAACTAGGAAAGTTCACTGTAAACGAGGGGGGTGGCAAGGTCACCCTCGCCTGTTATTTTCCTTCCGGCATTCTATTAGCTCCGAGAGCTGATAATGGATTTTACAACAGCCAGTTGTTGCATGCCATCCCTCTTTGGAGGATTACACGTCGCGCACACATATCATGCAGGCGTGACAGCACAGATGGACACGGGAATCTGGATTGGGACATTCCTCGCGGGGTTTGTTGAACTCTGGCATTATCTTCCGGGCAGCAGCAGCGTGCAACCACCACCGCGTTTTCTCTCCAGAGACGCGGCGACCCTGTGCTGTGCCGCGGTCACTTTAACTAGGATGGAACACTTCAGATCAGGTGCCTCCAAGATACGTCCCCATCAAAGGTTGAAAGCTACAGTAAAAGCACAAGCTTAAATGCAAAGGCCATACAAACGCACACAGTCACCAGTCCAACATGGATACCAGAGCTCTAACTGTCCGTGTTATGCAATAATTAATGTGCTCTAAAGGAGAGCTGCGCGCGGCAGGACACACATTACTTTATGGCTAACATCTTATTTTAGCGTGAAGAGGGTTTGCCGCTTTCCTCCACTGGCTTATCTTCCCACGTGCAGCGCGTGGACAGACACCACTGCAGGTTGATGATGAAGAGGACGGAGGAGAAGGGGGGAAGAGTAGAAGGCTTTGCTGCAAAGCGGCCCTCCTGTCGGATTTAGAGGCATAGAAAAGGGATGATGAAGAGAATGCAGTCACTGGGGACGGGGGCCTGATGTACTAAGACAGGTTGCGAAAAAGTGGTCACCAACTGCGCGCTGAGTTTGTGCTACTTCTTCCCAATTCAGCGAACCTATATACTAATAATTGCGTCAAAAAGTGTCCAGTGTCCGGAGGTGGCAAGACAGCCTGCCTAACGAACATTAATTAGGCAGGTTGCTGTTTGCAGCCCCCTGTGATTGGCTACTACCACTGGGATGGTGGCCTGCAAGGCACAGAAGACCCTGCCTGGTGTTTTTATTAAGGAAAAGAAACGTTTCCGTTTGGGAAAATCCCAGGAGAAGGGAGGTGATGGGCAGCACAGAACCTTTAGAATGAGTGAAGGTCGTTCAAGGATGTCACATTGACCTTGCGCCTCAAAGGCTTTGCCGCTCCTATAAGTGGTAGACACAGTCGTTCAATGCTTAGAGCCCTCCCCACATTGGCCAGCACGTGCAGTGCTTCATTTTTAAGAAATTAATCGCTGGCCGGGCACCGTTTTTTGGAGCCTGCTGCTGGCTCTACCCATTGCTGAGGATGCCAAACTTCGGCTTCCTAGCCTTCATCCCACCTCATGCCTCTTTCTTTCACCACCCTGCACTTCCTGTCTCTCAATCTTACTCTTCTGGATTCTTTGCCATCTTTGCTTTTTCCTTTGAGACCTTTCTGCTGTCTTTCTTTCTTTCTTTTCTGCCTTTCTTTGTTGCTCGGGATCAATGTCTGATGACAAGTCAGCTCCAATTCACAACAATAAGAACCGGTGCTCACCGCCTACAACCACGGACACAAATTAAGCACAGAATATGCATTTGTACTGGAGTTAAATGCAGCAGTGCTAAGTTGCCGCAGTAACAGTAAACGTCATTTGTCACTGCATCACAACATGTTGTTTGCTTGATTCCCTGGGTTAACGTAGCAGGATGCTTCTCTCTGTATTAGTACCTTGGTCTGTGAAACACCACAGAGCTGGTGGTGCACTTCAGAAATAACAGTGTCTGGCTCGCAGCAAACGCACGGGGCTTCATAGCGCTTTCTATGTGGTATTTCACCAGTCCTTCTTGGTACCGGTCGTCTGGCAGCCCAGGAGCCACCACCTGGGCGTGTATCTTACATCTATCTTATCGCCCTCAAGAATATTTATGTAATGCAGTTGTGTATAGGGCAAAATTGGCCCAATGGCATTAGAGCACTTTACACGCGCACCAGATTACTTTGCACAAAATCAGATTAATATTTTAGACACAGATATGAAGGGACTTTGTAGAGACAAATGGGGAGGCTTGAGCAACGTCGGGGCTAGGGGCTAGGGGCTAGGGGCTGCCCCCCCCCCGGTCCAAGGTGGGGAGCTATGGCCGTACAATAGGTCTCACATTTGCGAGATATTAAGCTATTGGCAATGTAAATGACAATGCCATTTAGTTATCTGTTTTCAAAACCAACACATAAATACAAATTTTGTCATTTACAATGCCAATAGCTCTAACTTTTCCAAAGGCGAAACCGTTGCATTGTAAATGCTTGTTTTCTGTATGTGAGTCAGGCGTTTTTCCAGTACTTCCACATGCACGACTTGGGTGCGTTGCATCAGTTGGCCTCTTCCTGCTCTGGTGGTGTGAGTCTGGCAGGGCCCACCAGTAAGGATGCTTCATTAGTAGGCCCAAAAACAACCACCACTGGGTCTGGGCTCCCAACGGCACAGCTTGCCACAAGCTATAATAAACAACAGAAATGCACGTGCCGTAATCGACTTGACCTAGATTATTTGTCTTCAAAACATATCAACTAGAACATCATGTTTTGTGTGATTTATCACTTCTTTTTTATTGGTTTTTCAATTGTATTTGTATTTTACCCTTGTTTTGGTCTCTTAGTTTGCCAAATTCACATTTTTAAGACCTTATATATACAACGAAAATACATTCATATTTACAAAAACACAACAAGTTAGTTTCAATGTACACTTAAGAAAGTAGAAATCATTCAAGCCACCATTCATTCATCAGACATACCAACACAAACAACAATAACAATCTCTTTTTTTAAACAGATACCGGAATCAAAATATTCACAGTAAAGCCCTCAATAATTAATATTCTCTAAAGGAAATAAAAGTTCCACAATCCTTTGGAAACCTCTTTTGTAATTTGGGCTTATTGAAAGGTCTACGCGTTTCAAACTCGTGTTATTTAAGAGTTCTCATCAGGACCGTTGTCTGTAAAGAAAGAAAGGAACCTTTCTTAGGTAAGGAATAATTAATGGGGGAAGCTGCCTATTCCAGTATTCTGGATCCTCTGTTTCTTACCTTTTGTTATTCGGAGTGGGGAATACCTGGCCAAGGTTCCCGACGTGTACAAGTTGTCTACAAGGAGAAATGTCATATGTTGGAATGTCTTCCACACTTACTCTCATTGCTCGTTTATACACCTCACACTTTTTTTTACACACTTACTTGGTTAATGTGGTCCGTATTGATTTAATGCCACTCGGTCCCTACCTCACTGCACTCTACAATAAAAGAAGAGGGGAGGTTTTTTAGGGGACATGAAATCGCCGAATGGATATAATAGAGAGCGACACACGCACCATCACTCCCATGATCCTTCGCGGACCCGGAAGCAAACGCAAACGCGGTGATTCCAAGGAAAGAAGCTGGACGCTTCGTGCCCCGCAAATCGAAGGTATTACCTTGACACTCCAAAAAAACACAAGTTCTATGTGCATAAAGAGAATTTTTGGTTGTCTCTTCCCTCTTTTGGTCGTAACCGGCTCTTACCAATTCATTTCCAGGCGGAGGCACAAGAATCCCTCACACAGACTCCCGTGTCCTCCTGCCAGGTAAGACATGCCTGATTTTTGTATAGGTCTAGAAACCACCCCCAACTGCATCCGTACCCTAAAAAACCTCCCCTCTCCTTTTATTGTAGAGTGCAGTGAGGTAGGGACCGAGTGGCATTAAATCAACACGGACCACATTAACCAAGTAAGTGTGTAAAAAAGTGTGAGGTGTATAAACGAGCAATGAGAGTAAGTGTGGAAGACATTCCAACATATGACATTTCTCCTTGTAGACAACTTGTACACGTCGGGAACCTTGGCCAGGTATTCCCCACTCCGAATAACAAAAGGTAAGAAACAGAGGATCCAGAATACTGGAATAGGCAGCTTCCCCCATTAATTATTCCTTACCTAAGAAAGTTTCCTTTCTTTCTTTACAGACAACGGTCCTGATGAGAACTCTTAAATAACACGAGTTTGAAACGCGTAGACCTTTCAATAAGCCCAAATTACAAAAGAGGTTTCCAAAGGATTGTGGAACTTTATTTCCTTTAGAGAATATTAATTATTGAGGGCTTTACTGTGAATATTTTGATTCCGGTATCTGTTTAAAAAAATAGATTGTTATTGTTGTTTGTGTTGGTATGTCTGATGAATGAATGGTGGCTTGAATGATTTCTACTTTCTTAAGTGTACATTGAAACTAACTTGTTATTGTGTTTTTGTAAATATGAATGTATTTTCGTTGTATATATAAGGTCTTAAAAATGTGAATTTGGCAAACTAAGAGACCAAAACAAGGGTAAAATACAAATACAATTGAAAAACCAATAAAAAAGAAGTGATAAATCACACAAAACATGATGTTCTAGTTCATATGTTTTGAAGACAAATAATCTAGGTCAAGTCGATTACGGCACGTGCATTTCTGTTGTTTATTATATCATTAGTAAGCCCAACACAAACAATGGGGTTTGTGTTTCAAGTTGGCTGGTCACCCTTCACCTAAAGTAAGCTACAGCAGCACAAGCACAAGTCAGTCCAAGATGTGTGACTGGTGCAGACCTCACGATCTGGGATTTTTTCACTTGGGTCTTCCACGGACCCTATCTCGCTCCCTCGTACAAGCAGGTGCCCAACCTAGGTTGCAGCAGCGACACTCCTCTTACATCCATGGACTTCTTTTAAGGGCTTGAAAATCTCGTCAAAGTCAGGCAGTGTCTACAAATGTGGTTGTTACAGTTCTTCTGGCACCTCTATGTTCTAAACTTCACAGAGTAATTCTTTTTGGGTGAATTTCAGGACAACCTCAGCCACAGCTGTCAACGTCGACTCTACCATAGAGGTATGTCTGCGATGCTGCCAGACCGAACTCACAATCTTTACATGAAGACCTTTCCCTCTGTAATAGCGTTAACAGTGTTTTGCCTTGTCTGAGACCCTCAAAATCCCTGGTAAAAGGAATTTCCCGGTAGCCACTGCTGTGCAACACCAGGAATCTGGTTACAAAATCCAGGCAAACTGACGAAGTTACTGCCTCATCTTCACACCTCAGTTGCAGCCAGTTCTTGTCTAATCACCTGTTTAGTTTTGCGACCGGTTCTGGGCAATTCTGCCTTTTTGTGTATTTCAAGAAGACTTGTCCAGCCAAGAGATTTGTGACAACTGTGGGGAGCGGGGAGACACTTCAAAGGAGCAAACCCAAAACAACAACAAAAAGGCAAGAGACGCTGTTCCACTTAACTACCTGCTAATCCATGAGGGTATAATTTCCTAGTTAACAATGAATTGGGAGCACACCCTAGCTTTAAAGTAGCCCTTTGTCTTCTTTCAATTTTACCAACTTTCCAGTGTTTGACCTACTGAAAGAGATCCTTGGAAGATTCTGGGGTGGGAAGCCCTGCAACATGCATTTGCTTTCTGGGTTTTCTCTCCAAGCCTCCATCATAGGGACAATACAGAGTATGCCCGATACAAAATGGAACCCCCCCCTGTGGCTGCATTCTTCACACATAGGCCATGTGCGCGCATACAACATCTACATGCCTGTTGTGCAAGCAACATCCTCTTCTCTTATTGCCAGGCAGAATGCCTAGTTTTAGGAACTAGCAGAACAATTTCGAATGTGGGAGAAGCTGGTGGTCAACCACCTAACAAACAAAATGCCTCTATAGACTGTACTGGGGTCACCCCATTACTAAACCTTGAACATCCTACAAAGAAAAGTGTGTACTCTATTTACCTTAATGGTATACCCTCCTAAAGACTTTACATGGCCCGCAATTTTAAGTGGAAAGGTTGAAAGGTATGCATTTGTGACTGATAAGACACCTTCCACCAGGTACTAGGGACATCCCTCGGTAGTTTGGTAAAATACACTACACAGATTCCGGAGATGAGCACAATAACATACAACCTTAGAGCCATGCTTACAACCCCAGTGTGAGTTAAACCACCTCTAATTCTAAATCATTCAAACAGCTGCAATGCTTCAAAATTTGCAGTTACGTTATGGAAATAAACATCCACACCTTATCAATGTCCATTTGATTTGTCTATAGAAGAGTGTTAGACCTATTTAACATGGGCAGGTGCAGGAGAGCCATTGGTGGATAATCTATTGTCAATAGAAGCTTTGGCTTTTGCCACAGATTTTTTGCCACAGGCTTTGTCTTTAAGCCACAGTCCACTTTGAAACTAATCTCTGCAACCCATGTCAAGTGTGCTCAGTCTTTACCGTGTTTAACTTGGAGTATTACTTGCACCTTGTTTATCACAGTGCAGCATGCAACTTTCAATATGCAAACCACACCTGAATCAGGGCTTATGCTATTTCCATTCACTGCACCCACACGTATACACACACTAACTCTATGCTGTTTGTGACTGTGATGTCGTTTAACATGCCATAACTGGTTTTATATACAAGGTTATAGGAATAGATTGGCAGGGGCACAACTCAGTTAGCTCAGTAAAATATAATTGTGGATTTTTTGTATTTTGCTTAGTCCATAAAAATTTATTGTTAATCCTTTTTTCAAAACCTAACGATAACGTCACTTTAACCTTTGTGTTTTTTTTTAGTGATTATATAGATACACAAACACACAGAGTGAATTTATTTAATTAGTACTCTTTGCACTTTTATGTACAGAGAAGTATTTTGTAAGTCAAATGTAGATAACTCCTTTAGGGCAATCTAATCTTCCTGGCAGAATATAATTTGCCCTCTGACCTACTGTCTAATTAGTGTGTTTTATAGAATGGGTACTTTAGGACTCCACAATGAGAGTACTTGGGGAAGGCATGCACAAATGGCAGGCTACTCCAACTCCTACAAGACACGATTCTCTTTGGTCTGTTTCTTTTCATGCTTCGTGATTCTTTGTTAATTATGTTGGTTTGATACCTTTTAAATCTATATTATGCTTATTCTTTGTATTTAATGTTTCCTCCGTCAATCAAAAACATGCATGGCAAAGTCAATTTAGCATTTTAAAACCGCCATCAGCAACGTTGGAACTGGAACTTCAAAGTGACTGCTGGTAGATTACATAAACATAAGCAGTCATTGGCCACTTTGAATTGATGAAAAACTTTTTTCATTCAACGTTCCAAGAAAGACTATATCCACTACACACAGCAGAACATAAACTGAAAAACTATCTATGCATGAGTGCGCTAACACAAAAGGAGTTAGAAGCCCTGCAGCAGCGTACAGCTGTTAGGGCATCACAGACACACACACACAAACACAGTGGTACAGAAAGGGTCAGTAGTGGAGAAAAACAGACTGGGAGGCTTGAGGCCAAGCAGCAGTATGCAACTGCCAGGCCGTCTTACAAAAAAGAAAGTGTGGAGTGGGAAATGATAGGTCGGGGAGCAACACACTGAGAAACAAGCTGAAGCAAGTAGCCTGGCAGCAGTGTGAAGATGTCGCCCTCTCTCCGCCTCCCGTCCTCCCCCAAAAGCAACATTAGAAGAAACAAGCATTTACAATGCAACGGTCTCGCCTTTGCAAAAGTTAGAGCTATTGGCATTGTAAATGACAACATTTTTATTTATGTCTCGTTTTGAAAATAGATAAATGGCAGTCACTTACTTAAACAAATATATATGTTTATTGCAAATGTTTTCCCTTTTTTACCCTTGCAGGACACAACACAATAATAACCAAAAAATAAACATATAAGCAAACAAAACCTCAAATTATAGGTTTACATTTTGACATGTACAAAATATATTTGAGGCAAAACCATACAAAACCCTAGAACCCCTGTAAACGCAGTTCTTAACAAACTAATGTCACTAAGATTATAAAGGTACCCACCATATGATCATGGAAAAAATCGCAAACAGCCTGGGGGGGGGAATTATAGATATCGGATCAGTGGGGGAACATAAATGCGTGCTTGTAACTTATCTATCTTTCCAATTATTCAGAGGTTCCCATATTTGCAAACCTAATCTTCTTCCCCTTTTACCCTTCCTTGCACATATCCCCCTCTCAAGATTGTAAACAGAGACGAGTCTGGCCAGCCATTGATGAAATGTAGGGGGCATTGGATCCAGCCATGCTGAGGTGCCACAAAGACATAGCACTGCCATTGCCAAGAAAATAAAGTAACACTCTGGGTTAGCCATACCTTCCCCATCCACTCCCAGAATGATCCTTGATGTAGTAAGAGTGGTGTTAATTCCCAATGATCTTTCAAGGAAGGATTCTATTGCCTCGTCTTGCCGTGCGCCCATATAAATCTATTGGACATCTGCTCTAATATAGTATACCACCTTGCCTCAAATGTTAACGGGATTGTCCTAAATATGTATAAAAATTTTGGCAGCAGGATCATTTTTATAACATTGACCCGTCCTACTATAGAAAGGTGAAGGTTGTGGAGTCTATCGAGATCTTTTTTTGCCTTATCGCTTATTGGCTCTATGTTCCTAGCTACTACTTTATCCAAGTCTGCTGATATTTTAATCCCCAGATATGTTCCCGATTCCACTACCGACTATCAGAGCAGGCCACCTTATTGTTTTTAATTATTTGTGTTTTAGGGTCTTTAAGGGCATATCCAGAGACTCGGCCAAACTCCGCAGCCTCCCCTTCAATTTCCCTGATAGCCTCTGTAGGAGCTGGAGTAATGACTGCTACGTCATCAACGTATGCAAGTACTTTACACTCGCCACCCAAGGTCTTTACAGGCAAGGCGGTCCTATTCGCTTCGAGCCTCCGAAGCAGGGGGTCCATATACAGCGCAAAGAGCAGTGGTGAGCACGGACATCCCTGCCTCTCACCTCGCTATTGGCATTGTCATTTACAATGCCAATAGCTTAATCTCTCGCAAATGCGAGACCTATTGTATTTGCAATGCAATAGGTCGCGTATTTACGCGAGTTTGAGCTATTGACATTGCAAATAACAATGCGTTTTATTTATGTTTCAAAAACCAAAACATAAATAAAAGGTGTCACATACATATATATAAATGCATACGTGTATATATATATATATATATATATATATATATATATATATATATATATATATATACACACACACACACACACACACGGTATGTTGTCGTCCAAACTCAGCATACTCAGCCGAACAGAAGGGTGAAGCGAGACCCAATTGTTTGGTGTAGATTATTTATTTGCCCAACACCAGTCAGCCATGACGCGTTTCGGCTACCAAAAGCCTTGATCACATGACATATATATATATATGTGCATTATGTGTGCGCGTAGAGGTAGTGAGAGGTAGAGTAGTAGAGTGAGTAGTAGAGAGTGAGTAGTAGAGGGTGAGTAGTAGAGGGTGAGTAGTGGATTATAGAGAGTAGTAGACAGTAGTAGAGTAAGTAGAGCGTAGTTGAATAGTAGAGTGAGTAGAGAGTAGTAGAGAGAGAGTAGTAGCGAGTGAGTAGCAAAGAGAATTAGAGTAGTAGAGTGAGTAGAGAATAGTAGAGAGTGAGTAGAAAGTAGTAGAGTGAGTAGAAAGTAGTAGAGAGTGAGTAGTAGAGAGTGAGTAGTAGAGAGTGAGTAGTAGAGAGTGAGTAGTAGAGAGTGAGTAGTAGAGAGTGAGTAGTAGAGAGTGAGTAGTAGAGAGTGAGTAGTAGAGAGTGAGTAGTAGAGAGTGAGTAGTAGAGTAGTAGTGATTAGAGAGCGGATAGACAGATGAGTTAAAGCGTGTATGGATGAATGGATGAGTGAAAGAGTAAATGGATGGATGGATGAGTGAAAGAGTAAACGGATGGATGACTGGGCGGAAAGATGAGTTAAAGGGTGGATGGGTGAGTGCAAGGGTTATGGATAGATGGGTGGAGTAGTGGATGGATAGATGGATGGTGTGAACGAATTGATGGATGGATGACAAAGGAAGGATGACTCAATGAGTGAAATGGCGGACTTTCATTGTGATCGTTTCTGGGAAGGTTGGGGTGCATCTTGCTAAATATTCAACACTGACCTCGAACAGCCGTGAGCTTTTACCGTGCCTCCTCAACTGAAATAAACACGTCTCCTACATATAAATCACTCAGTTCCCAGTACTTAGTACCTTCTTGCAATCTACTTCGCTGTCTTTGCCGTCTCTTTCAGGTTTTGGAAGCCTGGGCAGTTTCATATTTCCAAGTGAGGCATAAAGGGGAGTCCCTGCACTACATGCATAGAGAAGCGCTCAAAGATCCGAGACATCAGTGCTATTAAATAAGGGGTTCCCGGCCACCCTCTCGTGCACCGTGCCCAGATCATTAAGGGATAATATCCTGCCAGGAGGTTCTTCGGAGGGCTCATGTGGAAAAGGGCAAGGGGGGACACTGTGTTTAGGCAGCCTGAGGAGGAGGCAGCGAGGATTTAAATTGTTAAGTTAGGGGGAGCGCTGGGAGGGCCGCATTTTTGCTGTTTTGGCCGCGGGAGATTCGTAGTCAGGATGGAGGAAAATGATTGGGGGTTGGGACGGAGAAGCGCAAGGGGGTGCGGTGGGGGAGGAGCGGTAAGTTGGACAGCTGGGGAGGAGGTAGCAAGGGGTCTGGTGGCAGGACGGATGGAGGAGCGAGGCCGTAGCCAGAGGGGACCGTTGCGGCTGGGGGGAATGGGGGGGAGGAGTAGTCATAATGCCAATGCCTTTCATCCTTTCGAGGCCGGTTGGGTAGTGTCTGCGGGCGCTCAGGAGACATGGCAGGCGCGGTTTGTGAGGGGTGAAGGGGGTTTTGTAAGGGAGGTTGCGGGGAGGGCCGAGGGTGATGGGTGCCGAGCAGATTGTCACCTTCAGAGGTTAATACCGGTGGTGGCGGTAGAAAACCGGCCAAGTGTCGAGCCCACGTTTAGCAAATCTCGACCACAGAAAGGGTCGACTTACCTGTAAAGGGTTTCAGGAATGTGATGACGACCACTCCCACTTATCATCCAATCAGCACGCGAGGCTTCAGGTGAGACCACCCAGGCACCCAACGCGGTAGAGGCTTCAGACACGGCTCGGTGAACAGCCCTGCACCGGCTCCAGTGCAAAGGAAGTGCTGCCAGTGCACAGTCCAGGGGGCGGCGAGAGGTGGAGGGCAGGCGCTATCGCCACTAACTCCGTGTACACCCACGTGCATTCTGCTTGCAGTGAAGAGCTCACTCTCAGAAGCACTGCAAAAAGTGAATGCACTGTGTAGGCAGCTAGGATGCTCTGGATGCTGCACTGCTTGGCTGCTCTCCAAGGCCCCACCACAAAGATGGAATGCTTGGCTGCACTGTAAAGAGCCACTTCCGGCACTGCACACCTGGATTCCTGGAAACTGCGCCCACTGGTTGCACGTCCCTGCCCCGTGTGATTCTCTGATTGCATAACACCTCTGCAACCCCGGGCCTGCAGTGCACACCTGGATTCTCGGCTGCACTGCTGGATGCATTGGCTAGGCTGGGCTCCCAGGTGAGAGCACTGCACGGACGGATCTCTGTGTTTTCAAGGCATGGCTGCGCCCCCACCTGCAATGTCTGAGTATTCTGGCTGCAGCGCACATCTGTATCCTTTGGCTGCACTGCACAGTCGGATTTCCTGCTACACTGTAAGGCTGGCTTCCCGAGATACACTGCAAAGCGCCTTCGCTTAATTACCTCCAGCAACTCAATTCCTGAGTCCTAGGTGATCGAACAGCACTGGGTCTCCTAACTGCACTGATCGGCTCTCTCGTTGCCCTGCAAACCTGTATGAATTACTTTGCACATCTGGATTGCCTCGCTCCAGAGATAATACAACCGTGCCCCCTATTTTCCTTGCCTGCATCAACAGCTGGATTCCCTCGCTACACCATAAATATCCCGGCTGCACTGGATTCCACTGTCACACTGGATTCCCTGACTGCATCGCGCAGCTGTATCCATCCCCTCGTGCTCTTATGCTTTAAAGATCCACTGACTGCTATTGAGTCCCGGTCTGCGCTGCACGGATAGATCACCACACTGCACTACGAAGATCACCCCGCTACGCACACTGGATTCACTCATTTTATAAAGATCTCCTGTTCACACTGTACAGTAAGATTCCCTCACTAGCTATACATATCCCTGACTGCACTGGATCTCACTGACACTAACACTGGATTCCATACTGCACAGCTGGATCCCTTCATTCTATGAAGCTCCCGGACTACCTTGGTTTCCCGTCTGAGTTGCAGATTTGGATTCCCCAAACAGGGTATACATATCCACTGACTGCACTGGATCCTACGGACACCAACACTGGATTCCCTGCTTGCACTGCACAGCTGTATCCCTTCAGTCTATAAAGAGCCACTGGCTGCTTGGGTTCCCTGTCTAAGTTGCACAATTAGATTCTCCCACAACACAATGTCCCTAGAGCGCACTGTAGTCCGTGCAGAACTGCTTCGAAGCCCTGTATTCCCTGGCTGCACTGCACAGTGGAATGCCTCGCTGCATTACAAAGTTGAAGTACATGGCTGCACCGCTGAAGATGCCTGGATGTGTACAGCTGGATCTGCCCATACACTACAAGGGTTGATTCCCTGGAAGCCCTGCGTGCCCGGCACCTCTCACGGACACAGCCATGCCTTCTCCCCCACTCACGCACCCACCGCCCCAGCCTCCTACTTACCCGAGATGAGGCTGGGCGGCACCATGCTGCGGCTGAAGCCTTTGCCCCCCAGCACCTGGCGGCTGTCGGCGCAGCTCCGGGCCTCCCAGAAACAAAGGCTCAGCACGGCGACAAAGAGGAGGCAGCAGCCTGGGCTGCAGGGGCCCATCACGACCAAGGGGGCAGCATGGGTCGGTGGAAGTCAGGCTGGAGCGGGGGAGCAGTGCTCGGGCAGCGGGGATGAGCAGACCCTGGGAAGGGCGAGGAGCAGCCCGGGTGAGCCCTGGAGCCACAGCTGGCGAGCAGAGGACAGAGAGGGAGTGCTGACAAAGGGGCGGAGGTAGCCCGTGGGGTCCAATCGCGCACCATGTACTGCCAGCCCTACCCATAGGAGATCACGGGGGAAAGGCAAGCCCGGCGCAGACAATGAGGCGGAGGGCGCCCGCGGGGTCCAGGTGCACACCCTGTATCCGCGCCGCCTCCCACAGGAGCGCATGGGACATGGGGAGGACCAGAAGAGACAAAGGGGCAGAAAGAGCCCGCGGGGTCCTTGTGCCAACCACGTTCACAGCCAGCCACCGATAGGGGTAACGTGGAAAGGGGCCAGGACAGGCGTGCTCATGTACAATGCCATTTGAACGAGTTTGTGCTACATAAAACTGCACAAATAAATAATAACAAGCGTCAACGGCACCAGACAAGTTTGGGACAAGTATGTGTGGCAGCTATTTGCGTAAGCGCGGTCATGGGTAGGGTGGAAGTGTTTACTTTGAATGCACGGTAGTGCATTTACTTGAACCGTATTCCATATATATATGTGAAACGGACCACTCTATGTAAATTAGGTGATAGGATCATCGTCGCTGCTGCATTCCCCAGATGGAAAGGAATGCTACTGGACGGTTGCGAACAACACAAGTATTTACGTCGCAGACGCCATGACGTACACTTTTCTCTTTTTACTTCCTGCTGGCGTAAAAGCTTTCTTATCTTCTTTATGGGGCCATCTGTTTGGAATGAACGGTGACGCCAGCCGATGGAAAAGAGGGGCGGGGCTTAACCTCGCTAGTGAAAATCCCTCTATGTCATTAAATCTCGCCAGCTGGACTGCGCATGTGCGCAGTCTTTCACAGGCCGAGACCTAAAAATATACAGGGGATGAGGAGGGACAGGTGAGCAAGGAATGAACAAGCGAATGGATGAGAGATTGTGGTAGTGAGTGAAAGAGCGAGAGTGATGCCCCTCCATGGAGTGCTAACTTGGAAACAAAAAAGATGTTAAAAAGTTATACTCCAGAGGTTGTACGAACACAAGAATAGGGAGCTACAGTAGATTGCAATTGAGACCTAAAAAAAAGGAGCATAATCCATGAACTTGCACTTTCGCTGTGTTAGCCTATGTGCCACTTAGCAAATGAGTTTTTGTTTTAATATATATATATGCTGCTCTGTGCATCAAATAAAATCCTGCTGATGCTGAAATACTGTGGTCCGTCTCCCTTTGTTTGCTGGCGTTTGTGCGAGGCCGTGCTGGGTCTGAGACGCCGAGAGATTCATATACATACATATATATATATATACATACATACATACATACATACATACATATACATACATATACATATATATAGAGCCAGAAACGCGTCTGCCCATCACTATAGCGTTTCACGGACTGTAAAGGACTGAGCTCTGTTTGTTTCAATAAATCCTCTGTCTGTCCCGGAGCATGTGTCCCGCTTGCTTTTCTTCAAGGTGAGCATTGGTGGCATATGGATTACCGGTTTTGCTGAGACTGGTTGGGGACACGCCCTCTCGTTCAGGAGCTCCGCATTTATCGGCAAAAAAACTTTGGAATTCGTACGAGGAGAACTAAATGCGGCGCCCCCCCAAGCGACGTTATTGCTATCTGGCGGTCATTTAGTAAGGGGAGAGAGGAGGCGGCATTGAGCCGCCTGACTAAGGGCACAGACGGAGGTCGGAACGGGATCAACTCACCTGGGTGCGCTGTGGATGCACATCGCTCACCGCCGATGATTAGGGGCATCTCTGGATGCTTGGTATTCCCATCACTGAATGTGGGACCACGATGAACTTTGTTGACCATCATGCAGTTCACCCAGCACTGAAAACAGTCAGCACACACCTGCAGTTGGGAGGAGGAGTTGTGGGACGGCTTCATAAGGGAGTGGTCTCCGCCTCAACCCCGGGAGACTTCCAGCAGCCTGTGTGACCGTCACTGAAGACGGCCAAACCGGCCAGAAACGCGTCTGCCCATCACTATAGCGTTTCACGGACTGTAAAGGACTGAGCTCTGTTTGTTTCAATAAATCCTCTGTCTGTCCCAGAGCATGTGTCCCGCTTGCTTTTCTTCAAGGTGAGCATTGGTGATATATATATATATATATATATATATATATATAACGATGAAATCTTTCAACAGAAAACTGTTTATTTCCCCGTATGTCACAGTTTCTTGTGAAATATGGCTTTTTATTTCACTGCATTTTCTGCTTCACAACACCCAAACATGTCATTATAATTACTATATACGCCATGACATTAGACATAACTGTCCCCCATTGGCCAAACAAAGCATGACATTTGGAGCAAATATAGATGAAAAAATATCGGTCATATTTATTACTACAGTGCAAAAATCTAATTCCTGGTTTCGGTTACCCACAATGAAGCTCCATATTCTGGATACTCTGGCCTTGGTGAAACTTGAGGTCATCTCAAATTCACACCATGGGCCTATACAATGAGACTGTGCCATGGTTCTGTACAAATGCCTGAACTGATAACTAACACACATGAAAGAACAGCATGGCATCTTTGTTGGGGGTTAGGAGGGGCTTAAGTATTAGTCCCTGCCTGCACTCAAGAATGGTAACAAACAGCATAATTACACTCCGCTTAGATAACAAAACTAATATGCTAATCTTATCTTATCTTATCTTAGGGGATACTTATATAGCGCACTGACACCGAGAGGTTTCCTGGCGCTGAATAATAAAAACCTAAGCCTTACCCTTAAAAAATACACAACTAAACGAATCTATGATTATCATTTTCAGTCAAAACACAACTGAAATATGCCACAAAATGATTACCACTCACAACTTTGCATGTGACGGAGTCAACATCTCCTTCGAAACAGCGACATTCCCTGAAAGCTGGAAACACGCCAAAATCAACGCCCTCCTCAAGAAGCCCAAGGCGGACCCCAAGGACCTCAAGAACTTCTGGCACATCTCCCTGCTCCCGGTTCCGGCGAAGGTCATCGAAAAAATCGTCAACATGCAACTGGCCCACCACCTGTAAGACAACAACATCTTGGACCTGTCCCAGTCCGGGTTCAGACGAAACCACAGCACTGAGACAGCCCTCATCGCCGCCACAGACGACATCAGGCGCCAACTAGACAACGGCGAAACATCAGCCCTCATCCTCCTGGACCTGTCAGCCGCCTTCGACACAGTCTGCCATCGCACTCTATAAAGACACGCCTCCTAGAAGGCGGAATCCAAGAGAAGGCCCTTGACTGGACCACGTCCTTCCTCTCCGGCAGAACCCAGAGCGTCCGCCTCCCGCCCTTCCGATCCGAGGCCACCAACATCTGCGGCGTCCCCCATGGCTCATCCCTCAGCCCGACGCTGTTCAACGTCTACATGGCCCCCCCTCACACAAGTGGCACGCCAACACAACCTCAACATCATCTCCTACGCCTATGACACCCAGCTCTTCCTCTCCCTCACCAAGGACCAGCACACCGCCAAAACCAACCTCCACTAGGGAATGAAGGCCGGCGCCGACTGGATGAGGAACAGCCGTCTGAAGCTGAACTCGGACAAGACGGAGGTACTCATCCTCGGACCCACCCCCTCAGCCTGGGACGACTCCTGGTGGCCGACCACACTGGCAACAGCACCGACACCCACCGACCATGCATGCAACCTAGGATTCATCCTCGAATCCTCCCTCTCCATGTCCAAACAGGTCAAAGCTGTCTCCTCCTCCTGCTACAACACCCTCCGCATGCTCCGCAGGATCTACAAGTGGATCCCGACCAAAACAAGAAGAACGGTGACACAGGCCCTCGTCTGAAGCAGACTGGACTACGACAATGCACTCTACGCAGGAATCCCAGGCAAACACCTACGACGAGTACAACGCATCCAAAACGCCTCCGCCCAACTGATCGTCAACGTCCCCAGCCGCAGCCACATCACCACCCACCTGAGAGACCTACACTGGCTCCCAATCGACAAGAGGATCACCTTCAAGCTCCTCACCCACGCACACAAAGCACTCCACAACGCCGGACCAGCCTACCTGAACAGCAGACTCAGCTTCTACACCCCCACCCGCCAGCTCCGCCCAGCCAGCCTCGCCCCTGTCCCGGGCATCCAACGAACAACCTCCGGTGGCAGATTCTTCTCCTGCCTCGCCGCCAAGACCTGGAACACCCTCCCTACCCACCTACGGCAGACCCAAGACCTACTCGCCTTCAGAAGACTCCTCAAGACCTGGCTCTTCAAGCAGTAGCGGCACCATCTCTCCTCAGCGCCTTGAGACCCTCACGGGTAAGTAGCGCGCTTTACAAGTACTCTGATTGATCGATTGATTGATTGATTACATCCAATATTGACGACATCACAGCAGCACTAATCTCAATGGCATCACAATGGGCAGCATAAAGAAGATGCTGCCTTCCTTGCAAGTGAATTGTTACTTTTTATTTCCTTCAAGCTGCTGTGTAGCAGATCAGTTTCCATGCTTTTCTTTCTTTTAAAAAGGAATTAAAATTGGGCTGAATCAGTCATTTCTTTTCATTTCCAATTTTCAACAGCCCGCATACAGGAAGAAACATATGTAATCTCAAACTAATGCATTTAACAGACAGCGAAGCAAAATCAATTTTTTGTTCCACCCACACACTGTCTTCCATCACCTCAAAATTTCAATCAAAGCACAAAAGTCTTTATCAGTGAATTTCAAGACTGTCAGGAACAAGTCTTACAACCGGGCAAATTACCTCAGAAACATCTACTCATGGCACCATATTGCTTAGAAAACGGTATATGCATCTTTGACATTCTCAAAAAACTGGAACTCCCCTGGCAAACCACTATTTTCATTCATAACAAATGCAGCTAGATCTAGACCTTTCATTTTTTTTTGTTTACACAGTTACAGTGTGCTAAGGTCCCTTTCCATTATTCCCATCTCAAGAATCAGTATTAGCATATAAAGCCAGAATATACAAATTATAATCTACAGTACCCATCAGTATTCAGTTGGGCATGGGCCAAGGAGAATGGAAAATGAAATCAAGAAAATAAATCAGTCCCCACTATCTAATATCATCCCTAGCCCTAATTACATTAGAACTTTACATCACTACCAAATTAATCAAACTAAACTCCCTACCCCCCCTTCTAGGCATGTCAATTCCATCTCTGCTCAATTCTTCTCATTAGTCATTATGCATAGGTCTCTCCAACTCATCTAGGCTAACAATGAAAGCGGCTGTGCGCCGCCATTATGTGCTCGTAGACCATGGCAGTGTTAGGGGTGACTGCACCGTTGTTCTTGGGGGCTAGCATTTAAATTTCCTACCTCTGGCACATCAATCTCACTATCCTCATCACTATCCTCTCCTGGGTCTTTTAACAATCCCTCCAACCGTTCCCATGCTTTGGCTGCTTCCAATGCCTTTTCACTAAACGTTCTCTTCGCCAGTTGCAATCGCACTATTCCATTACATTCCGCCCACTTGATGAATTCCTTCTTCCATCTAGCTACGTTGGGGCCCCTTTGTGCTTTCCAATACCTCGTAATTTCCCTTTTTGCCAGCAACAACCCCATATCCCAAAATGTACTAGTGATCTTGTTTTTAGCCATGTGCGGGAACCAATGCAGCACGCATGGGCCCATTGCCAATTCCAGCTTTCTGTCCGTTATAATGTTCAACAGGGCTACTACCTCAGTCCAATGCACAAGTTACTTACCTTCAGTAATGATATATCTGTAAGAAACAGAAGCTAGTGTTAGATTCCTTACCTTAGAATATCCCCAGGTGTCAGACTGGATCCGGAAAGTTTTTTTTCCCATCAGCAGTACCCTTGCGTGTCGTAGGCGTCGTCTGCGGCTCCGCGTCCGTCGTCAGCGTCGTGATCACCAGCGGAGTAGTTAGACGACGCCCTCGCGCGCTGACATCGGTTCTGTACACAGTTTTCCGCGCCAGGAACCGACACGGGTGCCATGAAACTAGGGCCCTCAAATGGAGATACCTTAACCCTAGATATCGGTTCGCAGAATGGGGAGGATGGGTGGGGCTGTAAGGAATCTAACACTAACTACTGTTTCTTGCAGATATATCGTTACCGAAGGTAAGTAACTTGTGCATTTGAAAGAAACAGGTTAGTGTTAGATTCCTTACCTTAGAATAGATATCCCAGCAATACCAACCCCGGTGGTGAGTCTACGAACCAAGATCACACGAGAAAGTCCTGGAGAACGGAACGGTCGAAAAAGCCTTCTTACCAGACTTGGCTGTCCAGGCAGTAGTGCGTAGCAAACGTGTGCAGCGAGGCCCACGTAGCTGCCTGACAGATGTCCTGCAAGGGGACTCCCCGACCCAGGGCAGTAGTAGCCGCAGTGGCCCGAGTGGAATGGGCGCGCAGCCCCACAAGAGGCTCCTTTTTCGCTGAGGAATAACAGACCTTGATGCACAAAACGACCCACCGAGAGATGGTCCGCTTGTGCACCGCCCATCCCTTCTTAGCGCCCACATAACCAACAAAGAGCTAGTCATCCACCCGGAACAGGCATGTGCGGTCCAGATAAAAGGAGAGCGCATGTTTTGGGTCCAGACGGTGAAGCCTCTCTTCTTCTTTTTATTTTAGGAGTTTTTTATAGCGCTGGCCAGACCCGAGGGTATCGGAGCGCTTCACAACAGGATATGTATAAGTCAGATAACAAGTACAATACACACAAAGATAAGCGTTCAGCAAGTCCACAGATAAAATACGCATAAAAGTAAGCGCTCAGATAGACCAGAGGCGATAAGGGCAAAGTAATATCCTGAGAGCTTCACGTAGCGGTGCCGACTCCATATGATGGGGAGGAAGGAGGGGGAGAGGTGCTTGCAGTCTGAAGGCTGACAAGTTAGAGCTTGAAAGTTACGTAATTAGTTTCGTGAAGGCACGGTTGAGGTAAAGGTCTTTTAGGTGGCGTTTAAACTTTAGAAAGGAGGGAATAGTTCTGATGTCCACAGGGATGGGTTTCCAGATTTTTGGAGCATTCCCTGTAAAGGAGCGATTTGCCGTTTTCTGTTTGCGTGTTTTTAGGGGGATGAGAAGGAGGGAGTTTGAACTTCTGAGACTTCTAGATTGACCGGCTTTCTTGAGTTTTGAGGCTAGGTATTCTGGTTTCCCTGTGTGCGGGTCAGGCAGGCCGTTCTGAAGCTGGCCCGCATTTCCACTGGGAGCCATTTTAGATCTCCGAGTGCGGGAGAAATTTGGTCACATTTTTTTACTCCTGAGACCATTCTGGCCGCTGCATTAAGGGTGGTTTTTAAGGGTACTAGGTGGAAGAGAGGGGTACCAGAGAGGATCGTGTTTCCGTAGTCCAGTCTGGATAACACAAGAGATTGGGTGGCTTGTTTGAGATCCGCAGGTGGTATGTAGGGTTTGACTTTGTTGAGTAGCTTCAGATTGAAGAAGGCGCTCTTAGCAGAGTTTTTGATGTGGTTCGTCATGGATAATTTGTGGTCCAGGGTGATTCCCAGTGATTTTACAGAGTTAGTCAGAGTGGGATTCGCGTTGAGAGGATCAATGGCTTTCAGACACTCTGTCAATTGCGGGTTTTCTTCCTTGTTGGAGATGAAGAGGATTTCTGTTTTACCTTGATTGAGTTTCAGGTGGTTCGATGATAACCACTCTTGGACTTCTTTGAGAGTATTATTGAGTCTTAGAATGTCGTTGAGGGAGGAGGATTCCAGGTATAACTGGGTGTCATCTGCGTATAGATGGAAGGGGATGTTGGCTTTATTCAGAATGGAAGCGAGGGGTAGCATGTAAATGTTGAACAGTTGCGGGGAGAGATGCGGCGGCGGAGAGAAGGTGGGCAAGAAAGAAAGACTAGTCCTCAGAACAACTTTGTCCGGATGGACAGAGAGGAAAGGAGGCTTAGAAGATAGAGCCTGGAGCTCACTTACTCTCCTGGCAGAGGTGATTGCAACCAGGAATGCAGTTTTAAGAGTTAGGAGACAAAGAGGACAGTTATGAAGTGGCTCAAAGTGAGCACACATTAAAAAAGTCAGTACAAGGTTCAAGTCCCACTGAGGCATCACAAAGGGAACAGGAGGAAACATGTGCGTGATGCCTTTCAAGAACCTATTTACAATCGGGGACTTGAAAAGAGAAGGCTGATCAGGAAGCCTTAAGAAGGATGAAATAGCAGAGAGATGGCCCTGCTGGGCAAGAGAAAGAAGGAAGAGGAGAGCTTCTGAAAGAGGGGCCAAAAGTGGATCCACAGCCTTTGCTGTGCACCATGCCACAAATTTGTTCCACCTGCAGGCGTATACCGTTTTTGTGGAGGGACGCCTGGCTGTCAGAATCACATCACAGACTTCAGGAGGCAAGTCAAATGGCCTCAACTGCCGCCGCTCAATCTCCACGCATGTAGGTGGAGACTGGACAGGTTAGGGTGGAGGACCGTCCTCTGCTGCTGCGACAGAAGGTCCTCCTGAAGAGGCAGATGAATCGGGGGATCGATTGACAAGCTGAGTAGCTCGGGATACCAGTATCTTTGTGCCCAGTCCGGAGCCACAAGGATGACTTGGGCCCGGTCTCGCCTGATCTTCTTCGGCACTATGAGCAGAGGTGGTATAGGCGGAAAGGCGTACGACCGACCGCAGCTCCACTCGTGACGAAAAGCGTCGCCGAGCGAGTGCCACCTTGGAAATTCCAACGTGCAGAACTGATGACATTGCGCGTTCTCTTCGGTGGCGAACAGATCTAACCAAGGCTCTCCCCACTGCTGAAAGAGGCCTTGTGCCACGTCCGTGTTTAGACACCCTTCGTGATCCATCATGCACCGGTGGCTGAGGTCGTCTGCCCTGGCATTCAGGGAACCTGCCAGGTGTTGAACCACCAGGGTGACACCCTGGTATTTCAGCCATGTCCAGAGGCGCAGAGCCTCCTGACAAAAAGGTCCACGACCCCACCCGCCCTGTTTGTTACAGTACCACATGGCGGTGGTGTTGTCCGTCAACACCTGCACTACGCTTCTGCGGACAGAGGGAAGGAATGCCTTCAGTGCAGGTGGGATCGCCCGCAGCTCCAGAAGGTTGATATGGAGCCGGGACTCCGCCGCAGACCAGAGGCCTCTGATCTCCGCCTCTCACATGTGGCCCTCCCATCGCAGGAGGGACGCATCCGTCACCACTACGTGCTCCGGTTGGGGAAGGGAGAGGGATCTGCCACTGACCCAATCGTGGTCCATGAGCCACCACTGCAACTGTCTCGCAGTGCCCTCCGAGATCAGGACGTGGTTGGACAGGTTGCTCTGATGCTGTGCCCACTGAAACTTCAGGTCCAACTGCAGAGCCTGCATCTGCCACCTGGCGTGATGCACCAGTAGGATGCAGGATGCAGGAGGCCATCAGCCCCAGGAGCTGCAGCGTCAACCTGACTCGGGATAAAGGCTGAAAGATCAGAATCAGAGCCTGAATATCCCGAACCCGCTGCTCAGGAGGATAAGCCAGAAACTGAGCAATAACCAGAACCGCTCGGATGAAAAGGAGCTTCTGAGAGGGGCACAGGTGGGACTTCTGCACATTGATGGAGAACCCCAGCAAGTGCAGGAGATCGGCCGTAGTCTGGAGGTGGGAGACCACTGTCTGGGGGGAGCCCGCCATCAATAACCAGTCGTCGAGATAGGGGACGACTGAGACCCCCGATCTGCGCAGATGAGCTGCGACCACCGCCATCACTTACGTGAACACCCGAGGAGCACTGTTGAGGCAGAAGGGTTAGCACGATAAACTGAAAGTGCTTGTGGCCTACCGTGAACCACAGGTAGCGCCGGTGGGCCGGCAGGACGGGGATGTGGAAATATGCGTCCTGCAAGTCCAACGCTACCATCCAGTCTCCAGGGTCTAGAGCAGCCAGGACCTGAGCCAAAGTCAGAATCTTGAACTTCTCTTTCCAGAGGAAGCCGTTGACGCTCCGAAGGTCCAAGATAGGGCATAGGTCTCCTTTGCCCTTCTTGGGTACCAGAAAGTAGTGGGAGTAGCAACCACATCCTACTTCCGGTCCAGGAACACGCTCGATTGCCCCCTTGGCCAAGAGGGCCATAACTTCCTCCTGCAGAAGTTGCAAATGATCCCCCAACATGCGGTGGTACTGCGGTGGCATGGCTGGAGGGGTCACTTCGAATGGGAGGGAGTAACCCACATGGCTGAGGTGATGGTATGCCAGTGGAGGAGGTGATGGGGAACCCTGCCCCCTACGGGCGCCGAATGGGCCTGAAAGCTTGGATTAGGAAGGCTTTGAGGTTGATGCTGTGGGAGTGGATGTGGACTGACCTTGCCCCCCCTGTATCACCACGGCGGTTACCACGTCCGCGACGGCGCTGAGGTTGGTTCTACGGCCTGTGGCTGAACGAACGTGTGGGGGCGCCCCTCCCTTGGCCACGAAAGGGGCGAAAGGCAGAAGTTTGCTGGGGCTGGCTCGACAGGCCCAAGGACTTGGCCGTAGCCCTTGAGTCCTTGAAACGCTCAAGCGCACTGTCTGCCTGGTCACCAAAAAGGAGAAGGCCATCGAAGTGCATGTCCATGAGCGTGGACTGGACATCCCCCAAAAAATTGGCGGACCTCAGCCAGGCGTGGTGACGAATTGCCACCATCGTGGAAATCGCTCTGCCCAGCGAGTCTGTGGTATCAAGTCCACACCGTATAGAGTAACGTGCTGCATCCCGCCCCTCAGCAAGTGCTTGGGCGAGCCGTGCCTGGGCTTCCTCCAGACACTGAGGCAGCACGTCCGCAACCGTGTCCCACAAGGAGTGGGTGTAACGGTTCAAAAGGAAAGCGGTGTTGATCGACCGCAACCCCAAACTTAGTGAGGAAAACAGTTTCTTTACAAACTGGTCAAACTTTTTGGATTCCCGAGCTGGGGGAGCAGACGGGAACGCGGTCTGGGAAAAAGAGGTCTGGATCACCAGGCTCTCGGGGTGGGGTGTACGGACAGAAAAATACACAAGATGATGGACGGAATGTTGCACAATGGCAAAAATGTGTACTGACAGAAAGCAGGGGTCGCCCGGAGCTGGGCGGTGGCGCGGGCCACGTTCCGCTCCACAGGGGGCACTGTGGAGGGCTTGGACCAAGTGCCATCAGAACGTACGTGAGGGCATCATTGAACGGCGGCAGAGGCTCCGAAGAGCTTACTGGCGGCTGAAGCACCTCGGTGAGGAGGTTAGTCATCACGGCCGCGGCAGGGTGCTCAAGAGACAAGGCCTTGGCTGCCCTGCGCAACACCACACCATAGGTAGCACCCTCCTCCGTAGCCAAGGAGGGAGGAGAGATGAATCCAGTGTCAGGCGATGCATCCGTAACTCCCCAGGCTCATCTGCCCAGTCCTGACTTAACTGGCACCGCTGTACCAGAGGGTCCTCAAACCCCTCCCAGCCCTCCCCCTCATCCGTGTCCTGATAAACAGGCAGAAATGACGGAGCCGGGTCATAGATGAATTCCTCACCAACCGACTCTGGGGACGGTGCCGAGCAGAGCCACTCCGACGTCGGACCCGGACCGGGGTTGAAACTGGGGACGGCGTCGTCCGAAGGCAGCGCCGGGAGCGACACCATCGGGGTCGGCGCCACGGGACGAGTCGTAAGGTCAACTGGCGTCGACCGGGATCCATTCCTGGATCCCCCGGGGCCCTGCGGCGTCGGGACCGAAGTAGACGACGGCGCCAAAGCCGCTGGCCCCTAGTCGGGTTTGCGGGGCCCGAAGGCACGCCGGCAGGCCTCGACGGAGGGAAGTGAGTCCTCATGGCCACGAGGAAGTATCTCCTCCGGCGTCGCATGCAGTCCAGGAACCGGAGAGTATGGGACCGGATGCGACGCCTGCGGCTCCGGTGGAGCCGCACGGGTGGTGTCACCCGAACCCTCAGCCGCGTCGTGCGACCGGCGACGGGGCATGACTTGTCATCGTGGTCGGCCCGGGGCAGTAGAGACACCGGCGGTGGGAGTCGGTCAACGACATCAGGCGGTGACCAGCGTCACACGGCTTGAATCCAGGCATTCGTACCGGCACCAGGAGTCGATATCGACTTGAAAAGAATAGCCAAAATAGCCAAAAAGTTAGTAAAAAAATGTATATGGTTCTGCGCTTGCTGGTGCGGAAAAAAGAAGAACTTACGTCAGCCTGCGAGGTTGGCGTCTAAGTACTCCGACAACATCATCCCGGCGATCACGACGCTGTCGACGGACGTGGAGCCGCAGACGACGCCTACTGACGCGCAAGGGTACTGCTGACGAAAAACACTTTCCGGATCCAGTCTGACGCCGGGGGATATTCTAAGGTAAGGAATCTGAAATGAAATGAAATGAAAGGGGTCTTATATCGCGCTACTAAGCCCACAGGCATCAAGGCGCCTAAAAAGAAATCAAAAATGACCAGTTAACCAGCACTACGGATACGCCTTGGAGAATAGCCATGTTTTTAGGGCTTTCTGAAAGTTCTGAACTGACGGTTGGGATTTAATTTCAAGAGGAAGGCTGTTCCACAGTTTGGGGGCTACTGTTGAGAACGCCTTCCCACCCCATTTGGTTCTACGGGCGCAAGGGACCACCAGCAGACGCTTGGTTGAGGAACGGAGAGCTCTCTCCGGTACATATGGATGCAGCAATTTCCTCACCCCCTCAGCCCCATTACCGGTAAGCGCCCCATAGGTCACACAGAGTGTCTTAAAAACAATCCTAGAATCAATAGGGAGCCAGTGTAATGTTTTCCTAGCCGCCGTGGCGGAGGATAGTCTAGGAACCTCCAGTACAAATTTGGCCGCTGCGTTCTGGACTGTCTGTAGACGCTGCATAAGGCCTTTATTAGCACCAGCATAAAGAGCATTACAGTAGTCAAGTCGCAAAGCAACCAGTGCAACAACGACCTGCTTGCGAGCCTGCGGGGACAAGTAATGCTTGATTTTGCGAAGAATTTTAATAATGCCCCAACAGGTAGCGACTGTTCTATTTACCTGCTGTACCAATGAGAGATCAAGGTCAATCTGTAGGTGTAGGGCAGACTCCCAACGAAGGAGGCCACCATTCGGCCGTCCAGATGTTCGTGTTTCCACTAAAGACCAGAACTTCGGTCTTCTCCCATTCAGTTTGAGTGAATTGTTAATCATCCACTCAGCAACCGCCTCCATACAACTTCTAAAATTATGAATGGGAGCGTGCACTGAGCGAGAGAGGGACACCAAGATCTGTGTATCATCGGCATAGGAGACTACCTCCATCCCATACGATCTCACCAACCTGGCAAGTGGGGCCACATAGATGTTGAACAGGGTCGGACTTAATGCCGACCCTTGTGGGACCCCACATTGCACAGGTGTGGGAGGAGATAGAAAGTCTCCCAGCTTAACCCTCTGTTCCCTCTGATTCAGGAAGGAGGCCAGCAAGCTCAAAGCCACGCCCTCTACCCCTATCTCCCTCAAACGAGATGTTAAAACCGAGGGAGACAGGGTATCGAAGGCGGCTGTCAGATCTAAAAAGATCAGCAGGGAAGTACGGCCCTGGTCGACCTCAGTACGGATGTTGTCAAGCACTATCGTCAGGGCCGTCTCCGTGCTGTGAGCTCTCCTGAAGCCGTGTTGGGACTGATCTAACTGACCAGAGGTATCCAAGAACGCCGCCAGATGCTTGTTTAGGTGAGTCTCCAGCATCTTGGCAGGGGCTGGGAGCAGGGAAATGGGGCGGAAGTTCTTGAGTACCTCCGGGTCAAGTGTGGGCTTCTTAAGGAGGGGCTTGACTACAGCTCTCTTCCACTGGTTGGGAAAAATACCATCCCTCATTGCTCTATTCATGATGTCCAAGAGCGGGGGCAGCAAGGTATCTCTGCACTCCTTATGAACTTTAAGAGGACAGGGATCTAAAGGAGACCCTGACCTGGTCTTGCTTAAAAGCAAGACAAGTTCCTGCAGAGAGAGCGGTGGGAACACAGATAGGGTCACAGTGATGGCCGGGACATCAGCTTCGAAGGGGTGGAGAGCGGGACCAGAAGAGGGAGGGGGCATTAAGGCCTTTTGTAAATCAAGGGCCGAATAGATGTCTGCTATTTTCGTATGAAAATATCCTGCGATATTATCACAGAGGTCTTGTGAACATACTATAGGATCAGGCATCTGTAGTGAACAGAGGGAATCAACTACCTTAAAGAGGTCTCTCGGGGAGGTGAGAGTAGTCGTTAGGTGGGCGAAATATTCTTGTTTCACCTTAATGACCTCCACCTTATACTCCCTAAGGAGGGATTTGTGTTTCTCCCTCTCTAGGGTGTTCCAGTTCGCCCGCCATAGCCTTTCCTGCCTCCTGCACCCCTGCTTCAGGAGTCTTAAGGGCTCCGAGAACCACGGGGCTGATAGTCTCTTCCGGGCAGAGTAACGCAAGGTTACCGGGGCTAAGACATTTACTGGTGTCATAACAGCATTTGTTAATTCAGAGGCCGCTGTATTGGCATCTTTAGCTGAGATAATGGCAGATGTCTGAATCAAAGGGGCGAGAGAGACATTGGTAATCTTCCTGAAATCTCTTCTAGGTTCCAGTTTACTAGAACCAATCCACCTAAGATTGCTAGAAAAAGCCTGACGTTCCAATGGGACCGCCAAGTGGTCGGACCAGCTCAGTGAAATAGGAAGACCTATCGTAAGCCCGGGATCGTTCGAAAAGACTCCATCCAGGGTGTGACCCGCCTGGTGAGTGGGAAATTTAACCAACTGCTGGAGACCATAGGCGGACAGGGAGTCCATGAGAGTATAAGAATCTCTGGACGTCACATTGTCCAGAGGAAGTTTAGGTCGCCCAAGAACGTCAGTTGGGCACAGCCAAAATAGGGTTCCAAGATGTTGAGCAGGGACTGGCTAAAATCAGTTCTAGGACCCGGAGGTCTATAGATCAATATGCCCACAAAAGGGGCGGCCCTGGGAAGACCAATTGAAAAATTAAGAGCTTGGAAAGAATCAGAAGGACCAGACAGTTCCAAGGTACGACACGTATGGGAAATCTTATAAAGAATCCCTAGTCCACCTCCTCTGCGCCCAACTCTATCCAGCCTAGCCAGCGCATATCCCTCCGGAATCGAGGCCACCAGATCAGGGCCTGAAGAGTCTGAGGCCCAGGTTTCAGTTATAAATACCCAGGTGGGCCTTCTCACCAAGACAAAAACATTAAAAGCGATATTTTTCACCAAAGATCTTGCATTGATGAGAAAGCCACTTTCCTTCGTAGGACTGGTGGTACAAGGTTGGGGAGCGGGAAGGGGAGATCTAAGGGGGTCACTTAACAACTTGCCCCGTCTGACAAAGCAGCCACAGCACGGAGAGATTCGTAGAGCCTCCGGAGAGCAAGAGAAGTGACAGGGTAGCCGAGATGGTTTATAGGCCCGCATATCCTGGATGGAATATTTGAAGGTTGCGCGAAAATCTGCCTCTGAACTGCATATCTCCCCCTGGAGCCCGTCCATTATCCCGTCCTTAGCGCGGACGGGCGCAGATGGGCTGGACTCTGGCGGAGACTCCGGCGCGCAACCGGCTCTCCCGCTGCGCCTAAACGCTGCACGTTTGCATGGCCACCTTAAGTAGATGGCTAGCGTGTCCAGGGACCACTAGCCCGCTGACCAAGATGGCGCCGCCGGGCGTCCCGTGTTACCCCCAAGATGGCCGCAGGTGTGGAGAACGCAAGGGAAAGGACCCGCCAAAAGCGGTGAGCAAACGATTAAAATGCTAGTAAGTGTGTATCGGACATCTAAAAACAGGGGAAAACAAATTAAGTTAAATCAAATGGAAAACAGGAATTATTAAAAAGGCAATCACACTGTCACCCAAAAATGAAGAGCTGAAGCGCGGGCTGTCTATGCTCTACCTAGCCGTAGCACACATTAACGAGTCAATCTAACACTAACGTGTTTCTGTCAGATAAATAGTTAGTTGTGGGCACACCCATATCATGTGAGAGAAGACCGCACCCTCCCCCTGGCAATGCGAATATTCATCCGAAGCAGTGCCAAAGTAGGTTTTGATCTTTGCTGGGGTGAGATAAGCTTTATGTAAGATATCAAAGTGCACTAGTTGAAAACGGGCATTCCTGGAGCTCTTCCATGCTCTCTCCACTACCTCGGCCCAGACCCTATCTGGTAGCGCTTTCCCCAAATCTTCCTCCCATTTACGCTTAAGGACACCTAGGGATCAATCGCTTGTACAGACATGTCGCAGCTTTAAACTTGCCCATTGCAACTACCATATATTGGCAGCCCTGGGAGGTGCGTGGTTCATTTAGGCCCTCCTTCCAGTGGGCATCGATAGCAGGGGTAAGCGCCACATGAAGCAAGAAATCCCCACATCTCAAGTCAAAGCGCTCCTGCAATTCTCGGAAAGGTGGTATAGGACCCCTATGGTAGTCAACTCTTTCCCAGCCCAGTCTGCCAAACCCTGCCAAGAGCCTCCATGGGGCAGTGCCTCACACATGGATAGCGGTATATCAGAAGCATATGGGACCGCACTGCCAGCTCGCCTCAGACTCCATTTCCAGCACTGCCATGCCATTTTAAGATCCTCTGGTAGAGTACCAACCAGTATTCGTGCAAGTAATCCCAATGTGGGGACTCTTTTTTTCGCCTCTTCTGGGCCACGCAGCCTTGCCGCTACCTATTGCAAAATCCATTGCAGCTGGACAGCTATAT
This sequence comes from Lissotriton helveticus, assembly GCF_964261635.1. Taxonomy (NCBI): domain Eukaryota; kingdom Metazoa; phylum Chordata; class Amphibia; order Caudata; family Salamandridae; genus Lissotriton; species Lissotriton helveticus. The sequence goes on along the minus strand of NC_136061.1, from coordinate 1,136,586,985 downwards.
AATAGGTTTCAAAATCTGGAACTGCCCATCCCCCTTCTGACCTCGGGCGATCAAGACAGTCAAAGCCACCCTCCGTCTACCAGTGCCCCACAGGAAGCATGTCACCATGGATATGAGCGGTTTGAAAATCCGTGCAGGAATCCAAACCGCAGGGTCCCAAAGCAATACAATAGCCTGGGAAGGGCTACCATTTTAAGTAGTGCCACTCACCCAGCCACTGACAGCAGAAGTGTCCCCCAGAACTCAAAGCAACTCGCCAGGCCTCTCAGTGCTCTGCCAATGTTGCGCTTCAACATATTCGCTTGTGTGTGGTATATCTTGACCCTTAAGTACGGGAGGCACCTACATTCCCATTGCAACCCTGCTGTGGTCTGCGGACCGACTTTGTCTCCGACAGCAGGGAACAGCCCCGATTTTGCGCAATTCACTTTAAGTCCCGACACCACTCCCAGTTCGTGTAATAATGCCTTCGCCCCCAAAAGCGCCTACCATGTATCTTTCAAGAACATGAGCAAGTCATAGCATATAGGGCCATGTCGTGAACATTCTTGTGTGCCTGCAATACTTGGTAGTATCATCCCGTCCTGGCCTTCGCTACCAGTGGCTCCATGGCCAGCACAAATAGGACCGGGGACAGCGGGTATCCCTGCCAGGTACCTCTACCCCCATCCCAACCGTCAGAAATCGACCTACCCGTTCTACGCCGTGCCGTTGAGTAATGATAAAGTTAAGCCGTCCACTCTATAAACTTGTCCCCCAGCCCAAATGTTGCCATGACGTGGAGTAGATAGGGCCATTCTAGGCTGCTGAATGCTTTTTCGATATCAACCGCAAACACTCTGGCCGTGTCTTTCAAGTAGGTGTCTGCTTCTAGAATCTGCATGAAGCTCTGAATATTTAAGGCTGTGTTCCGAGCGGGAATAAATCCAGCCTGATCTTGGTGTATGATAGTCGGCATGAGCAGTAATAGTCGAGTGGCTAAAATGCAACTCAATATTTTTAATCAGTATTAAGCATGGAGAGCGGACGGTAAGCAGACCGGTCCCATGTCAGCTTACCAGGTGTAAGAAGAGGGCTGAAAACTGATTCCCTCATTGAGACTGGAAGCCTACCCAAAAGTTTTACATCCTTGTAGAGCGCCACCAGTCGCCGCGCAAACAATTCAGTATAGGTTAGATAAAATTCTATTGGAAGGCCGTCCGTCCCGGGAGTTTTATTCCGTGCCATAAGCTTAATAGCCGCCCGCACTTCCCAGATTTCAATGTCTGTGCCTAACAACTCCGCCTGTTCGGCACTCATCTGTGGGAGTGGGAGGTCCCTGGTAAACCCATTCAAGTCATCCTCTGTTTGGGTCGTCTTGCTCTCATACAAGTCCTCATTGTAATCGTAAAACAGCTAATTTATACCTTCTTGTGTATAGCAAGCACCCACCTGGGGGGTCTCAGATTTCCAGAATCGTCGAGCCTCTGCGCGATGGGTTAGCCAGCCAGGCCAGGAGTGCGCCAGATTTGTCTCCTTCGAAATGGGTGCGTGCAATATATGCTTTGTGATCGAAACATCGAAAGCGTTCCACTTGAGCCGCCACTGCCTCTCGTGCCTCCTCTGGTTCCCCCCGTTTGTCCGGCCTCCCAGGACTAGCTTTCTCCACCTCCCCTAAGTGATGTTCCATTGTCCCGAGTTCGGCTAGCAGTACCCTACGTACGCCCACCATCCCAGCAATACCACAACCCCGAATCACTGTTTTAAAGGCGTCCCACTCCACTAAAGAAGTTGAGGCTGAACCCTCATTGTCCCTAAAATATTGAGTTATGGACGTGCCCACATTATCACTAAACACTTGGTCCTCTAATATCTCTGGGCGTAATCTCCAAGTTGGTATCCTGGCTCGCACTTGCGACCATTGAATCCGGAGTAACAGAGGGTTGTGATCGGACAATGTCCTAGCAAGATACTCGCTGTTCTGTACTCCTGCATGTACTACCGGAGAGCATAGAAATGCATCCAAGCGCACATGAAGGTCATGTAATGCGGAATAAAAAGAGTAGTCGCGCTCCCCCGGGTGTTGTGCCCGCCATGGATCCACCAGGACCCGGCGATTCTGGCAATTTCACCTCGCCTCTGCTATCTTATGAAAGGGCGCACTGGGAAGCGGGGGGTGTGAGCGGTCCAAAAGCACATCCGAGATACAATTAAAGTCCCCACCAATCAAAATTGACCCAGTGATATAGGGTGCTAACTTCCCTGACAAGTGTGCAAAAAAATCAGGTTGTTCTGTGTTGGGAGCATATATGCTCCCCAAAGCTATATAGCGCCCATCCAATTTCCCAAGTACCACTACGTACCTCCCCCTCCGTGTCTATAATCCGTTCCCTGCACTGGAAGGGCACCCCCGCTTGCACCCAAATCAATGCTCCCCGCGCAAATGCGGAATAGGCTGTGTAGAACACCTGGCCTCGCCAGTGCCGTTGTAACGCTGCTCCTTCCTGCGCCTGCAAATGCGCTTCAAGCAGCAGTGCTATATGGAGCCCCCTATGTACTAAATAAGCATGTCGTTTATGCCGGTGCCACAGAGTACATACCCCGTCCAATCCATGATACACATTTCAAGTCTTTGGTGGTACAAATGTCAATGATCTTACAATGAAAACTGCACTAGTGACATGCCTGCCCCCCCTCCTCACTATCCAGTGCACATCAGTCCCATCCTGAACAGGACAGTCCAGAGCTTACTCCAGTTCTGAGCAGCATAAATGTTCTGCTAGTCATCCTGCTCACTTTTAACATACCACCCTCACTCAGATAATATTATCCGCCGTCTATGGTGTCACCTCAGGTAGCCGATCGCCGCTACCCCGTGGCGTGTCCAAGTCATTATCCACGGAGTCTCTTGTAGAGCCAGCTTCTTCGGCTGACAGAACAGTCCGAACCAGTGCCAGTGCCAGCACCACCACTACTTGTAGTGCCTCTACTTGTTCCCGAGCCATTTGGCAGGTCGTGGGTTTCTTCTGGGTTCTGTTATGGAGTCGACGGTGTGGACACAGCTGCCGGTTCACGGTTTGTTCCTGTGACTCCCCAGTGTTCTCTCCTCGCGGTGTTTCTTTTCTGTACCTCTCCAGCCAGTCCCATGCATTCTTAGAAGAGTCGACATAGTGCGTGGTCCCATCTAGTATAATGCGCAACCAGGCCGGCTACATCAGGGAATACTGGGGACCATCGTCCCTTAGCGCTTTCTTGACTGCCACATAGGAGGCTTGCCTCCTTTGCACCTCCAAGGTATAATCCAGGAACAGCGTAACCTTAGCAACATCTACAATGAAGGGGCCATCCGTTCTTGCTTTTTGCAGTAGCAGGTCCCTATCTCGAAAATGAAGCAGGCAGGCCACCACCGGTCTCAGTGGTCTCCCGGGGCAAACGGCCTAACTGAGACCCTATGCTCTCTCTCAAGGGTGTAAAAGGCAGTGAGGCCCTCCGGGGCTATTTAACTCCTGAACCAGTCCTCTGGGAAGGCCACCATATCACTCCCTTCCATCCCCTCCAGGAGCCCCACCACCCAGATGTTGTTTCTCTAACTGCTCCCCTTCTGCATCTTTGGCCCTACGCTCCAGGACAGTTACCCGATCTGTTATGGCCTTCATTTGTTGCGTCATGTCTTTCTGCACCGGTGCAAACTCTGCAATGGTGATTTCAGTCTTCTTGACCATTTCCGAAAGCTTTTTGTGTTCATCCCGTAGCAGGCCAAGACCCATTGCGACTGTGCTAATATCTTGGTGAAGGGTCGCTTTCGTGTCCGCTATTGCCTCTAGTATTTGTTTTAGCTGTTGCTGTACCGGATCTTCCTGAGCAGCCCACGGTTGATCCATAGGATCATCCTCCTGGTCTTGGGGGACTCCAGCCTGAAGCCCCTTTGGCTTACCCATAGTGTCAGAGGTCCACTCTGCGCTCCTCAACTGCTCCCTCCGTCTGGCGTCAAGCACTCCCAAGGGGTAGTGGTGCGAGTTACGAGGCTTACCGAGGGCTCGGCAGGGCCCAGTCTGGCCCACTTGGTCAATTCAATCCCAGGGTACAATGCCTAGTGTCCTCTCTTGAGCCCCAACCCACCAGCTGGCTTCAGGCTCGCTCACATTTGCCCCTCTGTTCATGCCGCCATCGAGGGAACTGGAGCTCCGGTCCAATCTCAACAGTCTCCTCCCAAGTGGGGGCCTCTATATATCAAGTCCCAGGTAGCCAGCTCCCCAATGGCGCATCAGCTCTCTAAGATCCAACACTATGCCATCGCTTCCAGTGCAGCCGCCACCTTACCAGTTTATGCTGCGTGTTTCCTCCCTGTGATACTCTGCTTTTACCAGGGTCTGCAACCGCTCCTATCAGCTTCCCGGTCCATCCGCCCGAAGCCCTTCCAAGGTCCAGCTCCAAACGCAGCAGGCAGTCCCTACATTGTTCGCGTTCCTCAGCTATGTATGTGCTCCCTGGGCAGTAGGCTGTGTCCTCCAGAGCAAGCCCCAGTCTCAGCACCAGTGTCAGCTCCACCAGGGGTTTCCGTACCCCAGAGGGCCGCTCCCGCCGATCACCTCCCCGGGAAAGCCTCGGATGGCATCCCCCTCGACCCCAACAACACTCCTCGTCAGCTGGCCAGCCTGGTAGCAAGGGCCCTCGGGTCAGCCGCCCAGCCAATCCTACATCACCGATCTCGTGCGATCCATTCGCTCCCCTCCCACCTCCAGATTGGGCATTGAACGCCCTACGGCAGTATGCAATTAGTGCTCTGCTCCCAGATCTTTAGGGGTCCGCCGACCTATAACAAATATGCCAGGGTGCCGCACCAGCTCGGCTGCCTAGACAGCACCAGATCCCTCTCCGAGGGATTTCCTCCGCCTGCAGGCAGGATTCTGCTCTGCCTCCGACCCAGCGTCTCAGGGCGCAGTCGCCTACACCTTCCAGGTGGCGCCGCCCACCGCAGATCCGCTAGCCTGAACTTCTCTTCGCTAGCAGTGGTAACGGAGCGCCATGATCAGCAACGGTGTCCCAGTTCCGCACAACAAATTGTCCCCACTGGTAGCACAGGGGTCAGTGCTCTGCATGTGTCTTAGCTGCTCCCGCCGCCATTTTGAGCCCTCTTGTCTTCTCAGCGCGGCTCCTCTGCTGCAGTCAAAATTCACTGTGAGCTGCGATGCATATCACAGGGACACTCCTCATGTGCGCAACCAACGGTGGGGGAGGGGGGGCACCTACGGTGCCTGGGCAGCTCCGGACTTCCAATAAAGCAGGATAACTACGAAGCTGATGCCAAGCTCTCTGCTTACTCGTCCGCCATCTGCTCCGGCCAAGCCACGCCCCATTCTAGACCTTTCATTACATCACTTTCCTCACTTACATACCAAACATGTAGAAATAAAGCTTGGTCACACCACTCCTTCACTGCTATTAGTTCAAGCCATTCAATACATTATCTCACTCCCTAACGAAGGACCCACTAGAAGCCATGAGTCAAGCCCTCTGTAGTCTGCACCTAAAGCAGTCTCAACTTCAGAGGATGCCCCACTAAACAATGCATCAGTCTAATTGCAAACAAACATATTACCAATTCCAGTGAAAACTATAAAGTCTACAAAAAGGTTTATTTTGAACAATTAACAAAATCATATTGAATCCAACACACATAGCAAAACCATGACATCTATCTGTCTGTCTGGAATTTTAAAACATTTGAAGTCCTTTATAAATCCCTGTCTCTTCTTCATGACATGCCTCAGAGGAATTAAACTCACACCCATTCTCATCATCGATATATCTCAGTCTCCCTTACCATTGCTGTCCCTGTACATATTATAGTCCTAGCTTTAGGAAGACAGGGACTTATCTCAGAGAACTAATTTTGGTATATCAAGGATATCCAGCTATTCACAAGCAAAAAAGGAATGGTGAAAAACACTGTCCAGAACCAACACACATAGCAAAACCAAGTGTCATTCAGGCCCATCATAAGTATCAGAACAAATATACAAGGAGGTCTTCTTCTCTGTCTTGAACAAACCTGAAATACAACCACTTTGGTGTTAACTTTGTTGATATCACCCCAGAACATGGCATCTACAAGAATCCCATTTTTTACATACAGATTACTGCAGCTCTCTCGTTATTACTCATTATCCCCATGGAACAGCTAATGAGTGTTATACATGCAGCCGCTTGCCTCAAAGGACAATAGAAATTCGATCACATTGCACCTACCTTGACTGACCTACACTGACTGCCCTGGATAGCCTGCGGCATCTTCAAGATCTGCTTAATCATCTACAAAGCTGTGATGGCAGCATTCCAATCAGAGAAAATGACATATCTTGCAGTCAATGCAATACCAGAAGATTGGATTCAAAACTGCAGGAAACAAAAAGCGCAGAAGCAAAACTCCTGAAACCATGGTCAAAGGCTAGAGGCAACCTTCCTCTCCTCCCGCATACTCAGACTTCAATTACTTTCTTGAAGTTCTGAAAGGAGTTAAGAACTATCATCTTAAACAACCACTGCCAAATCCGAGCTTTGCACGCTGTGAACAAGTCCAGTAGACCCCTAATTCACTGAAACCCACTCTGCTTGCACAGTACTCAATACTTACACCATTCCTCACCTCAACAGACTCTGCTTGTACAGCACTATTGTACTTTTATAGCTAGGTGTGTACCGGATCTATTGGATGTTCTTTATTGTATAAAGGTGCAGGAAAGCATGGTTGTGTGTAACTGTCCTTAATAGAAATGACAAGAGTTTACATTTCCAGTTATATCCATTTCGGTTTGGTTTCAAGTTTCTTTTAGATGTTTGGCATACCTTTTGCTATCTCCTCGTCTTCTTTGTTTTTAACAGGCAAACCCCCATTCTTTGATGCACCGGATACGACCTGCAAAAGTGATGGCAACCGCATTACAATAATATATACTCAAGGTGCCTTTCTAGAATATTAACAAATTTCACTAATGATCAACACAAACAAAATGTACCTCCATTTTCGTGGTGTGATTAAACTTCAAAGGAAAACAGATTATTTTAAACTAGTCAATCAAGCAGACATTGATGAGACAGTATGCTTGGAAGTTCATACTACTTATGTAGTGATACAACAGACATAAACAAAGATGCAACCCTTCCTTGATTGATCGCCTCTATTAATTCTTAACCCAAGATTCCCTCTCCTTCCCCTCCAAACTAGATGTCCTCTACATCTCCTGCAGTCATGTTCACCGAGTTGGGCATGAGACCAACAAAGCGTAACACTCTGCCTCGTCCTTGTGAATCTCAGCCTGAACCTTCTGAATTTACTGAGCTATTATTAAAATGGTAAGGCCTGTGCCCTAATGCCTGCCAGACTCCAACAATGTCCATCCCATCAAGCAGGAAACCTGGCACCTGTAGCCTGGCAAAGCATACTGTTTCAGAATAGATTCCAACTTCAGACCAAGGGTCAGTTATCTGGTACAAGATTCTGATTTGTGGTTTAACAGCTGAGCTACTGATGTGCACTCTTTTCCTGTAGAAATCACTGTAGGGAAGAGAATCAGCCAGCGTTTATACAAAGTTGCAGACACTTTTGGCTATGAAAAAAAGCACCTACGCTGCAGCAAACCTATGTAGTTAATATATATACATTTGTAAAAAGAAAAGTGCTTTGCAATCCCACACCAAGGTGAGAAAATTAATCGCTTATGACTAATAAAGAAACCCCTTCGGAGGAGAACCTGCGTAGCTTCCCTTTTGTAGCGGCCTACCAGTCCTTCAGGGAAAGAATTGCACTCTTTTTGAACAATAACTAAAAACAGTCTTTTCCACATTATGTTTGGCATAGTAGAAGACAAAGGATTTCTAAAGTCATTTTCTAACAATGGCTAACAGTCTACTAAATCAGAAAATTCGAAAATCACATTAGGAATTGCTGTAAAACATACCATCCGTTAGGAGAATAGAAACTATGAGTACCTTTACTCATTCTGAAACTCACTTTTTAATATATACATATTTCAAAGTAATTCTTTTTTGAGAGCAAGAGAAGATTGGTTTTTAATTTTTTCATGCCTGAATAGGTTTTTTTTTTTAAATAAATTGTATTTTTGAGGTTTCTTACAGGTTCACAGAAAGTTCACAAAATACATCTCACTGCATAGAATATCCAATTCATCATCAATTCAATCTATAAAGTGCAAGAGAGGAGTGCAAACAGGGTAAAATATAGAACATCACAAAACAGCAACTAAATCAATTGTGATATTAAAAAAATATATATATATATATAGATTTTTTTAGAAAGTTGAATATTAAACTTTCCTCCTCTAAAAGACCAAACTACACATCAAGATGCAGGTCTGCAAACTCAATTTCAGAAGCGTCATATGCTAATATGCTATTTCTTTAATGTGTCATTGTAGAAATCAAATTGCCAAGTGCTATATACATAAACATCCATATCTACAAACTAAAGTGCAAGTTAGCCCATTCTAAGGACAGTAAACAATTTCTGAGAATTCCTTCTTTAAAACAACAGAATACAAATCAAAGTAGTTATCAATGAGGCCTCACTACAGGTCTTGGAATTTAAATAATAAATGTTAAGTTACTCTTTGTATTATATTTGGATATATTTTTAGATTAATCTTATTACATTTTACTAATGGGATCTTTGATACATTGCTTAAATTCAATGTGCCAAAATAAACTTAACGAGAATATCCTACTGATCTCTTCACTAGAATACATTTCGACCTATTCCAGTACACCAGAAGACGTGCTTTTAGGTTCTTGATTACTGCTATATTTACTACTCGATAGGATCTTTCAGATGTCATCTTCATTATCCAAGCAATAAAGAGGCCTGGGATATCTATGGACACTGTTGACCATCACCATTTCTTTTATTTCCATTAATGCTACTAAGTTGGCTTAATAATAATTGATCTTTGAGAAGTGTTATTGATACACAATTTTGTATATTGTAGGTAAGTGATTATCGATAATTAATTGCAAGGATAGCCTCATGGGTGATAGTGCGCTTTATAAATACACATAACATGAATATATTTATACTGCTTTATGGACACAATGGTAGCCATACAAACAACAATTCCTCATGATTCAATCCTCTGGAAATCCGTTTTTTGTCCAACTGAGTAAGAGAATGGTTGGCATGAATATTTGGTACATCCTCAAGATTTTTATAAGCTTGCTGTTAAAAAAAAAAAAAAAAAAAAAGGTTTTGGGCAGAAACACACGAGAACTGTTTGGATCCAATTGATGTCTTATTACACTATGAAAGTACCACAGCAACCAATATCAAGACAAGCCAGATCAAGCATTCAAATTTCATTTCTGATATGTCTGTCCTTTGACTACTGTGAAGTACAAGTGCACTGACCATCGGCCTTTGTTCCGCTGACTCGGTTTATTGGACAATCTCCATACAGGGTTTACAAAGACACTACAACACAAGCACTTTTTTTTACCTGGGTTTAATAGCACCACAAGTATCAAACTATCATTCCCAAATGCCAATAAGGTGGAATTTCTGATTCTGTATTTGCCCACGGATGCAACATCCTAGTTTACACACATTTGGTTAAAGCTATCAACCCGATCCCCTATTGAGTGGATTTTGTTACAGAGTTCAGTTGAATTTACTAAAGATGCACCAAACAAGATAAACATGTGGATTTGAATAAGATAGTGTGGTATTCTAACATGCCTAACCCACTTCAATCACCACTTATTGAAGTGATTTGCCATGTACAGAAAAAGGACAAACTTTTTCCAGGGATTAAGGGAAGAGTTTAATGAAGCTCTTTCACATATCGAGACAAGAGCATGGCCAGACCTGCTCAAACTGGGATGAAGTCTAGACCATAGCATAATAGTAAAACGAATGAATGAGGAGGCACTTGCAGTTAGTTCCTCAGTCAGACAAAAGCAGATTTCCAGATGGCTGAATTATGAGTAATTCATGCCACCCATTCTCTTGGATACAAATTCGATAATGTGGCTTTCTTGATTGCAAGACTGTTTTCTAATATAGATGATTTTACAGATGAGCTTGACTGGTATAGAAAGGCAATGAAAAAGTTATAGCATGTGGCTTTTTTCCCTTCAAACCAGGAGGTGGGATCCAAAAAGACATAGATTCGGATATCAAAACATTCCTTCATATTAGTTGCGAATAACTAAAGTATATTAAGGAAACTGCAGTCTAGAGTAAAAGAGGTCCCTGCAGTCAAAACAAGGCTGACAAATTAAATTATGCAAAAGTTTTATAGACCTAATTGGCAGCTTCTCATAAACGTAACAAATTTAGGGGATTTGAGATTGCTTATTTGATACATGTCTATGGCTGTTGTCGGGTGATACTTGTAACGATCCACCCTCTATACCACATGCCAAAATACATTATTCACCTTAAATTCAATTTCAGCAGCTATTAATTTAATAAACGTGAGCAGTACTGCAGGACCTCCGGTCAGAGATTTTGAAATGGTGGGCCTAAAATGTACTCCCATCTTTTCTGTGTGTGTCCAAAACTGGGAATATTCCCCTATGTTGAAAGGGCTCAATCGTGAAGCCAATATTTTAAAAAGGTGATAAAAGTTTTCTGGTGAATTATTGTAGGAAAGTGGGTTTCTGTTGCAGTAACCCCCCACTTTTTGCCTGATAACTGATGCACTTTTCCTTGGTGTGCCCTGTGCCCCTGTCAGTCATTCCCCAGAATCAGTTCTTTCCCCAAAAACAAACACAATTAGCATCTCTGGCTACATGTCAGCCCCTGGTAAATGGTACCCTAGGTACCCAGGGCACTGTGACCACAGAAGACAGCAAAGGGCTGCAGCACTTCTTGTGCCCCCCTTAGAGGCCCTGTACCCTGACACACACACAAGTGTCTTGGTGCAGTACAAAACAAAGTCAACATGGCACACATCCCTGTGTACCATGCCCATAACACACTACCCTGGCATAGCTCAGTCACCCCTCTAGCTGGGTGCCCTATGCCAGTGGTGTGGGTACAGGTGCACGAGCCCTGTACCCCTACAGTACCCAGGTACATTCCTGGGCACTGAAAGTGCAGTGCTGCCATTAAGAGTATATGGCGCTGGGAGGTAGTCATCACGAACTCCACAGCACCATGATGGCTACACTGAAGACTGAGAAGTTTGGTATCAAACTTCTCAGCACATTAAATCCACACTGATGCCAGTGTGGGATTTAATGTAAAGTGCACGACCGAGGGCAACTTAGAGTTGCCCCCTGAAACTAACCCACAACCAGTGTCCTGACTGGGAGGCTGCCTAGGCTGCCACCCAGAAGACATGTTGCTGGACCCCTGGCTAGAGAGCCATCCGCTCTCATGGGCCTGCAACAATGCACATCCTGAGGCGAGGTGCTATGGCTCCTCCCCCAGGATGGGCAGGGGAAGCTTCAAAGGCATGCTGCCTTTGTGAGCTTCTCCAGGCCATTTGTTGTACTCAGCAACTGGCCCCCACTGGTTCTGCCCCCACTCTGGCGAGAAGACAGGCAGGAAGACCTAAGTGAGGAAAGGGGGTGTGCCAGCCTCTGCCAACCCGACCCCTCAGGTGGAGGAGGCGAGGTGAAGCACAACCCCGGGCTCTCGCCATCTTGAGGATGGGGAGCCCTACCCAATCAGAGACAGGCTCCTGCCCCCCTCCCACTGGAGAGTGGCAGGATAGGGGGTGTACTTACCCCAAGGAAGGGACTCATTGGTCACTGACCTTCCCCTACCTGTAACGTAAATTGAGTATTTAGGGGCACCCTGAACCTTCCTTCCTCAGATCCCGATTCCGAAACTACAAGAAGAACAAAAAGAAAGAAGACCTGCCGTGCAGCTGCTAACAAGAGGACGACACCAACTGACTTGGCCCCAGCCCTACAGGCCTGTCGACCCTCGAACCTGCTAAACCCCGGCGTCTCCTGTTGTCAGCAACCTCGAGAACCCCGGAGGACCGGACTGCCTTGCTCATCCAAAGACTGGGAATCCCACGAGCAGTGGTTCTGCTCAAACAGCAACAACCCCTGGTGCCAGCCAGGAACCGCGAATCCAGCACACTATGCACCCTCTGAGCCCGGCCTGTACCTGAGTGAACAAAGACCACCAGGACGTCCCCCCGGCGACTGTGACCACGAATCCAGCACCCAAGGACTCTCCTCGACGCTCCTGGCGACGCCTGCAGCCTCACAACCAGGGACCCCTCCAACCGCGACCAGCTGAGGGTAAGACTACCCGACACCAAAAGACACCCCTGCACCCAGAGCCCCACGGCCCCCTGTGCCCAACTCCTGGGTTGCTACCTAACCTACAGCTTCCCAACTTACCTCTCGCAAGTGGTGGTCGCACCTGAAGAATCTCCGTCCCAGAACTTGCAGCCTTTGTTCGTCTTGCAGCTTTCCCATTGAAATACATTGGGCACCCAAGTGCCACTGGAAGTGTAGCAACTATCCTATCTTACTTCCCCACTTGCCCTGTGTAAGTGACCAGGAGCTCAGCTCCCACAACCACGTGGTCCGCCTGCTAGCAGCCACCAACCGAAGGCCCCCCATCCTCCATAGGATAACATTGGGCCTACCCACTCTGCACCCGGCTGCCCCTGTGCCGCTGAGGGTGTAACTATTTTACTTACCTGACCCTGGGAGACCCCTGAGTCTACCTCCAGAACCTTAACTCTGCCAGCCGAGTACTTACCCAAAGACCGATAACTTGATTTTCTCCTTAGGGTAACATTGGCTGGGTTTCACTCAGAATTTCTTCGAAGTGTCAAGTTTTGCAACTTTCAAATACTTTTTAAAAATCGTCCTAACAGTAAAAACAAAATTACTCACCTGCTATCAGGAGAGACCCTAGTGCTGGATCTTTGTGCCCAGCACTGACCTTCAAAAGTAATTGTAACCGTGATTTACTGTTAACCCAATTTTGCTCCATAGGAATACATTGCCTGGTTTTTGACAGAATTTCTTCTAAGTGTCGATTTTCAAAACTTACAAATATTCCTTAAAAATCGCCTGTGTAACAAAAACGATTTCTTGTAATTGTTTACAGGAAATGCACCAGGGCTGAATCCAGGATCCAACCCTGAGTACGAAAAACATTTGTAAAGTGATTATTGCATTTACTTAAAACTTCCCATTGAGCTCAATGTTATTTTGTGTTTAACTTGTGTTGCGTATTGCAACAACTGTAACCCCACGAGGACGTCCCCCCCGGCGACTGTGATCACAAATCCAGCACCCAAGGACTCTCCTTGACGCTCCTGGCGACACCTGCAGCCTCACAACCAGGGACCCCTCCAACCACGACCAGCTGAGGGTAAGATTTCCCGACACCAAAAGACACCCCTGCACCCGGAGCCCCACGGTCCCCTGTGCCCAACTCCTGGGTTGCTACCTAACCTACAGCTTCCCAACTTACCTCTCGCAAGTGGTGGTCGCACCTGAAGAAACTCCGTCCCAGAGCTTGCAGCCTTTGTTCGTCTTGCAGCTTTCCCATTGAAATACATTGGGCTCCCAACAGCCCAAAAGCACCCTGCACCCAGCCGCCCGAGTACCACTGGAAGTGCAGCATCTGTCCTATCCTACTACCCCACTTGCCCTGTGTAATTGACCAGGGGCCAAGCTCCCAGAGCCGCGTGGCCTGCCAGCTAGCAGTCACCAACCAAAGGCACCCTGCCCGCCATAGGCTAACATTGGGCCTACTCAGTCTGCACCCAGCTGCCCCTGTGCCGATGAGGGTGTAACGACTGTACCTACCTGACCCTGGGAAACCCCTGAGTCTTACCCCAGAACCTTAACTCTGCCAGTCGAGTACTTACCCAGTGTCGAGTTTTGCAACTTTGAAATATTTCTTAAAAATCATCCGATCGGGAGGAGCTACGCGTCGAGCAAGATGGCCGCTTAGGACCTCTGCTCCGCGTAACTAGCCCTCCAGCTCTGTGACCCTGTAATTTATCCTGTCGTTGAAGCCTGCCGCCCTACGGAGGAGGTGACGCTGTGTCCCCGACTGTTGCTCCGGACCCGCCTCGATACCGGGGGCCGGAGATAGGCCGCCCGATATCTGCGGCCTGGGACGTGGCTGGGACCCGGGACTTGCGTGCACCCAGTGGCCGTGCCGGAGAGTATAAACAGTGGGCCGGACACCGGAAGTCGCCTGTCCGGCCCGCTGGAGAAGTGCGACGGAGTGGTGCCGCGGGGAAGCGCAGCCACGCGCAAGAGGAGCGGATTTGCCTGTGACACCGGCGGTACCCCCCTGTGCGCGCTGGAGGCTCTCTGCGCGAGGAACTGGTGGAGCAGGCGGCGGGGCATCTGAACAGGAAACAAAGCCCTCTCTGTACAGCAGGAAGTGAGAGCACAGGCAGCCGGGGTGTGGTGTGAGGGCCCCGGCCTGTGGGAGACGTGCTTCGATCGGCTTGGTTCTGGCCAGTCCTCTTGAAGATCCTGCTCTGGGGCCGTGGACGGTCGCATCTCCCAGGGGCGTCTTGCGGCTTTGGCCTGTCCTACAAGGTGGTGTCAGACGAAAGGAGAGAAGGCAGGTTAGCGGGTGTGGCTGAATCGGCCTGGGGCCCCGCACGAACACACAACGCTCGGGGTGGAAGTGGCAGTTGAGGAGCGTTGCTGATGGTGGCCAGACCCAGGTCTTCCAGAGGGTCTAAATAGGTTCAGACCAACAAGCTGGACCCTTACACTATGCCTAAAGGATCGCCTGTGGAGACGAAGCGGGCCCAGTCGGCGAGCGGTGCTGACGCTTCAGGATGTGATGGCGGCTATTGAGGGAGTCCAGGCGTCGTTGGGGCATAAAATGGAATCTTTTGATAACAAACTGGACACGGTCACGATAGAGGTCAACCTCATCCGGGCGGATCTCACGAAAGCAAGGGAGGTCAAATAGTTGGATATAAAGACCGCCAGTCTGATAGATGATATGGCATTGATCCAACAGGAGGTACGTGATCTTAAAGCCTCCCTAGCCCTGACAGACAAGAAGCTTGACGATTTTGAAGGGAGGGCCCGACAAAATAATATTCGCATCCTCGGGGTACCGGAGAAAGCAGAGAGCCCTGCCCCAGACTTGTTTGTCGAGGATATCATCCTCACCCACCTCAAGTCTAAGGGACTGAGTAACTTTTTCACGATTGAACGGGCGCACAGGGTGCCCGGGGGGCGACCCAGGCCTGGAGCGCCACCTCGCCCGATGATTGCGAGAGTCCTGAATTTCAGGGACATGGATATTAGTTTGCAGGCGGCCCGCCTGAGGGGGGCCCTTCGGAACAAGAACGCCACCCTCTCCTTCTTTCCAGGCATCACGCAGCTTGTGCAGAGACAGCGTCAAAGCTTTTTACCTGTGAAGAAGAAATTAAGAGACAAGGGTCTGAGGTATACAATGATGTTTCTGGCGAAACTGAGAGTGGAGGCCGAGGGGCGGACTTGGTTTTTTCGACAACCTGGATGTTGCAGCGGACTGGATCGATATTCATCCCCCGGCCGAATCAGAGGGACACAATTTAGATGGAAGAGGCGCACAACAGGGGCAGGAGTGAGGGAGGCGGACGAGACGGCGACTTATGGTTATTTACACGGTGGTGGGTCTCGACCCATCGGTGTGTGTTATTTGTTGGAGCAGTATTATTGAGAGTGTGTGGGTGATTCCGAAATAACGAACCAACGTCTGATGTGGGGCTGGGGGGAGAGGGCGGGTCCTCGAATCTCCTCCTCGTTACTACCTTTAGTTAGTTTGTAGAGTTAGATTGTGGGGTGACAGGCACACTGCGAGTTGGGGATGGGCGTAAGCCGTGAGCAGGGGTGCAGGGAGGGGGGAGGGGTTAGCGAGGCCCCGCGGGCCTGGGGTCACGCTGTTCATGGGTTTGTTTGGTAGGTGTTTGTTTTTTTGTCTTTTCTTTTTCTTTGCATCAGGTGACAACAGTGTGATTGTATTGTATCCATAATGGTTTAATGTCGAAGATTAGTCGGAGATCGGGGATAAAAGTGCTAAGCTGGAATGTGAACGGCCTGGGAGACAGGATTAAGTAAGGAATGGTCGGGCCAGTTGATTAGAAGACACTCCCCGGACGTAGTCTTATTACAGGAAACCCATCTTATTGATAATCGTTGCTTGGCCCTTCATAATGGAGGTTATAAGTTGGTTGCACATGTTGGGTTCACTACGGGGTCAAGAGGGGTTGGGATCCTGGTTAAAAACTCTTTTCCCCTAGACATTCAAGCTACTTGATCTGACCGGAGAGGCCGCTACATTGGTGTATCAGGGCAGTGGGAAGGGACGACAGTTACTTTCATGTCCATATATGTCCCGCCCGGCCTTCAATCTGATACTTTTCGGGACCTGGGCGCTATCTTCCTGACTTTACCTTTGGGTCTCCTGGTGATGGGAGGAGACTTCAATGAGGTGGTAGACGTGGAGCTGGACAGACACCCGGCCAGAGCTTTGAGACAGGCACAGATGTGGCTTCCGACTTCCTAAACATGACAGGACTGATGGACGGTTGGAGGGTGCGTAACCCAACAGCGCTATAATATACACACACGTGTCCGCTGCGCATCACAGTCTGTCTAGAATTGAATACATTCTGATATCGGCGGCCCTGGCTGCCGTGATCCAGGATGCGAGACACCTATGGGGGGGGTATCTCTGACCACTCTCCCATATGGCTTCAGCTTGAGATTGGTCAATTTGCAGTGGGAAGGGTGGTTCCTATTAATGCATGGCACCTGAAAGACTCAGACACCAAGAAAGAGGTCGTTAAGGTAACAGAGAGCTATTTCCAAGAAAACAGGGGCTCGGTGGAGTCACCACAGACCCTGTGGGAAGCTTATAAGACAGTTCGGGAGGAGGTACTATCCTTGGTGGCGGGGAAGAAAAAGAAGCACCTAGCGGACATGGAAAGGGCAGAGGCGGAAGTGATAAATTTGGACGAGGAGGTAGCTAGGGCAGCAATTCCGGAGAGTATGCACCTCCTAAAATTGCGACAAGATGATTATAGAGGCCTCGCAAGAGACAGGGCCATAGCTCAGAGCGGCGATACTCAGAGCAAGATATACGAACATGGGGACAAGGCCGGTAAATTGATAGCGTGGCTTGAGAAGGGAGATCGGGCATCGAGGCTGGTGCCAGAACTACAGGGAACGGGTTCCACAATAATCACCGACACAGGCAGTTGCGGATGAGTTCTCTGAATATTATGGCGGGTGTATTCCCTGGTCAGCGGGTACACAGAGGAAGACAATAATGCAATGATTAGAGATATCCAGATGCAGGTACTCTCGGACGAAAACCAAGAGTATTTAGATTCCTCCCTCACGGATGACGAAGTGGCGCATGCCATCAGGGGGGTGCTCCCGGGGAAAGCCACCGGCCCGAACGGAATCCCCATTGAATTGTACAAACTAAGTGCTAATAAACTCGTCCCGTTTATCCGGTCTATGTTCCTGGAGAGTAGAGAGAGGAGCCAGCTCCCATATGACCAGCGCTTGGCTAACATTGTGGTCATCCACAAGGCGGGTAAACCCAAGACGCTTTGTTCCTTGTATAGGCCAATCTCGATGCTGAAATCCGAGCCCAAAATCCTGTAGGTACAAAAGGGGGTGGAGCCCAAAATCCTGGCAAAGTTGCTGGCGACAAGATTGGTCAAGGTAATCACCACCCTCATACACCCGGACCAATCCGGGTTCATGCCCTGCCGTAACACAGCTCTGAACTTGTGCAGGCTCCATGGGATACTGGGTAGGTCCTCAACGATCCAGGAACCGGCAGTATTGGTGTCCTTGGACGCCATCATGGCTTTTGATAGAGTTGAGTGGCCCTACCTATTTGCAGTGTTGGGGAAGATGGGCTTCGGTTCGGAGTTTGTTACTCTATGCCAATCCACTGGCTAGAGTTGTTGTAAACAATCGCAGGTCTGCTGATTTTCCCCTCGGTAGAGGCACGAGGCAGGGATGTCCCTTGTCCCCGCTACTGGTCGCTCTCGCCCTTGAGCCCTTGGCTGCATGGGTCCGGTGGGCCCGCTCAATAAGAGGCCTGCAGGTTGACTTTGGACTGGGAGGATACATTTTCATTATATGCTGACTATATCCTGCTTTACCTCACCAACCCTAGGGGATCCCGGAGATGTTTTCTGGATGTGCTGGCTATATTCGGGAGGTATTCCGGTTTCACAATAAACTGGGCTAAATCGGTGCTTTTCGTCCTGAGGGGTGATCCACCGGTAATACCGCAGGACTGCCCAATACAGATTGAGCCATTGGGATTCAAATACCTCGGTATCTACATCACGCTCGACGCAAAGTTAAGGTATGCTAACAATTTAAATCACCCTTTGACCAGTCTTCAGAGAGATGTGGAGCGCTGGAAGGCTCTTCCACTTTCCCTCCTGTGCAGAGCGGTGCTTTTTAAGATGATGGCCCTTCCTCGAATCTTATATGCCCTCCAGAACACAATGGACCCGGTACCGGCATCCTATTTTAAGGAAATAGAGACCCTCCAGAGACGGCTTCTCTGGGACGGTAGATCCCGAATAGCATTCGCTAAGGTCACTCTTCCCTGGTATGACGGGGGGTAGGATTGCCGGGCTCTATATGCCAGGCCTTGACGATTTCCCCTGACGGGACTCACGGCGCACGCTGTGCACGTGTGGCACACGGCTAACAGACAGCTTGGGCGGGAGGGGAAATTCACACTTGGCACCCCCCCTATGGAGTTCAGAGAAGCTGGGAAGTTTGTGGAAATCCAAGGGATTCGATAAATGGGATCTTATTGGGATTACGCAGATTAAAGACGTGTGGGGGAAGGACACGGTGCACACATTTGACTCTTTCAAGCAGCAGTTTAGCCTTCATGAAAATGAAAACTACTGTTACCTCCAGGTTAGGCACGGTCTACTTACACATATCCCTGGAGGCACAACTCTTTCCGATGCTTCCCCTCTCGAAGACCGGGTACTGGACAGGCACCTCCCAGAGAAGACTACTTTTCTAATTTATAGAAAGCTCGTTAATAATATGGAGGACCCGTTGACGTCCCTTAGGGCACATTGGGGGGAAGAGGGGTTGGAGCTGGATGATGAGAATTGGAGGGAGGTTACAAGGGTGTCTGCGCTCCTGCGTCGCCAGCAAGCGGAGGTGGTGTTGATCACACCGCAGTGGAGGTCTCAAGTGTGGTTTCCAGTTCTACTGAACCTTTCCTGGGATTTTCCAATCCCACTCCCCCACTCTCCTCACATCCTTCTCGATCCAGATCTCGTTCCTCATCGTCTAGTCCAAGACGAAACGTTGAGACTAATGGCCTGGAGGATCTCCGGCGTCGCTGGACGCTCCCAGGTCTTTCGGGAAAGGCTGAGGACTTGCTCTCCAAGGCATGGTCGGATAGCACGACAAAGAGATATCAATCAGCCTGGCACCGATGGCGTCATTGGTGTTTGCGACGGGGTGTCGATTCCGTGGGGGCGGATGTAGTCCATGTCCTGAATTTCTTGGCGAGCTTGGCGGGGGATGGGTTGGCCTATTGATCAATTAATATCTTCCGATCCACAATCTCGGCTGGACATGTGATGGTTGCAGGGCTCACCTATTGGTGAACACCCCTTGGTGTGCAGTCTCCTTAGGGGAATACGTCTGTCGCTTCCCCCGGAGCTGCGATATTCTGTCCTATGGGACGTGAACAGGGTTTTGAACCTGCTCCTCTCTTGGCAACCAAATAGGTTCCTCTCCCGTAAGGAGTTAACGGCCAAGTTGGCGATGTTGTTGTGTCTAATGTCCTGCAGACGGGTCTTGGACGTAAGAGCCTTGGACGTTTCTGCCAGAGTTTTTCCCCCAGAAGTGGTATCCTTCACAGTGAGCAGAAGGACGAAGTCGAACACAAGGGTAATTTCTTACCCAGCTTTTCCTGACTCCCCGAAGCTGTGTGTGGTTCAGTGCCTCCGTGCCTACGAAAAAATTACTGATGAGGCAACTGCTCATTGCACTACGCAAGCCGTACAAGGCAGTTTCTTCCCCGACGATCGCCAGATGGGTGTGTTGGGTGATGCAGGAGGCTGGTAAGACACGAAGCAGTTTGGTGCTCATTCAGCAAGGGGTGCAATGGCTTCTAAAGCTTTTGCCTTAGGGGCACAGTTGGAAGATCTGATGCGTGCAGCCGATTGGTCCTAGGATTCTACTTTTAAGAGGTTCTATTTTAAGCCAGTAGTTGAGGTGGCAAGGATAGTTGTCGACTAGCTTTGAACGGGCATAATCTGAAGCCTCCGGTCCTGCCATAGAATGGGAATTTGCCTAGCAGAGGTGCTGGTAAGTTCCGATTCTATTAAGGACTAGGAGGCGAGGATTATCCCTCCCAATGACTTCAGTGAAGTGGACCCTCCCCGTATTGCTGTAAGTAATAGATTCATGGGGATTATTTGTTCTGATGACTTGTTAACTCTGGCTTGCAGTTGTTGTGCCTAGTGTTGTGTGACACCTTTTGGCCGAGCTCAGCCTCTGACACTGCCTCTTTTGCAGGAAATGATGGTTCCAAGCAAGATGCATGAAACTCCACCACAAGTGCATCGTGCAAAGAAAGAGGATGAGGAATGACCGAAGAAGGACTATCAGGACTGGCTGGGATGCAGTCACTGAAGAATGACTATTGTTGTTGGAGGACTTTCTTTTTCCTTTCCCAAGTGTTCATGGGAAATGTAGTTTGTTGTTATATCGCTGCTGTGAAAATAAAAGCGGAGAAAGAAGGCATAATCCTCGCCTCCGAGTCCTTAATAGAATCGGAACTTACCTGCACCTAGGCTAGGCAAATTCCCATTCATCCCCCATTTCTAGATCCCATTGAAACCCACCCCCCTTCCCTAACTTTACTGTGAATGTCTCCAAGTGGCTTTGGCCTGGTCATAAATTTAATGACAAAAGAGTGCCATGTGTGTGTGTCAGGGCATGGTGGGATCATGTGTAGTAATGGAAAAAATAGGTACTCACTTGCCCTCCCTAGATTAGATGAATTTCTGAAGTCTTGTTGTACTTGTTCTCCAGCTGCTGTCCACAGGCAGACACCACCGCAGTTTAGTATGCACTTGAACCAGACAAAGGAGACTTTTGTTTGCTTAGATGCTGAAAACTGATGCCACCTCATGCTACACGGTGGACAAAGGTGTGCATGTGTGTGATTACTTTCCCATTCCTCCAAGCTACTTTCCTGTTATTTCTCTACTTGTATGTAACCCAACATTCCCACTCTTCCCTATCTCCAACTTTCCCCATATTATCTACCATAGTACTCAACCTGCCACTCTTACTTATAGCCGCCTATGGTGTCTTACCCCTACAGTGTAAAGTGCCACGCTTCCGCCAAGTAACCCCTTCTCCATGTCGCATGAGATGACCTTCTGGGAAAAATGGCTAAAGCATGTTTGCACAGCTCAATTAAAAACAGATACTCAAGCCCCTGTATATGTTTGGTTTCTCCTATGCCCACCCTGCAACAAGGCAAGTAACATGCCCCAGCATCCGGTACATATCTCTCCAGCTGAGGATGCTTTGAGCATATTAAGGAGCTTGATCATGGTTTTTTCTTCATCAGACTATTTGTGCTTTTTTTTTCCCTTGGAGATTTCTTCTGCTAGTCACTTTCTGCATGCACTCTAGGTATCCTGCCTAAACCGTAGTGTACTTGATTTAAGAAATACCAGTCTTGAGGATCTATTTCTTAACCACTTACTGGTAAGCAAGCAGTATTTAGGCCAAACCATACTCTAGAACATAATAGGTAAAAATCTGATGTTCTGATAGAGAGGCCTCTTTGGTTTCTGTCTGATATAGAAGGTTCAGGTCACAGTCTGGGCAGTGATCTGCATTTTTTACAAAGCAGATAGTCCTCACCGAAGGAAGACTATTGTGGCAAATACTGGCCACTCAAGATAGATTCATTGTGTTAAATTTGCTGCTGAAGTCCAATTCTGTCATAGCACTGTGGTAAGTATTGGCAATGAAATCTCACGGCTTCAACCACAACCGTTTTGAATGCTCTGGCTTCTTTTCCCATGTCATGTTCATACTGATAACACAGGATTAATTTACTGGTGCATCATAAGCATATAAACAAATTTTCACAGACAGAGTTCCTTACAGTTTGTGCCAAGGAACATCAAAAGCCTGCTGGGGACTGACAAGATTAATAACAGGAGTTTCATTACCTTGGCCCTGATACCAGCTAGTCACATGAGTTTAGCCATTTCACATTTGAGCACTGCTACACAACCTGTTCTCAGGTCAGTTTTGCCTAGCTAGCACAGGCAAGGTAAATGGCTCTGGAACCTACTCAAGCCCTCCCATACTCTCAGTGAGCACTCTCATTTGGGAAGTTTTAAAGCCCCTTCTGTGCCCCTGTAAAAAAACATAATAATAATAGGTATTGTCCATTGACGATCCTATAAAGTTATCTCTAAGTATTATTGTAAACTCTGTTTGGGACTGCTGTTGGGACTGCAATATCTTACTCATAAATCTGCCTCCCCAAAACCCCACAGTGAGTCCAGGATGGTGTACACCAATGAGTTTTCTATATGGCCAGTATGTGTGCAATGTCACAGTCATTCAAATTAGAACCCCGCACACCTTGTGAGATGATGCTTTGCTGTAAGTTGAAAGGAAAACTGCAGAACTGTCTCCTAGAAAAGGAGTCCTCACACTCCTGCTCTTCTCGGACGAGATTGAAATGCTATCCTTCAGATTGCCTGAGAAAACAGAGCTCTACTTGAGATACACCCAAACACTCAGGTTTATTTCAGACGTAGGGCTTAATTATAGATGTTTTGTAAATACCAGCTTGGGTCCGAAATGCTAGTTACTGTATTTTATTTCTTTGCAATACCTTACGCAAAATGTACACTATGTACATATATAATACTGATTTACAGTGGACACCATGTAATTTTTATAAAAAAAACTTTTTCCCTCAAGCGAATGCTGAACTGTGTAAAGTCAATAGTGCCGTAGTCTGCGCTACACATAACAGGTACATGTTTTTGGAAGCCCATCTAATTGATTTATGGTTTAAATCTTTTTCATTAAAACACAGAGGTTAAACTTTACACCACAATTCTGGCCCAGCGGCTGAAGCCCCACCTGTCCCCACTGATTCACCCAGACCAATGCGGGTTCAAGCCCATGCGTGGTACTAGGCATTGTCTCCAGAGGCTAAACCTGGCCCTGGCTCATCGTCATTTGCTCAGCCCCTATTTGGCACTCCTCCTCGTAGATTTCGAAAAGACCATCGATTCGGTGGACTAGAGGTAACTTGATCATGATGGGTTTTGGCCCCCACTTCCATAGTCTGGTACACGTCCTCTATGCCCAGCACCAGGCGCGAGTCTTAGTCAATGGGATCTTATGGGAGGCCCTCCCAATTTAAAGGGGTACGAGACAAGACTGCCCCCTGCCGCCCCTTCTCTTCGCACTGTCGATGGAGCCCCTGGCGGTTCTGATGCGGTCCGAGGGCCACGTTCAAGTACGGGAATGGTTCGAGGACCGCGTTCAAGTATGAGAATGGTCCAACATGCAGGCGGACACGATCGCCCTCTACGAGGACGATGTTTTAATCTTTTTAGCTGACCCTGCTCAATTAGGCCCTCAATGCCTCCGGATCCTGCAATCCTTTGGCCAGGCCTCCGGCTGAATTCAGATACATTGGTCCTGGTCCCCCTACACTTGTCTAGAGACTGCTACGACTGCAATCTATGATACCGATTCAGTGACAGTCTTTCAAATACTTAAGAGATCTGGGTTGCCCTTCTCCCTGAGCTAGGCTGGTCCTTCAATGTTACCCCGTTGATAAATAAAGCCAAAGCAGAGCTTCAGAGTGGCAGATATTACCTTTGAATCCCCTGAAGAGAGTTGCCCTGTTTAAAATGATGATTCTCACTCGGTTCCTTTAGGTCCTCCAAAACACCCCCTTCTGTTTTTCGAGGGCCTGGTTTCGGGAACTGGACAGCATGGCCACCAAGTTCCTCTGGGGTGGAGGGAGGGCGCGTCTGGCCCTGACCGTACGTCAGATTTCTCCATTCGATGGGGGCTTGGGGATGACACACTTATACCTGTACTATGTGGCTACTCGCTTACTGACCATAGAGGACTGGTTTAATGGGGGCTGGTCCGACCCATCCTATAGGCTTGAACTGAGCGAACTAGGTTTGCCCAAACTCCAGTCGCTGTTATACGGAGAGTCCATTCGTTCCACCTTACCAGAGGTAACACGCTCTGCGCTGGTGGCCTGGCGGGCTGCTCTACGTCATACTCAATGGACACACAAGCTGACTCAGTGTACGCCTCTCTGGCATGGCACTTGGCTCCGAGAGGTCAGTGGTTTGCAAGGATTTAGGTCATGGGACCTTATAGGAATCTCGCAATTGGGGGATGTGTGGGCGAGTGGTTATATGCACTCCTTCCAAGACCTCAAGACCCGATATTCCCTGCACCCAACACAATTCTATAAATATTTACAACTGCGACACGCCCTCCACGTACACATAGTGGAAGACACACGGATCCCGGAGCACAGCCCTCCCAAAGCGCAGACTAAGTTGGGTGACCTGGGGAAGGTGGGTATCTCCCGCATTTACCGGACACTGGTAATAACACCCCGACCTCATTGGATCGGCTTAGAGGCCATTGGGAGGAGTGGGTGAGTACTCTAGATGAAGAAGATTGGCGTGATGCCCTCATGTCAACCAAGAAGGTTACTGCATCAGCTAAACTCCGCTTGATCCAACTATACAACTTGCACACCGCATACCTAACCCCAGTACGCCTCCACCTGGCGGGATTTTACCTGAGCGCTTCCTGCACCAGGTGCAGCCAAGACCCGGCTGAAATTTTCCATATGGTGTGGGCATGCCCTCACTTGGCACGGTTCTTGGGTGAAATGGAGGAGCTCACAGAAATCTTGGGGTATGAAGTTCCCTCATGATCCACGACACTCTCCTTGGGGTTACGAATGGGCTGGATGGGTCTAGAATTGTTTTTTAACATGGCAATGGTAGTGGCCAAGCGAGATATAGCTGCATCCTGGAAGTGCTAAGATCTTCCTTGCTCTGGAAGGTGGCGGAGGGGGGTGGATTGGTGTGCAGCACAAGAAAAAACTGTACTAAGCGCGAGGTTGTCCTTAGAAGTATCGCAGGGTATGGGGCCAATGGCTGGGTGCCATGGAGTAGTCCAGTCATGTGCATAATGTATATACCCATTTGTACTTTAGGGGGTCGGACGTTATGGAATGAACATGTATTTGGCTGTGGATGGTTATCCTCATTGTCCAATGCTTATTTGCTGGTGTTGTTTATTGTCAAAACAACAAAATTGCTTATAAAAAAAAACATTTTTCATTAGTTTTACACAAAGACTAAACAGTACATGGCCAGTGGCCCGATAATTATGGTATCTTATAAACTCTCTAACAATCCCCCTCCTCCCACCACCCAGACCGCCCGCATTAAACAAGAGAGAGACCAATCTCGTAGGAATGTATAGAAGGTGTCTGAATTCCCTCAGGGAGAGCCATGAGAGGGCTCTGTAAGATGTAGGATGCCTAAGTAATTAGGGCAGGTGAGTTCACAAAACCCAAAGGTCAGAAGCGACAGGAATGGACGCCAGAGGTCAGGAAAAGATGTCCCACTGTTCAATACAGAGAGGAACAAATGTTCCATGACAAGAACATACCATAGCTGGTGCAACCATCCATGATAAGTGGGAACATGCCCATACCCCAGTGCGACAAAATATTTTGCAGTGCTTCACCTAGTGCAAGACCAATCTGCCTGTCTATGCGAGACTTGAGCAGGAAGGTAAGTGCATTGGGTAAACCCAGGATAATATAGGCAGGGAAGCGGGGTAGATACATGTTAAAATGAGTGTCAATGTCATCGAGCAACTGTGTCCAATAAGATGTTGGTCTAGGGCAATTCCACAACAAATGCGACAATGTGCCCAAGGAGCCACAGTCGGGCCAACACTCAGGCCCACGAGAAGGGTTCCTTCTGTGTAACCAGGGAGGTGTAGGATACTATTGGGAAACTATTTTGGTCCCCCTTTCAATGCCAGTGACATTGCTGTCTCTCTCTCTTGCTCGGTAGTAGACATTCCCCCCCCCCTTTCATGCTGTGCTAATGTACAGTCTATTTCCGATTTCCAATATCTCTGACCCACAGATTTCAGTTGGGGAATGACAGAACTCAGGAGACCGTAAAGCTTTGTAAAGAGGCAAGTGTTAGGTGTTTCAGAAAGCATCCATTTTTTAAAAGGGGTGGGATACGATTGTGCATTAGGTCGTATTGAGCAGTGCATTACCCAATGCTTGAATTGACCATAGCGGAAGAGTTCAATTTGAGGCATGGTATGATCGGAGCGGAGTCCCTCGAAGGACAAAGGTCCTTCCTCGTCAAATAGATGATCAATGGATCTGCAGCCTTCCTGATTCCAATGGCGAAACACCAGTGTGTTTATGCCCAGGGTAAAGTCAGGGTTGCCCACAATAGGTGTTAGAGATGAGGGGAAGGAAGTGAGCCCACTCCTAATAGCCAATGTGTCCCACGCAGTTAGTAGGGATCTGGCGGTAGGAGATTAATACAACCTTTTGGGGCGCGTGGATCTACAAAGGAAGGGAATCCTCCATAAAGATTGTCCCGCCACCACTCTGTCATGAAAAGCCAATGCTTTTCGGATTAAATGTGGGACCATTCCAGAAGGGCCTTAATTTGTGTCGCCTGTTAGTAGCAATGCAGGTTCGGCATACCTAGACCTCCCTCCCCAGGGGGTCTGTAGCTTAAATCCTTGCTTACTTGGGCCGTTTATCAGCCCACACAAATCGACAGAGCTCTTGTTGGAGAATGCGATGCGTTCCAAGAGGAGGCTCCAGTGGTTAGTGCCTGAAGGCGAAATAATATCTTCAGGAGTATGGTCATTTTCAAAGCCACAATGCGGCCAAGCCAAGAAACATTATAGGGCCTCCAGAGGTGTGGGTCCGATCGGATCTGGTGGAGTAGGTCTGTATAATTAGGGGACAATGTCTTGTGGGTCCAGGAAGTGAGCTGGAGCCCCAAATAGAGAAAAGACACTGATGCCCACTGTATTAGATAAGAACTAAGTGTCCTGAGTAGAGGGAGGAGCCTAGCTCGCGGACGTAATGGCCGCCTTTTAGCTCGGCTCCGTCGACCCTCCGGCTAACTCCGACTATCCTGTCATATATCCTTCACTGCGACGCTATTTCCATACAGAATTCGAACTTTGAACACCCACTCTTACTCACCGTCTGATCCGGAGGTCCCTGGGTGCTGTGGATCCGCAGCTGTGCCCTCGGTGAGATTGGGGCCTCCGGGCGCTCGAGACCGGGACCTCGCCTGCGGGACCCGACCGGCGGAGAAGGGATTCCTGCGGGACCCGACCGGCGGAGAAGAGATTGCCGGCCCCGGCCGCGAAAGTGAGCCACTGGTGGGAACCGTTGTGCGTGTGCCCCGGAGATCCTGAACCGGCCCGATGACTGGGCCGTGCGGCTGGAGGGGGACGAGCTGTGTTGGGGGCTGACCGTGTGAAGGGGTCCCTTCGCCTTTGTCCTGTCCGGCGGTCCTGGACCCCGCGCCTGGATCTTGCCTGTGGGGCCTGCAGCTGTTCGGAGAGGATCCCCCCCCATCGGGCGCTCTCTCATCCTGTGCCGGTGAGGCCGTTGTTGGGAGCCTCCGGGGGTCTGTAAAGTCCTACATTTGGGAACTGTTTGGGGGCCCACGGTGAAGTGTGGGGCGGCGAAACTCACAAGATGGCTGCCGACAACGTGGGGGGTACTCCGCTCTGCACCAATGCTCCTTGCCGGCCGGATTGTGCAGAGGCCTGGGTGTGTACTCGGGCGCCCACGCCCGGAGATGTCCTGGACGCCTTGCTGTCATTGTACGCTGTCTTGGCCCCCGGTGCCTCTGCTGACCCCGTGCGGCTCGCCGCCATTTTGGGCCGCCGCTCTTTTATGCACCCCTGTCGTCCTGATGCCGCCATTGCTTCACCCCCTTCGGCTGCGCCAGGAGTTGCTGTTGTTGTTCTTCGGCCGCTTGATGGGCCGGTGACTTTTGACCCTCTGCTTCCTCGTCGCCTGGATTTCGAGGACTTCCACACGCCGCGGAGATCTGCTCCTTCCCGGGTACCTGGGACTCATGGTGGGCCGCTGTTTGCTCCCGCTTCGTTGGATTCGAACTTTTGTTCTGGAGGGTTACCTTTGTACTGTCGAACTGCGCACCTGGACTCCGGCTTGCCTTTGCTTGCCTTGTCGTTACTGCTACAATTGACTTGCTTAATTGAATTTTTGTATTCCCACCGTACGAAAGCTCTACCTGATTTATATCATTGTCGTGACTCTGGACTACGTTATGATTATTTTTTGCTGGGTGGTCCGCTCCACATTATCCTTTATTGGGTTGGTTTCGTGATCAGGAAGGGTTGGGGGTGAGTTACACGACATGATAGTTTGCTGGTCTACCTGCCCGTTGCATTGATGTTTGTATTCTCGACACGGTGAAACGTTACGATCTCTCCCTCCTCCCCCTCCCTGTGGTTCTTGCTGTATGTGAAGATGTAGTACTGATTTGATACTTATTCATTTGTTGGTCGGGGGAGGGTCGTGGCCGAAGTGTTTGATCATATCCTCTGGCTCCTCCCTCACAGTTATATTTTGGATCCTTATTTTCCTCTCTATTCTTTCTCCTCTTTCTTCTATATTTCGGGTTTAGTTACTGGGCGACAGGCACGCTGCTAGGGGGGTAGGCCGTAGCCATCTACAGGTGTGCGGGGTGGGGGGGTTGGGGGTTGGGGTTTATTATTTTT
Source organism: Lissotriton helveticus (assembly GCF_964261635.1). Taxonomy (NCBI): domain Eukaryota; kingdom Metazoa; phylum Chordata; class Amphibia; order Caudata; family Salamandridae; genus Lissotriton; species Lissotriton helveticus. Next base: position 1,136,558,119 of record NC_136061.1, on the reverse strand, counting down.
CTTTTTTGTGTTTCTATGGCCTTTTTCCTTCGCTCTTTTGGTTTTCCTTTTTCTTTCTTCCTTTCTTCGGATGTGGGATCGGTCTATTGGATAATTCCCTGAGTTTTCATTGATTTGTTGTGATTCATGTCTTAACTGTTGCTGCATTATTGGTGTACTTGGGCGGGCGTCTATTCGGTGCTCGTAATATTTGAATGCACGTATATCCTGATTCTCTGCTATGTGACCCATACCTTCTTTGTGGTCGTCTCAATATGCGGAACTTTTGGTTTGGTTCGTCCGATGTATGACTATATCTTACGGTTAGGCTCCCGACACCCACGTCTCTTTACGTTATATTGCAGCCTTTACGTTATTGATGTCATCCTGATTTAATGGTAAAATTGAACCTCACTTATCCGGAACTGTGAACGATGTATGCCATGATAATATGCCTTTCGATATGCTGCCGTGCCCCCGGGATGTTCGGCTAAATAGCGGTGTACACTTCTATATAAATAAAGGTTTTAAAAAAAAAAAAAAAATTAAGTGTCCTGAGTAGAGATCCAAAGCGATAAGTTAAGGGCTTGAGATTTACGTATTTTCACTTTAAAAGTCAACCGCCCTGGGTGAATGCCTCGAGCTTGGTTAGAAAAGTCAGCAAAGAAACTATGGGTTCCTCTAAGGTAGCTATTAAGTCATAGGCATATAGGCTAATGACATGTATCTCTTCCCTCCTAAGAGAATACCAGTTATACGGGGGTTATTCCGAGCTCTTTGGGCCATAGGCTCCATATATAGGGCAAATAACAAGGGAGAGAGTGGGCATCACTGTCTCGTGCCTCTATGAATGGAGAATGGGGCTGAGGAATACCCTGTTCACTCGGACCACCGCCGCTGGCGGAGTGTAGCTCCTGAAAATCCATTTACAGAAGTGGTCTCCAAAGCCAATGTGTTGGAGAATGGCTAGTGAACTCTGTCGAATGCATTTTCAGCATCTATCTCCAATAACATGCGTTCTGTGATTGTTGGGATTTGTCGATAAGGTGGAGCAGTCGTTTCGTGTTGTCACTACATTAGCAGTTCCGTACAAAACCTGTTTGGTCAAGATCTATAAGACCTGGTAATAGTTGGTTTCAGCGTGGGGCCATAATCACGGTGAAGAGTTTAAGGTCGACATTTAGAAGGTATGTTGGCCTATATGATGCGCAGTATCGTTTATCTGTACCCGCTTTGGAAACCACGATGAAAGCAAATAACATCAAGGGGGGGAACTGCGGAAAGGTCACCTATTGCATTAAACAATCTGGTAAGGATAGGGGCTATAACTGGACCATTTTATATAAAAGTGCTGGGAAACCATCTGGACCTGCAGATTTAAGTAGCTTCTTATGAGCAATGAGTAAGGTGACCTCCTCAATGCAAATTGGGCGGTCTAAGTCGCAAGCCTGATTGGGTGTTAATTTGGAAGTGGAAGCGTCTTGGAGGTACTGGGATGGAGCTTCAGTGGGCAGCTGTTGAGCTGTGTAGAGATCTTTATAAAAGTGTCTGAACGCCTCAACTATAGGGGAGTTGTCCTTGCACTCCGCGTCAGACTAGTCCAACGCCATCTGGATTCCCATTACCTGATGTTGTACTTGCAGTCTATTGCAAGAAGTCATCCACTTCTGTCGCAACCAACATAGTATGTTTGCCGCAAGCGCAATGCAGCATATTCCTCCGCCCTCTCCAATTTAATGCCTGCGAGCGTGCAGCTGTGAGTGGTCGTTAAACCCGTGGAGTTCCGTGAATCCAATTTGAGGACCTGAAGGGAAAGGTGATCTCGTTTCTCTTTACAGATCTTATTATCCACAGAGGAGATCTCGATGAATGCATCACCGACTACAGCTTTTAGGGTTTCCCAAAGAGAAGTGATAGAGACGCTGTGCTGTTGTTAAAGTCTGTTCTTAAAGTCTAGGAAATCCTCTAATGTTTTGGTGATTTGCTTCACAACTTCGAGGCGATGCAAAAGAGTTTTGGGCAGTCACCAGGTTTTTGGGGGCACACTAGCCAGAGGGATAACCAGAGTGATAGCGCGGCATGGTCTGAAAGCGAGCGGGTTTTATCTTCAAAGCAGTGGTCATGAAAGTAATCCGTGGTGAACCTAAGAAGTAATCTATTCTGGCATATTGTCTTGTGGGGAGAAAAAGCATAGTCTCTAGTGTGGGGATGAAGGGTCCTCCATATGTGTGCCAGACCTATAACTTGCAGCCACAGCGCCCAGTCTCGGAAAAAAGCCCCGTATTGTCCCTGGAGTTAGGCCGACCGGTCTAGCTCATTGTCAAAGGCCAGGTTGAGGGCCCTTACGCCCTCCCTCAAGCCCTCCTCCCCACCCCCCCACCCCATCTCCGCCACTGCCCATCAGATAAAAGGTTCTTGCTCATCATTTTGGGCATAAACTGTATCTGAGGTCAGGATTTAGGAACCCACTGTGACTGAATAAGCCAGGAGCCACCCTTTAATTTCAACCTGTTTAGGGCTAACCTTCCCACGAAAGGTGTTCGAGATAAGGATAGCTGCCTCTGCAGTTTTAGTAGAGAGGGATGAAATGTATAGTTGGGGAGACGCCCTAGAGCGAAGCCTGTGAGTATAACCCATAAGGAGATGCGTTTCCTGTATGAGACACATGAGTGTACCATGTATGAATGAATGGTGCGCTTCTTGATTGGATTATTCAGACCCTTCACATTAAGAGAATGTTAGGATTCGTTGCCATCAGGATGGGGGTATGCGAGAGCAATCGTAGTGTCCATGTGAAGTGCCCTGAGCAATGGACATGTAAGCTACCAAGTGTGTCAAGGGGGAGGACATCTCCAAGGTGTATTGTTTGCGAAAGAGATCTAAAATAAGAGGGTCCCAGGAATAAAAAAAAAAAAGACCAACCCATTAAAGAACAAACAAATACAGAAACATTACAAATATCGTCAATGACAAGGGCTCAGTGCCCTATGGGAAAAGGAGAAAAAGAGAGGGCCATAGTAGCCAGCGCTCCCCCCTACCCGCCCCAGACCGGGCCCCCCACCCAACATACAAAAAAGGAAAGGGGGAGAAAAGGAGAGCCGAGGCAAGTGTGTGTGGCTTGCTTCATGGCGATGGAGGGTCTGTGGGGTCTTCCGTAAGAAATCCCAGGACAGTTTGTCGTTCCTTAGCCATAGACTCTAGGTCTGGATGGAGCCTCATAGGTGAAGGCTTGACGGTTCTTCATATGCAAGCAACTCGGTTTCCACGATCCTGCCTGGCTGTCTGTGACTGTACCGGAGGGTCAGCCTTAATGTCCACAACCTGACACACCTCCTCCAGTGATCGGCGTTGATGGATTTTCCTATTGTGTCATCAGATCAGTTGAAACCGGTGTCCCCAGGAATAGGACACACAGTGGACCGGAGAAGAGAAGTAACCAGATGAAAAGCTCTACGCTTTTGGAGAGTAGATGAGACTTGCTCCTGGAAAAGGGTCGGCTTGTGTCCTTGGAATTGTATAGGGTGCTTTTCTCGGGCCATTTGAAGAATGCGTTCTTTCAAGGGAAATTTGTGGACACACGTCAAGATGTCAGCAGGGGGGGCTGGGCGAGGTCTCCTAAGGCTCTCTTTGTGTGTGTAGTCCAATTTAATTTCGGATTCCGGAGATGCTTTAAGAATTGTGCGAAAGAGGTCAGTCACAAAGGTCATGATATCTGAGCCTTCCACGCCAGATGTAACGCCTCAAATGTGGACATTATTATGGCGCAACCTAATTTTCAAGTCCTCTGCATGAGCTTGTAAATCCGGGTGTTGGCCGCGGAGGTGAAGAATCTCCTGCTGGAGTTGCTCAATCTCTTCCTTCCGGCTCAACTCATCCTCCAGCGTGGATACCCTATCACCAAGGGAGTCTAGATGTCTGTAAACCTCCCAAAGGTTGCTTGAAAGTTCTTTTCACATGGTCTGAACGTCTTCTCAAAGAGCTAAACAGGGTTCCGATAGAGGAGCGGTTGAACGGTGCCTCAGATCCGTCAGCGTCTGCTGCTTTCACAGGTGGCGAGGAACCCTCCGCATGAGAACTGGGGGATTTGAGTAACATATCCTTCACAAAACGGTCCTTCCTCTCCTTTCTTGTGGCCATGGCTTGCAAGCGCTTGTGGTCTTACAGTTATATTGGTGTAGGGTCCACTGTGTGACCGAGAGGGGCACCTTGAGGGCAGCCAGGAGACCGAAAGGTGCAACCCCTGGAGTGAATAATGATAGAGATGGAGCCTGCCACAATAGGAGGAAGTCCTCTCGGTTATGTAGATTATATTGATAGGAATCCTGTCAAAACAAGCTGTAGGACTAGTATCCCTTACACTTACAGTTCATTGAAGAGCAAGCAGGCAGGACCCAAGCCAGATGTCCCGTATTCCAGCACCTAACTGCAGTGCCCAATGGTAGATGATGTTGTGGGTCTGATATCCGCACTAGTCTTGCCAATGGCACGGCACAGGTTCCGAACCCCTCCAGTTCTAGCTACAGGCAGGTGAGGTGGCTTGCACTGATGGGGTCGCATCTAGAGTGCAAGCGGGGTGATGGAAGAAGGCTCCAAGCAGTGTTGTGCTGCACTAATGTTTTTATGTGAGGGGCACTAATCTGCGTTCCATATGTCGGTTCAGTGCCAGATGGCCACACAGCATCCTTGTTCCAAAGGGCCTTCCTGGTCAGCAAGCGCAAGGAGGGACACCCGTACCAGGAAGTGAGCTGGAGCCCCAAATAGGGTACGGGTGTGGCACAGCCGCTGCGGTGTCCGCAATGAAGGCCTCCCCTTGGCCTGTTCCAGCCCCGCGCCTGGCGCATCGCTTGATCACTCCACACATCCCTGTGTACTGCTTTTTGTCCTCATGACAAGGACATTTTGCACTGAAGAGAACAATCTGCACATACTGTCAGAAAACTGGAACAAGAACGAGAAATAAAAAAGCAAGGACATGTCAATAGAAGCACTTTCTTTAGTCCTAGAGCACAGTCAAACAAAACAAAATGCAAGGGTTTGTTTCCAGTGATAGCACCCTGACCCAAAAAGATAACAGGCCATGAAAGCCCAAGACCAAGCTGACCACAATGAAAAAAATGTAAAACATTCCTTGGCTGATGTACATTAAAACCAACTTGCTTTAATGGGAAATTGGAACTTTTTGAGAACCCACAGAGTATTAACCCCTTTACTAAAGTGTCTGTTAAATGCAGCTAATGCCTTTTTTTTAAAAAAGAAATAGGGTGGTGGCAGAGAGTACTAAGCAGAGAGCTTATAAATTACTCTCAACTAAAGACCAAATAGAACCCTAGCTCTATTTTGTTCCCACCTACTGCTATATATTTTATTTGGTAAGGTTCTGTTTTAACATAGCCCACTTTTTATACTCCTACCCTAAAGTAGAGACTCCGATTTAATACTTTGTCCTTGTGATTTAGTTACCTCTCAGTCAATTGTTCATTTCATGTTAGTTTGCAAAATTATGCACAGTGTCAAGGAAATAATTTTCTTTACCTTTCTTAAAGATTCTCAAAATTCAGAAATGGAGACCCACACTGTTGCACATATAACTTTTGCAAAAATGAATTGACATACAAGATGGTTCATAAGTACATCTTGGCTATAGTCAGGTAAAAAATATTGTTGGCATGTTGGCAACTGTAATTTTTGCTGCATTTCACTTTACATCCAGTTCTTTATACTATTGTATGGAAAATGTTATATTGTCCTTGGCAGATTATTCATCTAGTTATTTAAACGCACAGATTTGTAATCTGCTGTGATTTATTGTACTCATTTTTAGCTATGTATTTTATCTTCCAGATGTAGTTTTATGGCTTAAAATAGTCAAAGTAAATATGATTATGATCAATCTGCAAGAAACTATTTATCCTAACTCTGGGGTGCAGGAATGCCCATTCATGCATAAAGACTTTTGAATTATTAAGCTTGAAGGAGGAGGAAAAAGAAAGTGAGAACCACTAAAAAGAGGATGGCAGCGAATGGAGCAGATGGGCATCTGAGAGAGAGCCAGGGAGGTGTAGCCTATACTACTGGGCAGTCCCAGTTGTAGGTTGTGAAGAAATGGGTCTTTGCCTCCAAGCAGGCGCCGTCGATACTGGCAGCCAGAAGAGCCATGGGTTTAGGATGCTATTCACGTAGGCTTTACAGTAAAAGGAGTATCATCTGACAACCATTACTGATAGACTTAGAGGTTAAAATTTGGAGGAGAGCAAAGCAAAATCTAGGTGGGAGGGATGGAAGTGACACTGAAGACAGCTCTGTGGGAAGAAAACAAGTTACTTACGTGTAACTTTGGTTCTCCAGTACTGGTAACTTTCATAGATTCCCATTGCTTGTATCATTCCCCGTCGTCGAGATGGGAGTCACCGGTAAATAAAAAATACCAGAGAAACAGGTGCGAAAAAATAGAATAAGGCCTAGGCCTCCTTCCATTTTGTAGCATATCCACCTCTTTTTGCAAAAGAGATCAAGTAAAATGAACAGCCAATCAGAACAGACTCACCCCATAGAACCATCCTGAGAAAGTCTCAGATTTTCGTAGCCATTGTGTAACAGTATAACAGAAGTTGCTGAAGGCTGAGCTTTCCCAGGAGAGGAGGGTGGGCGCATGGTAAGTAACTTGCTTTCTTACTCCAGTATTGGAATTTTCATAGATTCCCATTGCATGTATCAGAATAGCTAGCAGTCAGAACACACATTTTGTGTACTAATACATAGTTATAAAATCTTGCAAGATGCATCACAGTCATTAGAGATACAAATTATCTATAAAAATAGAAAGTGAACATCAAGAATTACAAAATGTGCGAATAACCAGTAAAAGGAAAGAGGGTTATTAGGGAAAGCTCACCACTTATTGAAAGGGGTTCCTCAGGACTGCTTGTCCCACTGCAGCGTCACTACGCGTGGATGAGTCCAGGCAGTAATGCCTTGTGAAGGTATGGGCACTGCTCCATGTTGCTGCTCTGCAAATGTCCTTGATCAGCACTCCGGCGAAGAGAGCAACTGAAGAAGACCTGGCTCTCGTAGAGTGCGCCCGGACCCGCCCCTCTAAGGGTTTACTAGCCGCCTGGTGAGAGTATTGAACAGCGCTGGCAATCCATCGAGCAACACCCAGCTTTGAAAGAGGGAAACCCTTGCGAGGGGCACTGAAAGCAACAAAGAGCTGTGTTGATCTTCTCAAGTGTTTGGTACGTTGAAGATAAATTTCAGACACCTTTGAACATCCAGAGAGTGTAGAGCCCTCTCTGCTGGAGTAGTGGGTCGAGGAAAAAAGGATTTCAGAAACACTGGTTCGTTCAAATGAAAGTCTGAAGGCACCTTTGGGATAAATTTAGGATTCGTCCTCAGAATCAAAGTCTCTCTTTTAAACTGTAAGAACTGTTCTTTAATAGTGAGAGTGTGCAGTTCACCTACCCTCCTTGCCGATGTTAAGGTGAGAAGGAGGGCCACTTTCCAGGAGAGGAATGTAAGGCCAGCCCTATGAATTGGTTCAAAAGGTGGCCTCATGAGTTGAGTAAGGACTAAATTAAGCTGCCACAGAGGTGGTGAAGGCCTAACTGGTGGAAAAACTCTAAAAAGACCTTGAGGAAATTGCTTTACAATTCTTGCTGACCAGATGGAAGGTCCAGAAGAAGTCAGTCTGAATCTAGAAAGGGCCGCAAGGTGCACTTTGATAGAGGAATGAGCAAGACCTGATTTAGCCAATGCCAGAATGTATGGCAAAATCTGATGAAGAGCAGAAGAGTACGGATGAGTTTTCTCTTATTGGCACCACAGGCAGAAACGCTTCCATTTCAAGCGATGTGTCTTATTTGTACTCGGTGCTCGGGCTTGAGCAAGCACCTCCCTACATTCTGCCGAGATATTTAGATTCTGAAATTCTCTGTGCTCAGGAGCCACCCTGATAACTAAAGAGAGCTTGGATCCGGATGTACCTCTTGGCCCTGGGGCATCGTCAGCAGAGAAGGAATTGGGCACAGATGAACTGGATGATCCAGGGAGAGCAGGAGAAGCTCTGTAAACCAAAATTGGCGAGGCCACGCCGGGGCCACCAGAATCATCCTGAAGGGTTCCACCTTGAGCTTCCTGAGAAGTCTGGGAATTAGTGGAATCGGAGGAAAAGCGTAAACAAATGCGCCTGACCAGGCCACCGAAAGCGCATTCCCCAATAATCCCAGATGGCGTTCCTTGCTTGCGTAGAGTCAGCATTTCTTGTTCTCTGGAGTGGCAAAGAGATCTATGGGTGGAGTGCCCCAGAGACAGATTTTTTTTTCCAGTGTCTCTTGGTCTAATTCCCACTCATGGCTCACTGACTTAAGGCGATGGAGCGTGTCCGCTGTCTTGTTGAGGGCACCTGGAAGATGTTCAGCTGAGAGTGATATCTCCTTTTGGATTGCCCATTCCCAAATTTCCTGAACCTTTTTGGATAGTGGCCGAGACCTTGTACCTCCCTGCTTGTTTACATAATGCATGGCCCTCGCGTTGTCCGTACGGACCAGGACAGTGGATCGTCGAATCCGCGGAAGGAAGGCCTGTAAGGCTAGACGAATCGCCCTGAGTTCCAACAGATTAATGTGGAGAAGGAGATAATGGGGCAGCCAGCGGCCGCTTACCTGAAGGTCTTGTAAGACTGCTCCCCAGTCTTCTAGAGAGGCGTCCTTTGTTATTATTAGAGGAGCTGGGGTGACCCTGAAGGCAAGATCCTGAGAGATATTGTCTCTGACCATCCACCACCTGGCCACCTCTTTCATAGGCTGAGTTATTGTGATCTTGTCTTTGAAAGAGCCTTCTGCCTGGTGCCACTGCAAATCCAATTGTTCTTGGAGGTGGCGCATCCGTAACCTGCAATGTGGAATCAAGGGAATGAAGAACGAGATTGAACTCAGAAGGGACTTCTAGAGGTGAACTGAAAGTGACTGTCTTTGCAACAGACGAGCAGAGGTCATCAGTTATGGCTGCTGTTCATTTAACGGGAATGCTTTGCAGAAAGATGTGTCCAGAATGGCTCCAAAGAACTTGGCTGACTTGGACGGGCACAGGACTGACTTTTCCATGTTGAGCTGGAGCCCCAGGTGACGGAAGAGCTGAGTGCATGTTCCAACAGCCTCTTTCGCTGCTTGATGAGATGGAGCTTTCACCAGCCAGTCGCCAGGTAAGTAAAGACCTGGAGCTTCTGTTTCCTGAGAAACGCTGCAACCCGGGCTAGGACCTTTGTGAAAATCTGCGGAGCGGATCTGAGTCCGAAAGGCAGGACCATGAATTGAAAGAGGCTCTTGGCTACTGTAAAGCGTAAAAACTTCCTGTGGACAGGGTGGATGGGAACATGGAAGTATGCGTCCTCGAGGTCCAGGGTGGCCATGTAATCTCCTGAATTTAGTAGTCGTAAAAATGTCGTGTAAGGAGACCATCCGAAAAGAGAGTTTTATGAGAAAGATCCTGTTTCCAGTGACAGTGATGATGCTTCATCTGCTACTTCTTCGGCGAGGAGATCACCTTCTACTTTTTCAGACCCCCCTTCGAAAGCCTTACAAAAGACCTCTGATAAGTCTGACAGGCGTAGTCCCATCAAATCTCCTCATTGTGGTGTAAAGGAGAGGGAAGGACTTGCTGTAGATGTGGCACCTGTGAAGAACACAAGCTGTGTGCCTTCTGCTTCTTCTCCTCCTACATACAGATGAAATACAGACTCACTTCAAGATATGGCTGAAGAGACACCACTGGAATAACTACTAATGGCACCCCTATACAAATTTTCCAAATCTACAGAACACTTAATAATAGTTAGCCATCCCTAGAGGTACTGAAGGATAAGTGGGATGGAGACTAAAAGGTCCTAGAGGACAGGGTCTGGGGCAGAGTATGCCGTTACCCAAGGGAAGTTGCCATTAGGTAAAGGCACGGGATCTGGCTGGTAACTGGGAAGACCCTGGCTCTCAACCCTTCCCTGGTGATATTGGGAATATGGGAGGAGCAGATATTCAAACACATGTTATTACTCTGTTATGTGACACTAATAGTAGCCAAAGGACACATTGTCCAGTTGTGGGGTAGCTGTGAAATTAGAAGGCTGTATAGCTAATCTAGCTAAATGGATTGGTGCATGCAAGCAGATGAGACAGTATACACTGCCCCTGGTGGCCCACAGTATTTTGATAAGATATGGGTTCTGTGGAAAGAGTTCAGGACAACGGCTGAAGTCCTTACCAAAAAAAAAGAAAAAGGGCTAGTGTGGAAACTGACAGGAGTAATAATTTAGCCAGTTTGAACGAAATAAGGGACATGATGTTGTGAGGTGCAGGAGAGGTGAGGAAGGGGGGAGTTAAGGTGGGGTATGTGTTACTGGATTCTTGTTTTAAATGCCCTAGGGTGCTCCTGTGCCTGTCTTATACATCTATAATGCAATGAATGCTTACTCCACGTGCTCGAAAAGTAGAAGTAATTTTTTTCACAGTCAGTTTTGTAATGTTAATGAAAATTCAAAAGAAGTATAAAAAAAATAACGAGTAGCTTTTTTTGTTCCACAATGTTAATATCAATCTACAGTAAATTAAAGGAAAGAGCAGAACTAAAGAGACTGCTTGAAAGTTGGTTGGATGATGTGGATACAGGGAGCAAATACAATTCAGCACACAGTGCTCTTGCATCCAAGTCTCCTCTTATAAACAGCTCATTCTTTAACGGAAGCTTTTTAATGTATAAGGCAAGTCAAAAAAGATAGATCTCATTTTCTCTTATCACTTTAGTTTCTGCATCGCTCAATAGCACAAAATGGCACTGTCCTGTTTTAACTGTCAAACTCCGGTTTCCTGCATTTGTGTTAATAATTGCTGGCCCTTATGTACAATAGATGGGCACTGGTTTTATCATGTTGGTGCTTGTTGAATCTAGGCTAAATCAATGGGGATATCCATCTTAAAGAAGTGACTGTGTCTCGTTGGAAATTTGGTTTCAAATGCCACTTAAGGTCCCGGATGTGTGCTGTGTGACACCACCTGCCCCGAAGGCTCCAAGCATTTGAACCCTCTCCAATGCGGGTTATCCTTGAGGTGCTAGTGTGCAAGTTTGTTTCAGTTTAATGCCTGACAGAAAGAGAAAAACATACCAGCTTGTTCAGGACAGTATCTTATTAGAAGAGGTTGTAGGAGAGTAGGGTCTGCTTCCTATGGTCACCCCCACTTTTTGCTGCGATTTTCTGGTTTTTCGACTTTAGTGTGGCTGTGGGCCTGCCAATCAGACCCACAGCCCAGCTGTTCTCTCTCTAAATTAATACCATGTACTTTAGGTGCATACCAGATAGGTTGCTGAGTCACCTTTGTGAGTCCCTGTATAGTGTACCATAGGTACCCAGGGCATAGGTGCACCCAAGGCCTACCAGGGGCTGAAGCATGAATTATGCTTACCCTGGATGGCCCTCCAAATTGACACCACAGGTTTGTTCAAACAGCCTGGGTAAGATGGTGTAATCACCCCTTACTTAGATATAGTATACCTACATCTATATATACATAAAGACACATATACACCTATAAGTCACTTCTATGACAGGCCTTAACAATTCTGGAGGCAGAGTGCTTGGTTTTATGTGAGAGGGTGCCCTAGCATGAGCTGAGCCCCTCTGCAGCTTTCGGAACCATCTCCTTATAGCTGTTCTATGATATAGCCATACCATATACTCTTAAGTGCATTATAATCCTCGCGGTTAATGCTAACTTTGGTTTGACTTTATCAAAACATGTCGTGTAAGGTGTCAAATACTTTGGAATACTACCTCGCTACCTCTCTCCCCCCCCTTCCGCCAGTACTGGTGGCGAGGGTAGCATTCCACCCTTCTAGAGGGAGAAGACATGTAGTTACTGGTTTACCCGGTTAATGTTAAACAGAGCCTCAGCATCACAATATGGATGCTGCTACCACAGACACGAGTCTGACCTCGTGCTGCTGGATGAAACTCCGGCAGGGGAGGCCTGGACAATAGGTTTCCTGTCCAGGGAGGTGCCAGCACCTCCCCAGACAGGGTTTTGTGTATTGGGGCAGGGAGGGCTGCATCAGCAGATGCTTTTCCAGACACTGCCTGGGGCACACAAGGTGCTCCATGCATAGCCCGGTTCAAACCAGCTGCTGGGGCACTCAGCCCCAGCTCTGGCGCGAAACTGGACAAAGGGAAAGGGGTGTAACCACCCCCTTCTCGGGTCGACCCATAGGAGGGACCATAAAGATAGTCCAACCCCTAAACTTAGTATAAGTATAGGACCCCAGTCCCTAGGACTTCAGATACCCCTGGTCGAATCTTTGCAAGACATATCCTGGACATTCGACATTCCATTTCGACTGGAAGACGGAAGAAATTTCCTTTGTGGTCAAGGAGTGACCACCCTGTTCAAACAGGCACCAACAGCAACTTTGCCGGTCTGCATTTTCGAGGCTCCCGCCGGATCCCGAAGAATCTGCGACACAGGACACGGACTTCCAGACATCTCGGACTCCGACCCACAGCAAAGCTGAGACCCGTGGCGGACACAAGAGACATGGGACCGGAACTCCTGGACATGCTGCATTTTGCAAGCTGCACTCCTTTTTCGAGGTATCTTAAAGTTGTGCATTGGGGTGCTTGAAGCCCCAGACCCAAGCACCATTTGCACCGAAGCTCAGACCTCCACACTCCACGAGTGTCCTGCATTTCAGCTCGACGGGTCTTCCCGGTTCCTTGCCCGTTGGCTAGGGAGCACCCTAAAGACGCCATTTTTATTCTGACTCGCTTTCCTGGTTGCTCCAGGCTTAATCCAACTTCCCTACAAAGGAGAAGTTCCCCAGATTTTGCTGGTCTGCACCGAAGCCAATCTCGACATCCTGCGTGGGTTGCGCTTGCCAAGGCTTGTTGGGTCCAATCCGGATACCGACACCGCAGTCAACTAGATCCTTTGTGGGACAGCTCGAATCCAGCTCCTGGTTGTCGTCGACGCCTCCTGGTCCTCGTGGCTGAAGAGACAAACTTCACTTCTTCACCTGGAATCACCCGACATCGCCTGGTTCACTGGCTAGTGACCCAGACTCTGTCCCTTCTGCTTTCAGGTTCTTCAGATCTGCGATCCACCCTTGGATCCACCCGGACACTTTTCCGCTGGTCGCCTGCAGCACTTCTTTGCAGCTCTCCATTGAAAACGAAGACGAAACCCGACACGAAAAGACACCTATGCACCCGGCTTCCCTGTGTGAGGTACCACGAGTACTCCGGTGCTCCCGTGGGTCTTGACTCTCGAAGTGTCCTAGTTTAAAAGGGTTCCATCGTAGTCCATCCGGAAGTGTCCTTAAATTGTATATTTGTAACTCTTACGTTTCCGATAGAAAGTCAATGGTAACCCGCGTCTGTGTTTGAACACTGAACGCGTCTCCCGTGGGCCTCCTACTTCCTAACCTTTGGTTGTTTAGAGTAGCCCCAGCGATTCCACAGGCTCCAGGCCTGCTTTCTAATTCTCTCGTGGTTCTTACACCACTATTTTAGTATATGGTTTGTGAGGCCCCGAGGGCATAACGTATACTGTGCAACTTATCCTATATTAACTCAGTGACTTGTATTATATTTTTACCTCTGACCTCCTAAAGAGTGCAGAGGGGTTGGGTTCAGAATAAATAAATATTGATATATACCTTGTGTGGTGTGAGGGGTTGGGTTCAGAATAAATAAATATTGATATATACCTTGTGTGGTGTCCTTTCATTTGGTACTCAAGGGATTATAATATAGCCTTATAGCCTGCCGTAGAAGGCTATACCGGCTATTAAAGGCCCTCTCCAGCAAAAAAAGGTCCTGAGCCGAAGGCGAGGGCCTTTAACAAGGGAGAGGGACTTTAATAGCGGTATAGCCCATCTTTGAAGGGCTATAAGGCTATTAGAACATTCTGTCACTAGAGGACAGAATGTTCTAACAAAAAAAACAAAGCCTTTTGGGACCGTGAGGGGATTGGAATCCTCTCAGGTTCCCTGAAGCCTTTGTTCACAGCCAGAGCTGTGAACAAAGTAACTTTGGAATGTTGGAGCTCCAGGCTTATACCAGCCATTATAAGCCCTGAGCACTCCATTGTTTTCAATGGAGCTCTCAACATTCCAATGTTCTAATTGGTAAAACAACTAGCTTAACTCGCCTACTGAAGTCTTAGCCTGATGACTGCTGGTTCATGCTACCACTAGGATAGCTTTCTATAAGGTTGACTTCACAACCACCATCAATAAGGGTCGATTAGACTGGTGCAAGGTGCCCACTAGAACTAGTGGACATCATATGCCACGCTAACTTCTCACAGAGGTGGTCCAGTTGCTGTTTCTCTAGACAAGTGCCAGCCACAGTTACTTTGCTTCAACCTAGCTCAGAGGCTGGAATTTGAAAAGGAGGAGGATATGGGGGCATAAGGGCTAGAATAGTCATGCATAGAAGACGGTAAAAAACGTTTACAACGCAACTTTATTTCCGCATAGTTTCACTACGCATACCATAACAACTAAACTACCATTACTCCGCAATACTTTAATAACGCATACCATTACATCTTTTATGCTTTTACCACGCATGCTTTTACAACGAAATTCGTTGTAAAAGCATGAATGGTAAGAGTATATGTTTTTAATATTTAAAGTTAAGGTGAGTATATGTTTTTTTTGGGGGGTGTTGGGGTATATGTTTTAGGGGTTTAGGGGTATTTTAAGGGTGGGTTTGGGTTATGGGGTGCAGTCTATTTCTAGAGTATGGTATTTTTAAATTATAGGGTTGGTTTTGGGGTGCTTGGGTAGGTTTAGGTTTTGGGGTGTAGGGGGGTTTATTAGGATTCAGGGTGGGTTTTTGGTTATGGGGTTCAGGGGTATTTTTAGGGTTCAGGGCTAGGTTTGGGTTTTGGGGTGTAGGGGGTTTTATTAGGGTTCAGGGTGGGTTTTTGGTTATGGGGTTCAGGGGTATTTTTAGGGTTCAGGGCTAGGTTTGGGTTTTGGGGTACAGGGGTATTTTTAGGGTTCAGGCTAGGTTTGGGTTTTGGGGTACAGGGGTATTTTTAGGGTTTAGGGCTAGGTTTGGGCTATGGGGTACAGGGGTATTTTTAGGGTTCAGGGCTAGCTTTGGGTTTTGGGGTACAGGGGTATTTTAAGGGTTCAAGGCTAGGTCTGGGTTTTGGGGTACAGGGGTATTTTTAGGGTTCAAGGCTGAGTTTGGGTTTTAGGGTATTTTTAGGGCTCAGGACTAGGTTTGGGGTACAGGGGTATTTTTAGGGTTCGGGGCAAGGTTTGGGTGTACAGGGGCGTTTAGGGTTCCGGGCTAGGTTTGGGTTTTTGAGGTATAGGGTGTATTTTTAGGGTCAGGATGGGTTATTGTTTAAGGGTGCTGGGGTATTTTAAGGAGTAAGGGTGGGTTAAGATTATGGGGTGCAGGGGTATTTTAAGGGACCAGGGTGGGATAATTTTTTAGGGTGTACAGGGTAATTTTTAAATATATAAATATACATACATATATATACATACATATATATACATACATATACATACATACATATACATACATATACATACATACATATACATACATATATATACATACATATACATACATATATATATATACATATATATATACATATATACATACATATATACATACATATATACATATATACATACATACATACATACATACATACATATATATATATATATATATTTTTTTTTTTTTTTTATTCACCAAGTTGCTCCGTTACTGAAGGCACACCATTTAACAGCCGGTGCGAGTTCCAGGGACGGGCTTTCCCTGCTCGTCAATTTCTCACCAAAGAAATAATTACTCGCACTCCACCGGGAATACAATTCTTTTGCAGGTTTATTACGATGCCATTATAGCAACAGCTTCACCAACGCGTTTCACAGCATCCGCTGCTTGATCACGGTTACAAAAATATATATATATATATATATATATATATATATATATATATATATATATATATATATATATATATATATATATATATATATATATATTCACTGAAAAAACCATAGGTTAGAGACCATATATAGTTAGGAATTAGCATTTAAAAAACCTTGAAAATTCACTAAAAAAACCATAGGTTATAGACCATATATAGTTAGGAATTGGCATTTAAAAAACTATTTTACTCACACAAAACCATTGAAATTCCATATATAGTTAGTTGCACTAACTATATATCGCGCACCCGCAATCCACTGCTGATGATGTCACATATTACATCATTCATGACATGGTCAGTGACATCACTGATGACATCACTGATGACATCTCAAATGACATCACTGATGACAACATCCAGTGACTATGTTTCTGTAAAGTTAAAATATGTCTTACATATTGAAGAATGAGTGGATGTATAAGTGTCTGTATGAAGGATTTAGTAGGTGCATGACTGACTGTATAAGTGAGTGATTAAATGTGTCTCACTGAGTGCATGGGTTAGTGACTAAACTGTTTTAAATTGTGCATCATTGTGTCTGTTGTTCTGTAATCTGATGCATGTGTTGATCATTAGCTATATGACTAACTCTATGGGTTATTGATTGCTTGCCCAAGTATTTGTATGGGAGACTGAGTGTGTGTGTGTGGGTGGCAGGGAGGTGTATGACTCTGTGCATAGATGTGTGAGCAGTTGATTCACTAGATGTATGGGTTCAAAAGTGCATGTGGAAACAGCTGTATGGGCGGTTGACTGTGTGCATGAGTGTATTGGTGAGTGAATGGATATCTCAGTGCTACATGTCAAAGTAAGTACATATGTAAAACACAGTACATGTGAGAGTTGACATATATACATAACTGTGCATAAGAGCCAGTGAATGTGTGAGTGGCTGTATGGATCATTGTGAACTTGTATCTGGGATTGTATAACAGAGTAAATATGTGTTAGTATATGTTTTAATAAGTAAGGTGGGTATAACTATATAGTTGAGGAAATGGAGGTGTGATTGATTCTTTGCAAGACTGACTAGGTGTGTGAGTAACTCCATGGATGAGTGACAGTCTGTGAATGTCTGTTTACACTGAGTGTATCTAAGGTTATATTAGAGTCTGAAGAGGTTCATCGTATCATCACATGAATGATGTCATCAGTGATGTGATCAGTAATGTCAAATGAGATGTCATCAGTGATGTCATTTGAGATGTCATCAGTGATGTCACTGACCATGTCATGAATGATGTAATATGTGACATCATCAGCAGTGGATTGCGGGTGCGCGATATATAGTTAGTGCAACTAACTATATATGGAATTTCAATGGTTTTGTGTGAGTAAAATAAAGTTTTTTAAATGCTAATTCCTAACTATATATGGTCTCTAACCTATGGTTTTTTCAGTGAATTTCAATGGTTTTTTAATAGCAAATATCATAAGCTGTCGAATGTCAAGTACGTGGTAAGTAAAAACATTTTCGTGTTTATGCACACTGATCTGCTTTGAATGCTGCCCCCCCTCATTTCTATTAGGAGTACTCTCTCTTTGCAGATAGTGATGGGTAGTTAACGCAGGCCTTTGCCCCCGTTGTAATCCGTCGTGCCTGCTTCTCTCTCCATTTGATTGATTGTTATCCAAGCATTTACTGTTTTAGAATTGGTTCTCTTTGGTTCATTCTCTATTTACAAACAAGCACAGAGTCGCAATACTCTGTTTAGTCTTTGCAGATAGTGAAAAATCGTGTAAAAAAACAAAAGGGATCGAGCAAAATCAGTAGGCCACTAATGGGATCTCTTTTTGACCTCGCTAAAATAGAAACATTAGGAACAACCCCTCATGAGAAATACGAAACTAGTGAGATGAACTGAACTCCACACCATGATGGCTGCAAGACAGCTCGGCTCCGCCACCCACCCCGCCCAAAATAACGATAAACTCTATGCAAATATTACAAATATATACAACACACCAGCAAAGTAACAGGGTGAAACATTTTATTAAATAACTATTTACATAACTATTTCATACTTTTTGTTGCCCGATCCGGCTAGCTCAATCAATCGAGCATGAAACTCATGCACTCTGATAGTTCAAAGTTTTGAGGAGTGCTTGTTAGAATGTCTGAAGCTTATTTGCACCTGCTACACCTTCACTATTCTCAATGTAAGTGGGGGCTGTTTGAGGACGTGACTGCATTTGAAAACAATGTGATGCGGTGCCTCCCTGAAACGCTTGACGGAGGCCCCCGAGGGATGGTGTGATGGCGCGGACTCGGAGGGGGCGCTTGGCTCCGGCCCCCTCCCCAAGTCGTGTTGCCCTGGTGTGGCCTGAGATCGCCCCCGACATAGATGGCCGGCTCCCGGGGTTAAGCGGAACTTTTTGCCTTTTGTTGACTCTTCCATTCTGGACCTTGTCCCACAATCCGTTTGACCTGAAGACACGCTGTAGTGGGGCGCCCCTTTACCGTTTCAGTTGCCATTCCGCCCGCTTTTGCTACACTGTGCCTCTTCCGCTATTCAGCTGTTTACCGCCCGCTCTTGCGACTACAGCGTTTCGCTCACCATGTAGTTGAGTTGCTCCCGCTCTTGCGGTGCAGCGATAGGCAGCTGCCACAGGACTCTCAAAATGGCGGCCGGCTCTTCAGATTTGGGCGTGGTCCACTAAAATGGCCCTGCGACACCTTGGAACTCGGACGCTTGTCTGCTAGGGCTTGGGCTCCATTCTCGAAAGCGTCCCCTCAGCCTTGAAGATTCTACAAAAGTCTTGGGGGCCCCGACTCCCGCAGGCTTCTGGTGGGGAGCGGCTGCCATGATTGCTCGTGGAATGGCCACGACGGAGCTACGAGATGGTGGTGCTCTCATGCGGACGCCAGCTTCAGTCTGAAACATCCAGAAACACTGTAGACTACCAATTCGATCAGTTCCGGTAGCGCCCCAACGTGACCCGGTAGAGAAGAACTTGCCCTCCCCTCTTTGACTGATGGTTCTTGTTGCCTGTCCCTTCTGTTGTCATTTAACAGAACTATTTAGCCTGCTGAAAGGGGTTGTGTTCCGACCGCTGGTTGGTGGAGACATTTTGACTATATTCTGGACCTGCGTTGTCGCGTAATGCGTCATATGACGCGCCGCGTTAGCGCATCCGGAAGTGCTCCGATGCGCGAAGCGCAGCTTCCCGGAAGCGATCCGCGGCGCGCAGCGCGTAACGTAAGCATAACAGGTCATGTGACTTGTTAATAAAACTTTTCATTGGTTCATTTTACTTTTCTTATTCTAATGATGAAAGGCTTGGTCATATGACCTAAAAATTACACTTTTTATTACTTTCGAACATTATTTTTTCTTAAACATATATGTTATAATGTTCCAGGCTAATGTACTTTCCCGTAAAATTTACAACTGTCCTGCAAGTAAAATATATTCCTTTTTCGAGAAAAAGGACGTTTCTTCGTCCCATGACGGAGCCGTTGAGCAAAAGAGGCTCGGCCTGCTGTCTTAGTCGCCGATACGCCTGAATATCAGATTCTTATCGATCACTTTATGTTGCAGGAGTAGAAAACACAACAGCCCTTGACCATTTATCTTTACTGCGTACCTGCGTATTATACCTTTTACCCTTCATGTAATTGGACTGCTTTATTTCACTTGCCTT
The DNA here is from genome assembly GCF_964261635.1 of Lissotriton helveticus. Classification (NCBI taxonomy): domain Eukaryota; kingdom Metazoa; phylum Chordata; class Amphibia; order Caudata; family Salamandridae; genus Lissotriton; species Lissotriton helveticus. Next base: position 1,136,538,491 of record NC_136061.1, on the reverse strand, counting down.
TTACTGATTCGAAAACAGTGACTATTATTAAAAACTTTACCAATGTAAATACTACTACCATGTTTTCTTTTAAAAACCTTTATTGTGAAAATGTCCGTATACAAATACGGGCCTATAACCACGTGGGCCGGCCACGGAGCAAACTGTAATCGTATATGATGAGGAGACATTTACACTGTAGAGGAACGTAACGGGCGGGCTATTAGGTTGCAAGAACTAAGGTGTCTAACAGTTGCGGAATCGGTGGACGTACAATATTATAATTAAAAAACGACAGGGCCAGTTACAATAAAATTATCTAGATATACATTTGCGGGCAAGTACCATGGGTGACGTTAATTCGAACTTTCAATAGTACAGTAATCAATAACACATCAGAACTTAATATCAATAGGGATGTCGAAATATTCAATCAATTCTCGTCCCCGCCCGCCATGTGCTTCAAAACTGCATACGTATCTCGTGATATCAAGGTTGTGCAACCAGTACACAACAAGGAGTTACGAGTCCCATTTATTCCGGCGCCATTTTGGGCGAGGATGGGCAGGTCCAGGATATAGTCAAAATGTCTCCACCAACCATCGACTATGATGATGTTCATATGCTGTATTTATTAGAGTAAAACTCATCTGTCCACATGAAATTAATTTGCCACAATCTAAACATGTCATTTTAATCTTTCCAAAGTTCTTCTGAATATTTGGGACCGTTTCCCTTGCCTCTGATGCTGTCAGTGCCACTTCTTTGGTGAATGTACTGGCAGGTCGGGGGTTGTCCTCCAAATCTCTCTTTTGTGCAGCACTATAATTAATCGGTGCCACCTCTCCATATGACGATGCATGGTATAATTACCATAACTATATTTTTTTCGGTTCCTCTGGAGAGTACATCGTGGCAGATGAGGCAGGTAACGTACCGGGCATTTACCTTTTTTGCATGTAGAGGAAAGGAAAAAATATTCGAGCGTCCGAGTTCTAAGGTGCCCCAGGGCCATTTTAGTGGACCAGGCCCAAATCCAAAAAACAGGCCGCCATTTTGAGAGTCCTGTTGCAGCCGCCTGTCGCTGTAGCAGCAAGAGCGGGCTAAACTCAGCTAGACGGCGCTCCACTGCAGATGAAGTGCCTGGAGAGGCGGGAGAGGCTCGTTTGCGCCGCCTCCCCCCCCCCTTCGGGCACCCCACGCCGTCTTTCGGCGCAGCATTGTAGGATGGCCACACCAGTGCGGCAACTTGCTAGACACCACCTCGGTGCCATCCGGATCTCGGCGCCCCACTGCAGATGAAGTGCCTCTCAACTATGAAACCACCACGGTGCCATCCGGATCTTGGCGCCTTGTGCTGGTTCCGGCCTATTCACACATCGGTCCGCTACTGACGCCACCTCACAGGCCAACGGGGCACCCCACGCCGACTTTCGGCGCAGCATTGTAGGATGGCCACACCAGTGCGGCAACTTGCTGGACACCACCTCGGTGCCATCCGGATCTTTGCGCGTTGTGCTGCCTTCGGCCTATTCGCACATCGGTCCGCTACTGACGCCGCCTCATCTTGGGGGCGACGCACAGCATCACATTGCTTTCCAATGCAGTCAGATCCTCAAACAGCCCCCACTGACTGACGCGAACTCACAGGCCAACGGGGCGCCCCACGCCGACTTTCGGCGCAGCATTGTAGGATGGCCACACCAGTGCGGCAACTTGCTGGACACCACCTCGGTGCCATCCGGATCTTGGCGCGTTGTGCTGCCTTCGGCCTATTCGCACATCGGTCCGCTACTGACGCCGCCTTATCTTGGGGGCGGCGCACAGCATCACATTGCTTTCCAATGCAGTCAGATCCTCAAACAGCCCCCACTGACTGACGCGAACTCACAGGCCAACGGGGCGCCCCACGCCGACTTTCGGCGCAGCATTGTAGGATGGCCACACCAGTGCGGCAACTTGCTGGACACCACCTCGGTGCCATCCGGATCTTGGCGCGTTGTGCTGCCTTCGGCCTATTCGCACATCGGTCCGCTACTGACGCCGCCTCACGTGCCAACGGATTTTCTACGCTTTTTATAGTAGTATGCCGCATAACAGGTCATGTGACTTGTTTATAAAACTTTTCATTGGTTCATTTTACTTTTGGTTTCCTAATGATGGAAGGCTTGATCATATGACCTAAAAATACACTTTTCATTGGATTAAAAAAATTTTTTTCCCAAACGATGAAAGCCCCACCTTGTTTCTGGATGTTTCAGACTGACGCTGGCGTCAGCATGAAAGCACCACCATCTCGTGGCTCCGTCGTGGTCATTCCGCGAGCAATCATGGCAGCCGCTCCCCACCGGAAGCCTGCAGGAGTCGGTGGCCCCCATGACTTTTGTAGAATCTTCAAGGCTGAGGGGACGCTTTCGAGAATGGGGTCCAAGACCTAGTAGACAAGCGTCCGAGTTCCAAAGTGTCCCAGGGCCATTTCAGTGGACCAGGCCCAAAAAGGAAAGAGCCTGCGGCCATTTTGAGAGTCCTGTGGCAGCCGCCTATCGCTGCACCGTAAGAGTGGGCGCAACTCAGCTGAATGGCGGATTTTGGCACAGTGTACCAAAAGCGGGCGGAATGGCAACTGAAACGGTAAAGGGGCGCCCCACTACAGCAGACGAGCCTCCACCTGAGGAGGCCCGTTCACGCCGCCTCACCCCCCCCCCCCCCCGGGGCGCCCCACGCCGTTATTCGGAGCAGCATTGTAGGATACCAAAATCAGTGCGGCAACTTACTGGACATCACCTGGGTGCCATCCACATCTCAGCGCGTTCTGCTGCCTTGGGACTATTCGCACAACAGACCGCTACTGACGAGGCCTCCCCCCGCACCCCCCGGGACGCCCCACGCCGTTTTTCGGAGGATACCAAAAACCAGTGCGGCACCCAGGTAACATCACCTGGGTGCCGTCCAGAACTCAGCACGTTGTGCTGCCTTGGGACTATTCGCACAAAACACAGCTACTGACCATTGTTGCTTCTTTTTTTTAAAAAATGTTTAAATGTATTTACTGTTTTTGTTGCGTTGTATATATTTATAAGTTATTAAAGTTTCATAATCCTACTACTTTGTTGGAGTGCTATATATTTTTAATGTGACACATAATTGTAAAAACTTTGATGTACAAAGAGGCATCCCTGGAATCTTCCGCTTCAGGCTCGGTCCCCTCCCCAGTCACAATACAGGATGGTTTTCAGATAGTAGGAACGCGTGTGGTGTGACGGATCTCATCGGGTGGGGGCCTTGATCTACTGTAACTCCTTTGAAGAGGGGTGATTCTTTACAGCTGGGGCCATAAACTACATCTGCATGGCTAGGTGATAGCCTGGGACTGGCCTGGACAATCGGACACAGAGGAAGAGGAGTGTCAGAGGGTGCGGTAGTGAATAGGGCGAAAGGGAGGTGTCGGGCGGGCACAGGGTGTGATTCTCAAGGAAGAGCAGCGCAGATGGGGGGAGGTTTATTGCCCATGCATAAGACAGAGAGCGGGGGTGACCAGTGCCTGGGGGAGATGCTTGCGAGGGTGGGGACCCATGCTAAGGATCGACAGCGTGCAGAGAGTGGGTCTGGTCAAGGCATCTAAAATGGCTGCCGTGCACGACAAAAGTGTGGCATTTGAAAAAAGGCAAGATGGCGCAGACAATGTTTATCAACACTTCCTGATTTCCTTCGAATCGAACGTTAACAGACGTTATCTCTCCCACACTACCGGTCCCCCTGGGCTTAAACGCCGAGATGGTAGGGACTGCATCCCGTGGAGATAGGCCGAGACGTCACTCAGCAAAAAAAAAAAAAAAAAAAAAAGTCTATAAAAATACAATAAGTTAAAAGTCAATCATTCTTGTTTCCTTGTAGTACGCTCCCCAGTCCGCTTTCCGTTATGCGTACCGGGCGCACCCCACGATAAAAAACGATTTTTTTTTTTGATTTTTTTTTGCCCCGCGGGGCCCTTTTAAAGCCTCCACATCAAACCTAGGGGGTCAGGGAGGATCTACTATGCCCCCTTATGGTCATTTGCCCCTTCGCTTTGGCCTCCTCTTGTCTCTCAATCCTACCGAGAGACAAGATGGCGGCCGCTACGGACTGTTTGGAATGTTTACAGACACCGGAGAGCCAATCAGCTTCGTTTCGCAAAGCTCCGTAACGCGAAAAGTACGCGAACCGGATCGCTGCCCGGAGCGCTGTTACAGATATATATCTTTTTTTGAACGTTAATTTCTCAAAATCCACTGGAGCACATATATTGAGACCTAGCAAAGGCACATCGGGCTAACAGTCCCTACAATTTTGCCAAGTTTCGTGCAAATCCATTCAGCCGTTCGGGCTAAAAGTGAGGCCAACCGCCCTATGGAAATTAACATGGGAAAAACGCGTTTTGGGACCCCCCTTTTTTCTCGGCCCCCCCTTGACAAACCCCCCCCAAATTTTCAGGGGCTGCTCAGAAACAAAATGTTCCATTTTCCTGAAAATTTCAGCCAATTCCGTCCACAAACGCCAAAGTTATTAGACATAGAATTTTCAAAAATCCCATAGAGAAAAAATCCTAACTATATATACCTACTGGCGACCGCCAGTAGGTAATTAATATATATATATATATATATATATATATATATATATATATATATATATATATATATATATATATATATATATATATATATATATATATATAAATTCAATGTTTTTTTCAATTAAGTAAAATATATTTGTGTGTGTATATATACATATATATATATTTGTGTGTATATATACATATATATTTGTGTGTGTATATATACATATATATTTGTGTGTGTATATATATATATATATATATATATATATATATATATATATATATATATATTTTATTTTACCACCAAAAGAAATACTCGCACTCCACCAGAAGTATTGTTATGCAGGTTTAATTATTCAGCTTTAACCAACGCGTTTCACAGCATCCGCTGCTTGATCACGGTTCCAAACATTGGTCCCTTTTCAGTTTCATCTTTTTATACCAGGTATTCACAATCGCCTGATTATGAGGCATTGTGGTCCTGGTAGTTTAATATTTACATTTTTATTTTTTAAACAAAACAAATGACGTTTTTTACTTGCATGTATTTACACATATTAGTACTAAGAATAGTTCTTTGGGTAATTTGTTACTGTTCATAAAGTCATAGTTTCAGCACTGTGTTCTTTGTAAAACACTAGAAAGCTCTTAGTATCCACCTCTCTGTAATTTTTGTATATATGTATAGGGACTTAGTGCCCTTCTTATATACAGATATAGGATCCATTGATTTGTCACTCTATCTTGATGAGTAAGTTTTTAAACTTTCATGTATTTTCAATTTGAGGGCTAAGTGCCCTATATTTACCCCGACATTGCATGTTGTTAATATCTATTTGTGTTTCTATCTTTTAGCCTTTCACAAATGTACATGAAGTTCCTCGTCTCCATTGAGGCCCCCGGGAGTCTTAGTTTTAAAGCGAATGATCAGCCTCGATTCCAAACGCCGCAGCATCATCAGTCTGTTTCCCCCTCTTTCCTTTATCGGAATTGTTGCCAACCCACTGTATGTCATGTCTCTCCAGTTCTTTTTTTCTTTTTCATGAGTTAGCATGTGTTTTGCCATAGCATAGCTCATATCACGGTTTTCTATGGCTCGGATATGTTCTAAAATCCGTTTCTGGAGGGGGCAGATGGTACTTCCAATGTATCTTTGACCACAAAAGCACTGTAGCAAATAAACCACATGAGTGGTTTTGCAGTTAATTTTGTTTTCTATTGAGAAAATTTTTTCTTTTGGGTCCATTAGTTTGGTAAGATTGCGTCCAATTTGGCAGGCTTTACATTGACTGCACTTGGTGAATCCATTTCGTTTTTTCTCTAGCCAATTTTTTGATTTGCTTGTTCTTTCAAAATGACTGTTGACTAGTTTGTCAGATAGAGATGGAGCATCTAATGAATATAGAATGGTCAGAGGGATACCGGCTGGTAACCATTGATGTAGTCTCTCTCTACACCTCAATCAATCACCAACTTGGACTGAAAGCAACTGAATATTTCCTGAAACAGAAACCTGTAGAACATCTGAAGCATTGCAAAATGATCTTGGAAATGGTGGAAATGTGCCTGAACAACAATGTCTTTCTTTTTGACAAGGTATATTACACCCAATCGTGTGGGACAGCCATGGGAGTTTCCTTCTCTCCAAGCTACGCCAACCTAGTGATGGGTTGGTGGGAGAAAATGGTAGCTTGGAGAGAGGAAAACGACCACTACACAGCCAGAGTAGTTCTCTGGCTGCGTTTTATAGATGACCTGTTCGTAATCTGGAACGGTTCAAATGAGGAATTTTTGGAATATCTAAAGATTCTAAATGAGAATGAAGAAGGGTTGACATTCACCCACAACATCAGCAAGAAAGAAATAATATTCCTGGACACCAGAGTATATGTTGAAAATGGTCATCTGGAGACAACAGTCCATAGAAAGGCAACAGCCACGAATAGTGTCCTACATGGGCAAAGCTTCCATCCAGCAACTCTGAAAAAGAACATTCCCTATGGGGAGTTTATAAGAATGAGGAGAAATTGCTCCAATCAGGAAGAAATGAACAAAAAATTCAAAGAAACTGCTATCAGATTCAAAAGAAGAGGATACAAACAGTGTGATATTGATCAAGGTGAAAAACGAGCTAGAGAAAAAAGTAGACTCGAAACATTAATTCCGAAAAGGGATCAAGAAAAAGGAAAAGAAACACAGAACACAATCAGGGAGCCAATTAGAATGATATTAACCTACTCAAAAGAAAGCCACAAAATACGCAAAGCTTTACAGAAATACTGGCACGTTTTGGAAAAGGATCCTGATATAGGGAAGGAGATGGGCAATTTCCCACAAATAACATACAGGAAAGCTCCATCTCTATCTGACAAACTAGTCAACAGTCATTTTGAAAGAACAAGCAAATCAAAAAATTGGCTAGAGAAAAAACGAAATGGATTCACCAAGTGCAGTCAATGTAAAGCCTGCCAAATTGGACGCAATCTTACCAAACTAATGGACCCAAAAGGAAAAATTTTCTCAATAGAAAACAAAATTAACTGCAAAACCACTCATGTGGTTTATTTGCTACAGTGCTTTTGTGGTCAAAGATACATTGGAAGTACCATCTGCCCCCTCCAGAAACGGATTTTAGAACATATCCGAGCCATAGAAAACCGTGATATGAGCTATGCTATGGCAAAACACATGCTAACTCATGAAAAAGAAAAAAAGAACTGGAGAGACATGACATACAGTGGGTTGGCAACAATTCCGATAAAGGAAAGAGGGGGAAACAGACTGATGATGCTGCGGCGTTTGGAATCGAGGCTGATCATTCGCTTTAAAACTAAGACTCCCAGGGGCCTCAATGGAGACGAGGAACTTCATGTACATTTGTGAAAGGCTAAAAGATAGAAACACAAATAGATATTAACAACATGCAATGTCTGGGTAAATATAGGGCACTTAGCCCTCAAATTGAAAATACATGAAAGTTTAAAAACTTACTCATCAAGATAGAGTGACAAATCAATGGATCCTATATCTGTATATAAGAAGGGCACTAAGTCCCTATACATATATACAAAAATTACAGAGAGGTGGATACTAAGAGCTTTCTAGTGTTTTACAAAGAACACAGTGCTGAAACTATGACTTTATGAACAGTAACAAATTACCCAAAGAACTATTCTTAGTACTTTACATTTGCAAATCACCTGTACATGTAAATATGTGTAAATACATGCAAGTAAAAAACGTCATTTGTTTTGTTTAAAAAATAAAAATGTAAATATTAAACTACCAGGACCACAATGCCTCATAATCAGGCGATTGTGAATACCTGGTATAAAAAGATGAAACTGAAAAGGGACCAATGTTTGGAACCGTGATCAAGCAGCGGATGCTGTGAAACGCGTTGGTTAAAGCTGAATAATTAAACCTGCATAACAATACTTCTGGTGGAGTGCGAGTATTTCTTTTGGTGGTAAATTGAATTTACAGGGAAAGCCCGTCCCTGGAACTTGCACCGGCTGATTAAGAGTGTGCCCCGGTAACGGAGCAGTTTGGTGGATAAATATATATATATATATATATATATATATATATATATATACACACACACACACACACACACACACACACACATACATATGTATATATATTTAAATAATGTACTTTTACAAAGTATATGCCTTCACCACGCATGCCTTTGCGTTGTGATGGCATGCGTGGTAAAGGCATTTGCGGAGTAAATGTTTGCGGGGTCAATGTATTTAGTTGTAAACGCACTTGCGTTATAAAAAATGCGGAATAATGGTATGCGGGATTTTATCCAGCGGAATAAGATCATATATTCATAGAAGACACTGTAGCATTTGAGGCTAAACAAAAGTATTCCCCAAGATAATGCAAACAAAGGACTTTGTAATCTTACTGAAATAGATCTAAAAGAAATAAGCATATGCCAACATTTCTAGCCTACTACAAAACCCAGGTATATCAAATATATTACACACATATGTAATCTTGTAGAAAAAAAGATTTAATTAAAAAACAGTAACTTCACAAAATATAAACTCATTACTAAAACAGCCATACAAATTAATTCTACCTGAGATCCAGTAGACGGGAATGTTATGCCATCGTCTTTCATTGATTTGATGGTGGCCGATATCAAACTAAACTGAGGATCCTTTTGAAATTCTTCAGACCACTCCACCATTAATGTTTTTAATTTATCACATACCTTTGGGTGAGCCTATAATTAAATATTGCACAAATACTTAGAATATATGCATCAAGCAATATGAAATGCACTTCAAATACTCATAAACAAGAACAGGAAGTAGTACTTCAAGAACGATTACTTGCTCACTATCTAACATTTTCACTTTTACGTTTTAAATAATAATTTACTCACCTGTGGTAGAACCTTTGGCACTCTGTGCCCTTTGACTCATAATTCACAACTGTAAACTGTAATTAGTTGTGAATTGAGAGGTAGGATAAAGTACATAATGCAGTAAACGTTACCTAGAATAGTTTATGTTGTCATTAAGTCCACGGAGCTGACCGGTTTTACATTTAACACAATTTTGGGCACAGATCAAGAAAGAGAAACTAAATAAAATCTTCCGTAATTTTTCCCACATTAGGCTAAATGCCAAAAACAGCATAACTGTACAATAATCCAATATCAGTGCTACATTTGTTTAGATGCATTAGATGTGGAGAAAGCAAAATCCTCAGCTTGCTCCCGGCTGTTTAAGGGTGATATGCTGGTTGGTTTCTCCAACTGTTTTTCATCATTTACTTGGATGATTTCTGATGCTGTTTCTCCCTCTCCAAACCATTCCAATTGCTCCTATGCAGCATTTTCAGGCAGGATCACAAGTTAGTCAGCCTTCTGCCACAGAATGGCAGCGATGCTGAACTACCACAAGGTGCTATGCCTTGGTTCTGTGGGGAAGGTGTCATGGTTCTGTGAGGAGACGAGACCAGCATGATGCCACAGAAGAATGAAAGAGAAAATTGCAGAGAGACTACAGTAAAGTTTAATTTCATCATGCTCAACCTGTGCACAAAAGTGGAAAGAGTAAAATGGTACTGTCTGCACACAGGAAGGGCAGCACTCCAGATTACCACTGTTTTGGGAACTATTGTGCTAAAAAAAGACTTCTGATTGTGTTATCCAGAAGACTCTGGAGTGCGCACTGAACTCCTTGATACATTTAAAAATGTTCTACTCAAAAGCAGGAGAAACAAATAAAGAAAGCCTTATATATGAGAATTTCTCTGAGCTGCTACATTGAGAATTTCGGTAATGGCAATGCAATACATGGATAATGGCTTGTATTTAAATATGTTGCCTCTACAGCATTAGCTTCGACTGATATTTTTGGCAGTTTGATGACACAAAAATGAGTTAGGGAGTTTAAAGAATCATTTTGAAGTAACACTTCGGCAGCCTTATATAATGAATTACCTTCAACTAACAACTCATTTAAAAATCATAATACATTTTGCTATCATGCAGTGAATTAGTGTTTGCACCAATGGCATAGTTTAAAAACACCAGCTGTGACATTACATTTAAAAACTGCAAAATCGCAGAGGCAAGCTAGTAAGTAAGTAGAGGCGGGTACAGCCAGTGAGTAGCCTGTCATGCAGAAAGAGACATGTGACTACTTCTACCCACCTCTAACTGCCTCTCAGTGACACCAGCCTGCTATGACATTTCTCTATCCGGCTGTCCACTTCAGTTAGTTTGTATTTATTTATTTGATAGTGTTATAGAGCGCTAGCTAGATGCCCAAGTTACTACTTGTGTAATGATCTATCTGTAAGAGACATTAGTTAGTGATAGATTCTTTACCTTAGAATATCCCCAGGTGTCTGACTGTATCCGGAAAGTTTTTCGTCAGCAGTACCCCTGCGCGCTGGCGTCGTAAGCGCCAAGATGACGTCACAGAGACTACGTAGGCACCACCCATGCGCGCTGACGTTAGTTCTGTACACAACTTTCCGCGCCAGGAACGCAGAGCCATGCAAGAAACTGACCACTGGTGCCATGAAACTAGCGCCCTGAAAGGGATGACCTTAACTCTAGAAATCAGTTCGCAGAACGGGGAGGATGGGTGGGGCGGTAAGAAATCTACCAATAACTAATGTCTCTTACAGATAGATCCTTACACAAGTAGTAACTTGTGCATCTGAAAGAGACACGTTAGTGATAGATTCCCTACCTTACAATAAATACCCCAGCAATACCAACTCCGGTGGTGGGTCTGCAAATAAGATTACACCAGAAAGTCACGGAGAACAGAAAGGTCAAAGAAGCAGTCTCTCCGGCCTTGGCTGTCAAGGCAATAATGCTTAGTAAACGTGTGCAGCGAGGCCCATGTAGCTGGCTGACTAATGTCCTGCAAGGGAAAGCCACGTCCCAAGGCAGTAGTGGCTGCCGTTGCCCTGGTAGAGAATTGGCAATTAGCCCCACAGGAGGCTCCTTTTTAGCCAAAGAGTAACATGCTTTGATGCACAGAACGACCCACAGAGAGATGGTTCGTTTGCGCACGGCCCGATCTTTTTTGGCGCCCACGAAGCCAACAAAGAGCTGGTCATCCACCCGGAACTGTTGTGTGTGCTTCAGATAGAACGAGAGCGCACGTTTTGGGCCCAGACGGTGGAGCCTCTCCTCCTCTTTTGAAGGATGCGGAAAGAAGGTGGGCAAAGTGATGGTCTGCCCGATGTGGAAGGGCGTGACAACCTTTGACAAGAAAGAAGGACGAGTCCTTAAAACCACCTTGTCCGGATGGACAGAAAGGAAAGGAGGTTTAGAAGAAAGAGCCTGCAGTTCACTCACTCGTCTGGCAGCGGTAATGGCTACCAGGAAAGCCGTCTTTAGAATGAGAAGACGTAAAGGACAGTTATGTAAGGGCTCAAAGGGAGCGCACATTAGATAGGTTGAGATAAGATTTAAGTCCCATTGAGGCAATATGAAAGGCACGGGAGGAAACGTGTGTGTAATGCCTTTCAGGAAACGGTTAACAACCGGGGACTTAAAGAGCAAAGACTGATCTGGAAGCCTTAGAAAGGTGGAGATGGCCGAAAGATAACCTTTGATAGTGCCCAGAGCAGAGCCCTGCTGGGCCAAGGAAAGTAGAAACAGAAGGACCTCAGAAAGGGAAACAGAAGGACCTCAGAAAGGGGAGCAGAAAGGGGATCCACAGCCTTTGCTGTGCACCATGCCACAAATGTGTTCCACCTGCAGACATATACCGTCTTAGTGGAGGGATGCCTGGCTGCCAGAATGACATCCCAGACTTCGGGAGGATCAAAAGCTGTCAACTGTCGCTGCTCAATCTCCACGCATGGAGGTGGAGGCTGGACAGGTTTAGGCGGAGGACCGTCCCCTGCACCTGCGACAGAAGAACCTCCCGAAAAGGCAGCCGGATCAGGGGATCAATCGCAATGCTGAGTAGCTCGGGATACCAGTATCTTTGTGCCGAATACGGACCCACAAGGAGGACTTGGGCCCGGTCGCGCCGAACTGTCTTCACCACTCAGGGCAGAAGTAGTATAAGCTGAAAGGCGTACAATAGACCGCAACTCCACTTGTGACATAAAGCGACGCCGAGCGAGTGCCGCCTTGGAAATTCCAACGCACAGAATTGATGACATTGCGCGTTCTCTTCGGTGGCGAATAGATCTAACCAAGGCTCTCCCCACTGCAGAAAGAGACCCTGCGCCCCCTCAGAGTTCAGACGCCATTTGTGATCCATCAAGCACCGGCAGCTGAGTTTGTCCGCCCTGGCGTTCAGAGAATCTGCCAAGTTTCGAACCACCAAGGTAATGCCCTGATGTTCCAGCCATGTCCAGAGGCGCAGAGCCTCCTGACATAGGGTCCATGACCTCACCCTGCCCTGTTTGTTGCAATATCACAAGGCGCTGGTGTCGTCCATGAACACCTACACTACACTTCCCCGGACAGAGGGAAGGAATGCCTTCAGTGCCAGACATATCGCCCGAAGCTCCAATTGGCTGATATGGAGCCGGAACTTCGCCGGAGACCAGAGGCCACTGATCTCCGCCTCTCCCAAGTGGCCGCCCCATCCCAGGAGGGACACATCTGTCACCACTGTGTGCTCCGGTTGGGGAAGGGAGAGGGATCTGCCATTGACCCAATCTCCAGGGTCTAGGGCAACCAAGACCTGAGCCAGAGTCAACATCTTGAACTTCTCCTTCCGGAGGAAGTGATTGACGTTCCTGAGGTCCAAGATGGGGCACAGGCCCCCTTTCTCCTTTTTGGGGACCAGAAATTAGTGGGAACAACCGCGTTCTATTTCTGGCCCAGGAACGCGATCGAGGGCCCCCTTGGCCAAAAGGGCCGTGACTTCCTGTTGGAGAAGCGCAAAGTGATCCCCCGACATGCGGTGGAACTGAGGTGGCATGGCTGGGGTGGGGGGAAGACTCAAAGGGGAGGGAATAGCCCCTTTGGACGATTTGTAGCACCCACCTGTCCGAAGTGACAGAGCACCAGTGGGGGATGTTATGTTGAATCCTGCCGCCCACCGGAGTGGGTTGCACCCCAAAGCTCGGACTAGAAAGGCTTTGAGGCGGATGCTGCGGGAGCGGAGGTGGACTGACCCGCATGCTAACCCCCTTTGCCGCCACAGCGGACACCACGCCCGCAACCGCGCTGATGTTAGTTCTGCACAGGCTTTTGGCTGAACGAACGTGTAGGGGCGCCCCTGTCGTGGTGACAAAAGGAACTAAAGGTAGACGTGGTCGGGCGTGTGGTGGAGAGACCCAAGGACTTAGCCGTAGCCAGAGAGTCCTTGAAACGCTCCAGCGCACTGTCTGCCTTATCGCCAAACAGGCGAGTACCATCAAAAGTGTGGAAAAGTAAATTTTGCCATGTTCTGTGTCCCTACGCGTCCTCCATCATATGTTATCTGTGCATGATTAATATGCATATGTATTCCCCATGTTCGATTAAAGACGCAATTACAGTTGTGTCCATCTCTAGTATGCCAGTTTCCAGTTCTCGTGAATACTACGAATATCAGGCCTATGTAAAGTCACGTTGCCACGTTTCTCAGTGTGCACGTTATTTCATTGTAAAGTCCCCGTTTCTAGGCCTCAAAAGGGCCCAGAAACCGGATTCTCAGCTCCTGTCTCCTGAGCCTCGCTGAGGAGCGATACAGCCCCCACCTGTGTATCCTCGACCCTTCACTTACTTCCTGCCTCACAGTGCCCGGCTCAGCCTGGCTCTGCCTACGAGTCTGCCAAGAGTATGTTATGATTCTAGTTATCAGTCCAGCCCTCCTTCTCTGCATTCCTAAGCTACTGAACTGCATCAATAGTTTCCGTCATTGTCTAGCCTTTACGTCTCCATGTAAGAGAAATATTGTATTAAATGGTCCTTTAATATTCTTCATCACGCACTACATGTAGAATAATGCATGCTCCAGTCTTAGAGTCTGTTAGCCTTTACCCCGATAACTTTTGGATTCTATCAACATGTTCTCTAAACATCAGATACTAGATACTGTTTAGGTACATGTCGCCCTGACTCTCCAGACTTCAGTCTCTGCTCCTAGCACAGAGTTCATAGCCCCCAGCTTCTCCTAGTAACACGTCATTGTCAGTTTGCGCGCACCATTAGGTTAGAGGTCCCGGCTCCTTAGGTAGCCCCCTCCATGTTTCCGCCCCATTTATGACACATTCTGTTACGTTTGCATCACATGTCTATGTATACGCCCCTGTTACACCCATTTCCACCCTTATCTTTCGCGACTGCTATTGACCACACCCACTGCTCCGCCTATCATATGTACTGTAATGCAACTGTTTTACTATATATGCTTGTGTATTGTTATTAAATGTTACGCCAGTCCTTTCCCCAGAGCGCGCTCATCCCAGATCCTGCCCGGCAGCTGTCGGGGCCCCCCTGTCGGGCTCTGCCATCCTATTCCTATGCAGGTTGTCCTGTTCCTGTCCTTTATGCTGTAATAAACCTGCAAACTCCTACTACCTCGAATCTTGACTCTTATTTATTGAGCTATCTGTTATTGCTATGCCTAGTCAAACCTAGATCCGGTATTATTTATTTATATACCACATAATGGCGCCCGAACAGGGACTTGCCCTTTCCCCACGCGCCGGTGAAGCCACGCCGGCCCCCTGACCCTCTGCAGCCGTGACGGAACCATACCGTGCACGTGCAGATATTTCTGCTTCAAGTATCCCTCAGGCCCACGGAGGAGACGGAGGAGGCGGTCCAGCATCCAGACGAGGCGGTGGAGGAACGCGGCGAGTCCCGACCAGAGCCCAAGCCGAGAGTCCAAGGTCCGAGGTATCCGGAGGCCCACCCGTAACAGAAGTCCGAAGTTCGTCCGTCCGGCGTCGAAGCAGTCCAGTCCAGTCCGAGGCCTTCCGTTCTTGCTGCCCGGTGAGTACCATTGCTGGGGTAGTATCTAGACAGGGTCAATCTAATTGACTCTGGTCCGTGGGTTGGTGGTACACAGACCCCCAAACGAAGTGTCCACTTCGGTGGATGCGGGTCCTGACGTGTCTCTTTATGAGACCGGTAAGTTTCGTACTGTTTCAGCAGTGCATCTAGTTTCTGTTCTAGTCAGTTCTGTTCTCGAGAAAATTCATGTATTCTGTTTTCAGTATTCCAGGTAGTATTCTGTTCGAACTGTTATTTTAAATATTCTTCATGTATTATGTCGTGGTATGAGTGTGAAGTATTTATCGTGTCCATTGTGTATTGTATTGTGTCTAGATTACAGTCCAGTCATGCCGTTATTTTCCAGACTACGCCAGTTAAGAACTAGAAAAGGTCTGCTAGAAGCAGCAGTTCCTGTCCCGCCTAGGGACAGTCCAGGTCATTTTATGTATCAGAAGCATGGCATAAGTGCCATATTATATCTAGATTTATGGGTAGAGTATACCAAACAGTTAGAAGAAAAGTATAGATGGCCCGTATCGGGTACATGGGATGCCGAGTGCATCATGCGAGTAGAAGAAGCATTATGGAAGAAGAAAGCCAGACAGTCACAGAAAGATGCCATCGAGTTATGGCGCAAAGAATCTCATAAAAGAACCGAAAAAGAAATCAGAAAGTCAGAATTAAGTAGAGAATCCTTAGAATGAGCCCAAGAAAGGGAACTAATCGAGATAGGTGAACGAGTTAAAACAGAACAGTCAGACAGACAGAGGCATGCCCTTATTAAGGGTATGTATCCTCTTCTTGCCGAGGGCTTGCCAAAAGCGACCCCGGAGGCATCCAGTAATTTTCCGCCACCACTAGTTCCGACTAAGCTACGTCACAAACCGACCGCAGCTGATATTTTCATCTCGTCCTATTTGGACGACACAGTCCCGGAATATGCAAATCCTGTTCCGCCGGTCCCTGTAAATCAGGCACTTCCCGCTCCTCCAGACACCGGAGTACCTGTTACGGTACCCCCGGTCCAACCCGCCATACAAGTCCAGCCTGCATTTCCATTTCCCACTCTGCCAGGACGAAGAGCATCAGTTGACGATTCTAGTTTAGGGGCCGCAGGGGGGGTCCTCCAGGAACCCCGCCGCCACACAAGCGTTTAACGTTAGTCGAATTACATGCACAAGCGTCACAGCGTACGCCCAGACATCAGTCTGTTGCAGAAATAAGAAAAGCCCTTACCGAATGTGGCTATGACCCAGTCCCAGGCGAGGATAATATGGTTTTATATTCATTACGCGTAAGAAAGGTGACCGAGTATCTAGTCACCCTACCAGATATGAAAGAAGATCTAGACAGAATATATCGTTTCATCCGTACAGGGAATGATCCAGAAAGTATTAGTGACGTCATGTGCCAAAGAAAAGTTGAAGTCCAGCTCATGCTATTAAAGTTTCTGATTAATTGTTTAATACGAGAACAAGATTATCCGACCAAAGATCGAGCCGAAATGAAAATCCTGACAAGGTGGAGTGATAATATAGCCGAGGGTAAGCATAAGAACATCAGTAGTATAGAGAGTATGTACAAGAAAATCCGTAAGGAAATAATAAGGTTACACGATCAACGTAAGGCAGCACAAGTAAGCGAGAAAGAAAATGACTCTTCTACAGAAGAGGTAGAGGATGAGAATTCCGCCAGAATAGCGTATGTAGGAAAATCTAGATTTCCAGATCGCCATTTACGCCTAGAACACAAGAAAATTTTTCACCATCCAGCACCAGAACAAGGTTCTCTAGAACAAGTATTTCAAGCTACCGATCACATTCTGAAATCACGAATCGGTTATAGCGAGTTAAGTACTATGCATGAACAAGAACTAGTCCGATCAGCAGTCCGATGGATTACTGATTCTACCACTTTTCCAGACGAAATAGTGGCACAAATGTTTCTGAAATTGCCCCCAGCCGAGCAGCGACTGGCGGGTATGTATATGATTCAGCACCTCATTACTTTGTATGAGGGTCAACATTCTGATCCAGGTCCGTTACACGATGTTCTGAACGAGTTACTCCAGTATAAATGGAAAGGTTTAGGTACCGATTTAATTAGTGTCATTCTAGAACAGCGCCACAAATATAGTATGTTTTTGAACCCGCATTTTGTTCGTGTCTCACCTCCAGAAAGTAAACCCTTTTACATAGACAGACAAAATCCGTTACGAGAAGTGCATCCAGTTAAGACAGAAGATGGTGAAATGCAACGAGTGTTTGTTTACACTCCGATTACAAAGATGGAACTCTTAGAGATGAAAAAGTTAATTCCCTGTCATGACAAAGATCCAGCAGGGTTCCACCGAGAATTAAAAGACATGCTCCGTATGGGAGAATACACGTATCCAGATATTATTAAAATGTTAAAGGTCCTGTTGCCCGCAGGGGTATACGAGAAACTCAAGGAAAAAGATTGGGAGGTGGGAGAGAAAAAGATCGATTGGACAGTCCTAGAAGCTGAAGACAAGGCACGAGTACCAGGTACCGGTCTAGGAGAGAAATGTAAAGAATTACCAGAACTGTTAATACAAGTTTTGCCCAGATTATTAGCAACTAAAAAGGAAGACTGGGATGCAATCTCAGCCTGTAAACAGAAACAAGACGAAGATATTAGTGATTATTATTCCAGATTTGAGAAATGTTTTACCATAAACAGTGGCCTCAAGACAAGTAGCGAGTCATACCCTCATCTTTTTGTTACTAAATTAGTCGAGAATTCAAGTCCACAAGTTAAGAATCGAGTTTTGAAAGTCGAAAGTACCTGGCAAGCTAATACCCCGTCCCAGATGTTACAGATGCTTCAATACCACCAGAATAGAATCAGAGAAGAGCAAGAACACGAAAGGAAACGTATGAAAGACACGAAAATGAAAGTACTAGTTGCACAATCTGTTCCTCAAGACAGTCAGAAGAGGGGTACGAATCAAGCCAGTCATCCTGCAGTTCCCGTTAAAGGAAACTGCAATTATTGCAAACAGCCAGGTCATTTTATAAACGAGTGTGCAGTTCTGAAACACAACATAGCTACCGGTAAGACTAAAGAAAGACCACGTCCGCCTAGACAAGAACAAGTTACACAGACTCCTCAGCCACAGAATGCACAACAGACAGTTACAGCACCGCAGCCTATTGCTGCAACACAGCATGTTACACAGCAGATTTACCAGTATGCTCAGTCAGAGTATCCAGAGTATCAACCGTATTCATGAAACAGCCTAGAGAGGGAGGTAGGCTTGCCTCTCATCGAGATTCCTGTAGATCAAGAAGGTCCCTATGTTCACAGTCAAGTATTAGGGAAAGACAGAAAGTTTTTGATTGATACAGGGGCAAGTAGGACCACTATAAGTCACGCCGAAGTTCCAGGGGCTCCGCTCTCAGGCTCTAGAAATGTTTCCCTTAGATTTTCAGGAAAACCTATTGTAAATGAAATATCAAAGCCAGTTACTCTAGAAGTAGGTCCATTGTCCCGCACTACTGATCTGTTA
This sequence comes from Lissotriton helveticus, assembly GCF_964261635.1. Classification (NCBI taxonomy): domain Eukaryota; kingdom Metazoa; phylum Chordata; class Amphibia; order Caudata; family Salamandridae; genus Lissotriton; species Lissotriton helveticus. The sequence goes on along the minus strand of NC_136061.1, from coordinate 1,136,519,942 downwards.
CTTACTAAGTCATGTCCAGAAAATTTATTAGGCATTAAAACACTGAAAGAATTAGGTGCAGTTATTTGCTGTTCCCCAGAGGGAATACGACTGTTCCTACGTGACTTCAAGGGTCACTATGTATTACGAGATTTTGATCCGAGATTGTCTAATGTTCCGCAGCATCTATGGGCGCAAGGTCCAACTGATGTTGGTTTTATGCAAATCACACCCCATCGTGTGACTCTCAAGCCAGGTGTAGTCCTGCCACGAATCAGGCAGTACAGATTGCCACCTGAGGCTGTAGCAGCCTTATCCAAAATTATTGACGAGCTTATGGCTCAAGGAGTAGTTGTAGAAACTGACTCCAATGTATGTAACTCTCCGATCATTCCTGTCATGAAACGTACTGATCCGAATGCACCCCCAGTATATCGATTAGTGATTGACCTACGAGAACTCAATAAATGTATTATTCCCCAGTACCCAGTTGTCCCAGATATCTCTTCCCTATTGACAGCCATTGATTCCGAAGCCACATTTTTTTCAGTCATAGACCTCAAGAACGCATTTTTCAGTGTCCCCATTCATCCAGACAGCCAGTTTCTTTTCGGATTTTGTTTAAATGGAAGGAGCTATATGTTCACACGCGCTCCTCAAGGTTTCACAGAAAGTCCTAGTATTTACAGTCAAGCACTCAAGAGACAACTAGACAACATTCACATGCCAACTGACACTGCCCTACTCCAGTATGTCGATGATCTACTGATCACAGCCCGTTCTGAACGTGCTTGCGAGCGAGCATCCCTTACAGTCTTGTATTTCCTTGCCGAGATGGGGCACAAGGTGTCCCCTTCGAAGCTTCAATTCTGTGTCCAGCAAGTGATCTATTTAGGCCACTTACTGTCCAAGAGGGGTAGGCAGTTGACACCCGACCGTATCCAGTTAATAGCGAGTCTTCCTCAGCCCAAGACCCAGAAGGAGGTACGTGCTTTTATCGGCCTTACTTCTTACTGCAGACAATGGATTCCTCAGTATGCATTCCTAGCCAAACCACTGATACAGTTAACGACACAGGAGGCAGCCGTATCGACTGTCCTCCCTTGGACATCTGAACATACACTTAGTTTCAATGAGTTAAAGAAAGCTCTATGCCAAGCTCCAGTTCTAGCAACACCGAACTACAGTAAGCCTTTTACACTTTTCGTCACAGAACGCGAAGGTACAGCATTATCTGTCCTCACACAAGATCAAGCAGGACAATACAAGCCTTGTGCTTATTTTTCGAGCACATTAGATCCTGTAGCCCAGGCTCTGCCTGCGTGCCTTAAGTCAGTTGCAGCCACAGCACTTGCTATCAGACAAAGTGATTCCATAGTATTAGGACACTCCCTGACAGTACAAGTTCCACACTCCGTGGAAGTTCTTTTAAACCGAACACAAACTCAGCACTTGACAATTGCACGTTTAACAGGTTATGAACTGACACTGTTCCAGCCACACATAGAAATCAGACGCTGCAACGTTTTAAATCCTGCTACATTGTTACCATCAGTTACTTCGAATTCTGCCACACACGACTGTGTGGAAGTAGTCAACATTATGACAAAGCCAAGACAAGACCTGACAGATATTCCATTACCAGATCCCGACCTGACACTTTATGTGGATGGTTCATGTATGAGAACAAGTACAGGAGAACTAGTAGCCGCGTATGCAGTGACTACTGACACTGAAGTTATTGAAACACACCGTATTGACACCCTGTCTGCTCAAGCAGCAGAGCTAGTTGCTCTGACACAAGCCTGCATACACGCCAAGAACCTGAAAGTTAATGTTTATACAGATTCACGTTACGCATTTGGAGTTGTACACGACTTCGGAGTGCTCTGGCAAGAGAGAGGTTTCATGACTTCTCATGGAACCAAGATTCAGCATGGTCTCCTTATTCAGGCTCTGTTAGATGCTATACATTTACCGACATCTATTGCTATCATGAAGTGCAAAGCACATACGAAAGTTACTGACACTATTTCTCAAGGTAATGATCTAGCAGATCGCACAGCCAAGCTTACAGCTCAGACACCAGACATTCCAGTTAATAAGACACCGACACACACTCCAGATCCGACTACATGTATGACAGTTAAGGACCCTACTCAAGATGTCATAGATATCCAGTTACATGCTACTCCTGAAGAAATCAAGAAATGGTCCGAACAAGGAGGGGTCCAGACAGATCAGGGATGGGTAACGAAGGGTAAAGCCACATGGTTTCTCCCCGACTCCATGGTTCAAGTCATTATCAATACCGCACATAGTCCAGCACATTTAGGAGAAAAAGCTATGTTAGACAGTATCCAGAACATTTGGTTTAACAAGCATTTACGAGCTGCAGCCAAGCAGAAAGTCCGTACCTGTATGATATGTTGTCAGTTTAATCCAGGTAAAAGTGTTCCGGTGGAACAAGGTGGATTCCAGCCTCCTGACCACCCATTCGAGGTCCTCCAAATGGATTATATTCAGATGGAGCGATGTCGAGGTTTCAAGTATGTCCTTGTAGTTGTATGCGCTTTGTCCAGGTGGACAGAAGCATATCCAGTCCCAGATTACACAGCCGCGACCACTGCCAAGCAGTTGGTTCGTGAGTTCTTCCCCCGTTATGGACTCCCTAGAGTCGTATATTCTGATAACGGCCAGCCATTCTCATCTGAACTCATGAAGCACGTTTCCCTTTTGTTAGGGTACCAGTGGAAGTTCCATTGTGTACGCCATCCTGAAGCAGCTGGTCTCGTAGAGAGACATAATCAGACCCTGAAAATCCGAATTGCAAAAGTTTGTCAAGAGAAAGGTGTGGACTGGCTAGTAGCTCTGCCAGTTGCTCTGTTCTACATGCGCATGGTCGCACATTCCAGATCAGGTCTGTCCCCGTACGAGGTCGTATTCGGCCGCCCCCCTAACATGTGGGGTACACCTAGACCCCGAAGTATTACCGATGTTTCAAGTAATATGCTGACAGATTACCTAGCTTCCTTGATGTCTGCCCTCAACTCTTGTCGTTCACAGGTTGCCGCCGCATTTCCAGACAATACCGAGGTGGCACCGCATGAAATCGTTCCCGGATCCATGGTCTTAGTGAGAAATTTTGATCGCTCAAGTCCGCTGGAGCCTCGCTGGAAGGAGCCCCGACAGGTCCTCCTGGCCACCCGCACAGCCGTGAAGTTGGAGGGACGCAAAGGCTGGGTGCATCTTTCGCATATCAAAAGGTTTTATGGATTGAAACCAGTTTCAAAGAACATTTCCGAGGATTTAAAGGACTGCCAAAGTACTATTCTTAAGGACTGTCCCGCAAAAGACACTGTTACTACACCCTCCCTGTTAGAGACAACTCCGCAACAGGAGTATAAGAAAAAGTTAAGGTCTAGTAAAATAAGTCAGCCAGTTTGATTGTCTAAGTCCTCCCCTAGGTGAAACGGTTAGACCGGTTTCTGACATGTATAAAATAGACCCCCATAGTGAGAGAGTTAGTCAAAACTCAATCCGATGTATCGTTTTTCTATGTTTCATATTATTTCTCAGTATTATGATTTCCTGCACCAGTTATGCGTTTTATCTGTATTTTCCAGTTTCTCATGTAAATAAGTCTGCCAATGTTACAGTAGAGCACACGTTTAGTGATCTGCCTCCTCATGAACTCTCTTACCGCCTCGCTATGCGTAACAATTCTTTTATCCGCATGTTACATTATTCACACCAGACCAGCAATGCCACTAATTGTTGGGTGTGTGGTCGACTCCCCCCTTTCCAGACACCGAAGGGAGTTCTGCCACTCTTTCCTTATCCATTTTCTCATAATGGTTCGTGTGGAGCATGGTCCACGTTAACGTCATCCTCAACAGATATGTCTTTTCTTAACAGTACATGTTTCCCAGACAAGCAAGGTCTTCCCCACAGAACAGGGTTAGATCTCGAAAATGAAGTTTATAATTTGGGTAATTATTCTTCGAGTTTCATGGTCCTGAATGTTCAGTCTGATTCTACTCCAGACTTACCTGCTATTTCAGTACTACCAGTCAAAGGTGAATTATGTGTCCGAAATAATGGTTCCGTACATGTAGGACATAGTGATTGTACTACTATTGTCAAGTATAGTGACAGTGGGAAATCTATTTTCAAAGCTTCACGTCATTCTTATTTTATTTGTGGTCAAACCGCATATGTTCGTCTGCCCCTCGATTGGGAGGGAACCTGTTACATTGCCTTCCTACTGCCACCAGTTTTCCTAGCCCCATCTGATTATCATAGAAACACACATCTAGTACACGTTAGACATAGAAGGGAGTCCCCGATTGTCGATTATACTGAAACTGCTCTAGAACAATATACAGATTTCAATAGAGGTTTCTTCTTCTTTATAGGACCTATCCAGAACAGTAAGCTAATCCGTAGGTTAACCAGAACCCTTGAAGCAGTAGTGAATGAGACTGCCTCTGCCCTAGGTAACTTAACCGAAGAGCAATCTGCTATGAGATTTGTCGTGCTCCAGAATCGTCTCGTCCTTGACGTCATACTGGCCGATAGGGGCGGGGCTTGTAGAGTCATCGGATCTAGTTGCTGCATTTTCATTCCAAATAACGCGCCGTCTGTTTATTCAGCTATAACCAGACTCCATAAAATTGCCCATCTGTTACACCAAGATCCAGGCACCTGGACATGGTCCGGTTGGTTCTGGAATATAATTTCCGCCTGGGGATGGAAAGTCTTGTCCTTTCTAGGTATTGCAGTAGCAATCATATTCAGCTGCTGCCTCTGTATACAATGTGGCCCTGCGATTTGCGGCATTTGTGCTACCTCTTGTATTCCTAGTCCCAAGTCCCGTTCTAAATCCCGTTCCAAGAAAATTCGAGACGAGCAAATGATACTGTATGAAATGATAGATGGTATCATGAATATTGATGTTTCCTGATGGAAACGTAGTGACAAGGAGGGAATGTGGAAAAGTAAATTTTGCCATGTTCTGTGTCCCTACGCGTCCTCCATCATATGTTATCTGTGCATGATTAATATGCATATGTATTCCCCATGTTCGATTAAAGACGCAATTACAGTTGTGTCCATCTCTAGTATGCCAGTTTCCAGTTCTCGTGAATACTACGAATATCAGGCCTATGTAAAGTCACGTTGCCACGTTTCTCAGTGTGCACGTTATTTCATTGTAAAGTCCCCGTTTCTAGGCCTCAAAAGGGCCCAGAAACCGGATTCTCAGCTCCTGTCTCCTGAGCCTCGCTGAGGAGCGATACAGCCCCCACCTGTGTATCCTCGACCCTTCACTTACTTCCTGCCTCACAGTGCCCGGCTCAGCCTGGCTCTGCCTCTGAGTCTGCCAAGAGTATGTTATGATTCTAGTGATCAGTCCAGCCCTCCTTCTCTGCATTCCTAAGCTACTGAACTGCATCAATAGTTTCCGTCATTGTCTAGCCTTTACGTCTCCATGTAAGAGAAATATTGTATTAAATGGTCCTTTAATATTCTTCATCACGCACTACATGTAGAATAATGCATGCTCCAGTCTTAGAGTCTGTTAGCCTTTACCCCGATAACTTTTGGATTCTATCAACATGTTCTCTAAACATCAGATACTAGATACTGTTTAGGTACATGTCGCCCTGACTCTCCAGACTTCAGTCTCTGCTCCTAGCACAGAGTTCATAGCCCCCAGCTTCTCCTAGTAACACGTCATTGTCAGTTTGCGCGCACCATTAGGTTAGAGGTCCCGGCTCCTTAGGTAGCCCCCTCCATGTTTCCGCCCCATTTATGACACATTCTGTTACGTTTGCATCACATGTCTATGTATACGCCCCTGTTACACCCATTTCCACCCTTATCTTTCGCGACTGCTATTGACCACACCCACTGCTCCGCCTATCATATGTACTGTAATGCAACTGTTTTACTATATATGCTTGTGTATTGTTATTAAATGTTACGCCAGTCCTAACCCCAGAGCGCGCTCATCCCAGATCCTGCCCGGCAGCTGTCGGGCTCTGCCATCCTATTCCTATGCAGGTTGTCCTGTTCCTGTCCTTTATGCTGTAATAAACCTGCAAACTCCTACTACCTCGAATCTTGACTCTTATTTATTGAGCTATCTGTTATTGCTATGCCTAGTCAAACCTAGATCCGGTATTATTTATTTATATACCACAAAAGGCATGTCCATGAGGGAACTCTGGAAATCCCCTGAAAACCCCGTGGACTGCAGCCAGGCATGGCGACGCAAGGCCACCGTCATGGAGAGGTCTCTCCTCAAAGAGTCTGCGGTGTCCAGCCCACACCGAATGGCGAATTTCGCGGCATCCTTCCCCTCCGCAACAGCTTGGGAAAGTACAGCCCGAACCTCCTCTGGACACTGGGGCAGAGCTTGCGCCACCGTCCAGAGCCGAACGGAGACAGATACAGACGTCTGCTGTCCTTCTCCCAAGTGAACGCTATTGCGGGACTTTTTTCAAAGATTCTTCCACCGGCTGGTGAAGAAATCTTCATATATTCCCAAGAAACCCCCCTTGGAAAACACTTACAAGGGTGTCGGCTGATACCCCGCCCACAGAGGCTACGGAAGAAGCCTCCAAATCTTCAAAACTACCAGGTTGTCCTACACCTCCTTGTCCTGATGAAGACCCGATACGGTTGCTAAAAAGTCTGCACCACTTACTAGGGTCGAAATGTCGACGTTATACTACCAATCCGTCCACACGAAGTCTCATTAGATGAATTGAATAATCATGTTGTTTGAGACCACTGATGTAAAAGGATGGACTGATGATATTTTATGTGTTTCTACGTTATTGTGTCACTACATAGCCACATAACCACTTGTCACTACTGCTCACCTTAGCACTTCACACTATTTGTAATTCCAGTTATTACTGTTTTTGGACAACTTACCTCTTTAGAGTTGGATTAACTCGTGCAAGATAAAAAATAACATAATCCTTGCAACAACTAGAACTGTGGTGTGTGTTTTTCTTTCCTTTCCTTTTTTAACAAATGTCGTATACAGTATTTCCATGATTATTGATGTGCAATGCACCAGAAACATTTAGAATAGTATAATGTAACAAAGAAATTGCTTTGTGTTCCGACAGAACCATTTTGTATTAAAACCGTGTCCCACACAGCGTGAGAGTAGCGGCCCAAGAGGCATGCGGTGTTGACTGTCCGCAACCCCAGGCTTGCAGAGGAAAACAACTTCTTGCCAAATTGCTTCAGTTTCTTCGATTCCTTATCCGGCAGAGTGGTAGGGAATGCCCTTTGGGAAGTGGCTCTCCAGGGTCGGATGATTTGTTAAAAAGGCAGGGTCACCCGGTGGCAGGCGAGGACGCCTGGCCACATTTTTATCCACCGGAAACCCTGTGGCTGGTCTAGACCAGGTGCCCATCAAAACATCCGTCAAGGCCTCATTGAATGGAAGCAGAGGTTCCATAGAACTTGCCGCCGGCTGAAGCACTTCAGTAAGGAGGTTCGTTTTGAGGGTAACAGTAGGCAGATCAAGGTCAAGAGCTGCAGCTGCTCTACGGAGCACCACAGTGTATGTGATGCCTTTCTCCATGACAGCGGGAGGAGACACAAACCCAGGCTCAGATGAAAGGTCAAGGCCACCTGTATCCTCCGAGTCCTTTACCCACTCATGTTCGGACTCGCATTGCCGTGCAAGAGGGTCCTCCGACCCCTCCCAGTCATCCTCCTCCTCCATGGCCCGAGGCACAGGCGGCAGCGGCGCAGAAGGCACAGGGGAAAACAAATGCTTCAACGGCTCCATGTCCCAATTCGGGTCCCAAGCCGGAGCAAAATTTCCCGGAAACTCTGGCGAGGGCGAGGGTGGGACGAACGGAATCCATTGCGGCGCTGGGAAAGGAACCGCAGGGGGCGCCAGAGCCGCCAGCAGAGGACCCTGTGGCACCAGAGCTGCCGGCGGGGGACCTTGTGGCGCCGGGGCCAGCGTTGACGGCAAGCAAGGGCCCTCAATAGGGACCACGGACCCGAAGGCGCGCTGGTGGGAGCCATAGGCCTGAAAAGACGGTCCATGGCGGCAAGAAACTATTGCACCTGGGCCGGACTCACCGACGGACCCGAATAGGGCGGGTAGGCCGCAGGACTCCCAGGCTCCAACGGGGCCGCAGGGGAAGGACCCCTGGCTCCCTCGTCCGCGTCCGGAGACCGACGGGGGGACGTCGGAGAGCAAACAAGCTTCTTCGACTTTCTTGTGGCGTCTCTTACCAGATTCCTTGGGTGAAGACTTTGACCCCAAGGAGCGATGATGATGGCTCCTCGGACGGTCCCTCGAGCGACCCCTGGACCTCGAGTGGTGCGTAGACGACTGCCTGGCCTCCAGCAGCTTTCGGGACCGCTCCCGCAAAGCCTTCAGAGCCATGGCCAGGCAGTCGGAACATGACCTGGAGTCATCGTTGCGCTCCAGACAGTAGAGACAGACGTCGTGGGGATCGGCCACCGACATCGTAGGGCGACAGGGGCCGCAGGATTTAAACCCAGGCATCCCTACCTGGCACCAGGAGTCAAAGACTCAAAAGAAGTAGAGACAAAGTCCAAAAAAAAGTTAATCAAAAGGGGACTAAGGTATGTGCTCTTACCGGAGTTGCGCTTGCTGGCGCGGAAAAAGAAAGAACTGACGTCAGCACGCATGGTTGGCGCCTAAGTAGTCTTTGTGACGTCATCTCGGCGCTTACGACACCAGCGACGGACGCAGAACCACACAACGCAACCTACCAACGTGCAGGAGTACTGCTGACGAAAAACTTTCAGGATCCAATCTGGCGCCTGGGGATATTCTAAGGTAAGGAATCTATCACTAACGTGTCCCTTTCAGATCTGACAGTTTAAGGGACGTGTGAGCAGGTTCCACAGAACTAAAATAAAAGTATATCAGAGGGTAAAGAATAATACAACATAATAGAACGGTGGCGTTAGGGGCAGATTTAGATGCTGAGTGGGTCGAGCTGGAAGGCTGTTGTAGTATTTCTTCAGCAATAGAGATTTCAGGTTCCGTATGAAACAAGTACAGGAGAGATTACAGCGGAGATCCTTAGGAAGAGAGTTCCAAATCCTTGGAGAATTTCCTGAGAGCACTTTGGGGATTTTTTCTTTTTCTTCAGTTTTGGAGGGATGAGAAGAAAACGAGTTACTTACCTGTAACTTCAGTTATCCAATATTGGTATCTTTCATAAATTCACATGCTTAGAATCATCCCCGCCAACGAGGTGGAAGTCTCGCAGTACTATAAAAACATATACACTATAGTCATAATACCATTATACCATAGGCTACAGTGTATAGCAAAGTCACTACAATAGCCTATCTCAGTCTTTTTGTAAAAAGAACCAAACTTGGAAATCAGCCAATCAGGCAGTAGCATCCCCTAGAACCTTCCCCACAGAGAGGCAAACCCTCAGATTTGCGTAGCACTAGTGACAGTATTATAACATCATGGTAAGGTAAGCCTCTCCGGGGAGGAGGGTGGGTTGCATGTGAATCTATAAAAGATACCAATACTGGATAACTGAAGTTACAGGTACGTAACTCATTTTCTTATCCCGTATTGGGGTATCTTTCATAGATTCACATGCTTAGAATCAGAGTAGCTAGCAGTAAGTAACACTTATATACATAGTGGATGGTGGGTATCATAAGAAGTTCAAGAGATACCATGTCAAACCAATGCAATATACACAAACATATTTATATTGTCTGTAAAAATAAAACATACATATACAGAACAATGGCCATATGAAATAGAAAATCTTTACAATACCAGAAAACTAAATAATTTTGCCATCAGGCTTACCTTATCTAAAAAGGTTTCGTAGCACTGCTTGTCCAACTGCTGACTCCGCTTCTGTTGCCAGATCCAGGCAGTAATGCTGAGTGAAAGTATGTACACTTTTCCAAGTTGCAGCACTGCAAATCTTGTCCAAAGACACACCAGCAAACAATGCCGAGGATGAGGACATTGCCCTGGTAGAATGAGCTTTCGGCTTGTTTGACAAAGGACGGCCTGCCTTGCAATGGCAGAACTGAATCGCAGATGCAATCCACTTTGAGATAGTAGCTTTTGAGATTGCTGATCCTTTTTTAGGGCCCCCATATGAGAGAAATAACTGGTCAGATTTTCTGAAGGACAAACTCCGAGATATGTAGAATTTCAGGCATCTTTTGACATCCAAAGTATGCAGGACTTCTCCGCCGCAGAAGACGGATTGGGGAAGAATGTTCGCAATACTACAGGTTCATTGAGATGAAATGATGTTGGAACTTTAGATATGAATGAGGGATTAGTTCGCAAAAGGATGTAATCATTAGTGAATTTCAAATAAGGTTGTCGTATAGTGAACGCCTGTAACTCACTGACCTGTCGGGAAGAGGCGAGTGCCAACTGCAAAGCTGTCTTCCATGAGGAATATTTAACATCTGCTTTATGAATGGGTTCAAATGGATGTTTCATAAGCTGCTGTAGCACTACATTTAGCCTCCATTCTAGAGGAGGAGCTTTAATAGGAGGAAAAGTCCTAAAAAGTCCTTTCAGGAACTGTTTAATGAGACGATTGGAACAAAGTGACTCCAAACCTGAAGACCTTCTGTATGTAGAAATGGCGGCCAAATGCAATTTAACTGAAGCGAACCTTAGACCAGACTTCGAGAGTGACAACAAATAAGGCAGAACTTTATCAGGAGAAGATTCCAGTGGATGTAGATTATTATTAGAGCACCAGTTACAGAATCTTTTCCATTTTAAGGCATAAGTTCGAAATGTAGAAGGGGCTCTTGCTTTATCCAGAATGTCTCTGCATTCCTGTGGCAAGTTTACATCTTTGAAATCTGCGAGTCCAGGAACCAAGCATGGAGTTGCAGTTGAGCTCGGCAAGGGTGAAGAATCTGTCCCTCGCTCATCGATAGCATATTCTGTTGTATCGGAAGGCGAAATGGCTTGCACTTGGAGAGAAGAAGAATTTCTGTGAACCAGTACTGATATCGCCATTTCGGTGCAATTAGAATCATGCAACATGGTTCCTTCTTCATTTTGTGTAAGAGTCTTGGGACTAGAGGAACAGTGGGAATGCGTAAGCAAAGATTCCTGTCCACCTCATCATGAAGGTGTTCCCCCAGGAACCCTTCTCCGGTTCCCAACTTGCGAAGAAAAGGCACTTCTGGTTGGTCCTGGTGTCAAAGAGATCCAGATTTGGTTTGCCCCACCTCTGGAAGATGTTGTCCAGGACTGATTGTTCCAGTTCCCATTCGTGGCAGGATTTTGTTGTTCTGCTGAGAGAGTCTGCCCAGGTGTTCTGCGCCCCTGGGAGATGTTCTACCTTGATTGCTATTTTGTTCAAAAGAAGCCACTTCCATATCTTCTGAGCCTCTCGGGACAGCATTTGAGACCTTGTACCACCCTGCTTGTTTAGATAATGCATACAAGTGGTGTTGTCGGTTCTGATGAGTACTGTTGCAGTCAAGTTCAAGTTCAAGGATTTGTATAGCGCACTACTCACCCATAGGGTCTCAAGGCGCTTGTGGGAGGGGGTGCATCATTTATCGAATAGCCAGGTTTTAAGTTCCTTTCTGAAGGAAATGTGGTTCTGTGTGAGGCAGAGGTAAGTGGGGAGAGAGTTCCAGGTCTTGGCTGCCAGGTAGGAGAAGGATCTTCCTCCCATGGTGGATCTGTGGATGCGCGGAACTGTGGCAAGCGCTTGGTTGGAGGATCTTAGTTGGCGGGTGGGTGTGTAGAAGGACAGTCGTGTGTTGAGGCATTCGGGTCCTAGTTTGTAGAGGAGACGGAACGTTATTCTCTTGTTGACGGGAAGCCAGTGGAGGTCTTTCAGGTGGCCGGTAATGTGAGCTTGGCGTGGGATGTCCAATATGAGTCTGGCAGATGCGTTTTGGATGCGTTGGAGTTTTTTCTGTAGTTTGGCTGTGGTTCCGGCGTAGAGGGTGTTTCCATAGTCAAGTCGGCTAGTGACCAGTGCGTGGGTGACCGTCTTTCTTGTTTCGGTGGGGATCCAACGGAAGATTTTTTTGAGCATGCGGAGTACGTTGAAGCAAGAGGATGAGACGGCGTTAGCTTGTCTGGTCATCGAGAGGGAGGAGTCTAGGATGAAACCCAGGTTGCGTGCGTGGTCTGTGGGAATGGGTGCTGTGCCCAGGGCCGATGGCCACCAGGAGTCGTCCCAGGCAGAAGGTGAAGATCCTAGGATGAGAACTTCCGTTTTGTCTGAGTTAAGTTTTAGGCGGCTGTTTTTCATCCATTCGGCTACTTCTTTCATGCCTTCATGAAGATTGGTTTTGGCGGTGTTAGGGTCTTTGGTGAGGGAAAGGATCAGCTGGGTGTCGTCTGCATAGGAGATGATGTTGAGGTTGTGTTGTCGCGCGATGGATGCGAGGGGACTCATGTAAACGTTGAAGAGGGTGGGACTGAGTGATGATCCTTGTGGGACTCCGCAGATGACTTCGGTGGCTTCTGATTTGAATGGGGGGAGTCGGACTCCCTGGGTTCTCCCGGCGAGGAACGAGATGATCCAGTCCAAGGCTTTTCCTTGTATTCCGACGTTGCTGAGGCGTTGTATGAGGGTGCTATGACAGACTGTGTCGAAGGCGGCGGAGAGGTCAAGTAGGATGAGGGCAACTGTTTCTCCGTTGTCCAGAAGCGTTCGGATGTCATCTGTCGCTGCAATGAGGGCGGTTTTGGTGCTGTGTTTGGCTCGAAAGCCGGATTGTGAGGGGTCGAGGGAGTTGTTGGATTCAAGGAAGGTGGCGAGCTGGCTATTAACGGCTTTCTCAATGACTTTGGCAGGGAATGGGAGGAGGGAGATGGGGCGGTAGTTCTTAAGTTCAGAGGGGTCAGCTGTGGGTTTCTTCAGGAGGGCACTGAGTTCGGCGTGTTTCCAGCTTTCTGGGAAGGTAGCGGAGTTGAAGGAGCAGTTGATGACATCACGGAGATGGGGTGCGATGATGGAGTCTGCTTTGTTGAAGATGTGGTGGGGACAGGGGTCGGTTGGCGAACCTGAATGGATGGAGTTCATCAGGCGGATGGTGTCTTCAGTGGTGATTGGGTTCCAGGCACTAAGGTTGTTAGAGATCGGTTTGGGTTTGGAAGTGGGAGGGGTGGGCTGTTCTTTTGAAATGTTCTTAAAGCTGTTATTTATGTCGGCGATTTTGTTGTAGAAGAACGAGGATAAAGAGTCGCAGAGGTCTTGGGAGGGAGTAATGTCGTTAGAGGGTGGGGTTGGTAAATTCTTTGACGATGTTGAATAGTTCCTTGCTGTTGTGGGCGTTGTTGTCGAGTCGATCCTTGAGTGCTGATTTCTTGGTGGATCGGATCAATTGGTGGTGTTTGCGGGTGGCTGCCTTGAAGGTGGTCAGGTTTTCAGTGGTTGGGTTTTTTTCTCCATGTTTTTTCGAGAGTACGGCATAGTTTCTTGAAAATCTTAAGGTCATCGTTGAAACAGGGGGCCTTTTTGCTACCTTGTTTGATCTGGTGGTTTTTCAAGGGTGCTAATTCGTCAGCGCTGTGGGTGATCCATTGTTGGAGTTTGGTGGCAGATTCGTTTGGGTCCGGTGAGAGGGCTGAAGGGTTTTGGTTGAGTGATGTGAGGAGTTGGTCGGTGGTGATTTTGTTCCAGTTTCTTCGAGTAGCAGGTTGTGGGGGGGTTGTGAGTCGTGGTGGTTTTGTAGCTGAAGTGAACGCAGCTGTGGTCCGTCCAGTGGAGAGCTGTGGTATGATTGAAGAAGATGTGTTTGCTGGAGGTGAAGATAGGGTCGAGCGTGTGTCCAGCTAAGTGGGGGGGGGGGGTGTCAACAAGTTGTTTGAGTCCGAGAGTTGCCAGGTTGTCAAGAAGGGTGGTGGTGTTGCAGTCGTTTTTCTTTTCTAAGTGGAAGTTGAAGTCTCCCAGTAGAATGTAGTTCTCGGAGGGGAGGGGATGTGGGCTGATGAAGTCGGTGATGTCTTCGCTGAATTGTTTACGGGTTCCTGGTGGTCTGTAGATGAGGGTGCCTCTAAGTGTGGTCCTGGGGTCGGTGTGGATCTGGAAGTGGAGGTGTTCGGCGGTTGCAAGGTCATCGTCGGAGCTGGTCGTGATTCTGATGGTGTTCTTATGGACGATGGCGATGCCGCCTCCTGTTTGGTTGGAACGGTCTTTTCGGATGATCTTGGGATGGCTATGGCGATATCGGGTGCTGATGCTTTCATCCATGTTTCTGTGAGGAAGGCGATGTCCGGTGACGCAGTGTCGAGTAGGTCCCAGAGTTCTGTGGCGTGTTTGTGGATCGAGCGGGTGTTTAGTAGGATGCATTTCAAGTGGTTAGAGTCGGAACTGTGTTTGGAGTTCGTGGATTTGATGTGGGTATTGATGCAGGTGAATTTGCAGGAGTGGCAGGCGAAGGGACCGTGGGTGCGTCCTGGGGCAGCTTCGTAGCATCGAGGAGTGCGTCCGGGGTTAAGGGCTAAGAGGGTGGCGGCATCATACGTAATGCGGGAGGAGTGCGGTTTGTGGGGGCCAGGGGGTCTGGCGCTGGGCGCGGTCCAGGCGCGGACGGGCGTAGACGGGCTTACCTTTGGCGCACCTTCGGCGCGCATGGGGCGCGACCGCTGCGCGTGAACGCTGCGCGCAGAAGCATCTGTCATATGTGGATGGTGGAGGGGGAGGGGCGAGGGAGGGTTAGCTGGGAGGCGGGAGCGGGGAGGAGACACTGGCCAGGGATCACAACAACAAGATGGCAGAACGAAATGGAAAGCGAAAGAGGGGCACGGGATAGCGCTATGATCTGAGCACAGTCAGGCACAAATGCAGGCAGTGCGGGCAGTTTCAAATAAATAATACACGCTATTGAGCACAGTTCGATACTGCACTACACCAATATCCAGCAAATCAGCAATTCAGTAGAGAAGTAATAGCAAGCGCTACGATGCTAGGCGCTACGGGAGTCAAATAATGCAAAACAGGCTCAGCTACTATTTAGCACTGAGCGCAACGATACCAGGCTGCAGGAAGGAGTGT
The DNA here is from genome assembly GCF_964261635.1 of Lissotriton helveticus. NCBI lineage: Eukaryota > Metazoa > Chordata > Amphibia > Caudata > Salamandridae > Lissotriton > Lissotriton helveticus. The sequence goes on along the minus strand of NC_136061.1, from coordinate 1,136,504,904 downwards.
GGCGCTGTGGATTCAGGAGTCAGGGAGCGTGGGGAGCAACCGCTTCAGTGGGAGCTTCGACGGTCACAGAGCTGGTCTTGGAGGGGTCGGCCTTTAGAGTCAGTGGGAGGGAGGGTCAGTTGGGAGGCGGGAGCGGGGAGGAGACACTGGCCAGGGATCACAACAACAAGATGGCAGAACGAAATGGAAAGCGAAAGAGGGGCTCGGGATAGCGCTATGATCTGAGCACAGTCAGGCACAAATGCAGGCAGTGCGGGCAGTTTCAAATAAATAATACACGCTATTGAGCAAAGTACGATACTGCACTACACCAATATCCAGCAAATCAGCAATTCAGTAGAGAAGTAATAGCAAGCGCTACGATGCTAGGCACTACGGGAGTCAAATAATGCAAAACAGGCTCAGCTACTATTTAGCACTGAGCGCAACGATACCAGGCTGCAGGAAGGAGTGTGGCGCTGTGGATTCAGGAGTCAGGGAGCGTGGGGAGCAACCGCTTCAGTGGGAGCTTCGACGGTCACGACAGTCGAGCAAGAAAAGATTGCAGGGCCAGTGAAATTGCCCGAAGTTCCAGAAAATTGATGTGCATTTTAGCCATTGCTGAAGACCACTTTCCTCTTATGCTGAGGTCTTCAAGATGGGCCCCCCAACCTTCCAGGGAAGCATCTGTGGTGATGATAAAATCCGGAATTGGTGGTTGAAAAGTGAGCCCTACGGAGACATTCTTGGAACTCCCCCACCAAGAAAGCGTTTTTCATAACTGGGGTCACTTGCACTATGTCATCGAAAGAACCCGTGATCTGGAGGCACTGGTTGTCCAGCTGCTCTTGGAGTGGTCTCATTTTTAGCCTCGCCTGAGGCACTAGCAGGATTGCTGACGATAAGATCCCCAGAAAAGATTTGATCATTCTCACTGAAGCAAACTCTGATGCCAGAGAGAGAAGGTGGGACATCCTGTCTGCGGACAAGAATGCCTAGTCTTGAATAGTGCCCAATTTTGCTCCCAGAAATTGTATTACTTGAGACGGATAAAGGCTTGACTTCTGGGTATTTAGTGAGAGGCCCAGCGAGTGAAACACCTGTAGGCATTTTGTTGTTGCAAGAGAAGCCTGATGAAAGGATGGAGCCTTTATTAGCCAGTCGTCCAGGTATGGGAATAGTTGGACCCCTTGCAGCCTTAGATGCGTTGCTACCGGAGCTAAGAATTTGGTAAACACTTGTGGAGTCGAACTTAGGCCAAAGGGATTTACTCTGAATTGGAAGTGCGCACCTGCCACAGTGAATCTTAGAAATCTTCGATGCTTGGGATGAATTGGGATATGAAAATACGCATCTTGGAGATCCAGGGTTGTCATGAAATCCGCATGATCTAGAAGCTGAAGAATCCCCTGGAGTGTTACCATGCGAAAGGATTTCTTCTGAAGGTACTTGTTCAGCATCCGCAAATCTAAGATTGGCCTCCAATCTCCTGACTTTTTCTTTATCAGGAAAAAGCGAGAATAGAATCCCTTTCCTATTTGAGAATGAGGAACTCTCTCTATCTCCCCTTTTGAAAGCATAGCGTTCACCTCTTTCCTGAGAAGAGAAAGATGTGGTGGATTTTTCTTTAGAGGTGGATGAGGGGGGGGGGGTATTTGGTGAACTCCAGGGCGTGTCCAAATTTTATGATATCTAATACCCATTTGTCCTTGGTTATTTTCTTCCAATTGTCGAAATGCTGTGAAATTTTTGGGATTTTGAATTGTAGTGGCGAGTCTGGTGCAGGCGCAACAGGATTGTCACGGCCTTCTGGCAGAATCTCTGCCCTGAGATTGACGTCTCTTACCTTGTTGCCTATAGGCGGCTGCCGGAGGATTCCTGTAGTTTTGTTGTTGTTGTTGATAATTGTATCCATAACAACCCTGGTTACCTTGTTGCTGATACTTTTGGTAACCCCCACGAAAGGAGTAGGATCCCCTGCCCCTTGCTCCACGAAAGGGCGTTTTACGATACTGCAAAGAACCCTACGATCTGGCAGTATCTGTGTCCTTTTTTATATCTTGTAGAGCGTCATCTATATGTTTTCCAAACAAGAGGTCGCCATCAAAAGGCATATCAAGGATCTTAGTTTGGATTTTAGGGCGAAAATTCATGGATTTAAGCAAGCCCTGACGCCTTAACGTAGCTGCTCCGACGAGTTGACGAAAGCCAAGAGACGCTATATCCATTGAAATATCTATGATTTCAGAAGCCGATCTTTCTCCTTCCATAAAGATCTTCCTTGCCTTCATCCTTTTGTCCTCAGGCAAATATTCCATATATGGCGACATATCTGACCACAATTGTCGGTCATATCTACTCAAAATGGCCAAACAACGTGTAGCTCGGACCGTAACGCCTGCCATGGTTGTAAAACGTGTTCCTATGTTATCCAGGCACCTCCCATCCTTGTCAGGGGGAGCGGTTATAGGAATGGAAGGATTCCGAGATTTTCTTTGCGCTGCCTGAGAAATTACAGAGTCTGCTTTAGGGTGACCTGTAAGACAGGCAGGAGCATCATTCGGCGCCTTGTACTTTGTCAATCCGAGGCAGAATTGCAGGAATAGAGAATGGAGTTTTCATGATCTTTACTCCCTCTTCCCATATGTAATCAATTATGGGAATAGAATGTGTGGTCTTTCTGTTTAAGTCTTTAAAATCATACAAAAAACACTCAGTCTTTTGCACTAGCATAGTCAGGTGAAATCTTGTAGATGCTCTCTCCATAATGGCGTGAAACCCTCCTATGTCCTCAAGAGGACAATCTGCAGCCGGTGGAATCTGTGAAGCTGGATCTGGGATCAGATTTTCGTCCCATTCATCTTCGGTAGTGGCCGAATTAGGAATTTCTCCATCCTCTGCTACCGTTTTATCGACATCGTCTTGCAACGGCTGTGAAGGTATCGTCACCTGGGGCTGAGAAACTGGTGTTGCAGGTGTCACAGTTTGCATCTCTACAGGAGTAGGAACTTGTTGTGGAGGAGGAGGTGGAGGAAAACGACTGTTATAGTCCTTAAGCATTGCTGTAAGGCCTTGTAGCAATCCTGCTGGCATTTGAACCATTGGTTGGGAGGCAAAGGTGAAATGTGGGACACATCATGATAAAATTGTCTGTTAGACGACAATTTAGAACTCAGAATAGGCGTAAATTGCAAAGGTGAGGGGTTTTTTACTCCTTAGAGTAGCAGAAATATATGTTGAAGGTGACTCATATTCCGCTGAAATCGCTGCAACAGTTGGCATCGTCGACGTTGTTATCATGGTTGTCGTTGACGGAAAAGACATCGTCGACGATGTGGTCGTAGACGTCATGGTTGAAGTCGTCGTCGACGGTGGACTCGCCAACGAGGGAATAAGGATTATCGACGGTTGGCTCGTCAACAGTATCGTCGTCGACGGTGGGCTCGACGTCAATGGGACGCTAGTCGACGACGGTGGAAGCTTCGTCGCCGGGATCCTCGACGACGAAGCAGGCGTTGACGAGATGTGAATTATTGACGGCGTAGGGACTCTCGTCGACGGCGCCGTGAATGAAGACTTCGTCGACTGTGCAATTTTCTTCAATGCTGAAGAGCCTCTAACCTTTTGTGGTGATTTCCTCGTCGACGAAGATGATCTAGCTGTCGACGGAGGGTCCTGAAGAGATTTTGAGGTAGTTTTCTGAGAAACCTTCACCTTATCTCTAGATTTTTCCTCAGAAGAGAATTTCTCTTTTTTTGAGGAGGAGTGACCTGCTTCAGAAGATGAAGTTTTCAAGGTCTTACTCATTTTCTCAGGAGGATCTCCAGATCTATCTCTTTTCTTGGAGATGGGGGTGGACACTGGAGACGTAGCACTTCCTTCACCTTCAGAAATCCCTTCAGATGATTTCAACTTCTCCAACCAAACCAGCAAGCGTCCTTCACGATCTTTCAAAGTCTTTGCAGGAAAGGTTCTGCAGATCCTGCAGTCTTTGACTTTGTGTGCTGGGTAGAGGCAATAAATACACTCGTTATGTGGGTCCTCAAAGTGAAGTCTTTTCTTCCCACAGGAAGAACAGGCCAAAAATAAGCTCTTCTTAGAATCAGACATATTGTTTCCTCAGAAAGAAAGGTAAAAGGAAAAAACTGAGCAGAGCTCAGGGAGACTCCCTAACACACGAGGTGCGGTAGAAAATCTGAGGGTTTGCCTCTCTGTGGGGAAGGTTCTAGGGGATGCTACTGCCTGATTGGCTGATTTCCAAGTTTGGTTCTTTTTACAAAAAGACTGAGATAGGCTATTGTAGTGACTTTGCTATACACTGTAGCCTATGGTATAATGGTATTATGACTATAGTGTATATGTTTTTATGGTGCCGCGAGACTCCCACCTCGTCGGCAGGGATGATTCTAAGCATGTGAATCTATGAAAGATACCCCAATACTGGATAAGAACAAAGTTTGAGCGTCTCAGGGCTTGACTTCTTCCAGTTCTCAATAGTTTGGTTTCCAGATATTTTTGGTTTGCAGTGTGAAGGGCTCTTTGGGTGATACAAGCGGTCTTGAAGATGCATTCTCCTTCAATGGGAAGCCAATTAAGACTCTTGAGAGCAGGTGACGTGGTTAATTCTGTCATTCCAGGGAAGGGGGTGGGGGTGAAAGCAGAAGTAGATAGAGTGGATACAGTACAAGAGAACGGATGGGGGAAAGAAGATAAGGGTGAATGTCTGGATAAGCATTGGCAGAGTTGGTGGGGTCAAAATCAATAAGGGCGACAGGATCCAATAGAAGGAAAGAAGGTATGGTTAGTGGTCTGAGCACGAGGGATTGGCTATTAAATACAGACTTCACTGAGCAGAAAGAAAATAAATGCAACAGAAATGCACTTACATACTGGTTTCTGGTATTTGAAACATTGTTATGTTAATTTATGTTAATTTATTTCTTCTATAGCGCACGGCTACTCCGTGGAGCATCCCGGCGCTTTGGCGAAGAATATCGGCAGGTAAAAACAACCACACAACAGCAAAATGCAAACAGAAAAAGGAAAGGAGAACTATTTAGTATAGAGCCACGTTTTCAGGTCTTTCCTAAAAGCAAGAAGACTGGGAGCCTGTCTCAGGGATAATGGTAGATCGTTCCAAGCCTTTGGTGCTAGGTAGCGAAACGACCGACCTCCCATTCTTGTACGCCTAATTGCAGGAACTGTCATCATGGACAGGCAGGATGAGCTCAGGGTCCTGCTAGGTAGATACCGGGAAAGACGTTTTCCAATGTACTTGGGGCCAGTGCCGTGTAGAGCTTTAAAGGCCACAGTCAGGCTTTTGAAAAGAATTCTCTTTGAGATAGGTAACCAGTGTAGGGCGTTCAATAAAACAGTGGCACCTGCTCTTCTCGGGAGTCCATAGATGGCTCGAGCTGCCGAGTTCTGAACTACTTGCAAACGGGTTAAAAGATATTTCGGTAGACCCAAAAAAAGTACGTTTGCGTAGTCCAGTCGAGAACCAATCAAGGCCTGAACATTTATTTTCCTATGATTGAGTGATACTAAGGGAAGAAATTGCCTCAACATCCGCAAAATGCCAAAGCATTTCCCTGAGAGGCACGAGATGTGAGGCCCAAAGGACAGTTCACTGTCCACTATCACTCCCAAGTTTTTGGCCTTGAAAGACACATTGTCAGGGGGAAACATATCTTGTGGCCACCAGGATTTCCAATTAGATTCGGGAGCGCAGCCAAAAAAGAGCAGCTCCGACTTATCGGAGTTGCACTTTAAGCCATGGCACCTAAACTACTCAAAGACCGCACCAAGACAATCCCTAATCTGTGTGCCATCAAACAACCCGCCCCCATCACATGTGAATAGGAGCTGGGTGTCATCGGCGTATGATATGATCTGGGCGCCAAACGCCTCCGCGACTGCCGCCAGAGTGGCCATAAAGATGTTAAAAAGCATGGGGCTGAGAATGGAGCCCTGAGGGACTCCCACCTCTAGCGGAGCCATGTCAGCGGAGAAAGGGGGCGCCCAGATCGTTTGCCGGCGGTCGGCCAGAAAGGATTTGAACCAGTTCCACGAAGGCCACATTCCCAGAGTCTTACAAGGAGGCCATCGTGAGGAACGGTGTCGAAGGCCGCCGACAAATCAAGCATAACTAACATGGCCTTTCCCCCAGAATCGAGCACTTCCCTGATGGCATCAGTGACCTCGAGTAAAGCCGTCTCCGTGCTAAAATTAGCACGGAAACCGGATTGCGAAGCGTGCAACAGGTTGTTTCCTTCGATGAAACTGGAAATTGTCCTGTGCACGTATCTCTCGGTCACTTTCGCCAGAGCAGGGAGAAGGGAGATTGGCCTGTAGTTGGCATGGATGAGGGGGTCCAAGGTAGATTTCTTGAGCAGTGGTAGGATCATGGCGCGCTTCCATGCCTGTGGCACCACACCTGTAGACAAGGAGGAGTTCAAGAGAGGGTTTAACAAGGCATTTAAGGCAGGCGCCACTTTCCCCAAATGTTTGGCCGGGCATGGGTCTAGAGGGGAGCCAGATTTCAAACCTGACAGAAGATCCAGAGATGTATTAGGACCCATATGAGGAAATTCAGAGAGAAAAGGGCCTTGACCCTCCACAAGAGATGATGAAGATAAATGACTCGGATCCAGTCGTGGGCAAGAATAAGAAAGAGAGGCTTGAATAGTTGTAATCTTACTAACAAAGAAGGAGGCTAGTTGTTTATCCATGAATCAGCGTGAGTGTGACTAGGAGTACAAATGGCAGGAGAAGTAAAATCCTGAACCACTTTAAAAATTTCTTTACAGACATTTTCAGCCTCATCAATACGACGTTAAAAATAGGCCTTTTTTTCATCCCAGATTGACTGATGATAGGCTTTAATTACTGCTCGAAATTTCAATTTTTCAGTCGGATCATAGGCCCGCCTCCAGACTCTCTCAGCCCTTTTACAATCCTGCCTTTGCATCCTCAACTGGGGAGTGAACCACGGGGCCGACGCTCTTCGCTCACCTGATTTAGGCTTCTTTTCGGGGATTAAGGTCTCAAATCTGGCGATAAGCCATTTTTGAAAGAGAGCAAGGTTCTCTTCCAAATTGCCCAAAAAAGGACAAGGAAAGGTAATGAGGGCCTCCGATAGCATATCCACCGAGAGCAGATGGAAAGGGCGCGAAATCCGCGTGGCCTCTATTAATTAATTAATTTATACATTAATTTAGCTTTTAAGCATGACATTAACTTTTTTGTCTGTTCATCTCAAATTGATTGCAAAGTTTTCTCTCCTACTTGTACTCTTGCTTATTAAGCATGATTTCTCTGCCACTTTCCATTACCTTCATGGCTGCTTTACAGGAGGGAGGTTAATCCTAGAATGTGAGGGGCTGTGCCTCTATGACAGGTGTCAGTTACTTCAGAAAGTATTAATGTGAGGTTCTAGTCCTGGAGAAAGGAAGTAAGGCTGGAGGAATGAAAACTATCAAAGCAAGCCACATGACTGTTTCATGAACGTGTTGCCTTATTTCTGAGAATAAAAGAAGTTTTTTGGGTTATCTGAAGTATGGTTTGCAGTAAGCATACATTCCTCAGTTCCAGAGTAGAGTTTGTAGCTTTTTTTGGTGCCCATGGTATGGTAATAAGTGTACTGATGCCTTCAGTGGATATACCATGTTACCTGTAACTTCAATGACATGTGGGATCAGCCAAGGGTTTGAGTCCAAGGCCAACCTGAGATTCTTCACTTCTTTTGAAGGTGCTGGCAGGGCATCAAGTTCCCTAGGCCTTATACTTGTAGGTCAATATGCCTGCCACTATCTGCAGGTCATGGGTTAGTTTTTCACGGTATTGACTTTATGTAGTTTATCATACTCCAAATAACTAAAGGCACGGATACAGTCATCGAGTCTTGATGAGTGCAGGCAGTCTGGATTGTTACTTTTTAGGATGAGTGCAGGCAGTCTGGATTGTTACTTTTTAGGATGATTTCACAATCACCCACTTCATTGTAGTACATGAAGTTGAAGGGTTTGATCTGGTCAGGGTAACAGGATTAAGAAAAGGCTGAAGAGGAGAGATATGGGACACTGCAGTGCAGGTAGTGAGGGACCGAAAGAACACCAGCCTTTGTCTGGCTTTGAGCTTGAAAGTAATCCACTATAGCAGAGCTTTCCAAACTATGTCTCAACACTCCACTGTGTTGCTTGCCCTGTGTGGGTGTGTCGCGCTTGTGTCCATTCTTTTGTATTATTTAAAATTACGACGACGAGACTAATCATGCAGTACGGTACTGCGCCTCATGGTGTATGGAGGTCAGAGGCTAAACTAGAGTCAAATTTCGTGAGCGGGGGTGGGGGGCTGACTCTTGAAGCAAAAGGCAGAGTGGAGCTGCAGGCGACATCAATGCCTCATTAACAAGTAAAAGGTCTTTAAAAGACCTATGAAGTGCTCGAGTGCGGCTGTGTGTGTGCCCGGGATGTTGTCTCATCCCGGGCTGACACACACACGGAAGGGGCTGGAGCCCTTTGAGTCCAAGGGGCGTTGCACGCCTGATGGAGGTGTGGGCATGATCGTTCGGGAAAACGGAGTAGAGTGCCTTTCGCCTAAAACTTTAAAGACATCCTGTAATGCGCTGTGTTTATTGAAGAAATGAGCCGTGGACTGAAAAAAGCATTGCACACTATCAATAAAGTCGCCAACGAGGTTTTAGAAAGCTTCCAAAAAAATCAGCAACACCTTGGCGCAGCCCCCCCTTAGAATCCATGTTAGAGGGCACATGAAAAAGCGCTGGCCCTGCTGTAGAGATCCATGGCCTGGGCTGCAGGAGTGAGCCACAGAGCGGGAGCTATGGAAGAGCCCCCCCCTAAGTGCGGTACCTAATGTCTACACCACGGTGGGGCACCGTAGCTGCGACGAACTGCCAGCCTGACTTTTATAAAATTGCAGCTTGTTCAGTGCTGTGCATGGGGCGGCCCTGAACAGTGGAGATACAGGGGCGCTGCAGCCTAGCACACTCTGCACGTGAGTGACCAGCGCTCTGCCGAAGAGACTGATGAGGTAGTTTGTGAATATTGTCCATGCTGTGTGGAGTGGGAAAAAACTCAGCCCAAATGTGGGACTAACATGTAAGGGAGTAGTCAAGTGGTACATGAGTTTTGTTGTTTGCATGTTTCTGCCTCAGTAATGTTTCTGTGTTCGTTGGTGGTCATGTGTGTGCCCATGTTACTAGAACACTGCTGGCCTTTTAGTCCAAACTGCTGTGGTGCTGCTGACTGTAGGTTTACCAATATGGAGAATTGGCGAATGTACTTCAAAGAAAAGTAGGCTTTTCTTTAACACAACAAGTGGTACAAGTGGAGACATGGCGGCTGGATTCAAGTAGGTGTAGCAGAAATAGGTCTACTGTTAGCAACAGTAAACCCCCCTTACGCTGTCGGGCACATGGCTAGATGTTGAGCAGCCAGACTTCCTATAATTTGTGGGATAGTGGGAAGCGTTGGCAACATGGTTAGCTGAATAGACAACAAGAATCATTATCGTCACCACTTCTCTATCAACTCCCTTTTCACACATGTTGGTATTACTTTACCAACATTCAGTAGGTAACTTATGGGTAATTTACCAGGGCTGTCCCATTTTCGTGTGCTAATTCCAAGATTCTACACAGCTGAAAGGTAAAAATAAAGCCATTTTTGGCTGTAAATAGTGACAGGCTCCTGCTTAAAATGGGAGTATTTGCATAGCCATAGATGCAATACCCGTCTGCAAATTTAAATTACACTTATCCTAAACTTTGCATCTATCCCAAAAGAACTGTATGTCGATACAAAGAGCAAGATTACTATTCAGCTAATGGGGAGTAAAAGGACCAAAAAAGGAACACCAGATTTTCCAGATCGTGTACTGATTAAAGACATGCAAGCGGCTATTATGCTTCCTTGCTTGGTTCTTGCTGTTTCGGTTTTAACTTATAACACGAAAGCATAGCAAGAGCCTCCTGTCTTGTCATAAAATGTAAAGCAGGGTTCAACACTCCTACCCCCATCAAGTTAGTGACTCGCCATTCATCCTATTTATTGGCTTAGCATTGGCACAAAGAAATGGGTTTGCATACATATTCTTTATGACACAATGACCCAGCATAATGATGTATGCACGCATGCGAGTCACCATGCATTTGCCAATATATTGCATGATGTGGGCACTATTTTTTTTTATTTTTTATTACCATACATGCATGGCAGGTGCCAGTTGTGGAACAATAAATAAATTAATACAAATAATGTAAGCATTCAAAAGCACAATTTGAAGAAAGCTGTCTGGCAACAAATATAAGCTCTCCGGTCTGACCAAAAAAGAAACATTTAAAAAAAATCAACAACAAAAAAACGACCACAATAGTTGTAAATCTTTTACACCTACTTTCATTGAGACTCATTGCATCCCTATCTGTATCTACCCCTTTGCTTGCCAAATTTCTGTAAACCCAATGTATGTGTGTTCTTACAAATCATATATTTTAAAAAATACTAATGAAAGGTTTTCATGAGATATGTTGCGTCCCCATACATTTCATTATTTGCTAGTGAAACTGAATTACTGTGTCACAAACAGATGCATGTCTAAAAAGTGTGTCACCAACATGAAAAGTTTGGAAAGCTGTGCACTATAGAGTACTCTTGTGTAGACGAATATGTTGTTGTCCAAGTGATAATGTCTGTTGTGGACACTGTGGAAGGGTGATATTATGTCCAGAAGCTATAGTGAAAAAGCAATTTTTTTTCCACAGCGAGTTTTGGGTCATCTTACATGTGTATGAGAATGGACTCTGTGCTCCCACCTGGTCCAAGTACAGACTGTAGGTACGGGAATAAGTTATTTTTCTCACCAAACTTGGGTAAAAGGCGCACTTTTCTAACAATTTACCTAGGAGTGAGCCATTTGATCTAGAACTATAGTTTGTTGGGTTGGATTGGTCAAAGTTTTCTTTTAAAGTAGTGATCTCATGAAGGGAATCTTTAAATTACATGATACGGATTTATGTCCTAAGGATCAAATTAGTTTTCTCCTAGGAGCAGATCCAGCACAGGTTGTCGTGATGAGGTTTGAAAATTTCAGGTGGACTTGTCCTGTCTCAGGCACGATACCCAAGTAAGCACAATCTGGAGGAGTGTTGTAGCCAAAACAATGTTCAAACAAACCTGGAACAAAATTATAAATATTCAAAGGTTGAGCAGGAATGGAGAGTCCAGTGTTGAAATATATGCATCATTGAAATCACGCTTTTTATTATGCCACCCTGCAGCCACAAATTTGTTTATGAATCTTGAAGGATATTTTCTGGACACTGTGCTAGCTCATGTGCTGTAAACTTTAATTTGCTCTCACAAAAGTCGTAGAGTCTCCAGAGTCTATGAACCAGAGTAATGTAGAACAGGATCAGACAAGTATTATCACAAAAGGTAATTTAAGGCAACACATTATTTGAAATCAACATCAAAGAAGGGGGCGAAGGGTGATAATAAATGACATTCATCTTAAAAATGATATGAAAGAAACAAAACTGGTATTCACAACAACTGCATTCTTATTCAGCAATGTACTAAGATAAGAACTGCATAGGAAAGTATTAAAAAACAAACTGCTTACAACCATTCTTCAAAGTGTTACATTTAAGTACTCTGCATCTCTTACCTTATTAATAATGCTACGAACTTCAGTTGCAAAATCTCGTGAACATACTTCTAAATGGAAAAGCTTTCCGCAGTTTGACATGCAAGCACCTAAGAGCTGAAACAAAAATATTGCAAGTTTACAAATTGAGTGGCAGAGGCGAAATATTTTAACATAACACAAAATAGGCTTATGACATAAAGCAGGTACTTACTGTTAGGGCTTGCAAAGCAACATGTGGCACTTTGTGATTCACTCTTTTCATAATGGCTCGAAGGCCATCTTTTGACCTAGAAAATACAATTTTAGAAAGTTGTCAATAGATGTACAAATGAAATCAAAGCAAACTACTTTTGCGGTCTGAAAACAAAATCAAACAAATAAATATATTAACAAAATCGAACTATATATACATATATATATATATATATATATATATATATATATATATATATATACACACACACACACACACACACATATATATATACACACACATATGGAATGCACATGTCAGAACCTGGAGGTAATTAAATGAACCCATTGCAGTTGGGAGAGTAATAATGGTGAATGGCATGCTCTTAGTTTCGGGCATGGCGAGATTGTGCCAGCAACCAGCTGCTTGATGTGGGATTTCTTCTGCTAGTGGGGCAAAGACTTCTCCACCAGCAGCTGCTATCTTTGCATTCTGGTTGTGTTTCCAGGGTGGTCTATCAGATGAGCAGGAACAGATGTTGGACCTGGTGAATACCTGGGGGAAAACCTGACATGAGTGCATCCCCCTTTCACCCCACTCCAGTAGACATGCTGAGAGCTGCCCTGGACAGGTGGCTTGGTTTGCGGAGCTGGTGGACCAGGGGATGCAGGACATCAGTGGGTTCAAAGGCCTGTTAGAGACAGTGTGCCTGGGGTACAACGTGGGACGACTCTGCCAAAAGTATGGTGCATCAGCAGAGCACGCTCAGGGAGGACAAGACGCACTCCTGGGTCCAAACCAGTTACAGGGTGGATTACTGGAAAGTACCGGAAAAGGTTACTGTGTGTTGAAACCTCACACATGCATGTGAATTTGTGGCACAGCAAAAGTCACTTGGAAGGGGCTTATTGTTTTGCAGTCAAGCACTGCCTGTCTGTGATTAGGGACAACAGGGACATGACAACAATGGAAAAATGAAAAACCTTCCTATGTATACACAATTGGACCGGATCCTACCAAACTTAACAATTTGAATGTAGCTATGTTGTCAGCCATTGGAGACCCCTTCTACTCCCTTTAGAAAAGGAGTAGAGAAGTGGGAGTTGATGTAGCACCAACATCTATCTAATGCAGTGGACAGAGTGACCATGGATGAAGAAGTATTCCATCTTCCAAATGTCGCATTAACCTGCCTTTCATAATGGTTGTTAGGTCCACTGTTCTACACTGGCAACTGAGTCTAATTCTGAAGATACTGTTCCTGATCTTCTGAGAAGATTTGGATGCAAACAGATCTGTTGAAATGCTGATCAACTAGATTTGTGCAAAAGAGAAAATGTGCAAAACAATGGAACACGGTTGTACCTGCTATTGGCTGCAGGATAAGGGAATGCACAGTTGTAGGACAACAAGAGTGAAGATCTGGTTGTGCAAAACAATGGAACACGGTTGTGCCTGCTATTGGCTGCAGGATAAGGGAATGCACAGTTGTAGGACAACAAGAGTGAAGATCTGGTTGTGCAAAACAATGGAACACGGTTGTGCCTGCTATTGGCTGCAGGATAAGGGAATGCACAGTTGTAGGACAACAAGAGTGAAGATCTGGTTGTCTTTCATGTCCGATGTGCCTTGGAATTTTAGGGGGCTAGCGCCAGGATGCCTTTGAGGTCTCAATTGCACTTTATAAATGTTATTTCCTTTCATTTTATGTCAATCAGAACCCAGAGGTTAAAAACATCCCTGTTATTACCCATTTAAAATGGTATGGTATGTATTGCACAATCAAACAATTTGCCCCTGCTTTAAACAAGGGTACAGGAGTCAAGGGGGAGCCAAACTCAACATGTCCTTACCGGACTCAGCCACCTGACCAGAGTTACAGTTGGTGATGTGCTATCATCGCACAACCCCCACACCATCCCTGCACTAAAATATTAAAACAAAACATGCCTAGTGTCCTGCCAAACAGCCTCGCTACCCTCTTAAGTTACCATCACCTTCCTAAACAAATGTAAAAAAAATGACAGGTGTCCTGTACAGTACGTGCTCTTTTGACAACCACATTCCGTCCTTTCCATCTCATCATGAATTTGCTATCTCTCTTCACTATCAGAGCAGAGAGCTTTGAGAGCAGTGTCAACATGACTCGGAATTTTTTTATTATGAGACAACTGGGGGAATCAACTTTTATTTCCCACTGATGCTATGTCACAGCACCGGATTTACAATCTGGTATTCATGCTAGTGGCTCTCAGTGTGAGTCATACATATCAATGATATGTGTGTGAGGTTCCACTCTATGAATATGTGAAGAATAGACTGATCCAAACCCTTACTCACCAGTAATGTCTAGATTCCTGCCAAGTGCTTCTGTTACTATGTAATTTCCAGTCACATGCTAAGCAGATACAGGAATGCTTTGGATAGCCTACAGCACACTTATTTTTATGCAAAATGAGAAGGATAAATTGTTCTCATTTCCTGCTGCTTGGGACAGAAAGTCTGCCTGCATCTGAAAAGCATGCTTCCCTGCCCTATGCTGATCTCCTGGCAGGTCACTGAAATGTTGCTGTATGTTTACACACAGTCACTAATGAAAAATGGGCCTTAACAGAAAAGATCTTTAACAATAATTTGTGCCCATTGTCTCCTAGGGATGCCAGCTATCTTCTGTGGTAAGTCTTGCTTATAAGGGTTTCGAGTCATGTCATTCTAATGTCAAACGGGTTAATGGCAAATTGGTCTGGTGATTGTAGTTCTTCATGCCTGCCCTTTCCACACCACTTTAAAGAACTGGCAACTGTCATATGGACTACTTCTGAGATCTGAAGTTAGAGAAACAAAAACCAGAATGACTACTTACTCTTACAAAAAGGGCGGGGGAAACTATTACAGTTACCCTCACAATAGTCAATAAAAGAGGGCACAACAAAGTGTTTGACAACTTACACCTGCTAAAAAATGTCAATAGCTATAGATACAGTCTTACACCTCCGTATGATCTAGAACAATGTACCTTCCGCCTACCATGGTGATCTAGCTTACTTCCGAATTAATATACGTAATAAGAACAATCATTCTGCAGGTCCTTCCAAACCTATTACCAAGATCAGGAAGTGGTGTAAACTGGGCACCCCTGCCTTGAATTTACTGCTTTAAAGTTCCAAACCAGACCTAAAGCAGAAGGTCGAAGCAGATCAGCCTTTGATAGACCATTGGACCAGAAACTCCTTGGAGTCTGCTCTTCCATTGATAGTTAAGGCCACAGTGAGATCACACCCGCAGGCCCCATGGTTCAAGGATAAGCTTAATTTAGAGAAAAAATGTTGCAAGGGTCTCGAGAGACTCTGGAGGAAGAAATACATCCTGCAGGCTAAAACAGATTATAAAATGGCTATCAACACTTTTTCATGTGATCAAAGAATTGTCTGACCCTAGTAACTTGTCGTCTGCACCTCTCCGGTCCCACTCCCAATGCACAGAACAAGCTCACTTTTTTGTGGATAAGGTAGCTACTATTCAATTGCAATTGGCAATAAACCACAGGGCAGCGATGCAAGTTGAGGACTCCGATAGTGTTACTGGCCATTTCCTTTAATTGGTCCTATTCTTCTTCAGGATATGCCAGGTCTGGCCCAAAAAAAATGAGTCATGGCCTCAGTTGGACCTTTCAGCATTTCTGTCCATTCTGCAATCAATTAAATCAGGCTCTCTCTCATTTAACAACGGCTTGAGGGGATCAGACCATAGCCTCACTTCACTTTCGGTTTCGTTTCTCCAGCGCACTGTTTCCTATCTGCGGTGTGTCTGTTGATCGGAAGAGCTCCGATGCCAGCTCACTGAGATTCGAGCTAGCGGCTGTCTGGCTGTGGACTCAAATTGGCCCAACTTCGCCTCCTGTATTCTTGTGTGTGAATTTTAAGGAGCCATTTGGACCAGATCCCAAGCCTCCCTTCGGGGCACCCGGCTCGCCATGACAGGCAAGCCCGAGGGTGAAAAACGGAAAGTCAAGACCACTATCCGTGGAGGTTCAACCCAGACGAATGTCATGGATCGCTACACACTTTCTAAAGGATCCCCTGGTGGCGCACCTAAGGCCCGGGAGGAGGCTGTCAACGATCCTGCTGTATTGGCGGAATTAACGCTACAGGACGTGATGGGCGCCATTGCTGGTATTCAGTCTTCTATTGGCCAACAGTATGAAGCCCTGGCTCTGAAGTTGGACACGGTGGCTATTGATGTCAACCTCATTCAAACTGATTTGGCCAAGACGAACGAGAAGGTGAAGTCCTTGGACCTGAAGACATCCAGCCTTACCACGGATGTGTCCGACTTGCAAACAGAAGTGCGCAACCTTAGATCTGCTAATGACTTTTTTGCTCGTCGCTTGGAGGATTTTGAAGGCCATGCACGGCGCAACAACGTGCGCATTATTGGGGTCCCGGAAGATTCTAGTTCACTCGCCACTGATCTTCGAGTGGAGGACCTTATTCTTCATCATCTTGCACCCAAGGGCCTGAGTAAATTCTTTGCCATCGAACATGCGCACAGAGTGCCAGGGGGACAGGCGAAGCCTGGTTTTCCCCCCCCCCCGTCCGATTATTGCACGGATCTTCAACTTCAGAGATCGCGACGCCATTCTGCAGGCGGCACGGACAAGCGGCCCTACGCAGTTCGAGAACGCTGCTGTGAACTTTTATCCGGACTTTTCTCAATCGGTCCAGAAACAAAGAATGGGATTTCAAGGGGTGAAATGGCGACTAAGAGGCATGGAACTAAAATACGCTATGTTATTCCCGGCCCGACTGCATGTTGAATATGACAATCGAACATTCTTCTTTGACAGGCCTGAGGAAGCGAGTGATTGGTTGGACACTTTGCCGGCTCGCCGTACTGGCCAGGAACATGCTGGTGGTGCTGAGGGGGGACTGATGGACCAAGAATGATTATGATGACTGTGTCCGGAACACTATTCAACATGTACAGCTGAGGCTCACTGACTTCCTTGATCATTCCATTCGTATCCTAGGGGGTAGCGGGGATGGCGGGACCCCTTTCCTCCTCTGGGGTTTTCTTTGTGTAGATTAGTTCTTTGTTTGTAATTGTTAGGGCGACAGGCACACTGCAAATTAGGGTGGCTTTTGAGTCGGTGCAGGGTGGGGGGGTGGGGGGGGGGGGAGTTGTGATGGGAACCTTGGGGGGAGGGAGGGTCA
This sequence comes from Lissotriton helveticus, assembly GCF_964261635.1. NCBI lineage: Eukaryota > Metazoa > Chordata > Amphibia > Caudata > Salamandridae > Lissotriton > Lissotriton helveticus. The sequence goes on along the minus strand of NC_136061.1, from coordinate 1,136,487,849 downwards.
TGTTTTGGGATTGTTTGTTTTTTCTTTTTCAAGGCAAGGTACTTTCATTATCTTTGACATTGGTGTGATGCTCGTTTTGCGATGGGAGTTAATTGTGGATCTGGATGGGGGTAGAGGGTTGAGGGTATTATGCTGGAATGTGAATGGGTTGGGTGATCGGATAAAGAGAGGGGTGGTTATGCAGCTGTTGCGGCGCCTTTCGCCTGATGTCGTTTTGCTTCAAGAGACTCACTTGATAGGAAATACTTGTCACGCTCTTAATAGACGGGGTTATCGTCTTGCTGCCCATTCTGGATTTACATCTAGTTCTAGAGGAGTGGGTATTTTGCTTAGGGTTTCCCTCCCCCTCGAGGTTGACGATGTGATCCTTGATGCCAGGGGTCGATATGTTGCACTTGTTGGGCGGTGGGAGGGAAAATCAATTTCGTTGGTGTCGGTGTATGTCCCTCCGGGCTTACAATCCACGACATTCACAGACCTGGGGCGGATGGTTCTGGGTCTCCCGGAGGGTGTTTTGATACTGGGTGGTGATTTTAACTCCGTCATTTCTGGCAGAATAGACCGCTATCCGCCCCGAGATCTTCCTGCTGCACAATCCTGGTTGGGTGACTTCCTGGAAACATTGGGACTTATAGATTGTTGGAGACTAATGCATCCAGAGCAAACACAGTTTACTTTCCATTCGGGAGCTCATGGTAGTCTTTCTAGATTGGATTATATCCTGATACCGGCTGCCCTGTCCCCTTCGATTGGAGAGATTCGACACTTGGCCCGGGGTATATCAGACCATTCCCCTATTTGGTTTCATTTTAATCTTAGCATCGGCGCCGAAGGGAGGGTGGCCCCGATTAACCCCTGGTATCTTCTTAACCCTAAGACTCGCACTGAATTGATTAAATCATTTGATCTGTATTTTACTGAGAATGCTGGTTCTGTATCCTCGCCTGTTTCGTTATGGGAAGCTTTTAAGACTGGGATCAGGGGACAGGCATTGTCTTTGGTGGGGTGTGCTAAGAAATGTAAGAATGAGGCAATTGTTCAGCTCGAGACTGAAATCACAGACCTGGAGACTGCATTGGCACGAGAAGTGTCTCGAGAAGCATTACATGTCCTCCGCCTTAAACAATTAGAATATAAAACTTTGGTTACTGATGCGGCAAAGATGATGAGTAGGGAACAGCAGGGACGGCTATATGATGTGGGTGATAAAGCAGGAAAATTGATTGCCTGGCTGGACAGAAGGGAGAGAGCGAGTCGAGTGGTTCCGGTGGTTGAGACATGTGGTGGTGTGCGTGTAACGGACCCTGTTGAAATTGTTGAATGCGTTGCTGATTATTTTCGAGAGGTCTATACCTCGGTGTCCGACAGGCCTGAGGAGGATTCGCAGTTGTTGCTTCGAGATATAGCACTCCCATGTTTGTCGGAATCGGATCGGAACTGTTTGGATGCCACGCCCTCGGTGGATGAGGTGGCTCTCGCGCTACGATCCCTTCGTTCCGGCAAGGCTCTGGGTCCCAATGGCCTTCCTGTTGAACTGAATAAGTTACGCCCTGATACTCTAGCTCCCTATCTCCGTGATATGTTTTTGGCTGCGGGAGACAGTGGCTCCCTCCCCAGAGATCAGCGTCTTGCTACCATTGTGGTGATCCATAAGGAGGGTAAACCACGGGATCGCTGCTTGTCTTATAGACCCATTTCGCTCTTAAATGCGGAGCCTAAGATCCTCGCCAAACTGCTTGCTAATCGTCTGCTTACGGTTATTAGCAACCTGATTCATCCGGATCAATCGGGTTTTATCCCGCACCGTAACACGGCATTAAATTTGCGACGTTTGCATGGTGTTCTCGCGAGGGCCCAGACGCCGCGTGAACCGGCCATCTTGGCGTCCTTGGACGCCACGATGGCCTTTGATACAATCGTATGGTCTGATCTCTGGGCGGTACTCGCCAAATTTGGATTTGGCGCTGGTTTTATTGGTTGGGTCAAACTCCTGTATGAAACGCCACTGGCGCAGGTGGTGGTTAATGGCCGTGTCTCTGTGCCTTTTACTCTTGGGAGGGGCACGCGGCAGGGTTGTCAGTTGTCCCCGCTCCTCTTTGCTTTGGCGTTGGAGCCACTCGCCGCTTGGCTACGGTGGGAACCTTCGATGAACGGTATACGCTGGACGCCGGAATTTGAAGATCGCATTTCCTTCTACGCGGATGATATTTTATTGTACCTTACATCTCTCCAAAAATCGCTCAACGTATTGTTTGACGTACTTAACTCCTTCGGGAAGAACTCGGGCCTTATCATTAATTGGTCGAAATCCTACGTTTATGTACTTGCGGGTGATGTCCCTCGTTTGCCGCGGGGCTGTCCCATCCAGTTGTCGCAGTCTGGCTTTAAGTACTTGGTTGTGTTTATCTCCTTGGATCCGGCGGTTCGCTATGAACGCAATTTACTCCCCCCCCCACTCCAAAGGTTGCGCACCGATGTAGCGCGTTGGCGTAAATTACCGTTATCTGCCCTAGGGCGTGCGGCCCTTTTTAAAATGACGTCCTTACCGTGGTTCCTATACGCACTTCAGAATAGTTTTGATGTCATCCCGTCGAAATATTTTCGGGAAGTAGAATCGTTGCAGAGGCAATTAATATGGGACGGACGTTCACGCACCGCTCTTCCAAAATTGACACTTCCCTGGTATGATGGCGGTATAGCGCTACCGGATATTCGTAGGTATTACTGGGCCTCCCACCTTGCTGCCATCAACCACTGGATGTATGGCCCGGCGTTTAATCCAGCATTTGAAATGGATAAGTGGCTGCTCCCGGGTGGTGATTACTACAGGACGCTTTATTCGGGACCCTCGCGTTCACAACTCTCGTGACCTACCGCTATAGCCGTGCGGGTATGGCATAGCGCAACGGCGGCTATGGGCTCGAATGAAAAACTAACTGGGGCAACTCCGCTCTATGCCTCCGCGAAGTTGGGTGGCCTATGGAAGACGAAGGGATTTGATAAATGGGACACGATCGTTATTAGTAAAGTGCGTGATCTCTGGGTTAAAGGAGAGGTGAAGACCTTCTCGGATCTGCAAGTAGAGTATAAGCTGAGTGACAGGGAAAAATTTCGTTATGTCCAGGTACGCCATGCTCTGAACTCTGTGTTGCCAGTGGGTAGTGATATTCCGGACTCCTCCCCCCTCGAAGATCGTATACTAGACGGTTATGTGCCAGACAGTACTATCCGTTGTTCTATAAGAAAATGATTAATGACCGATCGAGTCTGCTTGATCGCCTTCGTGAAGCTTGGATTGCTGATGGTATTGAACTGGATGATGAGGACTGGCAGTCCGCGATCTCCTCTCCCAGGGAGGTAGTGATTCCGGCCCGCCTCCGTCTGGTCCAACTCAAGAATCTATGTCACCGGTCCCCGTCTGATCCATATGGGCTACTCCACGGATGGCATGTGTAGGCGTGGGTGTGGGTGTGGTCTCCTTGGCACCTATCTCCATATCATATGGGAATGCCCTGAGGTGGTGCGATTTTGGAAACGTGTACATGAGGTGATGGATGAAGTAACGGGTGTTGTGATGATGCCCGACAATGTTTATTGAATGTGTGGGGTCCGAATGATTATGACGTGTCGCAGCTTCGGTGGGTGACTCTTGCCAATATGGTTGCGAAGAGGGATATTGCACAGTTGTGGGGGTCCCGAGGCCGCCTACAGTGACTGCTTGGAAAGAGTCTGGACTGGTGCATGTTCAGGGAGAAGACAGTGTATATGGCAAGAGGTAGACCCCAAAAATGGGGGAAGATTTGGAACCAGTGGGACTCATACCGTGGAGATATCTGTACGCCCCCACTCACTGCGATTCCTAGTCCTTCCCAGTCGCCCTGACCTACATTCCTTCTAGCTGTGGTATATTGTGCTGTTCATATGCAATTCTACCTTTGGCACCCTCCCCTCATCTATATTCAAAAAATCTTCTCTCCTGTTGTCATATATCTCCCGTCCTCCTAGAGCGCAGGCCTAATGGCTGTATTATTGCTGTATTGCCTTGATTGTATGTTTAATGTGTTGTTTCCTTTCGTTTTCTATAATAAAAAGTTTTTTTTTTTTTTAAATCAGGCTCGCTCTTGGACCCTCTTCTCCAAGCTATTCTGGGGCTCCATGATCCTCACTTGTTTCAAGTGGTGGTGGACTTGCTCAATTCCCCACTTTATGAGGGCTGTGTTCCACAGTCCTGGAAACATGCTATGATCTTTCCACTTTTAAAGAATCCCAATATCAATCCAACTAATTGGGCACATTTTAGACCCATTTCCCTCCTGCCCGTCTTTTCCAAAAGTTCTTAAAACTCCTCCCAATTGGGTTTTAGATCTGGACACAGTACGGAGTCTGCCTGGATGACGGTGTAACAGCTGTGCTGATCCTATGTCAGCATGGACTTCAATACTGTGTCCCACTCTATCCTACTGGATAGACTGATGATATTGGGCTTTGATGGAACAACCCTTGCTTGGCTGACCTCCTTTTTGAAAGATAGGTTATTTCAAGTGTTTTCATCAAATGCAAGGTGAGGGATTTGCACCTTGACCTTGGAAGTACCCCAGGGTTCCACAGTAAGACCCATGCTGTTCAACCTGTATGTTCGCCCTCTTGCGGATGTGGTAGAGAGCTGCGGCTTGACACGGTTTTCTTACGCACACGACACACACAAAAAAAATCTTTGTCGTCTTCACAGGGGTACAACCCAGATGCCCTTAACCTCGGTCTACGACGTGCTGCTTCTTGGATGGAAAGTAACTCGCTTAAACTTAATGATAATGAAACCGAGGTTATGGTTTTAGGCAGGAAACCACATCTCTGGGGTCCACAACGTTGGCCGGAGTCTTTGAGGGTTCCTCCAACTCTATCCCCCAAAGTAAAAAGCTTGGGATTCTGGCTGAATGAAACTTTGTCAATGCGTTGCCGGGATAAAGTGGGTGAGGAAAATTATTTGGATCATTCTACACTCGGCACAAATAACACAATGATTCAGGCTCGATACTATCACGAGTGGATTATGGTAACATTCTCTACCTAGGAATTGACAAGACCTGTATTATTTCAGCAGCAAGATTTTTTTTTCTGCTCTTAAAGTATGCCTCGGCGTCTCCTATTCTTTGAAAACTTCCAATTGAAAACAGAGTGCTATTTAAAACTGGGTTTCATTTTTAAAGTTGGACTAGGCCCCCGCTATGTCCAGGATCTGCTCCCTCTCTATCAGCCCAGCCGGAGGGTCAGATCTGAGAATCAGAATTTTTGCTGCATGCCCAGGATATCTTGGCACACACACTAGGTCGCTTTGCTGCATACATGGGCCCTAAACTTTTGAATGCCCTAACGGAATTCCTTAAACACTGTCCTCTCTGCTGCTATTTCAGAAGCACCTTAAAACATGGTTATTTTAATCTTTCAGCTAGACATTTCTACCTATGCTTAGCGCCGGGAAACCCACCGGGTAGCCGTGTCCTCTATAAGCAGAAATAATAATAATTGAAATAATACTACAAAAAAAATGATATTGTACCTCATAAGCCTAAAACAGGGATCACTGCTATACATCACTGGGCAGTTTCCAATTGTTGTCATCACTGTAACCTTGCTAAGTAAACAAATATGTAAAAAATAATAAGGACAAATATGTACTGAAAACATTTATGTTGTTATGTTATGTTATAGCGGTATTTGTAGCGTGCACTGTTACTATTGAGTGTCCTGGCGCGGACCACCAACTAGCCTACACTGCCTCCTGGGACTGCTATCCCTAAACATCAACAGCATTTCTTCTTGGCAATGGGTGGTATAATATAATTAAAATGTTCTAAGGAAAAAAATATTGTTTATATGAAAGTATAGCTAATTCAGTAGTAAGGGCAGTGACCGAGTAATAAGAAGACCAAACAACTAGGACGTTTAATGTAACAAAGTGAATATATCCATCCGCTTATGTGCCCAGAAAGGGACTATGATAATGCATCTTTATTCAATCTATCGGAGATGCTGAACATGTTGTCTTTACAGACTAATTTATATAGCAAGATGGACGATAGAGAGGCAAGATTAGTTTCTATAGAATTATGATTGATCGGGCATTACAGCTAGAGTTCCATAATATGCTCTTTTGGGCATATTAAATAAAGTTTCACATTTTACAAGCTATTCCGCTAGTAAGAACAGGACACAATAGGAAATAAAATAGCTTGATTCAAACACTTTTGAATAGAGCAACTGGATACTTATAAGCCAGAGGGGCTTAAAAAAAATTGAAGACCAGGGGCAAAATAAATACATAGTGCCCAGAAGGCACAAATGCACCTGCCTTCTGCCCCCCCCGTGCATCACTATTATATCACAGAAGGGGCCACTGATGCTTGCTTGCCCCCTTCTGTTATACAAATTGCTCCAGTGCTACATGTGTGGCGGTGTGATTCCAAGTGGGCTTGCCCTCAACTGAATGTAGGCATGGAATCCTTTGCTTTTCGGCCCGCGCCATATTAGTCAACAGCAGCAGGTTTAAAAGAGTACACTGAGAACATTGATTTTAATAATCTCACACAAATCCTTGGTTATAGATTTGGAAACTGGGCTCAGAGTCAAGAGAATGGCTAAGCGAAACTGAGGCAAACTCAAAACAGTTGAGTAGGGCTTACTGTTATAGGCCCGTTGAATCAGGAACACAGCGGTACCTACTCCAGGCCACGAACACAAAACAGATTCTACCTTCCAAGATTGAGAATGGGGACCATCCACTTTTTAATAGCTTTTCCAACCATGCGAGGGTGGAACCGAAATCTTCCAAAGTGCCCCTGTGACGGAAAATCAGACCAGACAACTCTCCATTTTATCTTATTTTATGATTTTTATAGAGACATTAGGAAGAGCATTTTAAGCCTATTATTTTTAAAGGAAAAACTTTATTTCTAAAAAATTGCCTTTGATTTTATCTGCAATTTAGAAAATGAGAGTTTGTAATGCAGTGGTGGTCTATCCCCAAATGACAATCAAAGAAGAAAGCTCAACTCACACCTTGACGCCCTACTTTACGAAGAAAGCAGGATACATACCGATTAGTGATCTTTAGGGATGTTGAACAAATTACTTACCTTCGGTAACAAAATATCTGTGAGAGACATATATTAGTTATAGATTTCTTACCTTAGATTTCCCCCGGGGCGTCAGACTGGATCTGGAGAATTTTTTCTCAATCGTACCCCTGAGCGTCGGTAGGTGGCGTTGGTCGACTCAGCGTTCATCGTCGACATTGTGATCGCCAAGATGACGTCGTGGTATGCCCCTGCGCGCTGACGTCAGTTCTTTACACGACATTCCACACCAGAAGCGCAGAGGCATGCAAGAAACGGACCACTGGGGCACATAACAAGGCCCTGAAAGGGAGTCCTTTACTCTAGAAGTCAGCTAGCAGAACCGGGAGGATGGGTGGGGCGGTAAGGAATCTATCACGAATATATGTCTCTTACAGTTATATCATTACCGAAGGTAAGTAACTTGTTCATCTGAAAGAAACTATTAGTTAAAGATTCCTTACCTTAGAATAGATACCCCAGCAATACCAACCCCGGAGGTGGGTCTGCGAACTAAGTTCACACCAGAAAGTCCTGGAGAACTGACCTGCCAAAGAAGCCGTCTCTCCGGACTGGACTATTCAGGTAGTAATGCTTTGTGAACGTGCGCAGTGATATCAACGTGGCTGCATGTCAGATGTCACCGAGGGGGACTCCACGTCGCAAAGCAGTAGTGGCTACCGTCGCCCTGATGGAATGAGCGCGCATTCCTACTGGCGGCTGGAAGAAGGTGGGCAAATTGATGGTCTGTCCTATGTGGAAAGAGGTAACCACTTTGGGAAGAAAAGAAGGTCTAGTTCAAAGGACACCTTGTCCAGATGAACAGCAAGGACAAGAGGTTTAGAAGAAAGAGCCTGAAGCTCACTCACCCTGCAAGCAGAGGTGATGTCAACCAGAAAAGCAGTCTTTAAGGTCAAGAGCCTGAGAGGACAATTATGTAGCGGCTCAAAGAAGCACACATAATGTAAGTTAGAACCAGATTCAAGACCCACTGGGGCATTACGACAGGAATAAGAGGAAAGAGGTGAGTAATGCCCTTAAGAAATCTATTTATACAATAGGGGACCTGAAAAGAGAAGCTTGATCAGGAAGGCGAAGAGAGGCTGAAATGGCCGAAAGATAGTCTTTAAGAGTGCCCAGAGGAGAGCCCTGCTGGGCCAAAGAAAGAATGAAGAGGAGAACCTCTGAAAGAGGAGCAGAAAGGGGGGATCCACAGCCTTTACTCTGCACCATGCCACAAATGTGTTCCATCTACAGGCGTATATCGTTTTATTGGAGGGACGCCTGGCTGCCAAGATGACATTACAGACTTCGGGAGGAAGTTCAAAAGCGGTCAACTGTTGCAGCTCAATCTCAACGTAAGGGGGGTGGAGGCTGGATAGGTTCAGGTGGAGGACCGTCCCCTGTTGTTGCGACAGAAGATCCTCCAGAAGAGGCAGTCTGATCGGAGGATCGATGGCCATGATCAAGATCTCGGGATACCAGACTCATCATGTCAAATCCGGAGCCACAAGAATGACAAGGGCCCGTTCGCGCTTGATGTTCTTCAGTACTCTTGGCAAAAGTGGTAAAGGCGGAAAAGCGTATAGAAGATCGCAATTCCGCTTGCGACGAAAAGCGTCGCTGAGTGAGTGCCGCGTCGGAAATTCCAACGCGCAGCACTGCTGACATAGCGTGTTCTCTTCGGTGGCGAACAGATCTAACCAAGGTTCTCACCACTACTGAAAAAGACCTTGCACCGCTGAGTGAAGATGCCATTCGTGATCCATCATGCACCGACGGCTGAGTTTGTCTGCCCTGTCGTTCAGGGAACCTGCAAGTTGTTGAACCACCAGGGACAAGCCCTGATGTTCCAGCCATGCCCAGAGGAGAAGAGCCTCTTGACATAGGGTCCACGACCCCACCCCGCCCTATTTGTTGCAGTATCACATGGCAGTGGTGTTGTCCGTGAACACCTGCACTACTCTTCCTTTGACAGAAGGAAGGCGACCTTTCAGTGCAAGAAGAACTGACCGGAGTTCCACAAGGTTGATATGGACCCCGGACTCCGCAGGAGACCAGGGGCCTCTGATCTCCGCCTCTGCCATGTGGCCAACCCATCCCAGAAGTGATGCATCTGTCATCACTTTGAAGTCTGGTTGGGGAAGGGAGAGGGATCTGCCGTTGACCCAATCCTGGTTCGTTAGCCACCGGTGTGCAGTGCCCTCCAAGATCTAGACAACATCGGAAAGATTCCCCTGATGCCGCGCCCACTGGAACTTCAGGTTCCACTGAAGAGCCTGCATATGCCAGCGCGTTCCACCAGCCGGATGCAGGAGGCCATGAGGCCCAGCGGCCTCAAAGTCAATCTCAACAAAACCCGGGATAGAGACTGAAACATCGGTATCAAAGCCCGAATATCCCGGACTCGCTGCTCGGGAGGATAAGCCCGAAACTGAGCTATATCCAGAACTGCTCTGATGAAAAGGAGCTACTGAGAGGGAATCAGGTGCGACTTCGGCACATTGATAGTGAACCCCAGCGAATGCAGGTGGTCCGCTGTAGTCTGGAGGTAGGAGATGACTGCCTGGGGCGAGCTCGCCTTCAACAGCCAGTTGTCGAGATAGGGGAAGACTGGAACCCCTGATCTGCGCAGATGAGCTGCAACCACGCCATCACTTTCGTGAACACGCAAGGGGAGCTGGTAAGGCCAAATGGGAGCACGGTGGACTAAAAATGCTTGTGGCCTACCGTGAGCCGTAGGTAACGCTTGTGGGCTGCCAGGACGGAAATGTGGAAGTAAGCGTCCTGCAAATCCAACGCTACCATGCAGTCTCCATGGTTGAGGGCAGACAGGACATGAACTTATGTCAACATTTTGGACTTCTCCTTGAGATCTAAGATAGGACGCAGGCCTTTGTCCTTCTTGGGCACCAGGAAATAGTGGGATTAACAACCACAACCTACTTCTGGGACAGGGACTTCCTCCATAGCTCCCTTAGCCAAGAGAGCAATAACTTCCTGACGGATAAGGGCCAAGTGATCCTCTGACATGCGATGGAGTCTTGGTGGCATGGAGGGAGGGGTAGTCTCGAAGGGGAGGAGTAGTCTCGAAGGGGAGGGAGTAGCCCCTTCGGACTATCTGCAAAACCCACCTGTCCGACGTGTTGTTGTGTCAGTGATGGCAGATCCTGACGCCCACTGGCAACTGCTGGCCCTGAAAGGTCGGACTAGGAAGGCTTAGAGGCTGCTGCAGAAGGGGCTCTGGTAGACCTGGCCCCCCCGCTGGCCCCCACACCCACGGCGTTTGATCCCACATCCCCAGCAACACAGAGGCTGGGTAGCTTGCGCCTGCCTGTGGCCCTGGGTAGAATTTGGTGGGGCACCCCTTACGTAGCCACGAAAGGTAGACTGCACAGGATGAGAGGTAGTAGCGAAGCCCAAGGATCTGGCCGTAGCTCTAAAATCCTTGAAGCGCTCGAGCGCCTTGTCGCCAAACAGGTGACGGACAACAAAGTGCATGTCCAAAAGAGTTGATTGGACATCCACAGAAAAGCCAGTGGATCTCAGTCAAGCATAGCACCTCCGGGCTACTGACTTAAGAAATTGTTTTACCTAGCGAGTCGGCGGTGTCCAGCCGCATCGAATGGCAAACTTTGCTGCGTCTCTACCCTCTGCGACCCCATGGAGAGTGTGGCCCGGGCCTCTACGGGGCACCGTGGCAGAACTTACGCAACCGTGTCCCACACAGAGTGGGTGTAACGGACCAAGAGACATGTGGTGCTTACCGACCGCAGTCCTAAGCTGGTGGAAGAAAACATCTTCCCAAGAGGTTTCAGCTTCTTGGATTCCCTATCTGGGGAAGCAGTAGGAACCGCGCCTTTGGATGTTGAGGCTTGGACCACCAAGCTCTCGGGGGTAGGGTGTTGGGAGAGGAAAATTGGGTCGCCCGGGGCCGGGCGGTGGCATCGGGCAATCTGAAATGAAATTCTTTATTTGGTTTTTTACAATCATAAAATAGAACACTTTTTTAAAAACTTGCTAAAGTGCATGTTAAAAAACAATTTCACGATAAAATACATCATTATGTCTTAATATATACAAAAGAAGAAAATTGTTATACTCATTAAATAACAGTATTCACAATAAAGTGCATCATTATGTCTGGATAAACACAAGATTTTCCAACTCATTAATAACCATATTCCCAGATTCAATGTCTGCTTTTTTTAAGAGCGAGTCAATCATGGTTAAAAACTTTACCCCTCGACAGATTAAAATATTTGATGACCGCCCCCCCCCGCCCAGCGGGTAATAGTCTGCCTACAGGTACGTATATTGAGCTCTTTTAAGATTGATTTTAAAATCATTGTTCTCACTTTACTGACACACATCACGTGGCAAAGAGACTCCTTGTAATATCGACATAATCTGCAAGTTGTATTATCATATTTCCCTTTCCAACTTGGTGGCAAGTGCTTGGTTTTGTATACTCCACACCGATACAGCATATACTACTTTTTTAGAAACAATCTGAAGTGAGCTGCTAGATAGGCTTGAGGTTTTAATTTTTCATATGAATTTATCACTGTCCAGGAGTTTTGTCTTTTTACCATTGTGTTTTTGTCTTCTAGGAAACATAATTGTTTTGCGGAGCTACTGCATACTCTGTTAAACGCCACCCTCTACATCTTGCTGTCCCATGCCTCTTGAATGTCCAGTTCAACCAGAGCAGTTCTTCGGTATTCACCCCATGAACACAGGTTTTTTTTTTTATAAAACTGGGCCCTTATTACTGTCCAGCATAGGTTGTTCAGGGTGCCGGGTTCCGAAGAGCGAGGTTTCCAACATAATTTCACAAAAACAGATTGCCTATGGAATATATGATTTTGTGTGTCCAAATTCCAGGTGAATCTGTGCTAGTGACGCTGCTCTCGGAAGATGAAAAACAGCTTTATACACTTTTGTCTGTAAATCGTTTAAAATTCCGGATTCCCGACCATGCCATATTTCTAGTCCATAAGTCAATGCTGGCAGTAATTGTGCTGCCATTGTTTTTAAAAGATGACTGTAAGATGGGCAACTCAATTTTATTTGTAGCTGTTTGTAAGCAAAAATTAAAGTTTGTGCTTTTGCTCTTATTGCACTTTTTTGATCCTTAAATGACATACATCGCCCTAAAATGATACCCAAATACTTATAGCTGCCTACTTCCTCTATTTCCTTACCATCGGCGAACCACTTAAATTTTCTTTTGGATCTTGGGCCTACTAAACACACCACATTTGTTTTTTTCCTGTGTATCTCCAGCCCCTGTTGGTTGAAGTAATTAGTCAGGTGGTCAATGACTCTTTGTAATCCAATAGGAGTTTGGCTTAAGACCACTATGTCAGCTGCGTATTGCAGGTACTGTATGTGGTCTTCAGCCAATTTCGGGGGGTGACGATTTACTTTTGACAAATTGTTGTCTAGGTCTGCAAGGTACAAGTTAAAAAGGCTCGGGGTCAAGACCCACCGCTGTTTCAGGCCGTTTATTATATTGATCTTAGATGATGCTATGCTGCCATCTCCTAGCTTAACCCGGGCCCAGGTTTCGCTATGGAGGGATATTATGGAGTTAATTAGTTGTTGTGGTACTCCCCATCTTTTCCATTTTATCCATAGTCGTTCACGTGAAACTCTGTCAAAAGCCGATTTTAAATCTATATAGCATACAAATAGACCTGAATTATTTAAAATTGCTTTATCTGTAAGGAGTGCAATTGCTGCCAGGTTTGTGCTTGTACCCATTCCTTGCCTAAAACCAGTTTGATATTTGGGAATTATACCTTTCTCCTCCATCCAGTCCTGTAGATGTAGTAGTAGACAGGAGGCATAGAGTTTTTCATCAACATCCGTCAGGGCGATGAGCCTGTAATTACTAGGCTCATTGCGATTTCCGTTTTTATATATCGGATGAAATATGCTCCCTCTCCAGGAATTAATGATCTTATTTTGTGAATACAAATAATTAAAGAGCGGAGTAAGAAAATTTGCCCAAAATTCTGCATCGTGTTTGAAGATTGCGTTTGGAAGTCCATTAGGCCCTGTAGCGCCCTCCGTTTGATTTTTTTAATTACTTTTAGTCGATTGTTGTCAGTTAAGATGTTTGAGCCATTATGAATTGAATCCTGTGAACTATTTTCAAATTGAACCTTATTGTGATGGACTAGAATTTCTTCACATTGACCCCTCTTCAGGAAAAATAGTACAATGTCAATTTTTGTGTTTTTTCCTCCTGCAGGGTGTCTGGCCCAGGTTCCAATTTCTTAAACACTTTGTGGTTTATATTATAATATACATTTTGTATATGTAGTTCCCAACTTTTCTCACTTATTCCTGCTTTTTGCGACATTCCTGTTCCCTTAGTTAACTTGTTTATTATGCCCCAGAATTCACAACTGTTAAGCAATTTGCTGGCCTAGAGTAATTTTTCCCAGAGATTTTCCTTACGTTCCTTTTTTGCCACTCTACACCTCTCTCTAAAGTTCTTCCTCATGTCTAATATTGTTATTCATAGCCGGCTTTCCAGATCTTACGGCCATAAATACTTTTCTAGATTCCCTTGTAATTTCCTTTTTTAGGTTACGCAGCTGTATGTCGAACCATGGTTCATAAGTTCCAATTTGTGGACCTTGACGTCCCGGTCGAACAGGAAATTTATTTAGAAGAAATTGTCCCAGTTGTTCCCAAAATTCTTCTGGTGACTTGGTACACGGTGACCCACCATTGTTTATGAATTTTTGTACAGCGTCCATTATTTGTGAAACGTTCGTACCACGACCATTTTAATTTCTTCAGATTGTAAGTTACCGGGATTTCTGTTAAAGCAGTTATTTTCTCTATCAAAAACAGCTTCGCGTTGATGGTCAATATTTGAGGAAAATGGTCACTTTCGGGGCGGGATTGTATGTAAGATGAATCAACTGTGATGTAAAGTTAATTACTGACCATAGTATAGTCAATAGTTGATTGGTTCTTCCCACTTAAAAAAGTGATCCTAGCCGGTTGATCTCCCTTTATTTTCCCATTCAGAATGTATAATCCCAAGGTGTCTAAATCACTTTTTAGCTCGTTGGCCTCCATTTCCTTTTGACACAAACTCTTGTTTGACTTGCTCCCTATTAAGTTGGAATTCAAATCTCCTGTGATTAACAACTCACAATTTTGAGGACTTTTCTGCAAGACCTTGATTAGGTTAATCGGGCATACCAGTTTTTCCCTTTTCAACTTTTTGTTGGGGTGGATATATAAGTTTAAAATCAGCAGCTGCCAAGGAATTTTATTTCCAGTGTTCTTACTTTCAATTTTCAAAACCTGTATCCAGTTTTCACCCGTGTCGAGTTCTTCCGTTTGCCAAGCTAATTTTTCTGTTATGTAGGTGGACAACCCACCCCTTGGATGCCCATATTTATAAATTTGTTCTGCCAGCATATGAAATTCTACATATCCAATAATGGGTTTAGGAATCAAGTTCCAAGTTTCTTGTAACAGGATGACGTCAAAACTTTGTAAAAACGCTTGCATATCAGGATCTTGGCCAGTTTCATTGAACCCATGGATATTCCATGAGCAAATTCTTATTTTGTAGTCCTTCGGCGTACCTGGGCATATCACTAAAGGCTTTAACCTATGTGGATTATTAGATTCATCAGGATCGTTTATGGCTCAAGAAATGGGGCACCCACGACCATTCATGTACTTCTTCTGGGTGTTGGTTAGACTAACTCGATTCTGATTTGCTATCTCTAATATGTTATTTGCCGATTTGGTGTTTTTAGGAGTAGTGCTTTGAGCCCCCCTTAAGCAAGTTTTTGGGCAAATTTCCTTTCCAGATGTGATCGGGGTCACTATATCTGATAAAACCGGGTACGGGTATTTTAGTATAGAGAAATACCCCACGCATCAAGTTTAATCTTTCAGAGAAAATAAGGGTTTTTACTTCCTTTGAGGACCATGTTGTCAGAGTAACCTCTTTCACTGACAGGAGATCTAGTGTTGTGATATTACACAGCTTTGGTATCTCCTTAAATAATCTTATTAGGTTTCCCCTATTTAAAGAGTCCAATCTTCCCTTTGTTTGATATTCTGGCTCGAAGATCAGTTTATTTGATGACTCTCGTTGTTCTATCTGTGCATTATTGACGTTATTTCTAATTTGCACTATGTTGTCCGTAATCTCCCTTTCCTGCTGTAATACATTCACTTGTCCATCACTTATTATTGTACTTAATGTTTTATCAGTTTTGTGACCTACTTCCGTTCTTATAAGGTCTTGTGAGCTAGATGTAGTTTTTGGAAACTCGCAGACCCGTCCCTGTTTATCTAGATACATTTTCAAATTGTTCCGATTTTTGTATTCCGTATATTCGCTCAAAAGACCCATTGATTTTTCGGATTTTTTTTTAATAACCACCTGTCCGATTTTGGTTTGTTTTGATCTGCTTGTACTCTATTTTGAGTGGTAATCGTACAGTGGTCATTCGAAATTCCGTCGTGCTTTGTAGATATAATTTGGGAAGTTAGTGCGGTTCAATTTTGTACCGTCTTGTCTGTTAGTTACGCTTTTGTCATCAAGCTGTATTTTCAAATTTGTTATATCCTCACTGGCAAATGTTTGTTTATGTCCTTCTTTTGTTGGATCTTTGATTTTTCCTTGTTTTTGTTCCATATTGTTATCTCTCACAGGAGATTTAGAATTAACTGAAAAGCCCTGCTTTTTTACAATTGTAAAGCACTCTTGTCACTGTTGAATGGACATCTTCATATAAGTGAATATTGCTTTTTTGTGTATATAAAGATGAAGGGATTCATTAAAACTTACAATTGGATCTTGCAAATGAAACGTAGCTCCACCTGAGGTCAAAGGGGCTTTTATTACAAAGTTGATTGGTTTTATGACTGTACGTTTGTGAGAATATTGGATAGATTTGTTTCTTTTCTTGAACAATTTGCTTACTCACATTAAGCCTGGTCTTACGAGCCCTTTTTCGTGGTCTTTTTGTTAATCCACCATTTGATAAGACTAGGTATAGAAATTAATTCCTGGGCGGTTTGCACTTCCCCTGGACAAATAGATTCCTTGATTTTATTTTTTACAGCACGGCCTTCATGTTGGGGGCATTGTATAATTACTTCTGCGCCTACTTTGTCGTTCATCACATCTATTCTTTCAGTCATATCTGAGTGTGCCTTGTCAGCCTTTTTTTCTGTTGGCTTGACGACATGTAGGATTTCTGTTAATATTTCTGGTAGGGATGCCAATTTATCTATTACCTGGCTGCATCCACAATTTTGGTTTGTATCCGCTGCCGGGAGACTTACTCTGATTATCCTTGGTGATCAATACAGTTAATGTGACCAGTTTGGTGTTAATCCCTGCAATATAAGTTGATATCAAGTTCATTAAGTCAATCTGAACTTCAAGTTTTTCCGATTGGAAGTTTAAAACATCTATGGCTCGCTGTAAAGATCTCAATAAATTATCACTCCATTTTACTGAGTGGGAGGATTGCAACGGGAATTCTGAAATTAAATCAATTCCACTCACTGAAGAGATTGTAATTGGGGGTGACCGGGATGGTTGACTTCCCATAGGGCTAGAGTTTAGCGTGATGTTTTTCCCCTCCTGCTTATCTGTGCATACTAAGTGTTTTATTGGGGTGGAGGCTTCCCCCCCCTCCTCCCCAAATTGTTGATCCGGAGGTGTGCCTATAGCTGAACTCTTTACCCGGTCTTGAATGTATGCATCCTCATTTAGTTGTATGTTGAAGTCCAGTGCTTGAATGAGGTCCGCATCATCTGATATGGAAAAAGAACCGATCCATTCATCGGTTTGCACTTTGTTATATTCTTTATTTTTTGCTACCCCGAGGTCTCCTCTTTCCTTTAAATGTTCTCCAGGTTTCCCATCTTTGTTTGGAACAAGCTGGTCTTTAAGCTGTGCCTTCGGCAGATACACCTGCGCTATAGTCGTTATCAACACTTTATTTGGTGGAACATCAATTCTGGCCATCTCACTTTTTGCGTCCGTTTGCCTTGATTACGTCATCCTCACTTCTATTTGTTTCATGGCCTGTAGTATGTGCAGATCTATCCATTACAGGACTGGGTTGTATTCATTTAGCGTTGGTGCTTGGGCATCCCGACGGCAGTAAGCTGCTTTTGTCCTGTGTTTTTGGTGTTATTGGACTCAGCAGACCGTGAGCCCCATCTGTGGCATAAATTGCGGCCATTGGATCCTTAAGAAAATGGAATCTATGGTTCTCGTTTTTTCCTCCAAATTTAAAAAATTCACTTATTGGTGTTAAGACTGAAACCAACTTTTCCTTTCGAGAGGATGAATTTGCTTTCCTTCTCTTAATGTCTGCAGTAGAATTTAGATCTGTTTTTAACAGTCTCTTTTTAGGTTTTCTCTGTGGTGTTTGTCGCGTTTTTCCTGATCTGATAATCCTTGATTACTCACTCCGTCCCTCCATGGATCTAGGTTAGATTCCTGTTTTGACTGGGGCAAGATCAGCAGATATTCCAGTGTAACAAGACAAGGTGCGTTATTTTGCTTAGCTTATTACAACTGCAGCTCACGGCTTTTTAGCGGCTATTTGGCAGCTCCCCCTGTACCTTAGGTCCCATGGTACCAATGCTGCACTCTGCACGGCTCACACGCTGCCGCAGCTTCCTCCGTGCCCCGCCTTGGGCCGCGTTCTCTTCACGGCATGGCAGGCAGCGGCAGTCTGTGCTCGGCGGTCTGCGCTCTGCTCTCCGGGCGCAACGAAGTCGTGGACCAGGCCCTCTGCACTGCTCCCTGTACTCCGCTGCCAGCTCCTCACCGGTACCCCACTGCACTACCCCGCGCCGCACCGCTCAGCGCCACACAATGCACTCAGTGCACAATGCTGCACCTGCTCATTGCTGCTTAACTGCCACTTGGCTCCGAGTGTGATGGCCTCAAAGCTTCAGGTTCCCATATTTTGATTTGGTTTGCGGTTGATTGGGGCTGATGAGGTGCGCACAAACGTGCAGTGATCTCCCCCGTGATCTTGTTCTCATACAGGTAACCTGCTCAGTCTCACCTTTGGCTTCCCTTCACTTTCACATTTGGCCGGTTAGCAGTGAGCGTTGAACTGCCTTAGTCTCAGCTGACTTGGCTTACTCAGCTACTCAGCTTGCTCTCACTGCTTTGTCTCCCACTGTGAGGATAACCTGCCTCACCACTGTTCCCGTGGGGCCCCTGGGGGCTCCCACCGTGCCGTCTGCCGTGGTAGACTGAAATAGTCTGTAGTGGGGCTGTAGTGAGGCCGAAGTCTCAGGGCACAAGGGGTGCTAAGGTTAAGGCGTCAACTCAAGCCGGTGCAGCACCGATGCGGCACTGACTCGCCCCCCTGCCGCACGCCTTGCAGCCCGCTCTGCTCCACACGCTCCGCTCCTCTCAGTTTGCCATGAACCCCGGGCACAGCATGGCACAGAGCCTCAAGCAGCGCTGGGAGCCCGGGGACAGGGACCGGGAGCTAGGAGCTACTGGGGTACGAGACAGCAATCTCGGCGTCCTTCCTCCTTCCTTGGCAGTCGGCAGCGATCAGCGGTCAGTGCAAAAACCTGTGAAGGCGCCAAACACTGATTAGCATTGGGCAATCATCCTATCAACAGGAGCCCCTGTGCTGGAATTGGACCAAGTGCCCAGAAGGATGTCTCTGAGGGCCTTCAATGAACGGCAGCAGGGGCTCCGAAGAGGCTGCTGTGGCTGAAGCACCTCATTCAGGAGATTAGTCCGGACTGCCACCGTAGGAAGCTCAAGGCCTCAGCTGCCCACCACAGCATAGTAGGCTCCCTCCTCCAGGGCCACGGTAGGGGGAGAAAGCATGCCAAGATCTGGGGAGGTAGCCAGACCACTGGTCTCATCCACCTCCTCTCTCCAGTCAAGCTCTTCAAGCTTCTCTGGCTGCCACTCAGGGCAATAGGGAACGACATGATAGAACAGTGGTACAAAAGCACCGGTCGACGCCGGTCCGGCACTGTGTCCAAGTCGAGGGGGAGGCCGGGGTCGACGCCCGCCGGGGACACAACAGGCGTGGGTAGTGGCTGAGGCGTCGTCAGAGGTATCAGTGCCAGAGGAGGCATCGTGAGGTCGACCGGCATCGACCCGGTCCAGGTCAGGATCCCTGGGGGCCCTGCTCGCCGAGGTGAGAGCCGCCGGTATCGAAGGCCTAGAGCCCCCTGACGAGTCCCCTGAGCCCGAAGGCGTGCCAGCGGAGTCGAGCTGCCCAAAGATTGAGTGAAGGGCTTTGTTAAATGCTGGGCAGAGGGCGCTACGGCTCCCGGCAAGGGAGATAAGATCGAAGCTGTCCCAGTAGGCGCCATGGGAGGAGCCAAAGGACGACAACCTTCCACGTCCTGTGTCAAGTTGGCCAACGGACAGGGAGAAGGCAAAGAGCGACGGTGCTTCTTCTCCTTCCTGTGCTTAGACTTACCCAAAGACGAAGACTTCAATGAGGAGTGATGGTGGTGACTCCGCGACCTCCCTCTCGACCTGGACCTCGAGCGGCATAGAGCTGACTGCCGGGCCACCAGAAGCCTTCGGGACCACTCCCGCAAATACTTCTGGTTCATGGCCAGACAGTTGGAGCACGACTTTGGGTCGAGGTCGCGCTCCAGGCACCAAAGGCACACGAGGTGCAGGTCCGTGACGGACATCAACCTGTGAGTTACAAAGCTTGAAGCCGGTCTGCCGATGGGACATCCCTACGTGCACCAGGAGTCGAATGACTCGAAAAAGATGATGTTGACAAAAGTTGAAAAATCACTAGTCCAAAATGATGAAGGGTACCGCTCTCTCTGGATCAGCGCGGAAAAATAAAGAACTGACATCAGCGCACAGGGGCTTCGTCTAAGTAGAGGGGTACTGCTGAGAAAATATTCTCCGGATCTAGTTTGATGCCTGCGGGTAATTCTAAGGTAAAGAATCCATAACTAATAGTCTCTTTCAGATATGGTTCTTTATACTTCATAAATATTTGCACTCAAGCAATATGTACAAATCATTCTTTGTATTTATCCTGTCTGATGTAGATAAAATGTTATATTGTGTTTACTGTGTTTACCAACCTATGCATTGATCTTAAAGTTTTATGCGTGTTATTGTACCGATAATGATGAATTGTTTAGAGGATTACTCATTTTGGAATGCTTTAATGGTTCTACTTCTTTGTAACCGAATAAAGCTTAATTGACTTGACTTGTAACATCAGCAAAGGCTCACCTAGGTGTCCTTTCCAAAACCTCCTAAGCAATCAATATGGTAACAGAATATCCATTCATGGAACAAAAGCAGCTTAAAGCATCACAGCCATCATGAATGCTCAAATGAGTAGTTATGTTGCATAATGATATCAATTGTAAGTTAATGAGAACTGATCTGAATATTACCAAAGGTAGAGTAGGGGTAGAGAGGCCGTCAGAAGATGCAGTAGGTAGCACCCCCGAGGGCACTCCTTGTGGTGGTGGCTTGGGGATACTAGAGGCACCCCAACCAGCACTATGCAGGCAGGTTGAGTCACATAATGCACTGTTAGGCCAGATATGCCCCCTCAATTAAAAGCAGACCGGTGGCTTCAAAAAGCTGGGCTGCCTTTGTCTAATGCACTGTTGCCAGAGTAGGCGTCAGTTTGTGCTTGCAGCAAGAACAATGCATGGACTATAATAGTATGTACGGTCCTGTTCTGCCTCCGATGCAGCCAGTTAAAGGTGTACAGTGTTACAGACCGGGACCATGCACGCTATGGATAAAGCAACCAATAATGAGCTTTTTGTAAAAGACCACAAAAGAAACTAAGGTAAAACTGAAATAGGAAATACTTTGGAGTCACATGATTAAAATACCTACAATGGTTAGAGGAAATTAAATGGCCGCCATAGACGGAAGAGCGGCGAGATGTCAGGAGAGCACGATACATGCTGAAAGTTAATAAACAGACATTGTTGATGTAACCAGACAGGTTTGAATGAGGCTACCGGATTGGGCATGTATTGTAAGATTGAGATTAAAAGGGCCAATGCAAGACTGCTTTTAGAGAAATATGGGTTTGCATTGACATTTTTTATTTAACAGGTATTTGCCTAATTAAGGTGCAAACATGAGCTGAAATGCAATGAATTAAATCAGATTAATAGTGTTAAAAGTGAAGTAATTTAGACAAAAAACTGCATTAAATATATGAAGGACGATTAATTATTAGAAAAGATAAAGAAATGACAGAACAACATGAAACAGAATTTATTATCTATTTTTTTAATCAAGTTTAAAGATTAAAATGTCGTAAGGAAGTGTCTCTAGTTCCAGAGTACGAGGTACAAGAGAAAGAATTGTGTTTCTTTAGTCCATATAATGAAATTGTGCGAGAAGCTATACACACACAGACCTACTTTAATTCATTATGTAAATGCTTCTTGATGTATTAAAAATACATGTGTTGCATCCCCGGTGTAGTGAAGATGTGAGATCGTAACTATGGCCTTGACACGTTACAGGAAGTATAAACTGTGATACATCTTGTTGTGCCCATTCAGTTTTCTTGTCAAAAAAAGAGAAAGTAAAGGAGAAGAGAGGAAATTGTATGACAGAACTAAGCACAATAACTGAGGACAAGAGAAAGAAAATACGCAAAAGAAAGAACATGAGCAAGCACAGCATCCTAACAAAAGGCACATGGCCAGGGGAGGAGAAACTGGGGAGGGTGGGTGGGAGGGCAGGTGAGGAGAAACTGGGGTGGGTGGGTGGGCAGGGGAGGAGAAACTGGGAAGGAGAAACTGGGGTGGGTGGGCAGAGGAGGAGAAACTGGGAAGGAGAAACTGGGTTGGGGAGGAGAAACTGGGGTGGGGGTGGTTAGGGGAGGAGAAACTGGGGTGGGTGGGCAGGGGAGGAGAAACTGGGGTGGGTGGGCAGGGGAGGAGAAACTGGGGTGGGTGGGTGGGCAGGGGAGGAGAAACTGGGGTGGGTGGGTGGGCAGGGGAGGAGAAACTGGGGTGGGTGGGTGGGCAGGGGAGGAGAAACTGGGGTGGGTGGGTGGGCAGGGGAGGAGAAACTGGGGTGGGTGGGTGGGCAGGGGAGGAGAAACTGGGGTGGGTGGGTGGGCAGGGGAGGAGAAACTGGGGTGGGTGGGTGGGCAGGGGAGGAGAAACTGGGGTGGGTGGGTGGGTGGGCAGGGGAGGAGAAACTGGGGTGGGTGGGTGGGCAGGGGAGGAGAAACTGGGGTGGGTGGGTGGGCAGGGGAGGAGAAACTGGGGTGGGTGGGTGGGTGGGCAGGGGAGGAGAAACTGGGGTGGGTGGGTGGGTGGGCAGGGGAGGAGAAACTGGGGTGGGTGGGTGGGTGGGCAGGGGTGGAGAAACTGGGGTGGGTGGGTGGGCAGGGGAGGAGAAACTGGGGTGGGTGGGTGGGTGGGCAGGGGAGGAGAAACTGGGGTGGGTGGGTGGGTGGGCAGGGGAGGAGAAACTGGGGTGGGTGGGTGGGTGGGCAGGGGAGGAGAAACTGGGGTGGGTGGGTGGGCAGGGGAGGAGAAACTGGGGTGGGTGGGTGGGAGGGGAGGAGAAACTGGGGTGGGTGGGTGGGAGGGGAGGAGAAACTGGGGTGGGTGGGTGGGAGGGGAGGAGAAACTGGGGTGGGTGGGTGGGCAGGGGAGGAGAAACTGGGGTGGGTGGGTGGGTGGGCAGGGGAGGAGAAACTGGGGTGGGTGGGTGGGTGGGCAGGGGAGGAGAAACTGGGGTGGGTGGGTGGGCAGGGGAGGAGAAACTGGGGTGGGTGGGTGGGTGGGCAGGGGAGGAGAAACTGGGGTGGGTGGGGAGAAACTTTCAGGGGAGGAGAAACTGGGGTGGGTGGGGAGAAACTTTCAGGGGAGGAGAAACTGGGGTGGGTGGGTGGGCAGGGGAGGAGAAACTGGGGTGGGTGGGTGGGCAGGGGAGGAGAAACTACAGGGGAGGAGAAACTGGGTTGGGTGAGTGGGCAGGGGAGGGGAGGGGAAACCGGGGCGGACAAGGCTTCCCAATGACAATAGGTCAAGCTTATGAATGTACTGCAAAGCCAGACCTAAACATCCATGTAGGTTAATGACTACCCTCTTTCCACCTGTGCTGCTGCCAAAGAAAACACCATAAATTATCGAGTAATCTTAGACACTTTAATAGCATTACAGTATCATATGCGTGCCCCTGAAAGTTCAACCTCAGCAGCTGGATAAATAACCAAAATGATCATAGCTGTGAGGAGGGCAACCAGTTTTTTTGCAGGCACACAACTCCTGCCCCATCAAAATATGTACTCCTGGATCACAACTTGTAGGTGGAGCCAACGCTGCTTTCTAGTGAAGCTCAGAAAACTGTCTGGCGACAGCTGTGCTTCTCAAGTCAGACCATAAAAAAGGGTTTATGATGTGGGTGTAGGAGTCAAGTAAAAGAGGAAGCAAGAGAGAGAGAAAGCACATGCAAGAGAGAAGCTACTTTAAAGCCAAGTTGGCAAGCCTTTATAATGAGAATCAGGCACAGTACATACAGAGTTAATCAGATTGGGCACATCAATTGAATTGCAGTGTAAAAAAAACATTTGTATTATTATAGACACCCTTTTATAGAGTAAAAGACTAAAAATGATAAAAGGTGAGGTTACCACCAATAGGTATATGCTATATGCAATTTTCTATCAAAAGTCACAGCTACTGTATCCAAACAACTGCTTAATTCAAGTGAAAAAAGGATCTTAAAGAGAATAAAGGCATTTTTACCCATTGGGAGTATTTCCAATTTTGTCACATATGTCCATAATAAGGCCCCAATCTTCGCTAGTGTTGTATTCATTTGTGGCTTTTTCTAAAATAAAAAAACAGAACCATTTTTCTAAAAATAATAAAACAGAACATTGAAAAAACATCATAAATAAGACGAACACGTTATGCAACAAAATTTGAATTATGGGCAGAATTCACCAATCGTTAAGGAAAACTATAACCATTTAGAAATTTGAAAAACTTAAGTATGTGTACATGAAATATACTGAAAGTGCAATACTTGAAGGGGAGAAATAAACACAGATATATTCAGAAAACACTATATTTAAACCGTTACACGAAACTCACTTATAAACTCTCTACGGCCACATTTAAAAACCTGTTTGGAAGAGGGCTACTAAATTCATTAGGAGTGAGCATATTGCGATCAGATGTAGTAATGCAAGTGGCCTGGGCTGGATTACAAGGTATGCCCATTAGCTGGTGGAGCTACAAATTTAACTTTCCAACTTTGGTGGTATAATGGACTTTTAGATTGCTAATTTCCAAACTCCTAAGAGTTGCAGGAATTTCACAGGGGACAGAAACATCCAAATAAATTATAAATAAGATAGGAAAAGTTCTGAAAAACAAATTAAAATATTAGCCGTGACGTAGAACGCAGTATTTTTTTTTTTAAGTGATAAATCTCATTAATCGTTTGACTACGAATAATCATGGGATTTTTTGATTAACTAAAGAGTTAACGATCTCTGCATATGAAGAAGTACGTTTGCTACATTACAATACTTAGTAAACAGATTGAGCATGAGCACATTTTTGGGAGTTAGGTGTCAGTTTACTTTTTTTAAGTAGCAGTTTCCTCCATTTGTAATTTTTACTGCTCCATCAATGCAGTTGGGGCACATTGTGTTTTTTCCTCAACAATTAACCATTCATTATCTATATATTCACAGAAAAAAACATAGGTTTCACACTCGTTATATAGTTAAAAATTAGCATTTAAAAAACCTTAGAAATTCACTGAAAAAACTATAGGTTTCACATGTTATAGTTACTGGACATTTCACTCCATTGAAATTCCCCCGTTATAGTTAGTTCAGTTAACTATAACTCGCGCGCCCGCAATGCACTGCTGATGACGTCACATATTACATCACTCATGACATGGTCAGTGACATCACCCATGACATCACTGATGACATCTCAAATGACATCGCTGATGACCTCATCTAGTGAATGTGTGTCTTTCTGAAAAATATTTTTTTTTTATATATGTATATCTAAAGTTCGATGGAAGAATAAATGGGTAAATAAATGTCTAAATGGATTTTTTTTGTAAAATTGATTGTATAACTGACTTAAGTGTATCTTAGTGAATACATGTATTAACGAGTAATGTTTAAATATGTAAATATATGTATCAGTGTCTCACTCTGTGTAGAAGTGGCTACATGGGTTGGTGAGTAGCTACATGAATGTGTATATGGCTTATTAGTTGGTTTTTTGAGTATGAGTGTATGTATGGTTCGGTGGGGGATATTACTTAGCGTATAGATGCATGAATGACTGACTCACTGTTTGTGTTTTGAAGACAGCAGGTGTGCAAGACAGTATGGGTGGATGAGTTTGTGTATGGGTGTGTTAGTGAGTGAATGACTGTCCTAATAGTGTCTTTATGAGTAAGTACATATGTTTTAATCTAGTATATGTGAGTTTTGATGTATACAAGTGAGTATATATGAGAGTGAGAGATTGGAAGATTTCCTGTATAAATAAGTATGTGTTTCTATAAGTGATTGTTTAAGAGAGTAAGTATGTGTATGTTTCTGTAGAAGTAAGTGTAGTGGTGTGTGTATAGCTGTATATGCAAGTAAATGGATGTTTGATAGTTTATTTGCATGTGTGAGTATGTGTGTGAGTAACTATGTATGAGTGTCGGTATGCAACAGGATGTATAGGTGTATGAGTACATATGATGAGTGAGTACATGTACGAGTGACTGTATAGAAATGTTGGTGAATGAGTGGATGTGTATGTAGATGTTGGAATTACTGAATAGTTTGTTGTAACTGGTGTTGGTATCTCCATTTGTTTGAAAATGTTATTTTCTATTTTCGAATGTGTGTATCAAAGGTTATATTATGGTGAGAGGAGATCTGCCACTCTTTAACAAGGATGATGTCATGAGTGATGTCATTTGAGATGTCATCAGTGGTGTCATGAGTGATGTCACTGACCATGTCATGAGTGATGTAATATGTGACGTCATCAGCAGTGCATTGCGGGCGCGCGAGTTATAGTTAACTGAACTAACTATAACGGGGGAATTTCAATGGTTTTGTATAAGTGAAATGTCCAGCTAACTATAACGTGTGAAACCTATAGTTTTTTTCACTTAATTTCCAAGGTTTTTTAAATGCTAATTTTTAACTATAACGTGTGTGAAACCTATGGTATTTTCCCTGAATTCCAAGGTTTTTTAAATGCTAATTTTTAACTATAACGTGTGTGAAACCTATGGTTTTTTCAGTGAATTTCTAAGGTGTTTTAAATGCTGATTCCTAACTATAACGTGTGTGAAACCTATGGTTTTTTCAGTGAATTTCTAAGGTTTTTTAAATGCAAATTTTTAACTATAACGTGGCTGAAACCTATGGTTTTTTCAGTGAATTTCAAAGGTTTGGTAAATGATAATTTTTAAATGTATTAATTGTTATATTTTTTATACTGATTTACCACATTATTTTAAATTATTTATTTTTAGATATTTTATTTTTTAAATTACATATTTTTTATATTTGAAAAATAATTTTTTATTAAAATATTGAAATTGTAATATTTTTTTATTTAATAATTTTTTTAATTTATATATATTTTATATATCAGGCAATGATATTCTATGGAAGGAAATTCAAGTTACTGGTAAGTACAGTTAAATTTATTTTTCAGGAATAGTAGTGAGCTGAAAGATGCAGCACTGAGGTCTCTCCTGATAACAGGTGAGTAAATCGGAATTCGTAGTTCGGCTGATTTTAGAGGAATTCTTTTAAGTTCCAAAACTCCACACTTAGAAGAATTTCCAAGTGAAACCAGTTAATGTTAGCCTATGGAAGGATATTCAAGTTACTGTAAGTATGGATAGAATTACTTTTCAGGATCAGTAGTTCGGCAGAATTTACAGGAATATTTTGCTCAATAGTGAAGAAAGGGGGCGGGGCCTGAGGTAACATGTGTGCAAACACACCCTATGGTGCGTTTTAGATTGGGGAATTAATTTCTCTTCAACCCTGAGGTCCCCTGTGAGCCAACTAGCCCACCAGGTACCTCCAGTATGCGCCAGGCAGCTGTGTTGCAGAGAGGTGTTCAAAGGGTACGCCCCCTTTTTACAACACTCTGCAACACAGCTCCGTGGCGCTTACTGGAGATACCTGTTAGACTAGTTGCCCCCTAGGGGACCTCTGGATTGAATAGGAATTAATTCCCCAGCTTAAAACACGCATCAAGGCATGTTTGCACTCACATCAACTCAAGCCCCGCCCCCTAACTTCACCACTGTGCAAACGCACCCTGTAGAGTGTTCAGTTGGGGGATTAAGTTCCCTTGCATACTGGGGATCCCTGGGGGCCAACTAGCCCACCAGGAACCTCCAGTATGCATCAGGAGGCTGCGTTGCAGAGAGCTGTAATGAGGCCACGCCCCTTTTTACACCTCTCTGCAATGCAGCCCCCTGGCGCGTTTGCAGAGGGGGAACTAATTCCCCTTGCATACTGGGGGTCCCTGGGGGCCAACTAGCCCACCAGGAGCCTCCAGTATGCGCCAGAGAGGTGTAAAATAATTACTTTACCCCGGGCGGTGACGGTCCCCGGGCCAGTGTGGGGGGGATTGGGGTCGCCCACACTTTTTCACTATGCCCCCGGGATTTAGTCCCTCCCCCGGGGGGTAATTTGAAAAAAAGCAGACCGTTTTGTACCCCGCGATTTTTTGAAGAAGAAAAAGAAATTGGCCTTGGGGGTCCTTGTGGGACCCCCTGAGCACGCCTATGGGGTCAGGGTGTTTCTACCCTGCCCCCTTTTTGCATTCTAGACGTTTGGTTTTCTCCTTTCTTGTGCCTCGGTCTACCGAGCACAAGATGGCTGCCAACACTTCCTGGTTTGGAGTGTTCACAGCCAATGAGCATGCAGCTCGTGCTCGGCAGGTACGAGTACCGTACGAGTAACTTACGCGTACCCTGCAATTTTTGTCAAAAATAAATTGGCGGGGGGGGCTTGGGGGGTCCTTGTGGGACCCCCTGAGCAGGCCTAGGGGGTCAGGGTGTTTCTACCCTGCTCCCTTTTTACGTTCTACACGTTTGTTTTTCTGCATTCTTGTGCCTCAGTCTACCGAGGCAGAAGATAGCTGCCAACACTTTCTGGTTTGGAGTGTTGACGGACAGTTGACAGCCAATGAGCATGCAGCTCGTGCTCGGAAAGGTACGCGTACGTACGAGTACCGTAAGCTTCTATAGATATACTTATGATTTTACTTATGATTTTCTCAGGAACTACTGAACGGATTTACACTATTTAACAAAAAGCGTGATCTGCTAACCGAACTCTACCTCTCTGCCAAATTTGGTGTAATTCCGTTCAGACGTTCGGGCTGTAGCCCTGGCTAAAGGTCCTATGGAAAATTGCATGGGGAAAACACGTTTTGGGACCCCCCCCTTTTTTCTTAGCCCCTGCTTCACGAATCCCCCCCAAACTTTCAGGGAAGGAGAGGAGCAGGCCATTTTCTTGGAGAAATTCGCAAAGATTCGTCCACCAGCGCCAAAGTTATTTCAAATAGAATGTTGCGGATTTCCTATGGAAACTAGGTTTTAACTATAACTACCTACAGTAGGATATATATATATATATATATATATATATATATATATATATATATCTCTCAATACAGCAATCCTCATAACCTCCACACGGGCGAAATGAAGAAGCGGACCCAACGGCTTCAGGCAAGGAGATGTTTTTATTTATTCCAACCTTTCCAGTTGACGTGTTTCGAGCTTCAAGTGCTCTTGTTCACACAACGAGCACCGCTTCAGCTATTCTTTTTAAAGTATGCTATGTGTGTCACCTCCCTCTGTGAGTCACATGACCACACTCCTAGACATAGAAAAGATACTGTTTTATTACAGCGTTCAAGTGTGAATAGCAGCATTGAATTTCACCACTATTTTCACTGAGTTATTGTTGTACAAATGCCTATTTGAATTATAATTTACGATTTATAACTTATAAATAATAAAAATCTTAAACAGCTTGAATGCTGGAAGAATAAAGTCACAGTGGCTAGTGCAATCAATAATTGTAATGCGAAATAAATACATATTAAAATATATAAACCTAAAATGCATCCATATATTTTAAAATCAATGGTAGCGATATTACTGCTTAGTGCGATTTTGTAGGCTCTTCATTAAAATCATGTAAACATTATAAAGTGCAATTGCAATTTCTCAAATAGATTAAATCATCCATTGTGATATCTGCAACCTATTCTCACTTATGCAAATTTCAACAATATGGGCAAAATTATGCATTTATGTTTGCAAGTTTCAGAGCCAATACATTGAGTAACGCCAACCTTGAGTTTACATTAACACCAGACCACTTATTGACATTTCAAACTAATTTCAATAAAATAAAATATCAACAATCTATACTCCTAGTGTATCTAAGATTACTAGTGATCATATACAGTATATATCCATTAGTCTGTGTGATATGCGTTTTTCTATTGTTAAGTGTTTTCTTTGTGCCAAACAGAACCTTTTACCATAAAAGGACCGTCTTAAACTTATTAATATTTAAAAAAGAAAAAACCTTCAAACACAAACCCTCACAAAGAGTGTATATACTAACAATTCATAGTGGTTTAAAAATGTGTCTGTCTACCAGGGAATTCGTCAATTCATGGTTGCCCTATGTAAGAATAACATGAATTAATTCATCAGAATGCAATAATTTTTGTGTAGATCATCAGTCTCAGTAAAGCCTCGGTATTGTAATTCTAGTTGTTATGAGGTTATAAAAAGTTGTGCAAATCTTCTGTTGAATTCAACCCATTGGGATGTTTGCTGTCAAGTTCTATTATATAACCAGTTTCCTTTCTCCTCAGAAGTTTTTCTCTGTTGCCACCTCTTCTTAGGGGGGCAACAGCGTCGATCACAAATTATGAAAGGTATGCTAGATTATTATTGTGTGTGGTCCTAAAGTGCCGTGCAACCAGATAGGCATTGTCATTATTTACGATTGCCCTGAGATGCTGCAAGATCCTATCGTGCACCTGTAGCTTGGTGCTGCCCACATACCGCAAGCCCCAGGTGCACGCCAGGACATATACAGCAAACTCAGTGCGACAGCTGTAATTGCCTTTGATCGCAATTTGAAAATTAGAGAAAGGAGTGTCATAATGGGTTGTGTTTGTCCCAAATGTACATGCTCGACAGGATGAGCATTTGTAAATGCAGGTACTGCCACAACCTAATTCAGGACTTGCTCTCACCAATCTGTTGCGCATGGATTTTGCTCTCCTGTAAGTTATGATAGGTGTATCGGGCAATCTACTTCCCAACACTCCATAAGTCATTATGATGGGCCAGTTCTTTTTAATGATCGACTTGATTTTCCTCACCTGCTTACTGAATGTCATTATCAAGCGAGGAGTATCATTATCTTCTACATCATTAGGGCTTTTGGGTGTCAATAAAGATTCCCTAGACCGTTCTTGTGTCGTAGTTAGTGCCTTTGATAGAGTCAGATCACTGTATCCTCTTGCTTTTAGGCGTCCTGCCATTTCTTTAGCTCCTTTCTCAAAGTTTCAGGAGAGCTACAGATTCTCTTAAGTCGCAGAAGCTCCCCATAGGTGATGCTTTCATTCAGGTATCTCGGATGTCAGCTGCTAGCATGTAAAATACTGTTGCCAGCAGTGGCCTTACGAAATAAAGATGTTGCAATTGTATGATTTTTTACTTCAATTTGTACATCTAAGAATTCCGATTTATTCTTACTAAGATTAGATATAAAGATATGGGATATACCAATAGTGAAAAAAAATACTTTCACAGTCTTGTAGAGGATTCAAAGTAGTGCAGCAACTAAATGTATCTGTGAAGATAATAGGGAAATAGGGAGAGGAGGCAGAATAACTATCAAGCCTCTCTATTGCTTAGCCCGGGGGTAGTGCTTTAACAATAGCAGGACCAACATCTGCATTCAGCCAAGTCTCCGTCAAAAATAAGATAGCAGGGTTTTCTTCTCTAACAGTAGATGGATTTCGACTGCGTGTTTAGGTAATGCGCGGTCGCATCATCGGTTCCTTATGAAGCCGAGTGAACGTGACCAGGCAAGCAAGGCAGCGTCAAGACTAGAACGCTGACCTAAAGGTTAAGTAAGCCCTCATGGATAGCAGTTGCCAAGTTTAAATGTGCAAACACGCAATATGTGAAAATTAAAAAGCAGCAATATCAAGAACGATTAAAAAAAAAAAAAGAGGAGCATTGAACACAGCTCCTTCAAACCAAACAGTAGCGCAATGAAGATAAAACCTAATAACATCAAGTTCGACCTCAGAGGGTGCCGGTCTTGGATAGAACCAAACTTGTTAGAAGTGGAGATTAAATTATAATAGAAAGTTGGGCACTACGCAGCTGATCTTTGTAGGTTCTGAGTTGAATGGTGGAAATCTGGCACTCTGCGTTTGGCCGGTGAGGAAGGAGTGGATCCATTCTAGGGGGTTGTCGCAAATGCCGGCGTCGTGGAGTCTTGCGCAGAGGGTGTGTAGGAGACGGTGACGAAGGCAGCAGAGACTTCCAGGAGGATGAGGGCAGCAGCTTTGCCACGGTCGAGGGTGCGGATGTCACCTGTAGCAGCTAGTAGAGTGGTCTCTGTGCTGTGGTTGCTTCTGAGGCCCGATTGGGAGAGCTCCAGAATCTTGTTCTTTTCGATGTATTCGAAAAGTTGGGCGTAGATGGCTTCCTCGATGACCTTGGCTGAGAATTGGAGCAGAGAGAGGGTCTGTAGTCCTTGAGGTCCGTCGGGTTGTCATAAGGTTTCTTCAGCAGTGGCTTGATCTCTGCATGCTTCCAGTCTTCCGGGAAGTTTGCGGACTCGGTGGAGCAGTTGATGATGCGGCAGAGGTCGGGTGCGATTGAGTTGCTGGTTATGTTGAAGATGTGGTGAGGGCAAGGAACTATAGGGGCTCTGGAGTGGTTCTCTTCATGATCCGGAGGGTGTCGTCAGAGGTGAGGGTAGTCTGGTTGGTCAATGTCTGCTGGGGGCTGGAGCCATTGTGTACGGTGGTTGCGGGTGGGGTGTGAGAGTCTTTGGTTGCGAACCTGTCTTAGATCACCTTAATCTTGCATTGGAAGAAGGTGGCAAGTTTGTTGCAGAGGTCTAGAGACGAGTGGATGTCTGCTGTCTCTGTGCTGGGTATAGCACATTTTTTGACAACTGTGAAACATTATTTGCTGTTGTGCGCGCTGGCATTGATACTTTCCTCAATGGCTACTTTCTTTGTTGTTCTGATGAGGCAGTAGTATGCGGTGACGGCGGATTTGAAGGCTTTGTGGTCTGCAGTATTCAAGCTGCTCCTCCATCTTTTCTTGAACCGTCTGCAGGTGCTCCTGGACTCTTGGAGGGTGGGGGAGAATCAGCTTGTTTTCTTGGGGGGGCTGCTTGCCTGAGAATTTTCTGAGGGGGGCCAGTGTGACAGGGCAGTTGGAGATCCAGCGGTGGAGGTTTCAAGCTGATGTGTTGGCGTCTGTGGATGTATGTGGTGGGGTCTTGCTGAGGGAGGTGGTGAGTTGGTCGCAGTGGTGGTCGGTCCAGTGTGGCATGGAGGTGTGGCTGACGGAGATGTTGTTGCTTGCGGCGAAGATGGGGTCAAGCGTGTGTCCTGATGAGTGGGTTGGTGTTGTGACCAGTTGTTTGTGTCCGATGATGGGGAGGGTCTCCAGTAGGGATGAGGTGTTGTGGTCTTTGACGTTGTCCAGGTGAAAATGTAGTTCGCCGAGGAGGATGTAGTCGGTTGATGTGAGAGTGTGGTGAGCTATGAAATCAGTTATTGCTTCACTGAAAGGGGAGGCGGGGTCTTGGAGGTCTGTAGATGAGGGTGTTGAGAGGATGGCATTCAGGTTGGTTTGGATCTGGAAGTGGAGGTGCTCCATTTCGGGTGAGTGGTTGTCAGAGCTGGTTGTGAGGCGGAGGGTGTCTTTGTGTACAATGGCCATGCCTCCTCCTGGTCGGTTGATGCAGTCCTTGGGGATGATTATGTATCCATCAGGGATGGCCGTTGCAATGTCCTGGACTGAGCTGGAGTTGATCTAGGTTTCTGTGAAGAAAGTGACATCGAGGGAGATGGAGTCAAGCAGGTCCCAGACCTCAAATATGTGTCTTTTGAGGGAGGGGGTGTTGAGTAGGATGCGTTTGAGGTAGTCAGGTCAAGTTCTGGTCTAGTTCTTGAGGGCCGTACGGTCAGTGGGTCTGGTGTGGGTAGTCAGGCGAGTTGCAGGTGTGGCAGGTGAACAGGCCTTGGGTGTTCCATGGCGATGAGAGGTGGCAAGCGGAGTGCTCTCCTGTGTTGAGGGTGTGGAGAGTGCTGGTGTCGTAGTGGTTGATGGTGTGAGGACCAGGGTCTGTGGCGCTGTGCGGTGTCCAGGCACGGAGGGGCGCAATCTTTTGATGTGGTATTCCAATACCACATCAAAAGATTGTTGGCGTTAGTAAACTCAGTGTACCCTCAAAGAGAGTCTTTCCCGGTTAGAACTGGATTCTCAATAGGACCACCTGCCACAGATTAGATTCTAGGCTGTAGATGGCTCTTGATGAAATTAATTATTTGAAAAGTACTTGCAGTTTCCGCACTTAACCACACTTTCCTCAGTGCACATCTAAATTTAATTCAGCCAAACAAGCCTGTAAGAGGCTTTTGAACTCGTTTGGGTGAAAGAATGTGTTCCTGTTGAGGCCGACCTGCCAAGCCAGGTCTTTCCTGAATCTGAAACAAGCATCCTGGGACTGCTTTCGGGCTAACACCCCTCATCAGCCAGGTTAGCTGGAATCCAGTGGCAAAGTGAACAAGGGACCCATGTCTTGGCATACCCTGCCAAAGTAGGACGAACAAAGCAAAACTCAAGGAGATGATGGACAGAGCGCTAAAACTTTCCAGACACTCACCCCAAGTTGCTCACTTTGCCACTGGATTCAAGCAAGCCTTCCTTGCACTAAGTTTGGCACGTTAGCTTAGCTTGATGTTGTACATTATTAATTGCTCTCGAGTCTGACTAAAAGCTTTTTGTAGCTGTTTAAATGTAAACTAGGAGTCAGCTGCATAGAGATCACCAATTCACAACACACCTGTGTCACACCAGTTCACCTCGGAAGCTTTGTGGCCTATCAGCCTAAAGTGAGAGAGGTATCACAAGGGTGTTTTGGGAGCATATGCCTTTCCTGAGAACGACAGATCTCTTCCAGCAGCATTGTCATACGGACAAGTTTAGCAGATGCGCGGTCTGGAGTTACCCATTCCGTATGCAAAGGTCAACAAGTATGGCGCCAATGCCTGGCACAGAAATCCAGTTTCTCTACTTATTTCTTTTGCCAATCATGATGTTATCCATTACAATAGTACAGCTAGATGAGAATATAAAAAATTTGGGAACTGATTAAGTCATAAAATGTTAAAATTTAACTGTTGCCCTTTCTTTTCCATAACAATTCAACCTTTATCGTTGCAGCAGATGTTAGAATAAGAACGCAACAGTACTATCCTCTTCAGCAGTGGTATGCATCTCACCATCTATAAGGATAGGCACCTCCATTAGCATATGCATGTCTGCCGCACTGACAACTCTCACCAGATTGCCCTCATACTGCCCCTTAGTGATAAATACTGATTCCAAGGTTTTCAAATGTGTCTAGTGACCTGAATATGTGAGTGTTAGGGGGCATATATTGACTCTGTTTAATGCCTCTTCACAAAAGAAATAGACATGACTTATCTCAGTTGCTCCTTAAACCAGACATGGTAGTGAAATTGTTAAAGAAACTGTTCTTGTGCCCTGGGTGCACCACGTATAGAAGGTGATTGTCAGCATATAGGGAAATTACATGTGTGGCACCAAGCACTAGAACGGCCCCTTCTCACTGCACACGACATAGGCTCCATATCCAGTACTAAAAGCCATGGGAATAGATAGCAGTCCTGACGAACTCCATACGTTATTTGCCTGCTCTCTGAAATCACTCAACCCTGCAGACTCTCTCCAATGTACTACTATTGAATATATAGCATTATTTGCAGGCCATAAATCATGATCTTTGAAACATCATACTGATAATCCCAACTCAACATGACCAGTGCTTTCTCTAGATCAAGAGAGACAATAGTGGAAATTCAGCTCTTGTTCGGAAGGCCACTTACTTCATGGTATAGTTTTATAAATAGGGTGATGTGCTAAGTCCTAGTATAAACCCATTCTGGTCAGGATGGTCCAGAGATGGGAGTATGGCCAATAATCTACTTGCTGATATATTTACCATTATCAGTGTTTAGCATCAACAAGGGCCGATAAAAGGCCCTCTCCTACACCTCAAGTTCCAGCTTAGGAATCATCGCCAGCCGTGCGCATCTGGCTGAAGGCAGTAATTAGCCCATATTGGGTAAAACAATAAATCTATCAGAGGCAGGAAAATAACATTGTCAAAAGTGGTATGACATTTCGGAGAGGAGGCATCTGTTCCTGGTGTTGTCATGAAATATTAACTTAAGTTCTGGTAAGGTGTACTAAGCAGCGATTGGCACATACAAATCTTCTCTACACTCTGGTTTCCATGTCGGAAGCATGCTCTTCCCAACAAATATGTAAGATTTATAGAGCAAGTGGGCAGGTATAGAAAGAGATATAGCATTCATCAGAGATATCATTAATGCCTCCCTGCTTGCTGCATATCCCTACTTGAGTCGCTCAGTGCAGTCAGTGTGAGCGTGTTTGTTTCTGCTTTGACTACTCATTCATTTCATAAAGCTTTATTCGGAGCATAGAAAACATGTCCATAAAAGCACACACAGTTATAAATACAGTACATTTGATCAATTTAAAAAAAAGACACATTGTACTTTATTATACAGAAGGGGATGAAATAAATATTTAAAAGCACATACTTTTCCTGGCACCAATTGCTTTAAGCAGGAAAGTAGCAGTAAAGAAGCAGATGTCCGGGTGATGCAAATTAAAAAGCAGTTTCATAGAGTCATTAATTGTTCTTACTCCAAATCTTTTCAGCATAGGCTTTAGGAAAATTTTCCGCAGTTCACCATACAGTTGGCACAATAAAAGAAAGTGTACAGTGCTCTGCTCAGCATTATTATCACAAGCACAGGGTCCAGATGGACGCATTTTTACGATGGGGCACGCAACCAAGTAATGCACTGTCCCCATCCTCATCCTGGTCAGCACAAACTGATGCGAAACTCTAGTCACCTGAGTCAAGTACGGTTGGAGTCCAATAAAGTCATTCATACTGTTATACAGCATACAGGTATAGAGATTCGGTTCCTCCAATGCACGCCTCTCTGCACAATAATTCAAGAAGGTGACTTTCAAATTAGGCTTGGAAATGTCAGAGGCACAGTGTCGATCATTGGATACATTAAGCCCAAAAACCTTTTGAAAACTGTCAATCGTATATTTGATCCATGGGATCTTTAAATGATGATCCAAAGTGAGGCAATCATTGATAATGGCTCTATTCAGGGAGGTACCATCATTCTGCCATACCGAGCGCCACAATAATAGGGGTCTTAACATAATCATATCATTTAGAAATTGAATCCCAGTTCCTTGTGGACCAAGTTATTAGAGGTAGATTTGGGTAAACACAGAAGCCTTTTCAAAAAATTATTCTCCTCTACCTGCAGACTCCCGGCTGGTGACACACCCCATACTCCAGCCCCATAGAGGGCCGTGGAAAGACATCTGGATTGGAAAATATTTAACATGTCTTTAATCCGCCTATTCCCCAACTTCTTAACGAAAACAAATACCCCATTAGCACTCCTCGTCATCTTTGTTTTAACTGCCTTATGCTCTATATCCCAGCAGCCGTTTTTGGAAAATGTAATCCCCAGGTAGCAAAAATTATCAACTTTATGGACCGGTTCACCTTCTATGAAATAATGGGAATTAGATTTTGTTTTAGATCGCCCTGTCCCACACTCCATAACATAAGTTTTAGTTCTATTAATCACCAGTTTCCTGCTTTTGATGAACTGTACAAACCTGTCCATCAAACGTTGAAGGCCTAATGGGGTCCTAGACAGCAAAACGGCATCATCCGCATAGAGTAACACAGGGATGTTAAAGTTGTTAACTCTCGGGGCATCTGCCGTAACGGTCTGTAGAACAGAATCCACCTCGTTAATGAAGAGTGTGAAAAGCAGGGGTGCCAAAACACACCCCTGCCTTATTCCCCTCCCTTTCCTGAACTTGCTAGTACACGCCCAGTTAGGTCCATACCGGACACTGGTGCATAATTTTTCGTACAGGCGAGCCAGGAAATAGACTATACCTTCAGGTGCTCCCATTTCGATCAGTTTGGCCCAGAGTATAGCGTGGTCTACCATATCAAAAGCGCTGCTTAGGTCAGCGAAACATAAATATATAGACCCTTTTTTGGCCTGGGTATATTTCCCTACCAAAAGTTCTAAGTTTAAGCATTGCTCAATGGTGCCACGCCCTTTCCTAAACCCAAACTGACTGTTGGTTAAAATCCCGTTGGTCTCTGCCCATTCCTCTAATCTGACTAAAAGGACCCGGCTCATAACTTTTACAGACGAATCCAGTAAGGATATTGGCCGGTAATTTTTTGCGTCACCCCGATCACCTTTTTTTAAAGATAGGGACAATTATTGATTCTGCCCATGTTAACGGTATCTCACAACAAACTGCTGCGTTAAAAGTCTTAGCCAACAATGGGCCCCATATCTCCGGGGCCGTCTTGTACACATCTATAGGCACCCCATCTGGTCCCTGGGCCTTCCCTCCCTTACTAGCCCTGATGCTATCCATGACCTCAGGTGTGGTAATATTTAGGGCAACAATGGGCCAACCATCTCCAAAGGAGACCGGTCCATTACCAGAGTCAAAAATAATGGAGAAATGTTGGATCCACGATTCCATGCTCACATTTGATGTTAGCTCCGGTACCTTCTCATCCTTAAGAAATGGGCAGTTCACAGTGGCCCAAAACAGTGTACAATTTTTCAATTCAGCAGCTTGGCTAAGATTGTCCCAAGCTTCCTGCTGGAGTTCGGCCTTTCTGCGCTTAAGGGTCAAATTGTAATCCAGCCTAAGTTGGATCACCAGGCTCTTATCTCTGGGTTTAACTGCTAGGGCCTCTTTTAGACCTTTCCGGGCGATAGTGCAAGCATGGTCAAACCAGCCCCTTTGTAGTCTGCTCTTTTGCCCACCTATTCTGGTGAACTTTTTGTTGATGATTGCATTAATTCTAACAAAGTGATCAATACTTTCAGCCGTGATTGCTTCCTGCTCGAGGATCGCCGTAATTTCTGTCAAACAATTATTAATGATAGAATCAGATGTTATTTCTGCCTTATCCCCTTTCCACCTCAGCCTGAAACCATTGGGTCTATGGGATTCAATATTAACAACAGTACCCGAATGGGAAACAGGGGCAGATTTCCATATCATGGCTTCAATAGTTAAGCAATTATGGTCACTTAGCATAACATCAACCACCTTTGGTTCTGAGCACAAGGGGATTAGGTTAGAAGACATGCACATAAAATCAATGACAGTATTAGCCCCCCCTCCCTATGAAAGTCGGTAAACTTTCTCCCAAGTCATTCTTCCCATTTTCCAAAATTTCCATATCGTGGGCTACCAATAAACTGTTCAGAGATTCTCCATACAGATTATGGGGAAAATGGACATCGGCGTCCCCTAGACGATCGAAGACACCACATAAATTCTGATAGGATAAGGGGCAAACTGAAATGTTAAAATCCCCCGCAAAGATAAATTCATAAACAACATTAAAATTATTCACAATACTACTTAACGCATTTTCTAAGTCATTTATTACTGTGTGCCTGGTACCATCAAATATATTATTATAGAAATTAATCAAAAGGATATTTCTACCTGCTTCTTGTTCTAGCCATAAAATTTGGGAGTGAGCCCCCACTAATACATGCTTTTTCACCAAAATTGGTAACTTGACTGAAATCAAAACCAACAGCCCCCCTTTTGCCCTACCAGAGGGTGATGCCAAGGCGGGAAGTTCGTAGGATACAAAGCCATCATTACCCTTGAAA
The DNA here is from genome assembly GCF_964261635.1 of Lissotriton helveticus. Lineage (NCBI taxonomy): Eukaryota > Metazoa > Chordata > Amphibia > Caudata > Salamandridae > Lissotriton > Lissotriton helveticus. The sequence goes on along the minus strand of NC_136061.1, from coordinate 1,136,448,571 downwards.
TTTTTACACCAGGTTTCCTGCAGGCAAATAATGTCAAAAAGACCAATAAATTCTTTCCATCCTAAAATATCCTCTTTGGCCATCAAGCCTGCAACATTCCAACTGGCGATATAGCAAGTTCCACTTTTCCTACAATGGCTAGCATTTGGTGGGCCATCGCTAGATATGGACATGTTCTCATTTAAATTAAAAACCTGAGTGTTATGCCTAGAAGTCTCGTCATTTCCTCCAATGGACACACATTCTATAGTCACACTATTTACCAATTCATTTTCTGACATGGTTGACTCTCCATTACGATTTTGGGATGGCTGAGTAGTCTTTAGTCAGTCATTTGAGTATAAACCGCTCAGGGCTTGATATCGATTGAACGTTGGTACCTCCAAGCCCCTATGCCTAGAGTCCCCCCAGCCTCCTCTCCCCCCAGGACTTAGTTTAGGCTGAGCAAATAAATGCCTATAAAAATATCCCAGGGGTCTAAGTGTTATTCCTTGGTCGCTAGGTGGGCGTGAGGTAGCTCTGATCAGAGAGGTACAGGCTAGATGCGGGTCCTTAAAATTCACTATCACACAGTCACCACTAATATTTTTCTCCGATTTACCAATCCAATTAGTCCTGGTTGTAGCCAAGATCTGATCGGTTAAATCTAATGGAAAACCACATTCCTGGTTAAGCCAACTCACAGTTTTATTCTTTAATGACTCATGGGATTCCATGTCACCGTGAGCCCCTGACTCATTCACAGGTGGTACGTTGGTCAGAACTGCCACATACGGGGCGCAATCTGGCGGTAAATCCGGTTGGGAATACCCATATCGCCTAGGTTTCCCTGTCCCTGACTTTGGTTTAGCCCCTGGGGTGTTGGCAGTCACTATATTTGGGACTAACACAGGCCTGATATTAGGGGCAGCCTCTGTTACTATGGCTTTTTCAACAGGGGTGATCATCTGAATCACCGCTGGAGGTGAATCACTAAACTTCTTGCTAGCTTCAGGGGTAACATGGTCTGAGTTAGATTCCTTCAATAAACCCCCTAATCTCACCACCTCCCCTGTAATAAAATCCAGTTTATCCATTAATGGTTTGATTAATATCTCAACCTTGGCATCAATGATATTAATAAGCAAATGAAGCTGGTCAGAGTCTAATGTTATCTGGTGACTGTTGGCCATAATGGTAGGGTCACAGCTAGTGGTATCAGCTACAGGGGCTAATCTCTTCTTAGCCGGTTTACCTCCTCGTTTTTGTAAAATAGGCCTCCCAAAACTTCTGCCTGATCTTAATGTTCTCTGTATTCTGGGGGCAGGAGAATCAAGTACACTTAAATCAGAAACCGGGGAAGCAGGTACTATATCGTTGGGGGGACACTCAGAGCTAACTAGATTAGACTCATCCCCCGTTATTATATTAGTTACGCTAGCCAAATTTGACTCATCCCCAGTTATTGCATTAATTAGGAATGCTACAGGGGGGTCTGGATCACAAGTAACATCAACTAGAATAGTTGATACCGGCGTTGGTAAGGGGGATTTTAATAGAGGCACTGGTAAAGAGCCACGTCCCAGGGAGAGTCGCCGCTCTTTATTTATGTTATCCACTACCTTGATAAGATAATTATCAAGGGTATTTACACTGCTCTCTTTCGACATAATTACACACTAAATCACACAAATATATTAAAAACGAATATAAGCCTTAATGAATAATAGTGGAATATCCACACAATTTAAGATAGGTAGCCCAGCACGGGGGGGGATCAGTCACAATAGTTCTTTAGTCAGTTGTAGAAGTTCAGTACCTTTTAATTATCTCCTGTATCGTCCCGGATGCAGGGTCCGTGGCCCTGCCCTGTCTACTTCTGTCTCTGACTGTCTAGGACTGTCCCGCCCTGGTCCCGGGCTTCTCCCGGCCAGCTCCCGCACGCGACTTGCGGGTGCGAGGGGCGTTCCGTGCTTTAAAGCGCCTCCGGGCGCTCGTGTGGCGTCACTCCCGCCGCCGGGGCACCTGGGTAGTGTAGTCCTGCGGCGTCACCGGGAGTTCTGGAGCGCTGGCCGTTTCCCTCCCGGCAGTGCTGGAGCGCTAGCTGTAGACACGCTGGCCGTTCACCTCACAGCTGTTAGTGAGACCCCCAAGGAGCTCTGGGCGCTCCGTGCTTTAAAGCGCCTCCGGGCGCTCGTGTGGCGTCACTCCCGCCGCCGGGGCACCTGGGTAGTGTAGTCTTGCGGCGTCACCGGGAGTTCTGGAGCGCTGGCCGTTTCCCTCACGGCAGTGCTGGAGCGCTAGCTGTAGACACGCTGGCCGTTCACCTCACAGCTGTTAGTGAGACCCCCAAGGAGCTCTGGGCGCTCCGTGCTTTAAAGCGCCTCCGGGCGCTCGTGTGGCGTCACTCCCGCCGCCGGGGCACCTGGGTAGTGTAGTCCTGCGGCGTCACCGGGAGTTCTGGAGCGCTGGCCGTTTCCCTCACGGCAGTGCTGGAGCGCTAGCTGTAGACACGCTGGCCGTTCACCTCACAGCTGTTAGTGAGACCCCCAAGGAGCTCTGGGCGCTCCGTGCTTTAAAGCGCCTCCGGGCGCTCGTGTGGCGTCACTCCCGCCGCCGGGGCACCTGGGTAGTGTAGTCCTGCGGCGTCACCGGGAGTTCTGGAGCGCTGGCCGTTTCCCTCACGGCAGTGCTGGAGCGCTAGCTGTAGACACGCTGGCCGTTCACCTCACAGCTGTTAGTGAGACCCCCAGACTACTCATTCCAGCATGCAGTCCAACCTGTCCCTTCTTTCATTATGTATGCTCTCTGCGTATTCCCGGTAGTCCATACAATTCACCTTCTCCTAGAGTGTGGTATGCTTTTCTGTAGCTCCTGAAAGTTCCCCAATCAACGTGCTATCTTGATTGTCTCTTATCCACTTCCAGATCCAAACCAACCTGAACCTCTCAACACCCTCATCTACAGACCTCCAGGACCCTGCCTCCCCTTTCAGTGAAGCAATAACTGATTTCATAGCTCACCAAGCTCTCACGTCAACTGACTACATCCTCCTCGGTGAACTCAATTTTCACCTGAACAACATCAAAGACCACAACACCTCATGCCTACTGGAGAACCTCACCACCATCGGACACAAACAACTGGTCACAACACCAACCCACTCATCAGGACACACGCTTGACTGCATCTTCCCCGCAAGCACCAACATCTCCGACAGCCACACCTCAATGCCACACTGGACTGACCACCACTGTGTCCACTTCTTCACCAAACTCGCCGTAAGCCACCATGCCCACCGCAATCCTTGCAGAAGCTGGAACAAGTTCACCGAAGATCAACTCACCACCTCCCTCAGCAAGACCCCACCACATACATCCACAGACGCCAACACATCAGCTTGCAACCTCCACCGCTGGATCTCCAACTGCCCCGTCACACTGGACCCCCTCAGAAAATTCTCAGGCAAGCAGCCCCCCCCCCCCCAAGAAAGCAAGCTGGTTCTCCACCACCCTCCAAGACTCCAGGAGCACCTGCAGACGGTTCGAGAATAGATGGAGGAGCAGCATGAATACTGCAGACCACAAAGCCTTCAAATCCGCTGTCACCGTATACTACTGCCTCATCTGAACAACAAAGAAAGTAGCCATTGAGGAAAGTATCACCGCAAACAACAGCAAATAACTTTTCACAGTTGTCAAAAAATGTGCTATACCCATCACAGAGACAGCAGACATCCACTCGTCTCTAGACCTCCACAACAAACTTGCCACCTTCTTCCAATGCAAGATTAAAATGATCTAAGACAGGTTCGCAACCCCACCCGCAACCACCGTACCCAATGGCTCCAGCCCCCAGCAGACCTTGACCAACTAGACTACCCTCACCTCTGACGACACCCTCCGGATCATGAAGAGAACCACTCCAGAGCCCCTTCAGTTCCTTGCCCTCACCACATCTTCAACAGAGCCGCAACTCAATCGCAACCGAACTCTGCCGCATTATCAACTGCTCCACCGAGTCCGCAAACTTCCCGGAAGCATGCAGAGATCAAGCCACTGCTGAAGAAACCTTATGCCAACCCGACGGACCTCAAGTACACCAGACCCATCTCTCTGCTCCAATTCTCAACCAAGGTCATCGAGGAAGCCATCAATGCCCAACCCTTCGAATACATCGAAAAGAACAAGATTCTGCAGCTCTCCCAATCGGGCCTCAGAAGCAACCACAGCACAGAGACCACTCTACTAGCTGCTACAGATGACATCCGCACCCTCAACCGTGGCAAAGCTGCTGCCCTCATCCTCCTGGAAGTTTCTGCTGTCTTTGTCACCGTCTCTCACATACCCTCTGCGCAAGACTCCACGACGCCGGCATTTGCGACAACCCCCTAGAATGGATCCACTCCTTCCTCACCGGCCAAACGCAGTGTCAGATTTCCACCATTCAACTCAGAACCTACAAAGATCAGCTGCGTATTGCCGTTGGGATCCTCTCTGAGCCCCACCCCTTTCAACATGTACATGGCCCTGCTTGCAGCCATCGTCAGAAGGCACAGACTCAACGTAGTCCCCTCGCTGATGACACCCAGCTGATTCTCTCCCTCACATAAGAACCCACAGCAGCCAAGAGCAACTTTCATAAAGCGATGAAGACAGTCACCACCTGGATGAAGGACAGCTGCCTCAAACCTAACTCAGATAAGACCAAAGTCCTCATCCTGAGGTCCTCCCACGCCCCGCCTGGCACGTTTCTTGGTGGCCTGCAGTGCTCAGATTCACCCCCCCACCAAACCCACGGACCACACACGCAGCCTCTGCCTCATCCTGGATTCTCACTCTCAATGAACCACCAAACCAATGCCTTTCGTCCTCCTGCTTCCACACGCTCCGTCTCCTTCTCAAGGAATTGGTTCTAAAGCTTTTGATGGGGTCTATTCAGAGGAATAAGAAGTTGTTTTCGCTACAGAACTTGGTGACTCTGTAACTCCCCTCCATATAAGCTAGGCAGGTGAGGTTTAAATGGGTCATAATGTGAAATAGTGTTGGTGGATGGTTACATCTATAAGTTGTCTTATAGGGGCTTACCTGTTTTTGAAGTGAAGGGAAACTGGGAAATTACTGGCTCTTTGAGAGTGGCTGATCATAGATTAGCTTGCCTCAGTCACATCTTTAACACAGTCGCACCACCAGCAGACTTTGATGAGACCAGCACATTAGCTGAGCTCAGGTGGGTGGGGCATCGACCTGAGTGGCTGAAACAGTTTGATTCAACAAAGAAAATCACATTGGGGGCCACAGTAAAGAACAGACTGGAGCTCAGCAACGCCTATTGGCACGTGGTTGGTCTACCAGTGCTGCTTACTGAAGAACATTAAATAAGCTAAAAAAATGATCAAAAACAGAACTATTAATTAGAATACAAAGGCACTCCGTGGAAACCAAACTAACAAGACAACATTATGACAGGAGGCACAAGAACACCTCCAAATTGCACAGCAAGAAAAAGGGGGTGCAAATAAAGGTTAAAAAAAAGCAAATCTTGTACAAATATTTATAGAAATAAGCTTGTCACAACAAGGTTTTTATTTCACACTGTATTTAGTGCATATTGCATGCTAAGTGCAACAATACTGAACTATGTAACACATGATCAAATGCTTTATGTATACAACAATAAAAATGTTTTGTTTTTTAAACAGTACTTCTAATACACATATAAAGCAGCCTGCAGTGAGACCAGAAATCTGCTATGGCTACGCCACCAGCAGACTTAATAGACCAGCACATTAGCTGAATTTTTAACTGATGGCAACACAATGTTTTGGGACAAGTGCCACAAGGCCACAATCGCCCTGGTATGGGACTTGTAAACCAATAATCCACCCCCACCTTTGCGCAACGTAGAAATGGAAGACTTTTATAGGTTTTTGAACCTGAACACATCTATTACACATCTTAGTCGACTCTCACATCTGACTGCCACACCCAGCTATTTGAGTGATTATGCTAAAACTAGCTCACCAGGTTCATAAGGTCCCCAATCTAGATACATTTTTTACATTGATTAAGTCTATACTCAATCAAAAACGCAACAAAACAGATGCAAATATGGAGGAAATGTTTCGCAAAAGACTCTCCAGCTTCTGTTCCACACTAGATTTTCAGCTGTTCATGTGTTTTTTGGGCCCGTTCAGATTTACACAAGCTAGGGTTCTCCACACTGACACCTTCTGGCAAGTGCCAGGACTGGGTAAGGGAACCCCTGCATTCCGACCCTCAAGTACAAAAAGATAGGATTGTTTTGACCAAGATATCCAATATAATTAAAAAGTAACAACAACATTAATCTCATCTACACTATTGCTTATTAAGGAAAGCATGCCATCCATGATGCACTCGACCTGGACAGCAGGGGCAGTCTTGTCCTAGACGAATTCTTAGTCATGGGTCTAAAAACAATACATACTGTAAAGAAGTACAGGTTAGTACAAACTTCGTTTGCTTGCTAATGCAGCACACACAATGGTAACAGTATAGTGTTAAACCAGTCACATCCAATAAACAGAAAAACACCGGTTTGGAGGCCTTTACATGTATATCTAGCAAACCACTATCAGGCCTGCCCTTTAGTTACACACCTCTTAGTATACTTTTATTTAGAAGTACCCTCACCAATGTAGCATTGTTTATCTTTTATAGCCTATTACGTTTGTTAATCTCCTGCTACTGTAACAAATCATGCTACTTCTGAGATAAATTAATCATTTAACCGGCTTCACCATGCGACAGTCCATAAGTTAATGTTTTGGTCCCAGTAGTTCTCTCCCTATGTTCATTGAGGTTAACCACTTGAAGACAAAGATTATACCTTGTTTATCTTGCAAGCACCACCATATTCGGTCACTGTTAGAAGGTGGTTTTGACACTATGGGCTGCCCGGATTTTTCGCTTTTTGAGCACCTAATTGTTGAGCTTTTACGGTGGCGGAGCCTCATAAGTTGGGACGCCCACCCAGTGAACTCAGGATGGAAGGGACTGCATGGGGATCTTTCTGGTGTCCCCCTGGTTTGATCAGGCCACTGCGCAGCAGCTGGAATAAGGGACACCGGGCTGGTTACATGCAGACACAGGTGTACATGCATGTGGACACGTGTAGGGGCTGCGCAGGGGAGATTCTTAACGTGCGCAGTCCAGGAGCAGCTACAGAGTGAATGGTGTGGCAGGACTTTTGCAGAATTGGGTGGTGACATGGAATAGGCTTAATACACTGGGAAGGAACATGCCAGGGAAAGTCAGTGTGTTTTACTATTTTTTATTTCATTATTCCCCTAGGGGGATGTGGAGCCCATGGGCTAGAGTAACTTTCATAAGGCCAACAGCTTCCAGACATGCACTGAAGTCCACTGTAACGGATGTGGGAAAGAGTATTCTGCAGAGTCCAAAGTCATATTTGTACTGCTTTTGGGTCATACAGAACTGTCATATTTCTCTGAGCCAGCCATAACCAGAACCTGGCTGAGGGCAGACCTCAGCAGGATGGATTGATAATCTTTCTTCCACAAGCTAAGGCCTCCTCTCCAGAGACCCTGGACAACGCCATTTTGAACAAACCCAGAGGCTGGACAACAAGGAGGGAGCAGGGGCAGGGAAGTGATGTGTTGCTGTTTAATAGGACAAACAGAGACTTCCTGCCAGTCCCCCACTCAACTTTTAAAAAGTGCTTGCACAGGAAGAGAAGCTCTCTCTGGGGTGTGCTCTGCTGAGGCAGAGGGTACTGGAGCCTGGAAATGGGCAGTTGGAAGGAGGAACCCCCAGACTGCCCCACTGGGCTGTGAACAGCGCCAGGAGAAGAGTCCAGGACCAGTGAGCAGCAGCCTGGGCCTCTGCGCAAACAGAAGAGAGGTGCAGGGGAAGAGACAGGCGTAAGGCTGGCGCAGGCAGCCAGTGAAGATAACTCCCTGCTGAATACCCCCCCTGAGAGGCCCAGAGGACGAAGGAGAGTGCTCCCAGTGGCTGGGGGCGCCACCAGGAGCAAGAACATGTGCAAATGGAGAAGATCGGACCTCCAGGGGCTGAAATATGGCCCCCGGAAGGTAGGCGACCTTTAACCCCCTAAGAAGACTGGGGGGTTTCGCGGCCGGTCTCAGAGATGCCCCTGGGGTGGGTTAGGTCCCGGGGGCTGTGCCATCGCGCAGTGTGAACTTGCCCCCGCGGGGTGCCAGGATCCCATCCTGGCCCCAGCTGTAGCCGGGGAGCGCAGTTGTGCTTCCCGTGAAAAAGGGGGGAGTAGCCCGGGATTCCAACTCCGCCCCCCCTTCCCCCCCCCATCCCGGGCCCTGAAGAAGAAGACACGTGAAGAACCAGTTGGGCCAGGGACCAAATCTCCGGGCCCCGGAGTGCGGCAGAGGCGGGGTGAGTGCCGTTGCACTCCCAGAGGGCCAGCGGACCAGTACGGTGTTCCGGGTCTGAGCGGGCAGACCAGAAGAAAAGTCCCGGCTCCCACGGCAGCACGCGAGGGTGCTGGCCGGGCGGGGAGCCGGCGGGAACAGCCGGGGTGGGCTATCTGTACTGCCCTCCATCAAGGAAGGTGGGACCGGGACCCCCAAAACAAAAGGAAGAGGAGCCAGGGGCCCACAACCTGCTGCCGGAGCGGCCGAGGATGGGCTCCCCGAGCCGTATCCCTTACCTGGGTGTCCGGGTGGGATCGGGCCCCCCAACGAGGCCTGAAGATGCAGTGAAGCCGCTACCAGCTCAGCGCGGCTTTCCCCGGCACAGCGGGAGAGCGCTCATCAAATATTCATAAAAATGAGCACAATGCGCCCAACAATGCCTTGCAAGGCATACGGAAAATCGATTGTTTTTGTGCCTGGTGGCCCCAAGAGGAGGGGGGGGGGCACCCTTGTTTGTGAAAGGAGGGGCAGGGGGAGCTGCTGGAGCAACGCAGCCTCCCCCAGCCCAAAGAAGAAAAGTCCCACCCTCGGTGTCCAGGGAACTTGAAAGAATAACCGCCCAAGGGCTCAGCAAGCCTTTAAACACCTCCTGGGCTGGAACTGTTGTTCTACAGCTGGAGGTGCGTGAAGAAGCGCGCCAAGGGATGAAGTGCTGAGTGGGGGATGTCTAGAGGAGGGCATCCCCTGGAGGCGAACAGGTGCAATGGAAAGGGAAGTACATTGACCAAGGTTATTTCTTTTTAGGTGGGACTGAAAGTCACACATGCAATGTTAAATACATGTGTAATGTGAAGTACATGTGTATGGAGGAGTCATAAGCAAAGTGGGGTTATGGTGCCAGATATTCCTGCTAGGGCGTCTGGCTGTATATGCTTAATCCTGTGATTTCATCTGTGATGCCTTTAGGGGCTGTATTTGCAATGCATTCTAATGATCTACAAATGTGATGAGTACTGTCATTCAAAAGTGATGTTTAAACATGGATTCTTGCTGCTGCGCTTAGGTGAAGAACCCAGACTGCTAGCCCTTACAGATGTATGACCATACAAACAGATTCTAAGCCTAAAACACAGGTTGTAGGCTTAGAATCTGTTTGTATGGTCATACTTATGACTATAAGCGCTTATACTCGTTTTTTCACTAACATAGGACGGCAAATTGAGAGCACATTTCCAAAAATTAAAAAGGGAATAGAAATACTTCATTAAGGTAGGCGAAATGACTCCTGCCTTTTCTGGGATTTTAATAATACATGCACTATGCGAACATTGTAATCAACAGCCCCACCACTAAAACATTTTTCACTATTGTTTTAGGAGCCTACCTTCATGGTGGTCTACTACTTATAAGAACGCCGGTTGGTGGCAGTCGACAATAGCAAGGTATGCTTTATGTAGCATTGGGTGACGTTTTAGTAATGAAACCATGAGCTGGTTAGATTTACCAATGCACAAACATTTCTTAAAATTTCTTGTAGGTTGTCCTGCCTGGCCACGTTTAGAAATATTTGGTCTGAAATCCTTTACGCCCCAATGCCCTGCTCTACTTTCAACCAAGTTTGGTATGTAGCATTTCTTTTTCTCAGCCCATTGCTGTAAAAGAAGTTTGGTTTTGGGAGTGATGAGTAAAATAATTTCTTTGCATCTTGCAGATACAAAGAATAAAACAGCCCTGATGAGAGATCAGCGACATAGTGCCTGATCTCGAAACGCGTCGGCACTTTCATAGGGTGGAATAAAATGTCATCTCGACGATACTAGGACCGGCTGGTCCAGTATTGATTAGTTTAAGAGCCATTTATTTGCTTACAATTCCCCCTAGGATTGGTTTTTCCTATTTTTCTCATTTTTTGATTGTTATGTTTGTTCTAATGTTGTTTGTGATGTATTCTTAGTTTTTTGTAATGTTTGATGCAAGAGATTTCCTTTTTGTACTGTGTAAATAATTTGTTTTTCATGTATGTACAAAGTATATATAGGTGTGTAAATATTTAATGTATTGTTGTTTTCTGTCATATAGCTTGTCATAACTTGTAAAAGATAAAAAACATTGACACTAAGTAGGATGTCGAGGGTGATCACAATAAATTGATCTCTTGCCTCTTAATAAGCTTGTGGAGATTTTGTGGTGGGCAATTTGTGTTATACATTTCATAAAGGGTCTAGCCCCCACCACGTGTCTATGGACCTATCCACTTTTGTTCTTAGACACTTGTATGAAGTCATAGTAATTTACAACTATACCTGCACTAACATAACCTCAGATGTATATGTGCAATAATGGTTAAATTACACCAGTATCTACAGTGATAGTAACCTCACACCTATCTCAAATAATCAGGATTACATGCCTATATCGGCATGAATACTGATCTCACACCTATATGTGATGTAAGAATGATCCCACACTTATATCTGCAGTGATAATGGTCTCACAACTATCCAACAGTAATGGTTACATCACCCATATGGCTGCAGTGATAGTAATCTCACACATTTAACTTCAATAATAGTAATCACTATTATTGCAGACATGTTTTAGATTATTGTTACTGCAGATAGTGGTGTGATACTAGTACTGTAGGTGTAAGATCACTATTACTGCAGCTATAGGTGTGGATCAGTGTGTTTGCAGATTTATGTGTTATGACAATTCTGCATATATTGGTGTGATACTATTGTACTGCATATATTTGTGTGAGAGTAGCATCATGGCAGCTATAGGTATGAGATTATTATTAAAGGAGAAATAGGTGTGTGATTAATATCACTGCAGATATAGGTGTGACATTATTACTCAAGATCTAGTTTTGAGAAGACTCTAAGTGCATTATAGGTGTGTGATTACTATGACTTTAGATGTAGGTGCAAGATTATTATTACTGCAGATGTACTTGCGATTATTATTTTTGCAGATATAGTTGTATGAATATTAGTGCAGATATATCCAGAATACTTACATGTTTGGTGTATGAGAGTTGCAGCTATTAGCATTGGAAATGAGCATGCCTTTTATTTAGGTTTTAAAAGTGTAAACAAAAATAAAAGGCATTTTCATGTACAATATATAGCTGAAAGTGGTGTATATGCAGCATCTATTCCATTGTAATAATATACCCAATTAGTCTGTACTGATTCTAAGTTGATGTAATGGCTTCCCTGTGGGGGCCGTTGCTGGCATTGTTAGGATACTTGTGTTTATGTTGTATAAAATTATTTTAATAAAGGTGCACGTGCAAAAATTTATTTATTTATCTTTATTGCTTTTGAGCAAACCCCTAAAGCAATGGATAGAGACACCCAAAGCGATGTAGACCCCCCCAAAGCGAAGCAGAGCCTAAAACGATGGACCGGGATGCCCAAAGCGATGCAGAGCCCAAAGCAATGGACAGGCAAACGTACACAAAGTGATAGGCAGGCACCCCTCAAAATGATGCAGACCCCTAAGGGAACACAAGGGCCACATGCTTCCTGCCTATGCCCCCACACAGGAGCATGTGTTCAATAATTAATTTCTCGGCCTCCTACACATTTTCCACTCTCCCTGGAAAACGTCACTTAGACCCGGTTTACACCATCGCACTATTGTGCCAGCAGGAGCACTGCCTGAGACGTGTTGGGGCAAAGACACCTGCAGAGTGAGGTACTGAGGTACTTTACACAGGAACCAAAGGGTCATGTCACATGGGCCACCTGTATCCACTAGTCCCCAATAGAGAGACGCCCCTCGCTCTATAGCGCCTCACGCCATGGCAGCATTGTAGTGTCTCACGCTCTGTGAGAAGTGCTGCGGTATACACTGTCTCGCCCTGTATCACATTGAAAACGAGATGCAGTCAAACACCCCCTCCTGCACTGCAGGATGTCTACAGATGGCCTCCCTCCTTCTGGGCCTGCCATTTCCCGGCTGTGGGGGAGGGGGAGGTTTGATCCTTTCCTGGAATAAACCTTTCACCTCTGCGGATTGCCAAGACCCCGCCCACAGCCCCCTCCCCCGTCTAGGGACCCAGCGGAGTACACGGGTGAGCAGCAGCAGGCAGAGGGCCGGGACCTGTCTGAGATCAGAGGGGTGAACGGAGTGTGCGCCTTAAGCTAAATGTGTATGTATTGTATTGTAATTGCATTTATATAGCGCATAATACCCCTGAGGAGGGGTTGAAGCGCTTTTGTGAACAAGAAGACTGATGCTGTGTACTTTTATGCGTGTGATTGTGTACGTCTGTGTGTGTAATTGTATGTGTCTGCGTGAGGGCATCTGATTGTATGCCATACACACCACCATTTCAGAAGAGGGAAGTGGGAGTGTTAAAAAAAGTATCTGGAGAATGTATTTCCCAGATCGCCTTCCATTGGGCACTTCTAGGCCGGAAACAGCCGAAATAAAGCATTTATTTTGCTGTACAAACCGGGAGCCTCTCTCCTGAATCGGCTATTCGCATGTATGATATTTGTAGGTTTGTATATGTGGTCACATGTAACCCACACTATGGGGCGTGCCAGTTAACAGAGACCGAGGCAGACAGACACTGGAGAGAGCATCACAGTGCAATGGGGACCGCCCTCTCCCATTTACTTCAGTATTTTAGAGTGAGCTTTTTAAAAATATAAATGTGTAAAAATCTTTTATTTTAATTGTGTGTTTGCGTGTGTGTGTGTGTGTGTCTGTAGCGGTGGGCAAGCTACTGAAGGCTCAAGGCAGTCTCAAACCAGATCCCTGGCTGCAGCTCAGCACTCAGTCTTGGACTGTCAGGCCAAAAACGAGCCGAGCTTTCATGTGGCTTCTGCATGCCACAAGCCCTCTACGTCATGCACCAAACATTAACTAGAACAGGTCTCGAGTCTGATGAAAGGGAGTGTTTAATAAAAACAAGAAAACAGCAATGAGAGCAGCATGACGAGCTCCGAAGTATGGCCAGACTGATGCTGTCAAATATTCTTATTTTGTATTTTGACGCTCGGCGGTGGAGAGCCGCGTTGTGCATGGTAGTGCCTGCAGACTTTCTTATCTTTAGGGGGGGGCATCTGTTTCTAATTAGCATGGCCGCGCTAAGGCCATGCTAATTTGAAACGGATGACACACCATAAAGATAAGAAAGTGCTTCACGACAGTCGTGAAGCAGACGATCCTGTCCGGATAGGCCTAACGAAAAGGGTAAAGGGCGGTAAAAAAAAAAACTAATTTCCAATGGTAGGCCAGTGTTTAGCATAAACGGTGACGCCAGCCAATGAAAAAGAGGGGTGGGGCTTCAAGTCCCCTTCTGAAATCTCCTTGCTCACAAGAGGTCTCGCAGAGCGGGCAGCGCTGCAACGCTATGCGAGACCTAAAAAGGACTGTCTATGTTGAATTGTGGTGGCATGAAAGTACCACACTAATTCATGCAATGTTTAACACTAAACAAGAAAACCAAAAAAGAAGTTATAGGTGGCGTTATACTAGGTTCAAACTAATATGTTGAGAAATTGCAGTTGACAGTTCAACACTTATGAGGAGAATATACAGGACACTCATCAAAAAAGTGCAAAAATATTAATTAAATCCAAAAGTTTGATCCTTAAAAAGTGACTAACACAAGAAAAGATATCTAACAAAAGCCAATTCAACTCACATGGGGAACAAAGTCCTTCACAACAATCCCACATCAAACTTTCAGAACACAAAAAACTGTTAGAAACTATACTACCAAATTGTTAACCTCACGTTTAAAATAATTCTGAAGAATGACCTCAAAATCATCATGACAAAAGAAGGGAAACCACTTGCCTAGGTAGCAGATGGCTATTCCAAGTAAGAAAAGGCTATTCCGACCTCACAAAACATCTTCTCACATGCATTGTTAATGAGCCCTTCAGATGAGGTATCCATCCGGTTGTCCTCAAAATAAACTCCTGCACCACAAAAGCCAAATCTGAACCTAAATGTCGTCACAAACAGACTCTACAATATTAAAATTGCTGAAAAAATCCTTGAACGAGAGCCACTGCTTAACAACAGAAATAAATTGCATAAGGCCAATATGGAATGACTACAGCCCTATACAAGCCACAGCCATGGTACAAAGACCTTACTACTGGATTTATTTTTTAATACAATCAAGTTAACGAGCATATTCTCCATGACTCTGAACATCAACGATAATGTGAAATATTAAAGTAATTCAATTTTGAGTTTCACTCAAACACCAATGAAACACGGGTATGCATGTTGCCTACTGTAATAGACATTTTAACTCGTTGTTTACAGCACCTAACAACAAGAGATGAATGGAATCTAGATGAACCCACGTGTCAAAAATGGAACGCCAGAATTCATCTAATAAAATGCAAATAAACAGTCCACAAACTACACATTTTAAAATAAATAAAATATTCGTAAATGTACATTTAAATCTAAACATTTTGGATGGTATTAAAATAATGAAGCTGCAATGCAGAGATAAATAAACTAGGTAGCATGCTTGGGTGCATTCTAGGTAAGAATATTCAGGACATAAAATGAAACCTTTTCTTCTGGATGCATCCCTAGTCATATTCGGCAAACTATTTGGCTCCAAATTAGACTAAATAATGATACTTCACTCCCTTCCCAACAAACAGGAACTGCAGATATTGTTATCTTTGACGACTTCAATGGCTTACTACAGAAAACAAGCATTGGCAAAACCCACAGGTCTGGTGTTAGCCAGCAGCATTTTGACTTTGGCAATGCTTGTTTTGCTATTTATTAATTTTTTCGTAAAACCGTGTTTTTGAAAAGTTACTGGTCCCTCACCAATAGAAAACAAGCATTTGCAATGCAATAGGTCTCGCATTAGTGAAAGTTTGAGCTATTGGCGTTGCTAATATTAATGCAACGCCAATAGCTCAAACTTTCAGTAATGCCAGAGGTTCAAAACTAAAGCAAAAGATAAAGACATTTTATTTTCCTGTCTTATACTTTTGAAGCAATTGTGCACCCGTGCTTTAGCTTAAGGTATTTAAAGCTAAATGGTGGGTGCCGCGATTGTAGCAAAAGTAAATGAGACTGCTATGTGATGCAGTAGGTTATTATATAGGTTATGCACACACTACAATCTGTAACAAGCATTGAAAATGCAATAGGTCTCGCAATAGAAGAGTTTGACATTTTTCGTTTTGCATATGGATGAGTGGCGTTGCGTGGATGAGTAGCGTTGCGTGGATGAGTGGCGTTGCGTGGGTGAGTGGCGTTGCGTGGGTGAGTGGCGTTGCGTGGGTGAGTGGCGTTGCGTGGGTGAGTGGCGTTGCGTGGGTGAGTGGCGTTGCGTGGGTGAGCGGCGTTGCGTGGGTGAGCGGCGTTGCGTGGGTGAGCGGCGTTGCGTGGGTGAGCGGCGTTGCGTGGATGAGCGGCGTTGCGTGGCTGAGCGGCGTTGCGTGGCTGAGCGGCGTTGCGTGGCTGAGCGGCGTTGCGTGGGTGAGCGGCGTTGCGTGGGTGAGCGGCGTTGCGTGGGTGAGCGGCGTTGCGTGGGTGAGCGGCGTTGCGTGGGTGAGCGGCGTTGCGTGGGTGAGCGGCGTTGCGTGGGTGAGCGGCGTTGCGTGGGTGAGCGGCGTTGCGTGGGTGAGCGGCGTTGCGTCTGTGAGCGGCGTTGCGTCTGTGAGTGGCGTTGCGTCTGTGAGTGGCGTTGCGTCTGTGAGTGGCGTTGCGTCTGTGAGTGGCGTTGCGTCTGTGAGTGGCGTTGCGTCTGTGAGTGGCGTTGCGTCTGTGAGTGGCGTTGCGTGGGTGAGTGGCGTTGCGTGGGTGAGTGGCGTTGCGTGGGTGAGTGGCGTTGCGTGGGTGAGTGGCGTTGCGTGGGTGAGTGGCGTTGCGTGGGTGAGTGGCGTTGCGTGGGTGAGTGGCGTTGCGTGGGTGAGTGGCGTTGCGTGGGTGAGTGGCGTTGCGTGGGTGAGTGGCGTTGCGTGGGTGAGTGGCGTTGCGTGGGTGAGTGGCGTTGCGTGTGTGAGTGGCGTTGCGTGTGTGAGTGGCGTTGCATGTGTGAGTGGCGTTGCATGTGTGAGTGGCGTTGCATGTGTGTGTGGCGTTGCGTGTGTGTGTGGCGTTGCGTGTGTGTCGTTGCGTGGCTGAGTGGCGTTGCGTGGCTGAGTGGCGTTGCGTGGCTGAGTGGCGTTGCGTGGCTGAGTGGCGTTGCGTGGCTGAGTGGCGTTGCGTGGCTGAGTGGCGTTGCGTGGCTGAGTGGCGTTGCGTGGCTGAGTGGCGTTGCGTGGCTGAGTGGCGTTGCGTGGCTGAGTGGCGTTGCGTGGCTGAGTGGCGTTGCGTGGTTGAGTGGCGTTGCGTGTGTGAGTGGCGTTGCGTGTGTGAGTGGCGTTGCGTGTGTGAGTGGCGTTGCGTGTGTGAGTGGCGTTGCGTGGTTGAGTGGCGTTGCATGTGTGAGGCGTTGCGTGGGTGAGTGGCGTTGCGTGGGTGAGTGGCGTTGCGTGGGTGAGTGGCGTTGCGTGGGTGAGTGGCGTTGCGTGGGTGAGTGGCGTTGCGTGGGTGAGTGGCGTTGCGTGGGTGAGTGGCGTTGCGTGGGTGAGTGGCGTTGCGTGGGTGAGTGGCGTTGCGTGGGTGAGTGGCGTTGCGTGGGTGAGTGGCGTTGCGTGGGTGAGTGGCGTTGCGTGTGTGAGTGGCGTTGCATGTGTGAGTGGCGTTGCATGTGTGAGTGGCGTTGCATGTGTGAGTGGCGTTGCATGTGTGAGTGGCGTTGCGTGTGTGTGTGGCGTTGCGTGTGTGTGTGGCGTTGCGTGTGTGTCGTTGCGTGTGTGGCGTTGCGTGGCTGAGTGGCGTTGCGTGGCTGAGTGGCGTTGCGTGGCTGAGTGGCGTTGCGTGGCTGAGTGGCGTTGCGTGGTTGAGTGGCGTTGCGTGTGTGAGTGGCGTTGCGTGTGTGAGTGGCGTTGCGTGTGTGAGTGGCGTTGCGTGTGTGAGTGGCGTTGCGTGTGTGAGTGGCGTTGCATGTGTGAGTGGCGTTGCGTGTGTGAGTGGCGTTGCGTGTGTGAGTGGCGTTGCGTGTGTGAGTGGCGTTGCGTGTGTGTGTGGCGTTGCGTGTGTGTGTGGCGTTGCGTGTGTGTGTGGCGTTGCGTGTGTGTGTGGCGTTGCGTGTGTGTGTGGCGTTGCGTGTGTGTGTGGCGTTGCGTGTGTGTGTGGCGTTGCGTGGCTGAGTGGCGTTGCGTGGCTGAGTGGCGTTGCGTGGCTGAGTGGCGTTGCGTGGGTGAGTGGCGTTGCGTGTGTGAGTGGCGTTGCATGTGTGAGTGGCGTTGCGTGTGTGAGTGGCGTTGCGTGTGTGAGTGGCGTTGCGTGTGTGAGTGGCGTTGCATGTGTGAGTGGCGTTGCGTGTGTGAGTGGCGTTGCGTGTGTGAGTGGCGTTGCGTGTGTGAGTGGCGTTGCGTGTGTGAGTGGCGTTGCGTGTGTGAGTGGCGTTGCGTGTGTGAGTGGCGTTGCGTGTGTGAGTGGCGTTGCGTGTGTGAGTGGCGTTGCGTGTGTGTGTGGCGTTGCGTGTGTGTGTGGCGTTGCGTGTGTGTGTGGCGTTGCGTGTGTGTGTGGCGTTGCGTGTGTGTGTGGCGTTGCGTGTGTGTGTGGCGTTGCGTGTGTGTGTGGCGTTGCGTGTGTGTGTGGCGTTGCGTGTGTGAGTGGCGTTGCGTGGCTGAGTGGCGTTGCGTGTGTGAGTGGCGTTGCGTGTGTGAGTGGCGTTGCGTGTGTGAGTGGCGTTGCGTGTGTGAGTGGCGTTGCGTGTGTGAGTGGCGTTGCGTGTGTGAGTGGCGTTGCGTGTGTGAGTGGCGTTGCGTGTGTGAGTGGCGTTGCGTGTGTGAGTGGCGTTGCGTGTGTGAGTGGCGTTGCATGTGTGAGTGGCGTTGCGTGTGTGAGTGGCGTTGCGTGTGTGAGTGGCGTTGCGTGTGTGAGTGGCGTTGCGTGTGTGAGTGGCGTTGCGTGTGTGAGTGGCGTTGCGTGTGTGAGTGGCGTTGCGTGTGTGAGTGGCGTTGCGTGTGTGAGTGGCGTTGCGTGTGTGAGTGGCGTTGCGTGTGTGAGTGGCGTTGCGTGTGTGAGTGGCGTTGCGTGTGTGTGTGGCGTTGCGTGTGTGTGTGGCGTTGCGTGTGTGTGTGGCGTTGCGTGTGTGTGTGGCGTTGCGTGGGTGAGTGGCGTTGCGTGGGTGAGTGGCGTTGCGTGGGTGAGTGGCGTTGCGTGGGTGAGTGGCGTTGCGTGGGTGAGTGGCGTTGCGTGGGTGAGTGGCGTTGCGTGGGTGAGTGGCGTTGCGTGGGTGAGTGGCGTTGCGTGGGTGAGTGGCGTTGCGTGGGTGAGTGGCGTTGCGTGGGTGAGTGGCGTTGCGTGGGTGAGTGGCGTTGCGTGGGTGAGTGGCGTTGCGTGGGTGAGTGGCGTTGCGTGGGTGAGTGGCGTTGCGTGGGTGAGTGGCGTTGCGTGGGTGAGTGGCGTTGCGTGGGTGAGTGGCGTTGCGTGGGTGAGTGGCGTTGCGTGGGTGAGTGGCGTTGCGTGGTTGAGTGGCGTTGCATGTGTGAGTGGCGTTGCATGTGTGAGTGGCGTTGCATGTGTGAGTGGCGTTGCATGTGTGAGTGGCGTTGCATGTGTGAGTGGCGTTGCATGTGTGTGTGGCGTTGCATGTGTGTGTGGCGTTGCAAGTGTGTGTGGCGTTGCGTGTGTGTGTGGCGTTGCGTGTGTGAGTGGCGGTGCGTGTGTGAGTGGCGGTGCGTGTGTGAGTGGCGTTGCGTGTGTGAGTGGCGTTGCGTGTGTGAGTGGCGTTGCGTGGGTGAGTGGTGTTGCGTGGGTGAGTGGCGTTGCGTGGGTGAGTGGCGTTGCGTGGGTGAATGGCGTTGCATGGGTGAGTGGCGTTGCATGGGTGAGTGGCGTTGCATGGGTGAGTGGCGTTGCGTGGGTGAGTGAATGGTTAGCTGTTGCTTATGCGACGTATAGCACTTAATACTAAAGTAGGCAGACCTTCTTAGCCTTTGTGAGAATAATAGCAAAATAAAAATAAAAACCAGATCAAGTCAAGGACGCAAACGGCACCATGCTATTGTTTATTTACTCAGATGATATGCATAAAAATGTAACTTGTGAGCACGTTTCTCTAACTCTCCAATAATCCCATTACAACACTTTGTACAAATGAGATTGGGACTCATCCTTCCGAAGTCGAGAAAAATGTGCAACGCTGTGTTGAAGTTAATTTTTTTAATTAACAAAATGCAAATAATGTGGAGAGATTTCAAGTGATTCAGGAATGGGGGCCCTTGTAAAGAGAAAGTACGGCCGGCCTGGGCAGTGATAGGGGAGGAGGGAGGAGAAATGCGAGTCACGGCAGCAGCAGCCTTTGATGTGCCTGCTGGCCGGCCGTGAATAATTAGGGGGTGAGAAATGCGCTCGGAGGGCTGCCTTTGATGTGGTAATGCGAGGCAGGCAGGCAGGCGGCTGGTGGCATTGTGCACGCGCTTTTTAGGGCTTGCGCAAGCGCAATGACCTAAAAAGCACATGCACTTGAAGGAATCGCCAGTGGAATCGCCAGTGGATAAACACTGGATAAGCCCTATAGAGCTTCGCCAGCTATGCGCTGAAGCGCATCAGCAGGCGAGCCCTAAAAATGCAATAGGTCTCGCAATAGAAGAGTTTGAAATTTTTCGTTTTGCATATGGATGAGTGGCGTTGCGTGGGTGAGTGGCGTTGCGTGGGTGAGTGAGTGGCGTTGCGTGGGTGAGTGAGTGGCGTTGCGTGGGTGAGTGAGCGGCGTTGCGTGGGTGAGCGGCGTTGCGTGGGTGAGCGGCGTTGCGTGGGTGAGCGGCGTTGCGTGGGTGAGCGGCGTTGCGTGGGTGAGCGGCGTTGCGTGGGTGAGCGGCGTTGCGTGGGTGAGCGGCGTTGCGTGGGTGAGCGGCGTTGCGTGGGTGAGCGGCGTTGCGTGGGTGAGTGGCGTTGCGTGGGTGAGTGGCGTTGCGTGGGTGAGTGGCGTTGCGTGGGTGAGTGGCGTTGCGTGGGTGAGTGGCGTTGCGTGGTTGAGTGGCGTTGCGTGTGTGAGTGGCGTTGCATGTGTGAGTGGCGTTGCGTGTGTGAGTGGCGTTGCGTGTGTGAGTGGCGTTGCGTGTGTGAGTGGCGTTGCGTGTGTGAGTGGCGTTGCGTGTGTGTGTGGCGTTGCGTGTGTGTGTGGCGTTGCGTGTGTGAGTGGCGTTGCGTGGCTGAGTGGCGTTGCGTGGCTGAGTGGCGTTGCGTGGCTGAGTGGCGTTGCGTGGCTGAGTGGCGTTGCGTGGCTGAGTGGCGTTGCGTGGCTGAGTGGCGTTGCGTGGCTGAGTGGCGTTGCGTGGCTGAGTGGCGTTGCGTGGCTGAGTGGCGTTGCGTGGCTGAGTGGCGTTGCGTGGGTGAGTGGCGTTGCGTGGGTGAGTGGCGTTGCGTGGGTGAGTGGCGTTGCGTGGGTGAGTGGCGTTGCGTGGTTGAGTGGCGTTGCGTGGTTGAGTGGCGTTGCGTGTGTGAGTGGCGTTGCGTGTGTGAGTGGCGTTGCGTGTGTGAGTGGCGTTGCGTGTGTGAGTGGCGTTGCGTGTGTGAGTGGCGTTGCGTGTGTGAGTGGCGTTGCGTGTGTGAGTGGCGTTGCGTGTGTGAGTGGCGTTGCGTGTGTGAGTGGCGTTGCGTGTGTGAGTGGCGTTGCGTGTGTGAGTGGCGTTGCGTGTGTGTGTGGCGTTGCGTGTGTGTGTGGCGTTGCGTGTGTGTGTGGCGTTGCGTGTGTGTGTGGCGTTGCGTGGCTGAGTGGCGTTGCGTGGCTGAGTGGCGTTGCGTGGCTGAGTGGCGTTGCGTGGCTGAGTGGCGTTGCGTGGCTGAGTGGCGTTGCGTGGCTGAGTGGCGTTGCGTGGCTGAGTGGCGTTGCGTGGCTGAGTGGCGTTGCGTGGCTGAGTGGCGTTGCGTGGCTGAGTGGCGTTGCGTGGCTGAGTGGCGTTGCGTGGCTGAGTGGCGTTGCGTGGCTGAGTGGCGTTGCGTGGCTGAGTGGCGTTGCGTGGCTGAGTGGCGTTGCGTGGCTGAGTGGCGTTGCGTGGCTGAGTGGCGTTGCGTGGCTGAGTGGCGTTGCGTGGGTGAGTGGCGTTGCGTGGGTGAGTGGCGTTGCGTGGGTGAGTGGCGTTGCGTGGGTGAGTGGCGTTGCGTGGGTGAGTGGCGTTGCGTGGTTGAGTGGCGTTGCGTGTGTGAGTGGCGTTGCGTGTGTGAGTGGCGTTGCGTGTGTGAGTGGCGTTGCGTGTGTGAGTGGCGTTGCGTGTGTGAGTGGCGTTGCGTGTGTGAGTGGCGTTGCGTGTGTGAGTGGCGTTGCGTGTGTGAGTGGCGTTGCGTGTGTGAGTGGCGTTGCGTGTGTGAGTGGCGTTGCGTGTGTGAGTGGCGTTGCGTGTGTGAGTGGCGTTGCGTGTGTGAGTGGCGTTGCGTGTGTGAGTGGCGTTGCGTGTGTGTGTGGCGTTGCGTGTGTGTGTGGCGTTGCGTGTGTGTGTGGCGTTGCGTGTGTGTGTGGCGTTGCGTGGCTGAGTGGCGTTGCGTGGCTGAGTGGCGTTGCGTGGCTGAGTGGCGTTGCGTGGCTGAGTGGCGTTGCGTGGCTGAGTGGCGTTGCGTGGCTGAGTGGCGTTGCGTGGCTGAGTGGCGTTGCGTGGCTGAGTGGCGTTGCGTGGCTGAGTGGCGTTGCGTGGCTGAGTGGCGTTGCGTGGCTGAGTGGCGTTGCGTGGCTGAGTGGCGTTGCGTGGCTGAGTGGCGTTGCGTGGCTGAGTGGCGTTGCGTGGCTGAGTGGCGTTGCGTGGCTGAGTGGCGTTGCGTGGCTGAGTGGCGTTGCGTGGCTGAGTGGCGTTGCATGTGTGAGTGGCGTTGCATGTGTGAGTGGCGTTGCATGTGTGAGTGGCGTTGCATGTGTGAGTGGCGTTGCATGTGTGAGTGGCGTTGCATGTGTGAGTGGCGTTGCATGTGTGTGTGGCGTTGCATGTGTGTGTTGCGTGTGTGGCGTTGCGTGTGTGAGTGGCGTTGCGTGTGTGAGTGGCGTTGCGTGTGTGAGTGGCGTTGCGTGTGTGAGTGGCGTTGCGTGTGTGTGTGGCGTTGCGTGTGTGTGTGGCGTTGCGTGTGTGTGTGGCGTTGCGTGTGTGTGGCGTTGCGTGTGTGTGTGGCGTTGCGTGTGTGAGTGGCGTTGCGTGGCTGAGTGGCGTTGCGTGGCTGAGTGGCGTTGCGTGGCTGAGTGGCGTTGCGTGGCTGAGTGGCGTTGCGTGGCTGAGTGGCGTTGCGTGGCTGAGTGGCGTTGCGTGGCTGAGTGGCGTTGCGTGGGTGAGTGGCGTTGCGTGGGTGAGTGGCGTTGCGTGGTTGAGTGGCGTTGCGTGGTTGAGTGGCGTTGCGTGGTTGAGTGGCGTTGCGTGGTTGAGTGGCGTTGCGTGGTTGAGTGGCGTTGCATGTGTGAGTGGCGTTGCATGTGTGTGTGGCGTTGCATGTGTGTGTTGCGTGTGTGGCGTTGCGTGTGTGAGTGGCGTTGCGTGTGTGAGTGGCGTTGCGTGTGTGAGTGGCGTTGCGTGGGTGAGTGGTGTTGCGTGGGTGAGTGGCGTTGCGTGGGTGAGTGGCGTTGCGTGGGTGAGTGGCGTTGCGTGGGTGAGTGGCGTTGCGTGGGTGAGTGGCGTTGCGTGGGTGAGTGGCGTTGCGTGGGTGAGTGAATGGTTAGCTGTTGCTTATGCGACGTATAGCACTTAATACTAAAGTAGGCAGACCTTCTTAGCCTTTGTGAGAATAATAGCAAAATAAAAATAAAAACCAGATCAAGTCAAGGACGCAAACGGCACCATGCTATTGTTTATTTACTCAGATGATATGCATAAAAATGTAACTTGTGAGCACGTTTCTCTAACTCTCCAATAATCCCATTACAACACTTTGTACAAATGAGATTGGGACTCATCCTTCCGAAGTCGAGAAAAATGTGCAACGCTGTGTTGAAGTTAATTTTTTTAATTAACAAAATGCAAATAATGTGGAGAGATTTCAAGTGATTCAGGAATGGGGGCCCTTGTAAAGAGAAAGTACGGCCGGCCTGGGCAGTGATAGGGGAGGAGGGAGGAGAAATGCGAGTCACGGCAGCAGCAGCCTTTGATGTGCCTGCTGGCCGGCCGTGAATAATTAGGGGGTGAGAAATGCGCTCGGAGGGCTGCCTTTGATGTGGTAATGCGAGGCAGGCAGGCAGGCGGCTGGTGGCATTGTGCACGCGCTTTTTAGGGCTTGCGCAAGCGCAATGACCTAAAAAGCACATGCACTTGAAGGAATCGCCAGTGGAATCGCCAGTGGATAAACACTGGATAAGCCCCTATAGAGCTTCGCCAGCTATGCGCTGAAGCGCATCAGCAGGCGAGCCCTAAAAAGGGATTTATAGCATTAAAAATAACCTATCCGTTTTGTGCTTTAAATGCAATGCGTGCTTAGGGGCATGTAAGCTTGTCTGAGGCATCTGGCATCCCCCCACTTGTTTAAAAGTTTGAGAGCGAGGAAGCTTGAATCAAGACAGGGTTAGTCTGTAATACATAACGATAATAGCAGGGACTTGCCCCGGCACAAATAGGAAATGGCAAAAAGACTTCATTGTAGTTTTGCCACCATTGCTCCTTTAGTAAGTGATGAATCCGATTCTGCAAAACTAAAAGCTTCTACCCATTTTTGTTCCACATTTAAAGAACGGCCTTTTACCGGAAACGCCCACGCATCAGGACTGGCGAAACTATAGTAAACACTCCTCCGTGGAATATCTCTGCAGATGGCGTTCACCAACTCTGAGCATGAAGCTAAACTATTGAATACCGTGGAGACTCCCCAGGAACTTTCCCCCCGCCCCTCTGAAGTTGGCAAGTTTTCATCAGCAGTTCCAGGCAACTCTTCGGCATCTCTGTCCGAATTAAATATGGGTGAAGGTGCCCGACATCGACAGCATGTAGATCCCGTGCCAATATGTGAGGAAAATATAAATGCATTCTCTCTCGTCTCTTCCATCTTAGACGATATTCTGGCGAATGTGTAAACCGTCTAATCAAATTTGAAAAAAAAGTTGAGGAATCAAACAAGATATTGCCGTTTTAATTGCGTCACATCACTGATCAGACAATGAATGTATGTGAAGTTAAGTTGTGAACCGAACCGAACCGAACCTGGCAAGAAAGTACAACAAGTTTTTCATGTAGCGCTTTGGCTTAACTTTTCTTCTAGGCCTTCCTCTAAGCGCTACTGGTTGGCAGAGATGAAACTTCGGCATAGAAAAACGAAGCAGTTTGCCAAATTGTATCGCACTAAAATAACAAACTTCAACAGCTCACAAATGTGTATCGAGTTCAGATCAAGGTAAAAAAGAAACGAGAGATAACCGCGAGGCCCTGACATATTTACTTCTCGTATGCTTCACCGAGTCCAGGCGGAAACCCGCGAGTCTCCACTTCTCAGCACAAAGAACGCCAGTCCGTGACGGCTTCTTTGAAATTTGGCTTTTCCTGCCTAGCCACTGCCTTGAATCAATGAGGAGCTGCACATTTGTTGACCCACCGGAGCGGCTCGGGCTACTTCATTAAAAAAAAAAACGGAAGTCAGGCACTTTTGCCTGAGACGGGGGCGGGGCCTGCAATCCAGCAGGAAGTCCCGCCCGCCGCCACAGCCGCCGCCGCCGAGGAAGAAGTGGAGCGATGAGACACTGAACACGCCGAAAAGAGCCCGGTAAGTGGTGGGGATGGGGGTCACGCGCGTGTGTATGTGTCTGGAGTGCGTGTGTGTGACTGTGGGGGAGGGGGGTGTGTGTGAGCGAGTGTCTGTCGTGTGCCTGCGTGTGCATGCGCTCGCCTGTGTGTGCGCATGCAGAGGGGTGGGGGGTGGGGGCTGCCTATATGTGAAGCGCTCTGATACCTGATTCGGTTCGGGGCTGGGAAATAAAAAAAAAAAATAAAAAAAAAATGCTGAGTTACTCTGCGCATGCGCGGGTGAGACGCGCGCTCCCGCGGTCAAATCCGACACTGGGAAAGCTCGTGACACTTTGGTGTCCACTCTCCCAAATACGGATAGCATTAGTTGGCGAGCTGACAGCATTCATGCTTCGCATGAATGCTAACGTCAGCTCGCCCTAAAAAATAACCATTACAAGCAAAAATATTTTTGGCCTCACAAAGCACACTTTGCCATAGTAGCTCCTCAAATTGAAAGGAATTACTTTGTATGGATCGTTGTGAGAGCAAAATGCCAAAACTCGCAGTTAAGCTAGCCAATGGCTGGAGTGGGCTGACCCACTGCCCCAAGTTGCATGCTTTAGTGGATGGAAGAAAAATGAAAGTGGCACAATAACAGACCAGTTAGACGAAGAGCGCCAATTGAAAGCATAAAAATGTACATAAACATGTAACTTAAGTAAAATCAAAATGTCTTGACTAACACCACATTTTAAATGAATCGCAGATAGAGCTCAACTCAATTTGCCTTATGTATTCAGGAAAATCTAATATGATGAGGTTTGCAAATACCAACTTGATTAATATTTTGCCGAAAAATCAACAAAATCGATGATGGGACAAAACCCTATCCTACTCAGCTACCAATGTCTGGAAAGCTTGACCAGCACACATTTGCATACTGAAATTCCCCTTTAGTTAAACCAACTTCAACATGCATCTTATCCACAAGATATCTTCCACTGCTTTCTCCCCTGATTTCTAGAATGTGTATAGCCAAGATAATTAGCACTATATTAGAATTAACACAAACAAATGAAAATCAATTGCTATAAACACCCAAAATTAAACATCCGCTTCCATTTATTGCCAATTTTATTTCAATGACCATTCTACAATGGGCAATCTTATGTTGCCTGGTTATTAAAACAGTGGTACGAACAAGAGATGCAAATACCAATTAAAGAAATTGAATAGCTCATATTTCTTCTTTTACTTGTAAAACTGTTCAAGGTTTTGAATAGGGCCATCGCTACATTAGATTCCTAAATCGTATTTGAATATATTTTATACACACATCATTGTAAGTCTACACATATTTTTATGGGGTCTGGCTCAAAAATAAAACTATGTATTGGAATTTATGATATATGTTAGGATAATCTGTTAAGGAAAAAGACCTTGCAAATCAATGTCTCTCTTGAAGGGCTGCTGCTTGAATACCACTCTCTAGCAGGCCTTCGCTTACATACTATTTACAACCAGGGTTGCGGCTGCAGCTTCAATACTACTCATTAAGGTTGCCGTTTCAATTCTACCTGTTGGCAGGGCTTTCTCTTCAATACTACTTTCTAAACTGCCTGCTGCTTCTCACTGCTTACTCAATATGCCAATGCGTCAACAGCTCTCGCTGGCAGTGTTACTGAGCAACAATATCAACAAGCATTTGCAATGCAATAGGTCTCGCATTATTAAAGTTTGAGCTATTGGCATTAATAAATAATGCAACACCAATAGCTCAAACTTTAATAATGAGAGACCTATTGCATTGCAAATGCTTGTCTTTTTATATAAGGATATAAGAAAGAAAAGCCAGTTCCCGTTTTCCTTGTTTAACCTGTGGCCCTGTGCATTGCTCCTTAACCTACCCTTCACCCTGGCAGCTGGCTCTGGCAGCAGGAACTGTGACATCAGAACTCAACTGCAATAACTAATTACAGCTGAGCAGCTATGTCACAAGCCGCCTGTAAAAGGTAATTACAGACTGGCATTTATAGAGAGACTGCAGGCTCCTTTATATAATAATAAATTAATATCTATATCCGGCGCGAACCCTTATGTTCTACTATAATCTCTGTACAGCCTGTTAGCATACAACTATTGAAGAGATCCTGACAACGCTCGCCACAATCAAAAGTGGTTCCCCCAGCGACCCGGTGCCTATGCGCATCCTAAAAAAAGTGGCTACCACTATTGCCCCCCTCTAGCTGACCTTATCAATTCTTCACTACGTCAGGGAAAGGTCCCCCCCAGCTGGAAGGCGGCTGTTGTCAAGGCCCTACTTAAAAAAACCCTACTAGACCCGTTGGACCTGGCCAATTATAGGCCAATTTCCCTCCTCCCCGGTATTAGTAAAATCACTGAAAAAATTGTGAATAAAAAACTCTCCCATTTTCTGGAGTCTAACAACCTGCTCAGGAGCTCTCAGACGGGATTCCGCCCTGGTCAGGGCACGGACACCGCCCTCTTGGCTGCAGTGGAGGAGACCAGATGCATTCTGGACGCAGGAGGATCAGTGGCAGTGATCCTCCTGGACCTCAGTGCGGCCTTCAACACTGTCAACCACCAGGTATTAATCCAACGACTCAGAGACATCGGGATGGAGGGCACCGCCCTGGCATGGTTTTCGTCATTCATTAGCCACCGCTCCTCCCAGGTCTGGGAGAATGACACCCGCTCCCTAGCAGTCCCCCTCCAGTGCGGAGTGCCGCAGGGCTCTTCACTTAGCCCGACATTGTTTAATGTCTACATGTCTCCACTGGAGGAGGTAGTCATCCCGTTCGGAGTGAAAATCATTAGCTACGCTGACGACACCCAACTCGTGGTGTCCCTATCCCATCCCAACCAAGTACCATCCAATCTCCACAACTGCCTCTCCAAAATCCATGGATGGATGAATAAATCAGCGTTGAAACTCAATGGGTCCAAGACAGAAATCATGCTTCTTGGTCAAAAAGGGCTCACCCTTCCCCCTAACATCTGGCCCCCATGTCTGGGAGTACCCCCGGCCCCCAAAACTGAGATCAAGAGTTTGGGAATCTGGATAGAGAAAGACCTGTCCTTCAGAACCCAGGCAAAAAAACCGCTGGGATCTGTTTTGGGCTACTTAGATCAGTCAGGAAAATCCTGCCCCTGCTCCCATTTATCTCTCGGAAACTGCTTATCCAAGGCCTTATTCTATCTAGGCTGGATTACAGCAATGCCATCTACCTGGGAGCCCCCGAAGCCACCTTCAATAAATTACAAAGAATTCAGAACGCCGCTGCCCGGCTCCTCACTAACACACCGGCCAGATCCTCGGCCAAACCAGCTTTGAAGCATCTCCACTGGCTCCCAATAAGAAAAAGAGTTAAATTCAAGGCTCTTTGTCTGGCTCACAAACTCTTACAGGAGAAAGGCCCCCCCATTCTCAAAAAACGTTCACGCCCTATAAGGCCACAAGATCCCTCCGGTCGGATCATGAACAGGCCCGGACTGGCAATGCCGGGCACCGGGCAATCCCCCGGTCGGCTGCCAGGAGTTGGGGCCGTTTTTTTGGGCGGGGGCCGGAATTGGCGCTGGGGCCGATTTTTTTTTTGTACACTCACTAGTACAGTAGTCACTGACTTCACTACTGTACTCTGCTGCGCACGTGCGTTTGCGTGACTCTCACTCTCACCTAACGAAAACGTTATCAATCTCTGCTGCTAATGAAATAATGTATTGGATTGCGAGGGCCATTTTAGGGGGTGCGTCGTGCGTGCGGGCAGCGTGCAGATGCCTCCACCCTCCGCCGCGTCTGCGCAGGCTCTCAGTCTTCTTTAGTTCACCCACCTTAGGGGTGTGTGGATGAGGTGGGCGCGGCTGTTGGTGACATGCGCATTAGGGCTAGCGCGATAAAAAGTGCGTGTAACACGCATTCCAGAAAACTAACTTCATCTAGGTCAAACGACGAGAGAGGCCCTCTCTCGGTGGCACCGTCCGTTCCCATAATTTAATTATTTCTAGGCCCCCTGGCCCTGGCCCCTGCCTGTCCCAGTGTCCCTGCTGCCGACTGTCTGCCGCCCGCCGCCCGCCGCCCGCAGGTGAGTGTCATTTGCATTTTTGCAAATTGTTTGCATTTGCAATCACTTAATATCATGCAATACCACAGCTGAACGTGCAATAGGAGCGTGGGTTCAACGCGGGTAACTAACAGTAGGATCGAAGTACATGTAGGCAACCACGGGTGGCGCAGAGCTCAAGTCTTAAGACAAGAGGGCCACAGTGGGATAGGAAGTGAAAGGGCGAGATTTTGATCGATACCTTATATCTATTGATCTAAACCTCGATCTGGTCGACTGAACCTTTGTTGCCTGTCTTGGAGGAAAACAGTACACCCATCTGCAAGTTAGTTCACCCAATAAAGGACTCTGCTCCCAAAGATCACAAACAACTTCTAGCTTTCAAAGGTTTATTGTAAAGATATGATAAGCTGCAAATACAGGCATCTCAGAATGAGATTCACGAGATACACAGGTCCAATTACATACATGTGCTCTCGGAAAGCCCTCAGACGAGCAACAGAAATCACTAACACAAGTTCTAAGAATAATAAAGCTATCAGCATAGACGCATATCTCTCCTTCATTTAGGTTGGAGGAAAACGCAAAGGTTAGGCTGTCCCTACCCTGCTCTAGATGGTATCCCTACTTAACCAAACCCCAACCTAACAAAGGTGTCAGCAGTGAATGACCCCCAAGGGAAGTCACTCACTCTAAGTCTCTTGGTGAAAACCTATAGTTCTCCAGTCATGACCCCTCTCTGCCTACCCATCCGCTCTCTAAAGGGTCCTCAGGTATCTGCTCTAACTCCACCCAGGGGTGCTGTCCCTAATACAAAACAGTCAACAACATTTGAGACGCCCCTTGCGAGACGCCTCTCACGTGGTGTAGCTTCTGGCTTTTTCCATGATGCTTTGTATTGGGCCTCATACGTTAGAGTTGACCTTGCTTCTCAGACTCTTCTCCGGCCCGCTGATACCCCTCAAACATTCCGGAACCCTCCTCCATGTCTGGGCCGTCTACTGAACAGACCTCTATTCATTCATTTATAATTGGATCCCCCCTTATCCTTTGCAGACAGATATCTGCAGCCAAGAACCCAACTCTCATAGACTTCCAGAAAGGATTGCAACATTTCTCAGCCCAGACATGTACGTGTAAATCAATGTTAAAACATTTCAGGCCTACAATATTTCTCATTATGATTATAGCATTCAACTTCTATATTAATTAAAGCATGTTAATATTCTTATTCTATTATTCAGTAAACATTTCTATAAATCATGGCCCATTTAATGCGATGACCAAAACATTAATACAATCTGTGTCGTGAAAAGAACCACCTTCCCTTTCCCTCCAGCTCTGGCCCTGAGGCCTACCACATTCTGCGTTTAACCACCTACCATCTTACATTTTAAACAGCTACACGACATGGATTCAGGAATATTCATATCTAATAAAATCATATAGTGTCACACATTTCTGTATTAGTTCCACTTCTACTTAAATCTCTATATTAGCTATACATTTAGAATATAATTGCAGGTACTATTAGCACTCATGGCATTTCTCCTCATGATTTGTGCTTACTACAGGTAAGTGTGATGTACTCATACATTTAAGTCAGTTTGCGCTCTCTCAGTTCCCCCCTTTGATGACCTCTCGGGGTCATCACTAACATTTAAACTGAAGTTATTGCTGGCATTCTCTGCGCTTCCAGAGCCCTCAGGCTCCTGTACTGATTATCTTGTATGGCAGCCAATCTCTGCAGCTGCTCTCTTTGGGCCCTTTCTGACCTTCTTGCTCTGTACCATTTGAATACCCTCACCAATCCCCACAATATAATCCCACAGATCAATATTATGATGATAGGCTTTAGAATATACCAAACAAAGCTTTTGCCTAAGGTGGAAAACCACCCTCCAACTGTACTCATTCCGTGGCCCACCTTTTCCCAGACATTTTCTCTACTCAAGTCTTCGATCTCCTTGTGAATATTAGTTATGTTCCTAATAACTTTCTCAAGGGGCTTCGAATTGTCTGGAATGTAAGTGCAACATTCCTGGACCTTCAAAGCCTTACAGACTCCGCCCTCTTTTGCTAGTAGGACATCTAACGCAAGACGGTTTTGAAGAACCATAGCCCTTATCGATTGCATCTCTCCTTCTACCAGCATTAAGGACTGAGCAGTGCTGGCAGACAACCTGTCGACAACTGTTGCCAGTCGTCTAATTTTAACATCATTAAGGATTACTCCCAAAAGAGGGAACATAGCTCCAAAGACATCTCCAACCATTTCTGCATCGCCTACATCTCTCCTTCCCCTCGAAGATGTCTTGCCCTCAATGATCACTAAGTCTTGTGCATGATATATTTTGGGGAAGACAATTGCTAAATAACATGATCCATACCAGTTGTCAGGTAGTCTCACGTAGGCATTTCTTCCACATACAAAATACACATTTGGAATCACTTGCATTCCCTTCAGGAAATCTTTAGTATAGTACTCTAAATTGAAAGCATGTTCACAGTCAACTTCACCCACGTATACATTTTCATAATACGTTTTGGCTCGGTGAAGACATAGCTTTCCTCTCTGCGTTTTATCTAAAGCTATTGGACCACTACTACCCTTTCTCTTGTGTGTCTTTTCTTCCTCGGTCCAATCTGTTTTCCATTGTCCTGATTTTTTCAAAATCTTTTGTCTTCTGTAACGATCATCCACCTGCCCTATGAACTTCTTCTCGACTTCTGACACCTTGCATGTCAGGTTATTTCTACGGGCATGTGAAGTATCTAAGGTAATCCAAGGAATGAAGAACTTGGCCAATCTGTCTTCACTCTTCCAGTAATCCCATTTGTTCATCTGCTTATAATTTGGGACTTCTGGCAACACTGAATCATAATTAGAGAAATAGTATTCAAAACTATCTCTCTCATAAAATATACTAAGCAATAAGCTACATGTAATGCCATAAGTCAGCGGGAGGTGATGATATCGGATTCCTTCATCTACAGACGCAGGCAACTGCATGCAGACATAACAATCCTTAACCTCCATGGCATCCACGTATTCATATAAGAGTTTAGCATAAGCATTTGACCTAAAGTCTCCTTGGGACTCGTCTACGTGTAACCTGCGGGCTTCTGCAGCTAATAACGCTTTCTCTTGAGTGTTTTCCCTTTTCTCACCAGCAACAGTAGGTGTAAGCGTTTCTACAGAATTCACATCAGTTACCTTTACCTCTTCCTCATGTCCCTTTACATAAGAAATTGTTACCACTAAAGCTATTAATATTATCACTCCTACTATTAGTGTACCTATTATACATTTAGCTCTGCGGTTCGGGATGCCGGCCTCCATTTCGTCAGACAATATGGCTCTCTCTTATCTTAGCAAAAAGTTCTTTTCCTCTCGTTCCTTTACAGTCTCTTTTAATCCTTTTGTCTTTTGAATCCACACAACTGGAGGCTGACAGCCTTCTTCGCAAAAGTCCTTTAACAGTTCAAAAAAAGACAACCCTAGCCCTTCTCCATCAACTCAAGGGAAGTTCCCTAAAATTCTCTGCTTCCTGGGCGCTAGGTAATCTTCTTTTTCTGCTTGCTTTATTTACAAAGTCCTTTAACAGTCTACTATCAGATTTGTTGTTGCAGCTTCAATAGCATAGTTCAATATTTCCAAGCGAAGATTGTGCTCTTCATGTGCTGTTATCGTTGTACCAAAGTCGGGGAATTGCAATTCTGAAAGGAACATGTGTTTTAACTTGCTGAGGCGGGGAGGTCTGGGGAGCATGAATGTTAGTGACCCTTCTTGTTCGACACCGGGTACCAACAGTCGTATTTCCACGGTGATAATGGGCTCAGAACTGGACACCACCACCGCTCGGATCCTCCCTGTCTCCGGTTTCACAGACATTTGTCGCCAGATATGTCCACTCAGGTGTGGAGTATCTTCTGTTAGGCACACGCACTCTTCTTGACCTTCTTCGGTCCGGTGCTTCAGCGCCCTGAGCACCTTCTTCTGGGTCTGAGTCTTCTGATATCGGAGGAAGGGTTACCTCTGGAGTTGACCTCAAGCTCGAGCTCCTTCTTTGCGGCCAATTAGCTTCTCCACGTGCCCTTCTACTCCTTCTCCTTCTTGTCTGTTCTCGCTCTCTTTCAGACCTGTCAGGGTCAGACTCGTACTCCCAGCTGCTTTCTCCTTCTGTAGCGTCTTCTGTTTCGCTGTTGTACTGACCGTCCTCAGCTTGGTCAGACTCGTTCCCTGCTTCCGCTGGCACCTCTACAGCTTGGCTAGCCCCCTCTATGGCTTCTCGGTCCTCTGCTGGACGTCTATCCGAGAGAGGAGCTGTTTCTTCCAGAGGTGCTGGAACCCTTCGCGTATGTGACGCGTGGATCCAATTGGGCAGGCCTCCCACCTTCACAGCTGTATTCGTGATCAGGATGACCTGGAAGGGCCCACGCCAACGAATATCCAAGCAGCTTCTTCTCACATGTTTCTTCACCAGGACCCAGTCCCCAGGGTACAGGTCATGGCACGGGCCCTGGCACGCTGGAACCTCGGCAGCCTGCACCTGAAGGGACACAGAACGCATGGCGTCAGACAGCCCCTTACAATAGTCCAGGATCATATCATCTGTGATATTTAACAGTGCAGTAGCTGGAATAGATGGCAGCCTCATTGCTCTTCCCATTAACACCTCATGTGGTGACAACCCTGTTCTTCTGTCTGGGGTACTACGAAGGCTCATGAGAACCAATGGCAGGGCATCAGGCCAACTCAGGGTCGTTGAGGAGCACACCTTTGCTATCCTGCTCTTGATCGTGCCATTGATCTGCTCCACAATCCCTGAGGCTTCTGGTCGGTAACTGCAATGCAACTTCTGGTCAATATTTAGCGCAACACAAATCATCTTCACAAGCTCGCTGTTAAAATGTGTTCCCCTATCTGATTCCAAAAAGGCCGGCACCCCGAAGCGAGGAATGAGTTCCCTGAGCAGTAACTTGGCCACTGTGAGGGTGTCGCACCTACGTGTAGGGTATGCCTCAACCCATCTGGAGAACACACAAACCACCACCAGGACATAGCGGAGGCGGTTGCACCTTGGCATTTCAATGAAATCTATCTGCATTCGATTGAATGGACCTCCAGACCTTCCTATGTGACTTAGTGCAACTGGTGTTCTTTTTCCTACGTTCAGCTGCTGGCAGGTCACACAACGCTGGCACACTGCTTCTGCTGCTATTCTAAACTTAGGATTGTACCAAGTCTGTCTAAACACTCTCAGCATAGCATCTCTCCCTAAGTGTACGGGACCATGTATGAGTCTGGCCATTGGACTCACCATCTCATTGGGCAACACTGCTCTGCCGTCTGCTGAGACCCAAAAATGGGTCTCACCCATTACACATCCTGCCTTTTCCCATGTTTCCTTTTCAGAATCAGGAGCATTTTCTTGCATGGTTGACAGTTCATCCCAAGTATCAACAGTTTCCAGTATCATGGCTAATTCAGTTCTTACATTTATTCCACCCACTTCCACCTCTGTGAAAGAGTACCCTTGCTCTGCGCAATACCGCGCAACTTCATCAGCATATCTATTGCCTTTCGAAACAAAGTCCTCATTTCTGGTATGTGCGGTGCACTTTACAACTGCGATACTTGCTGGGCATTGCAATGCCTCTAACAACAGGCGCACAAACTCTCCATTGCGAATGGGAGAGCCTGAAGAGGTCATGAACCCTCTTTGAGACCATAACTGCCCGTAATCATGAACTACCCCATACCCATATTGGCTGTCGGTGTATATGGTGACTCGAATTTGATTGCTTGCCAAGCAAGCACGTGTCAGGGCAATAATCTCGGCTACCTGAGCGGAGTATACTCCTTCCAGGCACCCAGCTTCCACAACTCCAGTAATTGTACAAACTGCATAAGCTGCTCTCAACTGCCCAACTTCGTCTCTTACACATGAGCCATCGACAAAGAAAATTTCATCTGGGTCAGTCAGTGGCTCATCTACGATGTCGGGTCTGGGTTTGGTGCATAGTTCAGTCACATCAAGACAGTCATGGTCTGTATATTCATCATCATCTTCGATATCATTTGGAAGTGGCATCAAGGTAGCAGGGTTCAAAACAGAGCATCTCTTGAGGGTCACATTCTCTGCAGCAAGAATAACTTGCTCATAGCGCGTGAGCCTGCTGTTGGTCAGATGCTGTGTTTTGGTCCTGGTCATCAACAGTTCAACAGAATGTGGCACGCACACCTCTAACGGGTGCCCCATGACGATATTTTCACATCTCTCAATGCTGACACCCGTTGCAGCAACGGATTTGAGACATCCGGGCAACGCTGCGGCTACTGGGTCTAAAGTAGCCGAGAAATAAGCAACTGGTCTACGGGCATTCCCATGGATTTGGACCAACACAGACAACGCACAACCTTCTCTCTCACAACAGTAAAGAAAAAATTGTTTATTGTAATCAGGCATTCCCAATGCCGGAGCGCGACACAGGTCCTCTCGCAGCTGTAAGAATGCCATCAAACAGTCTTTGTCCCATGGTACCGGATCGCTCACCTCCTTGTGCGTCAGTTTTTGCAAGGGCTTTGCTTTCAGTGAAAAGTTCACGATCCACTGTCGGCAATAACCCACCATCCCTAGGAACATCCTGACCTCTCTCTGTGTCTTAGGCGCATTCATTTTCATGATCGCCTCTATCCTGTCTGGTGACACTTTTCGTTTGCCTTTCTCTATTCTGTGTCCCAAGTACTGCACCTCTGTCAGGCAGTACTGCAATTTTCCCGGGGACACCTTGTGCCCATTGGCAGCTAGGTGATTTAACAAAGCAATGGAGTCCTCCCTGCAAGCTTCTTCTGTTTCTGACGCCACGAGGAGGTCGTCTATGTACTGGACCAGAACTGACTTCTGGGGCAGCACTAGACTTTCAAGATTTTTCTTCAAAAGCTGGTTAAAGATCGATGGACTCTCTGTATACCCTTGAGGGATACGACACCATGTTAGGACGCGATTTTCCAGCTTAAATGCGAAAAGAAAATGGCTTTCTTCGTCCAGAGGGATCGAAAAGAAAGCCTGACAAAGATCGATCACTGTGAACCACTCTGCTTGGAATGGAATCTGAAACAGTATCACTGATGGATTCGGTACCACTGGACAACATGAAACGACTATGTTATTAATCTTTCGAAGGTCTTGTACTATCCGAAATTTCCCATTTGGTTTCTGCAGACCCATAATCGGGGAGTTACATGGACTACCCACGATTTCTTTCAGTATTCCCTGTTTAATCATGGACTCGATCACGGGTTTTATGCCTGCAATCGTTTCTGGAGTCAATTTATATTGGGGTGTTCTTGGGAACTCAGCATGCGGTTTCACTACAATTTTCACTGGGTCCACCCCTTTGACCAAACCTATCTCTTCCCCAGTGAAATCCCATACTTCTGGTGCCACTGTCTCTCTCAAGTCCCAGGGGAGCTCATCTACTGTCAAAGTAGGATACAGCTCCACGCATATTCTTGAGTTTGCAACTTTGAAATCTGCATCATCATCATTGGTCAATACCTCCACTCCCTGAGGTGTACAATATATTGTACAATTCAATTTACACAACAGGTCTCTTCCTAGCAGACACACAGGACTTGAATCGCAAACCACAAACTGGTGCTCATCACTGTACTTCCCTATTTTCACCTGTACCGGTTCTGTCAATTGGCTGGTTATTCTCCTGTTTGCGACCCCTACCACTTGTATGGTCTCTCCAGACATGGGCAGGTCTGGAACTGCAGCTGATCTGATCGTGGATCTAGTGGCTCCTGTGTCCACCAGAAATGTCGTAGGGCACCCTGCTACTTCTGCTTCAACATAGGGCCCCCTCTGATCCACCTCCAAGGCTGCCCCGAGGGTGCAGTCTTCTCTTTCCACTCTCTGTCCGGTTAATGGGTCCACATAATAGCACTCTTCCCCTTCTACAAACAGGGGCATTTGTCTATAGGTCTTACCCATACTCCCTACTCGAGGAGGTTGCGGGAACTGGGCTCGGGGAGGAGCCCCCCCCCCTTTGAGCACCTTTCCTTGGTATGGCGTTACCCCTCTTGTAGGCGCGCTCTGAACCTCTTCCTCCTCTATCTCTTGCTCTCCTATCTCTACATTGTAGGGGCACTCGCGTTTCCAATGCCCCAGCTCGTTACACTGGTGGCACCTAGTCGTTTTCTTCAAGGTAGCTATGTCTATTCTGGGTCTAAAGGTGGAACTCTCCTCATTACCCTTGTTCTGACTGTACTGCTTCTTTCCTCCTGTACCCGTCCCTTGCTGCTGTTGCTGTTGTCCCCCCTTTCCTGCTGCCTGCATCTGTACCACCATCAACTTTTCTTTTAGTTTCTTAGCCTTGGAGTCTATCTCATCACAGCAGTACCTGGCATATCTCAGTATTTCATCTAGGGGTTTAGTTTGCCAACAAATCGAGTGTTGCTGAATCATTAAACTAATATCCGGTCTCAGTCCCAGGACGAACTTGGACACAAATTGCCCTATGTCTTTTGGATCCATTACATCCAAGCCGCTATACTGTTTAAACGCCTTCAGCAATCTCTCGTAATATTCGTGAACTGTCTCTTTGGGTTCCTGTCTTGTTCGGTCTATTCTGACCCAATCTATGTCTTGCATTGGCACTTTCTCTTTCAGCCAAGTCATCACTCTCTCGAATTTTGCCATCACAATCTCGGACGGCCCATTAGTCTTGGCATCCCTCTCTGGCTCCGTTGTGGGCCACTCAGCGCTAACCTTGCATGCTGTCCACAGATCTCCTGGTACTACAATATCAAACAGCGTGTTCAGATCTATCCAAAGGACCTTTGAGATTTTTACAAATCTCTCCACTTGCTTGTACCACTCCACTGGGTTTTCTCGTAATTTGGGGAAAGAGGTGGTAAAAGCAGCTAAATCTCCCCTACTCCAAGGGACATGCACATAGTTCCCATTTGCGACTTCACGCAAAGGGTAAGCTTCTATTCCCTGCTGTCCTGGTGTCATACCAATCATGCTTCTCCTGCCGGTCCCTTTCTTGGACCACCTCTCTTCCCATTTATCTAGTGCCCTCCATGTCCTTATTCCAGTGATCAGTTCCCTTATGTGCGTTTTCAGCCCAATCGTTCTCCTCTCATCTAGGTCTCGATCTGTGTAATGTAGCCTGTGGTTACCCTGTAATGCTTTGGTTCTTGACAAGTCCACCATATATTTGCCTGCTAGTTCGACTAACTTCTCATGGACTGCTCTCGCTTTTCGAGTAATGTCCTTTGCCATATACAGTATTTCATCCTGCTCATACATTTCCATTCTTTCTAAAGGCAGGGTACCATCTACCATGTCATCCAGATCTGACCTTAAGCTGGCGACATCAAGTCTCTTGGCTTTTATCTCAGCTCGCAATATGTCTTTCGAAGGGGGCTCACTGGTCTCCCTACCATCCCAACTTCGAGCTCTACGTTTGGGCTCGGGAAAGTTAATGGGTGCCCTCCCTTGCTCCCATCTCTCCAGGTCCCATGCTCGGCCATCTGATCTTGGAAGGTGATGGAACACGGGCCTGTTACCCCTACTCTCTTCTTCTTCTCTCCTCTCACCGCACACCTCTCTGTTATTTTCCCTCTGGTCGCTACTCTCCCTTTGCCTCGTATCGCTCAGTATCCGATACGATCCTTCCTGGTTCCCCATATTCCCTGGGCTGCGCTCATTTCCGTCATCACAGGGTCTATGGTGCGACCTCTCACAACTCCCATTCAGTTCTCTGGTGCCAGGCACACAGTGTGGACACTTAAAGCTGTTTCTGTACTCTTGCGCTCTCCTCTCCTCTTCACTGATTATTGGGCGCGCCACCCTCCCATTCCCGGAGCCCCCGTTTTCTAGGTCTGTTCTACCTCCACTCCGGGCCCAATGGGTGACTCCCCTACTCTCTCTCTCCCTACAGTCCCACTCCGGGCTGCTCTCCCCAGCCCCGCAGTGAGTCCGAGCTCGGCTGTCCTGACTTTCCCTCTCAGCTTCCGCAGCTATGATGCACTTTTGAGCCTTCACTGCCTCATCCCACTGCTTCATGTACTCATTTAGCTCTTGAAAGGATTTTCGTCCAGATCCCCTCAGATCCATTGGCCATCTAGGGCCCCCAGGATCTCCTCCTGGGTCCCCTGCTGTGTGCATCGGGGTGCTCCACTCTCTGGGTATCGGCATCTGACTTGGGGAATTAGTGGTATCGTTCCTCCTTGCCTCCTCTGCTCTTTCTCTGTCTTTCCGTTTCCGTTCTTCCCCTCTTGCTCTTTCTTGGTCATATATCGATATTATAGGACCTATGGTAACAGGTACCTGTAGTGCATCTGGTAATGGGTAGGATGTGGCGCTTTCCGTTTCCGGCGCTCTTTGTACCACAAACCTCCCGACTACCTGTTGCACCTGACTAGGCTGGGACAGCTCTTTCTTTGCCTCAGGATCCCACTCTGAACTGGGAAGCGGTCTATGCTCTCCTGCATTGCCCCCCTTTTCTCCTTCAGTATGCTCGACCTCTCCCCCTGCTCTATTATACGGGGGTGGCCTGTCTGTCAATAATCTGTTTATCAGGCTGTCCTCTGTTTCGCTCTCATCATCTTCTTCTAGGGGACTTTTATTTACTGGCGCCTCTAACACTGGGTACAGTTTATTTACTTCCATGTTATGCACTCTCCATCTTTTAGCATCCGCATCCCACCTGGCATCCTGCACTGCCCTTACCGATCGTTTCACCCTTTCTTGTCGTCTGTTCATATTCTTTTCATGCGCTGCCCTAATCCATGCATCAAGAGCTTCAAACTGGGTTGGTCTAGGCAAGGGTCTCTTTGAGGTCATGACTGATTTCAATCGATGTAACACCTCTAATCTGAACGTCCCGTACTTCGGGAACGTCAGTTCCTCATTTCCTTCAGTAATCTTACTCCACTCTGATATCCAAAGGATCGTATGCAGCCCAACATTCACTGCCATATAACGAGCTGGCGTACCCTCCGGCGGGGCTTCTTCCCCTTCATACGATCCCCGCTTCTCTTTCTTAAACACCGCTTTCAGCCATTTAAAACACTTCATAATTATGCGCACAATATCCAGCCTCGCTACTCTGTTTACTTCCTGATGACAATCCACCAATCCTGTCGCGGCTTTGCTAGCTTGGCCTATCGCAGCGCGGTCTTTCTCCGGTCGGCCAATCACGTCGCGACCCTGTCTGACGTCTTTGCTAGCTGGCCTATCACAGCGCGGTCTTTCTCCGGTCGGCCAATCACTGCGCGACACTACCTGACGTCACTTTTCTCCGCTTCGCAGCAGCACCCCTCCTTTCTCAACTCGTCTCCCGGTTATGCATGCGTCC
Source organism: Lissotriton helveticus (assembly GCF_964261635.1). Classification (NCBI taxonomy): domain Eukaryota; kingdom Metazoa; phylum Chordata; class Amphibia; order Caudata; family Salamandridae; genus Lissotriton; species Lissotriton helveticus. Next base: position 1,136,408,048 of record NC_136061.1, on the reverse strand, counting down.
CATTCATACACCGAAAAATGACTACTTCCGACCAAGCGGTCACTTCTCTCGACTGTACGTCCACAGTCTATCTGTAATTGTCAACACAACTGACGAGATGTCTATCGTCCCTCTGATAGGTTGCTTACACACACAGTAACTTCCGACCAGCGTCCGTTACTCACGCACTCACTCTTACGTTCCCCCTATCTCGGTCTTTCGGGTGATCAATGGTACCTCATGACCCCCTTCACACTAGTTGACAATTACTCTGGGTGTCCGATACACCCGAACCACTTAAGCTCTCCTTGAACTTAAGATTTCCACCGGTTGCGCGCGCTCACAACCTGTTCCACAGTCACTCTACAGACATTCAACTCCGCCAGACATTACAACATGGATACAATACAAAACACCGCAATCTAACACGCATAACCCTTTATACTCACTCTCGACCGATACTGCTGCTTTTTCTGTCTCACGTCATCCGGATCTTCTTCGGCGGGCTGTTCTTCCGATCATCGATCTCTAGGGGCCTTGGGGTAAGCTAACCTGGCCTAGGTCACCGTCCTCAAGAAGGCAACCATCCTCTATAGCTACCAACTGAAAGGGCGAGATTTTGATCGATACCTTATATCTATTGATCTAAACCTCGATCTGGTCGACTGAACCTTTGTTGCCTGTCTTGGAGGAAAACAGTACACCCATCTGCAAGTTAGTTCACCCAATAAAGGACTCTGCTCCCAAAGATCACAAACAACTTCTAGCTTTCAAAGGTTTATTGTAAAGATATGATAAGCTGCAAATACAGGCATCTCAGAATGAGATTCACGAGATACACAGGTCCAATTACATACATGTGCTCTCGGAAAGCCCTCAGACGAGCAACAGAAATCACTAACACAAGTTCTAAGAATAATAAAGCTATCAGCATAGACGCATATCTCTCCTTCATTTAGGTTGGAGGAAAACGCAAAGGTTAGGCTGTCCCTACCCTGCTCTAGATGGTATCCCTACTTAACCAAACCCCAACCTAACAAAGGTGTCAGCAGTGAATGACCCCCAAGGGAAGTCACTCACTCTAAGTCTCTTGGTGAAAACCTATAGTTCTCCAGTCATGACCCCTCTCTGCCTACCCATCCGCTCTCTAAAGGGTCCTCAGGTATCTGCTCTAACTCCACCCAGGGGTGCTGTCCCTAATACAAAACAGTCAACAACATTTGAGACGCCCCTTGCGAGACGCCTCTCACGTGGTGTAGCTTCTGGCTTTTTCCATGATGCTTTGTATTGGGCCTCATACGTTAGAGTTGACCTTACTTCTCAGACTCTTCTCCGGCCCGCTGATACCCCTCAAACATTCCGGAACCCTCCTCCATGTCTGGGCCGTCTACTGAACAGACCTCTATTCATTCATTTATAATTGGATCCCCCCTTATCCTTTGCAGACAGATATCTGCAGCCAAGAACCCAACTCTCATAGACTTCCAGAAAGGATTGCAACATTTCTCAGCCCAGACATGTACGTGTAAATCAATGTTAAAACATTTCAGGCCTACAATATTTCTCATTATGATTATAGCATTCAACTTCTATATTAATTAAAGCATGTTAATATTCTTATTCTATTATTCAGTAAACATTTCTATAAATCATGGCCCATTTAATGCGATGACCAAAACATTAATACAATCTGTGTCGTGAAAAGAACCACCTTCCCTTTCCCTCCAGCTCTGGCCCTGAGGCCTACCACATTCTGCGTTTAACCACCTACCATCTTACATTTTAAACAGCTACACGACATGGATTCAGGAATATTCATATCTAATAAAATCATATAGTGTCACACATTTCTGTATTAGTTCCACTTCTACTTAAATCTCTATATTAGCTATACATTTAGAATATAATTGCAGGTACTATTAGCACTCATGGCATTTCTCCTCATGATTTGTGCTTACTACAGGTAAGTGTGATGTACTCATACATTTAAGTCAGTTTGCGCTCTCTCAGTTGCAAAGCGTGCACTCTTTGTATTAGCTCTATTGTCATTTATGGGGGGCAGCTTATTGAAGAGATCATTTCACATCGTGTGTGTGTCTGCGCGTTTTTATTGTTTGCCTTTGTAACATTAAGTTGCCATTTCATCGAGAATGCTGTTCAGGTTATGTGCAGAGTGAACATAGAGCTAAAACGACGAGGCCGGCCGGCGCAGCATCGCCCCATTTCTGTGTTCTCTTTTCTATGCGCTTTGCTGAGAGTGCCCCTGCACCCCGGTCTCTGGGGCTGCCCTGACCCTGGCAGGTAACCAGATCACATGAGCATTACCTTTACCTGTCTCCAGCAGGCAGATGACAAATGACAACACATGGTTTATAAGGGGTCGGAATCTGGAGGGTGTAGCGAAGGGGGGCCGAGGGGGGGGGGGTGGATATATTCATAATGGCACTATGGACGGGATTAAACTAAAGGAACTACTGCATGAGTTTCAGCTCCGAAATATTGAGCTGTGGTTACCACGTTTTTCCAAGTTTTTCTTCCTGCACCTAATCATGAGCGAACTGACAAATCTTGCATTTCTTGGAAATGTCGTACATTAGCTCAGGACGTGTCAAGTGTTGTTGAAAGTGTGATTACATTCAGACACAGATGCACAGCTCTGATCTGGGCCTGCACAGGCGTTCAAGTTAGGGCCGGTTGGGGGGGGGGGAGGGGCTTCATCATGAACAAGGTGCTGTGCACGAGAACTATGCCCGTTTTCAGTTAAACTGGAAGAGTTGTATATATTAGAACATGAGCTGAACGAGAGGATAGCTCGGAAGTAGGTATGATTGCTGCGGCGGTGTTTTTATTTTATTTTCTTTATTGCAGTTTTATATAGCGCGTACTCGACCCGAAGGTATGAAAGCGCTTTACATGGGGAGATTTAGTAATTTGCACAGAATCACAGGATGCTTGAACATGCATCCAAATTCAAAGCTGGTACCCCACCCACTGCCCCGATTACTTCCGAGCTGTGCTGTGCTACCTGCAGCTTATTTACTAATTCAGAGAGTTTCTGAGTCTGGTATGCTCCTTAAACAGGGCCAATACTTTCAATAATATGCACAGCGACTGAGCTACACAATAAGCGAGGCGGCCCTCTTTATCAGCTGCTGCACTTCATAAATGTAAAAAAAGGTTCGGATGTTACTGCAGAGAAACTATTCGGAATAAAACGTTTATGTCCTTTGCAAAACAGGTACACACAACAATCAAAGAATGACGTTCATCCACATGGCAGGCTCTCTAAAATGTATCATAACATCTAATTTGCTTGGCACGTATTGTTGACACGGTCAGCTTCTAAATGGTATCGTATATCCTTCTGCCTAAGAGGAATTCTTAGAAAGAGCAGGAAGTCATTTACTTGTTTAAAAAAAAAAAAATGCAACCCGAATGTATTGGAGCCCTTTACTTGAGCACCAGTCACATTACAAAAAAAACATTAATTTTTGGTACGGGGAGATGAAGTGATTTGCCCAGAATCACAGGATGTTGAGCTGACACCGAGGCTCGAACCGGTTCCACAGCTCTAAAGTCGGCAACTCTAGCTGTTACGCCACAACCTCTCATTTGACACAACAATGATTGACATCCCCTGGGAAACAGCAGACATAAAGGTGCTGGCCAGGAAATGATGTCAAGATAGGTCTCAGATTCCCATCAGACGTCAACAAAAAACAGCATTCTAAAATGGTTACATAAGGTTGGTGCGGTTTAGTGATGCGGACTGGATAAATAAAACCGTATTTTTTCCTCTTCCTTGGGTGGCCCATTAAAATAGGCAAAAAAGCAGAATGGGAGTAGACAAAATGAAATGAAAGCAGATAGTGATCTGTTAACAGAGATTTGAGGTGGAAATGCATGTTATCACTCAATTAAGGCCAAGCCTGGGCCTTGGCCTATACATTTTTCTTTAGTCCCTGGCCCTGTACTGCACAGGCGCACAGCGCACTAGTGCCCTGGAGCATACGTGTCGATTTATTTGTGAGCAGACCTGCCTGCTTTGGTTGCTCCTGGCTGCCACAGCCCACGGGCCGCCCGCTGCCCCCAGAAGTGCCGGTCGGGGGGCTGGTCTGCCAAAATTTGCCAGGGCTGCTTTCAATTCCCAGTCCGGCCCTGCTGGAGAGTGTAGGGAAGAGGTGGTGGTGGGGGGAGGGAGGGCGCGGGGTGAATAGATTCGGCTCTGGATTAAACAAAAGGTAAAGGCCGTCGCCCCCCTCCCCCGCCCCCCCATCTCTCAATGACCAGGTCCGTCGGCCACTAAAGCGTGCAAAAAACACACAGATTGAGGATAGACATGCACACGTCAAGTGTATCATGCGTTAAAAAGGAGAACAATTTAAGGTGCTGAATCCAGGGCCATGTCATCATGACCACAGCACACAGAGGCAGAATGGAGGTGTGCGCCTGTTATGATCAAAATCAGACTAGCGACGGAAACTAAAGAAACTGCTGCATGAGCTTCAGCTCGGAACTATTGAGCTGTGGATACCACTGTTTTTCCAAGTTTGCTTTCTGCACCTCATGAGCGAACTGACAAATCTTGCCTTTCTTGGAAATGTTGTACATTAGCTCATGACGTGTCAAGTGCTGTAGAAAGTTTGATTACATTGAGACATAGGTGCACAGCTCTGATCTGGGCCTGCGCAGGCGTTCAAGCGAAGGCCTGCGGGGCTTCATCATGAACAAGTTGCCGTGCACAAGAGCAGAAGAGAACTGTATTATGCCTGTTTTGAGTTAAACTGGAAGAGTTGTAAAAATTAGAACACGAGCTGAATGACAGCATAGCTCGGAAGTACGTAGGTATGATAGCTGCAGCAGTATTTTTTCTTTAAATACATTGTTGCTGTTTTATATAGCGACCTGAAGGTATGAAAGCACATTACATGGGGAGATTAAGTGATTTGCCCAGAATCACAGGATGCTTGAGCGTCCAGCCAAATTGAAAGCTGGTTCCCCACTGCCACGATTTCTTCTGAACTATGCTGTGCTACCTACAGCTCATTTACTAATTCAGTGTTTCAGCGAGTTTCTAAGTCTGGTATGCACCAGGGCAAATACTTCCAGTAACACGTACAGCGACACAATAAGTGAGCTGTCCCTCTTTATCAGCTGCTGCACTTCATAAATGTAAAAAAAAGGTTCGTATGTTACTGCAGAGAAACTATTCTGAATAACAAGAGCCCTTTATGTCCTTTGCAAAACAGGTACACAGAACAATCAAAGAATGACATTCATCCACTTGGCAGACTCTCTAAAATGTATCATAACATCTCATTTGCTTGGCATGTGTTGTTGACACAATCAGCTTCTAAATGGTATCGTATATCCTTCTGCCTAAGAGGAATTCTTCGAAAGAGCAGGAAGTTGGCTACTTGTTTTTTAAAACATTTTTTTGCAACTCGAATGTATTGGAGCCTTTTACTTGAGCACCAGTCACTTTACAAAAAAACACATTTATTTTTGGAAGGCACGGGGAGATGAAGTGATTTGCCCAGAATCACAGGATGTTGAGCTGACGCTAGACTCGAACCCGGTTCTCCAGCTCCAAAGTCGGCAACTCTGGCTGTTAGGCCACATCCTTTCCTATGACACAACAATGATTGATATCCACTGGGAAACAGCAGATTTAAAGGCGCTGTCCAGGAAATTATGTCACGATAGGTCTCAGATCTCCTTCAGATGTCAACAAACAAAACAGCATTCTAAAATGGCTACGTACAGTTGGTGCAGGTTAGTGATGTGGACTGGATAAATACAACCGTATTTTTTCCTCTTCCTTAGGCTAAAAAGCAGAATGGGAGTAGGCAAAATGAAATGAAAGCAGTTGGTGATCTGTTAACAGAGATTCGAGTCGGGAAATGCATGTTAACACTCAATTAAGACCTAGCCTGGGCCTTGCCTATACCTTTTTGCTTAATCCCCGGCCCTGCTCTGTGCAGGCAGCACAGGCGCACAACGCACTAGTGCTGAAACTTGGGGCTTGTGCTGAAAAATATATTTTAAGCAGACAACAGAGCTTTCTAGTGTTTTTTTTCTTTCTTTTTTACACAAGTGAGTCCTTCTGTTTTGTTTTCCAATGGCCACTGGTGTTGCCACTGGCACTTGCCGCTTAGGCTAACGTGTACATTTCTAGGACCCCTCGGTGCATTCCCTTGGCGCTGGCTCAGTTGGTTTGTGACCTACATTTTTTTAACATTGTTTGGATTTCAGTCCGGATTCCACAAGAAAGGAGTTTGCGCTGTTAAAATGCACACTTGTGTGTTCACTGTTCAGTGGATGGTTCACTTCTAAAAGATGCAATCGGGCCACAGTGACGGTAGCTGCAGTTCCCAGTGTGCAATCTGACAGAAGTTTTCCAAAGAGACTTGCTGTTTCCTAATACCCAATTCTTGTGTGTTCTATGATGTTTCTATTTCAGTGTTTAAGGAATAGAATATCCAGCTGAATAGTATTCGTGTTTTTGAGCCTCAGAAAGCTGAAAAGGCTGGGTCTGCCTTGCATTGATTCCAATCTGTAACAAATTAGCTGTACAGAGTTCTCTACAGAAGGCTCAGTGTTAGGCAAATGACATCACCAATCCTCTGATGACATCACAGAGTTGATCTCTGATATCAGCCTAAGTCCTTCAACAGCCTCCTACTTGCCCCTAAGGGCCCAGGGGCAGCAAGAGCAAGATCAGATGTGGAAGCTAGAACTGCGACCTCACACGGTGTGAGCGTATGTCACACTATTGGCTCCCTTCATATGGTCGCGAAGAGCTGTTATCATAGTGCTAGGCAAGGTGAGCCGGAAACCCTTGCACAGAGCAGCCTTCCAGCTTGTGTGTGGAGGCTCTCCTTTGCTGACATCCATAAAGGGGGTTGCAAGCAACCTCCCTAGGAAATTAGTGGTAGCCTCTAAAGCTCTTGCTAGAGTTTTAGGGGAGAGGGGTGTGTGGTTCTCAGGCAACTCGCTTGCCATCCCTCTCCTTGTTTATGCCCCCTCCTCTTCCTCCCCCTCTCTCTTATAGTGAAAAGTTTTTAAAGTTGTCAGGTATGGGGCACTTAACACTCTAATAGGCCCTTTAAAACCCTCCTTAGTTTCTTTTCTGCTCCTGCCTTCTTCATTACCCCTGGTGCAGGGGTAGAAACCAACAAGGGCAGTGCTACCACGAGTACCCATGGTCACTTTACCACCACTAACCAGTGCTAAAGTGCTTGCGCTCTTACCTTTCAAACATGGTAAAATTGGCTTACACTGAATTGGCAGTTTTGATTTACTTGTAAGTCCCTAGAAATGTGGTTCTACATGTACCCAGGGACTGTACATTAAATGCTACTAGTGGGCCTGCAACACTTATTGTGCCACCCACTTAAGTAGGCTATTTAACCCCTTCGACGCTCATGACGAGCTGGGCTCGTCATGCAGTAGCCTCCTGCTACGCTCATGACGAGCCCAGCTCGTCATGAATGTGCGAGGATCGCGAAATCCCAGCACAGCAGGGGAATTCCCATAGCATCCAAGAGGTTAAAGATGTGTCATGTCAAGGCCAGGGCCTTTATGTTAATTTGTTATGCTTTCTGGCCAGGGCGCCATGCCATTTGAGACATTTCCATGCCTTCTGTCAGCCTGGGTGGTTATGTGTGACGTTTCCATGCTTTCTGGTCTGGATGCTTAATTATGTGTGCTATTTCCATAGTTTCTGGCCTCAGTGACCTGGAGCTGAAGGCTCATGTGTGACATTTCCATGCTTACTGGCCTGGTTGCTTGCTCGCTACACACCATGTGGGGGGCTGGTCTCACTTTTACTTTGTTCTCTCCGATTCACTTCTTGTGTCTATTTTTGGTGCTCTCTGAAAAAATGTCTATTGGTACATATGACTGGGTGGGTAACCTGGTGCTCTTTAAGGTCATCATCTACCATTTACTGTGCTTTGAGAGTTGATACAATTGAATATGTAATGGAAAATGTGCTGTAAAATTCACCATTTTGATCTGTTGTTTTCCAAAATTTTCTTAGGGGGGAGAACCCCCCAAACCCCCCTAGTAGCGGTCGGGCTAGCTCGCTACGCACCGGACGGGGGCTGGTCTGCCAAAATTTGCCAGGGCTGCTTTCAGTTCCCAGTCCGGCCCTGATCATGAATGCCTTATTACAGTCCACAGAGTGAGAAAGGCACGTACAGGAGGACGGCGATTCTCAGTGAACACTGCCAGGTTGTGGAACACCCTCCCTCTTCAACTAAGGACGGAATCAGATCACCTCCGTTTTAGGAAATCACTGAAAACGCACCTCTTCCCCTGATCCCCCCCTTCCCCCTTCTCCTGGGCACTCCACTCCCACTCCCTCTACTGTCACGGTTTCAGCGCTGGGATGCTTCCGGGTTACTATGCGCTCTACAAAACCCAAATAATAATAATAATAATAATAATAATAATAATAATAATAATAATAACTTGTTGCAAAGCGCTCCGATACCCTGGGTCCAGCTAGCGCTATATAAAACTCATAAAATAAAATAAATAAATAAATCTGTAAATAAATTGTAATTGTCCAGATAAGGAGATCTATCCTTGGGGTGCACGGGGTAGATTCACCTCCTCTAGTTACTAAACTTTATGTTAAGCGTTCAATCGTCTCTGTGCGGTTAAGACACTTAAAACCAGTTTTCTTAGATATTTTTTAGTGCCTTCCTGACACAAGAGGTTTGATAACCTACCAACCCCAGTCTACTGGGGCGCTCTGTTCTTCAAATCTATGTTTAACTCTACTCTCGCCTACTAGCCAGCAGCTGCATTCTCCCTTCCCTCATTACTTTCTCTTCCACAGCCTGCTTGCTAAACACAACACCCCTCCCCTGGCAGGAGCTCACGTGCAAGGGACAGAAAAAACAGCTGACGGGCCTGCTATTAATAAATGAACAGAAGGTCACCACGAATTAAACTAAAACAATGTATAAGCAGACCTAATAGTATCGTCTAGAGAAACTTACTGCAGATGGATGAGTGGTAATAAAGGGGAAACATCTTTTAAAATATAAGATGCCGTTTCCTTATGTGGCTCGTGTGGTCAATGCAAGAGCTAAATGTGTATGGTGAGATGTGTCAATAAGTTATAAATGCACGGACCTAATGCGTACCATGAGAGGTGTCAAATACGTCATGAATGCAAGGTCCTAATGTGTACCATGAGACGTGTCAAATAAGTCATAAATGCAAGGTCCTAATGTGCACCATGAGACGTGTCAATAAGCCATGAATGGAAGGACCTCAGGAGTCGTGACAGCCGCAATAAGGTCAATAACACCAACGCTATTGTACGCTTGCGCCTCCTAGGCGGGCTGTTTCCGCTGTTTATCTTCCAAAATGTGGAAAACTGGGTTTTCCACAGGGCAACAGAGAGGGCCGTGCGGTGCGACGTAGTGATCACAGAGCAGAAGAAATACGTGCGTTGTCCCACGAGCGGCCAATCGAAAGCAAGTGTGCGCTGCTTCGACTTCAAAAACAAAGGATTTCTTAAAAAACAGACAAAGAGGAGGGAGCGAATTTGTGACATTAACGCTTGAGTAATCGAGGTAATAACATAGTATTATAAAATTACCGTCTTTAAATACCTCTTGGAGTGCCAGGTGTTCCGTTTCGTGAGTCCGTACAGACCACCAGGGGCGGCTGGTGACATTTGAAAGTGGTGAGGCGTAAACTAATTTGCATTTTGCACCGCAGCGATCGAGCGCAGCGAGCGAGCCCGAACCACCTTGCATCCATCCATACATCATTCATGCATCCACCCATCTATCCACCCACCCACCCTGCATCCATACATCATTCATTCATGCATCCACCCATCCATCCATCATGCATCCACCCATCATGCATGCATCCATCCATACATCATTAATACATCCACCCATCCATCCACCCACCCACCCACCCCGCATCCATACATCATTCATTCATGCACCCACCAATCCATCCATCCATCCACCCATCCATCCATCATGCATCCACCCATCATGCATGCATCCATGCATGCATGCATCCATACATCATTCATGCATCCATCCATCCATCCACCCATCCATCCATCATGCATGCATCCATCATGCATCCATCCATACATCCATACATCCATACATCATTCATGCATCCACCCATCCATCCACCCGTCCTGCATCCATACATCATTCATTCATGCATCCACCCATCCACCCACCCATCCATCCTGCATCCATCATTCATGCATCCATCCACCCATTATGCATGCATCATCCATGCACCCATCCACCCACCCATCCACCGAACAATCATTAATGCACCCACCCTGCATCCATCCATCATTCATGTATTTTTATGACCATATAAAAATAAATTATGGACTCTAACAAGCCTTTAGGATCGATGTTGAAGGATGTGCCAGTTTACATATTACATCACCCCTACCTTTTTATGCTGGAAACCTTCTACCGCCCATGTATTTGCCATCCTGTAAGCCCTAGGTATGTACTATACAAATTCACATACAAACATACACCAACATGCATGCAATAATAAATGCATATATCATGCAATTCCGCCTCTACCGTTTGTTAACATTTTGAAATTTTATAACCTTAGTTCAAAGAGTACATTATATTTGTGGTGACAAAGTTGTTAACTCATTTTCTGGAAAATGTTTATAAAATGAAATCTGTTGAAGGCTGTTGTTGCAACTATCAAAATAGAAATTCTGAGAATTTTTACATTTCCAAAACCCCATGCCGTGAAATAAACGGGTGACCTGGAATACACGCACACATTTCTGCCGCAGATGCTTTAACACACTGAACTATCTCAAGTCATTTGTGCAAGCTAGTTTACTGGAACACCGAAAAACACACACTCTTACCTTGCTGCCGGTCCCGGTCCGCGCCACCTCTGGGCTCTGCTCCCCACACGTCACATGCTCACAGCGCCCCTGGCCAATCCTGGCGCCAGGGGCACAGGTACCCTCTCGCCCGCAGCACTCCCATTAGGGCTCCTGATGGGCATGCGCAACGCCGCCAAAACACAAGTGCGCATGCGTGGGCACGGGTAAAAATTCACCCTCCGTCCCCACGCATGCGTACTTGTGTTGCCGCCTGTACAATCATGTCAATGAATCAACATGACGCCCGCCCGGCGGTCTGACGTCATGTTGATTCATTGACATGATTGTCATGAGGGAGCTGCGGGCGGCGTCGGGCAGGGGGGGCTACGCCCCCACGCCCCAATGGACGAACCGCGCTCGCAGACCACGCGTTATTTGTAACCCTTATTTGTATTAAGCGTATCGGCTCCAGAAAGATGAAATACCTACTCAGCCATGCTGTGATGTAGTTGCAGCTTCGACAGAGCACCATTCTCACCTAGCGGGCGGGGGAGTGGTGGAGGGGAATCGGGAACCTGTAGTGTTGTGAAACTAATGCAACACCAAAAATTCCTGGATTCAAATAATTTATTCCAGAAGGGCCTGGACCTTCACCAAAACAGCTCCTCTGCTTGCACCCATCCCCTCCTAGAGGTCAGACCCCTGCGACGTTCCGACTCGGGGAAGGATGACGTCTGCTGCATAGACTGATAACATTAGCACAGTACAACACATCTACCCTCTTAAACAAAAAATAGATAAATAAACCTCTGACCATCACTATATAAGCAGTAGAAGAAAAATATAACACAAAAATGGGTAACGGAGAAAATAAAAAATAAGTGTTAAAAATTCAACACTAGAATTAAACTTGGATAAAATAAACCTCAGTCACCTTCACATATAAGATTATTCAGTCACTTGAGAGGCCTTCTCGTTCTTCTATCCAAACACTGCTCGGACACTGTGTTCCATGCACCAATCAGCAGCCAGGAGGGCTTCCTGCACAGTGCCACCTTCCACAGAAGCATCTGACTCCCAACACACACACACCGCCGTCCACAGGTACAGGGACACACACCATCACCAAGACACCTGGTCAGCACACAGAGACAGCAAGAGATGGCACGTTTACTTCACAATCATTTTCACCATCAGTTAAAGGCAAACATCATCTGATTGTGACTTCCTGCGTCATCTGTACGTATCTTCGAGGTTAAAGCCATTCTCTTCAAACGTCACACCTTTCCATTGTCCAACCTAACCGCAGGACGAAGAATTTCAGTCACTTTGTGAGCCTCAAACACAGTCACTTTGTGAGCCTCAAACAATGGTCTCTCACTTCCGTGAGCCTCCCAAGGTTTCTTCAGTCTGGCCGCTGTCCAACAGCAAGGTCAGCCGGACTGCAGCCGCGTCCATCATGATGCCCCTTAGTCAGTGGTCGAAGTGGGGAATAAAAAGTAGGGGAACTGTGGGTGGAGAATCAGGGGGCGGGAATAACCGAAGATTGGATCAGTGGGCGGAGTCAGGGTTGTGGCTAGAAATCGCAAAACATACCAATTTTTAGTACATTTAGCCTTTTTTACTGACCAGTTACAGCTTATAACGTTATTTAATTCAAACAATGGATAAACATGTTTATTTGAGGTTTAATTCAGGAAAAAGCAAATACTCATAGGGAATATAGGTTTATGTAAAGCGTGCGAAATATAAGCAGGAACAATGCCATGGGCGCAAATTCTGGATGGTGAATGTAAAAATTCAGGACAATGGGGTCAATATTCAGCACACTAATTCGGGACAACAGGAATGCTTCGCAGACACATCAGTGAATGTCATGCAATAGTATCTAAATAAATAGGCAAGGAACATAAGTACAAGTCACTTCTACCCCGTCACCGCTCCTTCCCTGTCATTTCCCCTGCCCAGTCACCGCTCCTGTCCAGTCACCGCTCCTGTCCAGTCACCGCTCCTGCCCCATCACTTCTCCTGCCCCTCTCCGTTCGCTGCCCCTATCCGTTCACTGCTGCCCCTATCCGTTCACTGCCGCCCCTATCCGTTCACTGCCGCCCCTATCCCTTCACTGCCGCCCCTATCCCTTCACTGCCGCCCCTATCCCTTCACTGCCGCCCCTATCCCTTCACTGCCGCCCCTATCCCTTCACTGCCGCCCCTATCCCTTCACTGCCGCCCCTATCCCTTCACTGCCGCCCCTATCCCTTCACTGCCGCCCCTATCCCTTCACTGCCGCCCCTATCCCTTCACTGCCGCCCCTATCCCTTCACTGCCGCCCCTATCCCTTCACTGCCGCCCCTATCCCTTCACTGCCGCCCCTATCCCTTCACTGCCGCCCCTATCCCTTCACTGCCGCCCCTATCCCTTCACTGCCCCTATCCCTTCACTGCCCCTATCCCTTCACTGCCGCCCCTATCCCTTCACTGCCGCCCCTATCCCTTCACTGCTGCCCCTATCCCTTCACTGCTGCCCCTATCCCTTCACTGCTGCCCCTATCCCTTCACTGCTGCCCCTATCCCTTCACTGCCCCTATCCCTTCACTGCCCCTATCCCTTCACTGCCCCTATCCCTTCACTGCCCCTATCCCTTCACTGCCCCTATCCCTTCACTGCCCCTATCCCTTCACTGCCCCTATACATTTTATCCGTTCACTGCTGCCCCTATCCGTTCACTGCTGCCCCTATCCGTTCACTGCTGCCCCTATCCGTTCACTGCTGCCCCTATCCGTTCACTGCTGCCCCTATCCGTTCACTGCTGCCCCTATCCGTTCACTGCTGCCCCTATCCGTTCACTGCTGCCCCTATCCGTTCACTGCTGCCCCTATCCGTTCACTGCCCCTATCCATTCACTGCCCCTACCCATTCACTGCCCCTACCCATTCACTGCCCCTACCCATTCACTGCCCCTACCCATTCACTGCCCCTACCCATTCACTGCCCCTACCCATTCACTGCCCCTATTCATTCACCGCTCCTGCCCGGTTCCCGCTCCTGCACATGCCTAATCACCGCTCCTGCCCCGTCAACTCTCCTGCCCCGTCAACTCTCCTGCCCCGTCAACTCTCCTGCCCCGTCAACTCTCCTGCCCCGTCAACTCTCCTGCCCCGTCAACTCTCCTGCCCCGTCAACTCTCCTGCCCCGTCAACTCTCCTGCCCCGTCAACTCTCCTGCCCCGTCAACTCTCCTGCCCCGTCAACTCTCCTGCCCCGTCAACTCTCCTGCCCCGTTGCCTCTCCTGACCGGTCACCTCTCCCGCCCCATCACCTCTACTAACGGGACAGCAAGTAAACAACCTTCATGTATGCAAGTAACTTGGTCAGCGCGCAAATGATTCCCTTAGCACGAGTCTTTACAGGCAGGGGTTTCCACGAAAATTCATGTCTTTAGAGCACATTCACTCAAGAGAACATTCACGCAAAATCACAATTGCTACAAACCACCAAAACTTGCTGTAGAAAACTGGGAACCTCCGAGATACTCGGTCAAAACGAACTCTTGGTCGCCTTTTCTGGTTCAGAGCAATACATGTCCAGTTCATTGCAGACTAGAACATTCCCCAACACCCCAAACAATTTTGTCCTGCAAAATACGGGTATATCCACAAATGCCGCGTTCAGAGCTGTCTGTTAAAAATGACAGGCCCTGAATAAGCAAAAGTACACAAAGCATCCAAGTCGATAAGCAAGTATCACGACAAAACACCAAGAGACTAACATCACATTACAGAACAGGCCTGGAATGTTAAATTAGCCGCTGTGCAGGAAAACCCCGAATTATTGTCTGGAAAGAACTACGGAGTATGCTGAAGCCACGGTGTGGCTGTGGATCTACAGTTTCTGGCCCTGGTTGCTTCATGACATTCGCAGGAATGGACATCTTCAAGGAGCTGGACAAAAGAGTATCAAGTTTAAACTAGATCAGTTGGCACGGACATTAGGGCCTAAAAACACAAGTCACAATTTTTCATGCGTTTGTTTACCTCACAAACTTCTTACAAAGACATCTTACCACCTTAACCAAAAAATAATCATGCAGGTTTCGCAGAGTTGGTGGCAAGTTCCCGACAGTCCTCAGTCTAGGGAAAGCTCCTCTGTAATCACCAACTCAGCATGATATGCTAAAGGCAGAGGGCGGCGCATTGTCATTCGAAAGGGTTAATCAGCCTTAATAGGAATGACAATGGGCTGCCCTCGGTCTGTGTGAGCTCAAGGAGGGGCTGCTGCAGCCTCTGGAGTGAAGTGCGAGCAGCCCCTGGAAGATGAAAGAATAATCGTTTTGTAAGTTGGACTATTCTTGCTGTCCCGGGACCATTTTTTGAATGGCAGAAGTAGGGGAACGGACTGAAAGAATTTTTAAAAGTAGGGGCACGCCGTGCCCTCCCGATCCCGCCCACTTCTACCACTGCCCTTAGTCAGCTCTTGCTCCACAATATGCGCCCTGACGTCATCAACAGTATGTTTACTGCGCCCGCCTCAATTAACTAATCAGAATTACCCATCAGAACAATACAACATTATCTTTGGGGCAACCTTAAAAAAATAAAAATAGACTCGTAATTTGGCCACAGTGCGCAGGTTTTACGGCCATAAGATACAACGCTCACATATGACGGCCACCGGATATCGCGGGAGTGTAGTTTAGTAAACAATTGTAATAACATCGCCAGACACTTTTTTTTAAATATAGCAGAGGCACTAAACCACTAATCCCACAATTTCAAAATTACTGTGCAATTTCCAGCAGGACTCCGAGCTGCTCACATGTTTCTTCTTCCTTTTCAAGGGCAGCGTTAAACCCTCCATCACCCCCCACCGCCACCATGGGAGGAGGTCTGTATCTGGCTAGCTACAGACCCGGCCCTAGCCAGGAAAACAAGCACACGAGTGGTGCGCGCGCGCTGCAGTGAGCCATGTGTTTGGCATTATCGTGCACGCGCCTGCGCACGATAATGCAAACCACGTTACCCTTTGGTAACAGACACCAATAGGCCATGAAAGGAGCAACGCGCCCGCCTTTGGCCTATTGCGTGCCCGGTTTCTAAAATACAAGCAGGTACAAGCCAATCCCGTACCAAAAAATAAAAAGCACACGCACAAGCATATGCAATTTCTATGTACAGTTTTAAACCCCCAACAGAAGGGCTCTCACGCTGCACGAGCAGTGCTACGCACTGCAAAGCAGGTGCGAGCCCTAAAAAACGACAAGGTGAAGGATGGAATGCTTGAATTAATCCCAGCCACTGGCAATCCCTTGGGCTGCATCACAATCCATTGCTTTTTGTCCACCATGCCCCTTCAGTCTTGACCCTGCTCCTCATGGGAACAGTCCAGCACAAACTGGCAGGCCAGGTCCTCCCTGAACCGTAACACAAGTAACCCAGGACCGGTCTCACCCTTGTTCTTGGCTCTTCAGACAGGTATAGCTTGCTTCCAATGGTACAGCGAGCCTGGAACCCACGTCTGGGTATACCCACCGCACTTAAAGAGTCAAATGCAAATACAACACAGTGATTGGTGGAATGCTTGAATTAATCTCAGCCACTAGCAATCACTCGGACCACATTCCATTCCACCTTTTTTCACCCACCATGCTACCTCAGTGGCTAAAATTAATTGAAACCTTCCATCAATCACTTTTTGTATACTTTAGTGTGGCAACAACATCAGCAAGTGGGGCTGCTGTCTATCATTTCCTGGTGGGCTACGGGGCCAGCACTACTAACCAGTAGGACTGCCCATTTGAGACACCTCACAAGCAGAGCTAAGTCTTTAATACTAGTCAGCTGTAAAGTGTGTCACATTAATAATACTCAATTGTAGGGCTGCAGCTCTAACGCTGCTTGACAGCAGGGTTACCATCTCCATATTACTGCCATACCGAGTCATCACTTAGCTATTACTATCGAACACATAATAAATATAGGTACCACTGCATTTACTATGTTAATTTAATGTATTTTTGTCGCAATGATCCTCTTGCAGTAGCACCGTTTTAGAACTTTAACATTACAGCTGGAATAATACTTTATGGCTGTAATGGTGCTGTACTGATACCCGCTGGCAACACTGCTGCTTTAGTTGTACTCTATGGCAATGCTGGTATGGTAGTTGCACCAGCTGGAAGTTTTAGTGATGTTTCAGTGAGTGTCTATGCCAGCACTCCTGCTTGTTACTTTATTACTGCTGCTGTTGTAATACAACGGTGTGACGAAAGTGCTTCTTTAAGCTTTGTGTGAGTGTCTATCCTTCGATCCCACCTGAGACCTGTCACTTTAATACTTCCTGGTGGAGGCTATTCTCCAGCGCTGCAGCTGTTTCACTGGTTTTCTGACAGTGCTGTCACTTTAATGTTACTACTCTTCGGCAGCAGTGCACTTTTTACTCAACCGTCGAAACTTTGTGTTTCTTACTGTGTTCTGTGAATGGATTTTTACGGTGTACTTACTGGGGGTCTTAGGACATGTACATTTCCACCATGGGGGTATTTGTGAAGGAGTGGGCCAAGTCCAGAACAGCTGTAAACAAGGATGGACCTGTTGAGCTAATTACAGGGCCCTTCCTGGTACGAGGTGGGTCGCGGAGCTACTAATTCCTGGCTACTTGGGACTGTCACTTCCGGGAAACCGTGGACATCGGATAGTCATGTCAGGGATCCCCAGCCTCCCCCTGTCAGGTGTCCGGAGCCTGAGTCAGGCTGGAAGACCAATGTCCGCCGCACCCACTCACCGACATCCTGCTCGAAGGGGTTGGATCCGAAGAGCGGCATGGTGCCGACCTCCGCGCCGCTGGTCCAGGCACCGCTGTCCGCCCTCAGGCCTCTCTTAGCACCTCTTTGGGTTTAGGTTAGAAGAGCAACTAGGAAGCACAGCGACGTCGGAACTGGAGTCTCACGTGACCGTGCGTCAACGCACCTGCGTAGTTCCAGCCTCAAGCGCCGCCCTCCTGTGACTGATGCTAAGAGAGGCATTTCGAGGCCTTGGATTCTGATTGGCCAAGTGTGGTGACGTACGGCGTTGAGTGGAGCGATGGGAAAACAGTGTTACGGAACTGAGTCCAGTCGCAACCAGATGAGTGTTTGTCGTATTGGTGCGTGTTGTCACTGGCTGGAGAAGCTGCACGTGTTAGCGAAACTGTGACTGTTGTGCCTGATCCCGTTGCGGAATGAACCTTGATATTGCGTTGGAAGCAGAGGTCGAAGCGTGCTATACAAAAAAAGAATTGTGATCCTGAGGGTAATGGGGGCAAGAGCAATTAGTAGGTGTGTAAAATCGGGGGCACTAAGCACACATGCTATGAAAATAACAGCCACATGCTTACAGGGGCGTAGTAGAGTAGGGTCCCAGTTTTTGGATAAGTGTCTCGGTGTCCTGACACTTTCCCCCAAATTAAAAAAAAAATCCCGATTTTTGTGTAATGCCCAGGTGAAGCAGAGAAATGTTCCTTTTTGTTTAATGCCTGATTGAGCATACAATTGGAGCCCTTGTTGCAGAAGGAGAAGTTATGTCGTGACATCACTTCGGTGAGCGTTGTTGCGCGAAGGGAAATCCATTAAAGAGAGACTTTTTTCTCGGGATTTCCCTTCTCTTTCTACAAAGGCTAGCCGCCAGTGTGACCCTGCTCTGCCCTTTAAAGGGGGAGAGCTATGAATGTGACACGCATTTACAAGTCTACTGTATATAGGCACATATATACCAGGGTATGCAAAAACCATGACCAGCCACCAGGGCTTTAAGTGGGATAAAAAAACTAGGGGGTTTCTCAAAGGGGCGTGGCAGTGTAATTAGGGGCGTGGCTTTAACACGCTTATGCTAAAAATCTGTGTTTAGCATAGTGTGCCGCCCGACTTGTATTTTGCTGTTTCTGCCATTGCATCCAGGTATGTGATACAACAAGTAACATCGTACCTACAACAAGTTAGGACTATTTGCTTTCTCAATTGTTATTAGTTGCATAAGATAAATAAGCTGCAACTATGGCTTGTTACATATAATATGGAAAACGCTTCCAATTAAAGCCTTGGTGAACCTACCACAATGTTGCTGCTCTTGCGTTTCAGAAAGAGAAGGGAAATCCAGAAACAAAATGACTCTTTAAAAGGATTTCCCTTCCCCCACAACCCTCACCCGGCGTGACGTCATGCCGTAACTTCTCTGCTAGTGGGAAGTGAGCAGTTTGAGCAGCGCACATCGATGTGCCTGCTCTCTCGTAACGGGTCTCTATCGGGCTGTTTTGCGCCCTGGCTCTTTTTTCCGGACTGGAAACTGCTGTCACTGCAGTCTGGAAAAAAACGGACCGTCTGTGCCAGCGCACAAAACAGAGCCCGATAGAGACCCGTTTCGAGGCCCCTTTTAAAAAACTGCCAGTGCTCAGACCCCTGGAGACCCGGCCCACTTAAAGCCCTGCCGGCCACCTATAGAAGTAAGACTACACGCTTTAGTCCTACTTTTATTTGTGGCCTGTCCCGTTTTTTGGTCCTCAAAACCTGGTCACCCTAAACTAGAGCTAAATTTCGGTGGGGGGGGGGCAAATACTTCCAGCAATGTGTCCTTGTAGAATGTAGCAGGTGCACATGCACAGGGCCTCAGTACCTTCGAGTGGAATTCGAGCTATAGAAAACTGCAAAAAAACAAAGTCTAAGTGTTGAAATGATGTACTGGACGCAATTCTGAGGAAATCCTTTAATTGACTGAGGAGCACAGAAGGGCCCGACCAGCTTACCAGTGTCCTACATCCAACTGCACCTAGAAGCGGCCACTGTTTTGAACCCAAACAATTCAGGAATGCCTGCAACCAAACATTCCGGGTAACCAAGCAACACAACATTTCCACCCCTTTAACAAAACAAAAATGTAATACAAACAGGAAAAAACAAGAAACAAAAATTAAAAATTATAATAAATGGAAACCTAAATATACAGTGAACAAGTTAAACAATACAATGTAAAACATTACCAGTTGTTCACAACATAATCTTTTTACCAACCATGAGCCTTCCTCTCCCTAAGCAATCTTTGTTTTAAGCTCAGGTCATCACAAAGAACGGTCCCGGAGTCCTCCTCATTAGAAGACTGAAGGTGAACCTCTTCATCCCCCTCAAACATAGGTTTCCCCACATTTTTACTGGAAGTTGAGTCCCCAAGAAGGGGTGGAGAATTACCTTCAGGAATACAACTAGATTCATTAACTGCATCATCATCCATCCAATCAAAAGTATCATTGAAACTATTAGTATCCTTCACACAACCCCGTCTCTCTTTGGCCACCCTTTTAAGATTCCAAACTTCTCCATTCCTGATTATAACAGAATTCTGCACGACTTATACCACCTCTTCTGCATTAAACAAACACTCTCATCTTTACTTACAAAACCTGTTTATTTAACATGACCCCAATATCCTACCTCAATTTGAGTGGATTTCGTGCCATGTTTAAAATCAAGATATCCTTTGTTCCTGTCATGTATGCGTTCCATCCTAGGTCTGTGGCAGAGATATTGGCCGAAGGCGCCCCTCCGGAGACGACAAACTTCGCGTTTAATGGACATCAGAGCAGCACCAGCCACTCCCGGTGCCTGTCCGATATACCAATTCATGTAAATACCAAATACAGACACACTCCGTGGATCAAAATAACTCTGAATCAACATCTGCACAGAGATTCAGAACATATAATACCTACCCGTGTATACTTCCACGAAAGGAACAGGAATGCTAAAGATTATGAGAACCCCCTGGTTTTAATAGAATGCATGTATATGTTCCTTGTCCAGTTTTATGTTGGCCCTGAAGAAGGTGAGGCCGTACGCACCGTACACCCTCATACAAAATAGAATTAAATCCTGAAGTAATAAAGGAAAGGATTACAAAAGACTACAACCCTTGCAAATAAATAGAAAAAAGAAGATGCAAACCATGAGTTGTATTATACTTTGAGGAGTCTAATACAGGACACTATTGTTTCACTGTGTATGTTGTATTAGTTTTGTTAGTACACTAGATATGAAAGTCTGAGTTTGTATGAATGTATGAGTGACAGTTTTTGTATACAGATTGCTCAGGGGTTCCTGTTGAACAATGTCTTAGATCTGTATTTTATATAGTTGTATAAATGCTATTATGTTACTGTATCACAATCTTGACTATATATTCACCAAAAAAGAAAAAATATTTTTGATATAAAGAAGAATAAATGGAAAATAACAAACATTATGTCTAAGTGAATGATTTCATGTACCCTGTTGCATCCCTTATGAAATTACGAATAGACTTAAATGCTATTATGTTAAGATAGATAGGTCATAATAGAGGTTCCCCCCATCTCATTGCGTTCCATTCTGTTCCATGCATCATCCATGGACCATTGTTCCACACCAGATGAACACATCCAACCCGGATTAAACTTGTATCTCGGTTTACGGCCACGCATTATCACAAAGGGGGGTAATCCAGTAGCCTCTGTACATGTTACTCAGTAGGCCCAAACCATCATGCCAACTTGAGTGACCCAATCTTCACATCACTCATAGCTAATTGAATTATACCCTTCAAAACATGATTAAACCTTTCCACCATTCCGTTCCCACTAGGATTGTACAAGGACATGGTTCTATGCTTAGTGGCCAATCGCTCAAAGTAAGTTCTAGCTTTGTTTGGCATGAACTGGACTCCGTTATCACTTATCAAAGATGCAGGATTACCTTCAGACATGAACACTTCATCCAAAAATTCTAAAACTGCTTCAGTATCATCCCTGTCTACCATCTTAACAGGCCAACGAGAAAACAAACCCATGAGTACAACTACATACTTCTGGGAACCACAAAACTGATCACGTACAGGTCCTATGATTTCATTCGCCACAGTTTCCCATGGCTCCTTTGAAATAATCTTGTCACACATCAGAGGTCTTAAAGTTCTCAAGGATTTATCTGCCTTACAACACGCACTGCTCTCACGTACCGCTCTCTCAGCCTCTATGTCCAGACCAGGCTACCAGAATAAGCTCTTCAAAACAGATTTGGTTCTGGTGATTCCGGAATGCCCTTCATGGCATAATTCAACAATCGTTGAACGTAAGCTTTGCGGAGGAAAAATTTTCTCTCACCTTAACAAAAAAACATCATTCATGGGGAGCTCCGATCTTACTTTATGATCGTATCTCAAGGTACAAACCTTCCCCCATATGAAGGATTAAAATGGTCCAAACCCCAAGCACATGCTAATGCCTCCTTTTCTATGATGGGATACTTTTCCTCACAGGGAGATAAGGATCTGGAGGCCAGGGCTCGAAAAATCATAAAAAATGCACTAGACCTGCAGGTCTAGTAACCTACAAAATCTCCTCAACCTAAGTGAAATGCACTTAACCTCTGACTGACTATGAAAGCAGAGCAAATGTGACAAGTTAACAAGATTTAAAAGCATTTTATTGCTCATTTACTTTGTGAGCAATAAAGATGCCTTTAAATCTTGCTATCTTGTCACATTTCCTCTGCTTTCAGAGGCAGAGGTCAAATATCAGTTTGTCTTCCTACTCGCCAGAAAGGGCGAGTAAGACCTAAAAATAGCTTGTCCTGAATTAATCTAACTCGCAAATGCGAGCGGTCGAGTCAATTTTTCGAGCCCTAAGGCGTATGCAATAATATGTTCCTTACCTTTCTCATCCACCTGGGACAAAATGGCTCCCAAGCCCTTGTTGCTTGCATCAGTAGTGACAATGCTATGAGCTTCAGGGTCAAAACTACTTACAGTGGTTGTGGTCGCAATTGCTGTTTTTATAGTTTTAAAGTCCTTTTCACACTCTGAAGACCACTCAAAAATAGATTTTTTTTAAAGCAATTGATGAATATTGTAGCATTTATCAGCAAAATTCAGAATATATTTTGCGCAAAACTCTGCCATACCCAAGAAGGACCTAATGTCGTTCTTGTTTGTTGGTGCATTCTCAATAGCTGTTACAATAGGGGGTTTAGGTCTTACTCCATTCTTATCAATCACATGTCCCAAAGATGTAACACTCTTACTCGCAAAACTACATTTAGAGTGTTCAATGGTGAGACCCTTCTTTTCCAGAATCCTGAACACTTTGAGAAGCCTAGACTCATGTTCTGATTTACTTTTTCCAAAAATCAAAATATCGCCCTGAAAAAACGTAACACCTTCTTCTTTATTGAACAACTGAAACATGAGGGGCTGAAAAACAGCTGCAGCTGATGCTAAGCCAAAAGGAAAGCGACTAAATTGATAGCAGCCTAAAGGTGTAATAAAAGATGTATGTTTTTTAGATTCTGGAGATAATGAGATCTGGTGGTAAGTTGATGAAAGGTCAATAGTGGAAAACCACTTTGCTCCCTTCAAACAACTCACAATTTCATTAATCCCAGACAGAGGAAACCTGTCTACAATGATATTATTGTTTAAATGGCGTAAGTACACACATAGTCTGATTTTTCTTTGCTTCGCCTAGCGATAACCACCGGAGAAATCCACTCCGATGCTTCAATAGGTCAGATTACTTTTGATGCCATTAACTTTTCTACTTCCCTAGCAACTTCATCCTTAACTAACAAGGGTCCATTGCGACATTTATGAACTTTAGAAACTGCTTCTTCTTTTAGACTAATTAAATGTTCAAATCCTTGTAGATTACCTAACTCTCCACTAAAAACTGAGGAAAACTGAGCATCTTTTCTTCCAATGAATTCCCTTAATCGACAACTAACACTTGTTCCTTGCTATTTGGATCTAGAACAATGTGTAACATTTTCTAGTCAAACCAACCTAACACAGGCGGACCAGTTCTGGCAACATATAGCTTACCACAGTTCTTTACTGTTCTTGAGTTCAAAGGTTAACCATCTGCACCCAAGTAAATACATTTTTTCACCACTATAACCTTCTGGATGTACATCTGGTTCTAGTAAGTGCTCCCCCACTTTCCCTACTAAGGATTTACTCCACAACTCTTCGTTCATGATGGTATAAGGTGATCCAGATTCAGCAAATATTTTCAAACTGACCCCCCCCATCACCATCTTACATTTAGGTTTGGTACTACGCACAGAATCACTGATGTTGAGAAGCAGGGTACCTCTCCGATTCATAATCAAATCATTTATAGGAGTGTCCCCATCCAATTCAGCATGACTGTTATCAGATTTGTTTGCACTGTTTCCAAGTACTCCCACGCCTTTTATTCTCGTATTATTTTTTTTCCATACTTTAGTGAAATGTCCTAAAATCCCACAATTACTGCCTTTCTGTCTGGCAGCAGGACAATTCTTACTATAAGCCAAATGATCAAGGCTACCGCATCTATAGCATTTAGCCTGATCTCTGGTATTAGGCTTCTCGCTACTAAATTTAGAGGGTCCTGGTCTATCCTCACTAACATTTATCTTATCAACTAAGGATGAAACTTGTGCGACATTCTTTAAGACTACAGCACACCTGCTTGAAATTTCTGCCTTTTTTACAATTGCTAGAACCTCCACTAAGGGTGCGTCTCCATTGACCCAGAGTCTATCTTGTATAACTGTATTGCATGTGTGCATGACCACTTGATCTCTAAAGAGGTCATCATGACATACCCTAAATTTGTAATCTAAGGCTAACTTCTTCAACTCTGAAACATAGTCCTCAATAGGTTCTGACTTGCCTTGTTTCATCTGAAAGAACTTAAATCTTGTAACACCTATACAAACCTTTGGTGCAAAGTAATTATCAAGCAGTAATAATGCCAATTCATACACATTAACATCCCCAGAAACTGCACCTTTTGTCATTTGATTTTACACCTTTAACCCAACTGGTCCCAAAGAGTGTAGTAATAGTCTCTTCTTCTGTGCCGTTGCCATCTTTCCTGCTTCATCCACCGCCTCAATGTAGTTGGTGAAATAAGCTCTCCATTCCAACCATTTAAGCGATGGTTCAGAACTAGCTGCCCAAAATGCTTGAGGAGCACTAATATTAAAGCTCTCTGTGCTCATGATGAGTGGTCTTGTCCAATGTCAATTCTTCACGATCAATCAGTCATTTGTAAAGCGCACTACATACCCGCGAGGGTCTCAAGGCGCTGGGAGGGTGGAGGGGGGGCGCTACTGATCAAACAGCCAGGTCTTGAGTATCCTCCTGAAGGTCAGCAGGTCTTGGGTCTGTCGTAGACTCAGTGGGAGGGTGTTCCATGTCTTGGCGGCGAGGTGGGAGAAGGATCTCCCTCCAGGGGTTGTTCTTCGGATGGGCGGGACGGTGGCGAGTGAGAGGTCGGGGGAGCGTAGCTGACGGTTGGGGATGTAGAAGAAGAGCCGTCTGTTGAGGTAGGCTGGGCCGGTCTTGTGGAGTGCCTTGTGTGTGTGGGTGAGGAGCTTGAAGGATATCCTCTTGTTGACGGGGAACCAGTGCAGTTGACGGGGAGCTAGTGCAGTCCACAAGTGCTTAGTTCAAAGTCCTGATCTTCAGCACTTGAATAGGAGAGCACAGAGGCAGCCCTCTGAACAATGAAGCTGTATCTTGATTAATATTTCCCAACAAAACAAGGCAATACTGCTAAAAATGATCGATAAATAGGTAAAATGTCATTAAATACCTATTTTCTTCAAGTGACCTGAAGCGCGTTGATGCGGAATGAAAAAAAAAAACAGGAGCGCGTTGATCCGAAGATGCAGTCAGTAACTTGGATGCAGCCAGTAGTTTGTCAAATGAGGAATTCAAGCTGGCCACTTGCGAGGTCACGCAACGTGACCTCGTGTGATGACGTTGTTCCGGCATGTTTCCCAAGAGAGAACGCACTGTAAGCTCCGTTCGGAGAAGAATGGAAGCACCCCAACGATCCAGAGGCTGCACAACAATGGCTGGTGACTTACGTGACCAAAACTGACGTAAGTGTGCATGAGCTTCCCCCAATGGTTGTCACAGATCCAACACTCAAGCGAAGCCTCCAAGCACTGTAGAAACATTAAAAAAAACGTTTTAAGTTCCACTTACCTTCAGTAATTTCCGCACGCGATCTAGATAGTCCACTTAGCGTAATTCCCGCAAGATCACGAGAGTAAGTGATCGCATAAATATTCGATAATAATCTTCTCGATAAGTTGCTCGCGTAGGCTCGTGTAGCTTCTCAGTGATCGTCGCCAGTGTTGAAATGATGCACTGGACGCAATTCTGAGTAAATCCTTTAATGGACTGAGGAGCACGGTAGGACACGACCGCCTTACCAGTGTCCTACATCCAACTGCCCCTAGATGCAGCCGCTGTGTTGAACCCAACCATTCCAGGAATGCTTGAAACCAAGCATTCCTGGTAACCCAGCAACACAACACTAGGGTTACTTTCAGGAAATGCATTCTCACACTGTGGCAGGAAAAGTAGTTTGCAACTTTAACACCTTGCCTGCAGCAGTAATTCCAGCCCGGTGCTGGATATTCCAATCACGGGCGTGGTCGTGACAGAACCCAGTCGTCATGCACACAGGCCACCCGTGGCTCATGACGGCTGGGTTCCTTCATGAGCATCGAAGGGGTTAAGGAATAGGCAGAGTGGAGATGCAGGGGCTCTAGGAAGGGGTGAAAAAACAACAAAGCCTTGTTATCAAGTAAATGGTCTTTTAAAGACCTGTGAAATACACTGGTGCGGCTGCAATAAGACGCCAGACCATCCCGCCCACAGCAACTCAAGTACTGTCTGTGTGTGTGTCCGGGAACCTGTCGCAGCCCGGGCTGACACTCACAATGGGGGTGGCTAAAGCCCTATGAGCCCTACAGGCGTTGCACGCCTGCATGCCTACTTTATCTAGATCTGGCCACGAGCATGTGCGCTCGAACTCTTTTATTGGCAGGGTCACCTGACCGGTGACGCCTGTGTTGGATGGGTGTGGGTTGAATGTAAGGACCAGCCCTCAAGGGAGTGGCTAGTAAAGTGCTATATGTCTGAATACTAGAAATTGTCCATCCGGATACCACATTCCTCCCTAACTTTAAGGAAAACAAAACCAAGTCCAACCTGTGGGAAAGAATGACAAGCATTTTCACTGCAATAGGTCTCGCATTTGTGAGCGTTTAAGCTAATGGCATTGTAAATAACAATGCCTTTTATTTATGTGTTTAATAAAGTAACACATATTTAAAAGACATTATAGTTTTTAATGCCAATAGCTCAAACTCTCGCAAATGCGAGACCAGTCTAATGGTGGCTGCACCCCTTTCTTTAGGCGCTGCCCAAAGTATTCAGGTTACAGCGAGCTACATCTAAAGAAAGGGCGCCACCAACATTAAAGTAAAAGCGCGTATGGTACGCTTTCACACAAAGCGAAGACATTTTTTTTAATTTAAAAGGTTGTGTAGGGTGGCAGCTAAAGTGAAAGCGAGCCATGCTGTTAATTAAATCAGCTGGCCCGCTATAGTTAAACCGGGCCGTGCTGTAATTTAAATACAAATAGTATAAAATCAGGTGGTCTGCTGTGATGTTTTGGGTGTAATAGGTGAAGATCATTAAAGAAAATAGTGCCCACCAACTTATAAAACAGACCATGTAACAACACACGTAAAAGTCATTATGGGAGTTAAAAATTCAGACAAGGCGGTACCAAGGAGGGACTACTAAGCCTATTCACAAATGAAAAGTGTTAGACCTGGCGCTATTGGCGTGGGTCCCACTTCCATTTTTTGCTGTTGCCTCCTGTGTTTTTGCTATGTTTTTGCGGGTCTAGATGCTCTGGGCACTTTGCCACTGATGTTCAGTGCCAAAGTGCAAGTGCTCCCTATTGTAAATTGTTGTAATAGATTAGAGACCCCATGATTGGCTTATTTGATTTACTTGTCAGTCCCTAGTACAGTGCACCATGTGTTCCCAGGGCCTGTAAATCAAATGCTGCTGGTGGGCTTGCAGCACTGGTTGTGCCACCCACAGAAGCAGCTTGTAAAGTGTGACTCAGGCCTACCATTGCAGAGCCTGTGTGCAGTCTGGGACTGCCATGTCGCCTTGGCAAGTCCACCCACTTGCCAGTCCCTAAACCTTCCCTTTTCTACATGTTAGTCACCCCTATGGGCAGGGTGCATTGTATGTGAAAGGTAAGACATGCCCTGGTGTGTGTGGCATGTCCTGATAGTAAATTACAGCCAATTTCGTTTTTCACTATTGCAAAGCTACCTGTTCCCTTACTTTTAAAGCGCGGACTTTGCCCAAGGGCATCAAGGCGCTAGCACCAATAACATACAGGAGAGAACCGATTCCTACTCAAACCCGACTTTCAGGGAACAACCATGTCTTCAGAGCTTTACGAAAGATAGAGTGTACTTGTTGCCCCGAGAGAGAGTCCGGGAGAGAGTTCCAAACATTCGCAGCTGCGAATGAAAAGGCCCTTCCGCCCCATCTCATCTTTTTGACCCTAGGAACAACAAGTAGATTCTTTTTTGCTGACCTCAGGTTTCTGGAGGGCTGATGAGTCAGGGCTGGAATGAATAGGACCTGGGTTGAATATAGAGTAGGGGGAGGAGATTTTCTTCCACTTGCCTTAGCCTACATAGAATAGAGAGTAGGGGGAGGAGATTTCCTTTCAGCTACCTGGGCCAGGTCTGCTTTCAACAATGCTGTCTCCACCTCCTGCCAGGAAGCTGCACCAGGAAGGACAGAACTGATTTTGACTAGGTACAGACACTCTCTGCCTTCAGAGAACAAAGGATTTAGTAGTATAAATATTGGGGCCCAGACCCCAGAACTTTAGATCACTTTTGGGATTCAAGACAAACCTTTGCCTAGGAGAGAAACCAAGAACGCTGAAGGAGGGGACTTCCCCTGTGCTGTGTGCTGATTGGGGTTGACCTTCAGTGGTTACTTATTGCCTAGGAAAGGAGAAAAGGAACTTTGTGTGTACTTTATCATCTTAAGGAAGATCTCCAAGGGCTTAAAGCTGAGCTTTCCTCTTGTTCTGAAGTCTCAGGGACACAAAGACTTCGCCACCAGCTTCCCTGAATTTCCTTGCTGGGAATTCTACCTGCAGAGAGGTGCCTTCTGCTGTTTTTGGGACCTCTAGAGACTGGGTGTCGCTGGGAGCTGGAAGCGCGACACAACGAGGAAGAAGTGTGCTGTCGCATCGCCGAAGAAGCATGTCGTCGCCGCAGCTGTTTGCCGACGCACCGCCAAAGAAGCGTGTTGCATCACCAGAGAAGTGCTGCCGCAGAGGTTGCCGTCGCATCACCGGAGAACCGTGTCGCAGGGCCTGTCGCGGCTCAAGAGTTCACCGAGTTCGCTGCATGGCCATTGGGCGTGCACGGATCACATCCAAGTTATCGCATCGCCATCAAACACGCCCTTTTGTCGCATTGTACCAGATCATCGCATCGAGGCGCCATCTTGTCTCATCGTAACCAGAACGTAATAAGAAACAGACGCTTCGCCTCCTCTCTGGTAAAAAAACAGATGCATCGCCTCCCCTGCGCCGCAGTAAGGAACAGGTACGCCGCCTCCCCCGAAGCAAGGAACTGACTCATCGCCTTCCCTGCAACCCTTTTGTTTGTTTTGCGTGACACATCCAGGGTACTTTGAGAGTAAAGTGTCGCATTTACCATCTACATTGAACTAAGTTATTTCGACCATTTTTAAATCATATTCTTGATATTGTATTGTGGATTTTTGTCATTTGCTCTTGTGTTAAGTCTAGTAAAGATTACTTATTTTTCTAACCAGGTGTGGGATCCACTTGTAGCGTTTTCACTGTATTACTGTATGTGTTCACAAATACTTTACACACTGCCTCTGAGATAAGCTTGTCTGCTCGTGCCAAGCTACCAAGGGGGTGAGCAGGGGTTATTTTAGGAGTGTATCCCCCTTTCCCTGACTAGAAGCAAGGGTTCCTATTTGGACAAAGGTGCAAACCATTGCCAACTAGAGACCCCCATTTCTAACATTGGTGGTCAGCGGTGAGGATTTGGACTTGCATTTGTGATTCATATGTGGAAAAATACAAACTGGGGGGCACTACCAACCAGAATATAAGATCCTTAATTATTGCCCGGCGATGTCGCCTCTTGAACCCACAAAGAAGTTAAACTATTGAAGAGGCAGGCGCTGGAGACTGGAAGGCAGGAAACAAGGTTTTTATTCGCTCCGGAGGAGAACACAACGAAAACGGACAGAAGGTATCGTTCTGAGGTGCTCTAACTGCATCCCTGAGGCCTGGCCTCTTATACACAAGTTTATCTCTTTATTACATGTAACACATTCTCGTTGATACTTTGATGTACGGAAAGACATCCTCAGAATCCCCCCTTCCCAGCCCGTTCCCATGCAAGGCTACAGTGGAAGTCCCCGCCCCGTTCACAACAGGTGATGATCATCGCGCAGCTGGGTATTCCGCCGATTCACGGAGTGTGCGGGTTTCGATCGGATCTCGTGGGATGGGGGGGGGCTTTGATCATCTCGGGGGTCCTTTGAGGAGGGAAGCTTCCTATTGTATGGGGAGGGGCAAGAGATTGGTATCGGCAGAGCTAGGTGTCGGCCTGGGAACGGGGAAGACAAACGGGCACACGGGGAAAAGGGGTTTGCATCAAAAGGGCCGGAGGTCATGACGGGGAAGCAGGGAGGTGTCGCGCTGGGAACAGGATGAGGGCCTGGGACAGAGCAGCGCCGAAGAGGGGTTTATGACTCAAGGCAGGTGCAAGCAGGGGGGTTGCCAGCGAAGTTAGGAGAGAGAGAGAGACGCGCTGGCTCTCGGCGAGAGCAGGGAAGCCATGGTGTCCAAAATGGCGGCTGTTTTACGCGCACAAAAGGTTTAAGGAGAGCAAGAGGGCGCCGATAATGTTGACGGTTTTCAGCCTAACTTTTAACAGTCCTCCCTTTTCAACATATCTAGCCAACTTGCTTACTCAATGTCAATTTTCATCAAATTCCTAACTTCGGTATCATATAATGCCCTCATATGTTCGCTTCCAATGTCCACAGTTTTGGGAAAAATACAACTCGCACATAAAGAACACATAGGTGGCAAACATTGAATTCCTAAGCATAGGCCACATATTACAGCTACGGGAATCAGGATAATGGTGAGCAGTCTCCAGCCCCAGTTTTTGACGGTGTCCCAGAACCAACCACCAAGCGACCATTCTTCTTGCTCTTGGTGAACTTCCGAAGAGAGTCTGTGAAGATGTTCGATGGCTTTGTACACTGAGGGTGAGTTGTCCGGTATGTATGTACAACAGCTGGCCCCAATAATGCGGCATGCTCCTCCACGGTCCGCCAGAACTACATCTAGAACGAGGCGGTTCTGAAGAGCCACCAAACGGACCGCTTGGAGCTCGGCAGTGTTGTTGGCAAAGATGCCCGCTGTGATGTTCATGGTTGTCTCGACTGCCTGAGTCAAATGTCGGATGGCACGGCTGTTTGCCATCGGGCCCCAGAGGGGGACGAGTCCTTTCATAGCATCGAGGAACTGTGCCCCTGTTGAGTCGGCTTGCTCAACGTCTTTGGCTCGTTTTTGTCTGTGGTGATTCGCTGGAGCCACATAAGTTGGAGGAAGGACGAAGGAGATGTAGCAAGTGCCCCCCCAGCCTTTGGGGAGCCAGGTGTAGGCCTTCGTGCCACAGATGAAATACATGTTTGGGGATGACACAAAGGAAGGTGGATCCGTGGAGTCCAAAGTTCTGGTAAAGCGGCAAGCGCTGTGACCCACCAGCTGTGTCCCAAGTCCTTCTACACACATGTGGCCTGTGACGTTGATGACCGTCAGGGCTACAGTCAGAGTGGCAGCCGTTCGTTTCCGCAGATAGGAGAAGGTGGGTCTGGTTGGATTGTTGAACACCTGCATTTCGATTCGTTCTTTGGCCGGAATGTCCATTTGGATTGAGTCGCTGGGGGTCAGCGGGCAGAAGTGTGTCTTTGTCTTGTTTCGCCCGGCCCCATGAGAAGAATGTGCTGCAGCTCTGCTGGAGGTGGCATTTCCCGTATAGCTCTCTTGCAGGAGGATCAGCCAGGCAAGGCAGGAGCCGTGGACGGAGAAGGGTGAAGGGATGAATGGTATTGAATGTCCAGTGGCATGGGGTAGCAACCCACAGATCCAGCAGTTGGTGGTGTTGGTGGCAAGATTGTGCTGGTGAAGTAGCTGCACGAAAGAGTTGTTCCAAAACTCCTTTCGCCTCTCTCTTAGTTGAGGAGAGAGCGAAATTAGATAATGTTCCTTCATGGTGGTAGGCTGAGCAGTGGTTAGGAATGTTTCGTGAGCAGGTGCGTGTTCTTCCATAATCCAGAGCGTAGTCATGAGGAGAAAACAGAGGAGGATTACGATGAAGAGTGCAATTGTCTTTGAGCTATGGAGTCTGTCTGTTCTCGGATTTCTGTAGTGGGTATTTCCTGCTGTCTCCGTCGGCTTCTTGTTTGGCGCTTCCATCATCTTCTTATCTGGCGCTTCCATCATCTTCGTCTTCAAGGTGCTCGGTAGTGGGCAGGACCACAGACTTAGTTTTAGCTTCTCTCCAGGTAACCCTTGGTAGTTTGGGTCACCGTTCTGAGATTCTTTAACCTAGTCCGTGGCCTACTTAGCCGAAGCTCCCTCCTTTCGCCGCAGGAAATACCCTTCTCGAGATGGCACAGTGGGGTCAGGATGTTTTGAAAGTTCAAGTGTCTCTGTGTCAGGATAGCAGTTCAACGATGGTCGGTCCTGGTTCAGGAGCTCTTCTTGGGTGTTGACGGTGTCTGTCGTGGCCAGGGTTGGAGAGACCTTTTTGCAGTGATGGGCGTGCAGCCAATGTTTCTTCCCCTCCACTCGAAGTGCGGTCCGAGTGGTGATCAGCACTTGCCAGGGGCCCGTCCACCGGGGTTCCAAACTCTTTGATCGCTGAAAGTTTCGGATCAGCACGAAGTCCCCCGGCTGGATGGCGTGACCCGGACCCCTGGAAGCATTGGGGATGGCCTGCTGCACCTGCTGATGAAGGACAGACAAAGTTTCAGTCAATTTGTACAGATAATCAGACATTAGGACATCCGGAACGTCATGAATGGACGTTGGTTTCGGGGCAGACCAGACGCTCATGGGTCGACCGAAGACAACTTCATAAGGGGTTAAGTGATGTCGGGTGGGGGTAGAGCGCATCGATAGTAATGCCAATGGGAGGGCGTCTGGCCATTTCAGGCCCGTCGTAGCCACTATTTTGGCCAGTTTAAGCTTTAGTGTGGCGTTGTGTCGTTCGACAAGCCCAGCAGATTGAGGGTGGAAGACTGCGTGGAATTTCTGTTTGATACCCAGCCCATTTAGGATGAGCTGGATAACGTTGGCTACGAAGTGGGGGCCATTATCACTCCATAAAACACGACAGAGGCCATAACGGGGGAAAAACTCCTTTAACAGGACCTTTGCAGTGGCCATAGCGGTGTTGTCACAGGTTGGATATGCTTCCACCCATTTGCTAAATGCGCACACCACGACAAGTACATATTTCAGGCCTTGGCATCTGTCTAGCTGGATGTAGTCCATCTGCAGGACTTCAAATGGGTGGTTTGGGACCCCAAATCCCCCCCGGGGTACTACAGTTCCCTTCCCGGGGTTGTGTTGCAGGCATATTAAGCATTGTTGGACCAGGCGTTTGGCGGAATCTGGGATCTTGTCATTGTGCCAAACCCTGGAGACAAGTTCGATCATGGGGGCTGATCCTATGTGGGCTGGGGAGTGTGCCATGGATAATATGGGAATCAAGTATGAATCAGGTAGCAACCATCTGTTCGTGTCTTTTGTCCGCCAGCAGCCTTCATCGTCTTTCAATCCCACCCGTGCCCATTCAGTCAATTCGTGTTGTGTGCTAGCCGTTTGTATGTCTCTAATTGTGTCCTTGGCGTTAGTCCAGTTTTCTGCTTGTGACCTGGTCACGTACATACGTGTTGTCGTTCTATTTTCAGCTGTCGTTCGGGCGGTGATGTCGGCTAGTGCATTTCCCTGTCCAATAATGTCTGTCACCTTCTTGTGTGCCTGGCATTTGATAACGGCAAGTTTGTTGGGGAGGAGGACAGCTTCGATTAAGGCGGAGACTAAATCCCCGTGCAAAATGGGTGTGCCGTGTGAGGTCAAGTATCCTCTCTCCCTCCAGAGGAGCCCAAAATGGTGAACCACCCCGAAGGCATACTGGCTGTCGGTGTAAATGTTCGCCGTGGTTCCTGTTGCCAGGATGCAGGCTCTCGTCAAAGCAATCAGTTCCGCTGCCTGGGCAGATCGCTGGGTGATGCGGGCTGTTTCTACTACAGTTCGAGCCGTGGTGACTGCATAGGCAGCGGAAGTGGTACCATCGGAGAGTTTGATGCAAGAACCGTCCACCCACAACTCCCCGTCGGGGTCAGGGAAAGCTGTGTCTCTGAGATCGACCCTACTCCTGGTCTGTTCGTCCGTAAGAGTCACGCAGTCATGTACGGGGTGCACATTGGGGTCATTCTCTGGCAAGGGTAACAGAGTTGCTGGGTTCAGTGTGGTGCATCTTTTCAGGGTGATATGGGGGGCAAGCAAGGTTAGTTCGTATCCAGTCAGTCGTGCACTCGTCAGATGTTGCGTCTTGGTTTGGTTCAGGAGGGTGTCGACTGCATGGGGTACCAGTACCGTGAGGGAATTCGAGAGTACAATCCCCTCACTCTGTCGGATTGAGACTGCAGCAGCAGCTACAGCTCGAAGGCAGGCAGGCAAGGCTCTGGCGACAGGGTCAAGAGTGGCAGAGAAGTAAGCGCACGGTCGTTGCTTAGGACCGATGGCCTGGGTCAGGACAGATAAAGCGCACCCCTCCCTTTCGTGAGTGTAAAGGGAGAAGGGCTTTCCGTAATCAGGGGTACCCAGGACAGGGGCTGAGCAAAGGGCATCTCGTAGTTCTGTGAAGGAGGTTTGACACTCAGGAGTCCAAGGGAGTGGGAAAGGGACGTCTTTGTTTAGGAGAGAGAGCAGTGGTTTTACAACGAGGCTGAAGTTTGGCAACCATTGTCGGCAGAAGGAGGTGAGGCCTAATAGAGAGCGAACCTGCTTCTGGGTTTTAGGGACAGGGGTGTCTAGAATGGTCTGGATTCGATCAGGGGTGAGTTTCCTTCCATCTTTGGACAGAAGGTGGCCTAGGTAAGTGACCTGGGGTAGGCAGAATTGCAACTTCTTCTTGGAGACCTTGTGGCCATTTTCCGCAAGGAAGTGCAAGAGTTGAATGGTGGCGGTAACCGCTAGAGGGGTGGTGTCGGCTGCCAAAAGGATGTCATCGACATATTGTACCAACACCACCCCGTCGGGTAACGGGACTTGGTCTAGTTGCCTTTTGAGGGCCTGGCTGTAGATGCTAGGGCTCTCCGTGTAGCCTTGAGGGGCTCGGCAAAACCTATATGAGCGGGATTTTAGGGTAAAGCCGAAGAGATATCGGCTGTCTGGGTGGATGGGGATGGAGAAGAATGCGTTCTTGAGGTCGATGACGGAAAAGGTGGTGGCAGTGGATGGAATCAAGGTCAGGATGGTGGTGATGTCTGAGACCACAGGGTACTGGGGTACCACCACTTTGTTGATCTCTCGGAGGTCGATGATGAAACGGTATGCTTTCTCATCTCCCTCTCCCTGCTTCTTGATAATGGGCAAGATAGGGCTGTTGCAAACGTTGCTAACCACTTCCTCTACCACTCCTGCGTCTATCAGTGACTGGATAATCATTACCAATGCCTTCTCGCCCTCTGGCGATATCCGATATTGTGGGAGTTTTGGGAGTGTTGCGTCTGGTCGGACAGTAATGTGCACTGGGTCAATTAACATACGCCCTACGTCCGAATCCGCTTTGGCCCACAGATACGGAGGTAGGGTGTCAAGCAGGGACGCGTCGACGTCGGTGATGGAAAACATGTGTCGGGGGAACAATGTTTAAGCAGAACGGGGTTGTCGTAAAGAAACACTCGAACTCCATCTTGAGAACACCTAATCGTCGCTCGGAAGTGTTTCAGTAAGTCAAGTCCCATAATGGCGTCAGGGCTATTGGAGGAAAGCAAGAACGTGGTGTCGGTGGTGTTGTTTTCTACGTCAAAGAGAATCGGGGCAGACAAAGGGTTGGTGGAGGGCGTTCCATCGAAACCTGTCGATGTTATGAGTGAGCCAGACAAGGGTGCCCTTGGAATCAGTCGTTTAGATAACGCACTACGTGTTGCGCCAGTGTCTACCAGAAATGGAGACTTGGTACCCAGGACCTTAGCAGTGACATAAGGGCCCTGCTGGTCAACATAGAGCTCGACTGGATCCCTCCCTCGCCCTTGGCTGTCCTATGCAAAGGTGTGAGTGTCGTCATAGTCAGATTGTTGATATTGGTTCTGTCTGGGTCGATCGAACGTATTCGGTCTGCTTGATCTGTCATTAGTCGCGTCATTTGGGGGCCCTCGTTGTGGTCCCTTAGGTCTCGGTCCGTTTGCTACATCCCTGGGGTCTCTGTTCCTGATCATTTCCAGGAGAACTGGGCACTGGGATTTCCAATGGCCAGTCCCTTTGCAGAAAGCGCACTGGTCATCTCTAAGGTCTGTGCGTCCACTGTAGGGAGTCAGAGTGCGGTCCTGGGGAAATGCAGTCTTAGGGACGTTTGTCTGGTAGTTTCCCCGGTATTGGTCTCGTCCTATAGTCACCCCTTGCAGTTTGGCAATCATCACCCTCTCTTTTAAGTCTTTCTTCTTTTTCTCTGTCGCCCTATCGTTTTCATTTTTCTGATGCTCATAATATTGGGCCATTTGGAGAATCGCTGTAGGTTTGGAGGCTGCCCAACTACTCTCGCTGGCCTGTAGTTTCTGGGAGATGTCCAATGATAGGCCCTTAACATAATTCTGGACAAACAGATGGTGTCCGGTTGCAGTGGTCATGTCCTGGCCGCTGTAATCGGAGAACACCGTTTCAAACCGGGAGAAGTATTCCGATACATCCTCCTGGGGTTTTTGGCACAGGCTGTTACTATCGACCAGTCCACTTTCTTTTCTGGGATTAGGGTTTTTAATTTCTCTACAATTTTATCTGGGAGGTCTAGAATGGATTTCAACGGCTTTTGTCCTGGTCCCCGTTGTTTGTCCAAGTCATCGAGTTGTGACCAGGTATGTCCGAACAGCTCAAGGTGGTCGACTTTCCGGATTTGCTTCCACACATCAGCTGGTAGACATAACCCGAAGAACAAGTCGATGTCAGCCAGGGTCATGATAGTTGAACCCAGGGCTGTACCCAATTCAGTATAGAAGGCAGTGGGGTTTTTACGTAGGTCGGGTAGAGATTTCCGGAATGTCAGTATCTCTTGCCGGTCCCATGGCTGGTAGACCCAGTTGTATACTACCCTTCCCTTTGCATCTTGGTTGTTTGCATCATCGTGAGTCCCTGTACCTCGAGGGGGAACCCAGTAAGGGGCAGCCTCACGTATCGGCATCATGGTGTTAGATTGCTCGGTTGGTGGTTCGGTCACTACGGGGGCCGCGGATTTAGCTCCCGGCTTTCGTTCAGTGAGGTGGCGGAAAACCTCAAGCGTACGCGTAAGGAGGTCCGACACATCACACTCGCCCTCATCCCCGATATCGACCTTCCGGTACAGAGCCCTTAGGCTCTCGGGACCTTTGTCTCGATATCGGTCCTCGTATGTATTCAAGACATGATAACACAGTCGTACGGTAAAATGTCGTCTGTGACTCCCTGTATACGAGCTGAACATATCTGTGATGTACTCTTCATCATCCTTCCTTTCTACCAGTGTCCTTGCTATTTTGTCGATCCCCGCTCGCTCATCTTTGTCTAGCCTGTTTGTTCTTGCAAGGCCAGCCCCTCGAGTCTCATGCTCGTCTAACGTTGTCGTTGATGCGGGTTTTAATACAAGGGGTTCGGCTGGCACAGAGGCCATTGGGGCCGACGCTGCGGCGGTACCTTCGTTTGTACCTGGGGGTGGCGCGTGCTGCGCCAAGGGCCGAGAAGGGGCGTATGGAGGGGGCATGTAGATGATAGGAGGACCTAACAGCAGGTCCTCATTGGCTTGTCGTTTCGAGGGTAAATCAGGGTAGAGCATGGAGGGGGTTCTAACCGGACACTGGCTTGGCGTTTCCCTTTCTAGTTTCTGTTTAGCTTTCTCTCTTTCCTCTATCTCCTTTTTTAGTTTCTGAGCAGCTAGGTGGGCTGCTTTTTGCAGCTCTTTTTCCAACCTACTCTCAGTTTTCTTTTTACGCTGTTCAGTTTCTTTTCGCCACATGCCGAAGCTATCAAGCATAGTAGGTGTTGTCTTGTTTTTACCTAGGGCAGTTTCTAGCATTTTTATTTTATCATCATCGAAGGATCCTATCAGGGGCCATTGACTTTCTTGACCCTGTTTTGTATATTTATGCCATAGTTTACTATAGGCAATAGCGGTCAATCCATGCTTCATGAACATGTCCTTATTAGGGGTGCCTTCCAGTGGGGCTGGATGGTCCATCTCTAATAAGCGGTCCGGGCTAAACAGGCTACTAATCAGTGGGGAGAAGACAGACATGACGGCTCGTAACGAGGGACTAAAAAGTCAGCACTGCCTATCTTATCACTAGGTGCAAAGACTAGACAGAATATTTCTATTCTACGTTGTTTGCAGGCAGTGAATACCTCATGGATCACAATAACCAAAGACCAATAAATAACAATGGGGAGAATGAGTAGGTCCGCAAAGATCTGCGTTACCTACCTTTTTCACTATCTGCAAAAAGGGTGGTCTCTTCCCTGTTTGCAGACAGGGAATCTCCAGGAAACAATAATTTTGCGAACAACAGTTCAGTTTCAAGCAATTATAGGGTGGGGGAGAAAAAGATAAGCACGGCTGCTACCCTACCTATCCTCCACTGCTTGCAAAGAGAGAGACCTTTGTTTCTCCGTTTGCGGACAGTGAATCCCTCATAGATCAAGATAACAAAAGACCGACAAATAACAATGGGGAGAATGAGTAGGTCCGCAAAGATCTGCGTTACCTACCTTTTTCACTATCTGCAAAAAGGGTGGTCTCTTCCCTGTTTGCAGACAGGGAATCTCCAGGAAACAATAGTTTGTGAACAACAGCTCAGTTTCAGGTGATTATTGAGTGGGGGAGAAAAATAAGCACGGTTGTCTGCCCTACCTATCCTCCACTGCTTGCAAAGAGAGAGCCTGTTGTTTCTCCGTTTGCAGACAGTGAATCTCCAAATAAACAAAAAGAGCAATACTAGTATTTAACAATCAAGCAATTTTTTTTTTTTTTTTTTTCGCAATTTGTCGTGGTAACACGACCTTACCCGGACCGCATGGACAGTTTCCTGACTTCCGAATCCAGCGCCCGATCGTCCTCTCTTCTTCGTTATCCTCGCGGCACTCCTGATGGTTCCCAGTCAGGACCGTAGATCACTCGAGAGAGGTCTGTTCGGAACCAGTGAAGTTCGGATGATCGGCTGTCAGACGAGGGTCTATCGGACAGACGCGTTCCCGATCGTTGCAGTCGTTCACTTTGTCGTCAGGACCTCTCCCACTGGATCCATGGGTCGCTGATGGGCCCCACGCTTGGGACGCCAATTGTGGAAAAATACAAACTGGGGGGCACTACCAACCAGAATATAAGATCCTTAATTATTGCCCGGCGATGTCGCCTCTTGAACCCACAAAGAAGTTAAACTATTGAAGAGGCAGGCGCTGGAGACTGGAAGGCAGGAAACAAGGTTTTTATTCGCTCCGGAGGAGAACACAACGAAAACGGACAGAAGGTATCGTTCTGAGGTGCTCTAACTGCATCCCTGAGGCCTGGCCTCTTATACACAAGTTTATCTCTTTATTACATGTAACACATTCTCGTTGATACTTTGATGTACGGAAAGACATCCTCAGAATCCCCCCTTCCCAGCCCGTTCCCATGCAAGGCTACAGTGGAAGTCCCCGCCCCGTTCACAACAGGTGATGATCATCGCGCAGCTGGGTATTCCGCCGATTCACGGAGTGTGCGGGTTTCGATCGGATCTCGTGGGATGGGGGGGGGCTTTGATCATCTCGGGGGTCCTTTGAGGAGGGAAGCTTCCTATTGTATGGGGAGGGGCAAGAGATTGGTATCGGCAGAGCTAGGTGTCGGCCTGGGAACGGGGAAGACAAACGGGCACACGGGGAAAAGGGGTTTGCATCAAAAGGGCCGGAGGTCATGACGGGGAAGCAGGGAGGTGTCGCGCTGGGAACAGGATGAGGGCCTGGGACAGAGCAGCGCCGAAGAGGGGTTTATGACTCAAGGCAGGTGCAAGCAGGGGGGTTGCCAGCGAAGTTAGGAGAGAGAGAGAGACGCGCTGGCTCTCGGCGAGAGCAGGGAAGCCATGGTGTCCAAAATGGCGGCTGTTTTACGCGCACAAAAGGTTTAAGGAGAGCAAGAGGGCGCCGATAATGTTGACGGTTTTCAGCCTAACTTTTAACACATATACAGTGATTGGTGTACACTACTAGTGAGTGCAGACCATAACGCGACCACATACATTTTTATTAGAATTCTTTCCTTGGGACTTCTATTTTTGCTAAAAACTGCCAGTCCTTGTTACCATGAGCAAAGCAGCATCCAATGTATCTATGGATCTACTATTTGAAGAAGAGAGGATTGATATCTACACTATGCCACAGCTTAAAACCCTCTGTAAAAGATTTAAAATCTCTGTGAAAGGCCTCACCAAGCAAAAGGAGTTCCAAAAGACGCTGAGGGCCTGGTTGGAAGCTAGAAATGCTCCTGAGCATCCTGAAGAGCCTGGGGAGGAGGCTGAGAATACAGATGGGCAGCTAGATGCGCCATTGGGCCTGACCGGGTAGAAAGTACCTTCCAGGGCAGGCAGCAGTGTTTCTTCAAAGGACCTGTCCCCAGGAGAGCTGGAGGACAGGGAGAAGGATAGAATGCATACAATGGAGCTGGCCAAGTTCAAACTGGGTGGTCAGATGGAATTAGAAAAAAGAAGTTAGCCTGGAAAGAAAAGAGAATGCATTTAGAGCATGAGAGAATTTTGAGGGAGTTGGAGTTGAAAGCCAAGAGCTTAGAAATTACTCCCTCTGATGGCAGCAGGCCATCCGTGCCTGTAGAAGCAAGAGTATTTATCCGCAAAGATGTAATTAAGGAGTTCCACAAGCATGAAGATATTGGGCAGTGGTTTAAGACCTATGAAGTGGCCATGACCTCCCCCCGGGTCTCTGAGAAAGATTGGGGAGCGGGGTTGTAGGGCTGGGTTGTGGTGCGGTTCCTCAGTGATGGGCGGGACACCTTGTTAGACTTTCCCTCTGAGGACCAGAATTCCTATGTCCACATTAAGGAAGCCTTAATGACCAGGTATGGGTTGCCCCCAGAGCTTTAAAGACAAAGGTTTAGGAATTGTAAGAAGCTGGAGTCAAGTACTTGGGTGGAATATGTGTCTTTTTTTTGCAGAGCAATGGATGGTTGGGTGAAGCGTAGCAAAGTGAATGATTTTGAAGTGCTCTATGATTTGATTCCATGGGGGCACTTGTCCAGTAATTGTTTTCCAGAGCTACGCCAGCACCTGATTGATAGTAAGCTGACTAACCTTTTTAAGCTTGCTGAGGAGGCGGACTGCTGGGTTAGTACTCGGGTCCACAAGGGTCATGTGGTAGACTTCGCCAATGGTGGGAAGGGTCCCCAGCAGAAGAGTGGGAGGGACAAGGGTAAACAGAAGGAGTTCCAGAAAGGGCCCTAAAGTAATCCCCAAGGGAACCAAGGGAAGGGTTCCCAGCTTCACCCTGAGAAGAAGTCAGAGGCCCAACAGATAAGCCTGTTCAGAAGGGGCCCAGGACATGTTATAATTGTGGTCAGGTGGGCCACTGCTCCTGGGATCCTAAGTGTCCCCTGAAAGCGAATGCAGCACTCACTGGTGCAAAGCCCCGGCAGATGGCTAGTGTGGTCCTGGGGGAGGAGTTGGGTGCCCAAGGTGGGTGGGGTCCAACAGAGATGTCCCTAGTGTCTCTAGGAGACAGTGAGATTGTCCCCAGAACCCAGCTGCCTGACCATCAGTGGCCATAGGGTGGAGGCTCTGAGAGACACCGGAGCCAGTGTGACTGCTGTCAGTATTTGGCTGGTGTCTGAAGAGCAGGTGATCCCCAATGCATTTTACCCTGTAGTTTCCGCTGACAACTCAGAGAGCCACGGTAAGGTGGCCCAGGTTCCCTTTGAGTGGGGGGGGAGGGTTTCAGGTACCTTTCAAGTAGCTGTGAGGCCAGCCATGCCTGTTAACTGTCTGCTAGGCAATGATTTGGAAAGCTCCCATTGGGCTAAGGTAGAGAGAAGGTCTCATTTGGAGATGTTGGGTCTTCCTGAGTGGGCGTGTGTGACCACTCGGTCCATAGCAGCCGGTAATGGTATTCAAGAGGACCTGGAGCCTGAAAGAGTGGCCCAGGTGCCTATCTTAAAGAGAAGAGGTAAGGGGCGTGGGAAACCGGCCCCAAAAGTTCCCACGGTCCAGGAGGAGGCAGACCTTGAGAGGGATGCCCTGGAGCCTACAGGGGAATAAGTAGCTGAACTGAGGGACCTGCCTGAGCTGACCCATTGGCAGCAGGAAGGAGGTCCCTCCTGGAAGGAGTTCTGCGAGGAGCAGAAGAAGTGCCCTTCTCTTGTGGGTTTGCGGCAACAGGCCACAAACCAGGCAGTAGATGATCAATCTGGATCTACTGGGAGAATTGTCTCCTGTATAGTGAGCCTAAGGTTTTTGAGCCTGGGTCAGCCCGTGTGCTGGTGGTACCCCAGCGCTTCAGAGCCTTCCTACTGGGTCTGGCTCATGATATGCCTTTTACAAAAAGAAAATTGATGGACAGCATGCAGAACAATGTTATACATTCACCCCAGTACAGAGATCTGGGCCTAAATCCATCGTCTTTTTGCTCGCCATTCCAGTTTGGACCCAGCCATATGCAAATTAGTCTTGACCCTGCACCCAATGGGCGCAGTGCAGCACGAACTGCCAGGCCAGGTCCTCCCTTGTGAGAAAGTGCCATCTTTCTTGCATGGTATGCCCCCACTTTTTGCTGAACTGCTGATGTACTTTGACTGAGTGTGCCCTGGGTTCCTGCCAATCAGGTGCCCAGGGCTGTGTTCCTTCCCTAAAACTGCATTGAAGCATAACCCCAATTGGCATTTCTGGCCACAGGTCAGCCCCTGGTAAATGGTACCCTAGGTACCTAGGGCACTGTGACCAGAGAAGACACCTAAGGGCTGCAGCACTTATTGTGCCACCCTTAGAGACCCTGTACCCTGACAGAACTTGTCAGGGTACAGAACTAAACAAAGAGTCGACATGGCACACACCCCTGTGTGCCATGCCCACAAACGCACTGCCCTGGCATACCTCAGTCACTCCTCTAGCTGGGTACACTATGCCACCGACCCTTGATGCCACCAGGTAGGTCTCTCCCCCTCCACACAGCACCACCTGTGTCTCCCTGCCCCAGCTGCCGCTGCTGAGGAAGTTCGAGGCCCTCCACCACCCGCAGGCTACCACCTGCGTCTCATCCCTGGTGGCCAGTGGTAGGCCTCAGGTAGGTTTGTTCATCCTCCGCTTTATTGCTTTTATTGTATTGCCTTTATTTTCATTGTTGTGTCTGTGACTGCTGTTGTCTGTCTTCCCCCGCTGCCTGTACGTGGTCTGGGCCCCTTTTCCTTCCCTCTGTTTCCCTCGCTGTCCCCGTGCTCTCTCTGCCCAGTCTTTCCTTCTGTACTCCTCGCTGACCCCGTGTCTCTGCCCGGTTTTCCCTTCTGTTCCCCTTGCTGCCCCGTGTCTCTACCCGGTTTTCCCTTCTGTTCCCCTCGCTGCCCCCCTGCCTCTCTGCCCGTTCTGCCTTTTGTTCTTAGCTGCCCCTGTATTTCTGTGTTCTGTATTTTGCCTCTGTGTCACTCATTTTTCCGGTATTTCTGTGCCCTTTTGCCTTCTTTGCCACTCGTTTTTCCCTTGTTTTTGTGCCCCTTTTGCCTTCTGTTCCACTTGTTTTTTGTGCCCATCTGCCTTCTGTGCCACTCGTTTTTTCCCTCATTTTTGTGCCCCTTTTGCCTTCTTTTCCACTCGTTTTTTGTGCCCTTCTGCCCTCTGTGCCACTCGTTTTTCCCTAGTTTTTGTGCCCCTTGTACCTTCTGTTCCACTCGTTTTTTGTGCCCTTCTGCCCTCTTTGCCACTCATATTACCCTTGTTTTTGTGCCCCTTTTGCCTTCTTTTCCACACATTTTTTGTGCCTTTTTGCCTTCTGTGCCACTCGTTTTTCCCTCGATTTTATGCCTCTTTTTCCTTCTGTTACCTTCGTTGTCCCTCACCGCCCTCAATGCTGCGTCCCCTGCGGCCCGCCCCCCTGGCGGCCCACTGCCCATTCGCTGCCCCCGCCTCCCAGCTGCTCCTCCCTCCCACCTCCCCATATATGCCGGCCGCTGGGCGGCCGCGCCACTGGCGCGCCGAAGGCACCCCTAAGGCAGGCCCATCTGTGCCTGTCCGCACTTCGACAGCGCCCGGACCGCAGAGGCCGCACCAACGGAGTCGGAGGAGGAATCGCCATCGTCCACAAGAACAGCATTAGGGTCTCGACTGGCACCGGCGACGCGCTCAGCACCGCCGAACACATGCTTTTCCAGATCCACACAGACCCTAACTCCTCCCTCAGAGGCACCCTCGTCTACCGACCCCCCCCGGACCCCGACCCCAGTTCAGCGACTCCATCGCCGGCTTGATCAGGACGCACGCCCTGACCTCCACCGACTACATCCTCCTCAGAGACCTGGACTTTCACCTTGAGAACAACAACAACAACAACTCCACAACCCTGATCGATAACCTCGCCAACTCTCGACCCCGTCTTCTCCTCAAGCCCGCACATCTCCGTCAACCACACCACCGAACTCCTCTGGACCGACCACCGCTGCATCCACTTCTCCTTCCAGAAGCTCACCACACACCACCGCACCAAACAGATCACCCGCCACTGCTGGAGCAAAATCACAGAAGA
Organism: Lissotriton helveticus; assembly: GCF_964261635.1. Classification (NCBI taxonomy): domain Eukaryota; kingdom Metazoa; phylum Chordata; class Amphibia; order Caudata; family Salamandridae; genus Lissotriton; species Lissotriton helveticus. The sequence continues at coordinate 1,136,363,230 of NC_136061.1, read as the reverse complement.
CCAACTACACGCAATCCTCGTTCGCAGCCCACCCACCAAAACCGACGACAACGCCCACAGCCTCAGACGCTGGATCGAGGACTGCGCCAACACCCTCGCCCGCTGAAGAAACCCCCCCACAGAGACACCAGCAAGAGGGGCAGCTGGTTCACCCCAGAACTCCTAGCCTCCAAGCAAGCCTGCCGAAAACTAGAGAAGAAATGGCACAGTGAACAAACTCCGGACAGCCACGCAGCACACAAGGACGCCATCTGCAACCACCACCACCTCATCAGGGCGACCAAAAGGACCTCCTTCAAAAACCGCCTAAACAACAACGCACACAATAGCAAGGAGCTCTTCAACACCGTGAAGGAACTCTCCAACCCCAGCTCCAACACCAGAGACATCCCGCCGTCGCAAGCCCTGTGCAACTCCCTCGCCACCTTCTTCCACCGCAAGATAGCAGACATCCACGACAGCTTCAACACCCAAACAGCCCCAACAGACAGCAAAACAACATACCCTCCGCACACCATCGACTATGACCTCCTGCTAGCCTGGGCAAGCGTGAGCATCGATGACACCATCAAGACCATGCGCACAATCCACTCCGGCTCTCCGTCAGACCCAGATCAACGCCCTACTCAAAAAACCTAAGGCAGGCCCAAGAGTCCTCAAGAACTTCCAGCCCATCTCTCTGCTCCCCTTCCCGGCCAAGGTCATCGAGAAAACCATCAACAGACAGCTAACCCGATACCTCGAAGAAAACAGAATCCTGGACCCTTCCCAGTCAGGGTTCCGCAGCAATCACAGCACCGAGACTGGCCTCATCGCCACCACCGATGACATCAGGACCCTGCTGAACAACGGCGAGACCGCATCCTCCTAGACCTCTCTGCTGCCTTCGACACCACCTGCCACCACACACTACGCGCACGCCTCAGGGATCCGAGACAAGGCTCTGGATTGGACCACCTCCTTCCTCTCCAGCAGAAGCCAGAGCGTCCACCTCCCCCCATTCCGTTTCAAAGCCTCCGAGATCATCTGCGGCATACCCCAGGCCCCAGGGATCCTTCCTCAGCCCGACGCTGTTCAACATTTACGGTGCCCCGCTCGCACACGTAGCCCAACAGCACAACCTCAACATAATCTCCTACGCCGACGACACTCAGCTGATCCTCTCCCTCACCAAGGACCCCATCACCGCCAAAGCCAACCTCCACGAAGGAATGAAGGCCGTCGCCGACTGGATGAAGACCACCCGTCTGAAGCTGAACTCAGACAAGACGGAGGTCCTCATCCTTGGCTTCAACCTTTCAGCCTGGGACGACTCCTGGTGGCCGACGGCACTGGGGGCAGCCCCGACACCCACCGACCACGCACGCAACCTGGGAATCATCCTCGACTCAACGCTCTCAATGACCAAGCAAGTCAACGCCGTCTCCTCCTCCTGCTTCAGCACCCTCCGCATGCTCCACAATATCTACAGATGGATCCCAACCGATACAAGAAAGACAGTCACCCAGGCCCTCGTCAGCAGCAGACTCGACTACGGAAACGCCCTCTACGCGGGAGCCCCGACCAAGCACATCAAACGACTACAACGCATCCAAAACGCCACATCACCCCACACCTGAGAAACCGGCACTGGCTCCCGGTCAACAAGAGCATATCCTTCAAGCTCCTCACCCACGCACACAAGGCATTCCACAAGACCGGTTCAGCCTACCTCATCAGACAGCTCTCCTTCTACATCCCCAACCACCAGCTACACTCCGCCGACCTCTCACTCGCCACCGTCCTGCGCATCCGAAGAACAACCACCGGTGGGAGATCCTTCTCCCACCTCGCCGCCAAGACATGGAACACCCTCCCACTGAGCCTACGACAGACCCAAGACCTGCTGACCTTCAGGAGGATACTCAAGACCTGGCTGTTCGATCAGTAGTGCCCCCCCCCCACAGCGCCTCCAGACCCTCGCGGGTATGTAGTGCGCTTTACAAATGATTGAGTGATGTGGACACAGGTGCATGAGCCCTGTGCCCCTACAGTACCCAGGACCATTCCTGGGCACTGTAAGTGCAGTGATGCCATTATGTTTATGTTTATAGAATGTTTTATAGCGCGCTCGATTACTCACAAGTATCCTGGCGCGTGTGGGGTCGTAAGATGAGCAGAGGCAGAGTGAGACAATCTTGATTAATTGTTAGTTATTTAAGAGTATATGATGCGGGGAGGTCGTCATTACGAACTCCACAGCACCATAATGGCTACACTGAAGACTGAGAAGTTTGGTATAAAAATTCTCAGCACATTAAACCCACACTCATGCCAGTGTGGGATTTAATGCCAAATGCACGACAGAGGACATCTTAGAGATACCCCCTGAAACCTAACCAACTCCCAGTGTCCTGACTGCATGGTTACCGAGGCTGCCACCACCAGATATGTTTCTGGACCCCTGGGTCGAGAGCCTGCCGCTCTCGGGGGCCTGAAACAATGCACATCCTGGGACGAGGTACCAAGCCTCCTCCCCCAGGATGGGCAGGGGAAGCTTCAAAGGCATGCCGCCTTTGTGAGCTTCTCCATGCCACTTGCTGTACTCAGCAACTGGTCCCCACCGGTTCTATTCCCCACTCTGGCGGGAAGAACGGTGGGAAAACCTAAGTGAGGAAAGGGGGTGTGCCAGCCTCTGCCAACCCTACCCCTCAGGTGGGGGAGGCGAGGTGAAGCACAACCCCGGGCTACCGCCATCTTGAGGATGGGGAGCCCTACCCAATCAGGACTAGGCTCCTTCCCCTCTCCCACTGGAGAGTGGCAGGACAGGGGATCTACTCACCCCAGGAAAGGGACCCATTGGTCCCTGACCTTTTCCCTACCTGTAACGCCCCTAAATTTAGTATTTTGGGGCACCTTGAACCTCCCTTCCTGAGTTCCCGATTTTGAAACAACAAGAAGAAGAACAAGAAGAAAGAAGACCTGCCGTGCAGCTACTAACAAGAGGATGACACCAACTGGCTTGGCCCCAGCCCTACAGGCCTGTCGATCCTCGAACCTGCTCCCGCTAAACCCCGGCGTCTCCAGTGGTCAGCAACCTCAAAAACCCCGGAGGACCTAATTGCCTTGCTCATCTAAAGACTGTGCCTCCCACGAGCAGTGGGTCTGCTCAAATAGCAACAACCCCTGGTGCCAGCCAGGAACCGCAAATCCAGCACACTCTGCACCCGCTGAGCCCGGCCTGTACTTGAGTGAACAAAGACCACGAGGACGTCCCCCTGGCGACTGTGTCCCAGAATCCAGCACCCAAGGACCCTCCTTGACGCTCCTGACGACGCCTGCAGCCTCACAAGGGACACCTCCAACTGCGACCAACTGAGGGTAAGATTTCCCGGCACTCAAAGACACCCCTGCACCCAGCGCCCCACGCCCCCCTGTGCCCAACTCCTGTGTGGCTACCTAATCTCTAGCTATCCAACTTACCTCTCGAAGTGGTGGTCGCACCTGAAGAATCTCCGTCCCCGGGTCTGCACCCTTTGTTCAACTTCCAGCTTTCCCATTGAAATACATTGGGCTCCCGAGGGCCCAAAAGCACCCTGCACCCAGCCACCCAAGTGCCACTGGAAGTGCAGCAACTATCCTATCTTACTTCCCCACTTGCCCTGTGTAAGTGACCAGGAGCTCAGCTCCCACAGCCACGTGGTCTGCCTGCTAGCAGCCACCAACCGAAGGCCCCCATCCTCCATAGGATAACATTGGGCCTACCCACTCTGCACCCAGCTGCCCCTGTGCTGCTGAGGGTGTAACAATTGTACTTACCTGACCCTGGGAGACCCCTGAGTCTACCCCCAGAACCTTAACTCTGCCAGCCGAGTACTTACCCAAAGACCGATAACTTGATTTTCTCCATAGGGTGACATTGGCTGGGTTTCACTCAGAATTTCTTCGAAGTGTCAAGGTTTGCAACTTTCAAATATTCTTTAAAAATCGTCTGAACAGCAAAAACAAAATTACTCACCTGCTATCAGGAGAGACCCTAGTGCTGGATCTTTGTGCCCAGCACTGACCTTCAAAAGTAATTATAACCGTGATTTACTGTTAACCCAATTTTGCTCCATAGGAATACATTGCCTGTTTTTTTTACAGAATTTCTTCTAAGTGTCGATTTTCAAAACTTACAAATATTCCTTAAAAATCGCCTGTGTTACAAAAACGATTTCTTGCAACTGTTTACAGGAAATGCACCAGGGCTGAATCCAGGATCCAACCCTACGTAAGAAAAACATTTGTAATGTGATTATTGCATTTACTTAAAACTTCCCATTGGGCTCAATGTTATTTTGTGTTTAACTTGTGTTGCATATTGCAACAACTGTAACTATTGCATTCTAAAGTCTATTGTTCCTTGAAAGTATTCAATTGCAACATCTCATTCTGAGAAGTTATTTATGATACCTACTTGTGGTTCTAAAATAAACAACTATATATTTTTCTATGCAAAACAATGGTCCTAGAGTTCAGTTCTTGAGTGTGTGAGACCATTTGCTGACTGAGTGTGTACAGCAAATGCTTTACACTGTCCTCTGATACTGCCTTACTGCTCGACCAAGCTACCACTTTAGAGAGTATGGTTATATCTAACTTTAGCCTCTGCCATACCTCTGGGGACTGGGGACTCTGTGCACACTGTACCTAACTTTGGTCTAGTATATACAGAGCCACTTTCTTACATCCCTGGACTGGAAACAAGCATCCTTGGACTGGTTTCGGGCTTTCAGCCCTCATCAGCCAGGATAGCTTGACTCCAGTGGTATGGAGAGCACAGGACCCACGTCTGAGCATACCTGTTCCACTCTGGGTGACAAATGCAAAAAGAACAATTGATGGACAGAATGCAGAACAAAGTCATACATTCACCCCAGTACAGATATCAGGGCCTAAATCCATTGGTTTTTTTGCTCACCATGCCATTCCAGTTTGGACCCAGCCATATGCAAATCAGTCTTGACCCTGCGCCCAATGGGAGCAGTCTAACCCGAACTGCCAGGCCAGGTCCTCCCTGGATTGGAAACAAGCATCCAAGGAGCGGTTTCAGGCTTTCAGCCCTCATCAGCCAGGATAGCTTGACTTCAGTGGCATGGAGAGCATGGGACCCACGTCTGAGCATTCTCGTCCCACTGTTTGCTGTAACACTTTTTGCTCTAAGTGGGATGGGTATGCCCAGACGTGGGTCCCTTGCTTACTGTGCCACTCGATTCAAGGTAGCCTGGCTGAAGAAGGGTGACATATCCTGAAACCGGTCCCAGGATATTTGTTTCCGGTCCAGGGAGGACCTTGCCTGGCAGTTCGGTCTGGACTGTTCCCATGGGGCACAGGGTCAAGACTGATTTGCATATGGCTGGGTCCTAACTGAGGTGGCATAGTGGGCAAATGAACGATGGATTTAAGCCAGATCATTTGACTGGGGGAGAATGTTTGCATTGTCAGCATTCCGTCCATCATTTGTTTGCTGTAACACTTTTTGCCCTGAGTGGGATGGGTATGCCAAGACGTGGGTCCCTTGCTCACAGTGCCACTGGATTCAAGCTAGCCTGGCTGAAGAAGGGTGACATACCCTGAAACCAGTCCCAGGATGCTTGTTTCCAGTCCATGGAGGACCTGGCCTGGCAGTTCGGTCTGGACTGTTCCCATGGGGCACAGGGTCAAGACTGATTTGCATATGGCTGGGTCCAAACTGGGGTGATGTGGTGGACAAATGATCGATGGATTTAACCCAGATCATTTGACTGGGGGAGAATGTTTGTATTGTCAGCATTCCGTCCATCATTTGTTTGCTGTAACACTTTTTGCCCTAAGTGGGATGGGTATGCGCAGACGTGGGTCCCTTGCTCACTGTGCCACTGGATTCAAGCTAACCTGGCTGAAGAAGGGTGACATACCCTGAAACCAGTCCCAGGATGCTAGTTTCCGGTCCAGGGAGGACCTGGCCTGGCAGTTCGGTCTGGACTGTTCCCATGGGGCACAGGGTCAAGACTGATCTGCATATGGATGGGTCCAAACTGGGGTGGCGTAGTGGGCAAAAGAACAATGGATTTAACCCAGATTATTTGACTGGGGGGAGGATGTTTTCATTGTCAGCATTCTGTCCATCATTTGTTTGCTGTAACACTCAAGATGTGCCTTTAGCAGGACATTTGGGGCAAGACAAGGCCTTTGAATGGCTTGAGACCCACTTTTATCGACCCCAAATGCGCAAGACTTCAGAAACTTATTGCAGGACCTGTCAGACTTGCCAGGCAAATGGTAAGAGTGGGAGGAAGCAAAAGGCTCCTCTCCAACCTTTCTCTGTGGTCAGCACCCCTTTTGAAAGGGTGGGCGGTGACATTGTGGAGCCACTGGATCGGCCCCCGTGGTGTGTCGTGAGTTGATGGAGATTTTCACCCGTGTGGGGTTCCCCAGAGAAGTGGTGTCAGACCATGGTACCAACTTCATATCCAAGTATATGAAGTCCCAGTGGCAGGAGGGTGGTGTAACTTACAAGTTCACCACTTCATACCACCCCTAAGGTAATGGGCTGATTGAGAGAATCAACCAGACCCTAAAAGGCATGATTATGGGTCTTGAGGAACCCATGAGGCCTAAGTGGGACGTCCTCTTACCATGCTTCCTGCTTCCTGTTTGCTTACCAAGAGGTGCCACAGAAGTCCTTAGGATTCAGTCCCTTTGAACTGCTGTATGGTCACCCTGTAAGAGGACCTCTGAGTTTGGTAAGGGAAGGCTCGGGGAAAGCTCCCAGTAAACCACCCCAGGATGTATATAGCTAAATGCTGGCCTTCAGACGTTTCAGACAACTCGCTCAGGCGAATCTGGAAGCCAGCCAGGAGGAGATGAAACTGTGGTATGATCAGAATGCCACTCTGATCGAGTTTCAGCCTGGACAGAAAGTGTGGGTAATGCCACTGTGGAGCCTTGTACACTCCTGGATAAGTGGGCCGTACCATTTGAGGTGGTGGAGTGCAAGAGTAATATCACGTATTTGGAGGACTTGCGATCTCCTAAGAACCCTTTGCAGGTCCTGCATATAAACCGTTTGAAGCCCCACTTGGAGAGGTCCGAAGTGGGCATGCTCCTAGTGACAGATGATGGAATAGAGGAGGAGACTGAGCCTCTCCCCGACCTGCTGTCTGGAACAGAGCAAGATAGGTCATTGGACGGTGTGAACCTCTCTCCCGCCCTGACCCCTGAGCAGCAAGATGACTGTCGCCAATGGTTGGGGCAGTTTCCTGATCTGTTCTCCCTGACTCCCGGTGTCACTGAGTGGTGCGTCCATGATGTGGACACTGGGGACCCTTCTCCTGTAAAACACAAAACTTACAGAGTGACTGACAGGGTGAGAGCTTGCACCAAGGTGGAGGTCTCCAAGATGTTTATGTTAGTGGTGATTGAGTCCTCAAACAGCCCTTGGGCCAGCCCATTGGTCTTGGTCCCAAAGGCTGCTGCACTGGGTGCCGCGCCAAAACTCCAGTTCTGTGTGGAATATCGAGGGCTCAATTTAGTCATCAGGACCGACGCGCATCCCATCCCCAGAGCTGAGGAGCTCATTGATCGGTTGGGGGCTGCAGGGTACCTCAGTATGTTTGATTTAACGTCTGGGTACTGGCAGATCGCCTTAACTGATGGGGCAAAGGAGAGGTCAGCATTCTCCACACCAGATGGGCACTACCAATTCTGAGATATGCCCTTAGGGGTGCAGAATGCCCCTGCCATCTTTCAGAGGTTGGTCAACCAGGTGTTGGCTGGACTGGAAGATTTCAGTGCCGCCTACCTAGATTATATAGCAGTGTTCAGCGTCAGTTGGGAAGAACATCTGCGCTACCTCTGGGAAGTGTTGATGGCGCTGCGGAGAGCAGGCCTCACGATCAAGGCGAGTAAGTGCCAGATCAGGCAGGGTTCCGTGGTGAACTTGGGACACCAGGTTGGGAACAGCCACGTGGCGGCCCTACTGCCCAAGATTGATAGCATCCTGGCTTGGGAAGACCCAGACAGAGGTGAGAGCCTTTTTAGGACTCGCAGGGTACTACAGGAGGTTTGTCAAGGGGTATGGCAGCATTGTTGCTCCCTGGAAGCAGCCCAAGAAAGTGAACTGGACTGACACCTGTCAGAAGGCTTTTGATGCCCTGAAGACTGCCATGTGCACGGCACCCGTGCTTCAGGAGCCCAACTTCTCAAAGGAATTCATTATGCAGACAGACGCTTCAAAGCATGGTGTGGGGACTGTACTTTGACAGATGAATGAGGAGGGCCTAGACCAACCTGTAGCCTTCATTAGTAGGAGGTTACTTCCATGGGAATAAAGGTGGAGTGCAATTCAGAGTGAGGCATTTGCTGTGGTCTGGGCACTGAAGAAGTTGAGACCACACTTGTTTGGGACTCACTTCCGTGTTCAGCCCGACCACAGGCCCCTCAGATGGTTGATGCAGATGAGGGGTGAGAAACCAAAGCTGTTGAGGTGGTCCATTTCCCTACAGGGGATAGACTTCACGGTGGAAGACTGCCCTGGTACAGAACACACCAATGCTGATGGTCTGTCCAGATTGTTCCGCCTTAGTGAAGAGAAGTCCCAAGAGGGTGGGTAGTTCTCCCCACATTTCAGCTGGAGGGGAGACGTGTTAGACCTTGCACCATTGGCGTGGGTCTCCCTTCCATTTTTTGCTGATGCTTCCTGTGTTTTTGCGGATCTGGATGCTTTGGGCACTTTGCCACTGCTGTTCAGTGCCAAAGTGCAAGTGCCCCCTATTTTAAATTGTTGTAATGGATTAGTGACCCCATGATTGGCTTATTTGATTTACTTGTCAGACCCTAGCACAGTGCACCATGTGTATCCAGGGCCTGTTAATCAAATGCTGCTGTTGGGATTGCAGCACTGGCTGTGCCACCCACAGAAGCAACTTGTAAAGTGTGGCTCAGGCCTGCCATTGCAGAGCCTGTGTGCAGTCTGGGACTGCCATGTCGACTTGGCAAGTGCACCCACTTGCCAGTCCCTAAACCTTCCCTTTTCCACATGTAAGTCACCCCTATGGGCAGGGTGCATTGTATGTGAAAGGTAAGACATACCCTGGTGTGTGTGGCATGTCCTGATAGTAAATTACAGCCAATTTCGTTTTTCACTATTGCAAGGCTACCTGTTCCCATAGGCCGGAATGGGAAGTTTGATTATAACATCTTATAATCTTAACTGACCCAGGTAACAAGGTAGAAAAACAAGTTTAGTATGCCTGAACTCAGAATGTTAAAATACATCTTTTAGTGTGGGTGATTTTAACATTCCGTATTTGAAAATACCACTTTTAGAAAGTAGGTATTTTCTTGCCTAACCATCCAGTATGCCTCTGCTAGGTTTGTGTATTCCATGTGTGGTTTGTGAGTGACAGGTGGCTGGAGAGGGCTTTGGCTTAGCAGTGTGATGAGTCAGGGGTGGGCTGAATAGGACCTGGGTTGAATAGAGAGTAGGTGGAGGAGATTTCCTTTCACTTGCCTGAGCCTACATAGAATAGAAAGTAGGGGGAGGAGATTTCCTTTCAGCTACGTGGGCCAGGTCTGCTTTCAACAATGCTGTCTCCACCTCCTGCCAAGAAGCTGCATCAGGAAGGACAGAACTGGTTTTGACAAGATACAGACACTCTCTGCCTTCAGAGAACAAAGGATTTAGTAGTATAAATATTGGGGCCCAGACCCAAGAACATTAGATCACTTCTGGGAATCAAGACAAACCTTTGCCAGGAGGAGACTGCACCTGGGCTGTGTGCTGTTTGGGGTTGCCAAGGAAAGGAGAAAAGGCGCTTTGTGTGTACTTTATCATCTTGAGGAAGATCTCTAAGGGCTTGAAGCTGAACTTGCCTCCTGTTCTGAAGTCTCAGGGATACAAAGACTTCACCACCAATTCCCCTGAATTTCCTTGCTTGGGATTCTACCTGCAGAGAGGTGCCTGCTGCTGTTTTTGGGAGCTCTAGAGACTGCGTGTTGCTGGGAGCTGGAAGCGGGGCGCAACGAGTAAGAAGCGTGTTGCCGCAGCAGCTGTTGCCGTCGCATAGCCGAAGAAGCGTGTCGCCGCCGCAGCTGTTTGCCGCCGCACCCCCGCAGAGGTTGCCGGCGAATCACCGGAGAAGCGTGTCATAGGGCCTGTCGCGGCTCAACAATTCACTGAGTTCACCGTGGGGCGTGCACACATCACATCCAAGTTGTTGCATCGCATCAAAGACGCCTTTTTGTTGCATCTCACCGGATCATCGCATCGCATCGAAGCGCCATCTTGTCTCATCGTAACCGGAACGCAGTAAGAAACAGACGCTTTGCCTTCTCTCCTGTAAGGAACAGACACACCTGCGCCGCAGTAAGGAACAGGTGCGCCACCTCCTCCAAAGCAAGGAACTGACGCATCGCCTTCCCTTCGACCCTTTTGTTTGTTTTGCGTGACGCATCCAAGGTACTTTGTGAGGAAAGTGTTACATTTATCATCTACATTGAACTAAGCTATTTCTATCATTTTAAAGTCATTTGTTGGAAGTTGGTGGGTCCTTATCCCTCACTGCCACCACCAAATGCTGGAGGCGGGAGTTCCTGTCCCACACTGCTGTCGCCAGGTGCGAGATCCGGAGCCCTCGTTTCAAAGTTAGGCTAAGTAAGGACACCGTCTGAGATAGCCCTGCTCACCCCCTTAGTAGCTTGGCACGAGCAGCCAGGCTTATCTCCAAGGCACGAATGTACAGTATGTGCAACCACACTCACAGCAACCCAATGATGTCACCACAAATAGACTCCACACAAGTTTTTATAAAACAAGTGTAATTTTTATATAAGAATATATATACGATATGACCACACAATACAAAACCAACATATAATAATGGGTAGTATTCCTTTCGGTGGATTGGTAGGTTCTACTCCCAATCACCGCTTCTAACCAACAGTTAAGCTTACTTCTAACAGTTTCCAAAAGGTTAGGCAGGTCGTATTGCTAGAATCACACATGTTGCAAAAGAAAAGAAATACTGCAATGCGTAATGATATACTCCTGTACTGTGTAATAGAGAAACAATGCCATTCGTACCTCCACAGTCATGTACTTTGCAATAGAAGGAATAATGCAATGCGTATCACTACCAGCATGCCCTGGGCAAGGAAGAAACAAAGTAATGCGTCACGCTACAATCATGTACTGTGCAATGAAGAAATAATGCAATGCGCCACGTTATAATCATGTACTGTGCGATGAAGAAATAATGCAATGCACCACGGTACAATCATATACTCTGCAAGGGAAAAATAACACAGTGCGTAGTGCACCAAGCATGTAGTTTGTCAAGCACAAATAAGGTCAGGCGCCATACGACAGTTTGATTGTTCGTTAGCAGCAATAATGCAAAGTGTAATACAACAGTTTAGGTGCTCCGTTAACAGTTGCCCACAACCTGGATCAATGATGACACAAAAGTACTGTCCCTCCTTGGGCCAGCACTGGCCTCGATCCGAGCCGAAGCAACAGGCTCGCGCAGCTGACAGAAGCGAGAGGCCGAGAGAGTGTCCCGCCGAGCCCGCACCCCACCCCACCCCAGGTGGTGATTCACGTTACCTTCGAGGGGCTCAACCCCACTCTCCTCTCCTCCTTCAGTGACTTGGGCCTTGATCAAGAACTCCATCAATGGGCACGTCGAGCTCGGGCCGGTGGCTCAGCTCCTCCGGGGCTGCCGGTCCGGGCCGCTACTGTTTCGCTCCAAGGGCCCAATGACCTGGCCCTCCTTCCGGCAGTCTCAGTGGACACCGAGACCCGCACTCAGCACTGTGGAGACTTACTTCGATTTCGGTGCAGGCACTCCTCAGCAGCTCATCTGGTTGCACCTCGACACGCACTCTGGGCTTCCGAGACTTTCCTCTTCTCTGGTGCACACGATGACCAGGTGCTCTTCACCAACGCCTCGGCTTGCACCACGACACGCACCCTGCGCGTCCGAGTCTCATCTCTTCTCCCGGTGCTCTTCACCAACGCCTTGGCTGCACCTCGACATGCACCCTGTGCGTTCTAGACTCACTTCTTCGCTCGATGCATACAACGACCAGGCGCTCTTCACCAACGCCTTGGCTTGCACCACGGCACGCACCCTGCCCGTCTGAGACTCAGTTTACTCTTGTGTGCCCACGATCACAATGCACAACTTCCGAGGGTCTCAAGCTGCAAAAGCACGTGCACACCACATTGCTTGGGACTTCTCTAGAAACTTTTATGTTCCTGTGTTTCCAAACAGGGAGCCAGCTCACCTCGGGCCCTTGGGGTTTAGGATACAGCACAAAGCACAGTCCTGTTCTAGAAGGGGGGTGACTCCACCCACTGCAATGTCCCTTCCGTCTCTTCCTTAGTAAAAGCTACAAGCTGCATGCCAGCCCCAGATCACGAAGCAAGGGTCAGTCCTATCCAGTAGTCTCTTCAGCTACTTCTTCCTTGGCAGAGATTCTTCTTGACCACGAAAGAGGTCAAAGCCTTTGCAGACTCGACCTGTCCTTTTCGCCATTCGATAGAACACCAAATTCTAGGGGTTTCAGTTCTCTTAGTTATACCCCTTCATGTCTTTGACATTCTTTGTGCTCAGCGGTCCCTGACCCCTGCCTAAATCAGTTCTGGGTGTCTCCCTCCCAGTGTCACCTTTTTCCCTTTGATACTGGGGGTCTGGATCCTTAATCACTCCTCAGGATATGGGTCAATTGGTTTATAAAACCAACCCAGGCCTTTTCACCTCCCGGGCTTCTCCTCCCTCCTACTCTCCAGATGCAGGGCAGCCTGGTGCCATCCCAGGCCCTCCCTGGGTCAAGACCTCTCCCAACTCCTCTCACCTCTCAGATCCAGACAGTCAATCCAGATTCAGCAGAGACACGCAGAAATGCTTAAAGCACAAAACTCAGCCACTTTCTAGAAGAGTGGTTTCTCAACACACAGAAAGATGTGTTATGACACTGTGAGTAAACTTCACCTGTCCATTTTAAACTCATAGTAAACTAGGCTAACAAACACAACACCCAGCTTCCCCCATTCTGTCTTATGGGCAGGATGGCCTTTCAGCAGTGAAAAACGAAATGGAGTGTTTTTCACTGTCAGGACATAACACACACCTTATTATATGTCCTGCCTTTTACTTATACTGCACCCTGCCCAGGGGTTACCCGCGACCTACCACAGGGGTGCCCAATGTGTATGAAAAAGGGAAAGTAAGGCCTGATAAGTGGTTGCACTTGTCAGGACAACATGCTAAGTTAGCAAACTGCGTGCAGGCCCTACACTGCAGGCCTGAGTTCCCTTCTCTGCGCGCCTTTGCATTACTATCCCTGGCTCACACAATGCACATCACTAGGGACTTTACTAGTAAGGCAAACATACCAATCATGGCCTACCAATTACCATGACACTTTACATAGGGAACACTTGTACTTTGACACTGATCATCAGTGGCAAAGTTCCCAAAGCATCTCAAATTGGCTACTCTATGTCAGGAAAACGGTCTAGGGGGAAAGCAAAACGTCTAGGGAACTTGAGCCAAAAAGGCCAAGTCCTTCAATATTGTATTGTGGATTTTTGGTCTTGTGTTAAGTCTAGTAAAGATTGCTTATTTTTCTAAACTTGTGTGGTGTCCATTTGTAGTGTTTTCACTGTATTACTGTATGTGTTCACAAATGTCTTTACACACTGCCTCTGAGATAAGCCTGTCCTCTTGTTCCAAGCTACCAAGGGGGTGAGCAGGGGTTACTTTAGGAGTGTATCCCCGTTTCCCTGACTAGAAGCAAGGTTCCCTATTTGGATAAAGGTGCAAACCAGTGCCAACTAGAGATCCCCCATTTCTAACAAAAGCAACGTTTTTGCAAGGACAGTAACAGGAGCCAATTGAAAAGATGGACTGGAAATGGGCAGAGCTTCCATGCTGTACCTCATGCGCTGCCCAGGCTTTACCTAAAAACCAACTAAACAACACTTTATCTCACAGATTCAAGAGGCAGCCCACAGGACAGTGGTGGACTGGTGCAGCTGGGAGTACTCGGGCATCTCGGCATACATCCATAATTTAACCAGAACATCTCTGGATACGAACACTGCTGACAAAAATATAGATCCCTCTGCTACACATCAGTTGGGTGACAGTCCACCTATGTGATGGTGATCAGTCCAACATGTTCTTGCTGTGATGCAATTGGTATTAAAAGCTCAAACTTGGGGCATTAGGAGCATCGGAGAATCCGCTGTGGAGCTTTCTCCTATGAGAGTCCTGACTTCGGGAAGGCGAGTCTTGTCAGGACTTGGAAGGCGTTGTTGGTGTTAGGGACAACTTCCTCTGAAGCCACCGGTGCCTCCTGGTACCTTGTCGTTGGAGCTGCTTTAAAACCATCTCTCATACCAGGATACCTTCGTGCAGGAATGTCTTTGTGCCCTTTTTGCTGGGTTGCCACAGGACCGCGTGGACTGTGCAGGGCTGTGTGTGGCCCACCTGGGAGCCCCTGCAGGATCACTGACTGAACCACGGCTGAGTCATTTGTGCAACCTGCAAGGTGGCTGACATGGTCAGGGTGCTTACCAACAGAACCCAGGTATGGTTGAGCTAGCAGATTGTCTCTGGTCCCTCATGATGCCAGGAGCGCCGTCTTCATGCCTTGGTGGTTTGCAAGGGTGAAGCTCCACTTGGCTAATGAGCTGCTTCATTGGTGATTATGGGGATGCCTTTGGCATGTGAGGTTGTGAGAAGGGATGCCATCTGTCTCAAGCAGCCAAATTTTCGGAAATGGTGGTCGCATTGGGAAGCGTAGGGGGAGAGACGCTTTCTGGCGGCTTACTTGTGGTTCTCCAATTGAGCAGTCTCCAGGGACGTTGCTCCGCCTCAGTGACTGGCTTGCATCTGCGGGTGTACTCACACCATGGTATGAGTCCTCATTCTTATTCCTTAGTTGATCTCTCCGGGGATGGTAGTGTTTGACGCACTTCACATGGGCTGGTGTGATGGGGTTGCCAAGCCGTGTGGTGAACATGGACAATATTTGATGGTTGCAGACAGTCACCAGGGGGCGCACGATACTCTTTCTGCCCGCCTAATCTTTTCTCTGGTCATCACTCAGTGCTCTTCTCTTGTCCTGCTTGGTTTGCACTCCTCCCGGCCTGCACTCCTGGCTGCTACCTGAGGGTTTGGTCTGGTACCTTATTTGCTGTGTGCAGGGTGTGGCACTTCCAGTGTTTGGCCCGCCTCTCTTCACTCACCGGCCAGCGACGGCCGGTGTTGCAACATTGCCACGGGAGGAAAACAGTCTTCTTCCCTTCCCGCAGTGGTGTCATCAGGGGGCACACAGCCCTCTCAGACCTTGTCCTGGCTTTTTCGTTTTTCCTGCCACAGACTTTGTTGCAGTGTTCGGAGACTGGGATCCAGTCCTCTGGCGCGCGCTGCTACACGTGGCCATGACAGTCACTCCTGAGCCTCAGACTACTCGGAGCTGGAGTTGCAAGTGCGGCGGTCATGCACATGCCAGTGCGGGCTTCCTCCAATGCTTTGGAGAGCAGCTACCTAGGGGCGCCGGTTATGTTGATGCTGGGGAAGTTTTGGTGTGGCCTCACAATCTCGGCTGGGCACCCAGTCTTGAGGGCGGTATACAGTATTCTACTTCCGGCATCTATTCCACACGTCCGGAATTTTCTCGCACATGCCGCTGCACTTCTTTGCCGGGACAGATAGTGGCATGCGGGCTGCTTACAAGCACCTCAGCAGGAAGGGGGCATAGTAATTCACAGGGCCTGCCAAACCTTGAGGATGTCCGGGGCACGCTCTGCTGTCGGCACTGGCACCTCATCACGCTACCTGCTGATTCATGCAGTCTCTTTGCAGGCTGGTGGTACCAGAGGCTTCGGACTGTAGATGAATAGTCTCTTTCTCCATTTTCATGGTGAGGACAAGGTTCCCCTGGGCTATCGTGCTAGCAGCAGGTGCAGGGTTGCTTCAGGCTCTGGCTGCACTTTCACCCACAAAAAAAGGCGTAGCTGGCAGCAGCAAACATGCAGGGTTAGACCCGCTCATCAGCATTGTAAAATTAGGGGTGCTCGGCCCGCATGCTATGAAAATAATGAACATGAATACATGCTTACTGTATCTAGAACTGGCCACAAGCCCTTGTTCTCTGACTCTTTTATTGGCAGGGTCACCTAATCGGTGACGCCTCTGTTGGGTGGGTATGGGGTGAGTGTAAGGACCAGACCCCAAAGGAGTGGCTGGTAAACTACCATATGCCTGAACACTAGACTGTGTCCAGCAGGACACTATAGGGTGATGGGTTAAAGACGTGGTTAGAAAGAGTGACATATTCTGCAACTATTTGCTTGCTCTTTCACTTTTAGGTAACTGTAAATAAATGCACACACACCTTAAATGACAATCATTTGCAAAGCAAATACGTCTTGCCTATGAAACAGCTATTGGCTTTGCCAATGTGTAAAGTTAGTGGCATAGAGGAATGTGGCATGAAGTAGAGTGGAGTTGCGTAGAATGGAGTAGAGTTGCTTAGAGTGTCGTGGAGTGGCATACAGTGAACTGGAGTGTGGTAGAGTGTTATAGAGTGGAGTGAAGTGATGTAGAGTAGCATAGAGTTGCGTAGAGTGGAGGGGTATGGAGTGGACAGTTCTAGAGTTGAAGGACGTGGAGTAGAGTGTTGTGGCATACAATGTTGTAGAGTGGAGGGGTGTAGAGTGGATCTGAGTGTGGTAGAGTGGAGTAGGGTGAAGTGGCATAGACTGGCCTAGAGTAGAGTGGCATAGAGTGTAGTAGAGCTGTGTGGCATAGAGCAAAGTGTTTTAGAGTGAAGTGATGTGTCGTAAAGTGGAGTGTTGTGGAATAGAGTGGAGTTACATAGAGGGGCAAAGCATAGAGGGAAGTAAAGTGTCATTGGGTGGAGTGCTGTACAGTGGAGTGGCATAACATAGAGTGGCGTAAAGTGTCAGTGGAGTGTCATAGAGTGGAGTATAGTGGCTTAGAGTATGGCAGATTGGAGTGGCGCAGAGTGGCATAGAGTGTGGTAGAGTTGCATTGAGTGTAGTAGAGTGGAGTGGCTTAAAGTGGAGTAGAATGCCTGGAGTGTCTTAGAGTGGAGTGATGTGTCATAGAGTAGAGTAGAATGGAGTGGAGTGTCATGGAGCTCATGGAGTAGATTGGAGTGTCGTAGAGTGAAGTGGCATGGAGTGACATAGAGTGGAGTGGATTGGCGTGGAGTAGAGTGTCATGGAGTTCTGTAGAGTGTTGTGGAGGTCCCTAGAGTGGTATAGAGCTGAGTGGTGTAGCATAGACAAGAGTAGAGTGTTGTAGAGGGGAGTATGGTGACATAGAGTGAAATCTTGTAGAGTGGCATCTGCATTCTGTGGTAACGTATATGCATTACAGGCAAAACATATTCAATTGAAACGGCCATTAAATTTTTGTGCACAGACATACAATTTTACTGATTAAGCTATACAGCGAGCAAACTATAATGTGTGTAAACATCATCACCTAGTGTACTGATTTGACCCTGGGAAAGTTCAGTCACTTTTTGCTGTAGTGCTTAGTGCTAGGAGCAGCTATTATTAAAGAGTCCCACTTGTGAGAATCTGGAATTGAGACTACATTCTATCTTTCACTTCTCACTGCACACTGTTGTGTCCTTCGATCACAAACGCACAATACAAGTACAAACTCCAAATAGAACAAACAATTGAAACATCCCCATTAGGATCTTTCCTGATCAGCCCAGTCAGTAACTGTTGGAAATGGCCCTTTTTGCAGAGTTATCCCCAAACTTTGTGCTTCTTTCTCCTATTTTTTCATGACCTGCTGTTGTTAGTTTTAGGGATCTGGGCACTTTATCACTGCTGATCAGTGCTAAAGTGTATATGCTCTTTGGGTAAATTGTGTTATGGATTGGTGTTTCCATGATTGGCATATCTGATTTACTTGTCAGTCCCTAGTAAGTGCACTGAGTGTGCCAGGTTCTGTAAATCAAATGCTACTAGTGGGCCTGCAGCACTGATTGTGCCACCCACATGAGTAGCCCTGAAAAGGTAACTCAGACCTGCTACTGCAGAGTCTGCGCGCAGTTTGTAACTGCCATGTCGACTTGACAAGTGCACCCACTTGCCAGGCCCTACCCTTGCCTTTTGTTACATGTAAGTCACCCCTAAGGTGGGCCCAAGGTACCCCTTTGGGCAGGGTGAAGTGGATGTGGAAGATAGGACATGCCCTGATGTGTGTGGCATGTCCTGATAGTGAAATACTGCCAATTTAGTTGTTTACGATTGAAAGGCTATCTGGCCCATAAGAAAGCATGGGAGTTAATTTAGAGCATCCAATTGGGACCAGATAGAAAAATAAAGTTTAGTATGCCTGAGCTCAGAATCTAATGATTCATCTTTTAGTAAAGGTGATTTTTACATTCTGTGTTTGAAAATACCACTTTTAGAAAATGGGTATTTTCTTGCTTAACCATCCTGTGTGCCTCTGCTAGGATGTGTATTGTCTATCTGGCTTTGGAGTGACAGGGGTTGGGGAGGTGCATTCTCTCAGTTGGCCACCAAGAGGTTAATGTGTGTCCTGCCTTTCCTGAATGAGTCAGGGCTGGGCTGAATAGACCTGGGCTGCATTCAGAGTAGTGGTATGAGTTTTCACTAGCACCTGAATAGGCCTGATCTACATTTAGAGCGGTGGAAGGAGATTTCCCTTGCACCTGAATGGGCCCTGTCTGCCTCTGACAATGTCTCCGCCTCCTGCTGGGAAGCTGCCCCAGAGAGGACTGGACTGGTTCTGGCTGGGTACAAACACTCTCTGCCTGAGAGGACACATGATTTGGGGCTATAAAAAGTGGGGCCCAAACCCCTGAACTTCAGAACTCTTTTGGACCAAGAAGGCTGCCAAGAAGAAGAGTTGGAGAAGCTACCACTTTGCTGTGTGCTTTGCTGTGTTGACCTGCAGTGGCTGCTTCTTTCTTGGGCAGTGAAAGGACTGGACTGGACTTACTGCAATCTATTCTTGTGAGTTTCTCCAAGGGCTTGAGGTAGAGCTTGCCCCCTGTTCAAGAAATCTCACGAACAGCAAAGACTTCAAGTTCTTCTGCCCTCAGCACTGGGGACTGTGTGCTGCAACAGAAGAAAAAGCAACCCAACGCCATCTACGACGCCACTGCCAACTCCGTGTCCTGAAGGCACCGCGAGGGCAAAGCCTCACTGCGACCCTGGTCTCACCGACGACTCCTGCTGCCACCGCCACCGAGCCGCTGCTCGCACTGCGACCTATGGGCACTGCACTCCGCATCACCTAGCTTCACGACGCTGCATTGGTATCCCCGACGACGGCGCTCCACGCCAAAATCAACACTGCTGCCTGCACTGTTGTTCGAGGGCACTGTTCTTAAAGCTACACAACGCATTGCCCTCATCCCGCACCGTAGCCTTGGCCTACCGATGCTGGCGCCATCGACTCTAGTTCGTCAGCCGACGACAGCGCATCAGCAACGGCGACGACGCTGCCTGCACCGCGACGAGAACTGCATCACTTTGCACCGCGACCCTGGTCTCACCGACTACGCCATCTGATGCTGCCGCCGAGCCGCTGCTTGCACTGTGACCTGAGGGCATCACACGCTGCACCGATGCACTTCGCACTGCAGCACCCAACGCCCACCGACGCAATCGCTCCTGACTTCAACCACGAGGAGTTTGATCTGCAACGCGTGTGACTTCAAGGGCCCAACAACTCCTGCACCGACCTCCGGAACCCCCGCCTGCGTACACCGTGCTTTCTGAAGCTAAAAGAGAGGTCGCTGACACCCTGCATTTCTAAAGGGACTGTTTTGCGGGTCTCCCCGACACTGTAACTGGCCCGCGACACCGCGGTCAGCCAGAACTGTTTGGGTTTATTTGTTCACAACACCATGATAGCCCCAGAGGGAGCTATCGGCTTCAAGGAACTGTTAGTCTTGTCTTGAGTATATACAAATATTGGATATTTTTCTAAACTGGTATGGTGTCCTTTTGTAGTGCTTACACTGTATTACTGTTGGTTATGTGCAAATGCTTTACACACTGCTTTTAAGATAAGCCTGACTGCTCATGCCAAGCTACCAAGGGGGTGAGCAGGGGTTATTTTAAGAGTGTAACTCCCTTATCCTGACTAGGAAAAAGGGTCCCTACTTGTACAAAGGTACCTACTTCTGCCAACTAAAGAGACCCCCATTTCTAACAGTAACAATCACAATCCAAGTTATAGAACTCAAAGGTCCCTTCCGCATAGCAGAAAGTAGCACTGGAAAAACCAGAGTGTCACCTGATGATGTGCAGAGATAGACATACACCTGTACTATGGATATGGAATGGGTGTGGCACTTGGGGTTGCATACCTCTGCACATTCACGGATTGGCTTTGCCCCTTGCTTCCCTGGTGGCCATCACAAATATATCATGCTTTACAAAAAGGGAGAGGAAGACATCCAAGGAACTGAAATTAAAAAAAACAAGAGAGAAGATATGAAAAGAGAAATAAAACCAGAGAAAAGTAGAGGTTAAGTAAATAAAAATGTGAAAGGAGTCTATAAAAGCAAAATTAAAGGAATAAATTAATGTACAATAAATTGGGAGACATAGAATGTCGGACCTCGCCCTTTTTGCAGGGTTATCCCCAAACCTTTTGCCTTCTTCCTCCTATTTTTTCTGACCTGTTTTTGTTAGCTCTGCTAACCAGTGCTAAAGTGTATATGCTCTCTTTCTAAATTATATTGGTGATTGGTTTATCCATGACTGGCATATTTGATTTTTATCCATGACTGGCATATTTGATTTTCCCACAAGTCCCCAGTAAAGTGCACCAGGTGTGCTCAGGGCCTGTAAATCAAATACTACTAGTGGGCCTGCATCACTAAGTGCGCCATCTACATGAGTAGTCCTGGAAACATGTCTCAGACGTGCCACTGCAGTTTTAAACTGCCATTTCAACCTAGTAAGTACACACACTAGCCAGGCCCAAACCTTCCTTTTACTACATGTAAGTCACACCTAATGTAGGCCCGATGCAGCCTTATGGGCAAGGTGCTGTGTATTTAAAAGGTAGGATATGTACTGGTGTGCTTTCTGTGTCCTGATAGTGAAATTTCTAATTACTTTTTTCACTATTGCAAGGACTATCTCTCTCTCCCATAGGGTAATAAGTGTAATTTCCCATTGGGAGCAGATAGAGATTTGGAGTTTGGGCTCCCTAAATGTACCATTTAATAAATTCATCTTTTGGTGAAGTTGGTTTTCAAATTGCGTGTTTGAAAATGGCACTTTTAGAAAGTAAAAGCAGAAGACACACAGATGATGGACGGAAATCAGAGCAAATTTAACATTCACCACCAGCCAAAAGATCTAGGTCAAATCCATTGTTCTTTTGCTCGCCATGCTATCCCAGTTTAGACCCAGCAATATGCAAATCAGTCTCGAACCTGTGCCTCATGGGAACAGTCCACCCTGAACTGCCAAGCCAGGTCCTCCCTGGAATGGAAACAAATATCCTGGGACCGGTTTCGGGGCATCACCCCTCATCAGCCAGGCTAGCTTGAATCCAGTAGCACGGTGATCCCGGGACTCACATCTGGGCATACCTGGCGCACTTAGGGCCAGAAAGCAAAAGACACACAGATGATGGACAGAATACAGAGCAAATTAAACATTCACCCCCAGTCAAGAGATCTAGGTTAAATCCATTGTTCTTTTGCTCATCATACCACCCCAACTTAGACCCTGCCATATGCAAATCAGACTTGACCCTGTGTCTCATAGGAACAGTTGAACCCGACTGCTGAGCCCTGGAACGGAAACCAGCATCCTGGGACCAGTTTCGGGGCATCACCCTTCATCAGCTAAGCTATCTTGAATCTAGTGGCACTGTGAGCCCGGGACCCACGTCTGAGCATACACTGCACACTTAGGGAGAGAAAGCAAAAGACACACAGATGCATTTGTCTCCCCAAGTGGGACGGGTATACCCATACGTGGGTCCCGTGCTCTTCATGCCACTAGAGTCAAGCTAGCCTGGCAGGCCCGGACTGGCAATGCCGGGCACCGGGCAATCCCCCGGTAGGCTGCCAGGGGTGGGGGCCGGTTTTTTGGCCGGGGGCCGGTTTTGTTGTTGGGCCGTTTTTTTTGCACACACTCCCTCACACTCACTAGTACCGTAGTCACTGACTCGTCAGTACTGTACTCTGCTGCGCAGCGAGCGTCTGCGTGACTCTCACTCTTTCCTCGCTCCGCGCAAAAACGTAATCAATCTTTGCTGCTATTAATCAAATAATGCATTGGAATAGCGCGAGTGCCATTTTAGGGGGTGGGTCGCACACACAGCCCGCAGTAGACTCCGCCCGGCGCCCGCCACCGCGTCTGCGCGGTCTCTTAGTCTTCTTCAATTCCTTAGGGGGGTGGGGGTAGCTCGGGCGCGGCTGTTGGTGACGAGCGCATTAGGGTTCGCGCAATAAAATGTGCGCATGACCCGAATTCCTGAGAACTAAGTCAGACGACGAGAGAGGGCCTCTCTCGCCACTGTCCCCATAATTTAATTATTTCTAGCCCTGGCCCTGGCTCCTGCCTGTCCCAGTGTCCCTGCTGCCGACTGGCTACCGCCCGCCGGTGAGTGTTATTTGCATTTTTGCAAATTGTTTGCATTCGCAGTCATATAATATATCAATATCATACATTACCACAGCAGAAGCTGCCGTAGGAGCGCGGGGTCAACGCGGGTAACTAATGGTAGGATCGAAGAACATATAGGATGTAGGCAACCGCGGGAGGGGCAGAGCTGAAGTCTTAAGACCAGAGGGCCACAGGGGGACGGACAGTAAGCGAAGCGTGCATTCTTTGTATTAGCTCCATTGTCATTTATGGGGGGACAGCTTATTGGAGAGATTATTACACATCGTGTGCGTGTCTGCGCGTTTTTATTGTTTGCCTTAACATTAAGTTAATCAAGAAGGTGTTTAGGTTATGTGCGGAGTGAACATAGCGCTAAAACGACGAGACCGGCGGCTTTTTCTGCACAGCCGTATTGCCCCATTTCGGTTTTCTCTTTTCTATGCACTTTGCTGAGAGTGCCTTCTGCGCCCCGGTCTCTGGGGCTGCCGTGCCCCTGGCAGGTAACCAGCTCACATGAGCTTTGCCTTTACCTGTCTCCAGCAGGCAGATGACAACACTTGGGCTATAAGGGGCTGGCATGGAGAGTGTAGGGAAGAGGTGGTGGTGGGGGGAGGGAGGGCGCGGGGTGAATAGATTCGGCTCTGGATTAAACAAAAGGTAAAGGCCGTCGCCCCCCTCCCCCGCCCCCCCATCTCTCAATGACCAGGTCCGTCGGCCACTAAAGCGTGCAAAAAACACACAGATTGAGGATAGACATGCACACGTCAAGTGTATCATGCGTTAAAAAGGAGAACAATTTAAGGTGCTGAATCCAGGGCCATGTCATCATGACCACAGCACACAGAGGCAGAATGGAGGTGTGCGCCTGTTATGATCAAAATCAGACTAGCGACGGAAACTAAAGAAACTGCTGCATGAGCTTCAGCTCGGAACTATTGAGCTGTGGATACCACTGTTTTTCCAAGTTTGCTTTCTGCACCTCATGAGCGAACTGACAAATCTTGCCTTTCTTGGAAATGTTGTACATTAGCTCATGACGTGTCAAGTGCTGTAGAAAGTTTGATTACATTGAGACATAGGTGCACAGCTCTGATCTGGGCCTGCGCAGGCGTTCAAGCGAAGGCCTGCGGGGCTTCATCATGAACAAGTTGCCGTGCACAAGAGCAGAAGAGAACTGTATTATGCCTGTTTTGAGTTAAACTGGAAGAGTTGTAAAAATTAGAACACGAGCTGAATGACAGCATAGCTCGGAAGTACGTAGGTATGATAGCTGCAGCAGTATTTTTTCTTTAAATACATTGTTGCTGTTTTATATAGCGACCTGAAGGTATGAAAGCACATTACATGGGGAGATTAAGTGATTTGCCCAGAATCACAGGATGCTTGAGCGTCCAGCCAAATTGAAAGCTGGTTCCCCACTGCCACGATTTCTTCTGAACTATGCTGTGCTACCTACAGCTCATTTACTAATTCAGTGTTTCAGCGAGTTTCTAAGTCTGGTATGCACCAGGGCAAATACTTCCAGTAACACGTACAGCGACACAATAAGTGAGCTGTCCCTCTTTATCAGCTGCTGCACTTCATAAATGTAAAAAAAAGGTTCGTATGTTACTGCAGAGAAACTATTCTGAATAACAAGAGCCCTTTATGTCCTTTGCAAAACAGGTACACAGAACAATCAAAGAATGACATTCATCCACTTGGCAGACTCTCTAAAATGTATCATAACATCTCATTTGCTTGGCATGTGTTGTTGACACAATCAGCTTCTAAATGGTATCGTATATCCTTCTGCCTAAGAGGAATTCTTCGAAAGAGCAGGAAGTTGGCTACTTGTTTTTTAAAACATTTTTTTGCAACTCGAATGTATTGGAGCCTTTTACTTGAGCACCAGTCACTTTACAAAAAAACACATTTATTTTTGGAAGGCACGGGGAGATGAAGTGATTTGCCCAGAATCACAGGATGTTGAGCTGACGCTAGACTCGAACCCGGTTCTCCAGCTCCAAAGTCGGCAACTCTGGCTGTTAGGCCACATCCTTTCCTATGACACAACAATGATTGATATCCACTGGGAAACAGCAGATTTAAAGGCGCTGTCCAGGAAATTATGTCACGATAGGTCTCAGATCTCCTTCAGATGTCAACAAACAAAACAGCATTCTAAAATGGCTACGTACAGTTGGTGCAGGTTAGTGATGTGGACTGGATAAATACAACCGTATTTTTTCCTCTTCCTTAGGCTAAAAAGCAGAATGGGAGTAGGCAAAATGAAATGAAAGCAGTTGGTGATCTGTTAACAGAGATTCGAGTCGGGAAATGCATGTTAACACTCAATTAAGACCTAGCCTGGGCCTTGCCTATACCTTTTTGCTTAATCCCCGGCCCTGCTCTGTGCAGGCAGCACAGGCGCACAACGCACTAGTGCTGAAACTTGGGGCTTGTGCTGAAAAATATATTTTAAGCAGACAACAGAGCTTTCTAGTGTTTTTTTTCTTTCTTTTTTACACAAGTGAGTCCTTCTGTTTTGTTTTCCAATGGCCACTGGTGTTGCCACTGGCACTTGCCGCTTAGGCTAACGTGTACATTTCTAGGACCCCTCGGTGCATTCCCTTGGCGCTGGCTCAGTTGGTTTGTGACCTACATTTTTTTAACATTGTTTGGATTTCAGTCCGGATTCCACAAGAAAGGAGTTTGCGCTGTTAAAATGCACACTTGTGTGTTCACTGTTCAGTGGATGGTTCACTTCTAAAAGATGCAATCGGGCCACAGTGACGGTAGCTGCAGTTCCCAGTGTGCAATCTGACAGAAGTTTTCCAAAGAGACTTGCTGTTTCCTAATACCCAATTCTTGTGTGTTCTATGATGTTTCTATTTCAGTGTTTAAGGAATAGAATATCCAGCTGAATAGTATTCGTGTTTTTGAGCCTCAGAAAGCTGAAAAGGCTGGGTCTGCCTTGCATTGATTCCAATCTGTAACAAATTAGCTGTACAGAGTTCTCTACAGAAGGCTCAGTGTTAGGCAAATGACATCACCAATCCTCTGATGACATCACAGAGTTGATCTCTGATATCAGCCTAAGTCCTTCAACAGCCTCCTACTTGCCCCTAAGGGCCCAGGGGCAGCAAGAGCAAGATCAGATGTGGAAGCTAGAACTGCGACCTCACACGGTGTGAGCGTATGTCACACTATTGGCTCCCTTCATATGGTCGCGAAGAGCTGTTATCATAGTGCTAGGCAAGGTGAGCCGGAAACCCTTGCACAGAGCAGCCTTCCAGCTTGTGTGTGGAGGCTCTCCTTTGCTGACATCCATAAAGGGGGTTGCAAGCAACCTCCCTAGGAAATTAGTGGTAGCCTCTAAAGCTCTTGCTAGAGTTTTAGGGGAGAGGGGTGTGTGGTTCTCAGGCAACTCGCTTGCCATCCCTCTCCTTGTTTATGCCCCCTCCTCTTCCTCCCCCTCTCTCTTATAGTGAAAAGTTTTTAAAGTTGTCAGGTATGGGGCACTTAACACTCTAATAGGCCCTTTAAAACCCTCCTTAGTTTCTTTTCTGCTCCTGCCTTCTTCATTACCCCTGGTGCAGGGGTAGAAACCAACAAGGGCAGTGCTACCACGAGTACCCATGGTCACTTTACCACCACTAACCAGTGCTAAAGTGCTTGCGCTCTTACCTTTCAAACATGGTAAAATTGGCTTACACTGAATTGGCAGTTTTGATTTACTTGTAAGTCCCTAGAAATGTGGTTCTACATGTACCCAGGGACTGTACATTAAATGCTACTAGTGGGCCTGCAACACTTATTGTGCCACCCACTTAAGTAGGCTATTTAAAGATGTGTCATGTCAAGGCCAGGGCCTTTATGTTAATTTGTTATGCTTTCTGGCCAGGGCGCCATGCCATTTGAGACATTTCCATGCCTTCTGTCAGCCTGGGTGGTTATGTGTGACGTTTCCATGCTTTCTGGTCTGGATGCTTAATTATGTGTGCTATTTCCATAGTTTCTGGCCTCAGTGACCTGGAGCTGAAGGCTCATGTGTGACATTTCCATGCTTACTGGCCTGGTTGCTTGCTCGCTACACACCATGTGGGGGGCTGGTCTCACTTTTACTTTGTTCTCTCTGATTCACTTCTTGTGTCTATTTTTGGTGCTCTCTGAAAAAATGTCTATTGGTACATATGACTGGGTGGGTAACCTGGTGCTCTTTAAGGTCATCATCTACCATTTACTGTGCTTTGAGAGTTGATACAATTGAATATGTAATGGAAAATGTGCTGTAAAATTCACCATTTTGATCTGTTGTTTTCCAAAATTTTCTTAGGGGGGAGAACCCCCCAAACCCCCCTAGTAGCGGTCGGGCTAGCTCGCTACGCACCGGACGGGGGCTGGTCTGCCAAAATTTGCCAGGGCTGCTTTCAGTTCCCAGTCCGGCCCTGTAGCCTGGATAATAAGGGGCGAAACCCCGAAACCGGAACTAGGATGCTGGTTATCCAGTCCAGGGAGAACCTGGTCTGGCAGTTCGGGCTTGACTCTTCCCATTGGGAACAGGCGCAAGACTAATTTGCATATGGCTGGGTTTAAACTAGAATGGCATGGGGACCAACACAACAATGGATTTAGGGCCAGATCTCTGTACTGGGGTGAATGTTTGACATTGTTCAACATTCTGTACATCAATTGTTCTTTTTGCAATTTTAGAAAGTGAGCATTTTCTTGCTTAACCATTCTGTTTCTCTACCTGTCTGTAGAGCACACGGCTGGGTTGGCTGACAGTTGGGCTCTTGTGCATTCACTCCAGACAGTAACACAAAAGGAGTTGTGGTGTGCCTTTCATATCCTGATGGTCCATCACCAGGCTGAATGCCCTCCTGAGCTAGAGTTTTGGGAGGAGTTGTCACTGACCCCTAAATAGGGCTGTGCCTGTCCTTACTTAAAGCTGTCTCCACCTCTCTGTATTATGTCTGGAGCCAGTTCAGGGAAAGGTAAGGTTTTGTGCACTACAAAGTCTTTCCTTTTAAGTCTGCGTACTTCAACGGCAGAAATGGGTATAAATACTGGACCTCTGACACCCTAAACTCAGAACACTTTGGACTGAAGACATTCTACTAGGAAGACGAGCTGGATGCTGTAGGAGGGACTGCCACTCTGCTTGTTGCTTTATTGTGCTGGCCAGCTGCTTGCTGCTTTTGTCCTGGGAGTAAAAGAACTGGACTTTGCTTTCTACATCCAGCTTCCCAGGTTCTCCAAGGGCTTGTACGTGCTTGCCTTTTGTTAAGAAGGCTCAGGGCCATCACATACTTTGCCTACCAGTGACTGGGATCTTCTGCTGAGAACCCTGACTAGCCAAGTGGTGACAAATCCAGTTCCTGGGCTCTTGGAAGTGTAACTTGGTGAGTAAACCGACGCATCGACTCTCAGTGCCTGTTTTCTTGACTCAGCACATGCAGTGCAGTTGAAAGATTGATGCAGTGTCTGCTTTGCAGCTGAAAAACCACCGCAGCACGAGTCCCGGGTACTGTGTCACCAATGTCCTTGGCACCCGCTCTGACTTCGACGCAGCACCTGCATCATGGCTGGAGAATCAACACAGCGCCTGTTTTGCAGCTGTGAAATCGACGCAGCACCTGCTTCGATGCAGCGAGTCTGGATTTTCGATGCATTGTCCTTCAACACCGCCTCTTCATGAAAGCCAGGCTGCAGTATGGAACTGAGGCCACGTGGCCAGAATTAGACGCATCACTACCCCTTCCAGTTCTGAACCATCGCCTGACTCCCTCTGCCTCGCAGAAAGGAACCAACACATTACTTCCCCTGTGGAGTAAGGAACCAACGCATCACTTTGTTTTCCAGCACCTCATCTCCCCAGTGCCCATTACATCTATGATTTTTGACACATCTAAGGTACTTTGTGCTAAAAAGAATGCATCCAATAATTTCTTATGGACTAAACTTATTTAACCTTTGAAAAGTGATATCTTGACTTGTGTATGTTGGATTTTTGTCTTTTTGGTCTTGTTTTATTCAAATAAATATTGGCTATTATTCTAAACTGGTGTGGACTCCTTTTGTAGTGTTTTCACTGTATTACCGTGTGTCTATGTACAAATGCTTTACACATTGCCTCTGATATAAGCCTGACTGCTTGTGTCAAACTACCAAGGGGATGACTAAGGGTTATCTTAGCTGTGTGACCCTCTTACCCTGACTAAAGTGAGGGCCCCTACTTGGACAGGTTGCCCACAACATTGCCAACTGGAGTCTCAATTTCCAATATAGAAGGCCTGTGGTTAGATTCCTATCACAGAGGACCATAAAAACAGTTTGTCTATATGTTACTATGGAAAATCACCAACTACCCCAAGATGTTAGCGCCCAATTGAATGGTACTTGCTTTATTTACCTTGAATGGCTCTAACCCATTCTTCCCCGCAAACCCGCACCATTCATGATTCAGGTTCAAAAACAAGTTTATTTATACAATTGTCCATAAAACATTCTAAAAAGTACACATTAATTAAAACCTTTAAATGAACCCCCCTCCTCACCACCCCATCCCCATTGCATTTCATTTTTAAAATTCTGTTTAACAGATTGTAAGAACCGAGCAATCCCAACTGCCACACTTAAATATCGCATCTCAGACAGTAACTCCACCGCTTTGTTCCTATGAAGAGTATCATATTTAAAAAACAAAGGTCTTAAAAACTTGATCCGATTTGCAAGATAAAAAGCGCAGTCCATAAGAATATGCGTAATAGTACATTTAGCAATCAAAGGGCAAGGACAAAGACCACTATTATTCTGCACCCCAGTCCTATGGGTGGGATGAATAGACTGGATTACATCCCACCCGAATCCTTAGGATTTGTTTTCTCAAACCTGGATCTGGTAACTGCAATAAATAAGGGAAAACACAATCCTGGCCAAATGAAGCAAACGAGAAGATAATAGATGATTTCTTCTTTCAATATAATAATTCACATTGTTGTGACACCATAACTGCAGATTCTCTCAATACTCGTTTGCCTGGGAAAGTGAGCCAGGAAGTGATTGAACCACTATTTAAGTGGAGGTTCTTCATTGCAGTTATTCTAGTTCTAACGGCCTTTGATCACATCCTTTCACTGCTTTGGCTCTCTTCCCAACACAATTTGTAGACTTTAACCACCTCTTCATTCTCCAGCAGGGTATTAAAGTATCTCGGAGCCCGAGTGGCAATCGCCATGTTCCAAGAGACCAGACTGAACTCTCTCCTTATAGCCTGACCATGGTACCTTGTGGGAGTGATAGAGGTTGGATCAAGAGAGAATACCTCTCCCCCATACAGGCCTATCGGTGGGATCTTCCCTTCATAGGCCTTTAAAAGTGGAATATGGGATAGCCCCCCGAATCTGCCATTGAATCCCGATAAACAGCTTGCCTGCAATAGGGCCTTCTGCCTTGTGGCATCCCAATGCGCACCCCAATTCAGATTTCTCCTAAAGGGTAAACCCAGGTATTTATACTGATCCACTTGTTCCACCACCTGATAATCTAGATACCATTCATGATTCAATGTTGTGGCTCTTTGGTTACACACATGAACAACTGCAGGAAGTACATTAACCAACAGTAGTTTCATAACTTAAAATTGTGCACCTCCCATTGATTAGTTTACCTTGCCTCAATTTTTCAGGTCACAGTCTACCAGACAGCGCAGCTGTGTACGTATGCAAAAGACATCATGGGGAGTTTCAGAATGTTGACCTGGGAATGCATTCTACCTGCTGCTTTCCTTTGGCTTTGTGGTTGTACCTCATGTTTTCTTGCTTTTCATTTGCTGACTTAGGGGCTCCAGGTTGACTTCTTACCCCATTCCGAAACCTTTTTACCAGTACCCTTCCCAGAGCTGCCTTTCTGTAAACAGGCCTGTAAATTGTGTTCTTATCTTGTCACATTTGCTGTGTATTCAAAGACAGAGGTCTAATGTCAAGCTGTGTCTTCCAGAGAGCTCATCACTTCAAAGTGGGAGCGTTTTATAGCAAAGAGGGAACGCAGAGCCCACTGTTGCCCCTCCTATGCTCCATTTACGGAGCTGTAATACAAACCTTAACTGGCACATCATGTAAAATTCGGATGACAGATTTTTTTTAGGCACTTAAAAATTAGTGACTTGCCCAGAATCGCTGTTCCGACTCCTGCTGCTGGGCGTCTTCATTTTCATCATGTGGAAGGTAAGTACTTATGTGATCTAAGCACTCAACACCAATAATAACAATGTCTCATATAACGCTTCCTGATGCACTTCGCTATTTCCAAGCACTGTATATACCAACAGTAAATATTAGTTAATATAGTTGTCCTCGGCTGTGCTTTTAGTGCCTGGCAGACTGTCATGAACTCTCTCTGTACCCTCCCCACTTTCAACCACACTCATTTAGCTCAGACTCCTGCATTGCATATACTTTTCGTCTTCCCAGTTCTAGTACAACTTCTTATTCACCAACTTTTCTAAATTTTTACATCACCTCCCCCCATTGAATCCACCCCTCTCCTTCTAAATATATAATGTAATTTTTTTCTCCACCTTTCCTTTTGTGAACACTTATATACAATGCCTGCATAAGCCAGCTTGGCAGTATGCATAAAATTGGCATCCAGCAAGATTGCAAATAATAATTACTAGTGTGCTGACAATGATTGAATATTATGCCTTAATGAAAGCAAGAGTTCCCTTTGTCATCTGGTCATCTAAGCCGCAGAACATTTATTAATGAATTTCTATTTTATCTGATTCTTTAAATATGTAGAGAAGTTGACATTACTTCAAGATGTAATATTCATTAAATAGCAGACTCTAGCGCCTTGACACCTTTGGGTAACTGGTTTGCACTTTATAAATCTCTTTTTCATTTCATTTCATTCAAAGCCAAGAAATTGCAAACTCCTCCCGCCGGAAGGAACTGACATCCTTTAACATCTAGGTGGGGAGGCGGTTGTTGGACACCGATGACGTCCGAGGGTCAGTGTGACAGGGCCCCTATCATGAAACTCTGGGGAAGAAAGCCTAAACTGTGCAACAGAGACTGCAGACCAGATGCTATGCGGCCGCGCACCATGAGTGGTAGCTTGCAATGGCGAGGATGGGCCAGGCCCGGCCTCCTGCTGGGGTCTGGAGGAAGATGAGGGCCGACTCTTCGACGTAGCAGTGAAAGGCTGCTGTGAGGCCGGAAGTGAAGCTGCACTGGGGCTCCCCCACGGGAAAGTTGCTCATGGCGGTGCAAGGCCGGTTCTAGTCCTGGGCTGGGATAGCAGCTTAGATACCTGGGGAAGACAGGGACAGCCGCATCAACGCAGGAGTGGCGAGATCGAGTTGAGGCCCGTGGCCTGGATTTGGGAATCGTTGAGGCCCCCATCTGCCTGAGAGACGATGCTGAGAGCAGGGGTGATGGACCTGGCCTACCACTCGGGCCCAGAGAACGATGGGGGCAGCCGCATAGACAATGCAGTGATGGTCTGCTGTGAGGTCTGAGGACAGAAGTGAAGCAGCACTGTGGGGCGCTCATGGGCAAGTCACTCACGGCGGTGTGAGACCGGATGTAGTACCGTGCCAGGATAACAGCTTGGAGCCCCAGGGAAGACAGAGTCAGAGGAGCAGTGAGATCGATGTGAGGCGCAGGGCCTGGATTGTGGAGACGCTGAGGGCCCTCACCCCCTGAGAGACAATGCTGGGGGGCGATGCTCCATTTGGGGGCCCGGGAGGCGGTACGACTGGTGCGAGGGCCCTCTTGTCCCTGCTGAGGGCACCTACACCCGCAGTTGCGACTGCTCAGCATATGGCAGGGATGACCTGTTGGAGACCATCTACCCTTCCTTTCTTTGTACGGGAGTACAGGGTGTATGCTTCCCATCTTGGGGACTCCCCATGGCTGGAACTGGTAATGAGTTGCTCGAGGACGGAGGACAACTGAGAGGGGGGCCCACACTGGACTGATACTTACAGTGCACAGGGGGCTTCTCGTGGCTCCCCGGGACCTTCAACCTTTATTGTGGTTCTGGGGAAATGGCCCTGCCTATAGTGGCCTTCAGTGTTTTTCTTCCTCTCCAACTACCTCACCCCCTCATTGGATTTATGACAACCTGAGAGCACTAGTATGTATGAGGTGGACTTACTGGGACTGCAGAGTGGAGGGCTAAATACTCCTTTGAAGGCTATCCCCTGATCCTGCCCAACTTGTTTATTCCGTGGGGACTGCACATGCCTCCCTGGCATTTAGGTTTGTGGGAATGGCAGGTCCTCTGCTTGGCCATCGACAGAACCCTTGACCTCTTGGGCTGCTGTGGCCTTAAAGACCGACTGTGACATGTGGTAGCAGTGAGTTGGCTGAATGGACAATGCCGGCAAATGAAAATCGCATTGCGGGTCAGGAGCCTGCCCTACCAGGGAGGCAGCTGCACCACTGCAACACCAAATGAATGTAAAGCTGTACAAGATTCTCACTGCCATCTCTGCCACTAGGACCGACCTAGGTGGAAGAGTGAATGAAGTGATGGTGGACATCGCCTCCTTTACAGATAACAGGAGCAAACAGTCAGACAGAGTCTCCTGAGCTGAGACATCCATACAGACTCTCCAGACGGCTGTCAAGGAACTTACCAGCCAAGTAGAGAAACTTACGTACACTTCCTGGAGGGCTGAGTGGAGGATGCAGAGGGGAGATCGCACCGCAGTAACTTTTGCATAGTTGGTTTTCCAGAAGGAGCGGAGGGAGTGGACTCAACTTGGTTATCCACCACTGTGACTCCTAAGGGGTTATCCCGCTACTTTTTGGTGGAGCATGCTCACCGGGTACCTGTACGACAGCCATCACCCAGGGCCCCACCGAGACCAGTGGTGGGACGGCTCCTCAACTTCAGAGACAAGGATGGGTTCCACTTGTCTTTGAAAATGCAAGGATCCTCCTGGTCCCAGACTACACGCTGTTGGTTCAATGATGTAGAGCTTCCTTTCTACACGTGAAGAGAAAGTTGTGTGATGCAAGCCTCACATATTCATTGCTTTTTCCTGCCAAATATAAAGTGATTGTGCATCAAACATTTACTTCTTCACAGAACCGGTGGATGCCTGGGATTGGGTGGAACAGGGGTGGTATGACTGCTGAGCACCCACTGCTATCCTGGAATATATGCAAAAGACCTAAACTGAGGAGGCGACTGAAACCAACTACCAGTGCCCCCACCGCAATACAGGGGCAACAGAAACAGAATCAGGCACTGGTTGCTGTGGCTGTAGTATGTGCCTGGGGCGAGACTCCTGTCTGATGAATGGAGGGAGGCCTTATCAGTGATGGTGTCAGACACAACGTGGTCTAGCATGGGAACCTCCAACCATTTTTTCTTTTGTCTGCCCTCAGGATGTGGGGGCACTATAAAACTGTGGTCACCCGACGCCTGCCTAGATGTTAAAGTTCTCCTTCCATGATCGCCGTCATTGGGTTTCCTCCCGGGGGTCCTTGTAACCTACCTCTACCCTGTGACTGAAGTGCTGAGCCATGACCCCATTCCGTTGATTGCATGAGGTGTTCTGGTACTGTTGTGAAGTATGCAGAGGTTCCACATTCGCATGATTTCAGGTTTACTGTTTGAGCAGCCAGATGTTACTCTGAGGCCATGGGGAAGGGAGTTGGTTTTTCTGGTTTGTTATTGTAATTGAGCTTTGCAGCATGTATTTACTGCAATCCCGGATGATAACTGTCTGGCAGCTTGGCCCATCCGAAATTGAGGCCTCCTTTGTTGCTGCTCCCCTCTAACACCGTACTGTAGGTAATTATAAAATGACTAGATTGTCCTTTTTGACATGGAATATCCAGGGAATGGGCACTGCAAAGAAACATCACTCCATTTACCAATACATAAAAATACAGGGACAATGTTGTTTTCTTACAAGAAACATGTGTAGCTAAGGGGGAGGAACTGAAGCTTCAGAGACGATGGAGGAGAAAATGCTTCACAACAGTATATTCATGCTGTGAAAGGGGGGCACTTATATGGATACGACCATCAGTCCCCTTTATGGGTGTGTCGATGAAGGTAGAACCAGAAGTCCGGTATGTATTGATGGAGGCCTGACTGGAGAGTGGGCTCATTTACCCTGGATTTGGAAGGAAATTTTTATTGCGTATTACATCCTGAGCTGGATAGGTTCCGGACACCGCTTCGTCATTCCGCTACTGGGCGCACTGCCTCCTAACTGTCACAGTGGGTCACTCATTGGTTATTGATTGATTGCTGGAGGTCGTTGTACCTGGAAGCCAATTAATATCCTTATTTCTCCCCTCGAATGACTTACATGCCCGACTTGATTGCTTCCTCTGCCACTCCACCATTCAGCTAATAGCAACAACAGCAAAATATCTAGGGAAGACCCTTCCCGATCATTGCTTCCTTTCACTGCACACAAAATGAGGGGAGCCTGCACCACTTGT
Source organism: Lissotriton helveticus (assembly GCF_964261635.1). Taxonomy (NCBI): domain Eukaryota; kingdom Metazoa; phylum Chordata; class Amphibia; order Caudata; family Salamandridae; genus Lissotriton; species Lissotriton helveticus. Next base: position 1,136,328,097 of record NC_136061.1, on the reverse strand, counting down.
TCCCAAATGCAACCTGCGGCCCTGGAGGATGCTATCTTCCAGATAACTATTCACGACACACTAGTCAACTATATAGCTGAAAATAGCAGGACAGCCACCACAAAGTCAGTAGAATGCGAGGCACTTAAGACTGTGGTAAGGGGCAACTGCATACATGCGATTTTGGGGTGTGGGGTGAGATCAATTGTGAACTTGCCCAGGTAGAGGCCTCCTTGGAAGGACGAGAGTGGGTTGCTTTGACCAGGGGCGCAAGTTGGGACAAATTGACTGAAGCCCGCCTTCTAGAATCTGTATAGCGTATGGTCTACAGGGAGAACCAGGCGAAGAGCCACGAAGAGGGAGACATATCGGGTTGCCTGTTGACATTGCTGTTACACAAAGCTGATAACTGCTATCCGTCTGTCCCACACTCGCCCAGGGGGCAATACATGAGGCTTTCTGCGTGCAATACCAGGTCATGTATAACCCAGAGCCAACTCAGTAGCAGTCAAGCATTCACAATTTTTGATCCTCCCTCACATTGTCACGGATCCCACTAGAGGGAAGAGAGGCAATGAACAGTCTAATCACAGAACAAGAGGTGCCATTTGAAACTCTCCTACCTGCAAAATTCCGGGGTTGGACGGCCTACTGGTTGAATTTTGAAAAACGTACTAGGCCCAATTAGCTCCCAAGCTAGTTGAGGAAGGGTGCCTGCCTCCTCTATGCAAGAAGCACTGCTGGTGTCGCTCCTGAAGACGGGAAGAGACTCATTCTTCCTGCAGACCACTATATCTGATGGGCAGTGATTACAAGATACTTAGCATAATACTTGCAACATGGTTGATGGGCTATATGCTGCTAATGGTCCATCTAGATCAAAATGGATTCTCACCAGGTAGCTCCTCGACCCTTAATATTCGCAGACTTACTACTGAAGGCCCGCTGTAGTGACCTCATGCAGTGTGCCTCATGTTAGAGTCGGAGAAGACCTTTGATACCTTACACTTAGAATATATGCTTATGGCCCTGCTACAAATGGGCATATAGGATAGGTTATCACGGATGATCAAATGACTCTATACAGCTCCAGTGGGGAGAGCCAGATGGGCCAGCATATTTCTGAGCCAATACCAAGAAGGGAGGCACATGTCAGGGCTGTCCCCTCTTCACGCTGCTATTTCCGACAGTAGTGGAGCTTTGCACCCAGCTACTACAGCAAGACTGGGGCATACCTATTGGCGGTATCATGCATGCAGTCTCACTGTATGCGGCTGACATAGTAGTTTACATTAGGGATATCCATAGAGGCTTTGGTGATATCACACACATACAGGATAAATTCTAGGCTACCTGGGGTTTCGGAGTGAACTCACAAAAGAAGACTTGACTTTTCCCACTCTGTGCAGACTGTCCCCTGTGGTCCATAGCAATTGGTGAACAAATTTTTTGGTAGGAACCCCACACCTTTCGTTACCTGGATATAAATATGTATCATACAACTCAAGAGGACATTTTGGAGGGTAATCTTGTGAGAGCAATCTCCACCCTGCAACCCCAGATAACCCTTTTGGTGCTCTCTCCATCTGATGGTGCAAGGCTGGGTTGCACTTTTGAAAATGGCTCTGGTACTATTTCATTCAATACTTTATTCGAAACAAATTTCATAAAAGTACAATTATACAGTATCCGAAATACATTGACATATTCCAACCCGTATACATTGAACAAAAAGAACTATACATATAAACATTTCAGACATCGTGTAAAAGTTTTGACCTGATGAACCAAGCATTCGCCACATATTTGGCCACCCCGCAAACCATATGCATTGAAATGACATTAGTTAGGATCATACGCATGGCTGTACTATGGTCCCTCACCCCTAAATTCCTACAAACAGGTTTCAACCATCTTTCTCTTGGTTGTTTGTAAGCTGCACATGCAAATAGGAAGTGGCCCAGTGATTCTTTCGGGCAGGAACAACCTGGACATTTTAGCTCTGTTCCTCTATATCCCTTCCAACCTACTTTGAATGAGTTAAGGGGTAAAATACCATATCTGAATTTCAAAAACAATGTTCTATCGCGGGGGACCTGGATGAAATCCATAAAAGGCTCTAACTTTCTAAGGGGCTTGTGGTCAAGGAAGGCGCTAGTTAAATGACCCCAGTTTGGATTCCTGAGTTCTTGTTCAACAACCCAATCCCAGTAAAGTTTTTTAACAATTGATTTCGAAGGTGGCATTTGTGAGATCCAACTCTCCTCCAGACCTATAGATATCACCAGCCTCTTTAAATTGTTGAGCCATTTAATTTTATTGCCTAAGTTGCCAATCTATGTCCCTAGCAGCACCTTTAAGACACTGAATGCTTTGCTGGGCGGACTAATGTGGAATGGGAGGAGATGTATGGTAGCACTGGACAAGCTGCAACTACCGAAGGAGAATGGAGGACTGGCAACTCTGGTGTTTGAACACTACTACCTGGTGGAACAACTCCAGGGGCTATTTTATTGTCTGGCTGGTCGCCATCTTGTGGATGTATGCTCAGGGACAGAGCAGAAGGTCTTGAGACTGGTACGGGAACTGTTTCTTCTGAGTTGAGTGCTGCTGGTGTCTTCGAACGACCGCATTAGAGTGGCATACAGTGTCACCAGAGGGCACTGAGGGTTGCTCCTGAATTGCCTTCATAGTACGATGCCTCTGGGCTGCATCCCTACATTTTGATCAAACCTAGGTAGGGAGGGATTGGCAATCTGGGGTGCGACAGGAGTGGACACGCTGAGTGCTTTGTTTCATGATGGCACTTTGATCCCCTTTGATAACCTGACCGAACAAACCAGTCTTCCAGATGACCAGATTGTGGCAGCACTGGAGTGCTTTTGTGGCATAGCTGCTATGAAACCTGCAACATATACCCTCATGCAGATCCTTTACACCATGGGTAATGGGAGGAGATTGGCACATATCTAAATAAATCCACCCCATATACCACTCAAGACCCGCTGGGTAAATTGCTACAGGCCTGGGAGAGGGATATCGGACATGCATTGACCCAAAAGGAATGAGGGTCCTGCTGTATGCTAAGAAAGGGTTGCATAATGCCCTGCTTTTAATATATACAGCTTAATGTGCTAAATAGAGTATACTAAACACCAGCTAAAAATTATAGGTTATACCCTGTCGTGTCTCCAGAATGCCCTAGTTGTCGGGCCCCTGTGGCAGATATGGCGCATATGTTTTGAAACTGTCCATCAGCCAGAACACTGGGGGTGGAGGTCTGTACCATACTCTAACGCAGAGTTCTTCAATCTGTGGGGCACGCCCCCCTGGGGGGCGCAATACCGTCCGGGGGGGGGGGGGGAGGGGGGGCGTCCACCACTCTCTAAAATGCTTCCTTTCTTTAACTTGTAATGTCCTATGATCGCAAGCTGTCACCCATTTAAAATGGGGGCTTTTGATAGGAATACTATGGAGCAGCAGCAGCTAATCAGCAGGTAGGAACGTCGCCACTGACGTTCCGCCAATGATGGGGCTGCAGCAGAGATTGCAGTAAGTGCCGTGAAATGTGCGTGCCTAAAGTTCCTGCATTCCGCTGCTTGCTGCCTTTTCTTCTTCGATTCCTGACGTCGCCTGGCTATGAAGCACTTTTCTGAAATAAAAACTACATAGAGCTTTTTGGTAGAGGGGTGATGGCAGGATGGCCAGGGGTTCGGCAGTAATGAAGGGTTGGAGGGAGGGGTGAGAGTTAATCGATGGGGCATGACGTGCTCCTTTTCTAATTCTAATCGTCCTAAAGCAGTGTAATCATCTTCTAGATCTTAGACTGGCAAAGTTAAGTAGTAAAACGTCAGAACATGTGGGCACAACCAAAGCAATTACGGCACTGAATGTACAACCATAATAATTTCAAACACCAGATATGTGTCACTGATATACATTTCGGTATATTGCCTTTGCATAGTAACCTGCAATGAGACACAAGCTTTAGAGATCTTTTTTTTCTGGAAAACATATAAAAACAGCAACAACTTATCACTGTCTGAGCACAGCAGAACAATTTGTCGAATATGTAGCGTACCAGAGTCCAGACATTTCTGTCAGGTGGTGGGGGGGCCCGACATCTAAACAAATTCAGCTGGGGGGGCTCAGCCTACAAAAGTTTGAAGACCTCTGCTCTAACGTCTTATGGGCCGGGGGCACTTAGGCAACTGCTTGCTGGGTCTTTCTGGGCGTTGTAAAAGGGGGGAAAACACTGTTCGCTTCATTAACCTGGCGCACATACTAACTAAGTGGACCATCGCTATGCACTGGAAAGCCTCAGAACTACCTAGTGTGGAGTGCTGGTGAAGGGTGACTGTCCAGTGGTGACTGGCAGAGGCAGCTGTGTTGCACCACGAAGAAGTTTAGGGCCTAAAAAGATGCCCCAATGTGGCAGAATGGGATGAATTGCTCACCGCACTTCAGAACCCCCCTGAGGATGATGAGCGGGCATCTTGATTGTATATGGCATGCATCTGCATGTCCTGTGTTTTACTCAAACAGCACTTCCCCTTTACCTTGGCATGTCCCTCCCCCCTCCCTTTCCCAATCATGCACGCATGGATAAGTCACAGATGGGACTGTATACCTCTACTCTGTTCATGTTCCGAGCAGGTGTTAAGGCTCATGTTTCGGTTCTTTAAGTATTACCAGTTACATATTTCTATACTATCAGTGGATCCAACTACTGTATAAAAAGTTTTGAATTGCAGTAAATAATGTGATTTGCTGATGTATCATAACTGTCAGTAATGATGATGATACTAGGTATAATATTATGGGTGTCTCACCGTTAGTAAAAGGGAAGGTTGGGGCCTGGCAAGTGGGTGCACTTGCCAGGTCGTTTTAGTTAAAACCTGCACTCACAGAGACTGCTATGGCAGGTCTGTGAAATGTTTACAAGGCTACTCATGTGGGTGGCACAATCAGTCCTGCAGGTCCACTAGTAGCAGTTGATGAGAATTACAATTTACACAGAGAGCTATTTACACAGAGCACTTTAGCACTGATCAGCAGTGGTAAAGTGCCTAGCATTCTAAAGCCCCAAAAAATGTCTGAAAAATAGGAGGCAGAAGTCAAAAAGTTTGGGGATAAACCTTCAAAAAGGGCCAGGTCCAACACCCTCCCTTTTCCTTTCAGCCTTTGATATTAACCGTTCCAGAAAGGCTGTTTTTTTTAGCAAATAGTATGGGAACTGTTTTTGTTAAATTAAAAAAGTATAGACACTGCTGTTCCCATTGATCCCTCCCACTTTGACCTCTGGCTGGAAGTGACTGAGAAAAGAGGAGAGAAGCAGAGGATGAAGATTGCAAAGAGTGGTCAAGAGGGTCTGGGGGACGTGAATTAACAGCTAAAGATGTGACATGAAGATATATTAGTGAATGTAGCAAACATCTGGGGCGTAGATACCCTTAGTACGCCGGGTGCAGTGCCACTATGGTCCAGCTGTGAAGGGTCAACTGCATCCCAATTATGGCAGACCTTTACTACCCAACTCAGGGGTCCATTTTTAGGTTTACATATTGACAAACTAAATGTCTCCCAGACCTTTTGTTGTATATACACAGAGTGGGTCTTGGCGTTGCTCAGAAGAGTATTTCTCCACACATTCATGCTTTTTGATGTTTTGTGTATTTTCCGCAATCTGTGGCTACCTTGCTTTGCAATGCATGAAGCACTATTTTACAACGAAAAAGTACACTCATCCTTCGAACTTTGGAATATTCAATTCTATTGCTCATACATACAACACAAGCAATATCAGAAGCACCAACTAGATAAATACAACCTATGCCACTACCAACAATCCCACCACCAGGAAACATACCTCTAATAATAGCACATGCCACCAATAACACTAATAATGACACTACCAGCCAGGGCCAGACTGGCTATTCTTTCACCTTGGCATTTTCCTGGTGGGCTGCAAGATAGGGAACTGCTTATAGACCTGGAGGAGTTGAGTGTGTCCTAATGCATTGCAAGATTGGCTTAAATGTTTTGGCAGGTTGAATTTTGGTTTACAGTATTGCCACCAGCACTCCCAATCCCATAACCACCAATAATACCACCAATAATATACCACCACCATTAACACCTATACTACCATGATTACCAATTTTAGTACCAATTACCCCTCCACAAATACCACAATAGTCCTACTTCTTCCACCAGAATAAGAAGTACCACTCACACTGCAACCACTACCAAGCATTAGCAAAGCCAATGCGTCTGGTTTTAATGGGCTATCAATAGCTTTGCTAGTGCTTGAACTTAATTGCATTAGAGGTTCATGGCCTGTCTGTTAGATCACTGGCAAAGATTATAAATAAATCCTCCAGTAAAGTATTTTAATTACATTTTTATATAGTTTCATATATATTAGCAGCTGCTGACGCACATTATCAGGTAGGTAGGTTACCACACTGCAAGATAATACTTATGTGAAAGAGTGCCAGACTCTAACCCGTGCTCAAGAACTCTATTACTAGAAACCCCAGTATTCAAGAAAAAACAAAATTAAACAGTCATTCTTAGGAAACTTACATAAGCTCTGGAATTCATTGCTACCCTCAATCTGAACTCTAAGCCCACTTGAAAGCTTAAAAACGAGTACTATCCTGTTGTTTCTGCTCCACTTCTCTTCTTAATTCCCCTGCTTCTCTGCTAGTCCAAATTAACATTTGTTAATTGTACAATTGTAAATATGTTACTGCTATCTCCTCCTTAACACGGCTTTGATTGTGTATTTGTCCTGCATAGTGGCCCTTGTAATCATTTCTTGATGTACCTTTAACTGACGATTTAATAACCGTCTAACATGCTATGACACCTAATTATGTCTGGTTTGTACTGTTTAGAACCGATATATATGTAGGAGTGTCATTATATATGAACACTCAGAGTTGTGCCTTTGTGTGTAATCTGCAGAAGAAGAGTGAGAGAGAATGCATGAACTCCCTGGTACAATACAGCTGTTATAAAGGGGACTCTTAACCTCATCCTAAGGTTCATGGAAATGTTTAATGTCTAACAAGCAAACTACTACCAGCCAACCTCCTGGTAGTCATCGACTGTCTCTCTTAAAATTCCCTACCACAATATTCCTAATTAAGACATTCCATTTGTTCAACCTGCAATGTCACCGATGTGACATACTCCCCTTTAAAAATCAGTCTGGAATAATTAATGTATTTTCCATAGACATAATTAACCTAGTTAATAGTTTTCTTCTGCACAGAGAAAAGTTACATTCCAAATTCTTTAATTTGTAGGAAACTCAGCACCCTACAAGTTCACTTCACCCGCTATGCAACACTCCTTTCATCAGCTTCATTACAGAGTGATCCTGTAGATCCAAAATTGTTACTCACCTAAGGTAGCCAATTCAGACCAGGCAACAGTGCTGTCTCTTTGTTTTCCTTGACCATTCTATTACATCTCTCTACCTGGCAATTTTGTTAGATTGATTTATAAATGAGAAGTAAGAAACTCAAAACTGTGATCTTCCATAAATTCTTTCCATACTCTTGCCATTTTTCTGCACTCGGTTTTCTGTCACAGTAGTCTCAGGAATGCCTTCGATCTTGAAAACTCTGTCCAAAAGCTCAAAAGTCCATTCATGTTGAACTTGCTCACTCTACATGCATCACTCCTGACGAAGCGTGATCCATAATCTTCCATGAGCCAACACTTTCCGAAATCTTTCCAACTGGCCCTTTATGTCAAAAGTAGCTGTTTTCTAATCTTCCTCCCACCACTCTACTGGCTCAATAATCCCAGGCTTAGGGCCTGATTTAGATCTTGGTGGATGGGTTACACCTTCACAACGGAGACAGATAGTTGATCCCCCGGAATATAAATCCCATTATATCCTCTGGGATTTATATTTTAATAGAAAGGAAATCCATCACCGTTATGACAGAGTAACCCATCCGCCAAGATCTAAATCAGGCCCTTTGTTCTCAAAGTGTGATCAGAAGCACATCATAGATCACTTCCTTACCAATCTAATCATGTGCACATCCACAGTGAGCCACCAGTAGTATACTCTTAACAATCTTTTTGTGCTGTACATTTGCAAATTACAATTGTGTGGTGGTTCATTAATTTCTATAGGAATTAATAGATTACCTCAAATAATAATTAACCATCTTCACATACCAGGTGTGCAACATGGGCAAACAAGTGAAACTCTTGACTAATTTTACTCAGTTTGCTCCACTATTGAACCACACATTGTTTAACCTTCTCTAGTACCTGGTCTTGATATTCAACCATTTTCCATGAGAGGAAAAATCTTCTATGCATAAAAAAACCTCCAAGTGGGCAATAGAGCCAATAAAAAGACGTAAAACAAAAATAAATAGGCTATAGATGATGTGGAAGGGCAGGCATAAATGGAGAAAAACTAAAGAAGAGCTGAGTGCTCATTCACTGTGATGGAGCAAGGTTTCACAAGTAAAGAGACTTGCTCAGATTCAATCCTCTCGAAATAACCTCTAATGTATTAATCAACATGTTTGTATTAAAAATAATTGCACCACACAACATTTCCAGTAAGCTGGGGAAGCTTGCATATGTGCTTTTACTAACAGTAACTCGAGTGCAATATCACAAGTTCTCCAATTTGTCCAATCTCGAAAAACAGGCCCTTAAGGAACTATCTGCAAAAAAGGAAATTATCATTAAGCCGGCGGACAAAGGTGGTGCCACAGTGATCCTGGACCTGACCACCTACCAGAATGCGTGCAGTCGTTTACTTTCCGACTCCAGAACTTACCACAGACTCATGGCTGACCCTACTGATTCTCTTACCAGGGAGATCACTATGCTGGTTGAGGAGGCTCGCACCAACGATTGGATTACGGGACATGAGGCTGATTTCATGATAAATAAACATCCTAAGATTCCTTATTTCTACGTACTTCCCAAGATTCATAAGGCGGTTAGACAACCTCCCGGGAGACCTATTGTCTCCGGGATGGGGTCACTACTCGAACCTCTATCACAATTCTGTGATTTTTTTCTAAAACCCCTGGTACAGAAACTCCCTGCGTATCTCAGGGGTACCCTAGATGTTCTGAACTTACTCAAAGACACCCCTTTTGATCTAGCAACAGAGTTCCTTATAGGCCTGGACATAGAGGCTTTATATACGAACATTCCTCAAAGAGAAACTCTTCGTATGTTGGAAACCATCTTATTCGAAGAGGATTGGCGATACCACACTCCCAGAGCCTTTATACTACATCTGGCAGAAATAGCCTTAACGAAAAACTTTTTTGAGTTTGAGGGCACGATGTATTTACAAACCCATGGTACTTCCATGGGTAGTGTCTTTGCCTCCAGCCTGGCTGGGTTGTATGTGGGGGCATTTGAACAACTTACCATCTTTGACACCACAAGCCCTTGGCATTCTCAACTGAGATTATGGCGTCGCTGCATTGACGATGTCTTGGTGATTTGGAGAGGAGATGAGATGTCGGTGGGTCTATTTCTCGAATGGCTGAATGAGAGAAACCCATTCCTCCACTTCACCTCGACAGTCACGAAGACCAGTCTTACTTTCTTGGATTTGTTGCTGGAACCTGATGGGGGTGTATTAAAAACCAAGGTTTTTCATAAACCCACAGATAAGAACGCCCTATTGGCATACGAAAGTTTCCATCCGAAGCCCCTCCGAGAGAATTTACTGGTGGGCCAATTCTTTCGTATTCGCCGCAATTGTTCAGATCGCGCTGATTTTGCTACGGAAGCCTCAGCTCTTTCATTGAGATTACAACACAGGGGTTACCCAGTTAACACCATCAAAAGAGCCAAGAAACGGGCATTGAATGCTAATAGGGATTCCCTTTTAGCCATATCCACCAGACCAAAGACTAACAAACCTGTATTTGTTTCAACCTTTAATACAGCATCACAGCAGATTAGGAGATTAGTGCTGCGCAACTGGAGAATCCTCAACACAGGGGGCCTACAGATAGAGAAGCCCCTTTTTTCGTTCAGACGAAGCCAGAACCTGAAGGACATGTTGGTCCACACGAGACCTAGAGTTCCGAATATGAACAGGGATATCGTGTCAGCAACTGGACTTCCTAAACTGATGGGCCATACAAGATGTGGGTATTGCAGTGTATGCACCTTGACTTCTAACACTAAACATATTGATCTGGGTCTCCGCACACCCTGGGAACAGAGATCTCGCACCAATTGTAATTCCCAGGGTGTGATCTATCTAATCACATGCCCTTGTAATACATTTTATGTGGAATGACAAGCAGAAAAGTACGTACAAGAATGATTGAACATCGAAGTACGATACGATGTGGCAGAACAAACACAAAGCTGACAACACACTTTGCTGAAATGGGACACCTAGCAGATGAATTAAGATGGACTGTCATAGAGAAATCAAACCTTGGTAGATCTATGACAGATGAACAACGCATCTTCACAGAGAACAAAAATGGGTGTACCGCTTGAGGAGCCACATTATAGGGCTTAATGATGATATACCTTGGCAATCACTGGGTAGACACTAATATGACTATTCTGGACGGGCAGACACAACAGAAGCATTTCCCTCTTGTATCTACATGTTCGTCCCGTTTGCAACTATCTAGCTGTTGCCCTTGAACATCATTGCCTTGTGGTATGCAAATGTTTTGCAAATTTGGCACCTTTGTATGAAACTCCTGTATGGGCCAGTTAAACTGTGTTTAGATGAATTCAATTATGTATTTCCAGTTCATGTGGCCGGCACATATCTTCATATGTTTTTCCCTTGATCATCCTCTATAGCGGCAGAGCCTATGGACTGCTAGCATAATATACAACCAGGTCCCTCTAATTACATCGTCCGACAGCTTATATTGACTATAGTGGTACACACTCATATATATATATATATATATATATATATAGATCTATGTATATGAAATCATATCCCCACTTTTCAGCTTTGTTGATATTATGCTAAATTCCTTCACTGACTGCAGGGTGGCTATTGTGCCTCCTTCTTCCCTTACTGTACATTTCCCTTTTCATTTCATCTTTTTATTTCAGTTTTTTAAAATTACTCATGTTACCGCGGGTATCACCCGTCTGGGGGTCGTTGTATGAGCATTTACGATAGTTCCGTGAGATATATGCGATTGGGAACTTCATTTCCCATGGTTCCGATATGGGACGCCCTGCCGTGAGAATGCCGGCTGGTATTTCAATGGAGTCCTGCTAGCCGCTACCACCTACGCGGCGATCCAGAAGCAGGACACCAGACGAGGCCGTTCCTCGTAACAGTAAGGAATGACTTGGGGGGCTATTAACTATTCTATTAGCAGATGTAGGCGACATTTAAGGGTTCATCATGAATGCTTCCCGCGGCGCTGTTTAGATCTACACGCCGCTGTTGATGCCTTCTTTTTTCATTTCATTTTACCTCTTGTCAGGAGTAAGTACTTTACCTGACGGAGTTCGTCTGGGTTACTACCTGCTTGTGCTTATTTCTCCCTTATACATACAGGTTGTGTTCTTGGGAGACGGACCTGCAGGACGCCATGTCGAGTTTACATTATTAATAAACTCAGTGAGTTTTTTTGATATGGTATTATTGCTATACAACGACCGATGATTTTTAACGTGGGGCTCCTTCCCGCGTAGATATTAGCTACATGGGTTATGTGGCCCGCATTCTTGGAGAGATGTATTTAATTTCTATGTTTGACTACAGCATTGCGCACATATATTTTATTTATTATTAGAGTTGGGTGATGATCATGATATGCCCACAGTTGAGCCAATGGACCAATATCGTGGTTCTTTTGTAGAATCCGGGTGATGTCATAATAGTGTATGTACATCCCTATTTACAACATATTCACTTTGGATTATTATATTCCAGCTTATTTTTCCCGTGTTGTCGGGATCCCCTCCACTCATGCTGATTCGACTAGAATCCAGGGTGATCAGTAGGAATTGGTACTTTGACCGAATTGCGGCTTGACCAATCGCAGGACTAATAGCAACACAGGTCCTGATGAAGACTGGGGTGACCTTCATGGCACAGTAAGTCTGTCGAAACATGTTGACAACAGCGGTATAAGGAGGGTTGTTTTGAGAACTTGATTTTCTCTTGCAAACATTACCCATCCTTTCTTCTCTTTTAATCCTGGTTGCGGAACCTGTCAATAAATTTCCTGTTTGGTATCCTCAAACCAGTTTTAACATTTCCTGTCTAACTGCACGTGTTGCACTTTAGTTTCAGTCACAGGGTGACACTCACTGATCACATATTTGTTTATGTATATATGTTGTGTATTGTTATATTGCGTCCAGTGGTCTTTTGATGTTCAACCCCCCTCCCTTATGCTCCGTCCAGAGTGTGGCTACACCTGGGCGTATTGTAAGCAGACCCGATGATGAAGCATGTCACACACTTCGGTGTGTGAGTGAGGGCAGTATTTTCAAAACAAACACTTTTGTTTTGTTGTACGGTCTGTTTGGGGTTTAACTTTGTTTTGATTCTCTCCATCCCTTTATGTGTGTAAAAATAGATATCAGGGTGTTCGGGTTGGTAGAGTTGTATGTGATTGACCTTCTCCCTTCCTTTCGTGTTTATTGAGAAGAATCGATAACCCAAACGGGGTCCGACTGTTAGCCGCAGAGAGGGGTGTGACGCTGGTGTTGCACTTCAGCTGAGGGTACCAGTCCTGACCTGCATCTGTCCTGCCTGACCCATTTTGGTTCGCACCTGTCTTGGTTCTGGTCTGCACCTGTTCTATCCTGTTGGCATCTGAACTATCGGGAGTCCTGTCTTTTATCCCAGCACGTGGCCAGGGTTGGTCTTCACACCATTCTAGGTAAATATAAATCTGTGTGGGTATGTCATCGTATGTTTCCTTTTCTCTCCCTTCCCTACATTTCAATGCCTAAAAGAAGTTTTGTGATATTTCTACATATCATTGCTTTGATCATTATTTTTCTAATTGAAAGGGCTTTAACTTCGCTTGTATGGACTGTGACATTTAAGACTTTGCATAGATAAAGAGTTTAAACTTTTCCCGAGTCATGTGGTTATTTTACAAAGGTAAAAGAAATGTTATTTTTCTACCTATTATGCTAACTCCCTTGATCCCTTAGGACTTAATGCAGGTGACAAGCATTGGTAAGTCAATGGGTATAGGTCCTAAGTAAAATAAAGTTCCTAATAGGCGAAATAATAGTAGAAAGGCGGATTTACCTGTTCAAACAAAGTGTGTATGTTTATGGGCCCAGGTGAGTATGGTAAATGAGCAGGTAACTCTGCGCGCCATCAACTGTGAAAGCAATGTAAATGAGAACCAAATGCAATAGGATAGCTGAAGATCCAGAACCAGGAATTCTCTAAGAAAGAACAAGGACAAAGATTACCAACCAACGGGCTAACCAAAGCACACCAAAAGTAACTTCCAGGAGTATTTGCTTTGCGAGATATAGATCATTCAAACTCTTTATAACAGGTCATATAGGAAGTTTGGTTTGGGAAGAAGGAAATGTCCAGGAGTAACTCTGTTTTGGCAGAGGTCCAGGGCACCTTGAAGTGACAGGTTGGTATAGCTACACTATCCCAAGGCCTATCTGCTAGGCTTTGCTCCACACCCTAAGGAAGAAAAGGCTGGACAAAATGTGTTAATTTATTTCTGATCATGGCAAAGCGGTCCATCACTACGCCTGGGAAGTCCTCATCAGGGCCACAAGTTATTCAATGGAAGGCAACAGCTAGAAAATGTGGTGCCTACAAAGTGTAGTTTTACACAGAGGAGAAGCGCTGGATCGCCGCAAATTCCTGACAGCCAGTTTGGGGGATGAGTTTTGTAAGACCCAAATACAATCTAGGAAAGACAAAACTACATGAAGGCCTAGGGATGATTCACCGTTATTGTAAGATACACTCAATATATCATAGAGGGTCCCCAACAATATGGAACTCTGTAACACTCCATGAATTAGATCTCATGCACAGTGCTACACTTCGCCTCCTTCACCCGCTCGCTTAATACTTAAGGTTTCCGGCCAAGCCACCTTCTCTGAGCAGGCTTTGGACTTGTGCTAAACTATGTGATTTTTGGCTTCACACACTAAAGCCTTTGGGACTGTACTATTGCTACTGTTTATCTATGTTCTATTCCACTTTTGATTTTCTGTGTATCTGAGTTCTATACATAAAAGCGTCTCGCCTCGAGGCTAATTAAATAAGATTAATTCAAAGTTTCAAATTCAAAACTATTGTTGGTGATAGCCTATAATATCCATCACAGACTGCTGTAGTTAGGAAGGGAAATCAATTACACATTTACATGTGTTAATATTTTGGAAAAGACGATTGGGTCTGCCTATTTGCTCTGTTGCTAATTTCTTTTGCAATGTCATTGGCAATAATACACCTAACCTTGCTGGATGTATTGAAAGAATTCAACTGTTCAAATACAACTGGATTCGGTGTAATTTAAAATAATCAATACTGTAATTAATTTTTGTTGGCAGACCTAGTACTCCTCAATTGGTGCATTTATTCTCCATTTGATTGAGTACTCCTTTGAATGAATGTGTCAGGTATGAGTGTGAAATGGCTGAACATTGATGAATGTAGGTATGTGTGATTTTTTTGTTCACTTTCGTGTCCATTTTCACTGTTGCTATATAATTTTGTTGAAAATGTTTCTGAATTTCAAATGATTTTCTATAAGTATTTCTAAATAAACAGCACCTGGATGCATTGAACAGTGGTCTATGCATTTTTGCTAGCTTTCATAAAAGAGCAACTAACAATTGGCACTGCTTGGAGTACGAATGGCTAGGTTTACCTTTCAAAAATAAATTGTTGATAAAACAGTGTACAAGGAGAGCCAGTGAATTCATGCGATTCTGTAGTATTTACCACAGAACTATGGATTTATCACATTTGCTGCATAATTTGCCACAAAAAAATGTGTTTGTAGCTCAAATGTATAAAATGATACCACTAGAATATATGGCCTATAATTTGTCTTTTAGTTTTTACATAATTTAGATAAGCTTGCTACATAACTTAGATACCTTGCACCATAATCCTAGTGGCCCTGATAGTGGTAAAGCTCTGCAACAGGTTTGGGGCTATCATTATGATGATAAAACCCGTCTTCACAGGAAATCGTGAAAAATGTGTTTGTGCGATAATATACCAACATATTTAATATAGTGCAATAAAAATACCAAAACGTAATTTAGTCAACCGTATCACATTTTTATTAATATGTATTTTTATAATATGTGATTTTGAGGTCCCATTATTTACCTTCCCTAGTGATCCTAAATCTATTTTCTAGTCATACTGCTCAAGTGGTTCACTCCCTCTTCTTTTTTTAGGACATCCTCCCGACCAGCCCTCCCTTCCATCTCACTCTCTTGCCCCAACTCTGCGGGCCTCTCTCTCTTTTCTCTTCATTCCTCCCAACCCCTCTCTCACACACATATTTCCCCATTCAATCTTTCTCCTCTCTCTCTCTCTCTCTCTCTCTCTCTCTCTCCTACTCCTCCCCCCTTCCACATTACTGCACAGGCTTAACTTCTAAGCACCAACAACCCCCCCCCCCCGCTGTGACCCTAAAACGAGCTGGCATGAAGCCCTACAGCTATAGATTTAGGATGGGGAGATCAATCACGAACCCCAAAACGGCAAGATGGGAAAAAGCACAAACACGGGTTTCTCAAAACGGATCCCTAGAAAAGCGTCAAGAATATATCATAAAATGATAGGACAGGCAGTAAAGGTGAAAGGGTGGAACGTAGCACTAAATAACACTGATAATGACTCACTTCACATTTAGCCGAGGTATAACTTCCTATATTGACCTCAGACGGATAAAGGGCTGAGTAAACTCAACCCTCTGACCTGCAGGTGCAGACACGTTTTAAGTTTGCTATCCAGCAGATGCATTATGATCTATGCTGCAGTAGGACCACTGGCGATATGCGGCAAGAGAGGAAGAGATTATGAGGCTATGAAAGGCAAATTCTGCAGCAAGAACATTTCTTTCAGAGGCATCAGCCTGGCGTAGAGATGTTTCACCAAGAACTACAGCCTGACATGGCCTTACATTGTCCATCCTGGCATGGCGCTGCCTGCCTCAGCAACACAAGCTTTTCAGGGGCCGCAGCCTGACGTGGCGCTGCCTGCCTAACCCTTTCAGGGCAGCAACCCAAGGTGGCGCTGACTTCTCAGCGATACATACATATCCTTTCAGTGCCACCTGCCTGGCAAGGGACTGGCTGACCACTGTGCGTAGCTCGAAACCTTTGGAAGGCCCCAGCCTAACATTAGACTGACTCCAACCCAGCTCTCCCGACCTTTCAGAAACAATGGATCTGCAGAGCTTTACCATCCCTTCGCCAGCCTGATACGAGACTGACTGTACCCCAGCACCAAACCCCTTTCAGAGGCACCGGCCTGAAGGGGCGCTGACACTTCTGTAGCCCTTATACCTTCCGAAGTACTGGCCTGCCATTATGCTGCTTTCTTCCACCACTGCAGGTCGTTCGGGTGCACGGGCCTGCAGAAGTGTCACATCTGTGTTATCACCCACATCAGTAGTGCTTGTTTTATACTTTTTAGCAGTGTGAACGGCCGAGTCGGCCACCCCAGGAGCGGTGCCAGCACCAGACGGCTGACTGGAAATGCTTCATTATCCGATTCCTACACTGTATTTCGTAATTATTGTGAAGGGGAGTGCTGGATGCGGAGGCAATTTGCCACTCTAGCAGCCAGCCCAGTGTGCTAATTCAATTGGCCTCAGAAGGATAAATGGCTGAATCCAGCAAGACACAGGACTGCAGGTGTCCCAACTGTACCTTGGTCTCGGATGTCATGTGCCCCAGTTAGTTATAAGCAGGGCCACTGAAAATATGGGATTTTGCGGCTGTGCTGTTTAGCCCAGCGAAGACACGGACAATGTCCTCTTCTTTTTTGTGCTGGCAGCTGCCCCCCCACCCTCTTCCTATTATTACCTCTCTTTCTGTCTTGCTCCTCACTTACTGAAACTGTCTTTCTCCTCACTTACTGAAAACCGTGACCTCTCTTTTCATCATTCATTTAGTTGCTTCCCTGTGAAATGGATCCAAAAAAGAACAAGCTGTCCCCGTGGAGACAATGTGGAATGGAAAGTGAAAGCATGCGATGCGCATGGTGGGAACCTGAGAGGAGACTCCATGGGGGGCGCGCTGGTGGGAGCTTGTGAAGCAGAGGAGGCGCCATGCGCGTGCACATCGAATGTCCGTGCGCGCACATGGTTTGTCTCCCTTCCTAGCAAAAGCAACAACAATAGAGTCTTGCCAAGGAGAAGCAGCGCACGCGCTGCGTTCGCTAGGCGAGACCTAAAAATCCTCCCAGTACTAACAGGGGTGTCTGGAAGCTGCAGGGAGAGAGCTCTGTGGTGGGCAGGACAGATCTTGTGAAAACAGAGCACTTGTGTGGAGTGCTCAAACACAAAGAAAAAAATAGCTCCTAAAAAGAGAGCAGTGGATGGACACAAGAACTTGGTTGATGCTTTGGGGAGGGCTAAACACAAGAAGAGGCATGACGAATGTATGTTGATACGTCGCACGATTTTGGTGCAATGTTTTTACTTAGCATAAACCGTTAATTCGAAAGTTTTAACTGTGCATGCATTTATAACGCAAATGGTTATAAATGTACTATGGTAAATGCTAATTAAAAACATCGCACTAAAATCATGCTTACACTACACTACCCTACACTACTTAAACACCGCTACACTACCCTAAACCCTAATACACTACCCCTTACACGACCTTTCCCCTTCCCCCTGCCTGGACCCAACACTCTAATACTACACTTCATGACCCCACAACACTACTCTAAACTACTACCCTACACTACACAAACACCACTACCCTAAAATACTACCCCCTGCCCCTACCCTCAGTCCGTTCCCTACACTGAAACACGACCTTGCACGGCCCCCCAACACTACCCTAAACCATAAAACACTACCCTACACTACACAACCACCACATTACTAACCTAAAACACTCCCCCCAGCACGACCCTACCCCAAGTCGGTCCCAACACTAAAACACTACCCTGCACAACCCCCACAACACTACCCTAAACCCTAAAACACTACCCTACACCACACAAACACCACAACACTACCCTAAACCCTAAAACACTACCCCTAGTACAACCCTGCCCCTACCCCCAAGCCGGTCCCTACTCCCAAACAATACCCCTGCATGACCCTACACACCTCTCTCTCCTCGTGGTTCCTCTGTTCTCCTTCCAGCGTGGTTCTTCTCTTCTCCGGCTTCCAGCGTCGTCAGAGGTGCACGTCGATGTGACGAAACGGAAGCGCGTCCGTTTCCTCACAACGAAGTAGATAGCCATTACAACGCATGTGTTGTAACAATGCAAGCGATGTAACAACTTTCGTAGTAAAGGCTACGTGTTGTTACATCGCATGCGTTGTAATGCTTGCGAAGTAATGCTATGCGGACTAACATCCGCGTACTAATGGCTGTTTACCAGCATGACACATGCATGCCATGGACAAATGGGGACAATGGATATGAGAGCATCGATTGAGCAAGCAAATGGTAAGCCTATGGGCGGGTTGAAGCCAACAGATTGCAAACAACATATCACTTTGAGACAGTGCATGTGCTGTCTAGCCGAGATCTAAAAAGCGCATCTTTGATGTGAGGGACACAACCTCAGAAAATTTTGAGTCAAATAAAAAACAGTTAATTGCTGCTAGCACTGTATTCTCAAGGTGCTCTAGGGTTAATTATCAGTGCTGAATATTGCACGTAGGCATTTAATTAAAATGACTAGGTTGCAAAGTGGACCAAGCTTGTGCTCTAGTAGGATGCAGGTTTTATAGCTAACCCCCGCTCCAAAAGCACAAACAAGAGACAACTTAACAATCGGATGGAAACACGCTTTATTTATAGTATGAGCAAACAAATACAATATTTGACTAGAACAATTCTGTTTAGAGGTATAATATTCCAACTGCACAATGGGGGATGAATGGCCCCATCGCCACAAATGCACATGCAATGCAAATGTATCCTGTACTGGGGCCTAGACCTAAATTACGTTAAAGATGGCGTGATTTTTGTTATGGCGTCAACAAAGAACCATATAAGACTTCACACAATTCATTTACTGATAATAGCACCCATAATACAATAGAGAACAGAGGTTAACAAATAAGTTGACATGAATGCTTTATTGTACTTCAGGGAAAATTGTTAAAAGGAGTATTTCATGAAATAGAATGAAGAGCTGAGATTAAAATAGGTAGATTGAGATACAAACTTTGCTTTGGAGGAAATGTGGATCCCATGTAATCTAATTTAGCTGTCAGAAATAAAATTTCAAAGCTTCATAAATTGAAGAGAGAGAGAAACTAGTTTGGTTATTTCATGCTAGGTGTCTTGGATCAGTGTCTTACTTGGAATCACTGGTGGCAGTATTCTCCCTCATAAGGGTTGATGACTTGTGCTAAGCAATCCGAGAGAGTCACAGAAGTTTCCAGCTACCTGCTGCTCTGATACAACCCCAGGAAATATTCTCCAAGCTCAAGAATAGAAACTGACCAACAAAGGCTTTTCCGGAGAGGTTTCCTTGATGAAAACAGAAGTACAGAACAAGCATTTGCAATGCAATAGGTCTCGCATTAGGAAAGTTTGAGTTATAGGTATTGTTAATGACAAATTTTGTATTTATGTGTTGGTTTTGAAAATAGCTAAATTAATAGCTTTGTCATTTACAATTCCAATAGTTTTAACTTTCGCAAATGTGACACCTATAGCATTTGTAATGCAATATGTGTTGTATTTACGTGACTTAGATGTATTGATATTACAAATAACAATGGCTTTTCATTTTTCTTAATAATTAATACTTAAATAAAAGTTCTTGTAATTTATAATGGCAATAGCTTAAACTTTTGTAAATAACTTTTGTGAAGATTATGTTCAGTGTATTTTATTCTGACGAAAATCCAAGAACAGAAGTTAAATATTAACATATTTTTGTGACATTTGAAATAAAGCTTGAAACATTGAGAGAACATATTTGAACCAGTTGTTGTTGAATGGTTGCACAGAATGATGCTGTGGTGGCGATGAGTGATGTTGTGGTGGCGACGAGTGATGCTGTGGCGTTCAGTGATGCTGTAGTAGCGCATAGTGATGTTGTTGTGCCCCTGAGTGATGCTGTGGTGGTGCTGAGTGATGCTGTGGTGATGTGATAGATAGAGTGAGTGCGATAGATAGATAGAGGGAGGGCGATAAATAGAGGCGATAGATAGAGGGAGGGCGATAGATAGAGGGAGGGCGATAGATAGAGGGAGTGCGACAGATAGATAGAGGGAGGGCGATAGATAGCTAGAGGTAGGGTGATAGATAGATATAGGTAGGGCAATAGAGGGAGTGCGATAGATAGAAGGAGGGCGATAGATAGAGGGAGGGAGGGCGATAGATAGAGGGAGGGAGGGCGATAGATGGAGTGAGGGAGGGCGAAAGATAGATAGAGGGAGGGCGATAGATAGAGGGAGGGCGATGGATAGAGTGAGGGCGATAGATAGAGTGAGGGCGATAGATAGAGTGAGGGCGATAGATAGATAGAGGGAGGGCGCTAGATAGAGTGAGTGTGATAGATAGATAGAGTGAGGGCGATAGATAGATAGAGGGAGGGCGATAGATAGAGGGAGGATGATAGATAGATAGAGGGAGGGCATTAAATAGATAGATAGAGTGAGGGAGGGCGATAGATAGATAGATAGATAGAGTGAGGGAGGGCGATAGATAGATAGAGTGAGGGAGGGCGATAGATAGATAGAGTGAGGGAGATAGATTGAGTGAGGACGATAGAGTGAGTGAGGGTGGTAGAGTGAGTGAGGGCGATAGATAGATAGATAGAGCGAGGGCGATAGAGTGAGTGAGGGCGATAGAGTGAGTGAGGGTGGTAGAGTGAGTGAGGGCAGTAGAGTGAGGGCGGTAGAGTAAGGTGGTAGTGTGAGGGCGGTAGAGTGAGGGCGGTAGAGTGAGGTGGTAGCGTGAGGGCGGTAGAGTGAGGGCGGTAGAGTGAGGGCGGTAGAGTGCTAGAGAGAGGGTGGTAGAGTGGTAGAGTGAGGGCGGTAGAGTGTGGGCGTGAGGCGATAGAGTGAGGGTTGTAGAGTGAGGGCAGTGGAGTGGTAGAGTGAGGGTTGTAGAGTGAGGGCGGTGGAGTGGTAGAGTGAGAGTGGTCGAGTGAGGGCGGTAGAGTGAGGGCAGGAAAGTGAGGGTGTGAGGGCGATAAATTGGTAGAGAGGGCGGTAGAGTGGTAGAGTGAGGGCGGTAGAGTGGTAGAGTGAGGGCGGTAGAGTGGTAGAGTGAGGGCGGTAGAGTGGTAGAGTGAGGGCGGTAGAGTGGTAGAGTGAGGGCGGTAGAGTGGTAGAGTGAGGGCGGTAGAGTGATGGCAGTAGAGTGAGGGCGGTAGAGCGTAGAGTGAGCACGGTAGAGTGAGGGAGGTCAAGTGGTAGAGTGAGGGCAGTAGAGTGGTAGAGTGAGGGCGGTAGAGTGGTAGAGTGAGGGCGGTAGAGTGATGGCAGTAGAGTGAGGGCGGTAGAGCGTAGAGTGAGCACGGTAGAGTGAGGGAGGTCAAGTGGTAGAGTGAGGGCAGTAGAGTGGTAGAGTGAGGGCGGTAGAGTGGTAGAGTGAGGGCGGTAGAGTGACGGCGGTAGAGTGGTAGAGCGAGGGTGGTAGAGTGGTAGAGGGAGGGTGGTAGAGTGGTAGAGGGAGGGTGGTAGAGCTGTAGAGTGGGGGCGGTAGAGTGAGGGCGGTAGAGTGAGGTGGTAGCGTGAGGGCGGTAGAGTGAGGGCAGTAGAGTGAGGGCGGTAGAGTGTTAGAGAGAGGGTGGTAGAATGAGGGCAGTAGAGTGAGGGCGTGAGGCGGTAGAGAGGAAGAGTGAGGGTTATAGAGTAAGGGCGGTGGAGTGGTAGAGTGAGAGTGGTAGAGTGAGGGCAGTAGAGTGAGGGCAGTAGAGTGAGGGTGTGATGGCGGTAAAGTGGTAGAGTGCTAAAAACTCAGTGGATAATAGCAGTTTTCCTGTATGTGTTAAAACTTAACAATGAATCTGCGAAGGACTACTATGCTAGCCCATCGAACCTGTGGGAATATCCCCACTTCTCAAACCAGAGACATACACCTCACCTCTATACCCTTTACTCAGGTGAAGCTGTTCTAATCACAAGAGGCGCTCAGTATGATGGCATTATCTAAAGGTACTGTCACTTTTTTTTTTTCTATAAACTTTTTTATTTTCATAACAACAATACAATCATGACAGCTTTACTTATAGTGGTTACATCACATAAGAGTATCTGTGCGGGCTCATCTTCATTGCAATCAGGTTCAAGTTACTAATTGAAAACAACATTTTAAAACACCTCATTACCCAATCTTTGAGTCTTGACCATGTCCCATTAGTCTGAGTCCTCCTCTTCCCCGGTGTCTTGTGGTGGTTCACAAATATTACCCCTAAATTTATTCCAAGCCCCCCAGATTGTATCCCATTTCTTCGGACACCCACGGTGAATGTAAACAGCCTTCTCTGCCACCATTGCCTCATCCATGTCGGTACTGTCACTTTTAATGTAACTTTGTCAGCTAAAGATTTTTTTTAACAAGTTGCAGACTATTTTAACAATTATCTGTGGTTGGTGGTCATCGTTGAAAGAAAGTTTTGATTTCTGGGTTTATTTGAGATTTATAAGGGCTCGTATTGGCAGGACATGGAACATTGCACTTGGGTCCAGTAGACCGGTACAAAGTTAGCAAAGCTGGTTCAGATAAGATGGAAATGAAGCAGGGCGATGGGGCAGGTAGGGCCAGTTTAGGAGTTTACAAAAAAGATGAGGCTACCTCATATAAACTGAGGGGGGTCTGCCACAAGGAGACAGAGTTGGTTAAAGTGTGAGAGGGGCTTGAGGGATTGGTAGCTTTGGAAGAAGATATTGGCTAGGATGGCAGTGCTCCTTTGGAAGAGCAGGGGCCTGGATAGAGGGCTGAATAGAGGATGTAGCCTGACGGGTACAGAAGGCAACCTCGAAGCCGGGGAACCGGATTCGAGTCTCGGCAACAACGCTCAACATCTTGTGATTCTGGGAAAATCACTTAATCTCCCTGTGCCTTACAAAAATGAATGTGTTCTTCTGTAACAAAACTGGTGCTCATGTTAAGCGCTCTGATACCCGATGTCTCGGGTCCAGTTCGCGCTAAAAACAAACTGGGGGTGGCTTGTATGTGTGTTTCGAAGGGTGTGTGTGTGTGTATTTTGGAGGGGGTGCATGTGTGTGTTTTGGAGGGGGTGCATGTGTGTGTTTTGGAGGGGGTGCAGGGCATAACTATGGCGAGGAGCCTCGGTATAAATCGAGGGACTTGGCATGGATGAGGTGTCCTGGCAAGGGCGAGTTGGCATGGGTGAGCAAAAGGTATGCTGAAGGTGATAGCAGTATGCTTTATTTAAACACTGCCTCAACTTGCTGCCTGGACCTGTGAGGACCGCTGCCATTCCTGGGCCCTCGCGCTTCACAAAGCCCCAGCTATTACCCCGACAGGCAGATTTTAATAAACTCACAAACACTGGCCTAGGTGGGAGGTGACTGGTGCAACCAGGAACCTGCATTAGCAGCAATATGCTGCGTGTACGTGTTAAAATGAAGATAGAATCTTCATCGGATTTCATAACTTGCCCATGATCACACAGTATGCTAAATGGCTAAGCCGGGACTCGAACTCACTAACACCGGAAAAACAGCGGAGCCTCTGACAGTGGATCATGATGCTGTGATTGCCGCCCTGTCCCTGACACAGTACACTGGCTTCGCACAACGCATCACCTGACACGAGAAAGGATGAAATACACAATAAACAAAACACTCCCTGTCCTGCAGATATAGTAATGCCCCTGCACTTGAAAGTGCATTTGCATGTGTTCCCCGTTTGTCTTCTCTAAGCATTTAAACAATTAGATTGAAGACACAGAGGCGTACAAGGTGTTATTTTTACAGCATTCTGCTGTTCTCTGTCCCACAGTTAACAGGAAGATACAAGCAATTAATGGTGCTGGAGCAATTCACTTCACACCACTAACTGGGCGACAAGAGGCTCACAGTAAACAGCATTGGTGGTGGGAAGGAAAGTAAAGTTGCAACCAAAGCTAATTAATTTTAAAAAGTAGTGCACGGAAAATAAACATATAGCCATAGAAAAAAAGAGAGAGGAAGAAGCAAGGGAGACGGAAAGAGGGAGGAAGAAGCAAGGGAGACGGGGAGAGGAAGGAAGAAGAGGGAACGTGGAGGGAACGGCCTGGCGGCCATGAAAGTGAGAGCAATTAGGGGGGAGGAGAAGTGAGGCCAGCGCGCACTGCGCACAATGGGGAAGCCTGTGGGAGGGAGGCTGATTGCTTTGATGTGGAGAGCATCAGGAAAGCTAAACCAGCAGGCGGATGGGAGCGCGTTCACGAGACCACATGCACTTGTGGAAATCCGCCGGCTTGTTTAGCTTTCCTGATGCAACCCTATAATTCTCGCTATTCATTCCTTGCGGAATGTAATAGCGAGACCTAAAAATGGTGTTAAAAATGGGGCCTTCACAGTGCAATGTTGTACTGACTTGTGCCTAGATTAGGAGCCTTCCAACATGGAGCTGCCTCTCCTTGACGTAGATGGAGAACCGTTGTTTTCGTTCTTCAGTTGCCTCTAAACTCAGACAATTAGTGATTCAGTTATAGGCAAGACTTATATTGTGGGTAATAGTTTCTTTTGGAGGTACCATTTCTGTTTTGCACCAGAGTCCTTTTTGTGCTTCAGATGGAAACAAGAACAAGATGACAAAGTTGTCAGAAGGGCTGTTGTTTTCCTGGGTCCCACACATATATGTTTTAATATTCCTTTTACATAGGACCCAGGTCCTTAATGGACTGGATATTTAGCATTTTTTGAGGGACTTCTAAACTTCACAATCCATAAACATTTTTATTTTTGATCATTACCTAAAAAGATTCATTGAACATCCTCCTTTTCTCCTAGGGCATTCAAGCTGACAGTCATTATTACCTTGAGCACTAAACATGCCATGGAGTACTAAGATAATATAATGGGAGCTGTGGTATTTGGATGATAATTTCCGAATGATTTGTAGTATATCTGTTCATTTACATTCTTCAAGTGACTTAGATTTGCACTTTAAAAATACATTCATTCTAGCTGTGCTTTGTAGTTATCAATTAGCTCACCTCGTTATTACACAGAGTGAGATCAGTTTCATGGCTAATGGACCCTTTGACCCCGCATCTGTTCAATTTTTCACACTTTATTTTAAAGTTTTAAAACAGTAATAACGCAGTACAAGTCTTCTGACATTGATGCATTGCAGTGGGGTTAAACAAAGAGAGAAAAATGAGGGTAGGACACATGAGAAATTGGGTAAGTCTTAAAAGTCTGTCACATTTGGGAAAAGCAAAGACGACATCTTCAGCTTAGGGAAGAAGGGGAGTTTGGGAACCGAGACTGACTTTACTTCGTGTTCGACCAAAGTTTTTCTAAGATTGTGGTGTCATGTTCCATGAGGGACAAACATTCTATGATGCCAGCTGTTTCTCAGCAAGTCAAACACATCTTGTGACATTCTCCAAACCCCAGTCTGAGTCTTTATATAGGTCCTGAATGGCTTCCAAGTCTTTTCATATTTGAGCATTTTATCTGGCAGTAATGCAGTCAACATCTCCATTGTACTAGATCTTCATCCACCATGTGCCTAGTGGAGGGTGAAGCTTTCTGCTTTCAGCAATGGGCTAATGTTGATCTATCCACCAAGAGAAACTGCTTAATGAGTATGCCCAAAGGGGACTGTATGGGATGCATCCTATCCTCCCTCGGATGGCCCAGCAGAATCATAGCTGGAATGAGTGGGAGAGCAACTACCGTAATATCTTTACGGTGATTCAACAAGGTTGCCCAATATGACTGGGTGCGTGGGCAAGACCAATAAATGTGAGCCATTGTGCCCCTTGATTGACGAATCTTCCAGTATATATCAGCCCAGAACATTACCTTAAGACAAACTTGGTAGGTACCACCTTGTGAGTGTCTTGAAGGCATTTTCCTTCTGATTAGTGCAAATGGAAGTCATCAACTTCGTTTGCTTTATATCCTACTTTTCTTCCTCATCTATGCCCCTCAACAGATCCTCCTCCCATTTTATCATATAATTATGTCATACATGATCTTGGCCTATATTTAAACTCTGATATGAGATGGAAATGCCCTTTTGGTTGAAGGTCTGATCGAATATAGATCCTACTGTGGTCATCTCAGGTCTACCTTGAGTTTGTCGTTCCCCTGTGGCCGCCCATTATACAGCCTGCGTTTAAACCTGTCTCATCTCTGGAATTCGGGCCTGGTTTTTAAGGTTCCAATATCGACAAAAATCACATAGTCCCCGGGGATCAGACCCTTCAGGGTTTAAGAAGAGTGGGTCATGCTGGCGTCGTGGAAAATCAGATTATGTGTCAGAGGAGATAGCTTGGATGGGAAGTGTGTAACCCTCGCCATATGGGATAAGCACTTCCAGTACTCTAGCAATACATGTATGATATACAGGAGTGGATCTTTGTGTGGTCTATGATGTGAAGAAAGCCAAAGAAAATGTAATGAGATAGGAGAAAGTGCTGTCTCAATTATTAGCCAAGGCTTTGTCTTCAGTGGTTGCATCCATTCTATGGGTGGTCAAATGTGAGCAGCCCTTGTGTATTGGGAAGCATCGGGTAACCGATAAATCCTTTCACCTGATTTTTAAAGAGGGGCTGGCTTTTGCCCTTCTAGGAGATTTACCCTCCCACACGATGAGCAAGTGACAAGATTGTATCTCTTTGGGGATCTGTCTGGGACTAGCTATGGATTTTGTTTGTGACACATATAATAAACGAGGGAGGAAGTTCATTTTGATGCTGTTGTGTCGACTAATTAGGACAGTTCGAGCCTGCCCCAGCAATACAGATCTTTGAAAAAATGCCCAACAAATGTGGTACATTGCAATTAAATAAGGTATTGCATCCATATCCCTTAGTAATGCAAGGGCCCCTCTACTTATGTGAAACCTTTACTTTGAAGGTAGAGCTGTACATACTTGGTTGGATTCGCCAATCCCAACACTGAGAATGTATATCTTTAATACGAAAGTCAGACCGCTCGCAGAGGTTGTTCTTGTTCCTGGACTTTGATCCTGACTTTGGTGCTTTATTGTATTTGCCGGTACAAAAGGGGGTGGTAATGGACGGAGCATCTGAATCAATCAAACACTCACACCCAGTCAAAAGATCTGGGTTTAATCCATGACCGTTCTTTAGCCCACTCTGCCACCCCAGTTCAGACATGGCTATATGCAAATCAGTCTGACCCTGTGCCTCATGGAAACAGTCCAGCCCGAACTGCCAAGCCATGCCTTCCCTGGACCGGAAAAAAGCTTCCGAGACCGGTTTCTGGCATTACAGCCGTCTTCAGCCCTGCTTGCTTGAATCCAGTGGCAAAGTGAGCAAGGGACTCACGTCTGAGCATACCCTCCACACTTATGGCGGCCAAAAGCGGTACAAAAGGGGGTGGTAATGGACGGAGCATCTGAATCAATCAAACACTCCACTCAGTCAAAAGATCTGGGTTTAATCCATCACCGTTCTTTAGCCCACTCTGCCACCCCAGTTCAGACATGGCTATATGCAAATCAGTCTGACCCTGTGCCTCATGGGAACAGTCCAGCCCAAACTGCCAAGCCATGTCTTCCTTGGACCGGAAACAAGCTTCCAAGGACCGGTTTCTGGCATTCCAGCCGTCTTCAGCCCGGCTTGCTTGAATCCAGTGGCAAAGTGAGCAAGGGACTCACGTCTGAGCATACCCGGCCACACTTATGGTGGCCAAAAGCGGTACAAAAGCGGGTGGTAATGGACGGAGCATCTGAATCAATCAAACACTCACACCCAGTCAAAAGATCTGGGTTTAATCCATCACCGTTCTTTAGCCCACTCTGCCACCCCAGTTCAGACATGGCTATATGCAAATCAGTCTGACCCTGTGCCTCATGGGAACAGTCCAGCCAAGGCAGTTCGGGCTGGACTGTTCCCATGAGGCACAGGGTCAGACTGATTTGCATATAGCCATGTCTGAACTGGGGTGGCAGAGTGGGCTAAAGAACGGTGATGGATTAAACCCAGATCTTTTGACTGAGTGTGAGTGTTTGATTGATTCAGATGCTCCGTCCATTACCACCCTCTTTTGTACCGCTTTTGGCCGCCATAAGTGTGGCAGGGTATGCTCAGACGTGAGTCCCTTGCTCACTTTGCCACTGGATTCAAGCAAGCCGGGCTGTAGACGGCTGGAATGCCAGAAACCGGTCCTTGGAAGCTTGTTTCCGGTCCAAGGAAGACATGGCTTGGCAGTTCGGGCTGGACTGTTCCCATGAGGCACAGGGTCAGACTGATTTGCATATAGCCATGTCTGAACTGGGGTGGCAGAGTGGGCTAAAGAACGGTGACGGATTAAACCCAGATCTTTTGACTGGGTGTGAGTGTTTGATTGATTCAGATGCTCCGTCCATTACCACCCCCTTTTGTACCGCTTTTGGCCGCCATAAGTGTGGCAGGGTATGCTCAGACGTGAGTCCCTTGCTCACTTTCCCACTGGATTCAAGCAAGCCGGGCTGAAGATGGCTGTAATGCCAGAAACCGGTCCTCGGAAGCTTTTTTCCGGTCCAGGGAAGGCATGGCTTGGCAGTGATCCAGCGGGCTATAGAAAATATATCATAAACTACGCTACCCAACTTCATAACCTATAAACAAAATTCTACACTAAATATGGACCCATTTATGAACCTGATATATTTTGGGCCTACTGAATCAGGTGGTCAGAATAAATCTATATACACATTATCTACACACAATATACATATTTATACATTTGCAGAAAGAATATTGTCATTATAATAAAACCCAACCATTTAAACGACCACCATAGGCGACGTGATCTAGCTAATGGTAACCTATACTTCTAAATAATCAAGACCAGCTTGTTTGTCAAAAGTAAGATTTTATTTTCTAAATTATGGTATATATGTTGTAAGTTTTATAAATGAAATTTATTTGCAATAAAGCAAGCATGATGGTAAGAAATATGAGAAAAATACAATTTAAGCATTTGAATCAAATTTAAAGAAATTATATAAAGTTTAGCATTTCTAAAACCTATTTCCCTAACTGAGCAAAATAGACAGAAATTAAAGTAAAGATCTTTGAGGATTCTTACGTGCTCCACGCAAAGTCCAGCAGCACATCACCCTCATCGGAAAGTCAGAAAGCAGCAGCCAGCCCAACCCTAAGGGCATGACTTTTTATACCTTTCTACGCTAACTAAACTAGCAAAGGAAAGTTTTCAGAAATCTACGACGTCCCATTGGTTGAGAGTGACAAGTGACATGTCACCCGATTCTTAAAAAGTTCCACAAAATCATGTCTTACAAAGACCATTGTCTCTTCCACGTGAAGCCAGAAGCTTCCTGCGATTGCAACTTTGTATTAAGTCATCCTCGCAGCTTCCATAGTCTTTCAGTACAACTTCCGCGGATGCCAAGTTAAGGACTGACAAAATGTTCACTTTCGACCTTGGCCATGTCCGACAGAATGATGTCAGCTCATCAGTTTTTGCTTTGTGAATGCAGCTTCAATAAACGTTTTAATTCAGAATGGGCGTCTCGTGACTTTCTGCAGAATTATAGATGAGCTCTTTTTCTGCGGCTCAAATAATTAGGCCCAAAAGCAGGCAACTTATGTTTTCTAGTATAAAACAAACACAAGAAAAGTATTAATGTAAGAAATAAAGTATATTCTGTATCCACCCCATGGTTTACTAATTAATTAACCCACCCAATTAATCAAAATGTTACCTAGCCATTGCAAACAAATAAAGCAGCGTTTATATTTACCAGTCTCCGTTTTTCAATGAGACCCATATGCACCTAGAATAGTAGAAATGACATCACACAGACAAGGAAAAGCAAAACAAGCACATGCTTCTTTTAAGTTTGCAGCAGTTAGTAATGACAAAAACGAAAACAATAAATTATTTTATTATTTTGCACGAACAAAAAGATGCAACAAATATGCACGTTTATGAGCACACATGTTAGTCCCCCCACGTGTAAAGTTTAATCTAGGTTGTATTAGCACGACATATCACAAATCATTAATATTATTATTCATGTTATGGAAATGTGACTTTGCGAGTTTAAACCAAATTTTGTTTTCTATCTCGCTCCATCAACTCCCTCATCTGGTGATTAACAAATCACCACACCAGCACTCAAAATTTTGGTAAATTAAATTTTTAAGAAATCGATTCAAATTCATTTGTATTAGTAAACCTAAAAATCTGTTTCAGCATAATCTTTGCAATTAACATGACGCTCTCTATGTAACTCCTGTAACTCGATCTCCCTTTCCTCTTCTTTTCTGAGTTTATAGATTCTCTTCTTTTCCTTCAAATGTTTCTTTCTTTTATGTAACAAACAACCTACTTTAGTCAAAATAAAAATGAATACTATTATAATCAAAGGTGCCAGAATCTTGCCAAGAATTGAACTTCCGATATTATGAAACCAGTTTTTAATTGCTTGAAACCTTTTTGAAAGTTTCCCTGTAAAATCTTCTTCTTCTAAAGGAATTATTTCTGAATGCATTTGTGTAATATTCTTAATATACATTTCAATATTCTTACTTTCATCAGGAATATATGTACAGCAATGTTGGACGTGTAAAATGCCACAGACTCCTCCCTCTTTTGCTAAGAGTATGTCTAAAGCAAGACGATCTTGAATTACCATTGATCTAATTGCAATAACTTCAACATTCACTAATTGAAACCCATCAGCAGTGTCGGTTGATAATCTATCAACTATAGTGGACAATTTTCTGATTCTCCCTGCATTTAGAGTTATACCAACAAAAGGTATTACAGCTTGAAAAATAT
The DNA here is from genome assembly GCF_964261635.1 of Lissotriton helveticus. Lineage (NCBI taxonomy): Eukaryota > Metazoa > Chordata > Amphibia > Caudata > Salamandridae > Lissotriton > Lissotriton helveticus. The sequence continues at coordinate 1,136,296,979 of NC_136061.1, read as the reverse complement.
CTCCCAGAACTTCAGTAAAAGTTTCTCTTTTAGCTCTATTTACATAATTATGAATTTTAAACAATCCTTCTGAATCTCTGTCAACATGAAACACTTTAGGAAAAACAATTCCCACATAACAAGTTCCATACCAATGGTCTGGAAGGTTGTAATAGGCTTTGTCACCACAAACAAAATAAATTCCAGGAAAGATAGGATCTTTTCCACCTTTAAATCCCCAACCTCCCATAATCTGATAAGTATCTTCACAGTTACTTGCACCTACGAAATAATTATCAAAAAGTGTATTATCTCTTCTAATGCAAAGCTTTCCACTAACAGGTTTGTCTATGTGAATTGCAATATTTTCAAGCATTTTGCCATTTAATTTCTCATCCTCTTTTTGCCAGAAGGATGACTTAGTCTGTTTGACTAATTCATTTCTCTTGTAAATTGCTCTTCTCTCTTCAACCATATTCAAAAATTTCTTTCCTTCAGCACTTAATTTACATGTTAGATTATTCTTATAAGCATACTCATAAGTGAGTTCGTTAGTAACAAGGAAATATTCTCTCAATTGTTTAGCTTTCTTATGCTTATTTAAAGCATTATCAATCTTAACATTAGCAAAAATTTCATCATAATTTGAATAGTAATATTCTAAACGACCAGTTTGATAAAATAAACTAGTTAATACACTACATGTAACAGCATAAGTGAGAGGAAGCATATTATATGTTACTCCCTCAGAAACAGAAGCAGGTAACTTAACACAGACATAACAGTCCTTTGCATCCATTACCTTTACATATTCACTCAAAAGCTTTGTGAATGTATTGCTTGAAAAATCACCTATTGATTTATCTTGATGAATGTTAGGCTGATGATCAATTACTTTTGCAGATGTACTATGTTTAGTTTGGCTAACCAGAGCTTTGCTTGATATGTTAACTTTGTGTAATTCTCTATTCATTTCTAAAGGGATAATCACAGCTAGTACCAACCAGAGCAGAACTAAAATGAGCAGACATACCAGAGTCATCTTACAGCATCTTTTAAAAACAGAACATTTTGAAGTGCTCTCCTTAATGTAAGGCATTTTTAGGTTAGTTTTAGCCTCAAAAATAAAAATAAATTTTAAAATTTATATACACCCCCCTTTTAAAATATATTTTTCTTTTATAACCCTAAACAAGATTTCTTCGACCTTATGTCATACATAAGTTTTCTTCTAATAAACAGTTTTTCTTCGACCTTGTGTCAACTAACAGGATTTCTTCAGCCTTTTGCCAAATTAATAATTTTGTACTTCAATCATTGTCACTAATTTCTTGGATTTCGTTTTCTTCTTCACTACTATCATATATGTCAATAACAGGTGGAATTACTAAGTAAGTCCACTCAGGAGACTTGTATTTCTGGTTTGGTCTAATTATTCTCTTCCCTTTTCTCGATATCACTTCAATTTTTCTTCCAACTCCAATTTCTTTTCCTGGACTCTTTTGACTACTTATTTCTTCAACTTGTTCTATTGGCTTTTTAATCAATCTGACTCTCAATCTTCCACCAGGCCAGTAGTCTGCTTTTCTCACGTACTTCTTCTTTGGTTCAGAATTATTTGATTCTGACTTCCAAGTCCTTTTCTTTCCGTTTTCACTTCCACCTTCCACGTCACTTTCTTCAGTTTCGTAGTCTGAAATTTCAATTGACTCAGGAACTTCTCTATTCGGCAATTTCACTCCTTCAGGAACTTCACTTTGTCTTCCATCACTGGTACTCGGTAATTCGTTCTCCTCTTCTTCTTCAATTACCTCTAGCTTCCCAGATTTCGGATTTTTGTTCCTTACTTCAGAGCTTGTTCTCTGCCTTTCGATACTCTCCTGGTCTAAAACTTCTTTTGGTTCAGCTTCTTTGTCTTCAATAGAGACAACTGAATCTTCAGTTATCTTTCCTTTTAACAGATTCTCTTCACCTTCAGAATCTATTTCAATTATTTCTAAGTCTTTTCTTGTCAGATTTCCATTTACTGGCACAGTTTCCAGATGTCGACTTTCTTGTCGATCTTCAGAATCTGGAATTACTTCACCTTCTGTTCTGTCTTCTGCTTCAGAATCAGAATCATCTGTGGTATCACTTTCAACATCAGAACTCTCAGGAGTTGGTATTGGAATAGTATGACTTGGATGAATCCAGCGCTTCAATCCTCTGCACTTTACAGCATTAGTAGTGATCAAGATTACCTGCCTAGGTTTCTGCCATCTAGGAGATAGACAATTCCTCCTCCGATGTACTTTCGTTCTGACCCAATCGCCAGGTCTCAGATCATGAGTCAAAACTTTTTCATTTGATTGAGCTTCAGTTCCCACCTGATTAGACACAGAAGTTACCATATCAGATAACCTTTTACAGTAATCCAAAATTGCACTGTCATTTATGCTCAACAGTTTACCTACAGGTACAAAAGCTTGTCTCATAACTCTTCCCATTAAAATTTCATGAGGACTCAGACCTGTCTTTTTATCTGGTGTACTTCTTAATGACATCAAAACAAGTGGAAGAGCATCAGTCCACTTAACACCTGTCTCTAGACACATTTTTCCAATTCTGTTTTTGATAGTTCCATTTATTTGTTCGACTACACCTGATGCCTCTGGTCTGTATGCACAGTGTATTTTCTGCTCAATGCTCAAAGCTTCACAAATTAACTTCAACAGTTTGTTATCAAAATGGCTTCCTCCATCACTCTCAATAGTGACTGGAAAACCGTACCTTGGGATGATTTCTCTGAGCATTAGTTTTGCTACTGTAATTGAATCACAATGTCGTGTAGGGAAAGCCTCTACCCATCTTGAGAATAAGCATACAATTACAAGTACATATTTCAAACAGTTGTGTAAGGGCATTTCAATGAAATCTATTTGTAATCTGGTAAAGGGACCACCTTCTCGACCAATTATTCCTGTCCCCACCACTGATTTTCTGTTTGGATTCATTTGTTGGCATGATAAACACCTTTGACAAAAAGATTCTGCAATGGTTCTAAATTTGGTATTGAACCATGTTTCTCTAAAAAGTCTGACCATAGAATCTCTTCCTAAATGTGCAGGACCATGATATAATCTGGCCATGTCAGCAATCATGCAATTTGGTAAGACTATTCTGCCATCTTTGTAAACCCACACTCCATCTTCTTCACGTGGTCTACAATCTGATCTTAACCATAGGTCTTTTTCTTCATCATCTGTTTCGTTTTGTAAATCTCTAATCTCATGCCATGTTTCTACAACAGTTGTTAGCATTAATGAATTTGAATCAGTTTCTTTACTCCTCTCCCGATTGTATGAATAATTTTTCCTTGCGCAGTACTTTGCTGTTTCGTCTGCGAAGGCATTTCCCTTGGAAATATAATCAGTTCCTCTTGTGTGCGCTGCACACTTGACTATGGCAATTTCTTTTGGCAATTGTATTGCTTCAATTAATCTTCTTATGAAAACTGCATTTTTAATTGGTGATCCTGTTGATGTCATGTATCCTCTCTGTGACCAGAGTTGTCCATAGTCATGCACAACTCCGTATCCATACTGACTATCAGTAATGATGGTAACTCTAATATCTTTTGATATTTCACATGCACGAATTAAAGCAATCAATTCAGCCACTTGTGCTGAACGAACTCCTTCAAGACATGATGCTTCTTCAACATCTACAACTGTACAAACTGAGTATGAAGCTTTCAAGACACCTCCTTCGGATCTTAAGCATGAGCCATCTACAAAGTAGACAAAATCCGATTCAGACAAAGGTCTGTCTTTGATGTCTTTTCTTGGTTTTGTGCAGAATTCCATGACATCTAAACATTCATGTTCTGTCTCAATGTCATCAACAATTTCAGAATCAGGCAGTAATGTAGAAGGATTCAGATTCAAACATCTTGAAATTGAAACATTATCTGCTCCCAGTATGATTTTCTCATACTTTGTCAATCTGCTACTTGTTAAATGTTGAGTCTTACCTCTTGTCAGTAATATTTCAACTGAATGAGGCACAAAAACTTTCACAGGAAATCCCATAATGATTCCTTCGCTTTGTTCGAGGCTGATACTTGTAGCTGCAACTGCTTTCAAACAACCTGGTAATGCTTTTGCAATTGGATCAAGAACTGCAGAGAAGTATGCAATAGGTTTCTTTAGATTTCCATGTCTCTGAATTAACACAGATAATGCACATCCTTCTCTCTCACTGCAATACAGTTCAAAATCTTTCTCATAATTTGGCATACCCAAAGCAGGAGCTTGGCATAAGCTCTTTTTCAGGTTCTCAAAAGATTCCATCTCAGCATCATTGAGAATAATTGGATCTTTTACATCTGATTTGGTCAGTCTTTGTAGTGGTTTTGCAATTACTGAAAATCCACTTATCCATTGTCGACAGTAACCTACCATTCCCAGGAACATTCTGACCTGTCTTTGTGTTTTTGGCGGTAACATTGCTTGAATCATTTTTATTCTCTCTATTGTTACTTGTCTTTTTCCTTTTGCAATTCTGTGACCAAGATATTTTACTTCTTGTTTGCAAAACTGTAGTTTTGCTGGGGACACTTTATGTCCTTCTTCTGCAAGGCGATTTAACAGAATTATTGTGTCTGTTACACAATTTTCTCTTGTTTTTGCAGCTATTAACAAATCATCAATATACTGCACCAATGTAGACCTACCTGGTAAGTCTAAATCTTCTATTGATCTTTTTAACAATTCATTAAAGATTGAAGGACTTTCTGTATAGCCCTGAGGGATTCTTGTCCATCCAAGGGTCTTACCTTGGAATCTGAAAGCAAAGATTTCATAACTGTCTGGGTGTAAGGGAACAGTAAAGAATGCATTGCAAAGGTCAATGACTGTGTACCACTCAGCATCATGTGGAATCTGAAATAGAATTACTGCTGGATTTGGAACCACAGGACAACATGGAATGACAATTTGATTAACCTTTCTCAAATCTTGTACGATCCTAAATGTTCCGTTAGACTTTTTAACTCCCATAATTGGTGAATTATAAGAGCTACTCTTCATTTCCTTTAATACACCTTGCTTGATTAACTTTTCAATTATAGGTGTAATACCTTCAATTGTCTCTGTTTTCATTTTATACTGTGGAGTGTTTGGAAATTCTATTCCCTGTTTCAATGCAATTTTAACAGGATCTACGTTTTTCATCAGACCCATCTCATTCCCAGTAAAATCCCATATTTCAGATTTCACTGTTTCCTTTAGCTCTTCAGGTAAATCCTTTTCCTCAAATGCAGGAAACAATTTTGTTTCTTCTGCTTCCATCATCATCATTGTCATTCTGTACAAACCATCTTCCTCCATTGTTTGTAATTCAACTCCTTCAGGAGAACAATATATTCTGCAATTCATTTTACATAGGATGTCTCTACCTAATAGATTTACTGGACTACTGTTACAAACCACAAATCTGTGTTTGTCTCTGTAATTTCCAATTTCAACTGGTACTGGATCAGTTAAGTCTGTTTTAATTTGCTGATTACTTACTCCCACAACTTGGATGGTATCCCCAGAGAGAGGTAGGTTTTCAATTTCCACTGATCTAACAGTAGAACGGGTAGCACCAGTGTCCACTAGAAAAGTGATGTCTACATCATTAACTTTCCCGTTTACATAAGGACCAGACTGGTCAACCTCAAGAGTGGCTCCAACAACACACTCTTCCTCCTCTCTCGGGCACCGTCAGCAATAATCATCAGAATCACTGTCTTGACTTTCTGTTAATAAAAATTGTTGTGAAGCATTTTGCATTTGAACCTTTTGCTGCTTTTGCTGTTTCTGTGGTTTTATTACCTGTTCACATCCCTGAAATCCCACGTTTGGATTATATTTTTGAACTCCCCCACAATTCGGAAAAGGTGGTTGTGGCAACTGGTCTTGACGATTATTCACCTGTTGTTGTTGCTGTTGTTGTAACTGTCGCTGAATATTAAATTCATTTAACCCCTGTTGCATCTGTAGCTGTTGCTGCAGGTTAACACCATTCTGCATCTGTGGATTCAATAAGGGATTCTTTGAGTTTCTAGGAGGATGAGGACACTCGTCCCTCCAATGTCCAATTTCGCCACAATTAAAACAAGGTAATCTTTGTTTCAGCTCTTCTATCTTTGGGCTAAATTTCTTTGGGAAATTATTACCTTTAAACTTTCCTTGTATCTGGTTTGTATTTCCAGTTTGAACAAAATTAGTGTTCTTATTTCCCATGCTGGCAATCTGTTGCTCAGCCACCTTTACCTGAGCCCACATGGCTTTCTCCTTCAGCTTCTTCTGTTTTACTTCTAATTCATCGCTACAATATTTTGCTTTTCTTAGAATATCATCTACAGATAGTGCTTGCCATCCGACAATACTAGTTCTGATCATTTCTCCAATTTCAGGTTTTAGTCCATAAACAAATCTATAGATAAAATGACTCATGTCTTTTTCATCTAATTTTTCATAACCACTGTATTGTTTAAAGATTAACAATAGTCTTTCATAAAAAGAATGAACTGATTCCTTTGTTTCCTGTTCTGTTCTTTCTATTTTAACCCAATCAACTTCTTTGGGTGGAATTTTGTTTTTCATCCAAACAATTACTTTCTCATAGAAATCCATTACAAGTGGATTTGGGGCACCTGTTTCTTTAATTCGCTCAGGTTCTGCTTTTGGCCAACTAATAGATATTTTACATTCTGTCCAAAGATCAGATGGAACTACAATGTCAAAAAATCCATCTAAATCAATCCACAGAACTTTTGACACTTTGATAAATCTATCGACTTGCCTGTACCACTCAACTGGTTTCTCTCTTAATTTTGGAAAGTCATTTGTGAATAACAGAATGTCTTGTCTTGACCATGGGACATGAACATATCCTCCACCTGCAACTTCTCTCATTGGAAATTGTTTTGACAATTTTTCCAATCTTTCATCTTCCTTCCTTTTGGTCCATTTCACTCTCCATTTGTTCAGTTCTCCTAGCTTTTTGATATAGACAATCAAATCTTTAATGTGAACTATTCTTCCCATTGAGTTCAAACTCTCAATGTCACTTTCTGAAAAGTCTAATCTGTAATGCTTTGCAAAATTCTTTTGTTTACTTACATCGATTTCGAGTTCTGCAGCTAGATCCTCTAATTGATCATATTTATTTTTCGTTTTCCACTGAATGCTTTTGCAAATGAATAGTAGTTCATCATCCCGATAGTAATTTAAACTATCTGGGCCAATTGTTCCAATTATTAATTCTTCTATATTCGCTTTTAATTTGGCCACATCAAGTTTTGGTGTGGTTACCCTGACTTCAGGACTTCCTACATCTGACATAGCACCCATTGGTGTTTTTGGAGATAAATCCTCATTAAAGGTTAAATCAGGCATTCTCGATCTAGAAGTGTTTAATTCAGTCAAGTCTGAATAAAATTTTTCAGCAGGCTTTTGAATTTCTGTATTTAAAGGAATAGTTAATCCATTTTTGTTTGTATCTCTTTGATCAAATACAGGCTGAACAGGACCTATTGTTACTGGAACTGTGACAGCTTCCATGCCTTTTGTCATTCTTTTAATTAATTCTTCTTTAGACCTTAAATATTCATTATAATCAACATCCTCAACATTTCTTGTCTCTCTTGCATAATCTTTTGGAGGTTCCCTTGCTCTTGGAGTCATTGAAAAATGTCTACCTTCATTTCGAGCATTCTCGAATTCTGATCTTCTAGGAGTTTCAGTGATTTCACAATTATTTGGATAAAGTTTAGGAGCTTCACTAATTGGAGGTGCACTCGGTGAAGTTTCAGTAGAAACCACCGGAGTAGACCATGATCTAGGAGGTCTCAAAGGCTGATTAGGCTGTTTCTTTCTAGCAGTTGTATATATTTCTTCCATAACTGCATCCTCAGATTCACTTTCCATAGATTTCCCTGTAGGAGAACCCATTACCATTTCATGAATTAAATACAATCCTTCACTCATGTTTCCCTGTCTCCACATACGCAATCTATCTTCATGAGTTTCTCTTTTCCAAGATGGATTTTTAGAAGGTCTTTTAATTCCACTAGCTTCTCTTTGTAACTGATACATCTCGTCTTCCCACTCAACTAAAGCTTCAAATTGAGTTGGTCTCGGTTTTGGAACAAGAGCATTCATTTTCTCTCGTAAATTTCTTAAAACTCTTACATTAAATGAACCATCATCAGGCCAAGCTAAAACACCGTCGTTTTTAGTATATCGTTTCCAACTGTCGAACCATAGGACAGTATGATATCCGTATTCACCTTCCATGTACGCTGCAGGTGTTTTATACTTATGAAGTAGTTTACCACCTCGCGTTTCGATTTTCTTGTCAGGTGAAAATAAATTTTTAAATTTCTGAAATAATGTTGTCTTTTTCTCAACATGTTTAAAATGATAACTCATTTTTAAAAGTTAAATTTAATTCACAAAATCGTTCGTAAAATATTTCCGGGATGTTCCGCAAAACAACCAATCCGTGCGCGAAACACACCAACAAGCCAATGGCAGTTGAGCTGCGTCACTTTTCAGCTCGACCAATAAATTTGGAGATTTTTCGAAGGACCAATCAGCTCACAGGCCGTCAGAGACTCAGGAGCCAATCAGAATACAGCTTGTGACGTAGGTCACCCAATCCCAGCGCGGCTCTGTGACGTACACAGCAGCTGCGGTTTCTCGCTTCTCACTCCTGGCGCTTACCCCTCCTTCACAAAATCTTTTCACAGCGCCATTTTAAGAGCACTTTTCAGTGTAAATTAATTCTTAACAATGACTATAAAGACAACATCTGTTCGTTTCACTAATTAGGATAGTTTACATACATTCAAGTATCCACACTTCGGAATAGACGGCGCTATTCACACTAAGGATAATATTCAATTGTCGGTAGAGTAACCTTACCCCACCCTTCTAACACGTATAATTATGAACTCGCTTTGCTCTGAACCCACCGCGAAGTGAAAGTTCTAAGAGTTCCACTTGAACATAAAATACAATTCAAATTCGCACTTTTACACGGAAAATTCCCTAAATTCAAACACACATGAAATCCGTACAGGACTCTCACCTGTTTATAGAATTCATACACCGTTAGCAAAATAACGACGTTATCCGTACAGGGCTCTCACCTGTTTATAGATATGAAACATGTACCCGTACAGGACTCTAACCTGTTTATAGATAATCATGCACCGACGTTAATTTTACCCTTCACTCAAGCTCGGATATAACTAATACTCTCATCACAGTGAGTTTTATGGAAGGCGCTTTGTCCCTATTCTCATGCTGCTTTGATTTCTTAGAAAATCCTCACTATACAAGATTCAGACCTAGCCCTAAAACTGTGCTGCTCGGCGACAACACTATGGTACACGGCGATACCTTTTGTGATACTCGGCGATATCACTACAAACTGAACAGATGGCTTGCGTGACTAATTTCTCGCCACACAATCTATACCGGTATAGCTTACAGATAGGCACGAAAAAACGAACTTAACAAGTGTTAAAACATCGATCCTATTTCCATACCATGACGTAACCCTTAGCAACCAACATATTACCTTGGTTACCTCTTAGCAACCATCAATTTCTGCTACCAGAGAATTGATCCAGCGGGCTATAGAAAATATATCATAAACTACGCTACCCAACTTCATAACCTATAAACAAAATTCTACACTAAATATGGACCCATTTATGAACCTGATATATTTTGGGCCTACTGAATCAGGTGGTCAGAATAAATCTATATACACATTATCTACACACAATATACATATTTATACATTTGCAGAAAGAATATTGTCATTATAATAAAACCCAACCATTTAAACGACCACCATAGGCGACGTGATCTAGCTAATGGTAACCTATACTTCTAAATAATCAAGACCAGCTTGTTTGTCAAAAGTAAGATTTTATTTTCTAAATTATGGTATATATGTTGTAAGTTTTATAAATGAAATTTATTTGCAATAAAGCAAGCATGATGGTAAGAAATATGAGAAAAATACAATTTAAGCATTTGAATCAAATTTAAAGAAATTATATAAAGTTTAGCATTTCTAAAACCTATTTCCCTAACTGAGCAAAATAGACAGAAATTAAAGTAAAGATCTTTGAGGATTCTTACGTGCTCCACGCAAAGTCCAGCAGCACATCACCCTCATCGGAAAGTCAGAAAGCAGCAGCCAGCCCAACCCTAAGGGCATGACTTTTTATACCTTTCTACGCTAACTAAACTAGCAAAGGAAAGTTTTCAGAAATCTACGACGTCCCATTGGTTGAGAGTGACAAGTGACATGTCACCCGATTCTTAAAAAGTTCCACAAAATCATGTCTTACAAAGACCATTGTCTCTTCCACGTGAAGCCAGAAGCTTCCTGCGATTGCAACTTTGTATTAAGTCATCCTCGCAGCTTCCATAGTCTTTCAGTACAACTTCCGCGGATGCCAAGTTAAGGACTGACAAAATGTTCACTTTCGACCTTGGCCATGTCCGACAGAATGATGTCAGCTCATCAGTTTTTGCTTTGTGAATGCAGCTTCAATAAACGTTTTAATTCAGAATGGGCGTCTCGTGACTTTCTGCAGAATTATAGATCAGCTCTTTTTCTGCGGCTCAAATAATTAGGCCCAAAAGCAGGCAACTTATGTTTTCTAGTATAAAACAAACACAAGAAAAGTATTAATGTAAGAAATAAAGTATATTCTGTATCCACCCCATGGTTTACTAATTAATTAACCCACCCAATTAATCAAAATGTTACCTAGCCATTGCAAACAAATAAAGCAGCGTTTATATTTACCAGTCTCCGTTTTTCAATGAGACCCATATGCACCTAGAATAGTAGAAATGACATCACACAGACAAGGAAAAGCAAAACAAGCACATGCTTCTTTTAAGTTTGCAGCAGTTAGTAATGACAAAAACGAAAACAATAAATTATTTTATTATTTTGCACGAACAAAAAGATGCAACAAATATGCACGTTTATGAGCACACATGTTAGTCCCCCCACGTGTAAAGTTTAATCTAGGTTGTATTAGCACGACATATCACAAATCATTAATATTATTATTCATGTTATGGAAATGTGACTTTGCGAGTTTAAACCAAATTTTGTTTTCTATCTCGCTCCATCAGCAGTTCGGGCTGGACTGTTCCCATGAGGCACAGGGTCAGACTGATTTGCATATAGCCATGTCTGAACTGGGGTTGCAGAGTGGGCTAAAGAACGGTGATGGATTAAACCCAGATCTTTTGACTGGGTGTGAGTGTTTGATTGATTCAGATGCTCCGTCCATTACCACCCCCTTTTGTACCGCTTTTGGCCGCCATAAGTGTGGCAGGGTATGCTCAGACGTGAGTCCCTTGCTCACTTTGCCACTGGATTCAAGCAAGCCGGGCTGAAGACGGCTGGAATGCCAGAAACCGGTCCTCGGAAGCTTGTTTCCGGTCCAGGGAAGACATGGCTTGGTAGTTCGGGCTGGACTGTTCCCATGAGGCACAGGGTCAGACTGATTTGCATATAGCCATGTCTGAACTGGGGTGGCAGAGTGGGCTAAAGAACGGTGACGGATTAAACCCAGATCTTTTGACTGGGTGTGAGTGTTTGATTCATTCAGATGCTGCGTCCATCACCACCCCCTTTTGTACCGCTTTTGGCCGCCATAAGTGTGGCAGGGTATGCTCAGACGTGAGTCCCTTGCTCACTTTGCCACTGGATTCAAGCAAGCCGGGCTGAAGACGGCTGGAATGCCAGAAACCGGTCCTCGGAAGCTTGTTTCCGGTCCAGGGAAGACATGGCTTGGTAGTTCGGGCTGGACTGTTCCCATGAGGCACAGGGTCAGACTGATTTGCATATAGCCATGTTTGAACTGGGGTGGCAGAGTGGGCTAAAGAACGGTGATGGATTAAACCCAGATCTTTTGACTGGGTGTGAGTGTTTGATTGATTCAGATGCTCCGTCCATCACCACCCCCTTTTGTACCGTTATTGTATTTGCCTGCACTTGTGTCCTGAAGGCTTGGGATCTGGGATTTCGCCGCAGTGAGAGGGTCGGGACTGCGAGGACCAGCAGCCCCGTAACCACGCACAGCTGAGTGCCTCTTCCCGGGCCCTGCCTGATTCAATATAACTAACCCAGATCTCCGCTGCGCGGGACGCCCGGGACAAGGGCGGGACAGTCTGAGGCCGTCCGAGGCAGTTTGTGGCTGGGCTGGGCCTCCTCCCTAAGCTCCAGATCTATTCTGTGAGACTCAATGTTTTAACGGTTTAATATTTTTATAAATTAATGATTTTAGGGTAATTACATGTTTTAAAATTAGATCTGGTTTATTAATATTTAATATTTACTTGGCTATTATTTCTTATACCTGCTCGTTTTTATTATCATTCTAATTCTTTGAGCACTTTAGCCAAATGGCGCTTCGCTCCGGGAAAGGAAGAAAGGCAGTGCCTAGTACTATTGGGGGGTCAGTGACTGGTACGCTCGATCAGTTTATTACCAGGGCGGCAGTTGTATTGGAACACGAGATTGCCTTAACCAAGAAACGACTATCTCTAGACCCCTTATTTTCCAAACGTTCATCCTTGGGCACCATTAGGTCTGCGGTTACACCGGAGCAGCACTTAGCTAAGCAGGACATGGGTGATGTGAGTCCCAGAACAAGTTTAATATCGGTAGGCTCTGAGGGATATGTTGCTTCCAATCCTCTGAATATATCTATAGAGAGTTTTCCTTCTATAGAAATTAGGCGAGGGAATACAACAGTGCCATCTTTAACTAGCCTCCCCAGTATAAACACAAATCTCACCGTTGAGCCAAAAGCGAGTAAAGGTATCAAGGCTCAGCAAACATTGGGGAAAAGAAAGCATGGAGGAGGCCCCCAAAAGGGAAGAACAGCGAAATTAACCAAAACCTCTAGGCAGACTCACTCCTTAACTAGTAATGAGTACCTCCCTAACCCCACTGTAGATATAAGTTCCCAAAAGTCTGATCAACCGTCTGTTCAACTAGTTGCTAAGCGACCAAATGATGGCCTTTTTGATCAAATAGAACAACTAGTGAAATCTTTGTTGTTACCACTTTTGGAGAGAATAAAGTTAATAAACGTGAATTTGGGAAAACTAGAAAAAGTTGTTCGAGCGAATTCTAGCATGCTTGAAAAGGTTGTGGAGAGTTTCCAGGGACCTAGTTCCATAACTTACCAAAACCAGGATCCCGGTCCCAGGATCAATGCTAAGGACTGCCCTCCTAACGTGGTTAGCGTTGTTGGTAACGATAAAAATAGGAAAACTGTTCTCAGTTCCGAGCGTCCCACTGAACTGAGTAATCATTCATACCCTATTAGGGTGGGCGACAAAGTGTTGGGTAGGGAGGAAAGTAACTACCGAGTAAACAGTGAACGGGCAGATGAGACGACGACAAAAAGGATTAATGCCCAAGGTAAAGAGGGTGGGAAAAAGCATCTCCCCCGTATCAACCTACCTCCTGAATCCGTCCCGTACACGGTAATTTTGGCGGGAGTCCCGGGGATCAATGAAGACAAGGTGGAATCTCATAGAGAGCTGAAAAACAAGGTTATACACTGGCTCAACAGGAATAGATCACTTCCAGCTTACACAAATGCAGAAATTGTACACGTAAGAAGGGTGAGCTGGGTGGGTTGTAGACCAAAAGATATAGAGGGAGATTGCATAATTGTAAATTTTAGAGATCCTAGGGTGTTTAGGTTTATTTGCCATGAAGCAGGGATAGGAGGGGTGGGGGAAATACAATCGATAGGTTTAAATTATTTTTATACGCGAGTATCCCCCTCCCAAATAAGTTACCCCAACTATAGTCAAGAAAAGAGACCATTTAGACAAAATCTTGAAGGTAGAACTGAGTTTTATCCCCCCCTGGCCAATCGCTATGAAATACTCTCTGGGTTGGAAGGGGTAGACTGACTTAAGATTCATACCAAAGGGTCTATAGAGGTCCAGCACCTGTGTAATAAAACATCTGGAGGAATAAAAAGTAGGGTGCTGGAAACTGATGCAGGATTGATGATTCCTGATAGTGATCCTCATATGGAGGACATGGGTCTAAGTTTGCCATCCGGACCCCCATTATCTCTAGGCGAAACCGGTTTAGTGGATGTAGTGGGAGTCCGATTGGATGAGCGAACCCCGGAAAGGAGGGTTCCAGGGTCCCCGGGTTATGGAGCATTATGTGGGGGAGGGATGGCTAACATAACCTCGACCCCGGTTAATATCCATAAAAAGTTTAATCCCACCGATGATAAACATATATTAAAAATTATCTCCAGGAATATTGCAGGCTTGCAGAGTAAAACTTCAATAGCAGAATGGTCGGAATTAGTGGACGATCATGATATCCTGATTTTCCAGGAGACTTGGGCTGTGGACTCTATCCACGGCCCTGGGTATTTAAAAAATTTCACAAACCGGCGGTAAGAGCTAAAAAAGGTAGACCCTCTGGAGGCCCATCTATTTGGGTTAGACAATCACTTAACTACAGACCAATTGAAGTATTGGTAGAAAGCCCTGATATTCTTGTTATTAAACTGAAACGGCCCAACCAATTAGATTTGCTTATTATTAATGTGTATATGAGAGGTCAACCTGGAGGGAGGGGTTCGGTAACCTTTCTGGAGTTTGACTCTGTTTACAATTCTGTGGGGTTGGACTGCCACGTGGTCGTAGCAGGGGACTTTAACTGTTCGTTTGAATCCCTAAACCATGAAGGCGAGTCTCTCCTGGCCGAGGAAGATGCTCTATGGAATATTCCCCACCTTGATTTGAAACCTATAAAGAAGTGGACAGAAGCAGCCCTACAGTGGATGGGCTTCTGCCTGGAGCGAGGCTTGAGAGCAGTAAATGGACGATCTATTTCGGACAGGATTGGTAGGGCCACCTTCGACAATGGTATTTGCTCAAGTCGAATTGATTATATTTTATTAAGGATAGAGCATTGGTCTATACTTGATGATATGACAATACTTGATCGACCAGAAAGCAACCACAACCCACTTTCATTGAGTCTTAAATTAGGTGGGGGGCCCAAGAGCAATAATCAAACTGAGATAGCCACTGCGGACGCCCTGCTTACAAATGATAGGCGCAGGGTACGGTGGGTCAAGGTCATTAGTGACCCCAAGATACTAGAAAAGATCACCCAGGAGGTATCACGTACTTTGGGTGCCCTGAGATCACTCCCCACTCAAGAAGATATAATAAGGAAGACAACAGCATTCCATGAGCAGCTTTTTATGGAATTGAAATCCCATTTTACTAAAATTTGTAAATCTACAAAATGTCCCACACAAAACTCTGGGAAATCGTAGTACAACAAACCATGCCGTGTAGCCCATGGCTCACTCGTGTCAGCAATCAGGTCCCGTAATATCGTAGATATTAGGAAGGCCAGGCTAAATTATCGTAAAGCCCAAAGTAAGGCCAAAAAAGACTGGGACGACCAGCACTGGCAAGAGCTTTTTGAGGCTAGCAGGTTGAAAAACCAGACATAGGGCCTGATTAGGATCGCGGTTTTCCCGCATCCTCCGGGCCGGCGGAAGCCACCGCCGGCCCGGAGGATGCGGGAAAACCGCTGCGGAGGCACAGAAGACCCACCGCCAAATTAGGATGGCGGTGGGTCTCAAAATCCGTCCGCTGCTTTTCCGCCACAGTCGCCTTTCGACCGCGGCGGAAAAGCCCTAACATGGCTGGCGGTGTCTGTCAGACACCGCCAGCCATATTAGGATAGCGGAAAACATATGCTTTTCCACGGCGGCTTTTCCGCCATGGAAAAGCATACAGAGATTGCCTTTGGGGGCCCGTTGCGGGCCCCCTTGGTGACGGGAGGCTGGGGGGTGCACATGGGGGGTACCTATGGTACCCCCCTGCATTTGCAAGGACAAAGCGGCGGGCACCGCGCGGTGCCTGCTGCTTTGTGCACGCAAATGCCGTGCATGCTTTTTTAACATTGCGGCGGGTGCAGCTTGAAGCTGCACCCGCCGCAATGTTAAAGATTGAGGGTGTGACCGCCACCCTGGCGGTCACATCCTAATCTGCACGGAGGGACCTCCGCAGCCCCTGCGGACGGTCCCTCCTACTCTATGGTGGCGGACGGACTCAGGTCCGTCCGCCATCATAATCGGCCCCTAAGTTTTGGCATATTGTAAAATGGGGAAATTCTGCGCATTTTGAAGTCCCAGAAAATCACATGTCACCTCATGACTGGGTAGAGCATTACCGGTCTCAGTTTAGGGGACTGGAACAGGAGAGTGACCCCACTCTTGGTGATATATCACCCTTGCCAATGTCATCTCCCCAAACTTTATTGTTTACTGAGAAAGAGGTAGAGGATGCATTGAGAAAGGTGCAAGGTGGTAAAGCCCCGGGAATGGACTGTATTCCTGCCGACCTCTTTAAATATGATCTAACAAACTGGGTGCCTTATATCTCTTTTCTTGCTAATGCAATTGTGAGGGGGGCATGTATTCCGGATTCCTGGCACGGGGCTGAGATCCTGCCTATATTTAAAAAGGGAGATCACTCAATACCAGGGAATTACCGTCCAATACGTGTGTTAGATGCCGTCCAGAAAATTATTGCAAGGATGGTGTTGGCAAGAAGTCCTGGATGGAACTAGAGGAAGTGCTGTCTTCCCTTCAAGCTGGTTTTAGATCTTGTATTAGTACGATCTAGCAGGTTTTTAGATTTACTTTGATTTACTGGAGGGTTGTTTGGCTAGGAGGTGGCACTATTTTTGCCGCTTTTGTAGACCTTAAGTCTGCTTTTGATTTAGTTCCCAGAGTCAAGTTGTGGGGGGGCCTAAGAAATATGGGGTTGCCACAGGAGCTTTTAAACTTGGTGATTAAGTTGTATGAAGCAAATTTTGCACAGGTTCGATGGGGTAAACAAGGACAGGTCACAGAGAGATTCCCCGTGTCTCATGGGGTACGTCAAGGGTGTGTACTAGCACCGACCCTGTTTTTGTTGTTTATTAACAGGGTCGTGCAGTACTTTGAAGATTGTCCAACTGATGCTCCCGCTTTGGGTGGCGTGAAGTTTCCGTTACTTATGTTTGCGGACGACACCCTAATCCTGCCAAAAACTCAGAAGGGCTTGCAGGTAGCATTAAACAAATTTGAGGAATTTTGTAAAGACAATGACCTACAGGTAAATATAACAAAAACTAAATTTTTGGTTTTAACAAAAAATAGACCGGTGAATGGGTATGTTACTATGAATGGATTACACCTAGAACAGGTAAATGTTATTACATACTTAGGGGTTGTCCTGGAGAGTAAGCTTAGATGGAAGCCTCAGGTGGACACCCTTTCTCTTAAATTTGCACAGTTTACGGGATGCCTAATCAAAAAACGGAGGTCCGCATTAACTAAAAGGATAGGCCCTGCCCTAAAAATTTATAACGCCAAAATAAGTTCAGCGATCCTGTATGGAGAGGACTTATGGGGTTTTGCAGACCTTTCCAAGTTAGTTAGACTTCAAAATAAATTTCTTAGGACTCTAGTAGGCCTCCCTAACTCGAGTCCCATAAAGCCTCTTTTATTGGATTTAGGGTGTCACGCAATTGATGACGTGGCACGCTTCAAGCCGGTGGCTTTATGGAGGAGACTTTGGACAACCCCTGAACTGGCACTTTTTGCCAAAGAAATCCTGGATGATAGATCTGTGGTGGGCTCAGGTAACATTCCATAGTTTAAAAGAGTAAGATTATTATTAGAAAACATGGGTCTGAGCAATTTGTGGACCGATCCGGCAAATACTCCGTTCCCATTGAAAAAAGCTTATAAGGAAATATATTGACTCACAGTCCGCCACCAATATATAGACCAGATTAATACCTATTCTCTGTCCGGCAAGTTTTTGGAACATAAACTAGATCCATCCTTAGAAGAATAGTGGGATACCATCACCAAGCGTAGTGATAGGAAGTTATACCACCAGTTGAGGATTGGCTCCCTTCTAATAAGATCGTTTACAAAAAAATGGAATGGGCAAGTGGACGAGTTCTGTCCTTGGTGTGCGGAACAGAGGGAGACAATTGGCCACATTTTCTTTGTATGTCCTGCCTATCTGACCCCTCGAAATAAATGGCTCAAACCTATGTGTAAAAACCTGGGTATGCGGGTGGGGCAAGAGGCCTTATGGATTATGAGGACAGATACAAGGGAACCTGTGGTAATTGCAGTAGCAAAAATCTTGGGCTGGATGTGGATTATTAGAGCCAAACTGTGATGATAAGGGTTGAATTTGGTATTTATCGGACTTGTCTAAAGAAAATTGAATCCGAGGAAAGCTTTTACTCATATTTAACTAATCTGCGTATTATGCTGATAGCTGCACCTTTTTTGCACTTTTGTATTTTAGTATCTTTGTATCTTTTTGTGTAAGCAAATTGTATTCTATGTATAAAATGCACCGTTCAAATGTTTTTTAAACTATTATGAAGTGTTTTAGAGAATGGTGATTATTTATTTTAAATGTTGTGTTTTATGATGAAATATTCGAAATAAAGACTCATGAACTGAACTGAACTGAAAGTCAGACACTCTAGAGAAAGCTTCCAGTTCTTCCTTAAGGGCCTAGATAGATTTGGCAGAGTTGATCAAAAGAACAAATTATCATCAGCCAAAAGCATGTTGTACCTTTTATATTTCTGCCATGTATCCCTCGATTTTGGTGATTCTCTGAATGAAGGGTTTCATGGCCAAGGCAAAGGTTAAAAGGGACAGAGGACTCCTCATGGGGCGAATACTAGCCAATAGTTCCCCATTGATTTTTATTTGAACTACTGGAATTACATAATTTGCCAAAATGAAAGAAGACATGACAGACCTACAGAAGTTATGGAAAGGTCCTTTTCAATATATTGTCAATCTACCTTTTCAAAGGCCTTCTCTGCATCAAGTGAGAGAAGGGACACTGGGGTTAGTTATTAGTAGTATGCTGATAAGATTTACTGCCAGCCTTGTATTATAATGAGAGTGACGTCCTCTGACCAATCCTGATTGAAACGGGAAGAGCAATTCCAATCAGACCTGGTTTAGCCCTGTGAAGGAATCCGAACTTGATTTCCGAATGGCTTCCGATGGGCTTGGAGAGCCCGTCTGCCATTCAGAAAGCCTCCAGCAATCCCAAGGGCGGCTCTTCCCAACCGAGGGATTACAATGTCGGATTCCGACAGACTTTCTGTGCCGGCCTTTCTGACACAGAAAGGCTGTCGGAAGTCGACTTTGGTGCCCCCCAGCAGGGCCCCAATGGGTGCACGACCTCCGATTGGAGGCCAAGGGTGCACCTATGCAGCCCCCCTCTTAATCCCTGCACTCCCTGGCAGGCACCTTAAGGTGCCTGCTACGGGGTGCAGGGATGAATCTACCTTGTCTCTTTACAATGAGAGCATGCATTCCGGCCGGAATGCATGCTCCCATTGTGAAGATTAGGAGTGCAGCCGAACAGTGTTCGGTCGCATCTTAATTGCTAGGTTGGGCCCGCCGACAGAAGGTCAGTCGGTCCCAGTACAGAATCGATGTCGAATGGACTCAGGTCCATCCGACATCGAAATTGGGCCCTATATGGTCCACAGCTCAAGTGATTTTTCCCTGGTTTCAAGAGACTGTGATTACTGCATCAAGCATAGTGTCCATAATCATTCAGTACGCCTCCAAGAAGTTAAACAACTTGGCTAAGGGTTCTTCTAAAATGTTGTGAAATGCTTTTTAAAATGGCACGAGGAAGCCTGCTGGGCCCAGAACATTACTCTGCAGCATCCCCTGGATGGTCAGCACGATCTCTGATGGTGTCATAGTTATTTCTAGGTCCTGAAGGGTTTCAGCATCTATGACTGGTGTACTATTTTTCGATAAATGTAGGTCCTGTGCATGGAGGTCCACTTTTTGCCAGTTACATAATTCTGTGTAGAATTTTGTGAATATCTTCAGCATCTTAGAGGTATGTGACACCACAGTACTATCAATGGTATTACATTGTTTTAATTAAAATTACATAAGGCCTTTTAGTTTGCATGCTAAATGCACTCTGTCTTTTTCACTTCTCATAGTGCTTATGACCAATATATGGCATTTTTTGACTATCTGACCGATAAAAAGCTGTTCTGGTTCCCACTGGGTTTTGCATAGGCCCCGAAAAGTGCAAGATAGAACATCAACCTTGTGTTGTTGTTCAAGTGCTCACACCCAAACTCCAGCTCACATTTCTTTTCTCTTGCCACTCTCTGAAAGGTGGCCATATGTAAAATCAGGCCACCCATCAGGACTGCCTTAGCAGTGTTCCATAGTCTGGTGATTGAGAGTTCCCCAGTATCGTTTAATTGAATGTAGTGATGGATGGAGTCTGCAATTGTTGGTTAAAGGGAAATGTGCCTAAAGGCTGTTTTGTTCACTCTCCAAGTTCTTATAGTTGGGGGTCTGGGTACTAAAAAGTGTAGGCACAGCATGATTGAAGAGTGATCTGATAGAATATAGACCATAATCTCTGTAGCTAGTACCAGTGAGGAAGAAATCTATTAAAGAATGAGTTTTATGTACTCAAAATTAAAAAGTAGGGGGGCGTGGCTTGAACGCCGCACAAGATGGCGGCTTAGCATCGGAGCTCCGTAGTCGGTCACCGGAGCCGGCGACTTTTCTCCGCACTCACCGGACCTTCGTGAGCGCAAATGTTCCTTTTGGGCATCGGAACGTGAGCTGAGCAAGAAGAACCGAGCAGCTCTTCTCTACTCCGACGGAATGCACATCTCCCGTAAGTGACGCTCTTCACCTCCTCGGCGTCCGCCATCTTCTGCACTTGTCGCGCGCTTCCTTCACAGCGAGCGCCGCTTCTATACTTCAACATGTGCAATGCGGTTGCCCTCTACACCGACCACTTGCCTTAAAAACGCCCTTTCATGCTTCAATTTCTTGCAGTCTGTGACCTCAATTACTGCTTCTTGGAAAATTACTATCGGTTTTCACTCACCATTTCTCGTCGTTGTTTCCTCATGTTTGACGATGATTATCTCCACATAATTTGACGGCGCGCTGCTTGCATAACGCTCATTGAACATTTCCAGTTGCATTCAGCGTCTCCTTGTCAAACTCTCTGACATGAGGTGATAGTTTATATCCACGGAACTTTTTTGGCTATACCTGAGGAAAGATTATATGTTTATTGATTACTCTAATTAACTATTTTGCTTGCATTTCATCATTTTTCGTGCAGCAAATACACGCTCTTTGGTGCTTTCCACTATCAAAAGCACCTTTTGCTATTTACAACATTTTTCTCATAAAATTTTGTGGTGACATTGTACTTACTCCCCCTGCCTTATATGGGGAAGCTCCGTACCCTCAAGCTTACAGCATCAAAAAACAAACCACAACTTTCCTCAGACTCTGATTCCACAACACCTAATATGGACGACCCCACTTCTCTCAAACCTAACGCTACACATGGCGCAATTCCTAAAAATACTTCAACCAGTAAGCTTTTACAACCTGGTGCAACGAAGCGTTTGAAAAAAGACCCTCCATCTCCAGGCTCTTCATCACAATCTGCTTCAATGGATCTTATTCTGGAGGAACTTCGGGCACTTAAACCCTTCATGGCCGAAACCACTAAAACTTTACAATTTCTCCATGACAAGTGGTCTACGTTGGAATCAAGGGTTCTTTTGGTAGAACAATCGACAGAGGCTCTTCACAACTCATGTGCAAAAATCTCGCTCTTGGAAAAAGATGTCTCTCTTCTGAAGCGACAGGCGGAAGAGTTGGAAAATCGCAACCGGAGGAACAACCTACGCCTTTATAATCTTCCGGAACTTACAGAGGGGTCTAATCCAACAGTCTTCTTTCAAACCTTTCTACCAAAAATCTTAGACCTTCCATCTTCCACCTCTCTAAATATTCAACGTGCGCACAGACTTGGCCCGAAAGTTTCTGATAAACCTCGCGGTGTCATCATGCTGTTCCTTCAATACACTGATCTCCTCCAAGTACTTTCTGCAGTAAAGGCTAAAAAACAAGTTATGTGGGAGGGCCGCAGGTTATACCTTTCTCAAGATGTTGCTAAGATCACAGCCGACCGTCGGAAGCAGTTCCTGGATTTGAGACCTCGTTTGAGGGCCCTTGGCGCCAGATATGGGCTACTACATCCTTGCCTCTTCAAGGTCACTTACAAAGAAACGACAACTACATTTGAAGATCCACTCATCCTTGAAGAGTTCCTGCGTCGCCATGAAGCCGAAAGCATGGACACTGCAAGACCCGTCTGACCATTTTGATCTGTTTTGTCTGTTTTCGCCATGTTTTCTCATTGTTTCTGATCCCTATGTCTGACTGAATGCCCTCCATCCCTGCCTATTTCATCCCCTTTGTCACATATTCTCATGTTACTTTTTATTACTTTTACCATGTGTATTTTAATGTTTTCTTCTCCTTTTTTACCTTCTTACAGATCCTTTTCCCGTGTTTCTTCATCCCGGTGTATTCGTATTTCCCTCCACTTCGTTCCTTCGCTGGTTCCTCAGGTGTTCGACGATGTGAGTCTCCGTTGTTGATGTCGTCCTCTTCTGGCGTCGTCATCCCTCAGTCCTTTTTTGATCTCTTTTTATCTGTTATGATATTACTTTTCTACACGTTTTGTTCTCTATTCTCTACTGTTCTCTTTCTCTATCCCCTTATTCAACTCTTTCTCTTCTATCTCTTTACTCCGCTTTCTTTACTCTCTGTTGCTCTCTTTCTCTTCCACCTCTTGTTTCTTACATGCCTAGTACTGTTCTTTTTCTTTTCATATTCACTTTTCAATATATCTTCTTTCACACCATTCTACTGAAGTTACCAATTCCGAGTAGTTACTTGGAATGTTAAGGGGTTAAATAACCCCATTAAACGTCAACGTGTCCTAACCCACTTGACACGCCTCAAAACGGATGTAGCTCTCCTCCAAGAATCTCACCTTTCTGACAAGGAGGCTAATAAACTTAAGCGTTGCTGGGTAGGACATGTCTTTCATTCTCCTGCTTTGGGTAAGAAAAATGGCACTGTTATTTTATGTCATAAAAAGTTAAATGTTTCAGTTGTTTCCCATGAAAATGATGACAATGGCCGTTGGGTTATTACTAACCTTCTTATTGATAAAATTCCTATTGTTATCTTCAATGTTTATGCTCCCACAGGTATTGATAAATTATTTTGGCCTGCTATTTCTGACAAATTAGTTACAATTAATGAGAAATATGTTATTTTTGGTGGTGACTGCAATCAAGTTCTGGACCCCTTTCTTGACAGGAATTCCAGGGTTAAGTTTATTCCCTCTAAGATGCATTCTCAGTTTATTGCCTCTATTCAGAATTATGCCTTAGTAGACATTTGGAGACTATGTAACCCTGACCTTAAAGAGTACACGTTCTATTCCCCCACCCATCACTCACAATCCCGTATTGATTACCTTTTCCTTAGCAAACCCCTAGCACAATTAGCCACACATTCGGACATCGGTTCCATTTTAATCTCAGACCATGCTCCCGTTTTTTAGGTCTCGCCTGTCGATGCGCATGCGCATCGAGCAAGCGAGACTATAGGGGCTCATCGACTCTTTATCTAACTTGCAAGGAATCGTGGCGATTCCTTGCAGTGCCCGTGACTTTTAAGCTCAATGCGCATGTGCATTGAGCTTAAAAGCGCGTGCACAGCCGCCCGCATTCCTCCGACACCTTTGAAGTGAAGCTTAGCTTCACTTCAAAGGCCCGGCTTCTTCACACCCACATGCCGCTCTGCCCCGCTCCGCCCCCTCCCCTGAGTCATCCTGCCTGCCCCTTCCCGCCGTGTCGCATTTCTCCTCCCCCCTCCCCTCTCTTCCCTCTGTCTTGTTTATTTTACCCGCTCTGGCCCCTCGCATTTCTCCTCCCCCCTCCCCTCTCTTCCCTCCGTCTTGTTTCGCATGTACCCCCTCCTTTATCCCAATCCCTCTCAGCAGTTTCCCTTTTAGCAGCTCTCGTCTTTACTCGCACCCGCCTCCCACACCGCGGACGCTTACATCTCGCGTGCACCTACTCCCTTCTTCCATTTCCTTTTAGCAGTTTTATTTCCACCAGCTCCCCTGTCTTTACTTGCACCCGCCTCCCACACAGCGGACGCTACCATCTCGCATGCACCTACTCCCTTCTTCCATTTCATTTTAGCAGTTTTATTTCCACCAGCTGCCCTGTCTTTACTTGCACCCGCCTCCCACACAGCGGACGCTTCCACCCGCCCACTGCCCCTGCGTCCATCCAGACAGAGGCCATTTACACCCGCTGCCACCGTTTTAGCACTGTCAAAGTTTAAATATTTTAAAGTCTTAAAATTATAAAGTCTTAAAATAAACATTTATTTAAAGACGCATTTTAGACGAGAGCGTGTGAGTGTATATGTGCGTGAGCATGCCTCAGTGCCTTTAGTTGCACCCACCTCCCACACATCTGACGCTTCCACCCGCCCACTGCCCCGTTTACTTTGTGTACTCCCCCACAGAGGACATGCCCACCCACTGCCACCGTCTTAGCAATGTAAAAGTTTGCATTTATTAAAGGGCTAAAATAAATTT
This sequence comes from Lissotriton helveticus, assembly GCF_964261635.1. Lineage (NCBI taxonomy): Eukaryota > Metazoa > Chordata > Amphibia > Caudata > Salamandridae > Lissotriton > Lissotriton helveticus. The sequence continues at coordinate 1,136,272,326 of NC_136061.1, read as the reverse complement.
TTAATTAAAGTCGCATGACAGACAAGAGAGTGTTTGTATATATGTGCGGGAGCATGTGTCCATGCCTTTATTTGAACCCGCCTCCCACACAGCGTACGCTTCACATGCCCACTAACCACGTTTAGTATGTGTACTCCCACACAGAGGGCATTCCCACATGCTGCCACCGTATTAGCACTTTAAAATGTTGCATTTTTTGAAGGATTAAAATAAATGTTTCATTAAAGTCGCTTCACAGACAAGAGCGTGTGCGTGTATATGTGCGGGAGCATGCCTCCATGCATGTGTGTTTGAGTGTGAATATGTGTAGGTATGTAGGAGTGCCTGCATATGTGTGCTTGTTTATGTGTGTGTAAATTGCTAATGCCCTATATGTTTGTGCATGCTTTTTTTGTGTGTATATTTATGTGCGTGTGTAAGTTTGTATGTGCTGGTCGCTGCATGCATGTGTAGTTGCATACATCAGTGTATACGGCTGCAAGTGGATGGGTTTCCAAAGGTGTGCCTGGTCTGTGTTTGCACGTTTTTTTTTCATCTGTGCTTGCGCGTTTGTATGTCTCTGTGCATCGGTGAATTTAGAAGTTTTATTTGATTGCAATTAAGTCTCTGGGGTGGATGAAATTTTTTTTTTTTTTACTAAAACCGAGAGGTGTGACAATAACTAACGGCGCATAATGAAGAACCCAATGCAGGGAAATCTCTACAAGCTTTAAAAGTTTACACTAAATTAATACATCTAATTATTTTGCTACGTATTTTGAGACAAATATAACATCTATCCCTTCTTACATGCAAACCACCAACATTTCACTTGGTAGCGAAACAAACGTACCGAAACAAACGTACAAGATTGAAGGGATTCAACCTATAACCTGTAAAGATCGCTTTTCAGGATACAGCCTGGAATTATTTCGCACTACTCCTTTACATTTGTGTACAAGTACACAAGGGAAGCACAGTTAATTTTCATACATGCCCAATTATATTACATGTGGTTTGAAAACTCAACAGGGCTTAGTATGCTTGTTCCACAATATATAGAGCGCGTGCATTAAGGAATTCTGTTTGCGAGGTGCAAGGTAATTTTCAAAAAACAAGCGCTTTTATTACATTAAGTATTTACTGAAGGGAAAAACATTTGCGTGGTTGTGCATTTTGTTACAGAAATACCGGTTCTACACTCTGTTGGTACACATCTGTGTCGTTTTTTTTCATTTTCTCTGCTACAATTATTAATTAGCAAGTGTTACTTTGGAACCGACAACTGGCGCCACTGGGGACAAGGCAGACAGAGCCATTCTTATGGGGGTACCCCCTCCCTTCTCCCTTAGCAGCATGTGCATCCGCCTTCTCCAGCTCTTCTGCTTGAAACAGACAACAGGCGCCAGTGGGCAACAACATAGACAGAGGCATCCTGCTTGACGATGGGTTTGTCAATTACGTGTTAACACTAAACCGACCCGAGGAGCCAGGAGAGCACAAGCTCTCTCTCTACACATCGCTCTCTCTAACTCTCTCTCCACACACCTCTCTCTCTCTCTTTCTCTACACACCTCTCTCTCTCTATATGCATCTCTCTCTCTCTATATGCATATCTTTCTCTCTCTACACACCTCGCGTACTCTTACTATCTCTCTCTCTCTCTACACACCTCTCTCGCACTCTCTCTCTCTACACAACTTTTATTTAAGTATTATTATTATTATTTTAAAAAAAGCCATTGTTATTTGTAATATCAATATATCCAAGTCTCACATAAATACAACACATATTGCATTACAAATACTATAGGTGTCACATTTGCTATTGGCATTGTGAATGACAAAGCTATTAATTTTGCTATTATTTTTATAATTGTATGGCTAGTGTTGACTAGACTTTGAAGCGCTAGAAGGCCTGCTTTGCACTACTTGGGAACCCAAGGCTCGAGTAACCAGACTTTTGTTGTTTTTCTTCCCGGGGATTGGGTTGCAGCGTGTGAGGTGGGACGCCAAAGAATGAGGAGCTTTCTCGTGTTCAACCACTCCGCTCTGCGATTTTTAACTGCATCAGTGACTGGAGAAGCCTCGCCCGCGGTCTGAGTCAAAATAAACATCGCCCTTTCACTTTCCTATATTATATTTTGTTAAAAAAGCGTCCATACACGGTTTGCAAACTTCTCACAATTTCCGGTCTCCTTCCCATGCCCCAAATAAAACACAGGGAAACTGTGCTGTTCGTCATTGCAGAACGTTTTATCAACAATAAGTTTTTATATGTATCCAACCAGAGACATTTTGGTATGTTGCATCTTTGACCAAGTCCATATGGAGCAATCGTCCTGGCAAGACTGACATCCCAGAGACCAGGGACCCAGGTCAGCTGTGAAACAGCATCCCCCACTCTGCCTCATTCCGCCTCACTCCACCTCACTGTTCCTTACGGTGCCTCATTCCACCTTATTGTGCCCCAGGCTCTGTACATGGGCTCAGCTGTGTAACAGCATTACCCATTCTGCCGCAGTGCCACATCATTATTTGCAACATAATTACACTGCACTCCATGCAACTTACACTCCAAATACCACTCAGTGCCACATAATTACAAGCCACATAATTACACTGCGCTCAATGCAACATAAATACACTCCACATAATACCACTCAGTACCACATAATTACACGCCACATACTTACTCTACTCAATGCAACATAAATACACTTGCCTACAGGAAACAAAAATGCTAAAGATTTTAAAAAAAACCCCATAAACAATTCTAAAAGCACAAACTCTAATGCTGCGAGACCTATTGCATTTCCAATGCTTGTGTTGATATTGACCTTATTCCCTTCTCTCCTCACTCAGGACGTTGGAGGTTTAATAACTCTTTACTCCTAGACCCCATTTTCTCCACTAAATTTACAGCTTTTACCTCTGAATTCTTTACACTCAATCATCTCCCTGAGTCTTCCTTTGTTACAGTGTGGGATTCCTTCAAAGCAGCTGCTAGAGGTTTTATCATTGATTTTGTCTCTCAAAAGAAAAAACAATCAATCACCAAATCAACTCAACTTTTGGATAAAATAAAAAAACTTGAATACACCTACTATAACTCTTCCTCTGACTCCTCACTTCGTGACCTTATCTCAGCTAAAATTGAATTCAATAAATTTACCACTAATGCGGCATCAAACTCTCTCCTTAAATGTAATTCCCGTTATTACGGAGGACAAAACAAAATGGGCAAACTGCTAGCTAATTACCTTAAAATACGCAAAGAAAAAACAAAGATTGAATCATTACAAGGTCCAGCCGGTATTTCCTTCTTCAAAGATAAGGACATATTAGCTCAATTTGTCTCCTTCTACCAGAACCTATATACTCCTGAATCTATCCCTGATCCTGACGATCTCCTTGCTTATTTTCGAGATATTCCTTCCCCACAGTCTTCACATGTTGATTTTCAAACACTAAATCTAGCCATCTCCCCCTCTGAAATCTCTCATGCTGTTTCAATCCTACGTAAAGGTAAAGCCCCGGGTCCGGATGGTTTCACCATTGAATTCTATAATCATTTCTCTTCCCTTCTCCTGCCTAAACTTTTCCTGTTATTTCAATCATTTGTTGACTCTGGTTCCTCTCGAGGTACTTTCCAAGAAGCCTTAATCTGTTTAATACCCAAACCGGACAAAGATCATACTCTATGTAAAAATTATCGCCCTATCTCCCTGGTCAATACAGATTATAAAATTTTTGCCAAAATTATAGCTCTTAGATTGGATCCTCTATTGCCAGAACTTATCGGTCCGGAACAATCTGGATTCGTTAAAGGTCGCTTGTCAACAGACAATTCTCGTGTTTTCTTTAACATCTTAAGTAGAGCCTCTTCCCTTACTTCCCCGTTGGCTGCCATTTCTCTTGATGCCGAGAAGGCTTTTGACAGAATCAACTGGGATTTTATGTTCCAAGCTCTTCGTTGGTTCGGTTTCCCACCTAAATTCATTTCCCTTATCTCTTTACTTTACTCTAGTCCCCATGCCTCCATCTTTGCCAACGGTATCGCTTCTGATTATTTTCCCCTCCGAAGAGGAGTTCGTCAAGGATGCCCTCTATCTCCTCTTTTGTTTATTCTAGCCTTAGAACCCTTTTTAACCAAAATTAGACGTGACAAGAGTATTTCCGGTTTTCAATATGGTCCCCAACAACAACAAGTTAAACTATCGGTGTACGCTGACGATATTTTATTTTACTGCTCAGACCCTCAAACAACCCTACCTTCCTTCCTGAATCAAGTCTCCGCTTTTTCCAATGTATCTGGATATAAACTTAACACGGACAAATGTGAAATACTACCCCTAAATACCTTATGTCTAAAACATCTATTTGATTCCTCCGGGTTCTCCTGGCAACCCTCTAAGATTAAATACCTAGGTGTTTGGTTCACCCCTCGTCTCTCTGATACCCTCAAATTTAATTTTGAATCCCTTTCTACTAAGCTCACTTCTTCCATCAATCATTGGAACCCTCTCTTTCTTTCCTGGTGGGGTCGCCTGGATTCCATAAAAATGATGCTAGCCCCTTTGGTCCTGTACACTATTTCTATGATTCCCATTCACATCCCCAATCACCATTTCAAATCAATAGATTCTATCTTATTGAAGTTTTTATAGAAAGACAAAAAATCCAGAATAGCCCTCTCTGCTTTAAAGAAAGACAAATCTTTAGGCGGAGTCAAATTCCCCAATTTTAAATCATATCATACTGCTTTCTCCTTGAAACAAGCCCTACATTGGATTTCTTCGGATCTTCCATATTATCCTCCGCTTTGGTTGACATTAGAATCATCTTTCCTTCACCCTTATGAATTCAATGAAGTTCTTTCCTTCTCCTCTGGCGTCACCTCTCTTCGTTCTCCCATCATTTCTCATACCCGTTCTCTTCTTCAGCCGTATTTAATATCCACCTACCCCTCCGCTTCTTCTACTTCTTCCCAACCTATTTGGCATAATAAACTTCTTAAAATTAAAAATCGTTCACTCTACTGGAAATCTTGGCACTCCCGTGGTTTAAAATGGATATCTCAACTCATCTCTGACTCCTCCCCTCTCTCCTTCCACTTACTTCAAACCCAATTTTCGTTACCTTCCTCATCTCGCAAACAATATCTATCTCTTCTTCCCTCCCTTACCCAATATCTTTCCTCTCTCCCTGCTACCACCACTATTCCTCAACTTCATTTTTCCATCTCAACTGCTCTCGACCAATCCCCTTCTGCATCTTTTCTTTATAAATCCCTTCAAACACCTACTGATCGCACTAAATCCAAAATTGAGTTGGCATGGGAGAATGATTTGTCTCAAAATTGGCCCCTTAGTCTTTGGGATAAAGTTTGGTCTAAAATTCACAGCACATCTAGAGCTGCCAATACTACCCAAACCTTATTTTTTATCTATAACCGTACATTATACACTCCCGTAATTTTGTCTTCTTTCTCTCCAGACACTTCTCCCACTTGTTGGTCTTGTCCCTGCCCTCTGGCTGATCTGAAACACATGCTCTTTGAATGCCCTCCCATTCTCCATTTCTGGCATCTAGTTTGGTCTCAAATACAAAAACTTTTTCAAATCACTATCCCCTATTCTGTCCTTCAGGTTTTCCTAGGCTCCCTTTCCCCTGACCTTTCTGGATCCCACCATAAACACAAATTACTTGATCTCCTGATAGCCATCGCTTTCCATCATATCACAACACATTGGAAACAAGCTAAGGATGTTTCTTTCTCTGCATGGTGGAACGCAGTTTGTTTCAATCACCGCCTAGATACCAATTTTGTCTCCCCTATTTCCTTAGCAATTAAACGTGACCTTTTATGGCTTCCCCTCACCGAATATTTATCCAGAATTGCCAGGCCTTCCCCCCTTCCTTCATCAAGTTCTGTTGAAGTTCAAAAACCACCGTGAATTGTTTTTATTTTAGTATATGTAAATTTATTAATGCATCCTAATTTCTTTTTCTTTTTTCTCACTTCTATGATGTATACCTCTCATGTTCTTATTTTTTCCCCCAACCCTCAATATTTCTGCAATTTTAAATTCCATTGTTTTTGTTTCACATCCTTTTTGTTCAAATATTATTCTGATGTAAGAGAGTTTTATTGTTTCTTATAACTTCTGATTGTCTCTTCATGCCCTGTTTTTTCCTCTTTATGCCTTAATAAACTTCAAACTTAAAAAAAAAATATATAAAAATAAAAAAAATAAAAAAATTTAAAAGTAGAATCAGTCTTGTGTGCATGCTGTAAAACGCCAGGCCTCTAAGAGTTGCAGAAATTCGAGGCCCTAGGAAAGTGCTTGGGATGTACCATAGGCACCATGTCTTGGGATCGACCTGTCCAGCGTTTCATGAAAAACAGCATTGAAGTCTCCCCCGACTATCAGCAAGATCTGTGAGGCAGCCTCGCTACAGGGTAATACCAACGAGTAAAAGGCGTTTTTATATCCTTGTTGGGGACATACATTGAGAAGACAGTGAGTTGTCTTTCTTGTATCCTATCTGTAATGCAAATCATTCTGCCTGCCTGGAGTTGTAAAAGTGTGTTATAGCATTTGCAAATAAACAAACTGGAGAGTAGACGTCAGTGTAGACAAATGTCAGTTTATTCACAATATTAAAGCTCCATCACTTAGCCAGCATAGCAGAGTGTAACAAACCTATGGAGTGTGCTAAAGTCTTTATTAAAAATAGAGTAAAATTCAAGTTCCAACCTTATTAAAGAATCTATCCTACATACCACACATCTCCCCGCCACCCCAGACAACACAAATATGAGAAAGGGTCAAGGAGAATAACTACAACACCTCAACACAATTATTTACAAAGAACAAAAACAGAAATTAGATTCAGAGCAAAGTGAACAAAACAAATGGAGAACAGAGGTCAGGCTCATCTCTTAACAACCAAGATACAATTGAAATTCAAAATATGACCATTTTGAAGTTTAACAGTGTTACAAAACAATTTAACTACTTTGAGTGGTTTACAAATATTGTAATACTGCTTTGATGTATTTGTGATTTTACCACCACTAAATTACCAGTGACAACCTTTACATCAGATGCTCCCTTAAGAATAGCATAGTTCACTTTTCTCTTCTTCTGTTTCATGTCTTCTCTTTCAAAACATGCACGCACAATCTTCTCATGGTATTCTCAATCGTTCTCGTTCTCACCATTGCAATCTCTCACCTGGGAAGGGCAAACTATGGTACTCTGTGTCCTTCTATGAAAAGGCATTGTCCTCATGGTAATGTGAGGTCTAAATCTATACGCTTCTATCCTGTCCCATATCTCTTTTTTTCCAGTCCTTTCCACAATTTCTCAATAGTTGTATGCCCTCCTTCAATGTCCTATTGAATCTCTCTATCATCCTATATGGGGATGGTAAAGAGAACATGTCATGTGTCGAGTCCCTCTGTTACAGAAAAAAGTCTCCATCACTTTTGAAGAGAGTTGCACACAATTGTCAGTTAAAATTATATTAAGATTGCTCTCCTAGCAAAATACCTCTTTTAAAAACGTGATTACTAAGGACGTTGTGGTCTCTAGTACAATAGCTACTTCTGCCATCTAAAGTACATGTGTATAAGCACCAACAAGTAGTTGAAAACCAAACCAAAGAATATTGACTCTAAAATGTCTAATGCTACTTCATCCCTGGGACTAGCCTGATTCCCTTTGCACACCGCCTGTGGAGTACTCACCTTCTCGACTGTGTCACTTTCACAACATTTCATATACTCTCTCACTTTACTCCCAAATCTTAATGTCCTTGCCTTCACCAGTAGTTGCTCCTTATTATTTCTGTGGATTTGCACATCCCCAAGTGTTCAACATGGGCTAAACCTATGAGACAACTCTTAAACTTTCTGAAGGTACTAACCATGCATCTCATATAAGTAATCATTTCTGCACTGTTAACTCACTGTGGATCTTACTAAACACTTTCTCGATTTCACTAATTCTTGTCCAACTTTTACCTTGTTGAACCTTGTCACAAATAACTGTAAGAATAACATCGTTGTCCAATTCCTCTAGCCACTCTAATTCCACAATACAGCCTTCAGTGACATTGCATACTCTGATTTCATCCAGTAGCCACCACTCATTGTTTTTTGTCTATCTTATTGTTCTGATCCACTTATCCAGAAAAATATAATCAGCTACTTTGTTGGAAGCTACAGGAATATATTTCACAGTGAACTGGAACTCTTCTAAGGCCACTGTCTACTTACATATGCTATCGGTAATCTAATCTAAACATTTTTTCCCCAAAATCTCCTGTAAGAATTTCTTATCAAAATATACTTCTAACGTCTCTACTTACAAATATTTCTTAGATTTCCTTATGGTCCAAAAAACAGCTTATGCCTCCTTCTCAATCGTCGAATACCAAGATTCAGCCGCCTGCCGTGCTCTTGAAGCAAACACAACAGTTACTGCTTGTCCAGCTGGATTTTTTTTCAATATTATATTGAATACTTGTCACTGACATCAGTGACACCACAGCAATCCTAGTGTAAAGCTACTGACACTTTGGGAAGTCCTGACCCATTAGTTAACATTATTGAACTCTCGCTCATATTCCTCACCCCATTTATATTCAACTCCTTTTTTCAACAATCCACTTACAGAATATATTCTATTGGCAATATTGGGTGTACAGCGACAATAGAATTCTGCCATGCCCAAAAACGTCTGAACTTCTTTTTTCTTTGTAGGTCTGGGCATCTCACATATGTTTTTGATCAAATCCTCCTTCGGTCTCACCCCTTCAGATAAAATTATTTGACCTAAATAATCTTTTTCTCCCTGAGCCAATGCACATTTTTTTCCATCAACATGATACCATTATCACTCAGAATCCTCAACACACATTTCACTGTGCATATATTGCTCAAGATTACTTCCATACACCAAGATGTCGCCATATAAAAATATTACTACTTTATTGTTATTTGAAATTCTGGCCATTACTCTCTAAAACACTGATGCCGATTAACAGAGTCCAAAAGGTATACCATTGAACCAAAATGTATCAACAGGTGTAATAAACTAGGTCAGGTTTTTAAAATCATCTATAAGTCTCACCTGATAGTAAGCCAATATAAGGCCCAGCAAGGTGAGATGCTTGACCCTAGCCAATGCACTTAGCATTTCAGATATATATATCTGGTAAGTGAAACATATACAGTTAATCTGAACTTCCTGAGTAGCACTGGGAACTGGAGAGAAATCCAAGAGTATCTGATGTGGCTAACTCAGGACAGTGTGCTCAACAACTGGAACATCAACTTTCCCTTCAGCCTTATTACCTCTGAAGTTTAAATGTTCCATAATATAACCAATCAATTACACTGGTTTGTCTCCATAAACATAAGGATTTACATCGAGTTCAATTAGTATCCAGGGGCGGCTCCTCCGCTTTAGCCGAGGAGCGTCACCCCACTCAAATTCCCACCAAAGCCCCAGAGATGCAAAATAAAATGGTAATTTATCACCATTTTATTTTTCATCCTTGTCCTGAGCCGAGCATCAGGAGGGGGTGGGGCAGCTGCTGAGTGACAGCAGCAGGAAGGAGGGTGGGCTGCCTTTTGCATTTGTTTAAAGTGCGCATGTCTTTTTGACCAGCTGACTTGAGACGGCTAGCCACTCATGCACACTTTAAACATCTCTAACCCACTTGTCTAATGACAGCTGGGTTAGAGTAAGCCAAAGCCTCCAGGGCGCTGTGGAGCACCGGGTTCTAGGACTGCTCTCGTGCTGGTCAGAGCAGGGCTAAGATTGGTGAAGAGAGTTGCAGCATCTTGTTGCTGTGGGCGTCTGTGAATGAAGAGCTCCAGAGCGGAGGACGTTGTGTTTGGTCATTTTTTTACTTTTTAATATAATTTTGTGGTCGCCTCCCCCCGCCTTTCCCCCTAGATGCCACTGTTAGTCTCACTTTTCATTACAATTGTTTCTCATAAACAACATCTGATATTAATGAAAAACATGCCCCAGAAGCTATCATCATTTCAACTACAATACAGTTGACTGAAACTAAATCAGGGGGAAGTTTGTTACTATTATTAGTGACTCCACGGACAGTATCAGTAACTTGTAATACAAATTGTTCACTCTCAGATGTAACCTCATTAATCCTATCATTCCCTTTCAAACTATCTATGCAACACTTTCCACAATGTCCTCTACTCCCACTTACTTCACATGTGCACTAGATAGCAGGACGCTCTCTGTGATTTTCCCAGTGTCCAAGATTTCCACGTCTAAAATGAGATCCCTTTAAGTTTTGAGCATTCTTATTCTTAGAACTACTTTTAAATGTATTATCTACAGGTTCAGTAGGTTCAACTGAAATATTGCCTGTCAGTTCTTCCACACATGCTGACGAATGTTTCATTTGTTTGGCAACAGCCAAGACTTCACTCAACTTGGGATCACTTCTCAGCCACAACCTCTTTCTAATTCTGTCATTCTTGCATTTTTTTTGTTTAAATCTGTTTTTATTTTCTAAAGAAAGAACAAAAGGATGGTCCAGGTGTACACAGCATCAGGCCCACAACCCTATACAGGGCCAGCTGCGTGGTTTGAAAGGGTCTCCAAGAGGTTCGGAGAGGCATTAGTTGAGCATTTTAAACACAGCATGTTGCCTACAACCCTTGTTGGGCCGGCCGCATGATGTACTATACATAACAGTATTTTACTATTCTGGGAATTCTCGTGACCCCGTATAAATAAAATAGTGCCGTGGCAGAGAGCGAAACTGAGAACTTGCGCGAGCGGCCCACAGAAAGTGAGTAGTGGTGAGCAGACAGAGAAGTGTCGAAGAAGAGAAGAAACAGTAGAAATAAGAGGGACAGCAGTGAAAAGGGCCGCGTGGGCGGACGGGGGAAGGGTTCAGTGGGACCATTGTTATATGTTACTTAGACCAAGAGTCTGAATACTTGTCAGGGGAGATTATGCGCAGGGTTGATTTGGGTGCGTGAGTAATCTGTTGAGGTCAGTCGGTACTATAGCCAGCCGCGGCCTGTGGAGGGAGTTGCGGTGGGGCAGGCAGGCGGGGCGGGGGAGCGGCAGGGTGGGGGGTGATAAACACCGGAAAATGGATGATTGCAGGTAAGTAAACAATTACATTAATAAAACGAATTTCGTTCCGTGCCCTGCATCGCCTTTTCCGATGCAGGGCCCGGAACGAAATCCAAGAGATAAGGCCCTTGGATTCGTCAAAGGAACAAACTAATCGCTCAAAGGGAGTGAATGGACGAGTGGCTGCCTGTTGCATCGCCGGCGAGGACACCCGATGTCGCAGCTGTGCGTACTGGATTCCTGCTCCTACTGGAAGGTGGAATTCCTCTCTGCATTGAGCAAACGTCTTGAGCGTTCCCCATTCGTACAGATCACTGATCACTCTGCATCCCCCTTGTAGCCATTTTGCGAATGTCTGTGGGTTAAGTGCCAGAGGAACTAACGGGTTGCCTGCAATGGTATTGTGGGGGGGAGGGAAAGGTTGTGAGTCCCTTACGCATGGCCACTTTGTCCCATATACCTAGTACCATCTTTGTGGGCACTGCAATATAGGCGCTACGAGAACGCGCAGTACGGTGGAAATTAAATGAAATTAAATGAAAATTGGGTTTATATAGCGCACTTCTACCCTGAGGCCTCGTGGCGCTCGGACCAGGCGGGCGGAGAACAGAGCCAGACAATGAGAGTTTAGTGGAAGAGAAAGGTTTTCAGTAGTCTGTGGAAAGTCTGAGGGTTAGGTTCGCTGCATTGAGTGGGCGGCAAAGAGTTCCAGAAAGTGGAGGCATTCCAGAAAAATGAACGTCCACCCCATCTGGCTCGGCGAACTTTCCTTGTGGTAGCCAGGAAGGCCGTACTAGAGCGCAGACTTCTCGAAGGCTGATAGGGGGTAACAACAGAGTGAATGATGGCAGGTCCTGATTTCCACATGGCTCTGTGAGCTAAGTACATAGCCTAGAATCGTTTCCTGGCTGGATTGGCAGCCTGTGCAGCTTATTCAAAGCAGATGATGCTGAATGACTCTGAGGAAGCTCCAGGAGTAAGCGGGCCGCACAGTTCTGGGTCACCTGCAGTTTTTTAATGGTGGCCACTGGTGCGCCCAAATACAGAGCATTCCTGTAATCTAGGCGGGTCAGGATGAGGGCTTGAACCATAATCCTACGAGCCTGAAAGGGGAGTAAAGGCAACATTTTCCTCAGCAACCTCATAAGTCCGAAGCAGGTAGCGGAGAGTTTGGTAGCTTGGTAGTTAAAACACAGGGCACTATCCAGCCACACACCAAGGCTCTTTATCTGATCTTCAGGGGCCGGTATGGTGCCGAGACAGGTAGGCAACACCAGAGCCAAGCTGGGTGAAGGAGACTTACCCAGGAACATCAGTTCTGTCTTGTCCCCTTTTAGCTTAAGGTGAGATAGTGCTATCCATTCGGCTACCGATTCTAGGCAAGTGCCCAAGGTGCTAGATGACCCCTCAGGATGGTTTAGTGCCAACACCAGTTGGGTGTCATGTGCATAGGTGATAATTTCGATAACGAAAGGAAGCACTATCCCAGCCAATGGCTCCATATAGGCATTAAAAAGCGTGGGGCTCAGGGAAGATCCCTGTGGAACCCCGCAGCTAAGAGGCCATCGGTTTGATGAGGTGACACCCTCGAGACCTGAAAAAAACGGTCTTTCAAAAAGGATTGAGGCCAGGTGATAGCCAGATCAGTCACAGATGTTTTAGTTGAGTGAACTAGATGTTATGATCCACAGTGTCAAAGGCGACACTGAGGTCAAGCAAAATAATTGCTGCTGTGCCGCCTTGATCCAGGAGCCTCTGTGCTTCCTCTGTCACCGCCAGGAGGGCTGTTTCTGTCCCGAGCTTGGGACGGAACCTGCCTGGGAGTCATGGAGTAGGTTGTTAGACTCAAGGTAATGAGCCAAGATGGTATTGACATGTCTCTCAAGCAGCTTACCTACCCAGGAAAGAAGGGAGATGGGGCGATAGTTGGCCATGTTGGAGGTGTCCAGGTTAGGTTTCTTCAGTAATGCTCTGACTTGGGCACATTTCCACGCCAGTGGCTCCTTTCCTGAGATGATGGAAGTGTTAAGGACGTTTAGGATTACTGGCCGGATGACATCCGTAACTAGAGTGAGGTAGCGCGGAGAGGCAGGATCGGTAGGAGAACCAGATGTTACTCTTGAGATCAGTGTTCAGTAATGCCTTATCAAGCAGGGGGAATTCTGTTAAGAAACACTGTGGATAGGAATAGGTGCTCTCAGTGCAAGAGATAACAGATTTATCCTGAGAAGGAGTGAAGGAGTGGGATATAAGCTGAATTTATTGGTGGAAATAATTAGCCTGCTTGTTACAGCGAGCTTGGGCATCTGTTGGGTTAGGGAGATTTTGTGGAATACTGATAAGGGGTTTAGCAATCCGGAAAATCACCTTAGCTGAATTGGCGGCCGCACTAATCCTGCACTCATAGAATACAGATTGCGCAGTTTTGAGTTCTGCCTTATAGTTTCTGATTGCCTCTCTGTAGACATTTCTCCTACCAACATCTGGGAGCTGTCTCCAGCTCCTTTCTAGTTTTCTACACGTTTGTTTGAGTTCCCGTAATTTAGGGGTAAACCATTGTGCCAATCTTTGTTTTGATTTTTTATATGATAGTTTCATTGGGAGAAGTGAGTCTAAAGATTTATGTATCCAAGAATTAAAATTACTGTTGGCCTTTTCAGGATCTGAGTCAAAAGTGGGAATAGTGGCAGTCAGTGAAGTGGACCACTGGCTGACGGAAAGATTGGACCATTTCCTTTCCAGCAGTGGAGCTGAGCTCTGCACACAAGAGGAAACTATTGGAAAGTGGAGCCACGTAAGATCCCAGATGGTCCGCCCAGTTACCATCCTGTCCATATGTAACCAGATCTTTTCACTTTCAGTGGTTGTCCATTCCGAAACAACGCAAAGATGTGAGGCCCTATAATATTCCAGGAGGTTGGGGCATGCCAGTCCTCCTCTGTCTCGCGGGAGCTTGTGTACCTTGTGGGAAAATCGTGGTCTACGCCCGCCCCATATGAAGCTGGTGAGATCTCGCTGAAAGCCCTGAATCTGGTGCTGCTGGATAGGGGTGGGGAGGCATTGAAATTAATACATGAGTTTGTGAAGTATCGACAATTTTATAGCGTTAAGATGGCCCAGCCAGGACTGGGTCAGAGAATTCCATCCCCTCAAATCCTCCAAAACAGTTCTCCTGCACTCCCGCCAGTTTACTTGGATCCACGTGTCAAGGGAGGGGGTTAGTTGAAGCCCTAGATATCGAATGTGGTCAGTGGCCCATTGATAAGGGGCAAGAGTTTTCAAGACTGGTATCTCCTCCTCAGGAATTGTAAGGTTCAGAGCCCAGGATTTTCCATGATTAATTTTAAGACCCGAGGCCCGCTCAAAAGACTGTAGTAGGGAGTGGAGCGCCGAAGGGATATATGTGGACTTGACAATGTGAGGATAAGGTTATCCGCGAAAAGCGCCACCTTATGCTGCCGACCCCCGAGAGAAAGACCATGTATGTCCGCAGGCTGTCTGATCATCTCCGCTAGAGGCTCTACCACGAGGGCAAACAGCAGATGGGACAGAGGGCAGCCCTGCTGTGTACCCCTGTGAATGGAGAAAGGGTCAGTGAGCTGTCCATTGACCCATACTCTAGCTTGTGGAGAGAGGTAAGGGGCCATGACCATAGAGATCATGTTCCGGCCCAGTCCGATTTTCTGCAACAACGCCCGGAGGAAGGTCCAATCCACCTGGTCAAACGCCTTCTCCACGTCGAGCGATAAAAGGCATGCTGGTATGTTCCAGTGTCGCGCTTTCCCCACCAGGTGCGCGATTCTATGCACATTATCTGCCCCTTGTCAGTTTCGGATGAAGCCAACCTGGTCCGGCTCCACACGGCCAGGCATGTGGGGGTCTAGACATTAAGCGAGTATTTTAGTGCAGACTTTAAGGTCCGTGTTCAACAGATCTATGGGGCGATAGGATGCACACCACGTGGAGTCTTTCCCCGGCTTGGGGATAAGGGCTATTTCTGCCATTCCCATGGAGGGGGTAGGTCCTTCCATGTCAGAAAAAGAATTCTTGCATTTTAACATAAATTGATCCCTAATACTTTCAGAAGTAGATTCTCCAAAGTTACATGAAGCCGCTAATTTTCATAAGGCTGTATATATAAACACTCACAGACAACCCTATTTGCCCCCCAGAACTGTAGTAGAACCAAACAATTGTCCTGTGGGACTCCTTCAAGCACCTCTTCCATCTATTTCCGAGATGTGTAAACTTTACTCATTATTTATATAATACTCAATAGTTTGGAAAAAGTACAAGCACTTTTTTTGTATAAAATTGCATTTGGAATAGGATCTCTAGATATTTGTTCAAACTTCATGTGCAACCCTGGAACCTGTTCAGTGTCTTGCTTTATGTTGCTGTATATATTCTTGTTCACAGTTTGAGCACCGCGTTGTCTGCCCTAAATTATGTGATTTATAAGCTATATACTGTTCCTATGTAACAAATCCAATTTTATACAAAAAAGGTCTGTCCTCTACCTTTTTCCAAAATATTGAGTGTTATAACAATAATGAATTGAGTTCCCACACCTTTGAAGTAGATGGGTGAGGTGCATGAATGAGTCCCATGTGACATTTGTTGGTTCTATTACAAGAGAGAATGTAAGCAGCTGCAAAGGTAAATGATTAAAACAAATATTTGGTGATGCAATATACAGAAAGTCACCAGTAGAGGGAATTTAAGTAATTATTGTATGTGTCCATAATCTTTTATGTTTTGTGTGTGTGTGTGAAATCACATGATGTGCCAGTGTGGCAGCATGCGTGAGGAAGACAAAGGTTTGTGACCTTCAAAGAACAGTTGAAGCTGCAAGTTATTGTTCGGGGTGGTAGGTGGTATGGGTTAACGGGCCGCATCCAGGCCACACAGCTATTGGGCCCCTGCCAGAGACCCAATTGGACACCACAATCTAGAGGGGCCATCTCAGTGTAGACATCTTATATAAACAGATATTTTTGGATGAAGGAGAAAAACTAACAGAACAAACCGAATCATCCCGATAGGCCAAGGTGTGCCTGCATACATTCACAAAATGAAAATA
Organism: Lissotriton helveticus; assembly: GCF_964261635.1. Lineage (NCBI taxonomy): Eukaryota > Metazoa > Chordata > Amphibia > Caudata > Salamandridae > Lissotriton > Lissotriton helveticus. The sequence goes on along the minus strand of NC_136061.1, from coordinate 1,136,256,124 downwards.
CAGAGAGACAGTAGACAGAAGAAACTGAGATTATATTGTAGAAACCAGTGATTCAGTTGTCTTCCAAAGCTGCTGGGAGTGCATCCCTGTCCCTGTGCTGTCTTTGCCATCGCACTTCTCTTCAAGTTATGGGGGCTATGGGCCTCACACACAGTCGTTGATAGTTGCATTGGTCTGATCCACCATCTGAACCACCCTAGGTCATGGGTGTAGCAAGGAGGGCAGGGCCGGTCCTAGGCCTTCTGAGGCCCCGGGCGAAAGGGAAGATGCGAGGCCCCCCTAGTTGCATATTGCGTCACAAGAAGTGACATCACAGAAAGCGACATCGTAGTACTATTGATCTTATTTGGCATCACTGAAGCTAACTAATGTGGATATCACTAACATGGACAAAAAGTAGAGGGGATTGAAAACAGGTGAGCAAATATCAATTTATTATAAAAAGTAGATAAAATTAAATATTGCAATCAAACAAGGTTGAGAGAATGAACACAATGCTTGTTGCAAAATGCAGTGAGGTCACAAACTCCAAACCAGATCGCTTGTAACCACAAAAATGCTTTGAACATCTGGCCCATGGCTCTTCTAGCTGACAAGTTAAGACTTTTTGATTCTGCTGGTTTTAGTTTGAAAGTGAAAATTACATAATTGGTCCAAAGATCGCCGACCTTGCACCAGGAAGCCCAGCACCTACAACAGTGATTACTCAGGATCAGGCACATTGCCCATTGGGCTCAAAGGGCTTCAGCATCTTTTTAATTGAGATTTTTCAAACAAAAAGTACAGGCACAGTATAGAAGAAAGAGGAGCAATCGCATGGTGGGGTATGAGGACTGTGAGATGGAACAGCATGCTTTGCTATCAAGTTGTAGAGTCAAAGTACCATCATGACGTAACATAACATAGTAACATTTAATCTTAGTATCCTAGGTCATAGGTGCTTGAGATGAGTAAGGCGCTATAAGAGGACTGGCGAGTGTTGAAGCGCAGAGAATTCTAGAGGAGGCCACCTCACCTACCGGTAGTGAACAGCAATGTAGAGCAGACTTTTTGTGCAGTGGCGAGCGTTACTATTACGTAATCTTTAAGGGTGTGTAATATACCGACCTTGGAAGGTTAAAAGTGTTAGCTTGCCTAGGCACGATTTACGTGTAGGAACCGCAGGTCAGGAGTGAGCATCTGATTTACTGACACATCTTGCCAGTAACGCATAAAGAGCATCTTCTGGTCTATGCCGTACTTCAGGACTAAAGGATAAAATGTGTTTTGAAGCAATATGGTTGAGATGTGGTAGCATGGCCATCGAAATGATCACTGCAAGAAGTCACTCAGCACCACCACAGCACCACTCAGCACCACCACAGCATCACTCAGTGCCACCCCAGCATCACTCAGTGCCACCCCAGCATCACTCAGCACCACCACATTATCACTCAGCACCACCACATTATCACTCAGCACTACCACATCACCACTCAGAACCACCACAGCATCACTCAGCACCACCACAGCATCACTCAGCACCACCACAGCATCACTCAGCACCACCACAGCATCACTCAGCACCAACACAGCACCACTCAGCACCACCACAGCACCACTCAGCGCTACCACAGCATCACTCAGCGCCACCCCAGCATCACTCAGCGCCACCCCAGCATCACTCAGCACCACCACATTATCACTCAGCACCACCACATTATCACTCAGCACCACCACATTATCACTCAGCACCACCACATTATCACTCAGCACAACCACACCACTACCACAGCACCACTCAGCACCACCACATCACCACTCAGCACCACCACATCACCACTCAGCAGCACCACAGCACCACTCAGCACCACCACAGCATCACTCAGCACCACCACAGCATCACTCAGCACCACCACAGCATCACTCAGCATCACCACAGCATCACTCAGCACCACCACAGCATCACTCTGGAACACTAGGGCATCACTCTGGAACACTACAGCATCACTATGCGCTACAACAGCATCATTATGCGCCACCACAGCATCACTCAGGGCCTCCACAGCATCACTCAGGGCCTCCACAGGATCACTCAGGGCCTCCACAGCATCACTCAGCGCCTCCACAGCATCACTCACGACCTCCACAGCATCACTCAGCACCACCACAGCACCACTCAGTACCACCACAGCATCACTCAGCACCACCACAGCATCACTCAGCACCACCACAGCATCACTCAGTGCCACCCAAGCATCACTCAGCGCCACCCCAGCATCACTCAGCGCCACCCCAGCATCACTCAGCTCCACCACATTATCACTCAGCACCACCACAGCATCACTCAGCACCACCACAGCATCACTCAGCACCACCACAGCACCACCACAGCATCCCTCAGCACCACAACAGCATCACTCAGCACCACCACAGCATCACTCAGCACCACCACAGCATCACTCAGCACCACCACAGCATCACTCAGCACCACCACAGCATCACTCTGGAACACTACAGCATCACTTTGGAATACCACAGCATCACTATGCGCTACCACAGCATCATTATGCGCCCCCACAGCATCACTCAGGGCCTCCACAGCATCACTCAGGGCCTCCACAGCATCACTCAGGGCCTCCACAGCATCACTCAGGGCCTCCACAGCATCACTCAGCGCCTCCACAGCATCACTCAGCGCCTCCACAGCATCACTCAGCGCCTCCACAGCATCACTCAGCGTCTCCACAGCATCACTCACGGCCTCCACAGCATCACTCAGGGCCACCACAGCATCACTCAGGGGCACCACAACATCGCTATGCGCTACCATAGCATCACTGAAAGCCACAGCATCACTCGTCGCCACCACAACATCAATCCGCGCCATCACAGCATCAATCTGTGCAACCATTCAACAACAACTGGTTCAAATATATTCTCTCAATGTTTCAAGCTTTATTACAAATGTCACAAAACGATGTTAATATTTCTCTTCTGTTCTTGGATTTTCTTCACAATAAAATACACTGAACATAATCTTCACAAAAGTTATTTACAAAAGTTTAAGCTATTGCCATTATAAATTACAATCATTTTTATTTAAGTATTAATTAATTAAAAAATGAAAAGCCATTGTTATTTGTAATATCAATACATCTAAGTCACGTAAATACAAAACATGTTGCATTACAAATGCTATAGGTGTCACATTTGCGAAAGTTATAACTATTGGCATTGTAAATGACAAAGCTATTAATTTAGCTATTTTCAAAACCAACACATAAATAATAAAATTGTCATTTACAAGACCAATAGCTCAAACTTTCCTAATGCGAGACCTATTGCATTGCAAATGCTTGTTTAAAAGGTCCACTATACTTAAACGGCAAGGTGCTGTTCTACTAGTAATTTATGAACGTGGTTTCCACTGCAACTGATTTTGCTTCACTTACTTTTTCACCTCTCTGCTTCCTGCCCAATAGCCACCGATGGCTTCAATGCCCACATTACAAAGATGATAACAATTTTGTAGTCCAGGACAGGTTCATTGGAGGCATACTTGCCACCTTCACTGACTTGCAGAATGTATCACCAATATATGAATGAGTCCGGCTTAAAACTTACACTCTTTCTGCGCTTTCTGAAACAGACACCGAAGGCTACAAGGCCCAGGGAAGGGGGCCCCCACACCATGACCTTCCAGCTCGATCCAGTGCTATGAGGCCCTGGGAGGGGGCCCCCCTCCCCTGGGCCTTCAAACCGTAACAAGGCACTTCCCAAGACACTAGAGCTTATCAGAGAGCAAAAAAAAAAAAAAAAAACGTCAGCTGAAGGGGTGTGCTTCAATTGTAGCTGTACCTAGCTTAGATGGCAACAGTAAATATATTTTCGATTTCTATGTAATACTGCCCCCCTGTGTCAGATCAGTACAAGTCAAATACTGCTTCTGCATAAATGAAATGCGTTTAATTTATCGAGCTATTCAATTAAGATACGAGACACTGCCCTACCAAGATTCGAAGTATAACAAAAGCCAGTTGATCTGGCTGCTCCCTCCTCCCCTCACCCACCTTCTCTTACCTGTGTCCGGCTGGTGCTCGAAAGAAACAAAGGGGCCTCTGTTGCCTGGATACAAAATGCCCAAACAGAGCCGAGAATGGCCGGTACTTAACCGAGGCGCTGCCGGGGGCCCTGTAGTAAGCTGTGAAAGTGTGACCTTTCACAGGGGCGCGAGGCCCCCCTGTGTTTTGCTGAGCGCGAGGCCCTGGGCGGCTGCCCACACTGCCCATGCCTAGCGCCGGCCCTGAAGGAGGGGGTGGGGTGTGCGATGCCGGGCGGCACGAGTTTTGGGGGGGGCGGCCTCCCTCCCCCCTCTTACCTGCGGCATCGCCAGTACTCCCCCCACTCTTACACACGGCCGCCGCTGGGCGGCCACCACAGGTATCGCCAGGCCCCCGCTCTTACATAAGGCACGGGGCGCCGACGCTGGGACAGCCATGGGCCGAAACTCGTCTAACTACGCCACTGCCCTTGGTCGTGGACAAATCCTGAATTCCCAGTATCTCTCAGGTTTTTATGCTGTAGGAGAGAGTATGTTCTTTTCTCCGTAAGCAAATAACAATTTGAGTTGATTTCTGGTGCAATGTTGAAGTGATTTTGTTGAAAGTGTCAAGTCTTGCCAGAGTTGTTGAGGATAGGTTTTGAAAGAGGGAGATTGAGTCTCCTTTAAAGGAGAAGGAGCCCAGCATTCTTGATTCTGCCATTCTCTACTCTTTCAGTTTGTAGAAATGCATTCCAGTCAGTAGTGAGAAAGTACCTTTTGACAAGCTTAGTATGCAGAATAAACTCGGTGTGTGCTGTCAAGCACTATGTCTGAAGTCCAATTATCCATGAGGATGTGGCTGAAGAGGTCTCTAAATGTTGTTTGAATTCCATACTGGGGAGTTGTGGGTTGACACTCCTGGGACCATATTATAGAAGTGCCCCGGGGGCGCATAGTGGGCTGTTTGAGTTTCATATTGGGGAGTTTAAGGTTGCGACTCCTGGGGCCATATTAGAGAAATGCCCCGGGGGCGCAACAGGCATTAGTGCCCACTTTGTGTGCCCCCGGGTCACTTTGGTATTACAGATAGTGCTGGCGCACATACAGCGCCAGCGATTCCTCAAGAGGTCCTTTTTTCATTTCCATGGGGTCGTAGCCCCATGCAATGAGGGAATCCCTTTGCCTCTGCACCCACGCCGTTTTACAGACGTGTGCGCAGAGGCAAAGAAGCTTTCAGAAGGCACACAGAAAGTGTGCCACCTAAAAGGTGGGGCACTGTCAGTGCGCCCCCTGATTGCAGCCCTCTGGAGGGGGGTAAGGGTGTCCCATGGACTCCCCAGACATCCCCTGCTGGTGGGTGCAGGCACCTGCCTGCAATGGGATCTCTAATCCCCTTTAAATGTGCAGGCAGGTGCCGCCTGCACTGTGAAAACACAGAGCGGCTTCAAAGCAGCTGCTCAGTTTTTCACATGAATGTGCTGCCCTGGGGGCAGCGTGAGTTCATGGCTGCTCAGGGGGCAGTGCATTCACCCTAATTTGGTGCATTTTCCTTGATTGCCCCGGATGCACATTTTAAAAGGTACAGTAAGGAAATGTTTTATATAAGATCTGTTTTCTCCATCTTCAGGTTTCTCAAGGATCAGGGTGTCCTGGGCCTTCAATGCCTCTACTCACTCAGCAAGCACATTTTGCTGATTAGCCTACAACAGTTAGCCATTATACTATGCAAGGCCCAACACACAGCATATTCTGTGCACTTATTTTTAACATCTATTGCTTTTTTAACATCTATTGCTTCTTGGTGGAATATGGGACCTACAACATGCAGATTATGCAGATACACACATTCTTTCACCAAAGACATCATGGAAAATGCCATCTACACTACACTGCTCAAACCTCTTCCCATAGATGAGCTGTGGTATTTTTCCAAGATGGGTACTGGCCTGGACAGGGCTCCTAGTAGGGCCTATATTGTAAAAGATTAAATGGGGAGCTTTTATTCTAAAGAAATGTAACTATATATCTATATTTAACTCAGCTGACTTCACTCACTAGCTATCGGTTCCTTTTTGTTGAATTGCATAATATTTGCAACTACGGCTTTCATGTAGCTAAGTCACTTGCAGTAAATGGACCAGCCTTATTCACCCAGCAGACAGCTTCAATGGTCCAGAAATCCTGTTAGCCATCCCCGCCTAGTGCACAACTGTCTCTTAAATTTTGGAAAACAACAATGCCTATCTCTGCAATTTACTTTTTAACTGGCAGGTTTTTGGGGTGATGTGCAGCAAATTAATGTAGCCCTCCTGTGGATTTCTCCCGACAGGCTTGACAGTTGGTGCAACAGTTAGATCATGGCAGTAAAGTTGCAGTTTCTGACTTTGTAGAGGCTTTTCCAATCATACATCAGACTATACCTTGATGATTCAATGCATAACACCCATTGTCACACTCTGCATGTCAGTCTCTGTTTTTAGTTAAGAATGTATCCTTGGCTGACAGGATTCATTCAAACCAGTGTTAGATTTAAACACTCCCAGCTGATACCAGCACCCGGCTTGTTTTTTTTCCTTCCACTTGTTCCACATATTTCTTCAGCCATATTAGGAAGTCCTTGTTTCTGCACCTCTGCATTTTTTCATTAACCCATTCCAACATTATAAAATCTGGATCCGCAGAACAGCACTTGATCGTAAGCCATTTCTGATCCAGAAACCCAAGTATTGTTTTCACTTTCCCTGCCACCTATGCCTTCATTTGTGTCTTATTGCCCTTGAAAGAAATTTCCTCCATGCAACACCTATTTGTGTAATTAATTTCCCCAGCTAATGCTATTAATGTTATCAAAAGGATATCCTTTTTTGGATAAAGCTCCTCACCATGCCAATATTTGTTTATTATATTCATAGGCGATCCTAAATCCACCAATAATTCAGGATTTCCTTATTATACTCACAGTACTTATTGGCCTTTCTTCTCTTTGCACCGTTCACTACTAACTCTCTTACCTCTGACTTATCAATTTCCCTATTCCTGTTCTTTTTCATCCGTACCTTCATTTTGAACATTCACACCATTCCTACCACATTCTATGAAAACCTTACCATGTACAGAACAAAATCCAGGTGTCAACAAATGTGACTTTCTTCCCATCTGTAACACTCCAACTCTATAAACTTCTTTCAACTTTTTCTCCCTTCTCTATTTCTCTTTTCTTGACTTAGCACACATTCCTCTCTTCTCTTTCCCTTATCTTTTCTTAAGTCCCCTCTTTTACCCACAACAATGACCTCTCCATCGCATTCACAATTTCACCTCAGTTGTGTCGCCCATCACCCAAAGTGCCTCCTGTATCCTATATAATACACACCATCACTAGATCATAAATGCATACTCTTAGAATGCACTCAAATTATTTGCCATCAATCAAATACATTTTGAAGTCTGCATTTTCTTGCTATTTCAGATTCATTGTATATTACCTCATCTACATTCCTGGTGTAAGTTGCAATTTTCGTAAATCTACCATTGAATGGCACAGCTCTATTTCAATTTCTCCCTTTTCTCTTTTGATGACCACCTGACATCAAGTTGTCTATTCCAAGTAATTTTCATGATATTCCTTCTTTTATCTTCTCTCCTTAACTTTACTCCATTTTCTTTAACTGTGTGCGCTTGTGCTAACTCAGCTTGTCTTTGCTGCATCACTTAAAATATTATCGTTGACGTTCTTCTTGAAACCTGCGATGTAATGTGCTTGTTGTTGCAACAAGTATTAAGAATTTTGCGTTTTATCGTTTTCAAAGTGTCCTTTTCTTTCTTTTTTGATAACCACCTATGTTATGTTATCTCGCAGGAAACCATTTTCAATGTCCTGATGCACATCTCAGATCAGATGTGCATCAGCTGAGGAACGTCACAGCTTTTCTTTTCTCAGCTGTGTGATGCTATGCCTGACTGAGCCGAGCCTGCATCTTTACTTCTAAATGATCTTTCCTTTTCCAAGCGATGCACACTCTGCATCTCTTTAGCTGGCACACAACAACTTATGCCAGTTTAGGCACTCTGTTACCTAATATAAAAATATATAGTTGCATGTGCAGTGTGTCAGTGTAGAGTGCGCCTCCTGTCATTGCACAGCAGTAAAACACTAGTTCTGTTTATCCGTTATGCAGCAAAATGGCGCAGACAGCCACAGCAGCCAATTAATCCATATGTTTAAGTCACGTCCTTTCCAAGCGATCCATCTGGCGGAGCAGGACGAGAACGGATCATAAATAAATTAAATCCACAGCTTCATGTGCCTGCATACATTGTTAGCAGCAAGCCGACGGTGGCCTCAATACAGCACTGCCGGGCCTGCTTTAAATGTATTGTGTTGTCCCTGGGATGAAACCACTCGTGGCCCTTGTAGACGAGACACCTATAGTTCTCTTTAGGGTCACAGAAATGTTTAATGTCTGACACAAGCAAGCAGCTACAAGCTAACATCCAGGTAGACCTCAGCCGCCTCTCTCTTAGTCTCCCCAATCATAAGATTTATGGCTATAATATATCAGTTTTTCCAGTTAGAGTGTCACATTATGTGACCGTTGGGCCTGGTTGCAGGGGTCTCTCTGGAATTCCCCTACAAGCGACTAGGCTTGTCCTGCATGCAGGCAGTCTGTCTACAGCAGTTGCAGCTGGGTATGTCTACAATCTTTTTATTTCTTCCTTTCTTCATTCCTCTTCTATAATCAAACCGCCCCGTATCTCCCTCTACCAGGTTTTGTTTCTTTACTTCTGTGTTCTTTCTACACACTAGTACCTGTAGCCTTGAGTACCTACCTTTGACCATACCCTAGTCCTCCCTACGTCTGACCAGGTACCTCTATCCAAATCTGTGCCTTGTTTTCTCTACCCCTTACCTTTACTGGAGTACCTTTGCTCATCCATGAGCGTTAGTACCTCCACCCCTGCCTGTACACTATCTCAACTCAAAGTGTATACTCATATCTCCACCGACCACTTCTGCCTGGGCTTATACCCTAGTACCTCTACCCCTACCCCTACCCCTACCTACATCTTAGTACATCTATACCCATGTATAACATAGTACTTCAACCTCAAGTATACTCTAATACCTTTATTCCATACAAAACGGGTGTAATTGTATGCCTACCTACACTCATGTACCTTCCCCCTAACTTCTAGATCTACCTACACCCTTGCACAGCTACAGTTACCTGTGCTCTAGTATCTCTACCTCACCTGTATTATAGTACTTCTGAAATTCATTCTACCCCAGTCCATCTTTACTCTCACTAATCAGCTCCTTTTCCTCTTGAACTATTTTCCTCTGCTATTTTCTTGTCCCCTTTTCATTTTCTGGTTGAATATCATCACCTTTTTTAAGGAATTGGGTTTTCTTCATTTGGAAAATTCACCAAATATTGAGTTTACATGCACAAAGTAGCCCTGCACCCTGCAAATAATACCAACACAAGTATTCATCTCAATGTCAGATTTTGTACAAAGCTTATAGCAATATTCTTATTACAGGCAATTCACAAATATTCAGTTGTTTTCCCAAGAGAAGTCAATGAAGGTTCTTCAGGTTTAAAATGTGCTCTTTATTCAAAATTCTTTATAAAAGGAATAGCCAACGCGTTTAGTCCGTGACCGGACTTCTTCAGGGCTATAAGAATACAAAAAAACACAAAAATGCTATTTATAATAGTGTAGACACACATTTAAAAACATGTTAAAAAAAACAGATTTTTTAATAACAATGTCTGTCCACAATCCTTTTTGTACATTGCCCTCATTTCTTGGAAAACATTCTTGTCAAGCAATTTTATGAAAACACAATAGTTAGAATCAAACACTGGACCAAGAGTATTTTTTGAAAAATCTAAACAGTTATTTAGGAGTGCATATAAAGAGAAAGATAATAGCAATTATCAGCACTGTAACATTGGAGACAACTATTCTTTTTATACAATAGCAAAGCCTCTCTTATTTCCAAATGAAGTTATCTCTCTATATAAAAGAAAATACCTTTAATTTCTTTTTGGTAGTCCTAATTCAAAAATCTGTACACAATGAATTAAAAGCCAGTCAATCTGTAAAGAGAATTATACCCATAATTACACACTGATAAGAACTAGTATTTACAAAAAACAGCAAAAAGCAAAGGCATTGTTTATAAACCCTATGTTTCTAGGTCCCTGTATGACACTATCTTCAGCAAGATAACAACCTATGTGTATTATATGGCCGTTTCAAAACATTACTACATTATACTTCAGCTCATCTTAATTATTATTCTGCGTCATACCTTTAATTCAAACAACTTTTCTTAGTATTGAGGCATTAACACTTACTTCAAAAAACGCCTGTGTACTTCAGCAGCGGTCTAGGTTCAAAAGTAGTTTCACAATACCAATGGAGAGTGTATCCTAAATAAATTAGATAAGTGTAGCATGTATCAACATTTAAAACATCTAAAGTTTCTAATATATGTTATTCTAAAGTATCAACAGAAGCCATTGGAATAAGTGAAAAGATATCCATCTTCTACCACAATCGTCAGTTTACATAGTCCTCCGTCGACTGTTAGACTAACAACATGCATTACAGGGCAGTAATTTCGGAAGTCATCAATTTGATGTTAGCGTGAAGCATGACAGTGAAGCGTCATTTATAAAGAACAACACCTCACAGTATAGTAAAGAGTTTTAAGGCGGACATCTTTTACAAGGCACTTTTTCTTGTGCCACACTGTAGCCTATGTCAATTAGGTCAGTACCAGGAAAAAAGGTCTGAGCCAACGGCGAATATCTTTTACGAGAGCAAATTGTCCTGTGTTACGCTAACATCTATGTAAATATGGCCAATGCCAAAGGTATCATCATTTAGGACATCATTTATGTGGGTGCTTTCATCTGAAAACCTATTTGATTTTTATAAATGTCAATGGGTAAGGGTCTGGGCTGACTCCCTCTGTGATGTCTCTCAAATACAGCATACTCTGAAGGCAGCAATTTCACAAACCGAAACGCGATATCATACACTAGCCATAAATGCGGCGGCCGTCTTTTAAGAGGGCATGTCTCCCCAAGGAGACATTAGGGGAATTGTCTCCTTTTTCTCATTTATGGGACATAGGGGATTGTGTTCCAGGCTACTTGCACCTTCACTGTATCGAGCATCACTTTTGGGACTTTAGGACTAGTGCAGGCATCAAAGCTTTGATCCTCATCTTGGCTGAAATATTGAGTTTAGCCTGCCTGTGGTAGCCATGCCGGCATTTCTTTTCTTTTTGGATTTTCTTCTTTTTGAGGTGTAGCCAGTTCCACTGCGTGTAATCTTTGCCTAGAGTTGGTAGCAATAGCCTGAGTGAGAGGCAGTTGTCAGAGAAGAGGTGCATACCTGGATCAATATTACACACAGTGGTCAAAGTGGGCGGGATCTAATGAGTACGACATGCCCATGCTTTTTTAATTTAAGGAAAGCTGTTCCCTTACTTTTAGTGAAAAGCCAACCGTCTCGGGATAGTTCATTTTGACATTTAAAATGCTTCAGCTGAAGGGTAAGGTGGGGAGTCTCCTGTGCTGTGAAATGGAGCAAGGGGCAGACAGCTAAATAAGTCTTCCTGCCAAGGTGCCTAGTGGCCTGATAGAAATGCAAATATGCACAACTGGTCAATATGCAAATTCATAGGGTGCTTGGAAGCCGGTATTGGCTTTAATTGATGGAATTCCTTGAAGTTTCCTAATGAGACAGATTTATTATTTTTGAGTGGTATTGCAAGGCTGATCTGTGAAGTGTGTGCTTTAAAGGCCAGTTATTAAAAAAATGCACTGCATACAATTTAGGTATTAATAAAATCTACCTTATGGGAGCACGTTTTTTAATCTTGAACCATTTTTTAGCAGCCTATCTTATAATGTGTGTAATGCAAGTTTAAAATATTGACTTACATGTTCACAGTGCTTTCTGTCAGAGACTGGTATCTCGTAGCACTAAACATACACAAGTTACTATTCTCCACTGCACGAACCAGAATCCAATTCTGTGGCTCTCTGGTTACAGACACCGACCTCTACAGTGCATTAGTAATAGCGAATTCAAAATGTACAATGTGCATTTATTTTTCATTTAAGCGGTGCCTTATTTTATATGTAGTTACCTGAAGGTGAAAGACCGAAAAGAGTTACAGAATATTTTGGTTTTTAAGCCACTCCTTTGACCCCACCCCCATACTCACTCACCCCACCCCCATTGTGTGCAGCATCACACTTCCCCTACTATTTTTAATGCACTTCAACCCCTGATTACACATAGTGCATGGAGGCCTGCTTTTTGCACCTGTGGGACACTATGGAATTACAAAAGAGGTGCAGACTCTTGTGCTTCTCTACTGTATCACTCATAGTGCTAGCTAGCACACATGTAGTGCCAGCGTTATCCTGAAAGGGTGTTCCCTCATTTGCGTGTAAATGAGGGGATCAATTTGTGCCTTGTGTCCTATTACCGAACCGGAGGTGCCATGATAGTGTGTCATAAAAAAGTGGCACACTGCGAGGAGAGTCCTCTGGATGAGAGAAAGGGGGTACCATGGACCTCTCAGCCATCCCCCTGCAGGTGGTTGCAGTCACCCATGGCACTCACTTGGGGAGGTCTCTAACCCCTCTCTAAAGTGCACACGGGTTGTTGGCTGCACACAGGAACATGGAGCAGCTTTGAAGAAGCCCCGCTGTATTTCACTAAATGCAGTTCCCCCAGGGCAGGCATGAGTTATTTATTCTAATAGGGCTGACTGTCCCTGTTTGCTCCTGGCACACCTGATTAAAAGTGCGTTCTGGCGCAACTAGGTCAGTGTGCCCTATTTGTAATGCGTAAGCAAAAACAGTTCCCAACAGGTATTATGTAGAGACAATTTCAACAGTGTATGCAACAAGCATTACAGAAAGATCAGAGACAAGGAGTCAATTGATTTTTTCAGGAGGTAATATTATTTACCAAAAGGCAAGGAGGAGAAAAACTTTCATAGGCAAAATACAGTTTAAACAGCACTGTAAAGACCAGATCTTGTGACAACCCAGTGACACTTGGTGCAAAGTGCTATATACAGTGAGTGAAGTGAGTGTGCAAGTGCTTAAAAACAGCATTGGCGACGCATTGAGCAATTATATACATCAATTAGAGGCTCCGAAAAACAAGTTACAGTCACTTGGAAAAACAATTATTTCTACAGGAGCACAGGATGTGATATGCGTCGTATAATTCACGCTGTACAGTCGACGGCGTTTCGATCCCCTTTATTCGGGATCGTCATCAGGACGGGGTTGTCGATAAACACAGTGAGATTTGTCAATCAGGCCGGCGAGGCTAGGAGGGCTCAGCCAAGTCAATAAATGATCGGATGCTGATTTATTGTATAAATCTGATCAGCAGACGGGTTGACTGCGCCTGACTGGCGCAGGGAAGCAGGAGGCTATTTAAGGCTCTTCTGGCATACGGACTAACGGCAATGAATGCGGTAGCTGATCTGGCGTGTGTGATCGTCCTCAGTATATACTCAGGACGATCACACACAGTCATTTATTGACTTGGCTGAGCCCTCCTAGCCTCGCCGGCCTGATTGACAAATCTCACTGTGTTTATCGACAACCCCGTCCTGATGACGATCCCGAATAAAGGGGATCGAAACGCCGTCGACTGTACAGCGTGAATTATACGACGCATATCACATCCTGTGCTCCTGTAGAAATAATTGTTTTTCCAAGTGACTGTAACTTGTTTTTCGGAGCCTCTAATTGATGTATATAATTGCTCAATGCGTCGCCAATGCTGTTTTTAAGCACTTGCACACTCACTTCACTCACTGTATATAGCACTTTGCACCAAGTGTCACTGGGTTGTCACAAGATCTGGTCTTTACAGTGCTGTTTAAACTGTATTTTGCCTATGAAAGTTTTTCTCCTCCTTGCCTTTTGGTAAATAATATTACCTCCTGAAAAAATCAATTGACTCCTTGTCTCTGATCTTTCTGTAATGCTTGTTGCATACACTGTTGAAATTGTCTCTACATAATACCTGTTGGGAACTGTTTTTGCTTACACGATACACCCATCCCAACGTGGTCTATGGGTTTTCTCCTGTTATTCCTATAACTATTTGTAATGCGGCACTTCGAGTGAGTAACAACCAAACAACAATAACGCAAGCAATACATAACTTAAAATGTCCCCAACGCTTTTAAGATAATAACAAAATTCAGAGGAGAAAATATGTTTAGGTAATCAAAAATTCTGAGTCATAACAAGCTGCTATAGGACTATAGCGACACTTAGAGGAAAATTGGCCATATCTGGCCTAGTGGTTAAAACCACTAAAACCTTATGACCAAGCTTTGAATCCGGCCTCAACGTTTGATTTAGTATCCTTTGATGGTAGCAGATCACTTACATTTTCTGTACATAAAAATATGAAATAGAAATGTGTGTAATGTAATTGTATATTTAGCAAGTGATGTGTATGATCTAGATATTCTGTCAACACCCATAATGTACATCGATCACGCTCGTGCTATATAATACCAACCAATACGTACATGCCACTGAGAGTCATCGACAACAGAAAGTTTTGTATCTCTAGTGTCCACTGGAGGGCAGCATAATACCTAGCATTGTCAAAAGAGACTCTCATCCCAAGTGTGCTTCTGAAAGGGTGGAGGAAAGGAAAAAGTCAGATCTCTGGATGTGGCTGGCCCCCATCTAGGGATTATGTCGTCATTTTGCAGACTGCTGCTTGAAAGGTGTTCTCAGTCATACAGCTGTTGTTTTGGCTGATTAAATCCAGAGGGATGTCAGTAGGTGAAATCCTCTTCCAAGGCTTTTAAATGGAGTCAAAAGAAAAGTGGAACAGTTTCCTCCATAGTTTTTCAGCAGCACCCTGTTGGTCTGAAGTCCTGCATACTAGTTAGCATGCTTTTAACCTGGCCCCTGTCAGCACTTTACCGCGCCACCTTATTCAAATATCACGGATTATGCCAGCCTGACCCTGTCCCCAGCAGAGTACCTGGTCCACCAATCAGGAACGAGCTTCTTGTGAAGTCTGATGGAATATGGAATCTGTCTGCCGTAGAGGAGGGAAATGCGTTTCTTTCTCTTCATTTCCAGTCTGTCCTGAAGGGCAAAGGTTCAGCTGTGGCTTTTCACAGGCTCCCTACTATAATGTTGGATTAGCAGGTAGTCTGTTGTCGCCATTCTCTGCATAAAATGACAATTCTGTCCCAACAATGGTGGTGTCCAGTCTTCTTCCCCGGAGCCCTGCGCAAGAACCAAATCAAATATTAACACATCTTTATTTGTTGAGATGGTGCTACCTAACCTCCTTTCCCCATGGCCTTCCAGCTCTGGTAACTACAAAGACATTCCTGGTCCATCTGCATCTCTGCCCAATGGGTCATTCACAGGCAGAGGCACCTTGGCATCTACGAATTATGGACATGGTCATATTTCTTATAGTAAGATTCACTGCCATTGCTCACTTTCAGCTCCCATCTCCTGGGCCATATTCCAACTTAATACACTTAGGGGCATATTTACAAGCCCCTATCGCCACAGGAATTCACTTTGACCATCAGGGCCGGACTGGGAACCAAAACCGGCCCGGCAAAGTGCTCAGCTGGCCCCCCGGGGGGAAGGTTGGGGGTGCGACCGAGCTCTTTGCCAGGGCCGGTTTTCGGCCGATTTTGTTACAGGGCCGATTTTGCAGCTATGCTGCATAAACGACCCTGTAACAAAAAGGGCCCCAGAGGCCCAAACACGCCCCCAACCTTGCGGCGCACCGGGGGATTGCCCGGTGCCCGCAACGGCCAGTCCGGCCCTGTTTACCATCATTCTTGTGGCGATAGGTGCTTTGCCTTATTCACAAGGGACGTTAAGCCACTAAGCCTGGCTTAACGCTGCATTGATTGTTTATGTGCAGGAAGGTGTCCCTTCCTGCCCATTAACAATCATTAAAAAAATGACAAGTTGCAACTTCTATGTGTGCTGCATTCTGCATACCCCTTCGATGTAACTGACCCCCTCCCCACCCCCCTTCTGTAACCGCCTCCGTGCCCGCTTCGAATCAGGCGCCGCTCTTAAACCTCAACTCCCCCCACCCCCTACCATGAAATCGATTGCGTTTATGCCGGCAGACTCATCCCCTCTGCTTAACTCGGTTTTAAATACAAATCCAGCTTGTTAAGTATGGCAGCAATGGGGCAGAGCGCCAAGCACAAAAACCGAGAGCCTCTTGCCATATTTTCTCCTTTGTGCAGACAGTGGTTTACAAACTGTGACATTGCTCTGCTTCCCCGAGTAGCAGTTTGTTTATGACATGCAGCTCTCCCAGGCCGGCCGTACTTTCAGTTTCCCGGCCGCTCTGCATTTATCAGGTACGTGTTGTTGTTTTTTTCACTTTGTCTCCGTGCGTGCGTTCCCCCACCACTCGTGTTGTTCTCTCCCTTGTTATTTGACACCCTCTCTAGTTGCATAGCCCATCGTTGGTTACCCCACCCCCGTTCCCCTCTCCCCTTTCATTTTAAATGTCTAACCTTCAATCCAGTACTTTACCCCTTCGATGTAACTGACCCCCTCCCCACCCCCCTTCTGTAACCCCCTCCGTGCCCGCTTCGAATCAGGCGCCGCTCTTAAACCTCAACTCCCCCCACCCCCTACCATGAAATCGATTGCGTTTA
This sequence comes from Lissotriton helveticus, assembly GCF_964261635.1. Classification (NCBI taxonomy): domain Eukaryota; kingdom Metazoa; phylum Chordata; class Amphibia; order Caudata; family Salamandridae; genus Lissotriton; species Lissotriton helveticus. The sequence continues at coordinate 1,136,239,361 of NC_136061.1, read as the reverse complement.
TGCCGGCAGACTCATCCCCTCTGCTTAACTCGGTTTTAAATACAAATCCAGCTTGTTAAGTATGGCAGCAATGGGGCAGAGCGCCAAGCACAAAAACCGAGAGCCTCTTGCCATATTTTCTCCTTTGTGCGGACAGTGGTTTACAAACTGTGACATTGCTCTGCTTCCCCGAGTAGCAGTTTGTTTATGACATGCAGCTCTCCTTGCTCTAATCAAGGAATGCGCTGTACTTCGCACTACACATTCAGACTGCTTTACATTTAATCAAGGCGACTGCGCGCCTTTCTTTCGTTTTGCCCGGTGCAGCATTCCTACAAGCGGAAAGGTAAAATGTCTGCCTTCTGTCCCACATTTCCTAATTGATGTACTTTAATTAGCAGTAGGAAAGTTGGAGCTATTGGTTTTGTAAATGACAAAGCCCTTTATGTTTTTAAAATGAAAACAAAAATAAAAGGCATTGTTATTTGCAATTGTAATAGCTCCAACTTTCCTATTGCGAGACCTATTGGCAACGCCACTGCTTGTTTAATAGGTCTCCCAGCGGTTCCAAGTAAAGATTGAAGAGGGTGGGCATGAGATATGGAGCCTTGAGGGATGCCTTGATCCACAGCCTTTGATTTAGAGGAACAGTTGGAAAGTTTAATCATCTGAGATTATTCCTAATTTTAGTATATATGGCCCTAAAGTCACAGATCTCCTTTTTCAGATTAGTTTAACTATGGAAAGAAATGCAGAAAAAGATGTTCACTAAATCACTGTTTGACTCAGTTAATTAAATTGTGGATGTTTTGTTGTTTTTCAAATGGTGGATATAATGTGGCAGATTTACTAGTTTCTCACGCAGCACAGAAGCCGCTAATGCTGAACTGCGCTGCATGAGGAGAGAGAGGACAGAAATATGGAACTCTCCTCCCCTCTCTTAGCGCTGGCGCAGAAAAATGCTGCATGTGCACCACGGACTCACCTTTGCACTCTAGTGCAAGGGTGCCTCCTTAAGTCTAGCATAGGTTTTGAACCGGAAGGGAACCCTTCCAGTACAAAATACCATGCTTAGACTAACTTGAAACCTAATGCCACTTTGTATGTGTGCTGTACAGTGCAGCACACAAACAAAGTTGAAAAAGAAAGGAAAAATTAAAGCATTTCTCCTTCATAGTGCCTATTTGAAATGGGCATTATTTTCTCATGCTAAACCTTGCCTACTTTTTTAGGTAAATAGGCTTAGGGTCAGACACTTTGGATGGTTCCATTGGGAACGCCCATGCTCCACCCATGGTACGCCCCCTTAGCGCTAAGTAATGCAAAGAAGTGCTATTTACTGCTTTTTGCGGTTTTCTTGTGTTTTAAAGAGCTAAACCAGTTTAGCGCTGGAAAGTAAATGGCACAAACAAATCTGAATGTGAATAGACCCCTTAGTGTGTTATTGTGTTTCGGGCTCCCTAAATGCTTACTTGACACTACTTGTGGAAGCTGGGTTCTCATGGCTGTAATGCAGTCCCTAGAATCCTCCTATGTTTCACCCAGGAAGTCAGGTCAAAACACCACTGTCTACTCAGTGCCTCTTCTGAGGTGGCTTGGTGTGTAACATAACGCTGGAGTAGGAGGCGGCCCGAGTAATTACCAGTGGCTGAGATTAATTCAAGTATTCCATCCAACACTTTTTGTGTACTTCAGTGAGATGTAGTGCCTCACACAGCATATTGTGCTGTCTGCTGCATCTGATGTGTTGGTTAACCAAGCAGTCAAAACAGAAACAGGCTGATCTTCATTGCCCTTTCTCCCGTGTCCCCACCACAATCAAAAATCTCGGTGTGGGGGATAAATCCTTTCCCTGCCACACGGTTCCTACGCCCATAGTAAGTGCAGGTCGAAATAAAAACTCAATATTTTGGTAGAAATGCACTTGCCACATCTTTTTACTTAAACAGGCTTCTATGACCGACTCCCCCTTCAATTTTATTTTGGCTCTCTTTGGAAATTATGATTACTCAATGACATCACTGCTTCAGAATGTGACTGCTGCGTCCCTCTGGGGATGTTCATGACAATTAATTTATGCTTCTGTTTTTCTTCCATGGGCTGTGTTTCTCAGCCGGATTTCTCCTTGTCCAGGCAAGTGCTCTACAGTAGAAATCACCAATGAAATATGGAGCCATTAGACAGCCTACAGAGTGCAGCTAAGTAACCTTAAGCCCAGGGAATGAATAATGGTGTGTTATAACAAAGAGGCTTTGTACAGTCTTCAAACCTTTCAAGGACCTTTTTTCAGCGATCCTTTAAAATCAATAGGAATGTAGACCTGTCATAGCGGGGACCAGTAGGGATGCAGTGAGGTAAGCAGTATAAACCAAGTCAACCTCCACATAGTCACCTCTGCACCTGCATCACTTTCAACTACTCAAACTGCTACACCACTCTAGAACCCTAACTGTGCTCCAAATCTTGGTGTATGTGTATTTGTTGTTTTATTTATTAGACCACGGAACAAATCACCCTAAATCTCCAAGGTACTACTAAAGGCTGAAAATAAGGGAAACACTGTTTTCCCCTTCATTGCGAGAGGCTGAACTCACAGCAAATGAACTAAGGAAGTATATTAACGAAAGCAGCCTCTGAAACCTCTGAAAATGCTCTACAACTCACGGCAGTTCTCTTGAAATTTGGAATCTGCGCCAAACATTGGTTAGAAAATCTGAGTTTGGAAGTTGGTGGACATCAGCTATATCATCCTGAGCCTTTTGTAACGTCTCTTGCAGGTGGTGGAGCAGCAAGGGTGCCAGGGGCCTGTAGCGTTGCTGGATAGGCCCCCACATGGCACCCCAGTAATAACTGCTCTGACACTACTTTGGATAGTGATTACTCTTTTTCTTAAGCACGCCCAGTTCCCCGGGCTATTTATTAGTTATGTCTGGCCGTGCGCCAGATGATACCACTTAGCACACGCACATGGGGGCTAACCACAAGTCACCCCTGTGCCTGTGGTGTCGCCTAGGTCATCGCAATACTACAGGGCCCTAGGAGCATGGGTCTCTCCCCCCACCCTAAAGTGGGTTGCAAAACATAATTATACCAAATTTGTTGTGGGCCCCTCAAATTCTTTGGTCCTCAAACTGTGACTCTCTCTGCGGGTCGAAGTACACAGGGTGGTGTCTGCGGACAGGAGAGTCTTCATCTGATGAAACGCCTCCTCCTATTCTAGCCCTTAAAGAAAAGGACTGGATGACTTGGTGAGCTCCCAGAGAGGGCCGGTGATGTCTGAGTGATTCTTCATGAAGCGCCCACAGTATGTCACCATTCTGAGGAAGCTGCAAACTCCTGACACTGAAGAGGGAGCAGGAGCAGCTTGTATGTCCTTTACCTTCTCTGGGTCAGGACCAATACCTTTGTCTGAAAAAACGGTATCCAAAGAAACTGATGTCTCTGGCAGAAAGTCACACTTTTCGCAGTGGAGAGCCAGGGTGCGGTTTGCCAATCTTGCAAACACAAGCGCCTGGTCTCGAGTTAAATGCTGCTTTTAATTTTCAACAAGCTTCGAGCTTCAAATTAATTGTAAAGCTCGTGTGTCAATTCCTGAAACATAAATAAAGAAATGAGTAGACAGGACTGAAATGCAACTGTTTCTGGTGTACCTATGTATAAAGTATTGTATTCAAAAACAGTAATGTAATGATTCTCTCAATTGAATGTAATTATGATTTGTTATGCACAATTAGTGCTTATAATTTATGTTGGGATGTGTTAGAACCTCTTATATGAAACGAAGAAAGTTGTGAAATCACAAAAATAAGTGAAATGACACACAAGCTTTACAATTGTGTGGCTCAATGGTTAGAGCGGCAGACCCTGATGCAGAGGTCTAGCCCGAGACCAGGGTTCAATTCCCCGCCTCGGCGGGTCTTGGGCTCAAAATTCCACGGACCTGATAATTCTCGCCTCGGTGCCTATTCCAATCATGGAGTCCCACTCTGCAACTCTGAACAATAGCTTGCTTAATCTCCACAACGGCCCCCACAACGCTAAGGATGCCTGGCCTCCACCTTGGGGGTGCCCAGGAGTGGACACCTCACAGGGAAAGCCAGGATGGGTTCCACAGCGGTATTCGTACAAGCGCCTTGAGACCCTTGCGGGTGAGTAGTGCGCTATACAAGTATCAATTTACATTTACATTTACAATTAATTTGAAGCTCAAAGCTTGCTGAAAATTAAAAGCAGCATTTAACTTGAGACCAGGCGCTTGTGTATTATTTCAATTTCTGTGTCCTGCCTGGTCCCGTAGGATAAAACCCCTTGAGTCTATATTGTTAATCTTGCAAACACGGCATGGAGGTGAGTCAGGTGTTCCCCTAAGGTGGCTGAGTGAACAAGAATGTCATCGCTTGCGTTCAGCACGCTGAGTAGACCTTGCAGGACTGTCTTCACAATGTGGGACACCTCGGCCATGCTGGAGATGCCAAAGTTCAGTTGGGTGTACCTCCACGGGAAACATCCTTTACAACGAAACTTTTTCCACGCAGTACCTTTACAACGCAGGTATTACAACGCAAGTCGTTACAACGACTTGCGCTGGAGGGCGCTGTAGGATAGGGAATAGTTTAATTTACTATCCAAAACCTTCCCTACTATCCACGGGGACTGGAGTTGGAATAGTAAATTAAACTATTCCCCTATCCACCGCCCCCCAACGCAAGTCGTTGTAACGACTTGCGTTGTAAAACCTACGTTGTAAAGGCATGCGTGGAAAAAGCATGCGTTGTAACGAAATACATCCACCTCCACAGGACAGTATGTGTTGAGGAGGTGGTGATAGGGCGAGAGTCCAGATGCAGCGGGGTTTGGTGGTAGCCTGACCTGAGGTCCATCTTCGAAAACCCTTTGGAGCTTGACAACTCCCCAATTATGTCATCTATGGTTGGCGTCAGATGTCTTTCTTGCTTGTTCGCCAGGTTTGGGATTCTCATATCCACGCAGATCCAGAATGCGTCTGGCTGCTTGGGCTTATTCACCACCATGATCAGGACACCCAAGAGGTAGGGCCTTTCACCTGCTCTATGATGCCTGCTTTTCCAAGAGTCTCAGCTCTGCTTCCACCTTCGGCAGGTGGTGAAAGGCTATGCGGAGGTGTCTGAGGGTTACGTGAGCCACAGATTCATTGATATAAAGGCGTATGGCTGGGCGAAAAAGGCAGACGATTCAGTCGTACAGTGGTGTGAAGTCTTGCAGAAAGCAGCCTTGTTCCTAGAGGCTAGATGCAAATTGTATGAGGTTGAGGTATTGGTTGATGCAGCAGCTGAGGAGAAATGTGGACCCCTCTCCTTTGACACGTATACTCTGACTCTCCGTTGAGTGTACTCGTGAGCAAGGTCTAAATGGAACATGCCATGCAGCTGTAGAGGGGAGTGGTTGCCGAACGCATACACCTGCACGCCGGTGCACCAGAGCGTTGGAGTATCTAGTAGACTGCAGTAGATGTCTTTGGCTCTAAGGTTGATCGACGCCTCTGTTAGGGCGGAGGCAATATAGTTCTACACCTCCACCTGGCACATAGGGGCAGATTGACGACTCGCTCAGATGGTGTCCAGTGTCCTGACTACTTAAACAATGGCTGTGTCATCTTCATCCATGTCTTCGTCAGACAGGGTGACCTGGAGTTGCTCCACTGTGCGGACCGCTTTCCATGGCGGCTTGGGCCGTCGCCCTTGTGAGGATCGGCAGACTTTGGCGAAGTGGTTAGGCTTCCCACATGCACTGCATGTCTTTCCATGTGCCTGGCAGGTGCCATTGTGAGGTTAAGGGCCACCATACTATCCACACAGGCAGGACATTGATCCTCATTTCATGAGGCCCGGTGGGTGCTTAGCGGGTTCACTCTCATCCATGAGCTCTTTCTTTTGAATGGTGTTGACTGAGACCGAAGAGGCCGGGTCCATATAGGCTGCTTTCCTTTTAGTTCCTTTTAGTGAACCAAAGTCAGTAGGTCTCTCATTGAAATGTTGGGTTCCTGAAGGATTCTTCCTCTAAGCTTGGAGGATGTGCACCCTTGGATGAATTGAGCTCGTATGTCGTCGTCATAGTCTGGGAGGGTACAAGTGGTGGCAAGCTCTCTCAGCCGAGCATGGAAGAAGTCTTCGGATTCCTCTGGAAGCTGCCGGCCCTGACGCATGAGGAAACGCTCGTTGGCAGGATTGGCATAAGGTTCGAAGTCGGCTGTGATGTAGTACCTTAGCATTGAGTAATTCCTTGGGGGGCCAGCTTACATGACTGTTTTGGATATCTTGTGGATATCAGTGCATCCCAGGTGCAAGAACTTTGGTCGCCTGGGACCTGCAGGCATTTCAACAGCTTTGAAGTAGTTCTCTAATTGCTACACCCACAACTTCCAGTGAGCGGCTTGGTAGGATGGGGGCCCGGTGATGGTGAGCGGTTTCAGTGCAGGAACAGATGTCATAAGTGCAGTGGTGTGGGGTGCTCTTTAGGTAGCTTAGGTGAATAGAGGCGTAGCTGGTAAGGAGTCTGGAGAGAAAAAGAGTGCACATGCAGGGACAGACTTTGGGCCTTTAATCTGGGTGCGTGTGATTAGTTTGTCCATGTACTGTCCCTAATTGTTTAATTATTTTTTTTCTTGTGATTCCTAAAGTCTGTGGATGCTGCCTGACAGCACTGGCACATCTGGTAGAGGAGTGATGGGAAGTGGCAGGGGACGCAGGATCGCAAATGCCTGCAGGCATGGCATCGGTGCTGAGCAAAGTGGCCCAAATAGCTGGGGCACTGACCTGAGCCCTCCTCTGGGCCTTGAGTAATGAGGCTGGGTTATGCCCAAATAATTACCAGTGGCTGAGATTAATTCAAGTATTCCATCCATCAATTTTTATATACTTCAGTGAGATATATTGCCTCGCACAGCATATTGTGCTGTCTGCGCCATCTGCTGTGTTTGTTGACAAAGCAGTCAAAACAGAAACAGGCTGATCTTCAGTGTCCTTTCTCCCTGTCCCCACCCCCAATCAAAAATCTGGGTGTAGGTGATAAATCCTTTCCTTGCCACCCGGTTCCTACGCCCATAGTAAGTGCAGGTCTATATAAAAACTCAAAATTTTAGTAGAAATGCACTTGCCACATCTTTTTACTTAAATAGGCTCCTATGACCAATTCCCCTTTCAATTTTATTTTGACTCTCTTTGGAAATTATAATTACTCAATGACATCATTGCTACAGAATGCCCATAAACAATCCTTCCCCACAATGCAGGCACCCTGGCACTATGGTGCCACCAGGGTGCCTGCATTGACGCTAGGCACATGAAATTAGGGATGTATGACATTACAACGCATGCTTTTACCACGCATGCCTTTACAACGCTGTTTTTTACAACGCATGCCATTACAACTCATAGCGCTTTGGGGTGCTGGATAGTGAATAGTTTAATTTACTATTCCAACTCCAGTCCCCGTGGATAGTAGGGAAGGTGTTGGATAGTAAATTAAATCTAGTCCCTATCCTAGAGCGCCCCCCAGCGCAATGCGTTGTAATGGTTTGCGTTGTAAAAGTTGTGATGTAAAAGCACTGCGTGGTAAAAGTTGCGTTGTAAAGGATGTTTCCCGAAATTAGTGCCAGTGCATGGGGAAACGCAGGGCTGCACCGTATTGTTGTAAATATGGTGCAGCCCTGCATTTTTGAAGTGGCGTAGCGTGGCGTTAAGCCAAGAAGGCTAACGCAACGCTCCATCACTTCTTTGTAAATACCCTTACATTGTAAATTAGCGTCAAATGCCTGCTGGTAATTAAAAAGACTTCCATCACTCTGTGGATCCAATCCTTTTTTCACCCAATTCAATAAATCAGTCTAATGTGTATGACGGGACCTGCGGAAGTGTCACTGAGGGAGCTGAATCACCAAGTAATTAGATAATAACAAATTGAATTATGCAGTGTGCATCGATGTACATTGAAAACTGTTACAAAAGGAAAGGTATATATTATTGCAAAGTGCAACTGAGTTGCACTAAGCTACAGGGCTAGAAGATGGCATGTTCAACAGCCACATTCAGATCTATGTTTTATCTTTTTATAACTTCATCTTTACTTTCATAATGCACAATTTGACAATCCCAATACCATCACCTTCATCTTGGCTCAATAAGGCCTGCTGGAATTATCCTCTTTAGATCATAGGTAAACCTCCAATCGAAATCACCTTGACTGATGATTGACAGGATGGTTGAAATGTGTATACTCACCGAGGTGGGGGTGAGGAGGCTTTGTGGCATTGTGTCACTTGTTGGGTTGACCAAATTGTCCCAGGTTGCTTTAGGGGTTGAAAAACATAACGAGATAGGTGGGACAGAAGTCGGAAGAGAAAGGGAGATAGCACAATGTTAGGCGGTCTAAAGAGTATTGCAGGAGATTTTAGGGTTGCATCGCTAGTAGTGTTGGGGAGAGAGGAGTGATGGAATTGTGGAGCAAGCCTAGTGGCATGGGAGGTGTGTGTGCCTCGTGAATTCCTCATGAATTCTAGACACGTAAGAAATGGTCTCTTCCTCTGGGGGTGGGTAATTAAGCAGAGAGACACTTGTAGGAGTGTTTCTTACGAAAGCATCCACTCACTGGGCTTCAAAGAATTCTACCTCTAGTGGTGCATTCTGCGCAGTTATATGTCACAAAGTAAGGGCCTTCCAGAGAGTCAAGCCACAATAAGGGAGATGGAATATGGCTATTTGAAGCACTCTCATGGCCCCATCTTGTCCTGGGGGGATCACTGACATAATATTGATTATACAAATATTGACATACACAAATATTGAAAATTAAATATCATGAACAAAAATGTAGACTCTGTATACATAACTATAAAAATAACTAATAATGAACACACAAATATCATTGACATAAAAAAGATTTTTACATATATCAATAGCAAAAATATTAGAAACACAAATATCATTGCCCATAAATAAACACGTAACATGTCAAAAATAGCAATTCATACAATATCGATTACAATATTATCTCCAACATAGCTAATAAATATTTAAAAAGTACACACAAAAACAAATTTTATAAGAAAACAATTATTTCAAATAAGCCCAAAACCTATACTAAACATCTATAATTAAATAAAAATATATTACATTAACCAAAAATTAAACATACAACCCGAAAAAATGTACACCCATAACAAATATAATTAAAAACACCAAAAGAAATATTAATAAATACAAACAAATAAACACAAACATTAATAAAATGAATATATATTACAAGTACATACGTCTGTAAATAAAAAAAACTATATATAATACTACAAAAATAAAACATAAATTAGCATTTACCAAACAAGGACTCCACTGTTGAAAATAATTCAAACTAAACCAACCTATAAAATAACATGATAAACAACTTAAACCAATAAAATCAAACAAACAATTAAACCAACAATATGAAGAGCTCACTAATTAAAACAACTAAATACTCCAAAAAGGATAAACACTGCAAGAGGAGGAAACTCTGCCATATTCTCACAACAATCAACAAAGAAATAATTCATCTCAACAACTACATATTCAAGTAAGTAATATTTATATTTAAAATAAACATTTACTGTTATTAAACTATAAAATATAATTTAACAAATACATTGTAATGCACTCTTTAACTTTTATCGTTTTAAATAGACTACATAAAAGAAAAGAAAACCAAGAAACTGCCAGAAAAGATCAACTATAACAAAGCATCAAGAATATATAATAAAGTATGCATAAATAATAAATTAAAAACTCTCCCAAACAAGGACCAAAAATAAAACTAACTCCCTAAACCTCGAAAAACTTGCAAATAAATACCATATTTTATTAATATAATTTTTTTTCCCTTTCAACAGTAAAGACAGCACCTGCTCCACATTAAAACAAACTAAAACAAAAAGCTGCAAAACCATGGAAAAAATCTCAACAAAACATACCAGTAAGTAAAAAAATAATAAGTGACTGCATTTTTAACATATTGATACCAAAGATGCAAAAGTTAGATTATAATATATATTCATACGGTGAAACTACTTGCAAATACGATGACCGAAGCCGCCCAATGTATCACTTCACAAAAAAAGAAAGCATATATTAAATCATGTGGGCTGCACTTAGAGCTAAGAAACTGCATCAACATGACTATAAACTGGAAATGTAATAAATATTATTCAAATGCATACTAAGGGTGGGCAAAAGATAATTTTGTAATTAATGTAAAATACCACATCCACTCTCAAATGTGACAGAAATAGGAGTTAGAGAAATTTTACAAGACATCAGAGAGGCAAGCACTATCTCCCAGAAACCTACAAGCAAAATCCTTAAGGACATACTACCCAAAATCCTCATACATTTAACAAGCCAACAGCCACCTGTCCCCACTTTAAAACACTTAGGGCACGACATCTGAGGCTGCGGTCCGACCGCCGCATAATGATGCGGTCGGTCAGAGCACAAAGGGTGGAGGAACCGACCGGCGCCTCCAACAGTCTCAAGGAGCCTATCGTAGCATCAGTTGGAGCATAATCCCTACAATGGGGAAGTTCCTCTGGAGGCAGTACCGTAGGGATTACTATGTCCCTTACCCTCTGCCTTTACATGGCAGTCTGACCACCATGTAAAGGTAGACAGAAAGGGACTTTGGGAACCCCTAGCAGGGACCCCGCCCCAATGAGCCTCTGCTCTGGGGCCAGGGAGGACAAGTGGTGCCCCCCGAACATCCATGCACTGTGTGCCAGCCACCACATGGTGCTTACACACAGTGCATGGATGTTTGCAACATGCATTTTTCCATTGCGGCTTGTGCTACGGCCCTTTTCCAGGCTGCAGCACAAGCCGCAATGGAAAAATGCGTTTTTTATACCACCTACATGGCAATCGCATCGTTATTAGGTGGGTAGAACTGCCGACTACCTGTCAGGCAGTTCCATTCCCACGGCGATAGTGGTTGGACGTTCGTCCAACTGCCATCATAATAAGGGCCATATTGAGAAACACTTCCTTTTACATGACTATCTAAATAGTGAAAATCGGATCATCATTTTATCTACAGCAAACAACTTAATGAAACGTACCCGATGGCAAAACTGGATGATGAATGGAACCTTCAAAATGTGTCTCAAACCATTCACTCAGATATACACCATACATGGTGAATATCAAAACACCAATATCCCTTTCATATATGCTTTACTACTAAACAAACAAAGCAACACCTACTATGAACTCCTAAATTATATAAAATAACAAACAAATAACTACTCCCCGAAAAATAATCACAGACTTTGAACAAGCCATGACTCAAACAGTTCAAAAAATATGCCAACACTCAGACATAAAAGCGCTATTACTATCACTCTAATCAAAGTTTATGGCAATAGAAACAACAACACCTGTCTACCTTTTCAATTCTGCTCTTGCTAATATATCTCACAGATATCTATACATATGTACAGCTCAGAACGGCTTTGTCTTCTTTTATAACCTTTATTTTTTAACAGATGATTGTGTGTTAATACTTCTAATATGTAAGACATTCATACATCTCCAAAATCAGGCAATCCATCCTGAATGTTTCAGACACAGGTCACATGAGAAACAGAAATATTGTTTTATTGAGGTTGGACATGCTAAAACAAAGTGTTGGACACTAAATGGGTGACATTTAGGGGTCCTTTAGGATGTCGGGCGGTGGTGGGGCGGAAAAACAGCTTTTTCCGCCCGCGAGCAGCGGAACTCACGTCCGCCACATTAGGATAGGTAAACACAGGTCATTTCCCGTCCGCCGCGGAGCGCTGCGCTCCGCCATCAAGGTGCGCCCGCCACCGCGGCGGCAGGAGCCTATCGAGACCTTCCGCCACGCCCGATGACGTCCGCCCCGCTCGACAAATTAGGATGGCCCAAACAAGCAGACGCACCGCAGCGGAGACACCGCACAGCTGAAGCAGGCGGAAAGTCGACAGCGGAGCACGAACGCCGAGACCCGACATGAACCCCATGGACCCAGCCCTCCACATGCATCCGGTCATGTACCTGCTGCAACACTATCGCCAGATGGGCAGCCGCGGACGCCGCCGCAGGTACGCCACTACACATATGCACCACACAACACGCATGCCGACACAGGGCCCAAGCACCACACTGGCATCCTGCTGGGGGGCACAACACATCCACATGGGCACCCACACATCACCCACCTCACAACAAGGCACCCCACAGCATCCGGAACACACAACGTCCGCTAACCAGCAGCAACGTTCCGGCCACGGTCACGTCACCACCGCGGTCAACACATGCGCACTATGCAGAAGGCAAGGCCACACCAAGGCATGGCCAGGGCACCAACATCACAGGGACACACCACCCCAAACCACACTGCACCCCACCCGAGCTAAACACAGGCCAGAGGCCTATCCCGTGCACCCCCATGCACACCAACAAGCACTGTAACAACAAGCACAATACACACACACTGCAACACACAACACACAACCAGGGACACAGGCACTGCAGGATTGGCTGACAAGGAACACACAACACCAGTGCACTCCCCACAGCCCACACAATTGCATACAATCATCCACACAGGGCAAGACAAAACAAACAACAGGCATACAACTCCTGGCTGACACATGTGTGTCTCACACCATACAGGGGCACACATACATACACTACAAACGTACACCCTTCACACTGCACACCTCTGCCACACCCAACACCAAACATGCCATGTAAGCCATGCCACCAGGACTAAGGGCCAACACAAGATGACCATACACATACACGCCTGGGCACACAGAAAGGAAAACACACACATACCTCATGACATCACAGACAGCTACAAAACCACTGAACAGCTGCACACCCTGTGCTGCCAGTGTCCCCCAAGGTGACCTGTGAACAGTGTATGCAGCAATAGCAAATCACCAACAAGAAAACTGCATGGCCTGTAAAAAAGCCAACACAGAGTACAACATCAGCAGGGCCAGAATGGACTGACGACCCTGTCACCCCTGTCTGAAAATCAGATGGCCACAAAGAGCCTTGCAATGGTGAACTGAAAAATAGAGCATGGTACATAGTCAAGCAAATGCAAACAAGAAAAGGACTTTAATCAGCAAGGAGACAGATAAAACACACATCAGAAGTAGCTGTATTTATTCATATATTGTACAGATGTAGCAATACAACATTAGTAGACAACAGCAAGCCACAAAATCATGTACAAATGGTAGAGACTATACACAGGTCAAACACAAACAGGAAGTGCAGAGTCCATGGCAGGGGAGATTACAGCACATCAGAGCAACAGGCCCAGATTCCTTGGCAGGGGAGATAGCAAGTACAAGAGAGGCTGCACAGGGGAGAGTACAGCACATCAGAGCCACAGGCCCAGATCCTTGGCAGGGGTGAGTACAGCACATCAGAGCAACAGGCCCAGAGTCCTTGGCAGGGCTGAGTACAGCACATCAGAGCAACAGGCCCAGAGTCCTTGGCAGGGGAGATAGCAAGTACATGAGAGGCTGCACAGGGGAGAGTACAGCACATCAGAGCAACAGGCCCAGAGTCCTTGGCAGGGGAGATAGCAAGTACATGAGAGGCTGCACAGGGGAGAGTACAGCACATCAGAGCAACATGCCCAGAGTCCTTGGCAGGGGAGATAGCAAGTACATGAGAGGCTGCACAGGGGAGAGTACAGCACATCAGAGCAATAGACCCAGAGTCCTTGGCAGGGGAGATAGCAAGTACATGAGAGGCTGCACAGGGGTGAGTACAGCACATCAGAGCAACAGGCCCAGAGTCCTTGGCAGGGGAGATAGCAAGTACATGAGAGGCTGCACAGGGGAGAGTACAGCACATCAGAGCAACAGGCCCAGAGTCCTTGGCAGGGGAGATAGCAAGTACATGAGAGGCTGCACAGGGGTGAGTACAGCACATCAGAGCAACAGGCCCAGAGTTCTTGGCAGGGGTGAGTACAGCACATCAGAGCAACAGGCCCAGAGCCCTTGGCAGGGGAGATAGCAAGTACATGAGAGGCTGCACAGGGGAGAGTACAGCACATCAGAGCAACAGGCCCAGAGTCCTTGGCAGGGGAGATAGCAAGTACATGAGAGGCTGCACAGGGGAGAGTACAGCACATCAGAGCAACAGGCCCAGAGTCCTTGGCAGGGGAGATAGCAAGTACATGAGAGGCTGCACAGGGGAGAGTACAGCACATCAGAGCAACAGGCCCAGAGTCCTTGGCAGGGGAGATAGCAAGTACATGAGAGGCTGCACAGGGGAGAGTAAAGCACATCAGAGCAATAGACCCAGAGTTCTTGGCAGGGGTGAGTACAGCACATCAGAGCAACAGGCCCAGAGCCCTTGGCAGGGGAGATAGCAAGTACATGAGAGGCTGCACAGGGGAGAGTACAGCACATCAGAGCAACAGGCCCAGAGTCCTTGGCAGGGGAGATAGCAAGTACATGAGAGGCTGCACAGGGGAGAGTACAGCACATCAGAGCAACAGGCCCAGAGTCCTTGGCAGGGGAGATAGCAAGTACATGAGAGGCTGCACAGGGGAGAGTACAGCACATCAGAGCAACAGGCCCAGAGTCCTTGGCAGGGGAGATAGCAAGTACATGAGAGGCTGCACAGGGGAGAGTAAAGCACATCAGAGCAATAGACCCAGAGTCCTTGGCAGGGGAGATAGCAAGTACATTAGAGGCTGCACAGGGGTGAGTACAGCACATCAGAGCAACAGGCCCAGAGTCCTTGGCAGGGGAGATAGCAAGTACATGAGAGGCTGCACAGGGGAGAGTACAGCACATCAGAGCAACAGGCCCAGAGTCCTTGGCAGGGGAGATAGCAAGTACATGAGAGGCTGCACAGGGGAGAGTACAGCACATCAGAGCAACAGGCCCAGAGTCCTTGGCAGGGGAGATAGCAAGTACATGAGAGGCTGCACAGGGGTGAGTACAGCACATCAGAGCAACAGGCCCAGAGTCCTTGGCAGGGGTGAGTACAGCACATCAGAGCAACAGGCCCAGAGCCCTTGGCAGGGGAGATAGCAAGTACATGAGAGGCTGCACAGGGGAGAGTACAGCACATCAGAGCAACAGGCCCAGAGTCCTTGGCAGGGGAGATAGCAAGTACATGAGAGGCTGCGCAGGGGAGAGTACAGCACATAGAGCAACAGGCCCAGAGTCCTTGGCAGGGGTGAGTACAGCACATCAGAGCAACAGGCCCAGAGTCCTTAGCAGGGGAGATAGCAAGTACATGAGAGGCTGCACAGGGGAGAGTAAAGCACATCAGAGCAATAGACCCAGAGTCCTTGGCAGGGGAGATAGCAAGTACATTAGAGGCTGCACAGGGGTGAGTACAGCACATCAGAGCAACAGGCCCAGAGTCCTTGGCAGGGGAGATAGCAAGTACATGAGAGGCTGCACAGGGGAGAGTACAGCACATCAGAGCAACAGGCCCAGAGTCCTTGGCAGGGGAGATAGCAAGTACATGAGAGGCTGCACAGGGGAGAGTACAGCACATCAGAGCAACAGGCCCAGAGTCCTTGGAAGGGGAGATAGCAAGTACATGAGAGGCTGCACAGGGGTGAGTACAGCACATCAGAGCAACAGGCCCAGAGTCCTTGGCAGGGGTGAGTATAGCACATCAGAGCAACAGGCCCAGAGCCCTTGGCAGGGGAGATAGCAAGTACATGAGAGGCTGCACAGGGGAGAGTACAGCACATCAGAGCAACAGGCCCAGAGTCCTTGGCAGGGGAGATAGCAAGTACATGAGAGGCTGCACAGGGGTGAGTACAGCACATCAGAGCAACAGGCCCAGAGTCCTTGGCAGGGGTGAGTACAGCACATCAGAGCAACAGGCCCAGAGTCCTTGGCATGGGAGATAGCAAGTACATGAGAGGCTGCGCAGGGGAGAGTACAGCACATAGAGCAACAGGCCCAGAGTCCTTGGCAGGGGTGAGTACAGCACATCAGAGCAACAGGCCCAGAGTCCTTGGCAGGGGTGAGTACAGCACATCAGAGCAACAGGCCCAGAGTCCTTAGCAGGGGAGATAGCAAGTACATGAGAGGCTGCACAGGGGAGAGTACAGCACATCAGAGCAACAGGCCCAGAGTCCTTGGCAGGGGAGATAGCAAGTACATGAGAGGCTGCACAGGGGTGAGTACAGCACATCAGAGCAACAGGCCCAGAGTCCTTGGCAGTGGTGAGTACAGCACATCAGAGCAACAGGGCCAGCAACACACCCAGGTCGCAAACAATGGTCTTGACTAGCACACCTGTGTGTGGCACAGGCGTATGAGGGCGTTGACAACTCACTCCTGGCTGTCATGTGGAGTGGGACCTGGCTGTGTGTCATGGACAGCAGGTCCACTTGACTGGTGTGACAGAGGGCCATGTGATGTGGTAATAAGAGAGGGCCTGCAAGGTGGAGGGCTGTGCGGACCAGGTGGCACCGTGGCACGTGGAGGTGGAGTCATGCTCACCCTTGACACAGTGTGGGTTGGAAGGGTGCCCTTCCACTTTTTTGGAATATGAAATTGCTTCCCTGTCATGAGGTTGATGGGAAGTGGCGTTGACACCACCGGCACACACCCCAACTGTCCCACATCAGGGGCAGACACTGGCACTCCCTCTGGAGAAGTGCTTGATCTTGCTGAACGCTTGGGCTGGCTACGCCTCCGGACCACCTTACCCTCTCTGGAAGGTGTACCCCCTACAGTGACCAACTTCCCACTTCCCCCAGGGGTGGTGTCTACAGTGCCCTCCTGTCCCTTCTTGCCAGGGCTGTTCACAACACTGCCCTCCTTTACCTGAGTCATTGGCCTGGACACAACACTGCCCTCTTTTTCCTGAATCAGTGGCCTGGACACAACACTGCCCTCCCTTGCCTTAATCACTGGGCTGGTCACAACAGGGCTCTCCTCTGCCCCAATGACTGGGCTTGTCACAACAGGGCTATCCTCTACCCCAATGACTGGGCTGGTCACAACAGGGCTCTCCTCTGCCACAATGACTGGGCTGGTCACAACAGGGCTCTCCTCCACCTGCCTCGATGTACTTAGTTCTGGGGTTGATGTGGTGGGTGGTTGTGTCCCTGTGCTCTCCCCAGGTGTAGCCATGACATGCCACACATCCTCTGTGGGCATAGCTGAGTCAATTTCTGGTGATGCCTCTGCAGCATGTGAGCCTGATGTCTGCCACAATGATCTTCTGGCCTTGCTCTTCTGTGACTTTACCTTGTCTGTGCATATTGGGGGGTCCCTGCTCTTCTTTGGGGATGGAGTCTGTGGACGGGATTGTTTGGTTTGGGTCTGACCTGTGCTCCTAGTGTTGTATCGTTTAGTTGATGTAGGTCCCAAGTGGTCACTGTCATCTGATGTGGCCACTGAATGGGTGGACGTCACAGGCACCTGAGCTGCAATGGGACCATGTGCCTGTTGGAGGGCTGACGTGACTGTTGCTGACAATGACTGGAGTGTACGATGTAGCCCACCCATGTCAGAGTGTATGCCCTCCATGAATGCCAGAACCTGGCCTAATTTGTGCTCGTGGGCACTGAAGGCATTGAGCAGGGCGGTCTGTCCCACGCAAAGTTGGCGCAGGAGCTCTACGCACTCTGCACTGAGGGCAGCAGGGGGGACAGGTGCAGGGGCAGCGGTGCCATGTATGAATGTTACACGTCCCCTCTTAGTGACACGGATACGGCCAGCCCCAGAGGAAGTGGATGGGAGGCTGGGCAGTGGCCGCTGGTTGTCAGATGCTGCAGCAGACTCCCCATCCCCTGTGGCTGCTAACAGGGACGCATCTCGCTGACATCAGATGAAGTGGTACTATGTGTCTCAGCCACAGATTCCTCATGCATACTCCTGTCTCCCTCAGTAGCGCTGGTGTGCTCAGTGTCACTTGGCTCAGTCTCACTTGCCTCCGCTGCCGCTGTCGTGCTGATCAAGCCAACACTTGTTTCAGGATCATGTTCCGCCGTGGTGTCTTGCGAATCTGCATTAGTGAGAGAAACAGGGTTGTGTAAGTGTCATCGTCTGGTCACACGATATCAGATCAATGCAGCACATGAGAGGCCTAGAGCTACATGGTAACCACCACACCCTCCAATCACTGGGCAGCTACACACTATATAGACCACAACAGTGCCTGTCATGCAGACAAACAGCCAGGAGTGGAGCAATGTCGATGCCACACAGCACTACACCCTGCCCATGGATGGTATTCCCCCAGCCCACATTGACCTGCCCCATGGACATGATGTAGCCACAACACACATCACCACTTACAGCCCAAAAGGGAACCAGAGGGGACCACACACACCTGTATTGACTACACATGCCACATAGGCCATTCCAATCACCATGTGCCAATCAGGGTTCACATTATCGTCAGATGTGTGGGCCTCTACCATCATGGTGCATGCAAAGTAGACAGACATGGTGTCACACTCATTAAGTGGACACTGCTGTACGGCAGAATATGGACTCCACACACCATCCCAAAGAAGAGTGACCATGTGGACACCAAAAATCTGTCATGGACTGAAAACTGCAGGCAGGAGCAGCACAGTAAGGCCATGGTGGCCCAATGCCTCATACAGACACACATCACAGTTGCCACTCACATCACATATCACAGCATGGCAGCACACGCACATCACATGTGTCACCGCTGCCACAGGCACTGTACACATACATCCACTCCCAGACAAACTCTCCCTCCCCGGATACTCACCATCTCTGTCTTGCTGCTGATGCCCCTTCAGACGTGCATCCAGGTCTGGATTGGTCACTGCCAGTATGCGTCCTATCAGCGGAGTCATGGTGCGCCGTGCCACATGCCCTGTGTGTGGTACCATCCCCAAGGTCATCTCTGCCACTTGCTTAGCCAGCCGGCTGATGGCTTCCCACCTTTTGTGACAGTGTGTGTGTCGTCTGTTTGATACCGCCAGGGCTCGCACCTTTGCTGCTATGGCCCTCCAGACAGCCTTACGTTAGTGTACCTTGAGCTGCAGGTATGAGAGTAAAGAAAGCCAAATGAACAATTACACAATGTCATATGTCAGCATCTATCAGTACAGCAGCCAGACACTGACTCGGCACTCACAGTAACCTCCCTCCCTCCAGAACTGGGGGTACCCTCACAAGGCCACTCTGCATGGCATAAACATTAGTGAATGCATGCACACATTGAGGATCCTAGTCTCCATGATAATCACACTAAAGCATGATGCATCAACACAAATGCATCGACAGCACTGTGTAATTCAGAAATTGTACAGGGCACTGATAGGGCATATCTACTAATCAGTGTGAAGCAACTGTAGCATGTAAGTTGGCTGATGTTCAACGTTTGGCTGTGCAGCCACTGAACCTACTCTGTGGGTCACACTGACTATGACTACAGGGGCACCCTGAAATGTCATCACAAGCGTACACTGTCCTGGCATCTACAAGGCTAACAATCGTTGGTTATGTCTGCCCGAAAAAGTAGCACAACCCACTCACACATACAAGTACAGGCCTAGGAAAGAGTCACAGTGCAACACACACACTCCCACGACCTGGAAACAGCTTGTCTGTCAGTGTTTGTCAGCACCCCACATCCCAAAGCATATACTGCAGCATCATGACTACAGGTCTGACACCACCCTGCCCTACTGCTCCCTTCATGGTGACTTACCACGACATTGGGGCCACCAAACAGGCGTGGGTACTGTGCCAGCACCTCGTTCACAAGGACATCCACTCGTGAATGGACTGGCACGGACCTTATCTGTTCTTGACATCCCTGTGGATATGGCAGACCTGTCGCTGAAGTGAGTTGTGAGGGGTCCCAGGCAGCAGGTTCTTGAAGCAGCAGCAGGACAGGGTCCCAGGCAGCAGGCTCTTGAAGCAACAGCAGGACAGGGCCCCAGGCTCTTGAAGCAGCAGCAGGACAGGGTCCCAGGCAGCAGGCTCTTGAAGCAGCAGCAGGACAGGGTCCCAGGCAGCAGGCTCTGTGAGCAGTGGAAATGTGAGGCTCACTCCCACAGATTTACAGCCCCCTAGGGCCGTCCAGAAGCTTAAAAGATGCTATAATTGGTTGTCCGGGTCTGCCTTATTCAAAAGCATCCAATGACCGCCTCCGCGGTAGCGGAGCACACCTTCCGCGATTTTCAAATCTGCATCATGCCACCGCGATCATCGATGCCATTGGCTGTATGCAATGCTCCACGGTGGTGACGCACCGCGGGTGCCCGGGGTGCGCTACCGCGATGGTGGATCATTCAAAAGCATCCAATGACCGCCTCCGCGGTAGCGGAGCACAGCTTCCGCGATTTTCAAATCTGCATCATACCACCGCGATCATCGATGCCATTCGCTGTATGCAATGCTCCACGGCGGTGACGCACCGCGGGTGCCCGGGGTGCGCTACCGCGATGGTGCATCATTCAAAAGCATCCAATGACCGCCTCCGCTGTAGAGGAGCACACCTTCCGCGATTTTCAAATCTGCATCATGCCACCGCGATCATCGATGCCATTGGCTGTATGCAATGCCCCATGGCGGTGATGCACCGCCGGGGCCCGGCGGTAGGTACCGCGACTCATGCGGCAGAGCATACCCACCGCCATATACACAAGTCCATATGCCAATGGCTACCTTGGCTGGGTAGATGGTGGTGCTGGGGTCACACCGCCGGGGACCGGCGGTAGGTACCGCGACTCATGCGGCGGAGCATACCCACCGCCATATACACAAGTCCATAAGCCAATGGCTACCTTGGCTGGGTAGATGTGGTGCTGGGGTCACACTGCCAGGGACTGGCGGTAGGTACCGCGACTCATGCGGCGGAGCATACCCACCGCCATATACACAAGTCCATATGCCAATGGCTACCTTGGCTGGGTAGATGGTGGTGCTGGGGTCACACCACCGGGGACCAGCAGTAGGTACCGCGACTCATGCGGCGAAGCATACCCACCGCCATATACACAAGTCCATATGCCTATGGCTACCTTGGCTGGGTAGATGGTGGTGCTGGGGTCACACCGCCGGGGACCGGCGGTAGGTACCGCGACTCATGCGGCGGAGCATACCCACCGCCATATACACAAGTCCATATGCCTATGGCTACCTTGGCTGGGTAGATGGTGGTGCTGGGGTCACACCGCAGGGGACCGGCGGTAGGTACTGCCATTTTCGTACACATTGCTGTATATGTCAATCCTGGACACTGTACCAGCACCCTGCAGCTACATGGTGTAGGGCACATCATTGTACACACGATGCCACACAGCCATGTCATCCACAGGAGGACGCACGTTCAGTGTGAGCCACTTTTGCCTGTGTTTCAGCCATTTTAGTAAGAGTTTTGATGGCTGATGATGATTGACAGACGTCAGGTGCTCTACATTGATGTCGTGACGTTTAATGTGTTGTTGGTCAGTGCAGACCTTGACCTGGCTGGTGTCACTGCATTGTATCGTACCTGACTTGTGCATTCACAACTGATCATGCACACATCCGGAAGTGTCCCTGCTACTGTGATCATTGTGTTAATGAATGTGTGCCGACTTTCCATGATGCATTGAGGTGTGGCAGGTACAGCAGATGGGTATGACAGACATGTTAAGTCACATTACATTGGTGGGTCTTGTTGCACCATGTCTGCACATGTCAAATGTTCAACCATTATATCCGCATTCACAGTCCCCGATGTGTTACTGTCACTTGGGTATTGTCACTGGAGAGGCCTGCCCTCTGTGTGTAGCTATTGGCCAGCCATGTAACCAGATGTGCCATGCATCTCTCTGGCCCTTGTTGTTTTCCCATTACATCATTGATGCTTTGTGCTATGGCCATCTCATGATGCTTGTCACTGACATATTCATTTTACTCCTCAACTAGGAGGAGGCCGAATCTCCTACGTCACCTGACTGTGCTTGAGGACATGGAGAATGAGGCAATCATCAGGAAATTCAGGCTGGACAGACCAACATTGAAGATCGTGTGTGATCTATTGTAGCCCCACCTGCAGCCTCGCCGTCACTATCCTACGGCATTCACACCCACCTACAAGGTGATGGCAGCACTCCACTTCTTTGCGACTGGTTCCTTCCAAGAGACCGTGGTTAACGCTGGGGGGATGTCACAGCCCATGTTCAGCATGGTGCTGAGGGATGTACTTGAGGCCATGATGATATATCGCAATCGCTACATACATTTCCCCAGGGGACGTGAATTGGCTGCCGTTAAGGGGAACTTCTATCCCCTTGGGCGCATCCCACATGAAGTCGGTGCCATAGATTGCACCCATGTAGCTCTGGTGGCACCGCATGCGACGGAGCACATTTATCGGAACCGCAAACACTACCACTCCATGAATGTGCAGGTGGTGTGCCTTGCGGACATGACAATATCACATGTGTGTGCAAAGTATCCCGGTTCGGCCCATGATTCGTACATTATGAGGAACAGCATGGTGCCACGGATGATGGAGAATCTGCATCCCGAACGTGCCTGAATTGTGGGTGAGTATCACTACTGCTATCACGTGCTGTGTGTCACTGGCTTTACTGTGGCCGTACAACATTGCAATGGGTGTTTATCATTCACAGGAGACTCTGCATATCCCAGTAGGCCATGGCTGTTGAGCCCACTCCGGAATCCCCGGACACCAGCAGACATCCGCTACAATGAGGCCCATGGCAGGACCCGACGGGTAATCGAACGGACTTTCGGCCTGCTGAAGTCAAAGTTCCGGTACCTTGACAGGACCGGAGGCGCACTCGCATACTCGCCTGGGAAGGTGTGCAAGATCGTTGTGGCATGCTGTATGCTGCACAACCTGGCCATCCACAAGGGGGTCCCCCTGCTCCTGGACGATGGTGCGGAACCAAGGCTACAACCTGCTCAGGGACCAGAATCCAGTGATGAGGACAGTGGAGAGGAGGAAGGAGTTGACCTACGCCAGCAGCTAATCCAACGCTACTTCACTTGAAGGTGGGTGACGAGGTACAACGTGTACATAGTCTGGTGTGGTTGCTTTTGTTGTGAATGGATATGCGCAGATGTTCCCGACAGGCACATGTTCTGTCACCTATGTATGGTATTGGTTGAATTGACGTTACGTACGGAGATGTATGCTGGACCGTATTTGTGCGTATCTGCTAGACATTGTGTAGTATGCCTGTGATATTTTGGATATTTTTGGAGCAGTGATCTGTGTGTGTTGCCACAATGAGACCAGTGACTGTAGTTCTGTTGTGTCTCCCTAGGTGCTACAGAGTGTTCCTGCCCTGCATACTGTACATCATGTTTACACATCATGGACATTATCAACAATGTTAATACTGCACTAAAGAATTCACTACACCAAATCAGGAGTGTCAGGTATTTTATTTTGTGAGTGCACATGTGAATTGTGCTGGAATATTTACATGAAGGTGGGGAATGAGCAGTGAGTTGACAGTCCTGTTCAATGAGATACAAGAGTAGACACCACATGGCTGTGGTGACCCAGTCCAACAGAGAGGTGCCATTGCCATGGCAATGTGGGGAAAGAAAGTCCTAACAGTGAATGCAGTTGGGAAGAGGGTTGTCTTCACGGCTGGCTCCGTGACTGGCGTGTGGCAGGTGCTTTGCCTCCAGAGACTCCCAGGCTCTTCTTTGGACGCCCCCTAGATCTTTTTGGCAGTGGGGGGCCTGCTGAATGGCCAGCGGCGTCAGAGGACTCGCCCCTCTCTGTTGGCGCAGGGGAGGATGGAGCACTGTCATCCTGCGGCACAACAGGAGGGGACGGAGGTGGTGGTTGGGACACAGGTGGTGGTAGTGGTGGTGTTGGTGGCAGTGGCGGTGGTGGCGGTGGTGGTTGCGGTGGAGGCAGAGGCCGGGACTGCAGGGGTCTGCTGCGTTGTTGTTGCAGCAGAGATGGTGTTGGCGAGGATGGGGGCCTGGGACCTCTGGGTCTGTGGCACACCAGATGGGCCGGGCTGGAGCTCATCATCCAAACTGTCCTGGAGTCCGCATCTGTGAGTCCATGCGCCGGAGGTGGAGACTGGCTCTGCTGGTTGTTGGTGTGGTCCTCCGCAGTGAGTTCTTCATCACCTGTGGAGTAGATGGGGAGTGGTCAGTGTTTCCGTCATCTGCGTATCATCATCTGTCTGTACACTAGTTATATATGCTGTCATCAGTTGTACAATTCATGGCAACACCGTGTAACATTTCTTGGTGCAGAGTGACATCATGGAGTCATACATGTTGAATGTCAGTGCATTGCGTCCAATAGTTATTTGTTTTCTACACACACACTTCATGAAGATTTACGGTTGGTACGTACCTGTAAGGTGAGTGTGCAGGGTGCAATGGCTGACACTTGCTCTTGGGTGGGGCAGGCCTCCATGCTGCTGGGCTGTGGGCCAGGGGGCATGCTGGGAGTAGTGGTACAGGCCTCCCACCCACAAACACCCTCCAAGTGAAGATGGCTACCTACCTGTAAGTGTGTTTGTTAAACAGTGCAATGGCTGACACTTGCTCCTGGGTGTGGGAGGCCTCCATGCTGCTGGGCTGTGGGCCAGGGGGAATGGTAGGTGCAGTGAGACAGACCTCCCTCCCTGCCTCCCATCACACACCTTCCCAGTGAAGATGGCTACCAACCTGTAGGTCTGTTTGTTAAACAGTGCAATGGCTGACACTTGCTCCTGGGTGGGGGTGGCCTCCATGCTGCTGGGCTGTGGGCCAGGGGGCATGCTGGGAGTAGTGGTACAGGCCTCCCACCCACAAACACCCTCCAAGTGAAGATGGCTACCTACCTGTAAGTTTGTTTGTTAAACAGTGCAATGGCTGACACTTGCTCCTAGGTGGGGGAGGCCTCCATGCTGCTGGGCTGTGGGCCAGGGGGCATGCTGGGAGTAGTGGCACAGGCCTCCCACCCACAAACACCCTCCAAGTGAAGATGGCTACCTACCTGTAAGTTTGTTTCTTAAACAGTGCAATGGCTGACACTTGCTCCTGGGTGGGGGAGGCCTCCATGCTGCTGGGCTGTGGGCCAGGTGCTATGGTGTGAGTTGTTGTACTGACCTTCCTCCCCCATACAGGCCTCCTCAGCAGAATGGCCGGCTACATTTTGGGTAGGGATGGACAGTGTATTGGTGGTTGGGTATTGCAAGGAGGTAAATCTCAATGTGGTGTTAAACATTTGTCTGTACTTACCAGCCTCCGCTCCCCCGGCTACTCCTGTGAGACTCTCAGGTAGCAGGATGGCAAGCACCTTCTCCTCCCATGGTGTGAATGTCTTTGGTGGGATAGGAGGGCCACTGCCAGTCGCGTTTGCCAGAGTCCAGTTCTTGATCCTCCTCTCCTTGACAACCCTCTTGAGATCATGCCACCGCTTCATGATCTCCTTCTTGGATCTTGGGGTGGCCCCAACTGCATTCACCCTTTGGACTATCCTTTCCCACATTTGTGTCCTGGTGGCTAATGGTGTCTGTTGGACCAGGTTACCAAATAGTTGTGGCTCTACTCTCACAATCTCGCTGACCATGACTGTCAACTCACTCTCGGTGAATTTTGGCATTTTTTGTGATGTCATGGTGTGTGGGGTTTGAGGTGTTTGTGGGTGCAGGGGTGTGTGGGTGCAGGGGTGTGGTGATGAGGTGTGTTGTGTGCTGGGGGTTTGTTTGTGATGGTGTGATGGTGGTGTTGATGGTGGTGGTGGGTGGCTGGGTGTGGTGTGCTATTTTGCCTCTCCTGTCAGATGTGGTGTATGGCCTTCTGTTCTGGAAAGAAGCAAAGGATTGTGGTGAGTGGAGGGGGTGGCTTTGTACTCAGCGGTGAGGGTGTGTCCAATTGGATTGTGGTTGTCAGGTGTGTTGTGGGTGTGGTTCTGTAGTTTAGTATATTTGTTTTAGTTATTTATGTATCTGTGTATGTGTGTTGTATATTTTGGGGGCAGGGCTACTTTGTTTATGCAATGTTAGGCATCACTGCGGTGCTTTCACATCGACCGCCATGTATTTCATGTTCGTCCGCTGCGGTGGCTTTGCTGCTGCTTGACCGCCATTTCTCCCATTCAATCCTGGCTGCGACCGCGGCGGTCGGTGTCGGCGGTTCCGCCCGCGACACCCTCGGGGATATCGTAATTTCCTGTGCGGTGTCTCCGCTTTCCCTGTGGACGGTTTTGTCTTTTCCGCTGCTTTTCCGACCGCCGCGGTCGGAGTTTTGGCATCACCGCACACGTCGGGCGGTTTAATTTCAACCGCTACCGCCGCGGTCGGTCTGTAGTGGCGGTTTATCCGCGGTCATGGCGGGCGGTTGTTTTCCGCCTCCATGGCGGGCGGGGTAGTTTTCCGCCCGCTATCCTAATGGGCCCCTTACTATTTTAACTCAGTCAATCAATTCAATCAAAAGTCTTTATTTCACAATGCTTCCAGAGCACATAAAGTACATAATGAAAAACATCTGTGATTGTGCTTGTGGTGTTCTTTAGGGCGCAGAGATACTCCTCCGGGAGTCGATTCAAGCGCGATATAAACCAGCAAATAAATAAATAAATAAATAAAATAACACATGGGTAACGAGAACATTTAATCAATGGTAATCAACAACACATACACATACATATACCACATGGATATAAATATATAAAGTGCATTGTACCTTCAAATGTGGGCACCACACCCATTTAAAGTGCTCTTAATCATCACAATAATATAAAGTGCATTGTGCCCTCAAAAGATGGTTTCAATCATTCCCGTTATGCATCGCTAATCCAGTCTATCATATCTGTCTGGTAGTTGGATATTGTCATCAAATATACATAGATATCATGTAGCAAATGTCATTAAAATATATTTAAAACTAAATATACAAACAAATGCTAAAAAGGGCAACCCCACATACATATCAAGTACATTATGCCATCAGTCTTAAAGTCCGACATTACCCTTTTCTCCATACCTATCCCACTCTGTCAAAGCCTTCCTATGTATCCACAAGGACCATAAGAATGATGCTGTGCTATAGCAGGTACAAGGATTAGATAGTTGTGCAGGACGGCATTGTTTAAAATGACATTTTCACAGATGGGGAGCATATACCTCTTTCTAGATGAGGTGTAAAAACCACAAAAGAATAATATATGCAAATCAGACTGTGCAGACCTTTTATCACAGGGACATGCTGGAAGATCATTTAGTGGTTCACCTTCAGAACGTGTCCCCCACTGATGTTGGAGCTGCAGGTATCCACAAAAGTTCAACAGGTATTCCCGCTGTAGAAGGTGACGGTGCTGCTTTTATGCACCTGGTCTCCTGGTCCGTTCGTTGCAGGGGGGAGGGAGCCGCAGTGCCCGTTGCCTTCTGGGCAATGTAGTTACTCCAAGCCCTCAGGTGCGAGCGTTTCCCGTGAAGCGGGAAACGCGAGAGGTGGCGTCTCAGCTGGGCGAGGAGAGGTGCGTGGTTCACCTCCAGAACGTGTCCCCCACTGAAGCTGGAGCTGCAGGTGGGAGGGAGGCGCTGTGCCCGTTGCCTTCTGGGAAATGTAGTTACTCCAAGCCCTCAGGTGAGACCGTTAGGTGGCGTCTCAGCTGGGCGAGGAGAGGTGCGTGGTTCAACTCCAGAACGTGGGTCCCACTGATGCTGGAGCTGCAGGTATCCACAAAAGTTCAACAGGTATTCCCGCTGTAGAAGGTGACGGTGCTGCTTCTATGCACCTGGTCACCTGGTCCGTTCGTTGCAGGGGGGAGGGAGGCGCTGTGCCCGTTGCCTTCTGGGCAATGTAGTTACTCCAAGCCCTCAGGTGCGAGCGTTTCCCACGAAGCGGGAAACGCGAGAGGTGGCGTCTCAGCTGGGCGAGGAGAGGTGCGTGGTTCACCTCCAGAACGTGTCCCCCACTGATGCTGGAGCTGCAGGTATCAACAAAAGTTCAACAGGTATTCCCGCTGAAAAGGTGACGGTGCTGCTTTTATGCACCTGGTCACCTGGTCCGTTCGTTGCATGGGGGAGGAAGGCGCTGTGCCCGTTGCCTTCTGGGCAATGTAGTTACTCCAAGCC
This sequence comes from Lissotriton helveticus, assembly GCF_964261635.1. Taxonomy (NCBI): domain Eukaryota; kingdom Metazoa; phylum Chordata; class Amphibia; order Caudata; family Salamandridae; genus Lissotriton; species Lissotriton helveticus. The sequence continues at coordinate 1,136,211,299 of NC_136061.1, read as the reverse complement.
CTCAGGTGCGAGTGAGAGGTGGCGTCTCAGCTGGGCGAGGAGAGGTGCGTGGTTCACCTCCAGAACGTGTCCCCCACTGATGCTGGAGCTGCAGGTATCCACAAAAGTTCAACAGGTACTGGAAACTCATCATTAACAGAATAAAATTCATACAAAATCTAGCTAAGATAAAATGGTGTGGGGTTTGAGTTTTTAGTGCGACTAGCTTCAGCTCAATCACTTGCCGATTGGTCCAAAAATGTTTGCTTAATTCTATCTACCCTGTGTACATTGTCTAGGGCCAAATAGTCCTTGATGATATTTTGGGTCACACTGACCGTATCTCTCTTCCAAATCGAAAACCATAACATAATCGGGGCAAGTTTCACTGCATATGAGATATATGGGTCCTTTAATTCAGTGTGGTAGATGTATTCTCACAATTTCTAGGAAGTGCTAACAGACTTTTATAGAAACTATCTTCTATTCTTTGGAGTTGATCAATTGTCGCCATCCCCCAGCCCCACATGATGCTGTAGTGACGGTTTTTGCGGCATACACCTTTTTTTATCAATCCTCTTAGCACCCAAATTCTTCGTAAAGGAAAAAATGGCCTTCACACTTTTCTCAATGGCTAGGGCCCTATTGCCGATCATGTTTGACTAATGACTTTTCTATCAAATACAACCCCCATGTAGGTAAAATTGTCAGTCACTGTCAATGTGCTGCTCTATACTAAACATTGAAAGTTATTTAGGGCAGTTACCTGCCAACAGCACGAAAGATTTGGCTGTGTTCACTCGAAGATCCAGACTGGACATACATTTTGAATAGGCCACTATCATCTACTGTAGGCCCAACCCAGTTCATGCGATCAACACCACATCATCTGCATAGAGCAGTATTGTGAGGGGTACTGCATTAAACTTGGGTACATTTTTTGTTGCTCCCCTCACAGCTTCCTGCACACCATTAGTGTATAGTGAAAATAGAAAAGGGGCAAGGACACAACCCTGCCTTACCCCCCGTTTTATTTTAAACAGTTTAATGCATTCCCCATTACTATCATACCGAACACAAGCAGTGCTAGTGCATACATTTGACAAATAAAAACAATTGCCGGAGGATCAATGCCTATTTCATCCATAATGGCACAGAGTTTTGTGTACAAAACACAATCAAATGCACCCGACAGATCCAAAAAGCCCATATAATTTTTGGGAGGTTCTGACCGCTGTATATTTTGCTACAGTTAGACTTAAATTGAGACATTGATTGATTGTCCCCTTACCTTTTTAGAAACCATATTGTACTGATAGTAAAATGTTCTTCTCTGTGCCCCACGCCTCCAATCTGTTCAGCAAAGGTCACCCCATCAGTTTTGCTGTGCTGTCTAAAAGGGAGGTGGGTCTGTAATTTTTTGGAATGGACCTATCCCCTTTTTAAATATGGGAACCATTACCGATGTATTCCAAGAAGCTGGGGGGCCACTTTTTACTTATAGTATTCAAAATTATTGTTAAAAAAGGAATCCAAATATCTTGGTAAGCTAGAAAGAAGTCTATAGGGACTCCGTTCGGACCTGGGGCTTTCAAGGGGGTACATTGTGCCAAGCCCAATCTCAGCTCTTCCATGTCAAATACCAGGGTCTCCCCAAGAAGTATCTGTGGGAAAGTATAAGGGGGCTCTGAGAACGTATCACCTGCTCTAAAGATTTGCTCATAATGAGCCACCCAGCTTTCCTTCACCACAAACAACTTAATGAAACTTACCCGATGGCAAACCTAGATGATGAATGGGACCTTCAAAATATGTCCCAAGCTATTCACTCAGATATACACCATACATGGTGAACATCAAAACACCAATATCCCTGAATTCTATGGGTGAGAGGGAAAAACTCCTACCGCACAGCAGGTTGAGATAAGATCTCAAGTTGTTCTCAGTCAAGTGTGAGAAGTCCCCATTGGATTCTGTAGAATATAATGGTACGACTCATTTACGTGTTTTTTTACATATCACAAGTTTGACCCAAAGGTGATGGAGGGTTTTACATGTACCATTTACATTACACATCTTCACGTTCATGTTTTTTAGGCATGGGGACATTAAGTGATTTGCCCAGAATCACATGATGGTGAGCCAATGCAGAGACTTGAACCTGGTATCCTAGTTCCAAAGTCAGCATTTATGGAAGTTAAGGTCACATTCACTCTCACTGAGAGGTTTTCCAGAGGAGTTCACATCACCTCCTCCAGAATGTCCCTTCACTGGCTGCCAGCACATCAAAGGATTCGAATTGAGCTATAGTATCTCCAGGTGCCTGAACATCCTCGGCCTCAAATTTCGATCAGTAAAAATCATACGTCTCTATGCCTCTAAAAGAAATCTTCACAGCAGTGGCTGTCATCTTCTGTTAATCCCTCATTCCCAGATTGAATGCGTTTTAGGCCACTCTGTTTACATAAAGCAAGGCCTAAGGGACGTCTGCCCCGCGAACAGTGCTTAAGTTGAGACGGTTGTTTCGGTGCTCGCACCGGTTCTTAATTGTCAGCACCGGCGCTGGTGCAGTCTGCCACAAGGTGGAGCTGTCTAGCTAATTTAGAGATGACCACAAAAGCAGCCAATTATTAATTCAATATACATTAAAAATGAGTATTACCTGCTGCCCAAGCTATTCTTATAGCTTTGGGGGCCTGGAATAGTATAAAATGCCACACTTGTAGGAGTGTGATGGTCAGTAGTTGTGTTGTTACTATCACTGGCAGCAATGTGTGCTGCAAGCTGCAGTGGCCTACTGACAAGAGCCCTGGCACTTATTTTTTTACAAATTAAGTACTGCCCGAGATAGTGTTCCCGTTGGAAGTGTAGTCAGCTCAATTCTTTGCACTCTGCGGTATTTGGTCCTGCATTTATTATGGGGAAACCAATACCACAAGTACTCAGTAGAAACGTCTAGTTGGCAATACTAGAGTTTTTTTAAGAAACATTTTTCATAACCACAGGAAAAACATTGTGCCCTGTAATATTTTTTGGGGGGGAATAAAGCCATAGTTAAACAATATATAGGAACCTCTAACTATATATACCCTTTGTTATAGAATCCACAGCTTTTTAATGTGTGTGCATGATTAAATTGCCACTCATTCAGTTTTTTCACAAATGCATTTTTAACATTTCCTTGCCTCTCATTGTTAACTGTTCTAGGCCTATTTCAATGAATGTGCACATTTGAATACAACATTATACTGATAGTTTCTTTACTCCAAGTGTGGTTCCGATTATTTAATCCTGTGATTTGTTCACATCTAACTAATGAATGTTTTTGTTGTGGTTTTTATTTCACTGTATTTACTATTTTCTTTTACACACATAAAAGAGAATATAAGATTATATATATATTTCTGTCTAATATTTCAATTTACAGTGCAGGCATGGAATCCAAACTCTTTCCACTAAACAGAAGTGAATTCTGTGGCATAGAATGCAATAAATCCCTCTATAAGGTAGCAAACACAACAGTGCATCCTAAATGCAGTTACATCACTCTTTTGTGCAACAACCACAAGCCAAATACCATCCAGATGGTAATGCCTTGCTCTCCTTCAAACAAACTGTAAAGTGCTGGCTACTTTTATACATCTGGGCAGTGGGCTGCCATATCCAACCCTGCTCTAAAACCCAAAATACATGCTATATGGCGCTACACCTAACATTTCTCAATACACATAAGTGCTTAATTATGAGTTTGGCGGTCCGAAGACCGCCAAACTCATGGTTGCGCAGCGGTAGCTGTCTGGCCACCGCTGCACCGGTGGACCACCATGGCACTATCGCAACTGCCAGGGATCTCTGCCAGGGATCAGAGATCCCTGGCAGTGGTGTGGTGGTCTCAGAGTCACAATATGCTTGGTGGTACCCTGCAGCACCGCCAAGCATATTACGATTTTCCTCACCGCCAGGGATCTCATGGAGGTTCTTACTCCATGAAACTGCTGGTGGTGAGGAAAGGAGGGGGGCCCTACAGTGCTCCCACTTGGCTCTGTGCCCCCCTGTGTGCATGCAACCCAGTTCCTGCACATCATGTACTGCACAGCCCATGCCGTGCAGGAACTGGCTTTGGCGCTCCCATTGTGGTGCCCAGTTTAAGTAGCATCGCCTTGGGACTACCAAAGAAACGCCTGCCAGACACAAGAAAACTCGTAATCTGGCGGGCGGTGCTTACACAGCTTTGGCAATGTGGCAGCATGATGGCGGCCCCGCTCCCACACCGCCACAGTCGTAATCGGGCCCTAAGTAGGCAAAGTGTTGATGTGGAGCTTTTGACGCGCAGACAAGTAATGAGGGATGAACCGAACACATGGTCAGACAGACTCAGTAGCTTTGGATGAATTGCCAGGTAGTGCTAGGAGTCTGCAGAACATAATGCATAGATTTTGAGGCATAGGGCCAAGCACCGTAAGGAATTTAGAGTGCGAGGACCTTGAGGTCTAAAGTCCACGCACTTAGGGCACACTCACAAACAGCATGAGGAACTCGGCACATGAACAGATGACATAGAAAATAATGGCTAGGAATCTAAATAATATTGTCTTTTATATATGAGATATTTGAGAAACCACACATTTTACCTCCTCACTCGAAGTGACTGAATAAGCAAACAGCTTGGCTCTCTGTGCAGTGCCAGAATGGCGTGAGTAAAAGCAACCTTGCACCATATAGCTTAACTACAAAAAAGGAGAAACAATCCAGTTATTGGTAAAGATGTGTCCTAAAAACTGATTTTAAAACTTCTTGTGTACAAGCAAGCTGTTACCACAGAAATTATTTGCATACTTTGCTTCATGGGTTGCAATGCAAAATGACGTCAGTAAGACAAAAAAGTGTTACTTCAAAAGTGAATTGATTCATCAAGCGACCACCAAATGAATCTTTTTGCCATAGTCAAAGCGCCAGCCCACTCCTCCCTCCAACATATTGAGAAGAGATTCTCACTATCTGCTAATTTCTTCGCAGACAAAAGTCACAGCACCAGACATGAAACTGTCATCTCCACTTGACATCAGCATTAGTGATCTGTCACAGAAATACAAATAAGTTGTGCGTGACTTCTGCCCCTGTCTCTGGCTGTCCTGATGCAAGCGGTTTATGTTCTGAGACCATGCAGTTGCCCCTCTGACACCATTCCTGTCCCCATTTTTGTGGCATCATTCGATGAACTACCAAACAGTCTGAAGATAAGTTAAATGACTCCCTTTTTTCTCAAATATTATTTACTTTTGTATTTATTTATTATTTCACACTTTTATATAGCACCACTAAAACTGGGGGTGTCAGTACAGTTTATAATATCAAATCAACATTGGAAAAGAAGTTTTGAATTAAATTAAAAAGGTATTCGAAAATCAGAACTAACACTATGTACAGAATTAATACTTACTAACTTATAAGTATAGAAGGTCAAAAGAAGGAGAGTTGGTGAGAGATGAGGAAGTGGACCTGGGTGGAGTAGTGGGCTAGATAGAAAGAGGTACAGTACAGGGTTGTGTAGAGAAATATTAGAGGGTAGATAAGAGAGGGGACTGTGTGAAGCAGAGATCAATATGCAGGAGAGATGATTTCAGTTTCAGGATGCCAGTCAGTTCAGATAGACATTACATATTGAGGTTTCTAGTTCCTTGTGGAAAGTTAAGAAGTCTCCATGGCATTTCTTTTCTCAAGAAAGAAAGAAAGATAAGGGTGGTAAGGAGCTGGAGCCAGACTTGTTTTTACACTTTTTATTGAGCTTTTTGGCATTTGATGTCTTAGATGTCCCACTTAAATATAACGGAGCATTTATTTGTCATAATATGTATACTCCCCACACCACTGCTTGGTTTTATAATTTTCATTACCTTACTGTTCTGTTAATTATATCTGCAGTGGCCATCCCCTGTGGAAGTTAGGCATGTCTATACTCAGTAAGCCACCTTGGCTGATATAACTTAACTTGGTCGTTATATAGTGTTTAACTGATATTATACATAAGAATAGAACACTGCAAATTAATACCATAACAAACAAAAGAGTACTGCTGGGTTAGGCGGCGTGCATACAGATAACATATTTCTGACTTTCTGGACCAAGATCTCATAGGATACGGTGACTAGAGCATCAGCCCTGGGAAAACCTTTTTAACTAAGTATGCAATGTTTCTAGTAGACAGCCCTTCAACTATAGTAGCCTTTCTGCCATCTATCACATTTTAATATTTGTTGCTTGGAGGGTGGGGGGGGGGTTTGGGGCGGGGGACGGCGGTGGGGGGTCACAATATCCGATCTTTGTATCCAGAAGTGGCAGATCACTGAAGAGGGCACTCCATGTCCGATAAATCTCCAGTCAACGGTTTTCTCTTCCGGCCTCCCTGGTCGGGGTACTTTCCTCACCTTCGGCCCAATTTGAATTTATCGCCACCATTTCTGAATAGGTAGACCCTTGGGGTTCTTCCAAGCCACAGAAATTTGACAACTAGCCTATATCAATGCCAGGTCCAAAATATAGTTGTTACTCTGGTGCCCTGGTCCTGGCGAATAAACCCAGCATATATGGTATAGTCCAGCAGTATCAGAGATATTCCATTTAGTAGTCCCGCCATCCACCTGTGGTACCTCCCTTCCAGTATGTGCGCAGCTCTTGGCAGCTTCAAATCATATGATAAAAGTCATCCACTATTTCTCTGTATGTAGGACATCCATCAGCTGCCGTAGGGAACATGCCATTCACATATTTGGATTGTTAAATATACCCTGGGCCTCATTTATGAGGCCCCTTGCGCCGCCGAAATGTCACTTTTGTGAGGTTCCATGGCGCAGGAGCCTGCTCCATATTTATGGGTCAGCACTAAGCCACTTTTTTTAGCTCGTAAATATTGCTCCCTTTAATGCAGTTTTCTGTGTTAAAGGGGCATGCAATTGATGTTGCTGGGGGCGTTCCCAGCAACATCCATTGCATTTTGACACTGCCCCAGATTTACGAGAAATCGTAACTTTGAGGCAGTGCCAAAAACTTACGCCGCACCAGGGGAAGAGTAAGGGAGGCAGAACGAGGAGACATATCTTTATTTCTCCTTGTTTTTCCTATTTTTATGTGTGCTGCAATCTCATGCGCTGTGACGCTTTCTCCAGCTCTATCTGTGTTGCTGGGGCTGGAGAAAGTAGGCACAGGTTCCCAGTCTTCTTGGGAGCACGAAGTCATAGCGCTCACGCCAATCCTGATGCTGCTTTCGTGCAGCGTCATGATTGGCCGCAGTGCAGTCTGGGAGATTGTCCCAGAAGCAGGAAGAGTGGGATGAAGCAGACTGCTGAGACGGCGATCAGGTAAGTTTCTTCTATTTTTTTATTTTGTACCCTGACCCCCCCCTCCCATCTCCCTCCTCCGGCCCGTACCGCCACTTTGGCAGGGGAAAGGCCGCTGCTGCCTTTTCTTTTGCCATAGGACAGTGCAACAGGATGGCCGGCAGCACTGCCTACGGAAAAACCTCATAAATGAGGCCCCCTGTGTTTATAGTAATGCCCCGGTTACTTACCGGTAATCTTCATTACTCCGAGTATAGTCTTCCTCGCCACATGACTAACAAAGTGAGCTTTAGCTCCACACTAGAACCCTCCAAAGCAAAAAGTCTGCCTCCCATGCCTCCCATCCCTTCCCAATATGGCCGACCCATTACACCCTGACCTCTATAAGAGGCGAGCCGGCCAACCCTTCAGCCTGAAACTACCAAGCACAAACATAAAGCTGATAGGCAGACAGGGAGGGAGGGATGGGAACTCATGTGGCGAGGAAGACTATACTCGGAGTAATGAAGATTACCGGTAAGTAACCAGGGCATTACCTCCTCGTTAGTCTTCCTCGCCACATGACTAACAAAGTGAGCATATACCAAAGACAATCGGCTTCACGGAAACTCACAAGCAACCAATGGAGCAGGATGGGACCCCCACGGAAGAGGGCAAACCCAACAGGCCATACTAGTGGAAGAACTACCCAAGAGAGAGGCAACCACGAGCAGGAAGAACCAGCCCGGGACAGAAAAAAACCGGAAGGGCCGAAAACCTGGACCCCCGAGACACGAAGGGCCTCCAGAAAATGTGAACTAACCAAATATCAATGGAGGACAGAGAAGGCATGGCATAAGACTGCACAGAGCCAAAAGCAACCGCAAACAGGCCCACAAACAGAAAGCAGCAAGCTGGGCTAAACACGCCAAGTAAATGTAAATGTATACTTGTAAAGCGCACTGTTACTCCATCTCGGAGTGTCCTGGCGCTGTATACCGCTGAGGAACCCGTCCTGGCTTTTCCCTGTGAGATGGTCCCTCCTGGGCACCCCCAAGGTGAAGCCAGGCATCCCCGGCGCTGATAGGGCCGTTGTGGAGATTAAGCAAGCTATTGCCCAGAGTTGCAGAGTGTGACCCATGGTTAGATTAGGCACCTAGGCGAGAATTATCGAGTCCGCGGACATTGACCCAAAACCCTGCAGCAACAGGAATTGAACCCTGGTCCCGGGCCGACCTCTGCTTCAGGGTCTGCCACTTCTAACCAGTGAGCCACACTTCTCCACGCCCATGGACAGCCCAAAGCGAAAGGGGAGCAAAAACCCAAACAGGTCTTGAGTCACCAGGGCTCCATAGGAACCAAAGAAACAGAGGGCAACCCCACCACAGTGACCCAACAAAAAAGCCACAGCAGCAAGAGACACAGTCCGACCAAAGCCCAGCCACACTGCACGGTGGACCACCAACAGCGAGAGAGTCGAACCACCCCCAAACCAAAGACCAGAGGGGAGAAGAAAACAAAATCCACCAAGTGCGGTGGGAAACAAGGGCAGAAGCAAAGGAACCAGACGGAACCAACCAAGACCGGCAGGAGCCGCAAGAACGGACGGAGGCGCAGGAAAGGAGCAAAAATGAGCCGCTGAGGCAAGCACCCAGGAGGCCAAATACACACCAGGACGAACCAGCCGAATAACGGAGAACCAACCGGAACCGGAGTGAACACAGGGGTAAGGCCACAGGCAGCAACCCACCAAAGGCGATAAAGACAGAAGAGCCGGGCGGAACGAGCCCGAGAAATGTCAACACCTCCAGGGACCAAACCCGAGCCGGTAGGACCCAGCACCCCAAAACCAGGGACAAAGAAGAAGAGGGTCCAAACCGCACAGGTGGCGCCGGCGATAAATAAAAAACCGTGGCAGGAAAAGAAACCCCAGACCCGAGTGAGCCAGGGCCCACAGAGGCACAACACGGGCCAGAGCCACCATCTGCAGGAGCAGAAATGGGAAGCACCCAGGCGAGCCCCACACACAGGCCAAAGATCCGGTCCAGGGAAACAAGCCCAGGCGCGAAGCTGTGATCCCGGATAAGAAGGCAGGAAAAGCCAGCACCGGGGACACAAACTGGAAGAGAGCGACCGAGGCAAGCCCGCAAAGCCCCCGGAGAATGAGGCAGTGTACAAAACTGCCCAGGAGAGCAACAAGAAGCCCCCGTGGGGCAGGGGCAAAAACAAGCCAAGAAACGGTCAACAGAAGGCACACGAGAAATCTTCCAAAAAGCGTACCAACCGACCCAGCACAGATCGGGAACCCATGCACGCCGCACAGGCCGAAGAGGCCGCACAACACCCGGGAAGGGGAGACCAGAACACAAAGACCACCCGCCGTACTGGCAGACAGGGCAGGAAGGGAGCCACAGGGGCAAGAGAAGGGACACCCACGGGAACAGGTGAAGTTGGGAAACCCCACAGAACACCGGGACCAACCAGACGGGGGACCCCCAACGGACAGACCGGGCAAGCACCACCAGACACCCAGGCCCAAGGAGCCGGAAACCCACCCTACGGAAGGACCTCATCAGGGTAGACAACCCAGACATGAACAGCCGTGGGTCACATAAAACCAAACGAAGGGGGACAGCCACCCAAGGGAGGAGACCAACCACAGAGCCACAGCACACGGGACTGGACCCATTCAGCCACGATTGCCTGAAACCAGTGGCAAGGAGAGCATGGGACACACAACAGGGCAAAACCGCCACACTCGGGGTGACAATGCAAATAAAAAACAAAAGATGGACAGAAAGCAGAACAATGTCATGCATTCACCCCAGTACAGAGAACTGGGACTAAATCCATTGTTTACCTTTGCACACCATGCCATTCCAGTTTAGACCCAGGAAAAATACCACCAGGCAATACTCGCCACAACATGTGCACGGGTGCGTGCGGTGAACACAACATAGTACACTACTGTATCACCAGAGCCCTCAGAAATGAGGCAGGAGAAGTGAACACGCACCACTTGCACCAGCTGAGATCCGTGACAACACGACGAGGAGGAGGGTGCAAGGGATGCCCGCCGAGCCATGGAGCAGGAGGAGGAGGGGACTCCACCGCCCGGGTCCACGGCAAGAAAAGCCAGACTGCAGGAACAGGAGCAGACGCCAAAGCCTACCCGGAGACTACAGAAGCAGCCCGAGAAGGAAAAACAGGAGCAAACAGAGGACCGCCCCCATCAGACATGTAGGCACCCACAGCCCCCGGAATCCCCGAAGGCCACACCAACCAGGACCAACCAGGACAGACCCTGCAAAACAGTGGAGAGCAGGAGGGGACAGGAGTACGCAGGAAGGAAGGACCGCTGGACCAAAACCCCGAAGTGAAGCCTGGGAAGGGGAAACACACACCCCTGCATGAACAACCAGCACATACATGGCAAAACACACAGCACAAAAAAAGGAACTGAAAACCACCCCATGGAACTCAGAGGAAAGATATATAGCCCGGAAGGGCCCAACCCAGTGTCAAGCAGTGCATGTAAAATGGCATCCAACCTGGTAACCTGACGAGCATGGACACTCAGAAGGAATCTGGGCACCCAAGAACAGAAGTCCACTGCTACCCAAAGGCCCACAAACACCCACAGACGAAAGAAACGTTGAGTGGCGCAAAGAGAAGAGCCTGAGACCCATGGACACAGGCCTCCACAGCAGAAAGCTGAGAGAGGATACCCTACCATACTGGGAGACTAAGTGAAGTGCACAGAGACACGGAACGTCGAGCGCCCGCACCGAGACTGGAACCCAGTAACCCAGCATCAAAGTCGTCCAACGCTGTCGTCACTTAACAAATGTGCGATGCCCCGTTAAAGTAAATATATGCAGTACCACTCCCATCTCCCATTCCCAGAGTCACAAATAGCATGAACTTGACCCGAAGGTATCAGAGCGCATTACATGAGCACCAGGGAGAATCAGAGAGTCACCCAGAACACATGACGTCGAGCGTCTCAGCTGAGACTCGAGCACAGTCCCCCAGCAGTGAGGTCGACCGCCCCAGTTGCAAGGATATTTATTTATTTATTTATTTATTACATTTATGTGGCGCAACAGCTACCCTGAGGGTTTCCCGGCGCCTTGCATCCGAGTGTTACCAAGTGTATAAGGAATCTGAGGTAGAATTTATTGGTTGAATAACCATGCTTTGATGCCTTTCCGGTATTTGATGTAACTCGGTTCGAGACGAAGTTTCAATGGGAGTGAGTTCCACAGAACCGGGGCCAGGTAAGTGAAAGAGCGTCCGCCCAGTCGTACCCGTTTAAACCTTGGGACAATAAACTTTGCCTGATGTAATGACCTGCGGCTGCGGGATGGTATGTATTTCTGCACCAGCTTACATACCTAGGCAGGAGCTACCCCTGCGTTTATCCTGAACATGTAGCATAATGCTTTAAATTTGACTCTGTTGCCTATTTTGAGCAAGTGTAGTTTCCTTAGGTGTTCGGCAACACTTGCTCGTCCAGGGAGGTGGAGAAGTATACTTACCGCCGTGTTTTGGACGACCTGGAGTCGATGAGTGACTTCTTTATCGGCACCTAGATATAGGATATTCCCATAATCTAGTCTTGAGCCAATCAGGACCTGTATTACTATTCTCTGTGCCCCTTCAGGGAGTTGCCACAGGATTTTTCTCAGCCATTTAAGAATGGCAAAGCAAGTTGAGGCAGTTTTGGCTCTTTGCGCTCGCATGGACAGTTTGTCGTCGATTATCACCCCTAGGTTGCGGGCGGATTGTACCGCGACCGGGGTTGGGCCCATTTCCGTGGGCCAGTGAGTTGATCCCCAGAGTTCCTTGTGATCTCCAAAGATGAGTAGCACGTTTTTTTCCCCATTTAGTTTTAATTTCTTGGTGTGCATCCAATTAGCCATTCTCAGTAACCCAGAGCGAAGGGAGGAGATGTTGGATTTGTCGGTAGTATATAGGGAGAATACTAATTGTGTGTCGTCCGCATAGGAATAAATTGTGAGGCCCATTTCCTCTGCAATTTTTGCTAAAGGGGTAACATAAATATTAAAAGTAGCGGACTTAATATGGAGCCCTGGGGCACTCCACAGAGGGAGTTCAGGACATCGGAGGCATTGTTTTTGGAGAAGACCGGGAATGTTCGATGAGAAAGGAATTGTTCTAGCCACTCCAGTGCTTTCCCTCTTACCCCAATGTCCCCAAGCGTCTGAATTAATGTTTTATGGGAAATGGTGTCAAAGGCAGCACTCAAATGTAAAAGGATGAGTGCCACCGTGCCACTATTGTCCAGTTCCTGACGAATAGCTTCAGTTACCCCTAATAGGGTGGACTCGGTAGAGTGACCAGCTCTAATAAAACCCGACTGGGAGGGATGTAGTATCTGATTAATATTGATGAAATCTGCTAGCTGTCTGTTTACATTTTTTTCCAAGATTTTGGAGAATATTGGCAGGAGCGATATAGGGCGAAAGTTAGAGAAGATCTCTGGATCTCCGTTTGCCTTTTTAAGTAGAGGTACTACCATTGCGCGCTTCCAGTCTTCAAGTATTACAGCTTCATTTAGAGATGCATTTAGCAGTTTTCTAACAACATCCAGAATGTAAGGATCAAGATGTTTAAGGATGTGGGCCGGCATGGGGTCCTGAGGTGAGCCTGATTTGATGCTGTTTAGTACTTCCATAAAAGTGTTGGGGTCTAATGGCTGCCAGGCAGTGAGCAGGTTTGCAGGAGTATTCTCCCACTCGTCAGACCCATTGGGGATTGGGGTTGACAACGCGATTGCCTTAGTTAAAGTTAGAGTATATGTTAGATATTTACACATTAAAATAATTTGCAATGAGATTACATTGTGTGGTTGACAAAATAGGGGGTTCTGGTTGGTGTGCAGCTCCGGCTAGGTCCTTTAAAACTTTAAAAAGAGTGGTGGGGTTGCTTTGTGCCTCTAAAACGGTATTCTTTGTGTATTCCCCCTTAGCTATTTTACAAGACAAATGATAAACAATTAGCGCTTGTTTATACACAGCCTTGCTTGCTACGTCATAGTTTCTTCTCCACTGCTTCTCTAGCTTCTTGCAGTAACTTTTTTCTTGCTTCAGTTTCTCAGAGAACCATGGGACCGGGGGGTTGCATGATTTCCGTTTACTCAGCATAAGTGGAATGGTGGTCTGTACTGCCGCAGATATCCAGGTGCTGATTTCATTGTGATCTAAGACTTTGAGCTCATTAAAAGTTATATTGGGTCTGGGCCGTATTATCTGGGAGTTAAGATCATCTATGTTAATTTTTTTCCAATTTCTGACCCACACCTCAGTTCGATTCAGGTCTTTTGTAGTAGGTACCCAGATTTTAAAATTGATTAGGAAATGGTCAGACCAGGGTATGGGAAGTGCAGGTTCACAGCTTAGGTTATTAAAGTTAGCAAAAACAGAGTCTAATAAGTGCCCTGCTATGTGCGTAGGACCTTTATTCCATAATTGGACATTGAGTGCTTCTAAGTCGGAAAGAAGGTTGAGGATCATAGGGCAATTGTGGTCCTCTAAGTGCAAGTTAAGGTCGCCAAAGATAAAAAAACATGGAGGCCTCCAGCAGGAGTGGGGTAATAAACTCTGACAGAGCCGCCGCCCATTCCCCTGCTGTGCCTGGTGGTCGATAGATTAGAATTCCAGTAAACGTAATTTGAGGTGACAGGGTAAGTTTAAAAAGTCCAGCTTCACAGTTGTCCATTTTAAGATCTGCCCATTTACATTTAAGATTTTTTTTTAAATGATCCCTATAAAAATCCAGCCGGGAGGGAATGGAGACCTAGCACAGTCACAAGCGGCAGAGACCCCTAGGAAACGTAAAATTTTTTACCAAGAAACGAACATAGAACACTCACCAGAGGAAGTGATATGTCGTCCAGCACAGGGCCACTATGAACCCAAAACAACGTAAACGTGGAGCCCCTGCACACCACCACTGCAGCCGCTAATAAGGCAGTCAGGCCTGCTGGATCCGCTGCACCTGAATGACACAACCTGAGCGAAGTCGGGGGAGGTAGGCCCCATCCCTCGGAGGGCGACCAGCGAGGAACGCCCACCGCCAATGGCCGAACCAGGAGGAGAAGCCAACAGCCCGGCCCCATCCCACTGAGGCTTTGGGAAAAACACGCGGGAAGAAAAGCGGGAAGAAAAACGGCAACCGCCGCGTCGCCAACCCCCGCAAAACACCCGAGCGTCTGCTACAGGTGAAGAAAGCATGGAGCTCATACGTGCGGGGCCTAGATGCACTGATACTGGTCCACAAACTCCTGTAAAGCCACCAGGAAAACAGCATGAGGCTCGCAAGCACAGGCACACAAGTCGGACTGCCAGCCAGGTCAAGCCGACTAGGGGCCCTGATCCGTGCCAAACTCACCAGACGCTCGCTGGCAGGAGGAACGAGCTAGCACGGTACCACCCGGACCAGGGAACGCCGAGGCCAAAGCAGCAGAATGTGACCACAGGCGGCCTGGAGCTGCGCGCGGCTCCCGGCAGCGAGGGCGGATATCCGCCCAGGAGAGCTAGCAGTTAAAAGATACAGCTAAGGTCGGGTGACAGCAGCGGGCCCCACACGCACATGGGCTACAGCCGCGGGACCTGCACGCACTTGGGTCACAGCCGCGGGCTTACGCCCCTAGCCCCGGTCGTGCACTGCAGCATGCCTCTATCCATGCTGCATTTAGCCGCGACGAAGCGCTGTAAACAACAAGCGGACATATGACCCAATGCGGTAGATGACACACTGGCTATGCCGCTAAAGGTGACTGTCACACGAAGCAGCCCAAATGACACTGCGATGGGCAAAAAGAGATGGCCAGTGCAGCCAGGCAACGCCCAAACACGGGAAGCCCATCAGGAGAGGCGCCACCTCAGGAGAAAAACTCCACAACCTCAGCCAACCAGTACCCCCACACCCGGACCCCGTATTTAACAAAGTTGGGGGTGGGGATGGATGTTGAGGCCAGCAACACCCTGGAGCAGTCAGGCCAGGGTAGACCCAACAAGGAGAGCCCGCTAGAGCAGGGCTGTCAAACACCCAGAGCCTCCAACCTCAGAGCTCGCTAGAGCAGAGCAGGAGAAACCAAGGGGGCAAGGTGAGGGTACAAGGTGGGGAAACCAGAGCAGGAGCCCGCTAGAGCAGGGCCTCATCCCCCGGGCCGTAAGACCTGCTAGAGCAGGCCCTGGCCCCAACTTACCTGTTAAAACACGCTCTGGAGAATCTGCAGCGCAGAACGAAAAAAACAGGCTGATGGGTTGGGCCGGCTCGCCTCTTATAGAGGTCAGGGTGTAATGGGTCGACCATATTGGGAAGGGATGGGAGGCATGGGAGGCTGACTTTTTGCTTTGAAGGGTTCTGGTGTGGAGCTAAAGCTCATTTTGTTAGTCATATGGCGAGGAAGACTAACGAGGAGGTAATATTGTATGATGTTAAACCACGCATTGTGGGAAACTCTAGAAGCGGTATGAAATATATTAGCCTATCGCCCTCCCTCACCGGAGTGTCAATGTCATCCATCCATTTATCCCGCAGTGCACTCAGTTCAACTTTGAATTGCGATAACACTGTTTTGTAAAGCAAGGTCGCCGCTTTATGCTTGCCATATGCAAAGTATAGTGGACAGCCCTAGTGTTCAACCAGTTATCCCTGGCCCTAAGCAAACCCCTGCGTTCCAGGAAATGACAATCCGGTACTACATAATCTCTCCAAAGATCCAACTGTAGTGTCTCCCGCATAAATGACTCCTACTTCTGTGAGTCCCTTCCATTCCCATATCCCAAAGGCCTGCCAGTTACTACTGCG
The DNA here is from genome assembly GCF_964261635.1 of Lissotriton helveticus. Lineage (NCBI taxonomy): Eukaryota > Metazoa > Chordata > Amphibia > Caudata > Salamandridae > Lissotriton > Lissotriton helveticus. Next base: position 1,136,195,166 of record NC_136061.1, on the reverse strand, counting down.
AGGTTGTATACTAGGTGAGAACAGTGGAATTGCTCGTGCATATGGGCTTCGAGTATGTGTTATAAGAGTCTGTCCACAGAAATGAATTAACACAAAGATATTATATGTATGATACCCCTTCCATAAACATTGTTTTCCCGCTTGAAGCATATTCACCATTTACCAAGAAAATCAGCATGCAGGGGTGTACCCGCGGATCCGAGCTCTTTGATAGGGAAGGAGACAGACAGCTATAAGCAAAACGGATTTGACACTGTGCTAATGACATACTTTTGGGTGTTCCTTTCTCCCTAATACATTGCAAATCACTCCAACATCCCTAAATTTGCAGTCTGAATTATCCAAGTCACACAGGTATTACGTCATCTAATCTCCACCTATTCAAACCGTCCACTCCTGCATAGCAATGCCCGACAGCAGCCTAACAACATCAACTCCCACGGAGGTCAGAAACAGGATGAGGACAGATGCACACGAACGCACCGGAAGTACTCTCAGGCAAAAGCATTTCGATTGCAGTCAAGTAAAACTAGCGGTGTCGTTACTTCAGTCACAGTCCCTCAACCCAGGGGAAAGGATTGCATCGTAAAACCTTTTCACAGGCTCCTTAAGATCTTAATGAAATGTCTCTCAGACTTAGACATTAAACGCTGGAAGCCCTTCGCGCCTCTATTCAACATTCATGGTCTGGGCTTTGCATTGTCCCTAGGCCCACGCCAAACAAGTAGATGTGTTATTGTTGCACGCATCTGGCGTAAAGTTTGTCGTTCTTGGAACAAACGGAGACGTACGTATCAACACAAGTAGCAGCATGTACTGTAGATACTCCTTATTCACAATTACCCGTGAAGGTCTGCCTTCTTTTGTAATTTCGTTTAATTTCTGAGATATAGAGTGCCAATCGGATTTCAAAAATGTCCGTTAACAGTTAATTGAGTAGTCGCACCCGGAAGCGCACTGCTTGTTATTGTTTTAGTGCGTCATGGGGCCGGCTGCTTTGAAACGTGAAGAGGCAGTCAGTCAGCGATTAGCTTGACCCGGGCCTGTTACTGGCTATCTCTGTAATCGTGTTATCATCAGCAGCAGTCTTTGTTTCTCGAATGTAATAATCATGTTTCTGGATCCTGTCTTGCTGCTGTCCTTTCTGCTGTCCCTTTACATAATCTAATAATCCAATTGCCTAGCTGCAGCTGGTGACCCGAGAAGCACCTGCAGACCTGGGCGGCCTGCTGTATCTCTAAACGTCTTCACATCATGGACTCTTTCCATCCTATTTCAAAGCGAATATCTATGTTTATATTATTTTATATATATTTTGCTTTTTTGTTTTAATGTGTTTATGTTGGTCGACATTGTCGTAGATTTTCTATGAATGTAAAAAATATTCGATGAAGGTACCTAGAGGTGATTCCGTCCACAGTGTGTTCGTGGGATTTTTTTTCAGGGCCTCTCTCTCCTGCTGCAAATGTATAGGTTTTAGAACAAATTAGCAATATTTATTCATGTACCGAATATGGCTTGAACCACTAGGGGCGCCAGATACAGGTTCATCAATAGCATATTCTCCGACACCCTGAACCAGTATCTTGTGGTTTAATTGGACGATATTCTGACCTTCTTTGCGTCCGTACCTTCTGGAGCATCAAGTCCTTTCTCGTTCAGTTCCTCTTCGTCTCAAGGAAAGCCAGCTATCCTGTATGGCAGACAAGTGTGAATCTGAGGCAACAGAAGTGCAGTTTCTGTGATACCGCCTCTCAGAGGGTGGATTATCTCTGGACTGTGAGAAGTTGGCCTGGTATATGCTGCTCACTAGTTCTAGTGATCACCTTGTACCATGCCAAGCAACCCTTATGATGATTGGTTGTAAGTCAACCTTATAGACCAGCTATCCTAGTGGTAGCATGGGCAAAGCAGTCTTAGGCTAAACTCTGTAAAGGCATGTGAAGCAAGCTTTTTTACCATACACAATCCCCTTGAATACCAAATGAAAGGACACCACACAGATATATATTGAATATATATATATATTTATTTACTACAAATATCCCCTATACTCTTTATGAGCACAGAAGCAAATGCGTTAAAACAAAACACAGTTTAAATACACAAAAGTTTCACAATATGGATGAGCCCTAGGGGCCACCTAAACCATATACTAAAATAGTGGTATAAGAACCACCAATGGGAAAGGAAAGAGGCCTAGGGCCTGGGGAATCGCTGGAGCTGTTCGGGACTAACAGTGATGAAGTCGGGAAAGGCCCGCGGGACTCGGGTGCAGCGCTTAAAGTGCACGCATGCTCCAATGTTAAGTCAATGGTGCGTAAAAGTTACAAAGTTAGTGTTTAAGGAACCTTCCGATGGACCTAGAAGGACAAAACTTTAGACCTAGGCACTAGAGGTGTGTACCAGTGTGGGAACACCGGAATTGCTGAGTTACCTCACCCACAGGAAGCGGGTGCATAGGTGCCAAGTAGTGTCGGGTTTCGTCATGCAGGTCGATGGTGCCTGGAGATGAAGATGCTGCAGGCGGGTCGTCGAGGAGAGTTCCGGTGGATCCAAGGATGGATCTGAAGAGGTGAAGACCTGAAAGCAGAGGGGACAATGTTCAAAGTCACTAGCCAGTGACTACCGTGGAACCAGGATGGAACCAGGCGATCTCGGGTGCAAACAGGTGAAAAGGCCAAGATTGTCTCTGCAGCCACGTGGACACGAAGAGGTCAAGGACGTCCAGGCGTTGGTCACGAGCTGTCCCACAAAGGCTCTAGCTGATGGTGGTGTCGACTTCTTGATCGGAGCAAACAGGCCTTGGCTAATGCAAGCCACGCAGAAATCGATGCAAGCTTCTCACTCGGACCAGCAAGGTCAGAGCGGGTGCTCCTTTTTAGGGGAGCGAGGGCCAGTCTGGAGCAACCAGACCAGCGGTGTTGTTTGTCGTTTTCGTCGCCAAGATGGCCGCTAGCCACGTGGCAAGTGGCCGGGATGGCGCGTCGAGTGGCAAAGTGCAAAAGGGCCCCACGCAGATCGTGGAGATGCTGGGGGGCTGATCTTCAGTGCAAATGCTGCTCGGTGGTGGGGCTTCTCAAACCCCAAAGCACAGCGTTGAGGGTGCCTCGGGTGCAGCGCAGTCAGCTTCTCGGGGGTCTTTCAAGGGGTCCGGTCCCACGTCTCTCGGTGCCTCCACGGGTCTCTTCTTTTCAGGGACTGTGGATCGGGCTCTGAGATGTCTGGGAGTCTGGGTCTTGTCAGGCTCTGGGCTCGGGCTCGCGGGAGGCGGCGGCAAAGCAGACGTCGAGTTGCTGGTTGGTGCCTGTATTCACAGGGTGGTCACTCCTTGGCCACAAGGGAGATTCTCTTCAGTCTTCTGTGCAGCAGAATGTCGAAGTCCAGTTTTTTTCTTAGTTTCAAGTCGAGTTCAGGATGATCTGAAGTCTTGGGACACAGCTCCTACTCTTATTCCAAATCTAGGGGCCGGATTACCTGCTAGGTCCCTTCTCTGGGTGGGACCAGGAAGGGGGGTGGTTACACCCCCTTTCCTTTGTCCAGCTTCGCGCCAAGACTGGGGCTGGAGAGCCCCAGCACCGGTTTGAACTGGCATATGCACAGGGACACCTTGTGTGCCCCAGGCATGTCTCATTCTATTCAGCCCTGTCCTACCCAATACACAAAATCCTGTCTGGGGTGGTGCTAGCACCTCCCAAGGCAGGAAACCCTTTGTCCAAGCCTCCCTCGCTGGAAGGACTCCCAGCAGCAGGAGGTCAGACTTGTGTCTGTGGTGGAAGCATCCATTTTGTGATGCTAAGGCTCACGTTTAACTTTAACCGGGGTTCAGGTTAGGTACATGTCGTGTCCCTCTAGAAGGGTGGAATGCTACCCCCGTCGCCAGAACTGGCGAGGGGGTAGTATTCCAATTCGTATGACACCTTACTCGACATGTTTTGATAAAGCCAAACCAAAGATAGCATTTAACCGCGAGGTTCATAATGCACTTAAGAGTATATGGTATGGCAGTATCATGGAACAGCTAAAGGACGTGGTTCCGAAAGCTGCGGACAGGCTCAGCTCATGCCAGAGCACCATCTCACATATTTCCAAGCACTCTGCCTCCAGGATTGATGAGGCCTTCCATAGGAGTGGCTGATAGGAACATATGTGTCCATTTTAGGTTAGATATAGGCATACTATACCTAAGTAAGGGGTGATTACACTGACTTACCCCAGCTGAGTGATCAGCCAGTTGTGTCAAATATGGAGGCCAGGCCAGGGGTGGCACAATACGTGCTGCAGCCCCTGGTAGGCCTTGGAAGCACCTATGCCCTGGGTACCTGGGGTACACTGTTACAGGGGCCAATAAGGTGAACCAGTTCCAATTTTGTAGTGCACCTAATGTGCATTGGCATTCATTTAGAGAGAGAACAGCAGGCTGTGGGTCTGATTAGCAGGCCCACAGCCACATTAAGTCATAAACCAGTGAAGCAAAAAGCACAAATGTGGGGTGACCATAGGATAGCAGACCCTACTCTCCTACATGGATCCTTTTAAGATCTCTGTCAGTTTGAACTGGCCTCCTTTCAAGGAGACTCAGAGTTTTTTTTTTTTTGTGACTGGCTAACTTTTATTGAGCATTTATTAAAACCTTTGCTGAAATATCCATTCACATTTCTGCCACTATGAAACAGGAGAACCTAACAACAGTTTTTACATGGACTCCATTCGCTTATAAGTTCTTTATCAAGCTCAAGAAAGCTTTCACCTAGGCCTCTTTTTTAAGGCACTTCGATTCGTCCAAGAAATGTATTGTGGTAACTGATGCCTCTAATTTTCCAGTGGGAGCAGTTCTGCTTGGGCTCCAGCAGGAGGACAATATGGAGCATGCCATATTTTATTTCTCCCATGTCTTTAACTCTGGTGAACAAAGGTATTCCGTTCCGGAATGCAAGCTCTTGGTCCTTTAACATGCCTGAATGGAGTTGGGGCATGTTTGAATGGCAGCAGTTGAATCTTGTAAGGCTTGGACATGGTATTGAAATCTCCAATTTATGCAGAGCATGCAGTGTAGAAGTAGATAAACTAGCAGAGCCAATTTCTTTTTGCAAAATATGACTTTTTTTGTAACTCATATCTCCAGCACCCAGGACATTCTTGCTGATGCATTATCTAGATGGGACATTGTGGTTAAGGATTTTAGGACAGCTGTCCATTTGATCTCTGACAAAGCTGTCTGTCTGGCAAGATCCTTCTTACAGCATCGGTGGGCCGCTCATGCCGAGATCTCTCTGGAAGACTTTGATGCTCTGCGGAGTCAAGTGCCCTTGGCCTACCACCAGTTTTCAAACCAAGGTTCTGGAAATGGGACATGACTCTGCAGTAGCAGGGTATCGTAGAGTTAAAGCAGCCTTAAAATTTGATTTGCTTTCCTTCTGATGGCCTTCTGTCTGCCGACATGTAGTGCTCTATGTCAAGTTCTGTCCTATCTGCACACAGATGCAGGTAGTCCATGAGAAGCCGTTTGATTTTCTTCAGCCTTTGCCCATCCTTCTCATTCATGGAACACAATTTTCACTGACTTTATTGTGGACTTACCCTCATGTGGTGGAAACCGAGTGAGAATGATCACTTTAGGTCATTTTTACAAGATAGATCAATTTTCCTTATTTTGGAGGCTTCCGACTGCTAGCATGATGGCAAAAAAATTCTTGACTGATATTTTCGCCCGCATAGGCTCCCTGAAACCTTCATCTCTGAAAAGGGCTCTCAACAAATTTCTAGGTTCTGGTGCTCAATCTACCCACCCTTGGCATCCATCAAGTTTTGTCCTCAGGTTACCATCGACAGTCAAATGATCAAACGGAAAACGTCAATCAGAGTCTAGAGCATTATCTGAGGTGCTTTTGTAATTCCACTCTTAACAGCTGGGAAGAATACCTGTCTTTAGCAGAGTTCTTGTTTAACAATTCTGTTCACTTGACAACTAAAATCTCCCCATTCTATTCTATCCAGGGCTTTTATCCTAGTTCCTTTTCCTCTTCTCCACTGTGTATTCCTCTTGTGTCTACTGCCGTGGATTTCTACATTAACCTGACTCTGAAAAGAGAACGATTGCTCAGAATCTTTAGAATTCTTAAAATGGATATGAAGTCTAGGACTTATAAATTAAGATGACTGGTTCCAAACTTAAAGGTGGAAAGAAGATTTGCTTGCTTTCCAGGTTCTTGCCCACTCGAAATTTGTCATTCAAGTTTCGTCCTCAATACTTTGAGCCCTTTGTTATAACCAAACAAATCAACCCATTCACCTTTATGCTCTGTTTTCCTAAGTCTTGCAAGATTCATGTTACCTTTCATGTCTCCCAGTTAAAGCCTTTTGTACCTTATCCCTTTCATCAGATCTCTCCCCAATTCTTGTATTAATATGTGATGTGGGGAACGCCAATAACGATGCAGGATCTCCAGAGGGTAGGATAACTTAATATTTATTGTAAGTTATTGATAATCTTTCCTTCTCCTCTGCAACTGTCCCACTCTGTTGGAAGCAAGCCAAACTGTTGCCGCTTTAAAAAAAGACTGGGCTAGACCCAGCTGTGCCTTTGAATTATCGACCACCCATCTCATTACTGCCTGCTTTAGCAAAGGTCTGTGAGAAGATCGCTTTTAAACAGCTGAACAATTTCATTGAATCTTCCCAGGCACTTCCTCCAGCTCAGTCTGGGTTTCGGGCTGCCTATAGCACCGAAACAAGGCAACGGAGAAGGTTAGGGTCCTGTCACTGACTAGCTTGGACCACTCCAATATTCTAAACAAAAAGATAGCTGGTCAGGTTTTACTTGTTTTTTTATTTATTTTAACACACCCAGCCTGGAAGTACTGAGCGGTCAGTGTTTTGTTTTTGATTTATTTTCTTTGATTTCAAAAAAACTTTTTTTGGATTTCTTTTTTGCATGTCATGAAAACAGACAGTGATCAAACAATAAAGAATGCATTCAGAAAACAATGTGCGCAATATATATACAAGTGGTCAATATATACATCATCAATACAAAACATTTTCTAAAAAAAGGGAAGGATCACACCAAAAATTACATAGCAATAAGCACATTAAATGTATATGATGCCTAGATAGAATTTTTTCAAAAAGATAGGCACCAGTCCTTCAGATTTTGTAACAGAAGACGAGCGGACAACACATTTCATGGAAAATGCCTGCTAGTCTTACTGAGCCAGTGATTAGATATTGTTATGGTTGCACAACTAGGGACAGACAGTGTGATTTAATTTTAGTCTCTAGTGGCACCCTTCTTCTTTATCCCTGGCTCGGGGTCAACGCGTTTCGAACCACAGAACGATTTAGGGTTCTCCTCAGGACACGGACTTGATGTGGCCGTAGCTGTAAATAATCATAATGAGATCTGGTGTGAGTATTGGTTGCAAGCACGTTCTAGTGGACTCAGAGACTCGAAAACCGGTATATGTAACTACCTGAATGTAGTGTTCATAGTCAAGATGTGTGTGGGCAGCAGCCTCACGAGGTACTCCTTATCTGCAAAGAGAATGATGGAAAATGGCCTGTCACTAACGAGAACCATTGGCGTCATGGCGAGCCATGGCTGGCTTGTTAGAAAGCATACCTGGTTCATTCTGTGGCATCCGTGATATTGATCTGGATTGGAGGGGTCACGTCGTGCAGAGAGCAGAGTGTCTGCAAGTAAATAAGTACAGTAACGTGTGAATCTGTATTCCCATCACACTGTGTGGATTGTACATGACACTGCTGGAAGGCAGGGGGACATACCTGTCTTTCGTACGAGTGGTTACGATGAGGGGCACTGGGGTCGGTAGGTCCGGCGATGTTTTCAGTAGCGCTATTAAAAAATTGAAGGAGAGGGATTTTAGTCAAGCGCAGAAACGCACGGGCGCCCACCTATAGTCATCCAGATGGAGCGCGGTTCGGCGCGAGTGCACCAGCGAGGTGGCGTGCTGGGGGACTTGTACTTACTCGAAAAGCGAGCGTTCTCCTCCACAACGGACCCTCCGGCGTCTTGCTTGCAAGTGACCGGGGCCGGTCCGGGTAGTTTAGAAGCGATGGGCGGCCATATTGACTGGGCGTGGCTAAGTGCTATGAATGCTGGTATACGTAGTTCTATCTCATCTCATGTACGCTAGAGGAGTGGTACGGTTGAAAAGAGGGCTGCCCTGCGGGGGCCAAACGGAGAAACAGTCACAGACAAACTTAATTTAATGGACAGATGGATTCAAAGAGGGATTCATTGTTGCAGATTGCTTACTTCAGACAGTTCATTGAGCCCTGAGGTGGTTGTATCAAATTTCAATATTAGGTAAGCTTCTATTTGGGACAGTCGTATCTCGGGGTCACCATTTCCGCCTTTGATTACTGACAGCACTGTCCATTTCAGATCATTTGCAGAATGCTTGTATTGTAGGAAGTGCGACACTAATGGTGCAGTGAGGACTTTGTTGTTGATCCGTGAGCGGTGTTGTATGAGGATCATACAACACCGCTCACGGATCAACAACAAAGTCCACCGCTCACGGATCAACAACAAAGTCCTCACTGCACCATTAGTGTCGCACTTCCTACAATACAAGCATTCTGCAAATGATCTGAAATGGACAGTGCTGTCAGTAATCAAAGGCGGAAATGGTGACCCCGAGATACGACTGTCCCAAAAAGAAGCTTACCTAATATTGAAATTTGATACAACCACCTCAGGGCTCAATGAACTGTCTCAAGTAAGCAATCTGCAACAATGAATCCCTCTTTGAATCCATCTGTCCATTATATTAAGTTTGTCTGTGACTGTTTCTCCGTTTGGCCCCTGCAGGGCAGCCCTCTTTTTAACCGTACCACTCCTCTAGCGTACATGAGATGAGATAGAACTACGTATACCAGCATTCATAGCACTTAGCCACGCCCAGTCAATATGGCCGCCCATCGCTTCTAAACTACCTGAACCGGCCCGGTCACTTGCAAGCAAGACGCCGGAGGGTCCGTTGTGGAGGAGAACGCTCGCTTTTCGAGTAAGTACAAGCCCCCCAGCACGCCACCTCGCTGGTGCACTCGCGCCGAACCGCGCTCCATCCGGATGACTATGGATGGGCGCCCGTGCGTTTCTGCGCTTGACTAAAATCGCTCTCCTTTAATTTATTAATAGCGCTTCTGAAAACATCGCCGGACCTACCGACCCCAGTGCCCCTCATCGCGACCACTCGTACGAAAGACAGGTATGTCCCCCTGCCTTCCAGCAGTGTCATGTACAATCCACACAGTGTGATGGGAATACAGATTCACACGCTGCTGTACTTATTTACTTGCAGACACTCTGCTCTCTGCACGACGTGACCCCTCCAATCCAGATCAATATCACGGATGCCACAGAATGAACCAGGTATGCTTTCTAACAAACCAGCCATGGCTCGCCATGATGCCAATGGTTCTCGTTAGTGACAGGCCATTTTCCATCATTCTCTTTGCAGATAAGGAGTACCTCATGAGGCTGCTGCCCACACACATCTTGACTATGAACACTACATTCAGGTAGTTACATATACCGGTTTTCGAGTCTCTGAGTCCACTAGAACGTGCTTGCAACCAATACTCACACCAGATCTCATTATGATTATTTACAGCTACGGCCACATCCAGTCCGTGTCCTGAGGAGAACCCTAAATCGTTTTGTGGTTCGAAACGCGTTGACCCCGAGCCAGGGATAAAGAAGAAGGGTGCCACTAGAGACTAAAATTAAACCACACTGTCTGTCCCCAGTTGTGCAACCATAACAATATCTAATCACTGGCTCAGTAAGACTAGCAGGCATTTTCTATGAAATGTGTTGTCCGCTTGTCTTCTGTTACAAAATCTGAAGGACTGGTGCCTATCTTTTTGAAAAAATTCTATCTAGGCATCATATACATTTAATGTGCTTATTGCTATGTAATTTTTGGTGTGTTCCTTCCCTTTTTTTAGAAAAATGTTTGTATTGATGATGTATATATTGACCACTTGTATATATTGCGCACATTGTTTTCTGAATGCATTCTTTATTGTTTGATCACTGTCTGTTTTCATGACATACAAAAAAGAAATCCCCAAAAAGTTTTTTTGAAATCAAAGAAAATAAATCAAAAACAAAACACTGACCGCTCAGTACTTCCAGGCTGGGTGTGTTAAAATAAATAAATAAACAAGTAAAACCTGACCAGCTATCTTTTGTATAGCACCAAAACGGCGCTAGTCGAAGTGTCGGAGGCTATTCGGGAGTGCCTTGACGGAGGCGGTAGAGCAGCTCTGATTCTATTGGACCTCTCTGCCGCCTTCGACACGGTGCCCCTCTCTTTACTCCTCACTAGACTGGCGGCCGTCGGCATTACTGGCCCTGTACTAGACTGGCTGACGTCCTTTCTGGACAATAGGACGCAACAGGTCTGGATGCCTCCCTATGCCTCCCTTCCAAAAAAACTCACTACAGGTGTCCCTCAGGGGTCTACTTTGAGCCCCCTGCTTTTTAATGTTTATTTAACCCCCCTGATCTATCTAGCGGAACAGCAGGGGGCCAAAATAATGGCTTACGCCGACGATACCCAACTTTTGTTCACTTGGCCAAAGGACAATTCGGATTCGTCGGCGGTCCAAATCTACCTTTCATCCGTCTTCCGCTGGCTGGCGCTTGCCCAGCTCAAGTGTAATGAAGACAAGTCAGAGGTTCTTTTTTATGGCTCCTTCCCTGATAAATTTAGTGACCTTTTATGGCCTTGTGACCTGCCCTGTCCTAAATCCATCGGTGGCCCAGCAAAAAACCTTGGAGTTTGGTTTGGGAATGACCCTAAGTTTGAAGACCATATTAAAAAACTTACGGGGGTTTGTTTTGCCACTCTCAAAGCCCTATGCAGGTTTTTTCCCCTCCTTCCGAGGGAGGCTAAAGAGACGGTTTCGCGAGCCCTAATACTTTCTAGGCTAGATTACGCGAACGGTCTGTTTTGTGGTCTACCAGCCTATTTGATCCAATGCCTTCAGGTCATCCAAAATGCGGCCGTAAGGCTCCTGTTCAATCTGATCAAGAGGCCTAGTGTTCGCTCTTGCCTCCGTAACCTCCATTGGCTCCCGGTTGCCCACCGGATTATGTTTGAAACTCTTGTGCTTGCTTTCCGTGCGGTCCATCTGACCGGTCCTGCCTACTTGAGGAAAAGATTTGCCCTGTACATCCCTAATCGATGCCTTCGTTCGGCCAACCAGTGTCAATTGACAGTGCCTAGATTCAAGCACTCTCGATTAGGTGGCCAGTCCATTTCGGTCAGGGCCTCTAGGGCCTGGAATGCTCTCCCTTTTCATCTCAGGGCTGCTCCGTCCATTACGGCCTTTAAAAAAGGGCTGAAAACTCACCTGTTTAGCTCCATTCTCTAATTATGTCTTTTTATTCTGTCCTCCGAATCTGCCTCACCTCCCGCGCCAGGATACTATTTTTAGTACCAGAGCGCGTTACAAAACTCTTTATATCATATCATATCATAAAGCAGGAGCCCACATAAGGAGCTGATAGATGAACAGAGGCTAAGGAACAACTGCCTCACACAAGATTCCAGAGACAAGACATTCTAATGACATATGTCAATTCTAATAGAACATACTAAACTTTAAAGAGACATACATCTCAAATACACATATTACATACCCCCCCTTGAAACAAAAAAATAAATAAAAAAATAATATTAATAAATTTCAATATAAGACATAATCCTTGTACTTAACAGGGATTTTACATATGCGATGTTCACGCATAGGTGCTATGGAATGTGAAGAAACACCACAATTAGGAGTGTTGTTAACATTGTTTTCCGGGATATCATTGACCTGAGAAGAATTAGTAGGGTTGGACAATTCAAAACCAGTTCCAAAAGTAAAATCTGTGTCATTCCCATCAAGTTTGTTGGCATAAACCTTATTAAAGATGTTTACTTGATTATTATTGATTTTTACAACATTATTCCTGTTCCACTAACCTTTATTGTGTAAAAACACTGAAGACTTAGTGACCTTAATGACTCGAAGAGGAAAGTGAACTTTGATTGGCCTTTACAAACCTTATATGGTTTTTTTATGAGAACCCAATCATTGGCATTAATGTTGGGGGTACCTGAACCAGAATACCTATCATAACTCTTTTTCTGTAAAGTTTGTTGGTAAGCAACTCTGTCTTTGACAATTTTTTAGTTTATCATAGTATTTCTTTTGTGAAGCAATTTAGAGCCAGAAGTCAAGTTAGAGAACCAATTAGGCATAAGTTTAGATCTCGCTTCCCTGCCCCTGAGAGCTTTAAAAGGCGTAATACCAGTGGTAGAATGAGGTGTTGTTGAATAAGCCCAGATTTGTTCTTGTAAGAACACATTCACATCTACATTAGTGGCTAATGCCGTTTGCACTCCTTCTTTAATAAAGCGATTGGCCCTTTCCACAAGTCCATTTGAAGAAGGACTGTAAAGGGCAACTTGACAGTATTTAATTTCATGACTGTTTATGAAATTAGTAACTAATTCTGAGATGAAATGTTGGCCGTTGTAAGTAATGATGCAATTCGGGGTCCCTTCAATTTTAAACAACCTTTGTAGGAATGAAATGACCGTGGATGAATTGGCTGTGCTTACAAAAGAATAATATATCAATTTGGAATAATAATCAATAACAACTAAACAATATATTTTTTTCTACAGGTAATAGATTGAATGGTCCCGAAAAATCTAGGGCAATTTTCCAATGTTTGTCAGAAACTACACAACTGGGGCATTTTCCTACAAACATAGCAACTTGCTTATCTATTCCTGGCCACCAATACATTTCTTTAATTTTTTTACATGTCGCAGATATGCCTAGATGACCTTCATGACTGATGTTAATGATTTTATCTCTTAGGGAAATAGGAGGTACAAATAATCCATTTCTGACACAAACACCATCTTCAAAGGACAATTCTTCACGGATTTGAGCAAATTGTTTAACATCATTACTTAATCCCTGTCAGCCAGAAAGGCCAGAAACCGAAAAGACATTAGATAAGTTGGAACCCATGCAAATTGGGACAGTAAGAGGACCTTTGAGTTCAGAAGAAAGGCAACGGAGAAGAGACAATAAATTGTGTCTCTATTGTGGTAAATCTGGTCATTTTCTGGGAACCTGCCCAACCAAACCCTCTCAGTCTAAAAAGTCGGAAAACTAGAGAGCCCGAGGCCCTGTGAGACTGGGGTTTCGGGTAACTCAGGTTTGATAGTCTCTTCCCTTGAAACTAAGACGGACCATCCCAGTCATTTTTCTGTGCCTGCTCGTTTAATATGTGATAATAGAATAGTGGAGGTCCACATCATGCTAGACTCAGGGGCCACAGGGAATTTCATGGACAAGGTCTGGGCACATCAACATCACATAGATCAGAAGCCTAAGGAGGTGTGGGAAAAGGTCACTACAATAGATGGCAGCGTGTTAAGATTAGGACCTATCACCCATCATACCGTTACCTTACAGTTAGAGTTACTTCAAGGACACCAAGAACATTTAGAATCCGATCTGATTCAATCTCCACAGTTTCCAGTTTTACTTGGGTTACCCTGGCTCCACACTCACAACCCCCGCGTAGATTGGATTAATTCCACCTTAGACTTTAGACCGGAGGTTTGCAGAGAACATTTGGTAGGGGTTGTGCATGAGAGGAAGTCTGAAGAAACGCTACTCCCTTCTGAAGTCCCTTCCTTGCCCTCAGAATATTATGATTTTCAAGTTATTTTTGATGAGGAGCAAGCAACGAATCTCCCCTCGCATAGACCATACGATTGTCATATAGATCTCCAGGCGGGTGCTAAAATACCTTGCAGTAGAGTGTATTCGCTCACTGAGAAAGAAAACCTGTATCTATGTGACTATCTAGATAATATGCTTAAGATAGGATTTATTCGGCCCTCTCGGTCCCCTGCCTCTTCGTCTCTCTTTTTCATTCCTAAGAGAGAGGCAGGCTTGAGGTGTTACATCGACTACAGAGCTTTAAATGGCATAACCATTAAGAACAGGTACCATCTTCCCTTGATTTCCTCCCTCCTTGGCAAAGTGAAGAACGCCACCATCTTCACTGAATTAGACTTAAGGGGAGCTTACCATCTTGTGCACGTCAAGGAGGTGGATGAATGGAAGACGGCCTTCTGCACTAAATACGGTTTGTACGAGTACCTCGTGATGCCATTTGGGCTCTGTAATGCCCCTGCGGCATTCCAATTCTTCATAAATGAGGTGTTGAGTGACTTGCTGGATGAATGTGTTATATCATACATTGATGACCTGCTCATCTTTTCTTCCTCCATTGTGGAACATAAGAGTCATGTGCGAAAGGTATTGAGGCGGCTGAAGGATAATAATCTCTATTGCAAACTAGAGAAATGTTTATTCCACATGCAGGAAGTAGCCTTTCTAGGTTTCATTGTATCATCTAGTGGACTAGGCATGGACCCTCAAAAGGTGGAAGCGATCCATAAGTGGCCTACTCCACGGTGTGTTAAGGAAGTTCAGAGCCTTCTAGGATTTGCTCATTTCTACCGCCGTTTTATTGAAGGCTTTTCCAGTGTAGTGGTACCTATCACGACTTTATTAAAGAAAGGGGTACCTTTTCCAATGGTCTATAGCAGCCAATACCGCATTTGAAAAATTGAAAGCAGCTTTTACTCAAGCCCCTATATTGCGCCATCCCAATCCAGCTTACCCTTTCTTGGTAGAAGCAGATGCTTCCCAAGTGGCAGTAGGAGGGATACTCTCTCAAGCAGATCCAGAAACAGGAATTTATCATCCAGTGGCGTTTTTTTCACGCAAACTTACTCCTGCTGAAATTAATTACAGTACCGGAGACAAGGAACTTTTGGCTATTAAGAAGGTATTCGAAGAGTGGAGGCAATATTTGTTGGGAGCCAACCATATGGTGACAGTGTTAACTGATCACCGTAATCTCCAGTTCTTGAAATCTGCCAGAGCTCTCTCTATGAGATAACTACGGTGGACTCAGTTTTTTTAGCGAATATGACTTCACTATTATGTATCGGGCAGGACACAAGAACGGCAAGGCAGATGCCTTATCCAGATTGGGTTATGACCCCGTTGAAGAGAGAATAGAACCACCTCCCATAATTGCCCAAGACCGATTCATAGGAGGGGTTTGTTCAGAACAAGAGTTCCTAGCTAAGGTGAAGACTGAACAGGAGTCAGAAAACATGAAACAGATACACAAACACACAATGTAATCAATGTGGGAGACTACTACTATGTTGACTGCGGACTGTTTCTCCCGTCCCCAGAACTACAGGGTCAAGCACTAGAATGGTGCTATTCTCATCAGCTAGCGGGACATCCTGGATATAAAAAAAACATAGAAACCCTGAAGAGATATTTTCGGTGGCCAGGGATGGGAAAAGACACCAAACAGTACATACTGACCTGTTACATTTGTGCCCAAAGTAAGGTTTCACATCAAAACTCTGTAGGACTTTTACATCCGTTACCCACACCTCCGAGCCCTTGGCATACGGTTTCTTTAGACTTTATCATAGAATTACCTCGCACAGTCAAGGGACATAACACATTATTAGTTGTGGTAGACACATTCACCAAGATGGCTCATTTTATACCATTGACAGGACTCCCCACTGCAAAAACATTGGCATCAGTGTTTCTACAACAAGTGGTTAGGCTGCATGGACTCCCATCTGTATTAATTACAGATAGGAGTACCCAATTTGTATCAAGGTGGTTCTGGCAAGGCCTGTGTGCACTCTTATCAGTAGATGTGAGGCTTTCATCCAGTCACCACCCACAGACAGACGGGCAAAGAGAGAGGGCAACCAGTCTTTTGAACAATACATCAGATGTTAAGCACTACAATCTCTGAAGGAGTGGGATGAGTTGGTTTGGATAGCAGAGATAGCGTACAACAACAGTCATCACTCATCCACTGACTTTACGCCTTTCTTTAGTACCTATGGATACCACCCCAGAATTCTACCTAGCCCCTCTTCCTCTTCTTCTTTTCTTTGTTCTACACCTGCAGCCACTGAATTAATACAAAACATACAACGGATTCATAAGTTCACACAAGACAATCTAGAACAGGCTAAGACTAGATACAAGAAGGGAGCTGATCTCCACAGACGTCAGGAGCCACCCTATACACAAGGAGACGAAGTCTGGCTATCATCCAGGAACATTAATATGAAAGGAGCCTGTAAGTTCAAACCTAAGTATATAGGCCCCTATAAGATTATAAAGGTTGTAAACCCTGTAGCCATGAAACTCGACCTCCCTGCCTCTTTTAAAATACATCCGGTATTCCATGTGTCACTACTGAAACCAGTTGAGCCAGGTACGAGATTAACAGTATCCCCTCCTCCTGTAGTCTTGGATGATGATCTGGAATTCGAAGTAGAAGCTATCATTAACTCCAGAAGAGTCAGGCGTAGACTACAGTACCTCATTCATTGGCGAGGGTATGGAATAGAAGAGCGTACTTGGGAACCAGCTAGTCAGGTACACGCACCCAGGCTTGTGAAGAAGTTCCACAGACAACACCCCAACAAGCCTAAACCTGTAGGGGGGACTGTCACGCCTGCCAGCTCGCCGGCCAGTTCACATCATCTGGCAAAGATGGCCGCCCTGCGATGCGCATGTGCGAGGGGGTCAGGCAAGAGTCAAAAGCCTGACTCCCCCAATGGATCGGTGCTTTGCGCTCTAGTGGTTCGTGCCCCAAGCGTCACGTCACATCCGCCGAGCCGATTCTCCGGTGCACTTTCTGCTGTTTGCTTCGTCCAGTCTCTCGTGGCTGGAGCTGTTTTCTGCATTGTTTAAGGATCCACTGGACACCTTAGTGGTTGAATTGCTCTTTGCTGAGAGCCCTGTGAACCCCCCTCTTCGCCTCTGTCTTTGTTCATTAGGCGGACTCGAGGTTCCCCTTTTTACTCCCTGGTGCCGACTATCCTCTCCACTACCTCCTGGGGCTCCAGCTGGCGACTCCCGGTTCCGCCCTCTGACCGGACTTATGTTCCGTTGGTTGGCCGGACTTGGGTAGGGCTTGTGTGTGTTAGCTCCCAGGGCATTGTGGTAGTTGTGGTCCGCCTAGAGGAATCCTCTCCTTTTCATTCCTCCTCCCTGGTTTTTGTTTGGACTCCCACTGGTATATCGGAAGCTGGCATTCGTCACAGTCTTGAAGAAGGAAGATCTGGTAAGGCGCTTTTGCGCACCTTTTCTTATTACCTCTAAAGGGAGCTATATACACATTCATGCTTGTATTGTTGTTTACAGATATTGCAGACCTGAGAAGCCGTTTATAGGACAGGTTCACCTCCCCTGATTTACCCATTTCACGATAGGGTAAGAAACAACTAAGCATAGAACATTATAGCACGGAGTGTATACACTGGAAATATCTCTACCTTTCATTTTGAATAGGCTTATGCAGTCATTCCGATGGTGATTTGGTCCTATGATACTCCTGGGAGCAATCTGGTCAATAACGTTATATGAAACTTCAAGACACCAATTAGGTAAACACACATAGAAAATACAAGATTTTGTTATATGTTTTCTGTTGTTGCTTGTTGACACTAATCCTTTATTTTAGCACCTGTTTCCGACCTGTTGAATAGTCCAGTCTACGGAGTCTTTTTCCCCTTCCTTTCCTTGTTTTGTTCCCTCCTTTCCCTCCATTCCACCATTGTGCTCTAGTGTTTGATAGACACAAGAGGTGCAGGAGGGACGGGTTGGGCTGATCTTCAGTTCCTGGCACTCCTGCGGAAACAGCTTTTGGATCCTTTCAAACCCTTTGCATTAGGCCATTTGCTTTTAGTGAAAGTTTCCACCTTTTTGATTTCACACATTTTTTATTGGTAGTTTCCAAAACAAAACAAAAAAATACAAAAACATACATTAAGAAAGCATAGGCGACAGAGGTAAGCACAGGTGATTTGGCAGCGAATACAATAAATAAATAAATAGAAAACTATCTGTAGAGAGAGTGTCAATCACAATAAAATCTGAGTAGATTAAATAAATTAGGTACATTAGGTAAATTAAGACTAATACAAAGAAAAATATACAGCAATAAGTGTAGGCGGCATAATAACAGTCATTAACTTCATATATAGCATCTACACAGGAGTGGTGGACATTGGTACACAGATAGCGACCCTCCCCGGTAAGGTTATCTAGAGCAGACGAATAGGTTACTGAATAGACTTGTTAGTGGGCACACACGGTCCCGTGGGTGTAACGGACAGAAGGTGTGACAAGGAATCAGAGGGGTTTATGTAAGCTGAAGTAATTAGTCTGCGAGATGGGCGCCATGGGGTGTTTTGGAGTGAGATATTGTCAGATACCTCTCAGGTTTGTGATCCAATTTAGCCAACATTTAAAGGAGGCCTTGCGGGTGTCTTTCCAGTTTCCACCTTTTTAAGAGTTTCGTCCATTTGCATGGCTGATAACCATTCCTCTTGAGATATGCTGCCATTGGACATAGAAATGGCATCAACAATGCCAACCACACAATCTTTGTGTACATCTTTTTCACCCTCACTAAAGTCAGCTAAAGGTATGCGAGAAAGACAATCAGCACAAATGTTTTTTGCTCCTTGAATATATTTCATGGTAAGATTATATTCTTGTAATTTGGACAACAATCTGACTAATCTTGCTGAAGATTTACCTAACCCATTGCCAGAAAGTAGGGATACCAGTGGTTTGTAGTCAGTATAGCTGTCACATTGACTAGCCCAAATATAAGTCTTACATTTTTGAAAGACCCAGACAATAGCAAGGGCTTCTCGCTCAATCGTACTGTAATTACTCTCAGTAGGTGTTAGAGTACGTGAAGTGAAAGCGATAGTGTTTTCTTTATTATCAACCCATTGACCAAATACAGCTCCAAGGCCTTTTTGACTAGCATCAACAGATATGAATGACTTAGCATTAGAGACGTATGGTTGGAGAGCTGGAGCATTGATAACAAGTAATTTGACATTTTCAAAAACTTCATTCAAAGTGTCATTCCATGCAAATGTTATGCCTTTTTTCAACAAATTCCTTAATGGTTGTATGGATTGCGCATACCCTGGTACAAATCTAGCATAATATTCACAGAGTCAAAGGAATGATCGTAGGGAATCTTCGTCATAAGGATGAGGAGCTTTTTGAATTGCTTCCAAATTGGAAAATTTAGGTTTGATGCCTTCATCAGATATGGTGTGACCTAAATATTCCACTTCATTGACTAGTAGTTTGCATTTGTTAGCTTTTACCGTCATACCTTTCTGTTGTAAGATTCCCAAGACACTGTTCAGTACCTGTAGGTGTTCTTCTTTCGTTTCTGTGTGGATTAGAATGTCATCCTGCAATGCTTGGACTTGAGAGAAATTACCAAAAAGATTGTCCATTAGTTTTTGGAAAAAGCTTGCAGCAGATGCAAGCCCAAAAGGCAGTTTGAGATATGTAAACACACCAAAAGGTGTTACAAATGTAGTAAGGGCTTGACAGTCAGGTGAGAGGGGAATCTGATGGTAGGCAGAATAAGGGTCAATAGTCGAAAACAATTTAGATTTCCCAATTTTAGCAAGCATTTCTTGTATGAGGGGTAGAGGGTGGCAGTCAACAAGGATGCATTGGTTAAGAGATCTTAAATCAACACAACCTGAGATCTCTGTTGCTTTTTTTCCATAAAACCACTGGAGAAACCCATTGAGACGAGTCTATTGGAGCAATAATACATTCTTTCTGTAGATTATCGAGTAATGATTTAAGATCATCTCTAATACTGAGTGGTACTGGTCTGACCATGTGAATTATGAGAAGAGCATTTTCTTTTAAAATGATATTGTGTTCATAGCCTTTGTCTGTGCCAACCATGTCTTTAAATATATTAGGAAAAGATTTAATTAAAATATCAACTGTGAGACTGGACTGATCAATGGCTAAGATAGAAGATGGTAACTCACCTAAAACTATAGGAGGATCTTGTCCAAGCCGTAGATGAATACCTAAAAGAGCAAGATCTTTCCAGCCAATAATGTCTCTATCTTTAATGGCTATGTAAATCTTAGTTCTGATGGATCTGCCAAGAAATTCTAATATGTCCCAAAAGTAGCCAATGAGATCAATATCTTGTTCTCCAAATGCCTTAGGATTTATATCAGGAGCGATTAACGTCATGGTTTTAGGCCAGTGTTTAAAAAATGTTTTGTCAGCTAATATGGTCACAGGAGCTCCCGAATCTGCCACGGTTAAGATAGTTATGCCATTGATAGAAATATCGACAAAAGGTCCTTTAATGGGCTTGTCGAAGTTTTCAGGAACTTCAATGGTAACTATTAAGTTGGAGAATTGAGAAGTGTAATCTTGAGTTTCTGGATTTCCTAATGCAATATTGGAAATATTAATTCTATTGGATGGGGATGAACCAACTGGACTTCTCATAAGGCTTGAAAGTGTCCAAATGTTTGACATTTTGAACATTTTTTTCCTAACGCAGGACAAATGGGATTGTTTCCTATATGATTTTTTGAACCACACCTGAAACAAATCAATTGAGTTCTTTGAGAATTCGTATACGGTTTCTTGTTAAATGGTTGTCTATTGTTAATATTGCCAGACCCTTGTTTATTGTTAATGGCACATACAGAATTGTCGTTAGAAACTAAACTTACATCAGCTGAAATAGAAGGTTGGTTAGAAATAGCAGTACTTTGTGTAACATGGGTGGAACGTACTTTAGAAGTCACAATTGATCTTTCAATACTTTTTGCAATGTCTATAGTTTCTGCTAAAGTAGGGTTGATAGAAGTCAAAAGACGTTCTTGAATTGTTTTTGTATGACAGTAGAAAACAAATTTATCTCTTATATAAATGTCAACATTAGCCCCGAAATCACATTTTTCTGCTAGCACTCTGAGAGACGCTATGTAATCTTCTACTGATTCATCTTGCGTTTGTTTACACATAGCGAAATTACATCTTTCTAATAGTACACTTGTAGAATCAGAGTACCGTTTACCCATCCGTAACTTGGCTTCAATGAAAACATTCCATGTACCATTTTCATCAATATGAGGTGGATAATGTGGTAAGTTCTCAAATACTCTACGACCAGCTGTGCCAAGATGGTTTAATAATAAAGCCACTTTTCTGGAAGGTGAGTAACCATCTGCATCGATGGCAGTGAGATAATTTTCAAAATCTCTTAGCCATTCTGCCCATTTAATTTCATGTTTTCCAGATTTTTGTAAGAAAGGTAAAGGTTGGATAACTCCTTGACTGGAAGCCATAATGTGCAGAGAAAATAAATTTAAGTTATAGTTGTTGTAATATAAATGAATGAGTAAATCAAAATTTTAAGGTTCAGTTTTCCTTCTTTTCTCAATTCCTCTAAACTTTAAGACATAAATACATCAAATGTATATTAAAATGCTGAATAAACTGACTTTAGAAATGTCTCTGAATATAATATGAACTTGGTAAATGCATGAATTACCAATGATAAGTTGAAAGTGGTGTGCGAATCATGGATGAGAAATCCGCACCACGATGACAAAAACTTAATTTGTTATGCAAATGGTGTGCGAATCACCGATAAAAAGGCTCCACACTATGATATTAAGAATCAGCTGTTAGGGGGGAGGAGCCAAGATGGCGATCGGAACGGTCGCATAACCGCCTCGCTCCGTGATCTCTTCCTCCCCGCCACCTATCCTGTATTTCATCCTGTTCGGGGTGTTCCGAATTTGGTCACTGAGGAAGAGCCGTCACTTACCATCCTTCTCCGGGGCTCTGGCGTGCAGTGATTTCGGCGTTCTGCCCTGGTCACCTTGTTGGCCTTCCCGGCCCTGACGCCGGGGCCTCGAGTGCTGTGCCTGCCCGGAGATGTTCGGAGTGCCGGCGGTCCGGAACCGGTGGAGAGACCCGATGGTGGGAGCCTGAGAGCCGCGGGCCGGGACCCCCGGGGCGGACCCGCCCCCGCTGGTGGGCCACCCCGCATGTCCGTTCGCCTACCGGCCCGAAGAAGAGAAGCCGCGCTGTCCGGCACCCCTCAAGTGAGAAACCCACTCCTGTTGTTAATCCCGACCGGGATCCGGTGCTGGGCTCCCCCCGAGTGCTGTGGGGAGCACGCCCGTTCTTCTGGTGACTCTCCTTTCTCCGCCGAGCGCCTTCCGCCGCGGTTTGGCGGTGAGCCCTGGGGCCGCCGGTGCTCCTGGTGGACTTGGAAGAACCTGTGGCGATGGCGGAGGGTGCTGTACTTAAGATGGCGGATGGCCCCTCGGGGTGTCTTTCTCCTGGAGACAGGGAGGCTGCCGCATTTGCTTTCTCCAGCCCTCGCGTGGTTTGGGCGGCCCCTACTCGGAGTGCTATCTTGTTTGCCCTGTCTGCTCTGCGGATCGACCTGTCCTTGAAATGTCGAGCCATGGAATTGCGGATAGCTGCCATGGTGGCTCCGCCATTTTGTGACGAAGTGTCGTCTCCCCGAATTGTACTGCCTGGAACTTCGCCGGCGGCTGTGCTGGGATCTCCGGCTGGGTGCTCGATTCTATGGGATCTAGCGGACCCGGTGCCGATGCTGCAGTGCTTTCTACATCCTGTTTTCTTTGCTTCGTGCTGGACGGCTCAGATACTGTGCTTGGTCACATGGATCCTTGAGGAACTTTTGCATTCTGACTGCTGCCGAGTTCTCCTGGTTGCTTCTGGTTTGCCGGGACGATGTTTTGCGGAGATCCCACCGGCTTTTCCTGACTGGTGTGGACCCACTGTGTTCTGCTGTTTTTTGGCTGTGGCGGGGTTGGGAAGCTCGACTCTTCATAAAAGTGGACAGGGGTGATCGTGCCCGGATGCCTGTGGGACCCTTTTTACATGGCATCTCCGGGCCTCGTTATTCTGGATTGTTCCTGTTTACATCCCGGTGTAGGCTTTTCTTGACTCTCCTTTTCGACCTCGATTAGTGCATTATTGTTGCGGGGGGGTAGTGTTTTATGTCTCGGTCGCTGGCTCCTCTCCTCTCTCTTTCTTCCTTATCCTCTGTTTCCTTTTCCTATTCCCCTCTCTTTCTTCGTTATAATTCCCTTTCTCTTTTTCTATATTTCGGGTGACTCTGGGCGACAGGCACGCTGTTTAGTGGGGTAGGCCGTAGCCATTACAGTGATGTAGGGTGGGGGGGGGGTGTTTGTTATTTTAGTTTGTTTTATTCTATGGTCCCTTTATTGCCTTTTTCTAGGGGGTGGGCTATGTCCCTTGGTGTTTACTCCTCTGTTTCGCTAGCGTCTGCACTTTCTCCTTTTTCGGGGCGGGTGGGCTGTACGTGTGGCGTCCACTTTATTTGTTTGCTGGTATTCTTCCTCTATTCTGCACCTGGTATGGGCGTGTGAGGTCTTTGGGCTTTGCCCTACTGTGGTCGTCTGCTTGCGTGGGGGGCTATTTCCCTCCCGCCCCCCCCCCCTTCTTTTCTGTATATGTTGCATGACGCGCTGGTAGATATGGTTGCTGCCTCCTTTATATAATGTAAAATGAAACCTCTTTTATCCTGGCGCTGGCGATGTAACGACTTTATTTGCATCCATCCTGTATTCTCCCTATCGTATACATTGCTTTGTTATTTTGATTCTCCTGACTTTGCGGCCGGCCCCTGTGGTTGTAGGCCAGCGCTTGTACTTATACGTGTCTTTCAATAAAGGTTTAAAAAAAAAAAAAAAAAAGAATCAGCTGTTAGAAATACGTAGAAGTAAATGTTCCGATCTTCGTGAAGAAAGTATTGAATGCCCAATTCAAAATGCTCGCTGTAGCGTCGTGACGTCACAACGTTTTCCCAGCAATCATCGGGGCAAGTACGTAGTGCTGTAAAGATATTCACGTCATAGACATGGACGTTCCAGGATGCCAAGACGAGCTGAATAGCTGGTAAGCTACTATTTTTAAATGTCGCTCTCGTGCTAATAGCAGACGACAAAGGCGAAGTAACAGAGAAAAAAAATCATTTTCTTTTGACCGACCTTAGAATCAACGAAGACAGTTTTGTTGAGAGACGGCTAAATACGAGGATCGGTCTTGTGGGCTCCTGAAAAAAAATCCTGGCGGAATTCCTTCTCCGTGTAGAAAACAGATAGGCGATTTTTAACCCCACTCCTGGTACCAACTTGTGATGTGGGGAATGCCAATAACGATGCAGGATCTCTAGAGGATAGGATAACTTAATATTTATTGTAAGTTATAGATAAAGCAGGAGTCCCCATAAGGAGCTGATGGATGAACAGAGGCTAACACAAGATTCCAGAGACAAGACATTCTAATGACATATGTCAATTCTAATAGAACATACTAAACTTTAAAGAGACATACATCTCAAATACACATATTACATGGTAGAGGGAGACCCATCAATTTTCAGAGTTCGGCTGCAGTTCTTCATACACTGGAAAGGCTATCCTGTCAATGAGTATTATTGGTTTCTTACTTCTTCAGTCCGAGTATCAAGATGGTACATTAATTTTCTCTGGCCTTTCCTGGCAATCCTAGAGCCACCTGGGCATTCAAGAACTGTGGTACTTTGCTGGGTCCCACGGTTCTCAGGTCACAGAAGAAGCTGTTAAAGACCACAGCTGTGGGCTGGTAGAGTCGTTTGCTAGTTTTGTTTCTCTCTGGGCTCCCAGGCTTCTGGCTACTACTCCTTCTCTTTTCAACTCCAAAATAGCACTCTCTTAAACTCCACATTTTCAATCACCTGCCTGAGTGTTTCCAGATGCCTTTTAAAGCAACCTCCCAGCTAGTCCAATTCAGATTTGTGTTATCTTTTCTTTTCCCTTTACATCATAGCTGTTCATCCCTTGGTTTCTTCTTGACTTTCTAAATCTATTTTTTTCATGTCATGTGGTGTTTATATCATTTCCCTTTCGTTTTCATTTAGTATTTAAAGGCCTCACACTAGTTGGAGGGTCTGTCACAAGAAATCCACCTTCCTTCACTTGATTCCTTGTTCCTGCCACTTGCTGATCCTGGCTCATCGCTCCTGAAGAATTAAACTATTAGAGTCTGGATTCCTGGTGCTGTACAGTCTTTTGAAATCTATATCTAGTGTGCTATGGATGTGTTTTTCCTTTAGGTATCATTTACCTTTAAGTTTTCCTTTCATTTGAAATACTTCTGTTCTGTTTAAGAATGTTCCTTGTTGACTGGGGGGCATTGGAATCTTTCTGGTTTACTCTTGAATCTGTGCTGTTGGAGCTGGCTGCTTTCCTGCTAACTCCTTTCCATGTAGCCTGGAATAAACTACTTCAAGACCCAGCGCGTTTATTGGATTTTTACTACATCTAGCAAGGACATTTTCTACTCCTTTGGCGTTTTACTTCTGAGGAGGAGACATCTTTTTGAGGGCACTTGATTACCACATATTCCATTATGTGGTGGCATCATGGCTACCTGAAACTGTCATCCATACATTAGGCAGTGGAAGACCTGGACTGGATTATAGGTAAGCCTCCAGACCTGAACTATCCCTTACAGAGTGGAGGCTTGACTGGCAGTCCCCAAGAAAGATAATGGGATGTGACATTAAGGAAACATTTAAAAGCAAATACTCTGGATAATGAAGGAGCTGAGGCAGGCAAACAGTTCCATTACCTCATATACAGCATGGCATAAAATAATTGATATTGGTAGAAAATAGATCAGCTGCTTTTGGATACAAATTAAGGTTAATTTAATATTGGATGGTCACCAAAGTACCCTTCCTCCAAGGCTTACTCTTGGAGATAATCAGAATGGTACAGAGAGACAATAAAATGGTGCTTCTAGCATCAAATCAAGGACTTGGCACAATTCACAAAGCAAATATAGGACACTGGTATCAAATGAATTAGCTGATTTTGGGTCATTTAAATAATGAAAGAATTTAAAGAATTAATACTGGATCAAATCCAGGCTGTCTGTGGAGGGAAATCAAAGAGCAGATAATCGACCCTTTGAACTTACTGTTAGTATGGCAAATTAATTTGATGATACTGTGACAAAAATCGGGACTGCATGTAAGGAAATGTTTTTTTTTTGCATATTCAGCCCCACATTTTTGTACTGATGCTGCTGGATTAAAAAATTATATTAAATTGGATACAGCCAACTGGCAAGTACTGACTTACTTATAAGTCACTAGTATACGGTAGAGGGTTGCAGCACTGTTTGTTCCACCATGCATGCAACAGAGACAAAATCGGCCCCAGCCTGCCACTGCAGACTGACAGGGCAGTGTGTCACACTGCTAGTTCGACTTTGCCTTTACGCCAAATGCTAATGCCACCACTTCCCTTAAGAACATATTGAAGTCTGCCCTAAGGAAGGCCCATGGAATGTTATGAAAAGGAGATATGTATTATTAAGTAAGACAAAATTGTAATTATGTCTTAGCAGCAGCAGTTCCAAATTGTCATTTTGCTGTGGAAAGGTTAGTAGCCCTAATGGTCAGATTTAAAGTCACTATTAAAGTTAATCAACTTTTAGAACGTTGCCACCCTGCCCTCCAGCTAGTCCGGCTATTCGACTACTGCAGAGTGGAGGACTTCGAAGGACCCCGATCTCCAAGTCACCCCACATCACCCGTGGGCCACGTACCAATCATTGAGACACCCCCATCGACCGCACCACAACTGGATCATCCTTTTGAGCATTTTTGCCTGCATCCATCAGCATCAAGATCACTCCATTGATGTCTATGGCAGTCAACCTGTAAAGCTTGGAACTTGCTACAAAAATTCTCTGGTGGCCAGGTAACTGTCCAAAGTATTCTTTCTGTCTCCCTAGACTTTGTCCCTTCTGGATCTGGTCACCCAAACCAGGCCGTAGTACTCGCAGTAACTCTTTCAAACTTTTTAAAAGTTTCCAAACTTTTTGTTGAACATTGCTTGTTTGTAGTTGCATTTAAAAGTGATAAAAGGTTCTAAAATGTGTATATCCGGAACTTTTCGTGGATTATGATTATCATGGTCTCTAAAAATTCATAAAAATACGCTCTAGTTTTTATAAACTGTTGTTGAGTCTTTTTATTGGTGTGCGATTTTCTAATTCTTATCCTTGGTGCTTTTAAATGCTTTACGCTAAGTTCCTTTGCCAAGTCTTACTGCTTGCAACCATATCTACCCAAGGTTGAGCTAAGGTTAAGTAAACAATAGTAACTGGACCCAGGATGATATCTGTGAGTGTACTCCACGATAAGGCCCCATAGCCCTATAGTACATCTAGTTACTCACATTTGTGCCTAGCGATCGGATCCAGAACTTGTGTTCCAAAGGTATCTTTTTGTAAAGGAACACACTGCAACTATTAATTGTAGTTACTTTATTGCAGCTAAGGAGCACAGGTAAACACGTCCATATCCTAACGTGTCCACCTACCAACTCCCCTCTCAACAGTTATATGCTTAAACATACACATTTCAAAATGTAATAGGAATACATTCCAAGAATGTCCTACTTAGTTACATTCCATGTTACTAAGCAACATGACAACATAAAACACCTGATCTCTAAAGAAAATTTCAAGTTGCAAAAAGTTTTTTTCCTACAAAGTCTTTAAAGAGGGGGGGGATTGACTTGACTGCCCTGCCAACACTTAACATTAACATCATGAGGTCCCTGTGCAGGGAGAGAAAAATGTTCCCAGTAAATACTGCCTTTAAGGAGGATCTGGAGAAAGCCCTCAAAGCTTGGGAGGAGTCCAGGACAGCCCAGCTTCAGCTGGAAGAGGAGATCACCCCCACTGGCAGCAGAGGAGAGGGAGATGAGGCCGAATTTGATTACCTAGATGGGGATGACAATGAGAGAGTAGTCCCCACAATTTATTCAAGAGCCAGCTCCCTTTCTGGGAGTGAAAGCAGTTTCTTATCAGTGAGGAGACCACAGAACCTGTCAGCCCAGCTCACTCGTCTGGAGATCCAGGAGAGGAAGCTGGCCTTAGAGGAGAAGAAATTGACCCTAGAAGAGAGAAGGGTCAAGCTGGGGATGAAATCTCCAGAGAATGGTGGCAATAGAGAAGTAGAGATAGTCACAGGTGGCGTCTTTGAACCCAGGTTGCCCAAGGGTATTGTTCCTAAATGCACTGAGGTGGTTGACATAGACAAGTGGCTAACTCCTAGCATGAGGAGGGAGAGTGCATAACATTGGGGGTCCTTGCTATGGAAAACGATACCTACAGTAGGGAAAGATAGACTGATTTCTTGAGGATGAGGTGGCAGAGTCTTACACCCACATGAGGGAGGCACTCATTGAGCTATTTGGTCTTATCCCTGAGGAGTACAGACACAAGTTTAGAAGTATACATAAGGGAACAATACTGACATGGGTGGACTTAGTGGGTGTCTCTGGGAAGTCACTGGAGGGCTGGATTCAAGTTAACAAGGTAGATACCTATGAGGGCCTATACAAATAGTGGTAAAATAACACATACTTACTAGCTGTACCTCAGAAAAGAACACCAGCATCTGGTAGACTCTAAGCTATCTAGACCTAGAGTGCTGAGGAAGATAGCTGATGAGTGTGTAAGTGCTAGGGTGCCCAAGAAGTCCTAAGGTGGTGAACACAAATAGGTGGGACAGGGCCCCCTTTAGGGTAAAGATGAGGGCACATTTAAAAAAACGGAGAAATCTAAAGCGCCCCCAAAAGATGCCCAAGGTGGGATCCCAGAACCACATCCTAGTTCCAAAAGGGAAGGGGGTATGAGGAAGAGAATTTTGACCCATCAAAGGCTGGGGAGTGCTAGGACTGTAGACAGGCAGGGTACAAGAAAGGAGATCCTGCATGCACAAAGAAATCACTCACTGGTGATAGTTCCAAGGTAATTGCCAGTGTAGGGATTGGGTTGGAAGTTGGCCCTGGGGATTGCAGGGGTTACACTTAAGCCACATTAGTTTCCCTGAGTGCTGAGGAAATTAAATTGTTGGCCCACTGACCTGCCAGTATGATAATGTACAGGCAATGGCCAGGAATCAATGCAGTAGAAGTTCAGGTGTTGAGGGACAAAGGGGCTAGCATAACCATGGTTATGGCCAAGCAGATCTTACCAGATAAGGTGCTTGAGATTGTCAACTCTGATAATGTAACTAAGTCACATCCCCTAGCTGTGGCCGACTTTGAGTGTGGGGGGGCTGGCACTAAGAAAGTAGCTGTGTCCCCTCCCATCCCAGTGGACTGTCTATTGGGCAATGCCCTTGAAACTTCTGCTTGGGCAAAGGTGGAGAGAGGACTCATGCAGCAATACTGGGTCTCCCTGAGTGGGTTTGTGTCTCCACCAGAGTACATAAGGCCCTAAGGGAAAGTCAAGAGACTGTGGATCACAAAAGAGTGGCCCCAGCAACAAGAAGAGAGGGAGGAAGCCTAGGGAGGACAGAAGTCTTGTCCCACTCTTGAAGGTCTGAGACAGTTACTGGCAGACAGGAGGAAGGATACGTTAGTGGCGCCCATAAGGTAAACTTGGAGGAGGGAATCCTGTACAGTGAGGAAAGGGACCCAAAACTACAGGCAAACAGGAGAGTGGTGGTCCCTCAAGAGTACAGAGAGTTCCTCCTTAACCTAGCCCATGATACCCCCTTAGCTGGACATCTGGGGCGGAACAAAACCTGGGACAGGTTGGTCAACCACTTTTATTGGCCTCAGATGTCAGAGAAGGATAATGAGTTTTGTCACTCCTGTGTCACTTGTAAGGCCAGTGGCAAGACAGACACCAATCCAAAGGTTCCCATCATACCACTTCCATAGGTGGGGATTACCTTTAAGAGGGTGGGGATTGATATAGTTGGTCCCCTAAACCCATTCCTGGGCATAGGTTTATTCTGGTGGTTGCGGACCATGCTACTAGATATCCAGAAGCCATTCCCCCTAGGACAGTCACTGCTCCTGCAGTAGCTAGAGCCTTACTTGGTATTTTTACCAGAGTTGGGTTTCCTAAGGAGTTGATTTCTGATCGAGTCACAACCTTCATGTCTGCCTATCGGAAACCTATGTGGTTTCCAATAGGCAAAAGGTAATGGCTGGGTTGAAAGATTTAACAAGACCATGAAAGGCATGATTATGGGTTTAACTGATAAACTCAGGACATCAAATCACCCAACACCTGCGTAACCTCCACTGGCTCCCCGTCGAAAAGAGAGTCACTTTCAAAATGATCACCCGCACCTACAAATGCCTCCACAACACCGGCCCCTGATACCTCAATGACAGAATCTCATTCCACGTACCCAAGAGAAACCTCCGATCCGACAACCTCGCCCTCGCTGACACCCCACACATCTGCAGGGCCAGAACAGGTAGAAGAGCCTTCTCCTACATCACGGCCAAGACCTGGAACGAGCTCTCGATTGACATCAGACGCGCCCCCTCCGTGAACATCTTCAGGAAGACACTCAAACCCTGGCTTTTCGACTGAGCGGAGCTACTCCCCCCCAGCGCCTTGAGACCCTCACAGGTGAGTAGACGCTTACCATTCCCTTGATTGATTGAGATGGGGTATTTATTCTTCTCCCATGCCTGTTTTTTGCCTATAAAGGAGTGGGATTCAGTCTCTTTAAACTGCTCTTTGGACACCCTGTCAGGGGTTGCTTAACTTTGGTCAGAGAAGGCTAAGAGAGACATCTCAAGGAGCCCAAACAGGACATTCTAGATTATGTACTAGGCCTTCTGTTAGAAATGGGGTAGCATGGTGCAGAGCGGGCGGGCTAAACTCCAGAGGACATGTGTGAAGCATCCACTCAGTACACACAGGCTACACACAAGGCACACCACAAAAAGAGGCCACACCAGATTAGATGGAAAGAATAACTTTTGTATTGTATAAAACATACAAGAGTAACCACGTAGATAACCACAGTAGTCTCTAGACTGTGCCAACTGGTGCCAGGGCAATATATACAGGGGGATTATTTACAGGGCAGGGCCAATCGGGCCGCTACCAGAACCATTACGCAAGGAGAAATAATAAATGAAAAAGGTAAGTCCATCCGTGTCAAGAATGTAATAAAGAAACAAAGCATTATCATTTGGCATAAAATATTAGGCAGGAACATCTGCAATAAAACCTCTTAGCCGGACATTCACCATAGGCCTGGGGTATACACCAGCCGGGGACATTATTCTCAGGGTAGGAGCATTAGGCGTAAAACGCAGATATCCTGGTATGGTATTTGGCCCCCCCAGGCATATAATTTCTCAGGGTATAGGGCCTTAACCATGAGCCTCGCATAGGGTGTCAGGCCAGCCCATGAACACAATAGACACAAGCCTGAAAGGAACACATTATGAACCACACGCCCACGGCATAACAACCTTTGCATAAATCACATTTGCCTGCAACATAAGCAGTAGGGGCAACCAGCATATCCTGTACTAGGCATGGATCATGAAGCATGACATTAGCAGAAGGCTCATTGGGCATAACCACAAAATAAGCAGGGTGAACCTGGGGCACCTAGAACCTCGTGCCTTAACATTAGGCACAATCTGGGGCGTAAGTCACCTCCTGCATTTGCATATCAAAACACAACAGCATGAACCCATAGGGCATTCCACATGAAGCGTGACGGCTTGTAACACATTCAGCATGGGGCAGGAACCATACTCCATAGGTAACATTGGCTTACAACCTTCTCAGTATAGGTGCATTCGGCATAAAAGCACATTCTGCACAGAACCGTCCATGCAGGCATCTCAGAACGTGTCAGTTAGGGGAAACCACAAGGGCATAGGTGCCATACCTCCCACCCTAGCTTACATTATGCCTACCCTTCATCGCACAGGGCCTAGAATATGACGTGGAGGCCTCCCCCGCGGGGTGGAAACACATCACAGAACCAATGTGGGGCAGAGTCCTATGGTAATGGTGCCTCAACCGTTGCCACTGTCCAGCGGGACAGGGATGTAAAGTCAGTCCTGGCCTGACACCGTCCCATGGGGAGCCCCTTTTCTGGGACTTAAGAGTCACGAATGCCCCCTTGTTGCAGCTACCCCCCTTCAGGTGGGGCAGCTGTGCATGGAACCAATGAGGCACCCCTGGTGCTCCACCCAGCACCCGCGATGCTCTCAGAAGCCCATCCAAAGTATCCTGACACCGGGGGCGGGCACAGGCAATGTGCCCCGACACACCCCCCAACTCCGCAACATGCCGCCCCACTCACGAGCTCCTCCTTTGGCCTTTGCGTCCTCCAGGCAGGCGGTAGGTGGGGGCAGCTAGGCTGGAGCCTTCACCGCTCTCGCTCCTTGGGTGGCTGCCGGTCTCTCACACCACTTGGAGCCCTCCACGCATCGCGCTGCCTCTGCCCTGGCCTCAGGGCGTTCTCCCACTGCAGTCCCTGGGGCAGACGAGGCTTCCTCTTGACCTCGCTCTTCACCCAGGTCCCTCTCCTGGGGGCCCGGGACTTTGACCTGGAGCCGACGGGCTCCGGACTCCCCTCCTCAATACCGCGGAGCTCTCACATTGCACGGGAGTCCCGCGTGGCCACATGGCCGCTTACTGCCCCAGCCCCACCCACGCCAGGCAGTCCGTACTCCTTCGGGGACGCCGGGTCGGGCGAGCGGAGGCTCACAGTGAATCCCTGGGTCACGGCGGTGATTCCGGCTCATGTTAAAGATCGGCCATATGCGGGGTAGGCACCCGCTTAGTTTTAAGGCGGCAGTTATTCGGTGGCTCGGCCGCAGCGGTGAATCCAGGCGGCAATTATGCGGGGTGGGCACCCGCTTACAACTTATTCATAAAGCGGGGTAGACTCTCGCTGGTTCTCAAAATCGGCAAAAGGGCGCAGCAATCACGCGCGAGGGCAGCAATGACGTGGGGTAGGCACTCGACAGTGTTAATTAGCCAAAAGCGTGCCAAAACGTGGGGTAGGCTCCCGCGGCGCTTCACAATATAACAGTTCTCCTTGGCCCCACAGCACTTAGGGGATTACAGCGCTTTGGTAGCACAAAGCAAGAGGTCTCAGTCCACAATCCAGCGCTGTAGGCCTCAGCTCCTCTTCCTCTGGCATATCAAAGGCAGCACTCATCCAGGGCTACCCAGCCCAGCGTCGCAGATTGGGGTGGAAGCACTCCCCACCTCTGGTGCTGGGAATATAGCGCTGCACCCTCCAAGCGCTAGTCAGCGGGCAGATAACGTGCTCTTCTCTTCCAGGCGCTTGCCAGTACTCATGAGGCGCTAGGCATGAGAGCAGCAAGCACTCCTGGGCCAGGTCAGCAGTCAGTGGGCACTCATCAGGACAGGGCGGTAGGCTTTAAAAACCATCCTCCACTGTAGCGTGGCACTCCTCCTGTACAGCAGCCTTGACTCCTGCATTGGGGCTTTCATTAGCCCCGTGGGCAACAGAGGGTTTTCATTTGGGTGCAGGGTCCAGCACACACGCCCAAGTGGCGGTACCCCTGGGCAGCAGGTCCCCTCACGTTCATGTCCCTGCTCTGTCTGAGCACACGGTGGCACAGCCCCCTATTTATGCGCCCCTCGCCCCACCTACCAGGCAGTGCCAGAAGCTTCAAGAAGCCCCTGGGGAACCAGTTCTAACCCGCTCAGGGGGAGGAGTAGAGCACCCTGGGTGCCAGGTTTTCCCTCTAAAAGCTGGGATGGCGGGGAAGCGAACATCTAGACTGCTAACCCACCACAGTCATATGGCACAACACACAGCCATGGCATCCATTTTAAACTCAGCATGTTACCAGGTTACATTCTTACAATGGGGGGTTAACAAGTGCGCACACCATTGCAGTACATTTCACATGGCATCTCACACCACACATGGCATAGGCAGTTCTCTACCATGGGGGAGACATCCTCAAACAGGGGGGTGAAAAGCGAACATTTTTGGGAAAATGGTCCAAGTCCAACACCTTTGCTCAAGAATGGCTGAATACATGAAAAAGGCAAACAAAAACTTGGAGGCCAGCCAGGAGCTTGTGAAGCACTAGTGTGACTAAGAGGCTTTCTTGTTGGAATACCAGGCTGGACAATTGGCTTGCGTGTTGGAGCCTGGAGCACCCAGAGCACTTCAAGACAAATGGACTGGGCCTTACTCTATCTTGGAAAAGAAGGGAGAAGTCACACAGTTGGTGGACATAGGTAC
The DNA here is from genome assembly GCF_964261635.1 of Lissotriton helveticus. Classification (NCBI taxonomy): domain Eukaryota; kingdom Metazoa; phylum Chordata; class Amphibia; order Caudata; family Salamandridae; genus Lissotriton; species Lissotriton helveticus. The sequence continues at coordinate 1,136,161,037 of NC_136061.1, read as the reverse complement.
TCCAAAGGAGCCTCACAGGAGGATTCATGTGAATGAGCTCAAATTACATCATGACAGAGCTAACACTACTATGCTCATGGTGACACATGGAGGAGAAGAGGAAGAATGTGAACCTCTACCAGAGCTGATGTCAACCAATGTCAAAGATGGTTCAGTGGAGGGAGCAGTTCTCTCAACCACTTTGAGTAACCAGCAGCAGAGAGACAAAAGTCCCCACCAAAGATTTTGACTCCAATCGCATTGCACCGAGACCAGTAGTGCAGCATCTGCTGTTCGACTACTGCAACATAGAGGACTGGGAGGGACCACGATATCTGTGGCTGAAGTCGCCCCATATCACCTGTGTACTGAGTACCAACCACAGAGACACCCCTGTTGACCGCACCACAATCGGAGCATCCTCTGGAGCATCTTTGCCTGCATCCCTCAGCATCAGGACCACTCCATTGTAGTCCATAGTGGTCGGCCTGTAAAGTTTGGAACTTGCTTCAAAAATACCCTGGTGGCCAGGTAACTCTTCAAAGTATCCTTTCTGGACCCTACACCTTTTCCCTGCTGAATTTGGCTTCCAAACCCACGCCACATTACTCGCACTAACTCTTTCAAGCTTTTGAAAAGTTTACAAACTTTTTGTTGACCAGTGCTTGTTTGCAGTTACATTTAAAAGTGATAAAAGCTTCTAAAATCTGTATCTCTGGAACACTCTGGTGAAGTGTGATGATCAAAGTCTCTAACAATACATAAAAATACGCTCTATTTTTATAAATTGTTGTTGCGTCTTTTTATTTCTGTGTGATTTTCTTATTCTGTTGTTTGGTGCTGTTAAATGCTTTATACTAAGTTGCTTTGCCAAGCCTTACTCTTTGCAGCCACAGCTACTCAAGGTTGAGCGAAGGTTAAGTAAACTATGCTGACTGGACCCAGGATGGTTTCTGTGAGTGTACTTCACTGTAAGGCCCCACTGCCCTATCATATAGAATACACACAGATCCTCACATTCTGAGGTTAGATCAATGAAGTTACTTTTGAAATAGTTTGATGAACTCATATTGAAAGCACACCAGAAACTGAAAGTAGGCTAAATCAGCTGATATTGGGATAAAACCCAATAACTGGCCAACAGGATAAACAAATAATCTAATACTGGATGTATACCAAGGGCTGGTGCTGGGGTAATTATCGAAATACTGATAAACATGGTAAATCAAAGAGATGATAAGGGGGATACAAATTAACAATACTAAAGCTAAATCAATCAATCAATAAGGATATATTGCGGTATCCAAAACAACTAAACCTGAAGCAGCTGCTGGAGTGATAGCCTCTGTTTAAAATAGACCGCCTTTCCTGAACCCCAGACCCCTGCTCTACTGGGGAACGCTGTCCCCTGATGTCCTTGATTGCCATGGTAAACTCTGAGCCTAGCTTAGCTACACATTTCTTTGTGCATCAATTCCCACTATGCATTGTTAAAGTTCTGCTCAAATGTACCTCTTCAGCACTGGTTTTCCTCACTACTAGTCATTTGTGACTGGACAACTGACTTGGATCTAGCTTTCAGAAACAGTGGCGTTCCTAGATGCACTTTATTGTAAATTACTGCAAAAAATATTGCCCTTTCTACAGGACTTCTTTAAATTTGGAAGGAGAAGATATTCTTAACATGATTATGTTGAGGCTGTTCTAATGTTCTTCCTTTTTCCATTTTCCAGGAGCTTATGTGTCCCCTTTCTTCCTTAAATGACATTGCCTTTCCTTTTGATATTTACTGATTTTTTCTATTTTTAGATACTTGCCTGAAATGGTGATGACATTACATAGGCTGCTTTCAAGCAACCTGCCCTGACACTTGTACTGCCTAGGTGAGATGGGGGAAAATTATGGCTAGCATCTCTTAACGTGTATGTATTCTGTGTGTGCACAAAGTTTGAATTGCATTGAAAAAGCACTGTTGGGCCACGAAACCTGCCACAAATGGCTGATTGGCCAATAATATGAACCCTTTTGGTATTTTATTAATTCATGGACTGTTTCCTTCACTTTAGCATCATTTACTTTTGCTAATTACAATTCAGCTTGCAAGAGACAGAAATTTCGCTGTCTACAGCTCATGTTTAATGCATCTTTTTGCACAGAAAACGAATCGGAGTATTCGAAGCAATGCACCATTGTTGTCATTTGTCCTTTTTCGTTGTCTCGATGGCAAGCATGCCTTCTGGGCCATGTAGTCAAGCTCTGACAAAAATAAATGTTTGTGCAGTATTTAATTTAAGCCGGTGTTTGCAGGTGGTGGGCATCTGCACTCATTGTGGAGCAGAAGGTATATTTCATTATCAGAATTTGCCATGAGAAAGAGAGAGAAAGTTATAAATGGGAGAAGTAAGCAGTGCTTAATTTGTAAAATAATAAGTGACATGGCCTTGACCAGGAAGCCACTGCAGCCTGCACCACTCATTGCCCCGTCATTGTTGCCAATGACGGTACCAAATCAACTACTAACCAGCTAAAGGAATGGATGGGGAGGCAGGTATTAGTTATTTTTAATGTATAGTGCATTCATATATAACCGTTGTTCTGCTTATCTCTAAATTAGATGAGGAGCACCATCATGTAGCAGACTGTCATGAGTGTGGTAATGACAATTAAGTGCTGGTGCCGAGCACAGGAAACCAATTAGGTGCCTGTGCTGAGCACCGGAAACCACCGGCTCAAATTAAGCACCGAGATATGAGGAATGAAAAAGAACCTACTAGACTTAGAAAAAGAGACAAGGAGTGTAGGACAGTGGAAGAAAGAGGAATGATGTGTACTTAAACCGAGGAAGCTTTGGTACTTGGCAAACCCTACATTCAGCAGTGCTTACAACCAGTCATGGCTGGCAAGTACACCTATTGGAGGGATGGACAAATGGGTGTGGGAATGAAATAAATAGAAAACATAAGCACATCAAATAGATTTTTTTTAAAACACATACCTGCTTGCACAGACATGTCCTCCTTGCTCCAGTACTTATTTTCCGACGTTAGGTCCAGGGTCCCAGCTAACCTACTTAACCCATACTGGCGCTGCTCTCAGCATGGGAGAAGTGCACAGTTTGGAGGGAGGGGTGTCTCTCGGCGTTCCCGAGGACAGTAGAGGCCTGTTCAGGCTCTCAACCCAGCTGTCTAAGACAGCTGGATTGACAGGTTTATAGTGCGCATGTTAGACTGGCCGTCGCAAGACGGCTAGCTAAGGAGGCAGGCGCACTATAATCTAGTGCACTGGCAGTGCACTAGATTCAGCAGGGCCTGCCCCTTCCTGAGTCAGGATGAGTTAACTAAAAATAAAATGGTAGTGAATTAACTTAGTTGCCATTTCATTTTTCGTCTCTGGGGCTTTTCTGGGCGCATTTAAGTGGGGCGACGCTCCTCCGCTGCAATGGAGGAACCGCCCCTGCTGACGATAGGCAGAAACACTTTGACCCCCTGCACTTTTCCCAAATCAAGCACTGGATATATGTGGAAGTGTTCACCGTCCATTGCCTTAAACCCAGTCAATGACCCCTTCCATTTTGTAGGCTCTCTTCTGATAGGCTCGTTCAGCAAGGAGCGTGCAGTAATGAACTTTTAACTGTTAACTCCCTTTGGTGGTGAGTCCACAGTGCCAGTTTTTATTACCTGTTGTCTCAAATTCAAATTTTAAGCCATTTTCCATTACAATTCTGTCATTTTTTGTGGTAAAAATATTCTTGCGTACCTATTCTGTAAATAGAAGCTGGATGTCGAAATGATGAATAGTGGAAAGCTTTTACCGAGTTGGTAAGTTAAAAATCTTTCTGAAATATAAATCTAGTAAAGAAAAAAACCAGTAGAACCTGCCAGATTCCGTTTTCAGTAAGTGAAAAATGAGCTTATAAAATAGTTCATAAAATAGACAAAATGGCGAGCATCGGAGCCAATTTTAAATAGGTCATAATGCTGCAATATATCAGGCAAAGGCTGATGATGCAGACAAATCCCTATAGCATTTTTTATCTAAGAATAACTTCGACAGAATACTTCACCTTTTTGACTCTTGGCCAGGTTCTTGGTTCCTGCTACTGTTTAATATAATACAGTAGCAACACCAGCATGACCCGGGAACAGAAGGAGGACAAATAAAAAAAAAAGCATTGGCAAAGCCAGTAGGTCTGGATTTGACCGCAAGCATTTTGGCAATTCTTTTTTTGTCATGGTTTTTGCAAAATATTATTGCTCGGAAGCTGCCGGGTCATCAATTTCTGAAAAAAAACATTGGCTAAAGTAAAAAATGTTGTTCTGGTCTAAAAAAGCACACCTTGCCATAGTTGTCTCTGGCACTGATAGAAACTACTTTGTGTGGTGTTGTGCTCCTTGTGAAAAGGCAGCAAGCCTTAACTCATGGTGAAGTCAACCAATGGCCGAAGCGGACTGACACATTGCCTCTTGATGCATGCTGGAGTGGGTGGATGAAAAATGTGAATAGCAGACTAATTGATGAAGTCTGGCTGAAAAACCTTATATAATATGTGTATAATATGTGCATAATTTTAGTAAAATCAAAAGGCCTGGGCTGACATGGCCTTTTGCCTTTGGAAAAGAATGAATGGAAGATAAAAAAGCAACAAACAAACACACAAACAAAGAGGAGGGCAAGAAAGAATGAAAGCATGAAAGCATGAAAGAAAGAAGCAGAGAAAGAAAAAAGAGGAAGGCTGCAGTGCGTTCCTTTTATGAGAATAAATACTTCATTTTGGAACTATCAAACTGCCTGGACGACACTCAATTCAAGAAGATTCAGTACACTTTTAGGGGCTTAGTGCTGGAAGCGTGCTGGAAGGAAAGAAGGAAGGGAAAAAAGAGGAAAGAGAGAAAAAGAAAGAGGAAAAAGGAAAGAAGTAGAGAAAGATGCAAGAAGGGAAAGAAAAGGGAGTGAAAGAAAGAACGATAACAGAAGAAAGGAAGAAGGAAATGGCAAGGAAAGAGGAAAAAAGAAAAACAAAATAAAAAAGGGAAGAAAGAATGAAAGAAATAAAGAATGACAGACAAAGAGTTAGGGTTGTAAGATAAAGTACCGTCAAGAGCTTATGTTCAGATTTTTTTGAGCTGCTGGTATGAAAAAGCAGCAGGCCATTTCTAAGGGAAGTAACAACAGTATTGTCAGGAGATAGGAAATGATAAAGATCGAATGTGCTCTGTGCTCTCATCTGGTAGAAAGTGTCCTACTATCACATCAGGCTATACAAATGAAAGCAACATTAAAGTAGTAAAATAAAAACAAAAAAACAGTGGCAGTGAAGGGAACTAGCTTATGTCTGGATGCGCTCCTTGAGAAAGGGCTAAATGCAGTCACTAAAAGTGAGGTTCGCCAGTGTCTGAAGTAGGCTAACCCATTGCCCCATGATTTATGCTTTATTGAGCAGAATCAAAATGTGACAGACAAAAGAACAAACCAATAGATGAAGAGAGGTGGCTACAAGTCCCTTTGTGTAAGTATATTGTAAAGCAGCCAAAGAGCCGTAAGATGGACTACAGCCCTACAAATTTCTTCAGCTGCCACTGGTATTGGCCAGACGTAGAGTTGCCATCACCTGGATGGGCCAGTGTACACCTGAACTCGAACATTGGTATTGGGAAATAAAGGAGTGGTCGCTAGTAGAGGAGATGTACATAAAAATGAGTAGGCAGGACGAAAAAGTGGAGGACGATCTCCAGGACTGGCGGGACTTATGTAATTGATTTCATGAACTGCGTGCAGACACCAACTGAACTCCACTGATAGTGACACCACAGGTGGGAGTGTGGGTGATGACTCAAATTCAGGGAGGGATGGGACCAAGTCTTAACAGAACTAAGGAGATGTGTTCACGAGCTTGGAGTGATGGATCATGCCATAGAGTGCACCTGACAAGTCACCTGAGTTTTCGATGGTAGAAAGAATGCCTTCTCCTGTACAACCTGTCATATATTGTACACCATGCTCCACAAACCGCTGTATTACGTATTCTAATACTGAAAAATAAAGGTTTAGAAAAAATTAAGTATATAGATATAATTTTAGTAAAATCAAAAAGTCTCGACTAATTCCAGACCTAAAAAGAGGGGCTTATCTTGGTGATATGTAGGGTAGAGGGTAAGGGAAGGGAAGCATTTACTAAAGCACTGCCCACATTGACTCAATTCCCATAATAGTTGCCCTTATAATTGCGGTATAGCACATAAGTTAGATGATGCAAATAAGTAAAAAAAATGACTAATCAATTTTGTTGTTAATGTATCATGTATAGCCCTGAATGTACGCATATGTCTATCACCAACAGTTATAATATGGGCAGCGTTATCAAATAGTTTTTTATTTACAATATGTAGACTTGCTGCACTGAAGCATTGAATTATCTATTTGTCGCAATTCGTTTTTTGTTTCTGCATTTCGTCAATTCATTTTATTTTTTATTAGCCCATTTTATAGAGCTTTTTTTCAAACAAGCTTTACAAAACCACCTAAAATGTCACATAGAAGTGAATTTATCTTTGTTAATGGTAGAAATCATAGCATTGTTTAAACGCAGTGTAAAAGTTAAGGTGACATTTTAATCTTGTAGAAGTAGCTTGATCAATCTATTTGTAAAGAACAAAATAATTTCAAATTTCAGAATCTTTGTTTTTTTTCTTACTGCACTACCAACAAAGGGAAAAAAAGTAATCAACAGCCATTCTTAGTAGGTGGATTTGTCAATGTATTTTCCAGACTTTTACACAGGAATGGTTAGCCATGCCCGGGAACCCTCAAGACCGATATAGTAGTGGAATAGTACGTCATCTGCAGATGAAAATAATATTTAAGGCTCATAGTTTTCTGTTTTTACTGATTTTTACAGATAAACACAGACAGAAAACCATCTATTTTCCTGTCTGTATTTATTTTTAAATGCAAATAAATATGGAAAATAGGTTTTCTTTTTTTCCCATACTCGCTACTGTCAATCATGATTGGTCAGTCAATAACTGTTCAGATGAAAGGGGGGCGAATTAAAAAAAATAACTGATTCCAAATGAAGCCTAATTTTCTATTTTTTTATTTTTCAGTTTTCAAAGTAATACGGTAATTAACACATACAGGTCACTTTATAGCCGCAACAGGGTTGAGTAGTAAAGACGGGCGGACACATACGCCTACTGCAATAGGCGTCAGTACATGACATCTTGAGGTATAAAAGAAAACATTTGACAGTGAACCTAATGAAGCCTAATTAACTGCAGCAGCACAGCTGTTTATGCTGTTCCACATTGCAGGTGGCTTCAAATGACTAGAGTGTACTGTGATTGGCTAAAATCCATTGGACATTCAAACATGAGCAAACATTTGTTGCTAAATAAATGCGGAAGTATACCAATTGCAGCTACATTTATTACACTAAGCACTAAATAAACATGGATAAATACTGATAAAATCATCAAAAAATAAATATGGGTAAATACACACAGTATGTGAGAAAAATAAATACCATAAACCGGGAGCCTTAATTATATTCCATTGGAGAAAAATGTAGACCTGCCAAATAGTCAAAATGTAATATCTTTTTATAAACATCAATTAGATGTCAGTAACAGTAACCACATTGCTATTGGTTCTGGTGTTCTGAAATCTATCTATAATGGAACAATGAGGATAAATACGCTATAAAAGTTTGGATTATCAGTAACTAATAGAAACATTCTCCTTAAGTGGCTGGCTCAACACCCCAAGGCCATAGGGACATTCTGGTCCCGTGAATGGGAGCATGACAATCCTTGCACTAACCATTTTAGGTTTACGATAAAGGTGGTTATATGAGTTTTGTACTGCAGTAGTATTAGAAGGAAATGATGTCATATATTATATTCCTAATTAATTGCAAGGTTGTATCTTAAGAAATAACGGTGTGGATCTGTGATGCTATTCAGCGTGTGGGGCTGGGTGGGGTGTGGGCTGTGGGTTGTTATTTATTAATGTATACGTTGAAAATGTTCCGTAAAAATATTTAAATTAAAAAAAGAATTAAACAGTCTGGTTGGCTAACAATTCAACTTCCTTTAATGTACACACTCTGAAGCTCCACCAAGCAGCACAGTGGCTTGCCTCAGCTAGTTTTTTTTACAGATGTGAAGGGCAGTCCTAGTATTGTAGACTCCAAGAAATGGCCTGCCCAGTTTAGCAAAATTGTACATATATTTTTACAAATAGTTTTCAAAGCCTTCACTGTTGCATAAGCATACCTTGGATTTTCTGTACCATGCATTATAACTTATTATTGTCTGAAACATCTCCTATGCCCCCATTTTATTTCTCTTGTACTGAGACTAATTAGTACAAAACATACTTTCTTTCTGATTCATGCCTCCTGCATTAGTCGTTAATATTTTCATAGTTTGACCCAGTGCAGGTGGTGGGCACCAGCGTTCATATTTGGAGAGTGAGACTTATTTTTCACCATAAAACTTTGATCCAGACCAACAGGGAGAAAGTCAGTCATGCCAGGAAGATGAAGGCAGGGGATGATTAGGGAAATCAGTGACAAGGAGAGAAAGCAGGGAAGAAAAAGAAACTGCAAGAGTGAGATAAAGAAGCAAGAAATGCAGGGTGGTGGAAGAAAGAGGCATGAGGGGGCATTATGATTGGTCATCCTTGCAACTCGGCAACCCTGTCATTTGGCAGATCTAGGAAAATCTTTGGAACCCTGCTCATATGAATGGGTTCAAAATAGGGTGTGAAAGGTTAATAAAACAGTCTTGTAATGTTGTAATGCCAGCATTATAAGATGTAAAATTAAATAAAATATTGTTACAAATAGTTTAAAAAAATATTTCATTAGTCTTCTGAGTTGCCAATGAATTCTAAAAAGGTGTACCAATTTTAGCATATTTTTCTGCTGGTACCAGAATACACATTTTTATGTTTGCTAATGGCAGAAATCATAGCATTGTTTATTTTGGTTGGTCTTAATTTCATTCGCAGGCTACGACTGCCTGTGGATTTTCTGTATTTCTGTATCTTCTGTATTTCTATAGCAGGCGTGTTTCTTAACTTGATTCTGAATTTGTAATTACCCTTCTTAGCCCATAGCAACCGATTCCTGGACCTCATTGTGTATCCAAATGGGCATCACTGTTAATTGAATTTGATTGATGTCAATGTTAACTCCCATCACCTCTCAGTTGGAGAATAAAGGTCTATTGGAGGACCAATGGTAAGCAAGTGGGCCTAGAAAACAGTGTATCAAATCTGGTTGCATGTAAATGGTTTTCCATTGACATGAGGGATTTAGGGTGTCCTATGTAGACATTGCCCAAGCCCAGTCCAAACCGCAAAAAGCCCATAGCTCGGTCGAAGGAAGATGGAGTTGCCCCAGTTTGGATATGACTGGTAGCAGCGGAGGAATGTGGGTGTTAATAGAGTTGCGCATTGCAATTGCTTATGCTTAGATTGCGGTATTGTGCAGTGATTGTGTGGTGTTCTGCAGAGATGATATAAGTTGGTGTGTGAATGTGGCGCCCAATGCAGGGAAGTTGAAGTGATTATAGGGTATGTCATGGCCTGGGATAAAATAAAAAAAGTAAAGTTTCAGTGCAGAAGACACCAGGGGCCCAATTATGACTCTAGCGATCCACAGGCTACCGTCGCATTCTGGCGGTTCGGCCACCAAATTTCAATGTATGTTGTGAGACCGCCTCACGACGAATTCCAGGCCACCTCCAAGATAAGAGCTCCCACGATGGCGGCGGTGAGGATGGTGACAGTGTGGACATCGGTGGTCAATGGTGGCGGTGCCGGCATGGGCACCGCTGTGGGTAACATGACCTGCCTTTCCGCTGACCTTTTCATGGTGGGGACCCCACCATGAAGTGGTTGGCAGAAAGGCAGGTAGAGCACCACAAAAAGGGCCCAATGGGGATTGTGATTGGGGGCGCATGTTGTGCCTCCCTATGCCAGCACTGTTGTGTGCGCACTGTGTGCCATACACGACATGGTGCACAGTAACAGTGCACCCGACTTGCTGGAGGCGCAGCAGTGTGGCTGGTATTGCCTTCAGGCTCTCTTAGGTGCCGAAGAATGCTATCACCGTGGCAGCGCCACCAACACACCGCCAGCCCCTGTCACGATTGCTAGTTCCAGTTCCACATCAAAGATGGCCGCCACGCACAGCGCATGTGCGAGGAGGTCAGGCAGCGTTAAAAAGCCTGACTTCCCCTGTTTGATGCGCTTCGCCTTCTAGTGCTCGACTCTTCGTCGTGTCACTTCCGCCTCGCCGCGTCACCCTCTGCTCTGTCTTCGTCGGATTACCTTCGTACCTGAGAGACCCTGGGACTTTTGTCTTTTTCGCGTCTCCTAGTGTTTCCCTGGCGGCCCTTGGCCTTCCCCCGGAGACACAACCTCTGCATCTGTGAAACGCCTTAGAAGCATTGCCGCTTTTCCTCCCATCGCGGCAGCTTTGAACTTCACCCTTTTTTCCCCCCTTGAGCCGGCTCTCTTCTCCTCTGTCCCGCAGGCTGACCGGACGGTTTTTGCTGAGTTCCGCCCGTCGGCCGTACTTGTTGTTCCATCGACCGGCTGGATTTAGTCAGTTCAGTTCCGTTGGCCTTACCAGGGCATTGTGGTCGTTGAAGTCCGCTTTACATTATTTTCATATTGCCCCTATTTTTTGCCCTCCTTGGATTCCATTTAAGTCTTGGCACCAGGCTCCCTTCACCGCAGTGAACTCCTAAAAAACTAGTAACGGCACACTGCTCTACTTTATTATTACTTACACCAGATTGTTATGTACCTGTATGATTACAAACACCTTGTATATTTCAGAACACATATGGTAAACTGATAGATTCTATGATTCCTCAAGACCTACGCCCAATGCCGATCAGCCAGATAGGGTGAGCCTCTTTTAGACACTGGTGTAACACTGTATATATTGAGCATGTTCACACATACTTACATATCTTTTCTTTTTATTATTAGGCTGCTTAGAGTAGTGGTAGTCTCTGGTCCAATCTATTGTGGGATCCTGTGAGAAAACTTTAGTAACCTGTGTTCTGGGAACCTGCAAGAAGATCTTAGGTAAACTTATGGAGGAATAGCCAGTTTGTGTTTCTCTCTCTGTTGTTGTCTATTGATCGCTATCATTCTTTTTTCAGTAACCTGTGTCCTACACGCCTGTTTGAAGACTCAACCATTCCAAGGAATCTCTTCCCTTTTCCTTTCCTTGTTTTGTTCCCTCCTTTCTCACCATATCACCATTGTGGTCTAGAGTTTGATAGACGCAATAGGTGTAGGTGGGAGTGGTTGGGTCTGACTTCGGTTCCGGGACACTCCTGCAGAAACAACGGTTGGATCCTTACAGAACGCGAAGCCCTCGCTGTTTTTCTGCCCGAGTGTCATGGAGCTGAATCAAGTAACGTTGGCTGATTTAGCTAATATGATTGGGAAACTACAGTTGGAAACTCAAGCTTTAGCAACCAGAGTAGATGCATTACAAAGAGATAGAAGAACTGACCCTGATCCTGGTAGAGCTGGTCCCAGTGCTTCTCCTCCAGTCATACATGTTTCTACTCCCCAGACCATTCCTTTAGCCTCACCAGAACGTTTTTTGGGCGACACAGCTAGGTTTGCTGCTTTCATTAGTCAGTGTCAACTACATTTTATGTGCAAGGCTAGTTGTTTTCCTACCGACCAAGCTAAGGTCGCTTTTGTTATTTCATATTTAGGAGGACCAGCGGCTAATTGGGAGAAATGATCCTTTGTTACAAGATTATACGGCCATTAGAAGGGAGTTAAGGAAATTATTTGATAAACACACATTCACACATTCTGCTGACACAGAATTGTTATCTTTGAAGCAGGGAACTAAGGCCCTCGCCACATATATTACCACCTTTCATAGGTTAGTGGCAGAGGTAAATTGGCCAGAAGAAAAGCGTAGTGCCTTGTTTTATAAAGGTTTACGAGACAACCTCAAAGACGCTTTAGCACAGGTGGTAGATCCTCCAGAAATGTGTCCAGAACTTATTGATCTAGTGGTTAAATTAGACCATAGAATACAAGAACGTAAAAGGGAAAGAGGAAGGTTTGACACCAAGGGCTATAACTTTCGAGAAAGAAAGGCTGAGACTAAAAAGGCAGCTGAAGAAGTAGAACCCATGCAGATAGGACCTATAAGAGGTCCTTTGAGTCCAGAAGAGAGACAACGCAGAAGAGACAATAAGTTGTGACTATACTTGAAAACGTGCCCTACTAAACCTACTCAGATTAAGAAATCGGAAAACTAGAGAGCCCGAGGCCCTGTGAGGCTGGGACCTCGGGTAATTCAGGTTTGATTGTCTCATCAATAGAAGCCATGATGAATCATACCAGTCATTTTTTTTGCCAGCTCGACTAACTTGGGAACACCGGGAGTTGGAGGTTCAAATAATGGTAGACTCAGGGGCCACCGGGAACTTCATGGACAGGGATTGGGCTCAAAGACACAATATAGATCGTAGGCCTAAAGAAGTCTGGGAAGAGGTGACCACCATAGATAGCAGTGTGTTAAAATCAGGACTGTATAACTCATCAAACAGTGAAAAAGCAATTGGATTTAACTCAAGGTCATCGAGAATATTCAGAGTTTGATCTTATCCAATCCCCTCAGTTTCCTGTATTACTAGGGCTACCATGGCTACGTACTCATAACCTCGGTATAGAATGGGTACATTTAACTCTGAAATGTAGGCAAGAGGTTTGTGATAAACACTTTGTATGTGCCTCGCACACCATTGAGTCTACAGAGACTACAATTTCTTCTGAAGACAATTTTTTGCCCTTAGAATACCAAGATTTCAATGTTATATTCGATGCGGAACAGGCTATGAGTCTCCCCCCACATCGACCGTACGATTGTCGAATTGATCTACAAGCTGTTGCAAAAATACCTTGTAGTAGGATGTATTCCCTTACTAAAAAGGAAAACTTGTATCTAAGAGAATACCTGGATAATATGCTCAAAATAGGTTTTATACGTCCCTCTCGGTCCCCAGCCTCTTCGTCTCTTATTTTTATTCTGAAGAGAGAAGGAGGCCTAAGGTGTTGTATTGATTATAGGGCATTGAATGGCTTTACAATAAAGAATCGGTATCCTCTTCCTTTGATTTCCTCCCTCCCTGACAGAGTAAAGAACGCCACCGTATTTACAAAACTGGACCTACGTGGGGCATATCATCTGGTGCGTGTCAAGGAGGGGGACGAGTGGAAGGCGGCCTTCTGTACTAAATGCGGGTTATTTGAATACCTCGTGATGCCCTTTGGGCTTTGCAATGCCCCTTTGGGTTTTCAGTTTTTTATCAATGAGGTATTGAAGGAATTGCTAGACTAATTCGTCCTAGCATATATTGATGATCTACTCATTTTTTCCTCCTCTTTGCAGGAACATGTGTGTCATGTAAAGAAGGTTCTGGGACGTTTGAAGGACAACAATCTGTATTGTAAACTGGAATTTGTTTTATTTCATGTGCAGGAAGTAGCCTTTTTGGGCTTTATTGTATCACCCCAAGGTCTAAGTATGGATCCTCAAAAGGTTGAGGCACTTCACAGATGGCCTGCTCCACGGAGCATCAAAGAAACACAGAGCTTTCTAGGTTTCGCTAATTTTTATAGAAGGTTAATTTGCGGTTTCTCTAGCTTAGTGGCTCCCATTACTAAATTACTGAAGAAAGGAGTGTCCTTTCAATGGACAGCAGAAACTAATACAGCCTTTGATACATTAAAATCAGCCTTCACTCAAGCTCCTATACTACGCCATCCCAATCCTGCATACCCATTTGTGGTTGAGGCAGACGCATCCCAAGTGGCAGTTCGGAGAGTTCTCTCTCAAGCAGACCCAGACACAGGTATTTTTCATCCAGTGGCATTTTGTTCGCGCAAGCTCACTCCTGCTGAAAATAAATATTCCATAGGAGACAAAGAACTCCTGGCAATAAAGAGAGTATTTGAGGAATGGAGACAATATTTATTAGGAGCTAACCATACTGTGACAGTACTAACAGATCACCGTAATCTTCAGTTCTTAAAGTCAGCTACAGCACTTTCTATGAGACAGTTACGGTGGACTCAGTTTTTTAGTGAATACAACTTCACCATTATGTACAGGGCAGGCAGAAAGAACGGTAAGGCGGATGCCTTATCTCGTTTAGGCTATGATTCCATAGAAGAGCAGGCAGATCCACCTCACATAATTGCCCAAGACAGATTTATCGGAGGGGTTTACTCTGAAGAAGAGTTCTTAGCCAGAGTAAAAACTGAACAAAACACGGTTGAGATGAAACAAATTATAAATTCCAAGGAGGTAACTACTAAAGACGATTGTATCTATGTTCAAGGTGGTCTAGTTCTTCCGACTACAGAGATACAGATTCAAGCTTTGGAGTGGTGCCATTCCCACCCGTTAGCTGGGCACCCGGGATACAAAAAGACTATAGAAACCCTACGGAGACATTTCTGGTGGCCGGGGATGGGGAAAGATACCAAACATTTCTTACAAACATGTCATATATGTGCCCAAAGTAAAGCCTCACATCAGAACCCTGAAGGGCTATTACAACCACTAACCACACCTCCACTTCCGTGGCATACTGTTTCCCTAGATATTATCGTGGAATTGCCTCGCACAGTAAGGGGACATAACACCTTATTAGTGGTGGTAGATACATTCACCAAGATGGCCCGATTTATCCCTTTGACAGGTCTTCCCACTGCTAAATCTTTGGTGTCTGTGTTTTTACAGCAGGTGGTCCGTCTGCATGGTCTCCCTTCAGTTTTGATCTCTGATAGGGGCGCCCAGTTTGTATCTAAGTTATGGAAAGACCTGTGTGCTCTATTATTGATAGATGTGAGACTATCATCCAGTCATCACCCACAAACAGATGGGCAGACAGAAAGGGTTAACCGATGTTTTGAGCAATACATCAGAAGTCAGGCACTACAATCTCTTACTGAGTGGGATGAATTGGTTTGGTTAGCAGAGATCTCTTATAATAATAGTCATCACTCTTCCACTAATTTCTCTCCCTTTTTCTGTTCCTATCGATATCATCCCAGAACTCTACCCAGTCCCTCTTATTCTTCTTGCTCTATGCCTGCAGCTGCTGGGCTGATACAAGAAATACAAAGGATACACAAGGCCACACAAGAAAATTTAGAGCAGGCTAAAACAAGATATAAGAAGGGAGCTGATCTACATAGACGTCAGGAGCCACCATACACACAGGGAGATGAAGTGTGGTTATCATCCAAGAACATGAGTTTGAAGGGAGCATGTAAATTCAAACCTAGGTACATAGGCCCCTATTATTCTTAAGGTCGTGAATCCAGTAGCTATGAAACTCGACCTCCCTGCCTCTTTCAAGATACATCCTGTATTTCATGTTTCCCTTCTAAAACCAGTAGAGCCAGGTACCAGACTGCCTTTGTCCCCTCCTCCTGTATTACTCAATGATGATCCAGAATATGAAGTCGAGGCTATCATAGACGCCCGAAGAATCAGGCGTCGACTACAATACCTCATTCATTGGAAAGGGTATGGGGTTGATGAACGCACTTGGGAACCGGCTAGTCAGGTGCACGCACCACGATTGGTGAGACTATTTCATAGAAGGCATCCTTACAAACCCAAGCTGGTGGGGGGGACTGTGGGGAGGGGGGTGTACTGTCACCATTGCCAGTTCCAGTTCCACATCAAAGATGGTCGCCACACACAGCGCATATGCAAGGAGGTCAGACAGCCTTAAAAGCCTGACTTCCCCTGTTTGATGCGCTTCGCATTCTAGTGCTCGACTCTTCGTCGCATCACTTCCGCCTCGCCGTGTCACCCTCTGTTCAGTCTTCGTCAGATTACCTTCGTACCTGAGAGACCCTGGGACTTTTGTCTTTTCTGCGTCTCCTAGTGTTTCCCTGGCGGCCCTTGGCCTTCCCCGGAGACACAACCTCTGCATCTGTGAAATGCCCTAGAAGCATTGTCGATTTTCCTCCCATCGCGGCAGCTTTGAACTTCACCCTTTTTTTTCCCTTGAGCCGGCTCTCTTCTCCTCTGTCCCACAGGCTGACCGGACGATTTTTGCTGAGTTCCACCCGTCGGCCGGACTTGTTGTTCCGTCGACCGGCTGGATTTAGTTAGTTCAGTTCCGTTGGCCTTACCGGGGCATTGTGGTCGTTGAAGTCCGCTTTACATTATTTTCATATCTCCCCTATTTTTTACCCTCCTTGGATTCCATTAAGTCTTGGCACCAGGCTCCCTTCACGGCAGTGAACTCCTAAAAAACTGGTAACGGCGCACTGCGCTACTTTATTATTACTTACACCAGATTGTTATGTACCTGTATGCTTACAAACGCCTTGTATATTTCAGAACACATATGGTAAACTGATAGATTATATGATTCCTCAAGACCTACGCCCAATGCCGATCAGCCAGATAGGGTGTGCCTCTTTTAGACACTGGTGTAACACTGTATATATTGAGCAGGTTCACACATACTTACATATCTTTTCTTTTCATTATTAGGCTGCTTAGAGTAGTGGTAGTCTCTGATCCAATCAATTGTGGGATCCTGTGAGAAAACTTTAGTAACCTGGTGTGGTGATCTGCTTTGCCTACTGCATGTTGTGATTCCATTACTGAACTCTGTGATGTCACCTGTGGGGTTTCTATGCTCAGGGCATTCTACTCCTGGATTCCCTGCGCGGCAGTTGCAGCTGCTCTTGTCTCCTTCAAGCTGGACGGCCCTCTTTCCTACAATAAACCTTTGACCATCATATCCTGTCTGCGCCTCGTCTTTACATTGGCGACAGAGGATGGTCAGCTGTTTTACAGCTGTTATCTCAACTTCTACGACGAATACCATTGTGTAAAGCGCTGTGAAAGTGAGGACACTTAGCGCTGGGAAACTGACGACATTCCCTTCCTTCACGATCAACATCAATGTGAGTACTTTTTCAAATTATTGCTTTGCCTGCCGTACTCATTGAGAGCCGTCACAGCTGCAGGATTTTCCCTGCTATTTTTCTGCTAATTAAACTTGATCTACGTTCAGTCAAGCAGCGAACGATCTTTCCCGTGCCAACGCACATCATTCCTGCCAGCTTGTTTCGCCGGGGTTTTTCCCTCGCAATTTTAGACTCTTTTTGTCATTTATTTGGCTTTTCCCGTATTGCACGCATCTCCTTTGCCTGCTCCTTCTCCTCCGAGCTGCGCTTTGTTCTGATGACGTCTTAACATCTCCAACGAACATCAACCCAACGTCATCGCGCCTCACATTTGCTGGTTGCCATAGACGCTGCTGCTTGTCATTCGGCCACGTCACAACCACGCTCTTGCTGCACGACGTTTCTACTATTTCTCAGATATTAAACGTCACAAAGCCTTCACTCATCAACGAAAGCCTTGTTTACAGCTTCCAAGCCTTCATTGTCTCTGTCGTCACAAAGGCTCCATCTGCTGTCTTCAAGTCTTTATTGTTCCTTTCGTGCACAGCCAACCAGCCAGAAATTCTACATCTTCGCTGATGCACACAGCAATTCTCCATTCACACGCTGATGTACACAGCTCTGTTGTACATATTGATGCATATATGTACAATTCTTTCCTGCTGAAAAGAGCCTTATCACGCTGATGTGCACAGCTTGCGCACACAGCAAATAATTTTCTTTTGTGGTTCCTATTCTGATACGCTGATGTGCACAGCCATATATATATACATTTATATATCATCATAAAAAAAAACAAAAAAAAAAAAGTGACATCTACTTACTGAATTGCACACAGCCTTCACCTTTCTAAAGTGATACCTTCACGCTGGTGTGCACAGTTTTTTTTACACGTTAAAACTTTTACATATTTTTCTCGTTTTATTTAATAAGAGAAAATAGAAGATTTTACAATGCAAAACGTTACAGCTCCAGCTCCATTTCTCCAGACTCCTGGCGATCCCCCCCTTGTGAGGAAAATTGAATTTTGCCCTGTTATGTGTCCCTACGTATTCCCCAACATGTAATATATGTGCATGATTAATATGCATTTTCCTTCCATGGTCGAGAATAAAGACGCATTTACAGTTGCGTCCAACGTTAGTATGTCAGTTATTCAGTCATCCTGAAAGCAACATGAATTAGGCTTTTAGGCCTATGTTGCCAATGTCTTTTAATGGTGCACGTTAAATCATCGAGTTGCACCCGTTTCTAGGGCTCTGCAGGGCCCGGACACGAGATCCAGGCCTCAAGCCTCCTGAACCACTCCGAGAGATGCAGCCCCGCCCGCATCCCTGACCCTTCACTTACTTCCTGCCAAGCAGCGCGGTGCCCGGCTCGGCCTGGCCTGCCTGCCAAGAATATGTTATGCCCACAGTTATCTGTTCAGCTCCCCGGCTTCACATTCCTAGCTAACGAACTGCATAAACATATCCATCTACAGTCTAGTCTTCCTGTCTCCATGCAAGTGATTTCCTGAATTAGTATCCATAGAAGATCCATAGTTCCCGTAATACATGAAGAATTATATGCATGCACTAGCCTTTAGTGACAAGTAGCCTTTGCCCTGATGACTTTTAGAATCAAGCAACATGTACTTTAAACACAAGATATCAGATACGCTATAGGTACAGGTCGTTCTGACATCCCAGACTTCAGTCTCCTCTACAGTCTCCTCTTCTAGTGCTAGAAGTCAGCGCCCCCAGCTCTCCCCAGTTACACGTCATGACCCGTTTGCGCGCACCAGTAGGTTAAAGGTTCCAGCTGCCCATGAAGCCCCCTCCATGTGTCCACCCACTTATGACACTTCTGTGACGTCTACATCACACACCTCCGTGTACGCCCTGTGCACGCCTTCTTTTCACACCCATATGTTCTTATCTTTCGTTTGTCACTTGTTACGCCTACTGTATTCAATGCAACTGTACTGTTTTACTATATATACTGTATGACGTTAATAAGAGATTGTCTGTCCCTTCCTGAACCTTAGCAGGTGATGGAACCCGATGTCCATTGGCTCGAGCCACTTAATTAAAGCCCGTATGACTCAGATACCACGGACTCTGCCTCTCATTTATTGAGCTATCCTTTTTCCGTTAATGCATAGAAAAATAGTACCGGTAATTTATTTATTTACCACATAATGGCGCCCGAATAGGTACCAGCCCCTTCCCCACGCGCCGGCGATGTAACGCAGGCCCCCTGACCCCTTCTACAGCCGTGACGGACCCCTACTGTGCACCTGCAGGTTTTCCTGCTAAAAACTCCCTCAGGCCCACGGAGGAGACGGAGACTGCGGTCCAGCATCCAGACGAGGCGGTGAGGAAGGCGGAGAGTCACGACCAGAGCCCAAGCCGAGAGAGCAAGGTCCGAGGTATCCGGAGGCCCACCTGTTTCCGAAGCCCGAGGCGCATGCGTAGTGCGTAGCAGTAACCAGACGTCGTAGCAGTCCAGTCCAGTCCAGTCCGAGGCCTTCAGTTTTGCTTCCCGGTGAGTACCGTTGCTGGGGACGCATCTAGACGGGTTCATTAATTTGTGCCCGGTCCAGACGGGTTTGGGTACACAGATCCGGTCCGACGTATTCACCTAGGTGGATACGGTATGACGTGTCTCTTTATGAGACCGGTATGTTCTGTACTGTTTTAGCAGTGCATCCAGTAATTCTGTTTTCTAGTATAGTCTCTCGAGATTTCCAGTATTATGTTTTCGATGT
This sequence comes from Lissotriton helveticus, assembly GCF_964261635.1. Taxonomy (NCBI): domain Eukaryota; kingdom Metazoa; phylum Chordata; class Amphibia; order Caudata; family Salamandridae; genus Lissotriton; species Lissotriton helveticus. Next base: position 1,136,141,305 of record NC_136061.1, on the reverse strand, counting down.
ATTATGTTTTCGATGTACTAGGTAGTATCTGTTCGAACTGTTTTAATATGTTTTGATGTCGTGGTATGAGTGATTTGTTTGCTATTTCATTACTGTGTTTACTGTGTTCATTGTGTTCAAGTTCAAGTACGTTCAAATATGCCGCTGTTTTCAAAGTTACGTCAGATAAAAACCAGAAAAGGGCTACTCGAAGAATCAGTTCCTGTCCCACCTAGGGACAGTCCCGGACATTTCATGTATCATAAACATGGCTTAGATGCCATACTGTACTTAGATTTATGGGTAGACTATACCAAGGATCTGGAAGAGAAATATAGATGGCCTGTTTCAGGAACTTGGGATGCTGAGTGCATCATGAGAGTAGAGGAAGCATTATGGAAAAAGAAAGCCAGACAATCCCAGAAAGATGCCATAGAATTGTGGCGCAAAGAATCGCATAAAAGAACGGAAAAAAAAAGCAGAAAAGCAGAACTAAGTAGGGAATCATCAGAAAAAGCCCAAGAAAGGGAATTACTAGAAGAAGGTGAACGAGTTAGAACCGAACAGTCAGACAGACAAAGAAATGCCCTTATTAAAGGCATGTATCCCCTTCTCGCCGAGGGCCTGCCTAAGGCGACCCCGGAAGCACCCTGTAATTTACCGCCACCATTGGTCCCGACTAAGCTACGTCATAAACCGACCGCAGCTGAAATTTTTCTTTCTTCCTATTTAGACGACACTGTTCCAGAATATACAAATCCGCGCCCGCCTGGTCAACCTCAAAACCCTGTTGATAACGCAATTACTGTTCCTCCAGCCACTGGTCCCGGGAATCCTTTTAATCTACCAGTAACCCAGGACCAACCCACATTACGCTTGCCTATTTTACCAGTCACACTACCAACGACCGCACATCCAGTATTAGTTGACGATTCTAGTTCAGGAGGAGCAGGGGGAGGTATCCCTATCACCCCGCCTCAAACAAAACGAATGACGCTAAGAGACATAGCATTACAGCGCACGCCAAAAGTGGCTACTTATGCAGCCCTCAAAAAGTATCTTACTGATTGTAGATATGATCCAGTGCCAGGCGAAGATCACATGATATTATATTCCGTGCGTCTACGACGAGTTGCAAGCTATTTGACTATCATACCAGAAATGGGGGAACATCTAGACAGAATATATCATTTCATCCGAACAGGGGAAGGACCAGAAAGTATTCACGAGGCTATGTCACACAGGAAAGTCGAGACTCAAAATATGCTCTTGCAGTTTTTGATAAATTGTTTAATAAGAGAACAAGACCAGCCTGGTAAAGACAAAGACGAGATGAAAGTCCTGACAAGATGGAGTGACAATATAGCAGACGGAAAACACAGTAAACAAAGTTGTATAGAAACCATGTATAGAAAGATTCGTAAAGAAATCTTAGGCATACACGAAAGGGAGAAAGCAACAAGACAACCCGAGAAAGAGAATGACACTTCAGACGAAGATGCAGACACAGACAGCCCAGATAGAATAGCGTACGTAGGTAGGACAAGACCTTTTGACAGACACACCCGCCTAGAATGTAAGAAAACTTTTCTTCCTCCCGTACCAGAACAGTGTTCTCTTGAGCATTTATTCCAAGCTACCGATAGAATCCTGAGACAACGTATAGGTTACAGTGAGCTTAGTACCATGCATGAACAAGAACTAGCCCGATCAGCAGTCCAATGGACTAGTGATTCTAGCGCATTTAGAGACGAAGTAGTGGCTCATACGTTTCTGAATCTTTCACCAGACGAACAGCGACTGGTGGGTATGTACATGATCCAGCACCTCATTACACTGTACGAAAATCAGCATTCTGATCCAGGTCCCCTATATAATGTATTGGACGAGTTAACCCTAAACCGATGGAAAGGCCTAGGTACCGATTTGATTAATGTCATTTTAGAACAACGTCACAAATACAGAACGTTCCTGACTCCACATTTTGTTCCTGTTCCACCCCCAGTAAGGAAGACATTTTACATAGACAGACAGAATCCTTTGCGAGAAGTGCATCCTGTTAAGGGAACGGGGGGTGAGCTTGAACGAGTATTTGTTTACACCCCTTTAGCGAAAATGGAACTACTGGAAATGAAAAAGTTAGTGCCCTGTCACGATAAAGATCCAGCAGGGTTCCACCGTGAATTAAAAGACATGCTCCGTATGGGAGAATACACGTATCCTGATATCATTAAAATGTTAAAGGTCCTGTTGCCTGCGGGTATATATGAAAAACTTAAAGAAAAAGAATGGGAGGTGGGAGAGAAAAAGATTGACTGGGCAGCATTAGAGAATGAAGATAACACACGAGTTCCTGGTACCGGTCTCGGGGAAAAAGCCAAAGCATTGCCCGAGTTGTTAATACAAGTCTTGCCAAGATTACTAGCCACGAAAAAGGAAGACTGGGATGCCATCTCAGCCTGTAAACAGAAACAAGACGAAGACACTAGTGATTTTTATTCCAGATTTGAAAAGTGTTTGATTATTAATAGCAGCTTGAAAACAAGTAGTGAGTCGTATCCACATCTTTTTGTTACCAAATTAGTAGAAAATTCTTTACCACAAGTCAAAAATCGAGTACTGAAAGTCGAGAGTACCTGGCAAGCTAATACCCCGTCCCAAATGTTACAAATGTTACAGTACCACCAGAACCGAATCAGGGAAGAGCAAGAACACGAAAGGAGACGTATGAAAGACACGAAAATGAAAGTACTAGTTGCACAGTCTGTTCCGATAGATAGTCAGAAGAGGGGTACGACTCAGACTAGTCATTCTGCAGCTCCCGTTAAAGGGACATGCAATTACTGTAAACAGCCAGGTCACTATATAAACGAATGTGCAGTTCTGAAACACAACATAGCTACTGGTAAGACGAAAGAGAGACCGCGTCCTCCTAGACAGGAACATGTTCCACAAAACACGCAACCACCGCAGAACGCACAACAGACAGTTACAGTACCGCAGCCTATAGCTGCCACACAACACGTTACACAGCAGATGTACCAGTACGCACAGTCAGATTATCCAGAATATCAGCAGTATTCATGAAACAGCCTAGAGAGGGAGGTTGGCTTGCCTCTCATCGAGGTTCCTGTAGATCAAGAGGGTCCCTATGTACACAGCCAAGTATTAGGGAAAGACAGAAAATTTCTGATTGATACAGGGGCAAGTAGGACTACCATCAGTCATGACGAGGTTCCAGGGGCTCCTCTCTCAGGCTCTAGAAATGTTTCCCTGGGATTTTCAGGAAAGCCTATTGTTAATGAAATATCGAAACCAGTTTCCCTAGAAGTTGGTCCATTGTCCCTAACTACAGACTTGTTACTTACGAAATCATGTCCAGAAAACTTACTTGGTATTAAAACATTGAAAGAATTAGGTGCAGTGATTTGTTGTTCTCCGGAAGGAGTGAGATTGTTTTTACGTGATTTTTAAGGACATTATGTTTAAGAGATTTTGATCCAAGATTACTGAATGTACCACAGCATTTATGGGCGCAAGGTCCAACTGATGTAGGTTGTATGCACATTACACCATATCGTGTCACTCTGAAACAAGGAGTTGTACTACCACGAATCCGACAATACAAGCTGCCACCTGAGGCTGTAGCAGCCTTATCGAAAATCATTGACGAGCTCATTGCTCAAGGAGTGGTTGTAGAAACTGACTCCAATGTATGTAATTCTCCGATCATTCCGATTCTTAAACGTACTGACCCAAATGCACCTCCAGTTTATCGACTAGTGATTGACCTTCGAGAACTTAATAAATGTATCATACCCCAGTACCCAGTGGTTCCAGATATCTCTTCCCTATTGACTGCCATTGATTCCGAAGCAGCGTTCTTTACTGTTATCGATCTCAAGAACGCCTTCTTTAGTGTCCCCATCCATCCAGACAGCCAGTTCCTTTTCGGATTCTGTTTAAATGGAAGAAGCTATAAATTCACACGTGCACCTCAAGGGTTCACAGAAAGTCCCAGTATTTACTGTCAAGCACTAAAACGACAACTAGACAGTATTCACATGCCAACTGACACTGCCCTGCTCCAGTACGTGGATGACCTATTGATCACAGCCCGTACAGAACGTGACTGCGAACGTGCATCACTGACAGTCTTGTATTTTCTGGCAGAAATGGGGCACAAGGTGTCCCCTTCGAAACTGCAATTCTGTGTCCAGCAAGTGGTATACCTTGGACACTTGCTGTCCAAGAGGGGTAGACAGTTGACACCTGATCGTATCCAGTTAATTGCACATCTTCCACAGCCCAAGACACAGAAGAAGGTACGAGCTTTTATCGGCCTCACTTCTTACTGCAGACAATGGATCCCTCAGTACGCATATCTAGCCAAGCCACTGATACAATTGACAACACAGGAGGCAGCGACATCGACTGTCCTCCCTTGGACCCAGGAACATACACTTGTTTTCAATGAATTAAAGAAAGCTTTATGTCAAGCACCTGTTTTAGCGACACCAAACTACAGTAAACCTTTTACACTTTTTGTCACTGAACGTGATGGTACAGCATTATCAGTTCTCACACAAGATCAAGCAGGACAACACAAGCCTTGTGCTTATTTTTCTAGCACACTAGATCCAGTAGCCCAGGCTTTGCCTGCATGCCTCAAATCAGTTGCAGCCACAGCTTTAGCTATCAGACAAAGCGATTCCATAGTGTTAGGACACCCCCTGACAGTACAAGTTCCACACTCCGTGGAAGTTCTTTTAAACCGTACACAGACTCAGCACTTGACTATAGCACGATTGACAGGATATGAACTGACACTGTTTCAGCCACACATAGAAATCAGACGCTGCAACATTTTAAATCCTGCTACACTACTACCCTCGATTACCTCAAATCCTGCAACACATGACTGTGTGGAAGTTATTAACACCATGACGAAGCCAAGACAAGACTTGACGGACATTGCATTACCTGATCCCGACCTGACACTTTATGTGGATGGTTCATGTATGAGAACAAGTACTGGAGAGTTAGTGGCCGCATATGCAGTGACTACTGAAACTGAAGTTATAGAAACACATCGTATTGACACCCTGTCTGCTCAAGCAGCAGAGCTCATCGCTTTGACCCAAGCCTGCATACGAGCCAAGAACCTGAAAGTAAACATATATACAGATTCACGTTATGCATTCGGAGTCGTACACGACTTTGGAGTCCTCTGGCAAGAAAGAGGTTTCATGACCTCTCATGGAGCCAAGATTCAGTATGGCCCCCTCATTCAAGCTCTGTTAGCAGCAATACATTTACCTACAGCTATAGCCATTATGAAGTGCAAGGCACATACGAAAGTCACTGACACCATTTCCCAGGGTAACGACCTGGCAGATCGAACAGCCAAGCTTACAGCTCAGACTCCAGACATTCCAGTTGACACGACAAAGACAGACGTCCCAGTCAAGACGACTTGTATGACAGTTAAGGACACTACACAAGACGTACTAGACATACAGACACATGCTACTCCAGACGAAATAAAGAAATGGTCTGAACAAGGAGGGGTCCAGACAGATCAGGGATGGTTGACGAAGGGAAAAGCCACATGGTTTCTCCCCGACTCTATGGTTCAAGTCATTATTAACACAGCACATAGTCCAGCACATTTAGGAGAAAAAGCCATGTTAGACAGCATCCAGAACCTCTGGTTTAACAAGCATTTACGAACAGCAGCGAAGCAGAAAGTGCGTACCTGCATGATCTGTTGTCAGTTCAATCCAGGTAAAGGTGTTCCCGTGGAACAAGGTGGATTCCATCCTCCTGACCACCCTTTTGAAGTCCTTCAGATGGATTATATCCAGATGGATCGATGTCGAGGTTTCAAGTATGTCCTCGTAGTTGTGTGCGCGTTGTCCAGATGGACAGAAGCATATCCAGTCCCAGATTATACTGCCGCGACCACTGCCAAGCAGCTGGTTCGTGAGTTCTTCCCTCGCTATGGTTTGCCCCGGGTCGTATATTCAGACAACGGACAGCCATTCTCATCCGAACTTATGAAACAGGTATCACTTCTGTTAGGGTACCAGTGGAAATTCCATTGCGTACGACATCCCGAGGCAGCTGGCCTCGTCGAGAGACACAATCAAACTCTGAAAATACGAATAGCGAAGGTCTGTGCAGAAAAAGGTGTAGATTGGATGGTAGCCCTGCCGGTTGCCCTCTTCTATATGAGAATGGTCGCTCACTCCCGATCTGGTTTGTCACCCTACGAAGTAGTGTTCGGTCGTCCCCCAAACATGTGGGGCACACCTATGCCTCGTAAAATCACCGATGTTGACAGTAATATGCTGACAGATTACCTAGCTTCCTTGATGTCTGCACTACTCTCTTGTCGTTCACAGGTCGCGGCTGCTTTTCCAGATAACACCCAGGTGAAACCGCACGAGGTCGTTCCAGGTGATCTCGTTCTGGTTAGAAATTTTGATCGTTCAAGCCCTCTGGAGCCCCGCTGGAAGGAGCCAAAACTCGTTCTGATGACCACAAGGACCGCCGTAAAGCTGGAAGGAAGAAAAGGCTGGCTCCACTCCAGTCACATCAAGCGTTTCCATGGACTGCGTCCAAAGACTTTTTTCAAGGACTGCCCCGATACTGACTCTAAACTTCCCCTGTTAGAGAAAACTCCGCAGCAGGAGTATAAACTAAAGTTGAGGTCTAGTAAGTCAGACAGCGTTTAATTGTTTAAGTCCCCCTCGGGTGAAGCGGTTAGACAGGTTCCTGACATGTATAAGATAGACCCACATAGTGAGAGAGATAGACGAAACTTCAAGAAAATGAAATACTGTAAAACTCTCCGAAGCAGATGCATTGTTACGTTATTGTTTATGTTATTTCTGAGTCTTACGATCACATGTATAAGTTATATGCTACATGTATTTTTTCCTCCTCTTGATTCGCATTCACACCTTTCCTCTAATGATACTGTAGAGCACACATTTAGTGAACTACCCCCTCACGAGTTATCCTATCGACTTGCAATGCGCAACAATACTTTTATTCGTATGTTACATTATTCACACCAGACCAGCAATGCCACTAACTGCTGGGTATGTGGTCGACTTCCCCCTTATCAGACAGCGAAGGGAGTCCTGCCACTCTTTCCCTATCCGTTTTCACACAATGGCTCGTGTGGAGCATGGTTTACATTAACGTCATCTTTAGACGATAAGTCCACAGCTTCCCATCTGAATACAGTTATGAATGAAACATGTTTCCCAGACAAGGAAGGTCTTTCCCATAGGACAGGGTTAGATCTAGAAAAGGAAGTATATGATCTAGGTAATTTTTCCTCTAACCTCATGGTTTTGAATGTTCAGTCCGAGACCACTCCAGACTTGCCTTCGATAACAGTTCTACCAGTGAAAGGCGAATTATGTGTTAGAAAGAATGGTTCAGTACACCTAGGACACAGTGATTGTACTACTGTGGTCGAGTACAGTGACAGTGGGAAGTCTACTTTCAAAGCCTCACGTCATTCTTATTTTATATGTGGTCAGACCGCTTATATACGTTTGCCCCTAGATTGGGATGGAACATGTTACATTGCATTCCTACTGCCACCAGTTTTCCTAGCCCCATCCGATTATCACCGAAATACATATCTAGTACACGTCAGACATAGAAGGGAGATCGAGTCCCCAATTGTCGATCAGACTGAAACTGCATTGGAACAGTATACGGATTTCAATAAAGGTTTCTTTTTCTTCATAGGTCCTGTCCAGAATAGTAAACTAATACGCAGGTTAACCAGAACCCTTGAAGCAGTAGTGAATGAGACTACTTCTGCTCTAGGTAACTTAACAGAAGAACAGTCTGCTATGAGATTTGTTGTTCTTCAGAACCGCCTTGTTCTTGACGTCATACTGGCCGATAGGGGCGGAGCTTGTAGAGTCATCGGATCTAGTTGTTGCGTTTTCATTCCTAATAACGCACCGTCCGTGTATTCAGCAATAACTAGACTTCATAAAATAGCCCATCAGCTACACCAGAATCCAGGCACCTGGACTTGGTCCGGCTGGCTCTGGAGTGTAATATCTGCCTGGGGATGGAAAGTACTGTCCTTCCTGGGAGTAGTAGTAATGATCATATTCAGTTGTTGTCTCTGTTTACAATGTGGCCCAGCGATTTGCGGCTTGTGCGCTACATCTTGTATTCCAAGTCCCATTCCCAAAAGATAAAAGACGAGCAAATGATGCTGTATGAACAGATAGATGGTATCATGAATATTGATGTTTCCTGAAGGGAACGTAGGGAACAAGGAGGGAATGAGGAAAATTGAATTTTGCCCTGTTATGTGTCCCTACGTATTCCCCAACATGTAATATATGTGCATGATTAATATGCATTTTCCTTCCATGGTCGAGAATAAAGACGCATTTACAGTTGCGTCCAACGTTAGTATGTCAGTTATTCAGTCATCCTGAAAGCAACATGAATTAGGCTTTTAGGCCTATGTTGCCAATGTCTTTTAATGGTGCACGTTAAATCATCGAGTTGCACCCGTTTCTAGGGCTCTGCAGGGCCCGGACACGAGATCCAGGCCTCAAGCCTCCTGAACCACTCCGAGAGATACAGCCCCGCCCGCATCCCTGACCCTTCACTTACTTCCTGCCAAGCAGCGCGGTGCCCGGCTCGGCCTGGCCTGCCTGCCAAGAATATGTTATGCCCACAGTTATCTGTTCAGCTCCCCGGCTTCACATTCCTAGCTAACGAACTGCATAAACATATCCATCTACAGTCTAGTCTTCCTGTCTCCATGCAAGTGATTTCCTGAATTAGTATCCATAGAAGATCCATAGTTCACGTAATACATGAAGAATTATATGCATGCACTAGCCTTTAGTGACAAGTAGCCTTTGCCCTGATGACTTTTAGAATCAAGCAACATGTACTTTAAACACAAGATATCAGATACGCTATAGGTACAGGTCGTTCTGACATCCCAGACTTCAGTCTCCTCTACAGTCTCCTCTTCTAGTGCTAGAAGTCAGCGCCCCCAGCTCTCCCCAGTTACACGTCATGACCCGTTTGCGCGCACCAGTAGGTTAAAGGTTCCAGCTGCCCATGAAGCCCCCTCCATGTGTCCACCCACTTATGACACTTCTGTGACGTCTACATCACACACCTCCGTGTACGCCCTGTGCACGCCTTCTTTTCACGCCCATATGTTCTTATCTTTCGTTTGTCACTTGTTACGCCTACTGTATTCAATGCAACTGTACTGTTTTACTATATATACTGTATGACGTTAATAAGAGATTGTCTGTCCCTTCCTGAACCTTAGCAGGTGATGGAACCCGATGTCCATTGGCTCGAGCCACTTAATTAAAGCCTGTATGACTCAGATACCACGGACTCTGCCTCTCATTTATTGAGCTATCCTTTTTCCGTTAATGCATAGAAAAATAGTACCGGTAATTTATTTATTTACCACACTTGAATGGAAACTCTGGTTAAGATCTTTCATGGCTTATTTAGGGGCTATTGATGGCCTTAGATATCGTGCAGAAAGAAAAAAAAATCTTATGTATTATCATCTTGGCGTAGAAGGCCAAAATGTTTTTGACCATTTACCCCCTTATACTCCACCTCCTGGTGAAGCTCCAGATGAATTCGATATAGCTATAGCCAAATTAGACAAATATTTTGTCAAAACTAAAAACATGGTTGTACACCGTTATAAATTTTTCACCAGGGCTCAAAAACCTGAAGAAAGCATTGACACCTTCGTTACTGCCTTGAAAATCCTCGCTTCCAAGTGTGAATTTGATAATTTCACCTCACAACTCATTAGGGATCAACTAATTGCCCGTTGCTCTTGCAAACAAATTCAAGGGAAATTATTATCTTGCAAAGACCCTTCTCTGGATAAAGCTATTGACATAGCTAAAAGTATAGAGACATCTTTGGAGGATTCTAAACAATTAGAAGTTTCTCTTTCTAACACTTCTATTTCAGGTGCAGTCTCCACCAAAATGCCTGTTTCTATCAAGACACCTAACTTCATTCCTCGTGACTCACGTGGTTATTTCAGAAGAATGGGAACTACTAGTACCAGAAGACCTTTTATGCCTAATAGACAATTTAGTCAAAGTACTTTTTGTTTCAGATGTGGTTCTTCTTACCATGTTTCTAATTTAAAAAGTTGTCCTGCTGTTAACCAACAATGCAGCCAATGTGGCAAAAATGGTCATTTCTCAAAGGTTTGCATGAGAGGTAGAAGAGGCAATGTGCGATGTGTCATGAATGAGAATGATTCTTTTTCCGATTTAAATTCTCCAATGCTTTCCACTGATTATCCTGAATGTGATGTAACTACTCAAGAGTATGTTGTTGTGGTAAAAGATAGTGATGACTTCAGCCATACACTTCATGTTCCTGATCCCGAAGTCGATACCATCATTGATAATTATCATGTTCAATTACTTGTAGACACTGGAGCTCGCATCACTATCGTTTCTCATGACAAATACTCTCATTTTTGGCGAGACAAATGTTTACTTCCTCCTGATGTTCTGACTGTAGCTTTTGAAGGGAGCAGAATTAATCTCTTAGGATACTTCTGGGCTGAAATCTCAATTTTTAATAAACATATTAAAGGGAAGGTTTATGTTGCCAAGCGAGGCATTAATGTCCTTGGTCTCCTACATCAGGCTGAATTCGGTATTACCATCAAACCTGGATTACCTAATCCTGTATTTATTGAAGGGTGTAATTCTCCTTATTCCACACCTTCACTTTCTGTTCCTGTATGCAACATTTTAAATGGTAAATGGTGGGAAAGTAAATATGAGAACATTTTTGAAGATCGCCTTGGTAAAATCACCAATTTTCAGCATTTCATTAAGGTCAAAGACAACATTACTCCTATCAAACACAAACTCAGAAATGTTCCACTTAGCATTAGAAAGGATTTATCCAAACATCTTAAGTCACTATGTGAACAAGGAATCATTGAGAAAGTAGAATCCACGTTATGGCTTTCTCCCATTGTTCTGGCCAGGAAGAGGTCTGGTGACCTTAGGATGTGTGTGGATTTACGCAGTCTTAATGAGGCCATCTGGGTCGATGGTTTTCCCCTTCCCCGTATTGAAGATTTGATAGCTAAGGTGGGCTCTTCTACTTGGTTTTCCAAACTTGATCTTAAAGCAGCTTACCACCAAATTGAATTGCATCCCCTCTCACGGCATCTCACTGCTTTTGTAACGCCTGATGGTGTTTTCCAATTTCGCCATCTCCCTTTTGGCCTAGCTTCTGCCGCTGCTGTTTTTCAGCGAATTATGTCTGAAATGTTTGAGGAACTCTCTAATGTAGTCGTTTTCCAAGATGACATTCTCCTTTTTACTCAAACTGAGACTGAACATGAGAAAGCCATTGACCAAGTTTTCAATATTCTAGAACAAAGAGGTGTAACTTTACAGAAGAGTAAATGTGTATTCAAAACCAGAGAGGTAGAATATCTTGGTCATATCATTTCCGAAAGTGGCATCAAACCCAGACCAGGTTTAGTCAAAAGCATTATTGAAGCTCCCCCTCCCTCTAACAAAGAACAACTTTTGTCCTTTCTTGGTCTTTGTGAGTTTTACTCGAAATTCATGAAAGACTATGCCAAGACTACTGAATGTTTTAGACTTCTACTTAAAAAAGGCGCTACCTTCAGCTGGTCTGATGAATGTGAAAAAGGCTTTCTGCTTATTAAAGAGCACATTACTAAAGCCCCTGCTCTTCAGCCTTTCAATGGTGATAGAGAAACTGTGGTCACTGTTGACACCTGTGAATATGGCTTAGGAGCTGTTCTTTCACAATTGGCTTATGGAAAAGAATTTACAGTGGGGTTTGCCTCCAGGACCCTTCGTCCTGTTGAGAGAAAATATTCAGTTATAGAAAAAGAGCTCCTAGCATGCGCTTGGAGTGTTGAGAAATTCAAGTCTTACTTATGGGGCAGACCGTTTGTTCTTCAGACCGATCATCGACCCCTTGTCGATATTTTGTCAGGCAGAAATATCAAACGTACTACTGCACGATTGGCTAGGCTTTCTACTAAATTGTTAGGTGGAAACTTTTAGCCATCCAAAAAGGGAAAGCTTGGGAGCAAGCTTTCCTTCCTCTCATGAGTTCGAAGGGAGAAAAGCCAATGGCAACATGAGGGGAAATGCGATAAGACCAAATAAGATCTCTTACAGCTTGAAAAATACAATTGCCTGACCTGAAAGCAGCTTGCACACATTCAACAATGACTCTATTGAATCTTTCGGTCTTGCCGTTGCTCTGGGGATGATACAAGGGAGTTCTGGTATGTTTAATACAGCAATTTTTTAAGAAAACACCCATTTCCTTGGAAATAAACTGTACACCGTTGTCGGTGAGAATTTCTTCCGGACAACCCTCCCTCAAAAATATTTTACTCAAACAATCAATGACACTTTTAGAGTTGGGAACATTGATGTTGATCGTGAAGGAAGGGAATGTCGTCAGTTTCCCAGCGCTAAGTGTGTCATTGATTGTTTGAGTAAAATATTTTTGAGGGAGGGTTGTCCGGAAGAAATTCTCACCGACAACGGTGTACAGTTTATTTCCAAGGAAATGGATGTTTTCTTAAAAAATTGCTGTATTAAACATACCAGAACTCCCTTGTATCATCCCCAGAGCAACGGCAAGACCGAAAGATTCAATAGAGTCATTGTTGAATGTGTGCAAGCTGCTTTCAGGTCAGGCAATTGTATTTTTCAAGCTGTAAGAGATCTTATTTGGTCTTATCGCATTTCCCCTCATGTTGCCACTGGCTTTTCTCCCTTCGAACTCATGAGAGGAAGGAAAGCTTGCTCCCAAGCTTTCCCTTTTTGGATGGCTAAAAGTTTCCACCGGGGCTGTGATTTGGAAGAGGTTTGGCAATGTGCTAACAAAAAATCTTCGAGTTCTCTGCCCAATAATGAACAATTATGCAAAAAGTCTTTTCCCAGTATTCGTGCAGGTGATTGGGTTAGAATTAAGAATCCTGTCACTGTCAAAAAAGGTTTCTCGAAATTTCTTGACTCTCAACAGGTTGTGGAAGTTCGCAAAAATGCTGTCAAATTGTCTAATGGTAATTGGTGGAGCACTTCTCGTGTTGCTAAAGATCCTTCCCGTGCAACTGCTCTTTCTCCTAAAATTGTCAATGTTGGGCATAGTTTAAGGAAAAGTTCCAGAGCAACTGTTAGACCTAACAAGTTTCGTGATTACATCTAATCTGTTTTTTTTTTATTGTTATTTTGCTCTCAGGATTGTTTTTTTTTTCTTCTTCTTTTGTTTTTCTTCAAAAAGGGGGAGGTGTGTGGTGATCTGCTTTGCCTACTGCATGTTGTGATTCCATTACTGAACTCTGTGATGTCACCTGTGGGGTTTCTATGCTCAGGGCATTCTACTCCTGGATTCCCTGCGCGGCAGTTGCAGCTGCTCTTGTCTCCTTCAAGCTGGACGGCTCTCTTTCCTACAATAAACCTTTGACCATCATATCCTGTCTGCGCCTCGTCTTTACACCTGTGTTCTGGGAACCTGCAAGAAGACCTTAGGTAAACTTATGGAGGAATAGCCATTTGTGTTTCTCTCTCTGTTGTTGTCTATTGATCGCTATCCTTCTTTTTTCAGTAACCTGTGTCTTACACGCCTGTTTGAAGACTCAACCATTCCAAGGAATCTCTTCCCTCTTCCTTTCCTTGTTTTGTTCCCTCCTTTCCCACCATATCACCATTGTGGTCTAGAGTTTGATAGATGCAATAGGTGTAGGTGGGAGTGGTTGGGTCTGACTTCGGTTCCGGGACACTCCTGCAGAAACAACGGTTGGATCCTTACAGCCCGCAGTAAACTCGTGATGCGACGGTCGGCATGCCACCGGATTGGTGGCTTTCTCACGACCCGCGCGGGCTACTGATGTTTGTACCTTTGAATGAGACCTTTGATGTGCCTACGGATTTCATCAGAGATCACCACCCTTTTTCATGACCAACACAAATGTACCTCTGAATGTGAACTACAGGGCTTCTAGGGCAGATGTGCCTACGGGAACGCCAACTTCTGGCTCTTGAACTCACCACCTGGTGTAAGTAGTGGTACATATAACGGAAAAATAATTCTTTATATCCCAGTAGAACAACCAGGTCTTACTGCCCAACAAGTTTATGAGTGGTTCAAAGGTATAGGCATCCTGACAAGTAGTTGAAATTTGGGAATGAGTGAAATGAATGCTCAGGTTCCAGAGAGAGAAAAGGCAATGAATGTGGCTAGATTGAAAGTAGAATTAGAGGAAATGATAATTGGAGCTCTTGATTTGGCACAATTGAATGCCTATCATGATGAATAATTTGTGTTCCTGTGTAATGATATTACTAGACACGCAGACAGGCTCATGAAAGATTATCTGAATTGACTCAAAGACATGAAATTGATTTGAAGAAATCCAAAGCCTTACAAAGAAGTTACAGGTTGAGCTTTAGTGACAGAGATCTTGCAAATGTCGCCGGAACAACTAACCTGAGTTAGACTCAAGGCTCAATCCACGGGAGCGACGAGAATTCTCCCACACTCCCTGGAACAGTCTACGGGTGAGAATATAAGTTACACTCACACGCCCACAATGTCCCTGAGAGATGTGGGGATTAGAAGTCAGGGTGGAAAGTCTTCTACTCCCCCAGCTGGTTTCCCTCAAGAAGAACAGGAAGGATTAACCTATAGGGAGGCACAAAAGAAATACATATATAAGGAAAGGCTCTTCCTCCCTCCCAATAGTGTAAACAAATTATTAAGTCAGTGCAAGCTCCACAAACAAAACCACCGTATCTTACCGGCTGGACATCTCTAGATGTCTTCGGAAGGATCCAATTCTGTAGACAATAATTGGAGGTAAATACTTTTTTACCTTCTAGTGAAATCAAGGTACTCCTACAGTGCAAAATGGAATCAGGGGGTAATAAATCCACGTGCTCAAAGGAAAGGAATTTCTTGTAGGAGTAGCTGCATCAAAACATTAGATAAGCAGCCTACAACTATTCTCTATACCACACACAAGACCCTCTAGAATATCAAACAAGGGAGAGTCAATCGCGTTCTTCTGCACAAAAAAAAGGAAGCTAACTGGATAGGGTTCAGGAGCCTAGGCTAGAAGTGTGCCAGGTAAGCCTCAGGCGCAGCGGGAGTACAGGATTCTGCAGGAAGAAACACGACCTTGGAAAACGCGACTTTGGGATACGCTAATAAAGTCGCGTCAGCCAAAATAATAATGAATAACGGAGGCAAAGATCAATGGACGCCTCCCAGGAGAAAATTCAATGGGCAGAATCAACAGGGCAGCCCCAGCAGAAAAAAGAGTAGTCGGGGACGCGGTCACTGGGGGAACAACTGCGGGAAGGAAGCAGGAGCCACGGCCACAAAAATAAATGCGGCGGGAAGTTTTTGAAAGTTGCCGCAGTTGCCGGGTGAACTACTGCGGGCAGGAGACATAAAACAACCTAGGCAGTCATAATTTAGAGTAGTTTACAATAAAATGTTAAACGAAAAAGAAGCTACCAATCGGATGAATTTCCAATATTTAATCACATATATATATATAAAAAAACAACACATCAGTTACAGACATATAAAAAATTATCTGTGAGTAAATCAAATGGTCACAATACTTAAAAAACAAAGAAATACAACACAACAAATTCCAAATTGCAGCAGATAAATTGTTTTAAAAAAGCATATTAAAAGTGGCACAAATAATTCTCGACGCGCGTTTCGGCGACCAGCGCCTTCTTCTGGAGGAGCCACGTGTTTTAGATTTTGTTCATTAATCCCTGACCTAGGAATCAAAATATCTATGTATTCAGGGGGTCCTTTATAATTATACGTCATCACTACTGCGGGCAGGAGACAGGAGCAGTGGTCACAGGGATAAATGCGGCAAATGCGGCGGGAAGTTGAAAGTTGCCCCAAAAACAAAATTTCTCACCCCCAACTGGAGATTAATCGGAGGGCAGGCCAGGAAAGGGAGGAAACCAAGGAAGTCCGCATCCAAGGAATGCAGCACGGTGCTAACAAGAACGCCAGGAAAGTTCTACTAGTGAGCAAACGGAAGCCGGAACACAGGAAGGGGCGTGGTTGCAGGACGAGATCCAAAGCCAAGCAACAACGCTTCCGTCTCTCGTGTTTTTAAGGCAAGGGAGCATTAGCAAACTCCACCTTCTGATAGTACGGTAAGGGATCATCTCCAAAACGTGTGTTTTCTCTCTAAAGCGCAAGCACTGAGTTTTACTCCCTATCTCCATTAATCGAGCAACGGGCTTGACGCCTAACAGTAAACATGCGACTGCCAGGATTGAAATTACAGATCAAGGAATCAATTGCATATTTTTGAAAGCGGAGTGAATAATATAAATGGCAAGGTAGATTGTCAAAGAAAAAGCAACTGAAGAAAGTCAGGGTGCAAATGCCTCTGTCTGGAACAGAGGAGGAAGATGAGGATCTACACATGCTTCCTATGAAAGGAGTGTCTGGTAGAAGATATATCACATATACCATGGAGCAGGACTGATTTTGCATCATTCACAAATGATTTTATGGAAAGATTTGGATACATTATTTGATATAATGGTTCTTGATGATCCTTGGGTTGCATGCAAAGTTTCTGTGGATTGGCCCAAGGTGAAGCCTATGAGACATCTTCAAACACATGCTCCATCATCACTGGTAATGAAAAAGTATAATCAGGTGATTACATTTTTTAAATTGAAAATATCTCCTAAGGAGAATGACTGGGCCAAGATTGACAGAACGGCCCAAGAATCCAAAGAGTTAATACTTGCTTACAATGACAGATTACTGCAGGCAGTTAAACAGTTTAGTCTGACACAGAATATTAAGGCAAAAGACATGGGACATTTTGTTTACATATTTGTGTATGGATTGAAGCCTAAGGTTAGTTCTATGATTCAACAGCATTTGATTTTCTTGACAGAGAAAGCCCATTGATCAGATATTAACCACTTGGATGCTAATGACAAGGGTAACTCGTCATGGAGTGCCCATTCATTTCAATGGAAATTACAGTAAATTGTTGCAGATACTGTCACGATCAGTCTCCACAGGATCAGGGCGATGCTCTAAGGGGTCCACCTCCTGACTGCCCGAAACTCTGACAGTAAGTACACAGAGCCTCTAGGAAATCAGGCGAGGGAAAGGTAAGGGAAGGGGCTGGAACGGAAGGGACCACTGAAACGAGAAAGAAAAGAATACACACGTTATAATACAAATCACTGACTACTCTCAGTAAATTCTCGCTAGTGGGACACCTACCCCAGTTACTCCACTGGATGCCACCCCTTCTCTGGACCGTTACCGATAGATACTTCTCTATCTTGATACCTGATAGTCAGAAAGACACAAACTCTATTATACCTGATTGAGGCACACGTAGTCAAAAATGTACCCAAAACACACCATACATACCATCCCCTTCTCTTTGTGCACAACAGAAAACAATTCCTTCTCCAGTAACCGGTTATCGAAGGAAGCAGTGAAAGGCAAACCCAATGTCAATAAGTAACCAAGGATATGAAACAACACAGGAAGTTCCAAAGGAAAACGCAGCAGGAAATTAGACTTCCAGCAACAGAACAGCAATGTTCCAAGCACAAGTTCCAAATGCATGTAAGTTAAGTAGCAAAACAAAGCAGCAAGGGTACTTATCTCCCCCACGGGGTTTTGATGACAGCGAAAGCCACCCGCTTCTGAAGGGCTGAAGCAAGCAACTCAACCGCCACCTCAATGCGGCCAAGGCCGCCAAATCCGTATGTCTCAAAGAATACTGGAAGAAAGGCAGCCGCCCTTCTCACAAGGAAGAGAAATGAGCGTCTCAGCCGAGAACGCTCTCCGATGGGCTCCGCCGCAGCCGCAGACGGACTCAGCAACACAGGAATGTGCTGAAATGAAGAGAGACAGCCGTCCCTCCTCCGAGCTCCGATACCGAGCGTCTCAGCCGAGAACGCTCGCAAGTCAGTACCGTCGCAGCCGCAGACGGACTCAGCACACAGGATTGTGCCAAAATGAAGAGAGACAGCCGTCCCTCCTCCGAGCTCCAATACCGAGCGTCTCAGCCGAGAACGCTCGCAGGCCAGATCCGCCGCAGCCGCAGACGGAGAGAATTCCGGATCAGTCTAAGGCCTGACAGAGAGCAGCCGCCCTCTGTGATCAAATGTCCAGCGCCTCCGCCGAGAACGCCAAACCAGGAGACAAAGTCACAACTTGATACACTGGAACCAAAACAAGATAGGATTCACGTACAACCAAAGCCTGTCTCCCAAAGGCCTTTATACCCATGACTCCTCCTACTTCCCGGCATTCTGGGAGATGTAGTTTGTAGGCGCAACCTGGCAAACCGTGACAGATACCTTAGCATCCAAGTGGCCAAGATATGCTAAGTACTGCAGTGAGGAATTGGAGATGAAATACAAGAACTGAAAGGAAGTATTAATGATAGCACAGATGAAAGCTGCACAGAGATGTCATAATCAACAGTTTCTGGGAAATGCTGGTCCCATGCAGAGAGTTTATCAGCAGGGAGCTACGATGATGCAAGATGGTAATGGGTTTCAAAGGCAAGGGTTTTAACCACAGGGTAGAGGACGAGGTGTCCCGATTGATCCGAGTACAGGTGTTGTTGTGACGACTTGTAAGACAGATACATGCCACATCTACAGCAGGTTAGGGCATTGGAATTGCAAATGTCAGTTTAATACTGGTAACATGTTTAATGGAAATCAGGATCAGAATTGTGGATTTGTCAACGACAGTAAAAAATATGGTTCAGACAAAGCAAGTACAGCGATGGAAAATTCCCTATCCCAATGTGCCCCAAGCTCAGGGGATGCTGGTTCCACAAGTCCCAATGCTACAACAAAATGTAAATGTCCAGAGATACAATGCAAATCAAATCCCCATGTTAATACCAATCCCTTTGTGAATCGAGGTGTGTCTTAACAGTACTTAATGATTCAAGCAGATGATGATTTTAGCTAAGCCTGCCACGACGACGGGGCCTGAGAGGGGAGAAGGATTGCGTACTTGGCGCAACCTTAGAGGTAGACTAGAGTGGACCATGCGTGGATGGTGAGGTGAATGGAAATCTCATTTCATTCCTCATTGACACTGGTGCTACCCGCTCTACTGTGAGAGCAAAGAATCCAAGTTGTGGGAGTTGCGAATATACAAATGATTAATCCTGTTTTAGAAGCGGTACCTCTCAAGCTAGGGCCCTTTGAGGAAAATCATCAATTTGTGGTGTGTGATTCAAGTCCTGTAAATTTGCTTAGATTGAAGCCCACAATATAACCTGACTGCTGACACCATTGCTGGGATTACTTCTGTGATTGACTTAATGACTGAGCAAGGCATTCTGAAAGAGATTATGAGGAGTCCATGTAACTTACCCATTATGTTTTTGCAAATACCCAACAGCAAGTACCACATAGTGCAGAATTTGAGAATGGGTAATTCGATTGTCATTCCATGTTGTCCGATGGTACCGATTCCAGCTGTGATTTTGTTTCCGATTCCATGTGAGGCTGAGTGATTCTGTTACTGATTTGTGTCAAGCCTTATTTTCTATACCATTGCATGAAGATAGCCAGTTTCTCTTTGCTTTCCATTTCGGCAGCCAGGTTTTTGGCATGGTGCCAAGTCCCACAAGGGTATATGGAGAGTCCCTCAATCTTTAACCAGATACTCAAAAAGAATTTGGAGCCTTTGGTGATGCCCTGTGACTCAGTTCCAGTATGATACATTGACCACCTACTGGTGGCGTCAAATACGCAGGAGGCTTTCAAACAAGACACAATTCCTCTCTTGAACCACTTAGCTGAGAAAGGGCATAAGGTGTCTGTTATACCTGCTGCTCAGCCACTATGAGTGTGCTGGGTAGAATGTTGGTGCTTGGTGATGCATTGGAATGTTGGGTGCGTATCACAAGAATTTCTTAATAAAAAATGTTAAATACTAAGGTGTACCTTAAGAAAAGATGGTTTAATAAGTAGCTTCAATGAAGAGCCCCACTAGGAGCAGCCTCCCTGCTGCTCAGCCCATACTCCAATTGACACTCACAGGCACCTAACATTCCAACGCATCACCATGCACCACCATTCCACACAGTACACTCATACTGGTGAGCTATTTGTTGCAAGTGCCTTGCTTTTTGTTTTTGAGCAGGCCCTTGCCTGCACCACTGCGCGGCATTCGAGTGGGCTGAGTGACTGCTTTTACTGGCGTGCAACATTTGAATGGGTCGTGAGATGGTGTTATGATGGCTCGCGCACCCCTTACCTTGCACAAGCGGTCGCCTGAAGGCGCTGTGGAGAGCATGGTTCGCGCCCTCCTTACCGTTCCCATGGCGATGTGAAAAGTTGTGGCAAGAGGAATGTCTCCATGTTACATTTCCGCTGTGTGTGCTGTGCTACAAAGTGTGGTGCATGCACACGCCTAGAGCCACATCCCGCATCCCGCATCCCTACATTCCGCTATCTCTCTTGGTGTCTAGATTTACAGTGGGAACATTATGGTTTTGCTTACAGTAATGCTCGGGCTGCGATTTAGGCCACACGTTCCAGGCAGGCAGGTGGACAGTGAACCGGAGGACGTCACAGTGGATTCTACCTGGAATTCAGGTATCAATGTGTCACAGCCGTGGCGGTGGATCAGATTACACGGAAATAGGTGGTAGCCGGCGTTGTACCAGCCACTTAATTTACAGTTAAGCATTTCAGAAGAAGATTATTGTGAAACAGCCTCGAGTTCATTTTGTTTGCACTTAACTTTTCGTGAGAGATAATGGAAATGCCTCATGTCAACCGCTGCGTTACTCTGCCCTAGGGAGGCGTTCAATGGATGGACCGTGTGTGTTCACACACATCCAGCCATGGATGTCGGTGTATTCCCAGATTTACCATCAGTGGTAGACCCAGAAATGTGTAAAATGCTGCACCTCCCCAGGTGAGGTGTAACAAGGAGAAATATTTAAATTCTAGTTGTTACTTACCTCTTTCTATGTGTACTGCATTCTGTGGCACACATATAATGAGGAAAATGCCACAGGGGATAGTTTTTATGCAGGAACGCGTCCCTTCCTGCACTAAAACAATCCTGCTTACAACGCAGGCATCCTTGTACCATGGTGCAAGTGTGCATTTATTGGCACTTGGCAGCACATTGTGCGCCAGCGTGGGAATGAGAGGAATTCAGAATATATTGTTAAGTACTGCGCATACCTGCCCTTTCCTCATCACACAGCACACCGCAGCAAGGTGACTAGCTGCGCCGCCTCATGATTATTTGTTAAATATGCCCCTAAAGGTGTAGAAGAACTGAGGAAGAATATAGCGTGAAACATATAAGTGTTTCAGATCTGAGAATAGGGGGTTGATTAGGATGGTGTCCAACAGGCTGTCGGCGGTCCAGCCAGAGGCATTAGGATGCAACCGCCATGATGGCGGTCGCAATGCCTATGTTTTGCATTGTGGTGGGTGCTGCTGGCTGCAGCACAAACCATAATGCAAAAAGAGGACACTTTACATACCCATGTCCTACATGGCAGGCACCATGCGGTGCCTGTCACGTGGTGTAGGGATATGTAAAGGAGCAACATAGGTGCACCCCAAAACCCACAGCTTAGGGCCAGGGTGAAAGGGAGGCCTTCTACGAGCCCCCAAAGTTCCTTCCCGCCTGCCTTTTCATGGTGGGTGTACTGCCATGAAAAGGCGGGCAGAAAGGGACATTGTAATCCCTATGGCAGAGCCTGGCAGGCACCGCCACCATTGTAGGGAATACAACCCCCTCCGCAACACTGGCGGGCTTATGCAGCCCGTCGGATATGTGGCAGTCGGTCTTTCCAACCGCCAACCATTCACCCGGCATTTTAATATGGTGGTCAGATAACATGGTTACGGTGGTGGTGGGACCGCCAGCGACGGGCTTTGGGTGACGTTTCCACCGACGTCGTAATCAGCACCTAGGTGTGTGAGAACAGAGCGTGGAAATACACGTTTTTGTGCTATTAAATACTGAAGCCATTAATATTGTGGTGCAAAAATACAAAAGATCAAAATATCAAAAGGTAAGTGCATATAAAGATAGTATAGATTTACTATTCCTAAATCCACATCTATGTACCTTGATTGTATATATATATATATATATATGTAGCTACAAACATAACAGCCGTATTTCTCTGGTTTTGTATGAGTGAAGTGTCCAACTAACTATAACGTCCCTGAAGCCTATAGTTTTTTCTGTGAATTTCTATGGTTTTTTAAACTGCTAATTTCTAACTATAACATCCTTGAAACCCATGTTTTTTTTCAGTGAATTTCTAAGGTTTTTTAAATGTTAATTTCTAACTATAGCGTCGCTGAAACCTGTGGTTTTTTCAGTGAAGTTCAAAGATTTTTTAAATTATATTTCTAACTATAACGTCCCTGAAACCTAAGGTTTTTTCAGTGAATTTCAAAGGTTTTTTAAATAATATTTTGTAAGTATAATGCCTAAAAAAAGCCTTTAGATTTTAATATCTTATAGAAATATTATGTTTTCTCTTTTTTAAATTACAAATATAAATTTTTATAAGTGAATTTGCGCACCTATCGTGTATCTATCACGATGGATGCGCGAATCTAAGTATTTCGCATCCATATTGTTTAAGTTGTGTAGAATGCACACTTTGTCGTTCTGGCCCCACGTGTCATCACGTACATTGCTCCAACGGTCGCGCCGGCTGCACGAATCCATAACAAATCTTTAACTTTTAAAACTATATCTATATACCATTATAATATATATAATACAAAGACATGATTTAAGATAATTGTATATAGCATGTAACTCGAACTGAAATAAAGCAATATTATTGTTAAATGTATTTTTCGGAAATCGCACTGGGCTCGCTTACGTTGCGAGCCTGGTGAGCGAATCCTATGTGACTTCAAAAGAAACACTTTCATTGGTTTAGAGCCTTTTGATTCTAGAACTTGAAGGACCCCACCCATTTTTTTCATTCTTTCTGGAGCATCTAAGGAGACAGACCTGTTTTTATTAGAGCTTTGTTTTACATCTCTTTGGTGGGGTTTTTTGCACTTTGCAGGAATGGCAGTTGGACCACAACCACAGCAGCTTCCACCAGAGGATGAGGAAGATCTTGAAGAGTCCAGGAAGAAAATATTTGAGAGTGTTGTCTGGGCGTTTTTTACCTTCCCACCTGGTTAGAAAAAAGTTAATTATCTCGGGGAGGTTTGAAACAGAAACTGTTAGGACCTAACTAAGAGCACAGCGAATTACGACCTAATCAATCTGTTCTTGTTTGTTGTGCTGTATGTCTATCAAAATTAACTGCTTAATCACTTTAAACTATGACAATAATCGAATCATGAGTCTCCTTCAATTGAAACATTTGTTTTGTGTATTTGTATTTGTCAATATGTACAATGTTGTCATTAATTCACGACTCAATATTCAGTTCATATACATTTTCATACATTAACATTCTGTATCATGTTTTTGTACATCATAATTGGTACACATCATTAACAGCAATCAATAAAGAATTGGCCCGATGCATTTCGGGACAATGGGTCCCTTCCTCGGGGGCCACTGTAAAAGAAACAGCACATAAAAAAATCACAGTTAAATGCTGCATTCAATCTGACAATGTAATCATAATTAACACAAAAGTTGAGGTGAGCCCACTGCTAACGAATGAGACTTTCAAGGTGGCATGTGGTGGTGAAAGTAATCACTCCAAAAAAATTTGAATAGTGAAATGAAATAAAAATGAAAATAAAAAGTGCTGGGAAAAAAGTTAATGCCAGGAAGGTTAACTGCACGATCTGCGAAACTGTATTATCACGTGGATCGGATAAAAAATACTCTTTTGGAACGTCGTCGATGCTAAAGCATCTGCAGACCATTCACCCTCAACGGCTTGCAAGAGAGCAACTACGACGCCAGCCGGAAAAGGATGCTGCTGACAATATAAGTGGTGGACCCAGTACCTCTTCTGGTGGAACAACAACTTCTCTCATCAATGTACATCCACTTTTGTCTCGTGTGAAGCAGTGCTGCTTGAAGTGTGATCAACCATTGTGTGTGGGAGAGCAGTCAGTTAATGCAATCCTCATTGCAATTGAGAACCACAAGTGTTAGGTTTTTAGGTCTCGTGGCATTAACCGCGCGAAAGCGCGGTCTCGCCAGAGACCTATTGTTACTGATGCAGCTTTCCAGGAGACAGGACCTGGCCACGCGCATGGCGATCGGAGCGTGCCACGTGCTCGCGAACGCGCTCGCTGTGTCCATCTCCTGTCTCCTGGGAAGCTCCAACACACACGCATGCACACACACAGAGACACACACACGAGCGCCCATGCACGCACGCATACATACAGAGACACACACCCACTGCACACATACACACACGAGTGCATCGAGCCCCCCCTGCCGTCGCACACATACACACACACACACAAGTGCACCGAGCCCCCCCGTCGCACACATACACACACGCGCGCACACACACAAGTGCACCAACACCCCCTCCCCCTCCTACCTCCTACAACTAAGGCCCACTTACCGCCACTCCGGATTTCAGCCGCCACCGCGGGGCTCTCCCTCAGGCATGGGAGCCCCGCGTCACCACAGCTCCTCTCCTGGCTAGCCACTCTGTGGGTGCGAGCTTCCAGCACGAAACGGAAGTCCCGCCCCACGATAGTTTTCGTCATGCGCAGTTCTTCATTTTTTTTTTATCTTGCACTTGTTAGGGCTCACTGCGATGGCGTCTCGTTTCACTTTCAGGCAAAAAAGAACTGCTTTAAAACTCCTTCAGCCACTATGGAAAGAGAACAGCAGTCGCAGGGGCAGTTTACCGATGTTGTTATTACCAGCGCAAGAAACGCGTTTGGAAGACTCCTTCTGTAAGGAAGCTGTATGAGAAAATGATTTCTTCTTTTGAAATAGAGATGTAATCACAACATTGTTGCCGATACTCCGCTTGTTTTTTTCTGCTGCTGGCATCGGCTGAAGTAGGACACTTGTGTTTAATGTCTTTTTAATACCTCCGTCGTGAGAGTCATTCTAATAAGCACATGTTCTACTCTCTGCAGCGGAGAAAATCGAAAGCATTACCTTGAAGTACCATCGACGGCCTGTGTTTCGAGCGGATCCCTAATGCGCCTTTTGTTTCTGCCCTGATCACTTCTTCTCTCCCCCTGGCTTGTTTTTCCTGTGCACGCGCTCACCCCTTTGCACTCATATTTGTGCGCAGGGGCTCGGCGCCTGCCTGTGTCACATGTGTGCAGAAGTGACCTCTTGCAGAGACGGCTTATGGGAAAGGGTTAGTTCGTGTCTCTGGTCACACACAACATTTCAGGCACGCTTTATTGTGCGTTGCTTTATCGTACTCTGGGTTTGGAGAGAGGGTGGACTGTGCCGATCTGTTAGTGACCCTGGTAGGGCTCACCGAGCCACACATACCTAGTTTGGGGTGGGGATTTCTATCAGGTATACGGGGCACGCACACCTCCTCTCCATATGCGCAGAGAGAGGCCGCTGCTTCTTTTAGACCACAGGTATACTGGCGGCACAGGCTGGCTCCGGCTGGTGCCAGGCGCTGGCAGTACTCACCTATGGCTATGGCAGACATGGCTCGCAGCCCGCTGGTGCTGCACTGCTCCCCGCAGCCGGTGAGCGCTGCGTCCCCTCTCTCGGGCCCGGGGGGAGCGAGGAATGGGCAGGAGGCGGGTTTTTGTCAGAGAGGGCTTTATTGAAGCATACAAATAGTCCGTACAGGTCTTCCTAGGGAACAGGGTCCGTCTGGGGGATCGGCTTCGGCTCCTCCGATGGGCTTTCGGCTTCAATGGATCCGTTCGGCGTAGCCCCTCGGGTCTCCTCCTCGCTAGGGGCTGATCCTCGTCAGTGGCACCTCGCAAAGGAAAACACAGAGAAGGAAGGGGGTCAATGTAGGGTCCGGTACTCGTGCGGTTGAGGGGAAAAGGAGTGAGGAAGTTCCCGAAGTGCAACACTCAGATGCTCTTGTGCAGTGAGGGGTGTAGTGCTCAGGGGAAAGGGTACACCGGGACGGGAGGATCCCAATCACTCGGCGGCACCGCCCTTCCTCCCGACCCAACCCGCCACTCGTCTCCGTACCTGGGTTAGCCACACGCCTCCCCTGGGCGTGTGGCAGGGCGGTTCATGGGAACGTTAGCCTCCTGGCGTCTCCTCCGTTGCTGTTACGGCTTCCGCTCTCGTCGGTTCTTTCTCCGGTCTTTTCCTCCTCTCTTCACCACGCTCTTCGTCCGACTCTACTCTCTAACTCTCGCCTCTCCCGGTGTACAAGCACACCTTCTCCCTTCCGGCTTCCTCATTTAACGCTGCCTCCTCCGCAGGTAGCACCGCCCACTCTTCTCCGGATCTCCAGTCAAAGGACCATGGTTCCTCCTGTTCTCTGGAGGTGACGACATCGAATTCAACAGAAGGAAGTTCATTCTGTAACAAGGAACAAAGAGGGTGGAGATGGTAAGAGCCCCCGGGGGGAGTCCCGATGTCCTTGTCCAGTGTAGAGGGTTTCACCGCCCCGTTACAGTGTCATTACAATGTGTCCATCCTTTGTTGCATCTTAACCCGTTTGCTGCTTCGAACGTTCCGCGCCAGTGCAGAACGTTCTATTAAGTGGGGGGGCCGCGTCGGCCAACGGACCTGCGCAGCACTACTGAGGTAGTGCTCGTGACGGCCGATGGCCGACAGAAGCAGCAAACAGGTTAAATACACAGTATAGTGTCCAGATGTTGTACTAGGTCCATCATGGAAAATAATAGCCACAGCTTTAAAAGTTCTTCCTGAAATTGACACTTGACTTGCCACAACAATTTTAATTCTTGTTTCCAATTTTGTTTCATCTGCTCTACAACGTTGTAGCATTAAAATTACATATTGTCCAAATCTTTCTATAAATAATATTGACAACATTTCTGATTTGCAGTGAGTACATTTCATATATTGATTAGCTGTTTTTACTAATTTGTTAAAAGACGCTCTTTTGCAATCTGGTATTGTCAAATATATGAATCGTTCAGTGTCTATTTCAGTGATAGAAGAAAAAGAACAGCCATCACATTTATGATCCCATCTGTAAAATAGTCCAAACAGATTTTCAATTTGTATTCCTTCATCTTCTAGTACTGCAAGCATAAACATAAGAAATTCTTGAGCATCTTGTTGTACATTAAGTGTAAATTGTGAAGAACCAGAACATATGTCCAAAAGATGCCGAATGCCAAAAGCAGTTTGGATTTTAATTTTATCAGTTGTCAACTTTTCAAAAATGTTATGCAACAAAGAAGAAAATCTTTTTTCTCGATTCTCCATAATTTGATGATGTAGATTTTCTAGAAAAAACATGACATTCACAATTACATTAGCATAGCAGTTGATACCTGAACTATTTTCTAACTGGTTTCCTACAATATCATCAACAGTGTCCATTTTCATTTTCTTTGGAGCCTCACCATTCTCTTGATTATTTTTCTTCTTTCCAACCTCACTACAGTGTTTCTCATATGTTCATTTTGGACATACGACACGTTTTTCATAAACAGGATATTCACCTAAATTGGGAGCATATAGTCTTCTTAACTGATAATACTCTCTTCCACAATTTGTATCTGCACTAATCTTTCTCTCATCAAAATCATTCAAATACAATCCAGATAAGGTTTTTACCTGAGACAATGCAACATATGCCATTCCCTCTTTAAACACTGTACTTCCAATTTTTACGCTACACTTAAACCTTGAGATCTACACTTAAACCTTGAGATTTATGAATGGTCCCCGCATATGCCAAAGAAAGAGGAAACTGTTTCCTACGAACATACAAGTTTTTAACAAGCAAAAAACGAACAGCACAACATCCAATCAGTTTTACCTCTTCAATCTGATCAAATTTATTCTTCAAAAAATCAATTCCATCTCTATTTGGATAACTAACAAAATCAACAACTTTCCCCATTGCTCCATTTACTAAACATTTTTCTACATCCAAATTACGCCGTAAAATTACCTGACAGTTTTTCACATACATATAAATTATTTTCTAAACCAGCTGTCTTAGATATAGACTTCTCCAAAGAATGCAATTTTGATTTAAATTTTTCTGACAATATAATATTAATTCCTTCGTGTTCTACTTTATCAATGGCTTCCATTTTTATTATTTGTTATTTTTCTAGCTTAAAAGTTCTCCATTGAATGTAGAACACTCTTGCAGGGTTGGCATTAGGCAAATTATAGAATTCTTTTCCCCAATTTCTTATATATTATTTCATGAGCAACATTTTTATTTGGAAACAAGTTTCTAAGTAGTTGACTTTGCCAAGCTTCTTTACCATGTTTCGACAAAAGACCAATTCTTGTATGTTGAAGAATGCTTCCATAATGTTCATCACTTGCTTGTCTCATATTCCTAGTAAGTTCTTGATATTCAAAATAATTCCAAATGTTGACATTTCCAATACTTCCCAAATTTTTCCTGGTGTCTTCATGCACAAGTGTTTTAAAAACTGGTTGTCCTTTTACAGGAGTAAGTTGTAGTAGATTGGCGAATACAATTACATGTTTTCCTCCAAATAAAACACCATAATCTGTTTTTAAAATCTGTTGCATTCTTAAATGTACACAGTCAAGCATTAAGTTTGAGACCATGCTCACCACATCAATGATCTGAAGTTTCATTTTCTTTAGTACTCTTGAAACTTCATAACAAGCTTCTCCAGATAGCTTGTGATGTTCCAACTTGTTTTCATGTTCAACGGGTAGCATCAGTAAACAATGTAATGTAATCCCTTTAATGTTGTATGCTGCTAACCCAGTCGGAGCAGTTACAACACAAGATAAATGTAATTCACTGGTTTTCTTCAGATAACTGGTCAAAACTTTAGCTGAGAAGCTTTTTCCTGTACCAGCTTGCCCACTGATATACATTCGAATAGATTTAAATGATGTGCAGTTGCATTCTTTTTTTCATGAAGTAAACCATGGTCTATCTGTTGTGTAACTTGCTGATATATTTGTTTCTGTTCAATATTTAGTTGTTCTTTCAAGTTTCCCAACTCCATAATATCCTGTTGAGCTTGATGCATTGCCTTTCTACTTCACTCATGACGATTCCTGCTTCATTTTCAAGAATTGGTTCTCCTAATGGATCTTGACTCAGTGGAGCAGAACTTTGACTATCTTTAACAATTTCAGCTGCAATAGTAGCTTCTTGTTGAATCTCTTCATTCAACATTTGTAGTTAATTTGGAAAAACTGTGCATTCAATGCAATCATTAAAAGAATCTTCATAGCACTAAAAATCTCCAAGTAATTCCATTTCAGTACGCCAATGCATAAACAGTTGCAGAAGTGCTAAATATTCCCTTTTATCTAGAGTTTCGCAACTGAGTTTCCTGTAATTATTGAGATTTCCTTTGGTATGTTTCACTAAACATCCATCACAGCCAATGACTTCATATTTTTCTTCATTTATGTTCTCTGTAATATTTCTCCTAAAGTTGTAATATTGTAGTATATCATAGAGACATATGTTTTCAAGATGCAGACTTCTTTTAGGATAGTACGTATCCAACATATTTGTTTTAACAATATCAGTACTTTCCCGTTCATTCAGTGCTAAGTATTCAATTGCTTGTACAGATTTCAATACTCGATTTCGTGTTGCAGCAAGACCTAGACTTACCCAAATTATTCCTCTTGACTTTGAATATAAACTTGTAGCTGTCAACTGAT
This sequence comes from Lissotriton helveticus, assembly GCF_964261635.1. Taxonomy (NCBI): domain Eukaryota; kingdom Metazoa; phylum Chordata; class Amphibia; order Caudata; family Salamandridae; genus Lissotriton; species Lissotriton helveticus. Next base: position 1,136,111,434 of record NC_136061.1, on the reverse strand, counting down.
CCAAACATTTGTAGGATCCAATCTCTCGATGGGAATGCATCTTCAATCTAAAGCTGTACAATTTGTTACTAAGAGTCTTCTCTTGTGAAATTTCTTACCACATTTATTTCAACTCCGTCTTTTCAGATTTTGTTATGTATGACGTAACATAGCGAGCAACAGCAATGCAATTATCTGCAACATACTGGATATCCATGTTTGCATTCCACATCATCAAAATCACTGGATTGTTATCATTAATATACTTTGAATCTTCACTTCTTTTTATATTGTAAGTGTTCTTTGGAGATTTTTAAGTTATAGTATTCCTCACTGCTGACATGAAACGGTTGACTCATCCTTTACAAATTACTTGACGTGAGAATCCAAAACGACATTTTGTATAAAATGTTTCCTTTGACTTGTATTTCCATTGACAATATTTCCCACATCGATGTGTTTGAAACAGTAAAACTTGTTCTCTTAAGGTATTGCCCTCTCCTGTTTTTGGAATTCCACATGTAACATAGACTCTGAAAAACACCCGTGCAGCCGAGCTGATCGCTGCCACGGGGAAGAAAAGTCTCCTTACCGCCACTAGCGAGCGAGCCTGATCACAGGCCACGCCCACTTTTTTGGCCACGCCCCCTGACTACTTAAAGCGCCGACGCCCAGTCGCTCTCAGAACCTGTACTCCTGAGGCACAGCCGGGAGCTCTGCTTAATATTTGTGTGTTTTAAATTGTGTGTAAATTGATTTTAGAATTTGTACACCTCCCACCAGCCTGTTAGGGGCACTCACCTAGACTCTGAAAAACACACGTGCAGCCAAGCTGATCGCTGCCACGGGGAAGAAAAGTCTCCTTACCGCCATTAGCGAGCGAGCCTGATCACAGGCCACGTCCACTTTTTTTGGCCACGCCCCCCCTGACTACTTAAAGCGCCGACGCCCAGTCGCTCTCAGAACCTGTACTCCTGAGGCACAGCCGGGAGCTCTGCTGAAAAGTTGTGTGTTTTAAATTGTGTGTAAATTGATTTTAGAATTTGTACACCTCCCACCAGCCTGTTAGGGGCACTCACCTAGACTCTGAAAAACACCCGTGCAGCCGAGCTGATCGCTGCCACGGGGAAGAAAAGTCTCCTTACCGCCATTAGCGAGCGAGCCTGATCACAGGCCACGCCCACTTTTTTGGCCACGCCCCCCCTGACTACTTAAAGCGCCGACGCCCAGTCGCTCTCAGAACCTGTACTCCTGAGGCACAGCCGGGAGCTCTGCTGAAAATGTGTGTGTTTTAAATTGTGTGTAAATTGATTTTAGAATTTGTACACCTCCCACCAGCCTGTTAGGGGCACTCACCTAGACTCTGAAAAACACCCGTGCAGCCGAGCTGATCGCTGCCACGGGGAAGAAAAGTCTCCTTACCGCCATTAGCGAGCGAGCCTGATCACAGGCCACGCCCACTTCTTTTGGCCACGCCCCCCTGCCGATATAAAAACATGTGCTGCATTCGGCCGCGCAGCGGGCGCGCCATCAGCGCGCCGAAGGCGCGCCAAAGGCAAGCCCGTCTGGGCCCGTCCGGGCCCAGCCGGACCCGGGCCCAGTCACTCTGCCCATTTCTGTCTCGAAATGCCCGACCTACACCCGGGACAGGCTTCTGGCCCTAAACACTAAAAAACACCCCCTCTGCAATTACACCTATACGGGCGACAATCCTTTTACCGGCTGCAGTTTCTGCAACCCTCCTGGCACAGACTCTGCACTTGGTGGACTTCAACTAGGCCTCCTTAACTGCAGGTCGCTCGTTAAACATGCGCATGAAATTAACCTCCTGATCCTAAACCACGCTATGGACATTCTGTTTCTCACTGAAACATGGCTTACTCACAACAATGGCCCTGACGTAGTCCTAGCACTCCCTCCGGGCTATCAAATCTGCTCTTTGAATAGACCAGTTGGTAGAGGAGGCGGCCTAGCCATAATATCTAAGGACGTTTTCACCTGCAGAATCTCTGATGGCAACATCAAAGGTTGTGAAAGCTGCCACTTCTCAATCCAAATCTCCCCAGTAACATCTCTGTCGGGACTGCTTGTATATCGCCCCCCTGGCCAACTCGCCGAATTCCCTAGCAAACTCACTGACCACATCACCATGGAATGCACGACTTCCTCCAACTATCTCCTACTGGGGGACCTCAATATCCACTTCCTGGACCCGGTCGACAAGCTGGCTGTAGAACTCCTACAAGATTTCGCCTCTACGGGCCTTGGCCTAAAAAACCCACAGGCGACTCACGACAAAGGACAGCTACTCGATCCCATATTCACAAACGTCCAAGATCTGATCACTCGCCCCCACGTCCCCCTCCCTTGGACCGACCATTTCCTGGTCCCCTTCGAATGGCACATCAACATCCCTCCACCTCAACCTCCCAAATTCAGAACCCTTATCAGACGCTGGCATAAACTGGTCCCAGAGGAATGGGCAGCTAAACTAAGTGAAGATACCCCTTCCCCCTCTCAAGACACTATCATTGCCGACACCAAATTCAATACATGGATCTCCCAATCTCTGGACGACATCCTCCTGAAATCCAGCACCCTCAAACGTACCAAGAGAGTCAACCCCTCCCCTTGGTACACCCCCGAATTAAACTTACTACGGAAGGAATGCAAGAGGAACGAACGCTTATGGAGGAAAGATAAAACGGCAGACAAGAAAGACATATTTCGGGCCTCTTTAAAATCTTATAAAACGGAACTCCTCAATACTAAAAGCGCCTTCTATGAAGATAGAATCAAAAACGCCTCCTGCTCGGCGCATGAAACCTTTGCCGTCCTGAAGGAACTCCTCCAGGCCCCAGACCCCCCAGTAAAACCTTTGGACCCCAAAGCAGCGGAAAGCAAATGTATTAAACTTGCCACCTTCTTCGACGAGAAAATTAAAAAAATTCTCACGGACCTACCCCCAATCGCTCCCGACAACCTGGGCGGGGATCCTTCTAAATCCCCCCTCCACTGCTCTCACTCCCCTGATGGCACCCTACCCTTTCTGGACACCTTTGGCCCAGTGTCTACGGAAGAGGTAGCCGCGACGTTGGCTACAATTAAAAGTGGCTCTCCTCGTGATCCCGCCCCTCTCCGCTTTCTGAAAAAGTGTCCAGCACCATCATCCCCCCCCTCACGTCCCTCATCAATTCCTCCCTTTCGCAGGGCCTAGTCCCTCCTAGCTGGAAAACGGCAGTGGTCAAAGGCCTTTTAAAGAAACCCTCTCTAGACCCCCTGGACCTAGCCTATTACAGACCTATCTCCCTCCTCCCAGGAAATAGTAAGATCACGGAGAAGCTAGTGAATAGAAAACTATCACTATTCCTTGAGAGCAACAACCTACTCGCGACCTCCCAGACAGGGTTTCGTCCAGGCCAGGGCACTGACACCGCCCTCCTGGCAGCAGTGGAGAAGGCCAGAAGCATTCTGGACATGGGAGGATCAGTGGCAGTGATCCTCCTGGACCTCAGTGCGGCCTTCGACACTGTGAGCCACCACACCCTAATCCAATGACTGGGAGACATCGGAGTAAGGGGCACGGCCTTGGAGTGGCTAAAATCTTTCCTAGACGGACGCTCCTTTCAAGTCTGGGAGAACGACAGCCACTCCCCCGCAATCCCCCTCCGTTGTGGAGTACCGCAGGGCTCATCTCTTAGCCCCACGTTATTTAACGTGTATATGTCCCCGCTGGAGAAATTGGTCAACCCGTTCGGCGTCTCGATTATCAACTACGCCGACGATACCCAGCTGGTGGTTACCCTGTCACACCCGCACCAATCCCCCTCCGACCTTCATGGCTGTCTCACGGAAATTCATAACTGGATGAACTCCTCGGCACTGAAACTGAATGGGTCCAAGACCGAGATCCTGCTGCTCGGACATAAAGGGCCCTCCCTGCCGCCTGACATCTGGCCCGTCTGTCTAGGTGACCCCCCTACACCGAAGGAGGAGGTCAAGAGCCTGGGCGTATGGCTCGAAAAGGACCTGAGCTTCAGATCACAGGCCAAAAAAACGGCAGGAATCTGCTTCGGACTCCTCAGGTCCTGCAGAAAGGTCTTCCCCCTGCTTCCCGCTACCTCCAAGAAACTTCTGATTCAGGGCCTCATTATGGCGAGGCTCGACTACTGCAAAGCAATCTACCTGGGTGCCCCCGAAGCCACCCTCAATACCCTGCAGAAAATTCAAAACGCCGCGGCCCGCCTACTTACAGACACCCCCGCCAGATCCTCTGCAAAGCCAGCCCTGAAGCTCCTGCATTGGCTCCCAGTCAGAGAAAGGGTTGCCTTCAAGGCCCTTTGTCTGGCCCATAAGACGCTCCATGACAAAGGCCCACCCCTCCTCAAAGACCTCATCATCCCTTACAATGCGAGTAGGGCCCTCCGTTCAGGCGGAGAGAACTTCATCATTGTCCCCAGAGTCAAAAAAGCCCGGTCCGGAGGACGCCGCTTCTCGGTCCACACAGCCAAACACTGGAACAACCGTCCCCGGAGACTGAGAACTGAACCTAATCTTCTCCAATTCAGGAAGGCCTTGAAAACCTTTCTCTTTCCTTAAATCCCTAACCCCCTCCATTCTGACCTCTCCTGAGTTCTGGTTCTAGCGCTGGGATGCTCGAGGGTTACTACGCGCTCTACAAAACCTTAAAATAAATAAAAATAAATAGTCTTCAATGAAAGATAAAACAGTGTCATAAGAATCAGCTGCACATTTAGGTGAATCCTTGATCCATAAAAGCATATGTATATGAGGAGCACCTCTTGCTTGGTACTCCTTTCTCCAAAAGAAATCAATAACTTCTCCAAGAGGTGGGTTGTTTTTATTGCAGATAAAATACATCATAGCTTGAAGCCTATGAATAAAATATCTGCACACATTTACAGGATCCAAAGAACACAGTTCTCCAGCTGTCTTGAATTCAATGTTTTAATATTTGAATTTGCTTCTCGTAGAAATTCAAGTAAATCGTCCCATGCGTATTCAGCACAGCTTAGTGTAACAAACCATGTAGGGGTTCCTAAATTCCTTAACATACATTTAAGTTCTCCATGACGATGATACCAATACTTATTATTATCACATTGACACACCATCAAATTAATCAATTGAAATTCTAAATGATCGTCTCCCTGTTGTACTTTGACCATTAATTCCTTTGCAGAAATATGTTGAAGAGAAACTCCTGTTTTTAATATATGGTTTATTGCATATGAAAGTCCAGACAAGTCACTTTCAAACAAGAGATGAAATATATTTGGAATAAATTGACGAAATCTTGGATCTTCTGAGTAGAATCTTGTAGTACGATATTCCGAAGCAGGAATCTGCACGGGTCGTTCATCATATCGTCCACTTGTTCCAGTTGGGAAGAGCTGTGGAAAACAACGGGCCTCTAAACTTCTTTCCCAAACACTCATAGGGGTTCCCTTTGCTTTCTTCATTTGGAATAATTCAATAGTATTTCCATTCACTTCCTTTGAATGTAAAGGATGTACACTATAATGTTCATAAATATCTTCACTCCTGGATGTGTCCACTTTTTTGATTTGTCCACTTATTTTTATTAAAACATATAGTTTTTTATGAGATATAACGTAGCCTTTTGAACTTTGCTAACATCTACTAACTCTTGCCATGTTTTCCGACTCTTTGTTGGAACACCATTAACTAGAATAACTACAGGATCAGTTTCCTCTCTCTCTGCACCAATAGTTTCAATATTTTTCTTTAGATCTAAAGGTAAATACACAACTTTTCCTTTTAAGCCTCTTTGTAAATCTGATGGAGGCAGCTTACCTGTTTCAGGCTTCATACGAACAATAGCCTGAAACTGGTGCACAGATTGAATCAGAATGGACTCATAAGTATTTAAATCTACCTGTTCTACAAGAATAGCTACCAACTCTAGTTTATGATGTACAGCTCTAGCTAGCATTTTATTCTCTTCTAGTTTGCTGGAACAATATTCACAATTATATTGATCACTACTGAACTCAAAACGACCTTCCACTAACAAATGGTCACTAAATTCCTGTTACTTATAATTGTTTTCCTTTTCACTTTTTAAATACAGATCAACATTCCTAGTTTGATTTCTATAGTGAGTATGTCGACAACAAATATAAACATAGTTTGGTTTTTCAGAACAAATTAACTTAAACTTTGTAATTTCTTCTACAAACTTTTCAGTGGTACTATCTTCTACCTCCTCTTCAACACCTACACTTATTAAACTCCCACTTTGTGTACACTCTTCTCCAGTACTGAAGAAACAAAACTCAATGTCATCACAAACTTTTTTTACATCCCATACTGTTCCATGCAAAAGAGCACTGTGTATTTCACTTAAACATAATGCAAGACTCTTTACAAAGTACAATCTTATTACAAACTTCCGCATTGCAGAGTGATGTACCGCTAACATTCTCAAATTATGAAAAATACTTTGAGACACTTTTCTAGACAGACAAGCTAGAGAATGACCTTGCAAGCCAGTATTTTTTCTCCCTTTACATGGATCAAGTCCTTGCAACATCTTAATGTTTTGTTTAATACTTTTTTAGTATATTGTCCTAAGAAATTTCGTAAAATATCAATACACTCCTGTCGTATACTACAAATACTACTACAATCTCACGTATAAACTGGAGGCGTGTACGTCTGCCTTGAACTTCTTCAGCTATCACTTCTTTCACATTTCTGGGAATCATCTTTTGTTTTTCAATGCACAACCGTTCTTCACTTCATAAGCACAACCACTGGAATCTACTGCGTGAAATAATGTATTGTTTTGAAAGTAGCTCTCTTCATTAAAAAAGGTTCTAAACTAGAAGTATGCTTCCATTCACCCAAAACATTTTTATAAAAGTTAGTTCTGCTGATTACTCTCTTCCTTTTACTTTTGTTCTCAATAGAATGCTTTGGTTTATGTAATGTTCGCATACTCTTTAAAACTAAAATGAAAAATCTTCTTTTCAATTCAAAACCCTGTTCGAATATACTTTCAATCTCTTTTTTCTTTTCATAAAATGCAGATCTTCTTTTATATTTCTTGCCATTCTTCTTTAAATGTTGTACAACTCTACTTTTATACATATTTTTCCTAATATCATGATAGTGTTTCATCCTTCTTTCAACATAGATTGATTTTTCATTTCCTGAATTTCCATTAATTTGTCCTTTTTTCATTTCATTCTTCTTCATTCTACAAGTATTCTTTCTATTTTCACTATTTACAAAATCCTTTGTAGTCCTTGAAATTCTTTCAATAACATTTTTTTTTCTCTTGCCACAAGACTTTTTCTTTTTTGCCACATGTTGTGGTTCATGTAATTCCTGCTTTTCTTTCTTCTTTAAATAGTACTGTTTTTTTCTTGTTTTTTTCTTTTGCGCCTTTTTTGTCACGGTAAATCTTTCTTAATAAGAATGCAGAATATCTGGAAAAAAGAATTTTGAAAATAAGTTAATATTATTTAAATAATTATATACAAATTTTCTTATCTATAACTCAAGAAATACTTTATATTTAAAAGCTACAAACAAATGCATATATGGTTTTCAGAATATGGTAACAATTACACCTGAGCTGCACAATAAGTGAAGAGTGGGCAGACCAAAAAAATGCAGTAGTGATATCTGAATGATTACAGTACTACATATCTAGTGCTTCCATCATTCTAAGTCTGCATGGCGACTACTTCGATGTTTTTATAACTGCATGAGAGGGCTGCAGAAATTTGCAAAAGAGGTGCAGAAAGAAGCAAAAGCAGTGCAACAAAGTGAGGTACAGAAGGAAGCAACAGAACTGCAGAAAGACACAAGAGAGTTGCAGAAACAGGAAAAATGTATACAGAGAGAGGGAACAGGTGGACAGAGTGAGGCAAGAAAGGAGCAGAAAGAGGGAAGAGGGGTGCAGAAAAAGGCAAAAGGGGTGAAGAAAAAAGCAACAGAGGTACAAAAAGAGGCAAAAGTGGTGCAGAAACAGGGAAGAGAGGTATAGAAAGAAGCAACAGACTTCCACAAAAAGGGAACAGGGCTGCAAAAACAACAGTTAAAAGGGGTGCAGAAAGAAGCAAGTGAGGTCCAGAAAGAGGCAAGAGAGGTACAGAAAGAGGCAAAAGAGTTACAGAAAGACGCAAGTGAAGTGCACAAGGAGACAAGACAACAGCAGAAAGTGGTAATTTAGGTACCAAAGAGGCGAGTGAGGTGCAGAAAAAAGCAAGATAAGTGCAGAAAGAAGCAACACAAGTGCACAAAGAATAAAGAGGGATGGAGAAAAAGACAAATGGGATGCAGAAAGAAGCAAGAAACCTGCAGAAAAAAAAAACAAGTGCAGAAAGAAGGTATAAAGGTGCAGAACTACACAAAAAGAATCTACCAGTTCTACAGGAATAGCTACCAACTCTACGTTATCACGTCATCATGATATGCAAAAGAAATATCTATACAATATTTCAGAATCTTGTTGAAACCTACACATTGAGACACGTAATAGATCTCACTAAGTAATCCCAACATTCAATGGGTACTCCTTGGGGGATGTATGATGGGACAACGCGTGGTAATTGTATTGCCACGCGTACCGTTACAACGCGTCTTTTACAACGCAAGTCGTTACCACGACTTGCGCTGTAGGGGTGCGTACTTAGGAATAGTTAAATTTACTATTCCAACACCAGCCTACGTACAGTAGGGAAGGTGTTGGAATAGTAAATCTACTATTCCTTATCCTTGAGCGCCCTCCAGCGCAAGTCGTGGTTACGACTTGCGTTGTAAAAGACACGTTGTAACGGTACTGCGGAGTAACATCCGCGTTGTAAAGGATGTTCCCCCTCCTTGGGTAATTGTATGAGGGCAAGAGTACTAACTGGGTAAGTACAAGACAAGATGAAAAGTTACTGGCTAATTTCATGAGTGCAAACATACACATTGAGTGCATGGATAAGTGTATAAATAACACCTGAAGGCATTGATGAGTCATTGAGTGCTGCCTAGGTGAATACATGAATGCAACAGAAACGCATGAGTGATTCAACTGCTGCAAGGGTAGTGTGTAGGTAATTATGTGACTGCACAGCAACAGCTTCCATGATTGGATAGTGGTAGTACATAACTAGACCCTGAGTGATTCCTTGCCTGTAAGGGTATTATCTGGGGGATTACTGAAGTAGATAGCAAGTGAGTGTGTGATTTTATAAGTTCATGACTACTGGCTGAGTGATTACATAAGTACCAGAAAAGTGTGTATCTGATTAAAAGAGAGCAAGGGGATTAAAGGACTACATAGATAACATCTCACCGATTGCATGACAACAGGAAGAATATCTAGGAATTGACATTACTACATACCAAGTGACTGGGTGATTTTATAAGTGCATGGGTACTCCTTGGGTGATTGTAGGACTACTGAGGTGGAGCCTGAGTAATTAAAAGGGTGCAAAAGTAGTGCCTGGGTGACTTCATAATAGCATGACTAATGGCTGAGTGATTTCATGAGTCCAAAGTACTGCCTCCTTAATTCAAGGAGTACAGCAGTAGTGCCTGGGTGATTACATAAGTACATGGGTAATACAAAAAAAGTATTTATCTGATTCAAAGAGTACAAGGGGATTAAAGGACTACATACATATCACCTCACTGATTGCATGACTACAGGGAGAATGTCTAGGAATTGACATTACTACATACCAAGTGACTGGGTGATTTTACAAGTGCATGGGTACTCCTTGGGTGATTGCAGGACTACTGAGGTGGAACCTGAGTAAATACAAGAGTGAGAAAGTAGTGCCTGGGTGATTTCATAACAGCATGACAACTGGCTGATCAATTACATGAGTACAAAAGTACTGCCTCCTTGTTTCAAGGAGTGCAGCATGTAGTGCCTGGCTGATTACATAAGTACATGAGTAATACCTTAGTGATTGCATAACTACATAGATACTGCATAAATGATTGCATCACTACAACAGTAACACCTGAGTGATTACAGCACTGCATATGTAACACCTACATCATTCTAAAACTGCATGGGGAGTACTTGGGTGTTTTTACAACTGCATCAGAGTTGGGCCTAGTCAAATATAAAGCAGCACACTATTACATAACTCAACTATAAGTGTCTCCATATTGTTAAAAGCACGCATACATATCTCTCTGCATTATCAAATCATCATGATATGCAAAAGAAATATCTACACAATGTTTTTGAATCTTGTTGAAACCTACAAATTGAGACACGTAATAGATCTCACTAAGTAATTCCAACATTCAATGAGTACTCCTTGGGTAATTGTATGAGTGCAAGGGTACTCACTGGGTAAATACAGGACAAGATGAAAAGTGACTGGCTAAATTCATGAGTGCAAACATACACATTGAGTGCATGGATAAGTGTATAAATAGCAACTGTATGCATAGATGACTCATTGGGTACTCCCTTGGTGACTACATGAATGCAACAGAACCGCATGAGTGATTCAACAACTGCAAGGGTAGTGTGCAGGTAATTATGTGACTGCACAGCAACAACTTCCATGATTACATAACTGTAGTGGTAGTACATAACTAGACCCTGAGTGATTCCTTGCCAGCAAGGGTAATATCTGGGGGATTACTGAAGTAGATAGCAATTGAGTGGGTGATTTTATAAGTACATGACTACTGGCTGAGTGATTACATAAGTACAAGAAAAGTGTGCATCTGATTGGAAGAGTACACGGGGATTAAAGGACTACATAGATAACATCTCACTGATTGCATGACAACATGGAGAATGTCTAGGGATTGACATGACTACATACCAAGTGACTGGGTGATTTTATAAGTGCATGGGTACTCCTTGGGTGATTGCAGGACTACTCAGGTGGAGCCTGAGTAAATAAAAGAGTGCAAAAGTAGTGCCTGGGTGATTTCATTACAGCATGACTACTGGCTGAGTGATTACATGAGTGCAAAGGTACTGCCTCCTTGATTTAAGGAGTGCAGCAGTAGTGCCTAGGTGATTATATAAGTACATGAGTAATACCTTAGTGATTACATAACTACGTAGATACTGCGTAAATGATTGCATTAGTGCAACAGTAATGCCTGAGTGATTCCAGCACTGCATAAGTAACACCTGCATCATTGTAAGACCGCATGGCGAGTACTTGGGTGTTTTTATAAGTGCATGAGAGTTGGGCCTAGTCAAATATAAAGCAGCACACTATTACATGACTCAATTATAAGACCGTTCATATTCTTAAAAGCATGCATACATATGTCTCTACCTTTTCAAATCATTAAGATTTCTAAAAGAAATGTGTATACAATATTTCTGTAACATGGTGAAACCAAGAAAGTGAGACATGTACTACATCTGCTTCAGTGACTCCAAAGCTCCATGGTTAGGGCTTGGGTGATAGTATGAGTGCACGGGTAGTCACTGGATATTTGCAGGAGAAGATGGATAGTGAGTATCTAATTGCATGAGTGCAAACATACACATTGACTGCATGGATAAGTGTATAAATAGCACCTGAAGAGATCGATGTGTCATTGAGTACTGCCTAGGTAAATAGATGACTGCAACAAAAGGGCATGGGTGATTCTACGACTGCAAGGGTAGTGTGTAGCTTATTACATGACTGCATAGATACAGCCTGCATGATTGCCTGACTGTAGGGAAAGTTCATAACTAGAACTTGGATGATTACATGCCTGCAAGGGTAATATCTTGTGGATTATTGAAGTATATAACAAGTAACTTGCTGATTAATATAAGTTCATGAGTACCGCCTGGGAAATTACTGAACTACTAAGATACTGCCTGAGTGATTACAGGTGTAGAAAGGTAGTGACTGGGTGATTTTAAAAGTACATGACTACTGGCTGAGTGATTACATCAGTACAAGAACAGTGTGTATCTGATTGAAAGAGTACAAAGGGATTAAAGGACTACATAAATAATATCTCATTGATTGCATGGCTACAGGAAGAATGTCTAGGGATTGACATGACTACATACCAAATGACTGGGTGATTTTATAAGTGCATGGGTAGTCTTTGTGTGATTTTAGGACTACTGAGGTGGAGCCTGAGTAAATAAAAGCATGCAAAAGTAGTGCCTGGGTGATTTCATAACAGCATGACTACTGGCTGAGTGATTACATGAGTACAAAGCTAGTGCCTCCTTGATTCAAGGAGTGCAGCAGTAGTGTCTGGGTGATTACAAAAGTACATGAGTAATACCTTAGTGATTGCATAACTACATAGATACTGCGTACATCATTGCATCAGTGCAGCAGTAATGCCTGGGTGATTACAGCACAGCATATGTAACGCCTGTATCATTGTAAGACTCCTGGCGAGTACTTGGGTGTTTTTTAAACTGCAAAAGAGTTAGGCCTAGTCAAATATAAACCAGCACATTATTCTATAACTCAACTATAAGTGTCTCCATATTGTTAAAAGCATGTATACATATCTCTCTACGTTATCAAATCATCATGATATGCAAAACAAATATGTATACAATATTTTTTTATCTTATTGAGACACGTAATAGATCTCACTAAGTAATCCCTACACTCAGTGGGTACTCCTTGGGTAATTGTATGAGTGCAAGGGTACTCATTGGGTAAGTACAGGACAAGATAAAAAGTGCCTGGCTAATTTTATGACTGCAAACATACTCTTTGATTGCATGGATATGTGTATAAATAGCGCTTGAAAGGATTTATGAGTCATTGAGTACTACCTAAATGAATAGATGAGTGCAACAGACGGGCATGGGTAATTCTACAACTGCAAGGCTAGTATATAAGTTATATTATGACTATACACATACAGCCTGCATAATTGCCGTGGGCTAGCCGCCATCTTGGGGAAGAGGTAGTCTAGTCCTTCGCTCTCAGGATAGCCTGCCAAGTCAAAAGGAGGCTATGGCGCAGAAGCACAGCGGACGCACGCAGTGGGCGCGCCAGCGGGGCGCCAAAGGCAAGCCCATCTGTGCCCGTCCGTGCCTGGACCGGACCCGGATGGTGACGAGTTGCAGCAGTACTTTTGACTGCGGACCCTTTGTAACCTCAGTGCACACAGGCGTTTTGTGAACCCTGCGATTGACCCCCTTTTTTGACTAGAAGATAAGACCACGTAAGAAATTATCAACGTCTGTCGACTCAATAGGTGGTTTTCCACCTTGTAGTCCAAGTTTGTTCCCCTTTTCTGTCGCCCTGTCCTGAGGAGGCCTAAATCTTTGGAAGGCCGAAACGCGACCTCGTCGACACTTTCCCTTTGGAGGAGTCCTGTTATTTTGAATTTATTTTGTGAAAGTTTTCACTGGACACATATGAGGAGTGGGGTTCCACAAGACTTTCAGTTGGAACCGGTGTGTTCGACTACCTCCCAGTGTACCACCTAGATTTCATAGGAGGACACTTTTTGTAGTTCTGATCTATAGGGTGTTAGATAGGAAGTACTGAATAGAGATATATATTCAAATTAGACCCTTCCCCCCTTTGTTTTATGTCATAAAGTTTTTTTATGTCATACATTGTTTGTGTTATATGGGTGTTGTATAAAGTGTATATGTTGCTTTATTGTGTATAATTGTTGTATATAAGTATGTACATAGGTAGGTTTATTTGTTGTTCTTAATGTATATATCTTTGAGAATATTATGTGTTAGTACTTTGTGACATATATATATAAAAGAAACGAAAAAAGTATATATTTGAACAGATTACAAAAATTAAAAAGCGTAATCGTATCCTCTCGTGAGTGTGGCGATATTAAACCTTTGAATAATTCCGCAGTGGACGTTTGTCACAGGACCAATAGGAGAATTTGCCGTCACCTATTGTGAAAATTTGTTCATATTTGTCCCTCCTTGCGCCAGTTTTTCTTTCTTTTGGACCGTGCCCAGGGCCAGTCCCACTGGTCCCCCTCCTCAAAATAAGTCAGGTAACATCTGCTATTCTCGAGAATCACTATTAGCACTGAGACCTACAATTACTGCTAGCTTGGCAAACTCCTGTCATCATGGCATTAATAATGAATAGCTCACACCTCAATCAGATAACTGGCGAAAGCAATTAGGAAAATCTGGCCAAACGCAAGAAAAAAGTCCTGGTCCTAACAGCTCCTACGTCTGCTGCATGTTTTTAAACACGAGATCCCTAATAAAACACCAGTTAGACTTCTATGACCTTGTCCAAACGCAAGACATTGATGTGACATTTGTAACAGAAACTTGGGCAGATGAGAGTTCTGGCCCAGATATCGTTGCTGCCACACCACCTGGATACACTGTATCCAGACTGGACAGACAGAAAAAAAAGGGCGGTGGATTGGCGATTTTTATCGCAACCATTTTAAAACAAAATTAAAATCACTAAATACGACAGGCTTTGAGGCCTTAACCTTTTGAGTCCAGCCGCCAGAGGCATCAGCTATTAGGGGAATGCTGATTTATTGCCCGTCTGGATTAAGGAGTAGCTTCACCAATAATTTGAGCATGGTGATTGAGTCTCTAATTATTAATGATAAATTCACAGTACTAGGGGATTTTAACTTTCATTTGGAAAAATCTACTGACCCTGATTCTCAAAAACTGATTGATACTATGGACTTCTTCGGACACACGCTAATTATTAAGGGCCCAACACATAAGGCTGGACATATGTTGGATGGCATCTTTTCTACTGATGATACCATCACACTCCCTCCACCATTTCCAGGGACATGGTCTGACCACTGGGTGATTAAAGGGCTAATAAAGATAGAGAAAAACACCTAACACAGGTCCCCCATTCAACAAGTAAAAGGTAGAGCCTGAAATAAAATAAGCCCGGCAGAACTAGGAGAAGCCACTACCTCAAACCCCTGTCAACTAGGAGACAACCTAGAGGAGAATGCAGAGAATGTTTTGCTCTTGTTAAATACTGCTTTAGATAGCATAGCACCTACCACCAATACAAATCCAAATGGGAGAAAAAAGTCACAGCCAAGGTATAATGAGAAGCTCAGTCATCCAGACAGGATTGTCGCAGGCAGAAGAAAGGATCATTTATAAAGCTAAACTGGCAAAGCATAAAGAGAGCATTCTGACAGCAAAGACCATCTATTTCACAGAGCATATTAAAGTCGCCTGTGATTCTAATATAACGCTATTTTCCATGATAAAGAAACTGGTTACACCTACCAGTGCAAGTCACGTTGGGATAAACCAAGATTTTTGCAACATGTCAGCCAGCTTCTTTCAGGAGAAGGTTGTAAACAATTACAATAAATTTGCTGCACTCAAAAGAGTTAATCATCAAGCTGAACAGATGATAAACAATCTAGAGGACAGAAAGAGTTTCTCCACTTTTATGGCCTCTTACGGAGGAACAACTTAGAGACCTAATTCTGTCAATCAAATCTGGCTCACCATATGATCTGTGCCCGCCCAGTATAATGCATATGGTGCCTGCCCAAGTGGCAAAAAATGTAGGAATCATCAATCAGATGTTCACAAACGGGACCTTCCCCGATCAGTGGAAACTTGCCTCTAGTTTCCCACTTCTTAAGAAAGACAATCTGGACTCCGCAGACCCGAGCAATTACCGGCCCATTTCGAGGCTCCCTTTCACTGTCAAATTGGCTGAGAAGATCATGAACCAACAAATGTCAAAATATATAGAAGAAATCTCATTGTTAGATGATACGCAACACGGATTTAGGAAACACCAAAGCACTGAATCAGCACTAATTGTGGCAACGGAAGACATACTTGAAATTCTAGATGGAGGGGGGACGGCAGCATTGGTGCTGCTAGACCTCTCTGCAGCCTTTGATACAGTTGGCCATGAGATCATGGTCGACCAGCTCCAGGATCTGGGGCTAAAAGGTACGGCTATGGATCTCCTAAAATCATTTTTAACAAACCAACAGCAAAACGTGCTATAGGCAACTGTGTCTCCAGGCAATTTTCCCTGCCATGCAGAGTACCACAGGGATCAGCATTGAGCCCTACACTTTTTAATCTATACGACACACCACTGGCATTATCAAAAACGCAGGCTTTACCCTGGCCTCATATGCTGATGACACCCAAATGGTGGTGTCTCTAACTAACAGGGAAAAGAACTCTAATGGGGCATTTAGCTCACGCATGAGGAAGGTGAGAATCTGGATGGATTGTAATTGTCTAAAGTTCAATGCCTCAAAAACTGACGTTATCATCTTCGGCAACAAGCCCTCTCTCTGGACACTTGACTGGTGGCCGCCGGAGTTAGACACACTGCCCAAACACTCGACTGCGGTAAAAAACCTCAGAGTAGTACTGGACAATGTGTTAAAACTTAAAGAGCAAGTTAATAAAATAACATCTGCTTCTTTTTGCTACATTAGGATGTTAAAAAAATATATCTATCTACCCCTGATATCTTAAAAACAGTGACCATGGCTTTGGTCCTCTCACGGAAAGACTACTGCAATAGTCTCTATCTCACCCTGACATCAGGCCTTCTGAAAAGACTCCAGATTCTGCAGAACACAGCAGCTTGATTCATTTTCAAAATATCCAAATACGAATCAGCAAGAGAAGCCATAAAAAAACTACACTGGTTGCCAGTCAGACGACGGTGCAAATTCAAAGCCCTCTGCATGGCATATAAATCCTTGCATGGACTAGGGCCTGACCGGTTTATGGGGAGATTTAGATGGTATGTACCGGCAAGAACATTGCGCTCAAGCTCTCCCGGGAACATGGTGGTCCCCACATTTAAAAAGGCCACATGGGGGGGAGCATTTATAGGACAACAGCAATGCTTTGGAATGACCTGCCACTTTCCTTAAAAACAGTTGAGAAAAAGGTGTAAACCTGTGTCCCTCAGAACCTGGGTATTTGCGGTTTAAATGAAAAGCGGTTCTGTTGGGTCGGACCAATTACTTTTGGGAACACTCATTAATGAGAACACAAACTCTCTGATACAAGTCCAACAATTTGAGAAATAAATGCTCAAAAGCTTTAAGTCATGTAATCAATCAATTGTATTAAAAGATTTTCAAACATTTGGTATCTGAATTGTAATCATTCTTAGATAACATTCAATGCTTGTAGTGACTGTCAAATATAAAGTGACTTTCAGTGAAGGGTGCTCAGTAAATGACGAAATATAAAGTGCAATTTATGTACAAGTATATACAGATATCTTCATTGGCCAGATAGCGTTTTTAAACCAAGGATTCCTAGAGTTCCTATCCGGATCCTGGTCTTTCTGGGCCTATGATGTTCGTCGACGTTTCGACCTTGATGCGCCCCGATTGGTGGTCGCGGCGGGTCTTTATCAAGACAGAAGGAGGACAGTTTAGGGGTCAGATCGGGCAACCTCAGCCTGAGACCGATGTGGCACAAATGCCAATCAACTCTTGTGGAGAAAGATTTCTTTTCAAGACAAACGGAGTTGCTTAGTTGTTGGACTTGTATCAGAGAGTTTGTGTTCTCATTAATGAGTGTTCCCAAAAGTAATTGGTCTGACCCAACAGAACCGCTTTTCTTTCCTTAAAAACAGCCACCTCTCTTCTCAGTTTCAGTAAGACACTAAAGACTTGACTTTTCACACAGGCTAGGTAAAGTCTTCTCGCTCCGGTTCACTACAGTGCTCTGCTCAACTGCTCTTTTTGATTAGTAAACCATAGAGCCAAGACGCCTCTGGGCATGAGCTGCGCTTTATAAATTAAGTTTACATTACATCACATTACATATAAGGAAAGTACATAACTGGACCCTGGATGATTACGTGTCTTCAAGGGTAATATCTGCTGCATTATTTTTGTGCTACATCTTTACCATTCTATCTAAAATTATGATGTGGCATCATTAAACTATACCTTTCTATAGTCTACGGAAAAAAAATTAACAACACCTTATATGAGCATGCTTAAAAGCACACATTTTTGCTGTATCTTCACCATTCTATCTAAAATTATGTGGCATCATTAAACTATGCTTTTCTACAGACTAGAAAAAAGAAGCCTAATTAACAACACCTTCTATGAGCATGTTTAAAAGCACACTTTAGTACTGTAGCTTCACCTTTCTATCTAAGATTATGCAGCATCATTCAACTATACCTTTATACAGACTAGAAAAAAGAAGCCTAATTAATAACACCTTATATGAGCATCTTTGAAAGCACACTTTTGTGCTGCATCTTCACCTTTGTATCTACAATTATGCAGCCTAATTCAACTATACGTTTGTACAGACTACAAAAACAAAAGCCTGATTAATAATACTTTATATGAGATTTTTTGAAACCACATATTTGTGCTGCATCTTCACCTTTCTATCTAAAATTATGCGGCATCATTCAACTATACCTTTGTACAGACTAGATGAAAGAAGCCTATTTAATAACACCTTATGTGAGCATCTTTCAAACCACACTTTTATGCTCATCTTCACCATTCTACTAGTACTCACACTCTTGACCCTACCACATAAAAAGCAACAACAGCTCTTTCTTATACATCATGCACCATAAAATGTATAAGACATATGAAAATACATATACAAGTAGAAACATACATGAGACAGAACTCAATGCACACCTTAATATTTGACAGAGTCCACCTCTAATCTTAAAGGAACAGCAAAAAGTATGCGGTATACTAAAAATATACATCTCCACACACTAAAACGAACTACCATAATCAGTAATCCATATTCCAATATACACATAATACTATACAAAATCTATTTCAAACAACATTTAACTACATTACAACAAACTATAATAAACATCTCTACTTTTAATAATATATTTTAAACATCAAAGTTCATGAATAATATTTTACCTTTAAAAATAAAGGTAACACATAATACACCTCACAAATTTATAACTCACCTTCCAAATTGATTTATAGAGTATGAAATATCAAAAACTCAGAATGGATTTTCTTATGCACACAATCAATGTAATGCACTGCTCTCACCAAAGCAAAACCAGTAATGGCAAAGTTTATCTATCTTTCTCCACACATATACATGTACGTAACAAATCACATTGCTTCCCAGATTATTTCAAATTCTAAAACACATTTCTATTGGTTAGACATATCACCCTTGCCAACGGACTTTTAAAAGTACCCTACCTGCTTCTGGAATTTTTTGGAGTCACGATTCCACCGTTCAGCAAAGCGATGGAACCGCAAATCTATACGGGAGTTCAAAAATATATTACAAATAAATTGACCACTATTTTTTAATAATACACCACTTTTAAAGACGGCACTGACTTGGGAAATGTCACTGTAATAACATATTACTTTTATAAAAATTACAAATTCACATTTTAATGCCACGATTAACTTTTAACCCTACCCCATTCTGCTTAATCCCAGTTTCCATAGTAAAAGTTCATGGAACACTCAACTGAACTGACAGGTCACAAGTTCACCATATTTTCAAGTTCACAATACAATGTTGCAAATGCAAACAGCAGGTGTGGTTGACCTTTGCAATATATGAGCTATTCCTATCTACTGTACCTTTCCAAACTTTTTTACTAACCAATAAGAAATATACTTTTAAAAAAAAGTTATATGCACCCTATTTGTAAATGTATAATGTTCTTAAACACCCAATCAATTCTGTACTTTTTTTTAAATCAGCATCTTGTCCACCATTTTAGATACCTCTCATTCTACCAACTGACTACCTCAGCTACAGACATCTTTTCATTACTTCCAGACATCCCTTCAAAATGCTTACAGTGTGGATTGTTGGGCACAGCTAAAAGGTATGCTGAACACAGAGGTATTGACAAAGACCTAGCTTTGCAAAATGTGACATTAAATGGATTGCACAGAGAGGATTAAAGTGGCACCAATGTATGCCTTTGGTTAAAACCTCTTTGCAACTCCAACCTCCTGACCTCATGACCTCATGATTGTGCACTGTGGTGGCAATGACCTGGGCACATTCACTGGGGTAGGTCTGGAAATGCTAATGAAGGACACATTTGCAGAATTGATGTTGCTTTTACATCAAACTGTCTTTGTATACTCTAACATATATATATATATAAATCTTTATTCGGCTTATTCACAGTGGAAAAACCATAAAAGCACACAAAATTTCATACACTGTAAAAGTACACATGTTACAAATGTTTCAGATAAAATTCATTTCATAGTTAAGAAAAAGAGCATAATCAAAATGTGCAAAAAGGCCGCTTATAATAAGTCTGACGAGGTTTTTAGAGGTTCTTTCTATGTTTCATGATGCACTTTAGGAAACTACTAACGAAATAACAGACATTTACCGTTTCCAGCATTTGCAATCTTAAAAGGGCTGGTCTGCACTGTCTCAACCCCCAAGATCTTAATATCGGTAAAAGCCAGATCTTTCTGTGGGCTTGGTGGTATTTGCAAAGCAGGATCACGTGTAGGTTCGACTGCGTTGATAAACCATCACATGGGCACGGCGGGAGTATGGGATTCCAGCAGTTTTGTGACGGAAAAGTGACCATTCTAAAAAAGGTATTTAGCCTGAATCTTGTGATTAACATTCTCTCGTAAGTTGATGTTTGGTATACCAAATACGGGTGAATGTCAAAGGCTACTTGGATCATGTTTGCGTGGATCACTGCCGTTTTTAAGGAGTTGGATGTGAGTCTTAACAATTCCAGATGACTTAGTGCTTTCTGTTTAAGGTCTTTTTTTGATATGTCCGTTATAGATGCCGGGTCCAAATAATAGTTCTCAAAGCCTAAATCGTTGAAAAAGTTCCTAACATATAAGAGCCACTTTATTTTTGCAGAGTTATCCATGTTCATTGAGTCTGCGATAATGGCTTGTGTCAGAGCATTTTTTTTTGACTTCCAGATGCGACGCCACAACATCAGAGGTTCTATTTTAATTAGATCCTCTAAGTAGGGTATAGCTAATTCTAGGTGCATTGCATAGGTTGAGGTGCCTTTGGGGGTGGCTAACAAGAATCTTAGAAAGATATTTTCTACCTTCTGGATGGCACTAATGTCAGCGTACCCCCAGACTCCCGCACCATAAGTTGCGATTGCCTGGCATTTGGCCTTATAAATCTTGAGGAGCTCTACTGGTGGTTTTTTACCTAATCTCTGAGAGAAAGTTATTAAAGCGGCAATTGATCTCCTAAACAAAAGTGCCCTTGTGTTCACTGCTTGCTTCCAGCTGAGTTGGTCATCTATCATGACCCCCAAATAGGGATAGTGGGGGGTGACTTCAAGCTTTTGATTGTTAAGCAGTGTGGGATATGTTCTTTTTTGGCCTCTGCCGACTGTCATTACGAACGTTTTTTTTACATCCACCATTAAGTCTAAATTGCCCATGAAGGACGTGTACCTGCCTACTGCTTTCTGGAGCTCCCTGGGGGTTCGCGCTAGGATAACGGCGTCGTCCGCATAGAGCAGGGCCGGGATCAGGCGGCGATTTATGCGTGGGAGGTCCTGAGCCCCCCTCAACATCTCCTCCTCCAAGCCATTAGTGTAGAGTGAGAAGAGGAAGGGGGCCAGGACACATCCCTGCCTGACCCCGCGCCCTACACTAAACGGAGACGTCAGTTCGCCATTTACGCCAAAGCGTACTCTAGCTGTTGCTCCAGTATAGAGCTCTCTTAGGAAATCCAGAAGGGGTGGATCTACTCCCAGTTGGGCTAAGACCTTCCACAGCTTTGTGTGCGACACGCAGTCAAAAGCTGCGGAAAGGTCGACAAAGACCATATATATCTTGGTAGGGATGGCCTGTGTATATTTCCCCATTATTAGGGTAAGGTTGAGGACCTGCTCTAGGGTACCAAAACCCTCTCGGAAGCCGAATTGGATATCGGAGATTATGCCCCGGTCCTCAGTCCACTGCTGAAGACGCTCTAGAATCACTCTCCCCACTACTTTCCCGAGCGAATCCAGCAGTGATATGGGCCGGTAGCATTTTACATCTTGCCGGTCCCCCTTTTTAAAAATGGGGACCATTATTGATTTTGTCCAGGAAGTTAGGATCCCCTCACTCGCTGCCGCTATACAGACTCTAGTTAACACAGGTGCCCAGAGGTCTTGGTTACTTTTAAAAAGGTCCACTGGGACCCCATCAGGTCCTGGTGCCTTGCCTGATTTGCTACTCTGCAGAGCATCTATGAGATCTGGTATATCAAAGGGTACCAAGATGGGATAATTAACTTTGGGGGGAGGGGATTCTGTTGGTGAGGAACTTTTAAAAATTTCCTCGAAGTGGGAAACCCATGTTTTTTCGTCGATGGCGACTTCTATTTTCGGGGTATCCTTTTCGCTAAGATACGGGGTTCTGACTGTGCGCCAGAAAAGCTCAGTATTTTTTGAGACTGCACCTTGGTGTAGATCGTCCCATAATTTTTGTTTAAGGTGGGCAGTTCTTAGCTTTCTTTCCCCTGTATATTGGCGCCTTAAGAGCTGGATCTGGGCTGTATCTCGTGGATTGTTTTTGAGTGCAGATTTTAATTTTGATAGGGCCACTGTGCAGTTATGATTAAACCACTTTGGATTTGTAACGTGGTTTGGCTTAGGTTTTGTGGTAAGTAGGTCCTTTATGGTCTCTAATATTAGGTTAAAATTTCTTAGGACTTCCTTATGGCTAGTTGCAAGATCCAGGCATTTCACTATATTTGGGTAGGACCGAGTTATTAATTTTTTCGTTATGTCAGATGGGTTAATTTTAGCCCATTTGATTGTGAGTCCATTATGTTTACCAACCTGGATTTTATTCTGCATGAGGGTAGTCGCCATCTCCAATTTATGAGAAAAATTGGATGGCATAGACAGTGTTACTATTAAGGCTGCGTGGTCGCTAAAGGGAGTGACAATAACCTTAAAATCTTTAAGTTTAGTCATAAGACTTTGGGAAAGAAATATAAAGTCTACTGTGGTTTGATGCCCTCTGCCCACATAGGTCGGGATACATTTATTTGAATCTGCTTTTGGATGGTTAGCAATGTAAAGATCGAGATCTGAAAGGGCGGTGTTTATTATATTTCCCAATTTGGTATGAGCGAGGTGCGCTAATGGGACATTGAATTCGTCCACTATCCCGCAGCACAGTGGGTTAGATGCTGTGCAGGGGTGAAGATTAAAATCACCTCCCCAAATTAAATGGGTTGCCTTGTTTACAGAACTTCGATGGTGAACCTGTTTCAGTTTGTCGGTTAAAGTAGTGAGAAGAATTATGAAATTTTCTTCCGATAGGTTATTGTATGTATTGACTAAAATAATCGTATCTTTATTGGGGAGGGTAAGTGAAAGAATTTGATGGTTAGCATCCTGGGAGAGTGTAACCAGTTTGTTGAGAGGTAGGGAATTTGAGATATAAATTGTTAGCCCACCTTTTGGTCTACCCATTGTGCTGGTTAGTGCTGGAACATTATAGGTTTTATAGCCTTGTAGATGTAATTCTTCTACAGACCATGTCTCCTGGAGACAAATTATTTGGTATGGGGTTAGGAACTTCTGCGCGGAGCCATCCTCGATTTTATTTCGGAGGCCCGCGATGTTCCAATAAGAAACTATGATGGATGAAGAATCTTCACCACCTTCTACTTTTGAGGCTATGGGAACCTTGTTAGAAGTGACTGGAGGGGTAATAATGGGCTGTGAAGGGAAGAATACTTGAAGGTCGGTTGGAGAAGCTTCTATTGATGGTCAGTCGACCAATTCTAGGCCACTATACCTATTGTTTAGCGGGATGTTATGCCATGGGTCCCATCGGGGTTGATCTCTGTGTTGGGGCCAATGTGTGTAAGATCTTCTGTCGTCCCACCTTCCTCCCTGGTGGCGCTGTCTCACTGTGTGCCAGGAGTAATCTGGCTCGTAGAGGTTAGGAGGGCCATGATATCTGGGGTTTAATAGGTCATCCTGCCTGGGGAATGGAAGCGACCAAGGAGGCTCCTGCTCCTGTATGTAGCCGTCCGCTTGCCTAAAGGGGTAAAAGAAGGAGAGTGACTTGATCTTAATTCCTCCATTAGGGGTAATGTCTTCCCAGTAACAACTGCCGTCGGGGGAGTCAAAATAATTGTCTGTTGTGAGTTATTAATGGTGCTTGAGGCTGGAGCGGTTTTTAGTGTTTTGATCGGATTTGCAGTGTTTTTGTTAACAGGCAGATTTGAAGTAGATATCCGGAGGGTCTTTTGTTGTGGAGTGGGCAAGGATGGATTAACATTAGGTGCACTAGTATTAGTGGGTTTTTTAATATTGTTTCTTCCTGATTTTTGAGGGCATGGTGGAAGAGTTGGCTGTTGGCTTTTTAGAAGTTTAGAAATTTGTGACTCAAGTGTTGCTAACCGATGTTCTAAGGGTTTTAAAGCGTGTTTGACCACGCTGGCTATGCTAGAGAGAGTTAGTTCCTGATCCTCGACGACATTCAAATCCATCTGGACTTGTTTGGTGAGATGAATGTCCAAAACTGTCGGAGGGGACGGTTCCTTCTCTACTTGATGGTCTGACCCTAGAAACTCAATATGTGTCACCCTTTCATCTTGATTTTGTAAGATGATTGGTGGTATTGCCGGGTTTTCTGGAGTAATGGGGTTTCTAGGGGCCCTTTTCTTACTAACTGCTCCCTCCCTCCTACCCCTTTCTATTCTTTTATCTGAAGAGGAAATTTGTACTGGTGTTATTGGGAGCAATTCTGGAGTTTTTTCTAAGTCAAAGCTGAGTTGGGAATCCGCCAGTTGAGAAACAGACAGGTCCACTATATTTGGTAGGCTGCGTCTCTCTCTGGCTGGCAGCAACTCTCCGTTCGGGGTTCCTAATGCTGGAGATCTGGCTTCCGCCTAAGTGCCTAGTGAAGATCTTTTTTTGGCGAATGCCAGATCTAGGGAGACCCTTTCTTCGATCATTGAAATACTTTCATCTATGAATGTGTTGGCCTTCGCTAGGAAATCATCCATGGGGCCAAGCAGTTTACCCACTGCGCTGGGGGCTTTGGTTTTGGTTTTATTCCCCCTCGTGAGGACCATTACTATTCTTGTTGGATTGTGGAGCTGGAGAAGTTCGTAAAAAGGCACGAAAGAAAAAAGTCAGATGTGAATATCAGGGGAGTGGCCCAGTCCAGTCTCTAACAGCCTCTAACGGCCTAAAACGGCCCGGTCTTTGCCCGGTCTTCGCCCCGGGCTCCGACCCGCGCGCGTCCCGCTTCGCGGAGGAAGTGATGGCAGTGAAATACGTGAAGGCGATGGGCGCGGCCGCCGGGGGAAGAGGCACCAGCTGGGCTGACTCTGGAATGCTGGTCCTCGCAGTCCCCCGGTCGGTGCGCTCGGCGGTAGAGATTGCCTCTAAGCCTCAACCCACCGGACTCCAGCTGGGAGCGATGACCAGTCTTGCCGAATGCAAGACGCGCTCACACCAGCGAGTCTGCTGCAGTGGGGAGGCTCGGTTCTCAGAGCTGTTGCAGGCGGAGTAGAGTATGTCCGTGACAGGCAGGGAGCAGAAACAAATCGCTGTGAGCGGCACCCGCGGAGCGGGTGTCGCGAAAGGTAATGAGGCAGAAAGCGGTAGGCGCGGCCGCCGGGGGAAGAGGCACCAGCTGGGCTGACTCTGGAATGCTGGTCCTCGCAGTCCCCTGGTCGGTGCGCTCGGCGGTAGAGATTGCCTCTAAGCCTCAACCCACCGGACTCCAGCTGGGAGCGATGACCAGTCTTGCCGAATGCAAGACGCGCTCACACCAGCGAGTCTGCTGCAGTGGGGAGGCTCGGTTCTCAGAGCTGTTGCAGGCGGAGTAGAGTATGTCCGTGACAGGCAGGGAGCAGAAACAAATCGCTGTGAGCGGCACCCGCGGAGCGGGTGTCGCGAAAGGTAATGAGGCAGAAAGCGGTAGGCGCGGCCGCCGGGGGAAGAGGCACCAGCTGGGCTGACTCTGGAATGCTGGTCCTCGCAGTCCCCCGGTCGGTGCGCTCGGCGGTAGAGATTGCCTCTAAGCCTCAACCCACCGGACTCCAGCTGGGAGCGATGACCAGTCTTGCCGAATGCAAGACGCGCTCACACCAGCGAGTCTGCTGCAGTGGGGAGGCTCGGTTCTCAGAGCTGTTGCAGGCGGAGTAGAGTATGTCCGTGACAGGCAGGGAGCAGAAACAAATCGCTGTGAGCGGCACCCGCGGAGCGGGTGTCGCGAAAGGTAATGAGGCAGAAAGCGGTAGGCGCGGCCGCCGGGGGAAGAGGCACCAGCTGGGCTGACTCTGGAATGCTGGTCCTCGCAGTCCCCCGGTCGGTGCGCTCGGCGGTAGAGATTGCCTCTAAGCCTCAACCCACCGGACTCCAGCTGGGAGCGATGACCAGTCTTGCCGAATGCAAGACGCGCTCACACCAGCGAGTCTGCTGCAGTGGGGAGGCTCGGTTCTCAGAACTGTTGCAGGCGGAGTAGAGTATGTCCGTGACAGGCAGGGAGCAGAAACAAATCGCTGTGAGCGGCACCCGCGGAGCGGG
Organism: Lissotriton helveticus; assembly: GCF_964261635.1. Classification (NCBI taxonomy): domain Eukaryota; kingdom Metazoa; phylum Chordata; class Amphibia; order Caudata; family Salamandridae; genus Lissotriton; species Lissotriton helveticus. Next base: position 1,136,084,966 of record NC_136061.1, on the reverse strand, counting down.
TGTCGCGAAAGGTAATGAGGCAGAAAGCGGTAGGCGCGGCCGCCGGGGGAAGAGGCACCAGCTGGGCTGACTCTGGAATGCTGGTCCTCGCAGTCCCCCGGTCGGTGCGCTCGGCGGTAGAGATTGCCTCTAAGCCTCAACCCACCGGACTCCAGCTGGGAGCGATGACCAGTCTTGCCGAATGCAAGACGCGCTCACACCAGCGAGTCTGCTGCAGTGGGGAGGCTCGGTTCTCAGAGCTGTTGCAGGCGGAGTAGAGTATGTCCGTGACAGGCAGGGAGCAGAAACAAATCGCTGTGAGCGGCACCCGCGGAGCGGGTGTCGCGAAAGGTAATGAGGCAGAAAGCGGTAGGCGCGGCCACCGGGGGAAGAGGCACCAGCTGGGCTGACTCTGGAATGCTGGTCCTCGCAGTCCCCCGGTCGGTGCGCTCGGCGGTAGAGATTGCCTCTAAGCCTCAACCCACCGGACTCCAGCTGGGAGCGATGACCAGTCTTGCCGAATGCAAGACGCGCTCACACCAGCGAGTCTGCTGCAGTGGGGAGGCTTGGTTCTCAGAGCTGTTGCAGGCGGAGTAGAGTATGTCCGTGACAGGCAGGGAGCAGAAACAAATCGCTGTGAGCGGCACCCGCGGAGCGGGTGTCGCGAAAGGTAATGAGGCAGAAAGCGGTAGGCGCGGCCGCCGGGGGAAGAGGCACCAGCTGGGCTGACTCTGGAATGCTGGTCCTCGCAGTCCCCCGGTCGGTGCGCTCGGCGGTAGAGATTGCCTCTAAGCCTCAACCCACCGGATTCCAGCTGGGAGCGATGACCAGTCTTGCCGAATGCAAGACGCGCTCACACCAGCGAGTCTGCTGCAGTGGGGAGGCTCGGTTCTCAGAGCTGTTGCAGGCGGAGTAGAGTATGTCCGTGACAGGCAGGGAGCAGAAACAAATCGCTGTGAGCGGCACCCGCGGAGCGGGTGTCGCGAAAGGTAATGAGGCAGAAAGCGGTAGGCGCGGCCGCCGGGGGAAGAGGCACCAGCTGGGCTGACTCTGGAATGCTGGTCCTCGCAGTCCCCCGGTCGGTGCGCTCGGCGGTAGAGATTGCCTCTAAGCCTCAACCCACCGGACTCCAGCTGGGAGCGATGACCAGTCTTGCCGAATGCAAGACGCGCTCACACCAGCGAGTCTGCTGCAGTGGGGAGGCTCGGTTCTCGGAGCTGTTGCAGGCGGAGTAGAGTATGTCCGTGACAGGCAGGGAGCAGAAACAAATCGCTGTGAGCTCTAACATATGCCAAAGACAAAAAAGGAAGTGGTCAAAGAATTCTGTCCACAGATTGAGAAAGCTAGAAAAAATGTAAATAAAGCTGTTTCTGCTTATCTTAGAGACAATAGGATGGGCTCCATATTTAACAACAATCTACGTTTTGATATGGAGGGCATCTACAGGAGTGATGGAGTGCACTTTACAGATCAGGAAACAGAGTCTTTCTCAACAACCTAAAGCTCTTACACGTAGCTACAACAAACTCATAATGAACTCAAGGGCTCATTGTAGGTTTCCTGCTCTCGCTTCCAAGAACCAAAGCAGTGTTTGCAAAGTCCCATTGGTCATTGCAGGTGCCAACCCTGGGGGGTAGTGGTCCCCAGGGCCATCGAGGGCTCCACGAGGGGTACCACGTGGCCCCCTCGCTTCATCTGCATAGCCCCGTGGAGATGGTGGTCCCGGGGCTTGGGGGGCTCGAGAGCCCCCCTCTTTATTTAATGAAGCCCCAGATAGGTGGTGGTTCCCGGGGCTTGGGGGGCTAGCGAGGCCCCCCCTTACAATTAGAAATGCCCCGGGGAAGTGGTGGTCCCCAGGGCAGCATGGGGGGAGTTACAACCCCCCCACGCATTCAATCAAAAAGCCCCGGGGAGGTGGTGGTCCCCGGGGCTGCAGGGCCCCCGCAAATTAAACACTGTTTGACCCCGGGACCTGGCTCACCCGGGGGCTTATAAAAAATGAAGCGCTTCCTTTTTTAATATCTTCTCATCTGGGTTCATGCACCCAGCGCCACTTTGGATGTTTCGAAAAAAAATAACAAATTTGGGCCTGGGGTCCTTCTGGGACCCCCTGAGCAGACCTAAGGGGTCAGGGTCTTTCTACACTGCCCCCTTTTCTTCTTACTAAGCTTTTATTTTCACTCTTTTCTTCTAACTTACATGTTGCTACAACAAACTCATAATGAACACAAGGGTTCTTTTTAGAGCCACTCTACAACCCAATAGTGAATCTTACCTATTAAAAACATACATATTATTTTTTCCTACAATTTTGCTTGGAGTCGCACACCCATCGCTTTTACACCGGGGGAGTGCTGGAAGCGATGGAATCGCGACTCCAAGTCCACAAAAGAAAAAAATAAATGCCCCCTATTTTAAATTGTTTAATCCTGCCTCGGGGACCCCATCCCCAAGGCATACCCTTGGGGACCGTAGGGGGTTACGACCCCCATGCATTCAATAAAAAACCCAGGGAGGTGGCGGTCCCCGGGCCCCCGCAAATTAAAAACTGATTACCCTCGGGACCGGGCCCACCCAGGGGCTTATAAAAAACAAAGCGCTTCGTTTGATTTAATTTTCTCGTCTGGATTTGAGCACGCAGTTCAACTTTGAATGTTTTCAAAAATATATATATATTTTGGCCCTGGGGTCCTTCTGGGACCCTCTGACCAGGTCTAAGGGGTCAGGGTTTTTCTACCCTTCCCCCTTTTCTTCTTTTTCAGCCTTTTATCCACCCCTTTTCTTGTCACTCGATAACTAAGTCACAAAATAGCTGCCAACGCTTCCTGGTTCAGAGTGTTGGCATCCAATCAGAAGTCAGCTCGTGCTCGGGAGGAGTCGGGACCCCTCCACGGAGCTCAGATATCAATATTTTTATTTTTTTTATTTCTCAGGAACCACGGAACGGATTTACACCATTTAAAAAATAAAAGGTCGCTTTCTGGACCAAAGCTTAACTTTTTGCCAAATTTGGTATAATTCCATTCAGCAGTTCGGGCTGTAGCTTGGTCTAAAACTCAATCCATATGGCAAACAATGCCGACGCATTTCGGAGCAGCCGCTCCTTTCTCACGGGTCCCCGTGAGAGGGGTTCTGGCAGGTGGCAAGCATACAGGGAGTGAAAAAGTATCAGAATGGAGGCAGCACTGAGGCAGCAAAATATAGGTGGTGTAGGTGTGACGAAAATGTGACAGTACATGTATAGCAGAACAGAGGCCTTGTAAGTGTATCCTAACTGGCGGCATTCAAGAGTGTCAAAACAGAAGCGGTGTAGGTGTGGCACAGTCTCAACATTGTAGTTGTGCCAGAGTGCATTTTGATGAAACACATCATTCTGACCTTTGTAGAATAAGCAAACCAACATTGACCAATACACAGTACCTTTCTATACTACGGGATGCATTGTATACGTTAAAACAAAATGGAGGAACAATCCAGTGCAAAAAGAAGCCGATGTGCAGACAATTTTAGTATTTGAAATAGATTTTTAATAAGTTATATGTCTTTTTAAGTGGCTACGTGGCTGTTCGCCTAACACGCTGTAATACTTAAATGATTTGTTTTCATGTTCGTCCCTTCTGGGATCCTTTGCTGAGTGAGTTCACAAGTGTGGAGTACGGATTTGGCACACTATGCAACCTTTATATTTTGATTTATTGGTTGATTTCATTAGCTTGACACCAGATTCTATATGTAGCTCCCAAAAGTGAAAAGGAATGTAGCGCTGGTCATTTTAGGAAGGGGGTTGCTTCCCTTCTACAGAATTAGAAGGCAACGTAGGTTCTTTTTCATCATACGTGAAGCAGAAAAACAACGTACGGCCTTTTTTTCCATTACAAAGATATTTGTGAGTCTCGAGTCATTAAATATGAGGTAAGTGGTGATTCACAAATATTGGTGTATTTGCTGGAATGTGGAGCATTTTTTGGAAATTGTAGAAATCCCTGATTTTCCGTCAACATTTTCAGGACTATCCCATAGCGAGCTTTATAGAATTTGTAAAAGTGCCATAAACTTGATCTGCTGTTATACCAGAAGCCAGGGAGGCTGAGCCCCAAGAGGTGGCCCCAATCCCAGCTCCTGGCATTCTTTGACAGTATTATGAAGCATCAGGACCTAGGCAAATCTCAGATAGAGGGCATTACTTGCTGGTGCAATGGGGAACATACAGGGATTGGAAAATACAGGGATGGATGTGCAACTGGAAATCGCACGATTTCACTGTAGAGCTAATTTGTGAAACAAACATGAAAGTGAGATCAAGACGAATGCCTAAATTATCTTGTCACCGGGGATGGTCGAGGGCATGTCCACAGTTTTTCTCGTGAGAAGTCTGGGATCTAGGCATCTTTTTTTTTTTTTACCAAAAATAAAGACTGGTTATTAGCATTCAACTTTAAAACATTTTAGTTCCTCCAGTTTGCAGCATCCTCGACACAGGAATGATCTAATTCTGCTGTATTCCGCCAGGACTGATCATTGAAGTACCTACCAGCTGTCATCATGGAACGAATCTGAAAATTGATGAGGAATTAAGGTGCTGATTACGATGGCGGAGGGATTGCCACTGCCAGCCGTGCTGTGGAAGTCCCTTTGCCATCTGCATGCTCATTTCCCATGCCTTATCAGGATGGTGGGGGGAATCGTACAGCAAGCGTGGCGAGCGCTCACGCTTCCACCACAGGCAATTGTTGCGATTGCCTGGCGGAGCCGATCAGACCGGGGATATGGTGGCAGTGCCTAGCAGACACCACCCACCCAATCACAATGCTGGCGTCAGCCAGCCTTTCCATGGTGATGGAACGCCATGGAACGGCTGGCGGAGGCTGGCTTTGGGAGGGCCTGTTACATGCCCCCTCAGTGGTGAGGAGGCCAGTTGTGCACTGGGGGGGTACATTTCCATGCACAAGATGGCAGGCACCGCGCGGTGCCTGCCACGTTGTGCAGGCAAATGCACAACATGGCCATTTAACACTGCGGCGGGTGCTGCAGCCAGCAGCACCCACCGCAATATTAAATTGGCAGATGTGACCGCCGCGGTGGCGATGGCATCATAATTAGGGGTGCGGGACCGCCGCGTTACAGTTAAGTTAATTATAAGTAATTTAATATTTCATTTTTAAATAATAATAATTATTTGATTGATAATTAAGTGTGGGTTGTGGATTTTGTAGGGGTATAGTGTGGTAGGTAAAATGATTCAAATTAAATAATAATTCCTTTTTTATTGATATTAATTATGTTAATTGTGTAATTCATTTTTTGTTAATTTAAATTTTAGGAGCGCGTTGTGTGTTTTGTAGTTGTATATAGTGAGAAGAAAATTAATAATAATTCAGTAATAATGTGTAATTAATGTTAATTAGTAAATTGATATAAATTTATGTTAATAGTGTAAAACATTTCTTTTTAAAGTTTAGTTTTAGGTGCTGGTTGTGAGTTTTGGAGGGGTTTAGAGTGGGAAGTAACTACATTAGTATTATTTTTATAACTATATTTTGGATAATTAATAATTTCAAAATGATATTTCTTTAAATGAAACATATTTGTGTAAATTGTGTAATATATTAAATATTTTATGTTTGGGATGTTTGTAGAAGGTTCTGTATATGTAAAGGCTGTATAGGAAATTATTTATACTAAATAATAAATAAAGTGAATTGATATTAATTATAGAAATGAAAAATATTCATATAAACTATGTGCATAAAATATGTGTTATTTTATATATAAGTGTGAGTTGTAGAAGTTGTAGGAGTAAATGGTGGGAAGTTGATTAAATATTATTAATTTATTATTATTTAATAGTTAATAATAAATGTTTAATTAACATTTAGGGCGTCATTACGATGGCGGTGGCGCCATCGTGAGGCTGTCAATGGCAGTCCCACCGCCAACGGACCCTGAATGACTGCCCGCCGCATTATGATTGTGGGTGAGCTTGCGGGACGAAGTCCACTTTAGTTCTGAGGCCCACAATAGGATGCAAGGGAACCTCATCGCCCTACCAGCACTGCGCCGAGAGGCGCTCTTGTTGAGTGGTGGAAAAAGGGGCATGGCCTCTGACCACCTCTCAGCAATCCCACTCTGTGGGGCTCACTGGAGGTACTGGAGGTAACAGGTGGGCTAGTTGGCCCCTAAGGGCCCTTACCAGCAAAGGGGACTTCATCCTCCAACCAAGAGTGCACCAGGAGGTGCATTTGCAGAGTAGTGGAGAAAGGGGCCAGGGCCTCCGGGGATTTCCGGCTTAATTTTATTTTTATTTTAGGAAGGGGGACTCTGATCCTTTTGGGCCCCGGGGGCCTGACCCATTTTAATTTTTTTTTATAAAATAAGAAAGTGAAGGGGCTGCGTGGCCCCCCTCCCAAGGCCGAATTTGGCCCTGGGGACCACATCCCCGGGGCTAGGCCTTTGTTCTTATTTTGATTATTAAAGGGGAGGGTGGCCTTGAGGCCCTCCTCCTCAGGAGGATTTGGCCCCAAGGACACCATCCCTCTGGGCCTGACTATTTTTCTTTTTTTTTCAAGGAACGGGGGCCCAGCGCCCCACCTCCCGGCCCATTTTCATCGGGGACCCCAACCCCCGGGGAAAAGACTTTTTTTTTTTAAGGGAGGGTGGCCACGCAGCCCTTTCCCCAGGCTGATTTTGTTTGGCCCCGGGAGTGACCATCTCCTTAGGGACCCCCCGTGGTCCCAGCTAGCTCCTTGCTTCTGAGAGCTGGCATTGCTTTTTACCCCCAGGGAGCTGCTAAGATGCAGCTCCCTGGGGGTAAAAAGCAAAGTACTCCACTTTGAGCAAGCGAGATGAAAAATGCTCTTGCTTGTTCGAACCGGAGTACTTGTTTGCTATGGGAGGGTGGGAGTAGTGTAATGTCCCAGGGGTGGGCCTCGTGGCCCCCTTGCCCATTTTTAAAATAGCCCTGGGGAGGTGGCGGTCCCTGGGGCTACGGGGGCCACGTGGCCCCCAGCATGTCACACTATCAGCCCTGGAGGGGTGGCGGTCTTTGGGCCTGCGTGGGGGGCAGGAGCCCCCCTACACATTGTAATAAAAAATAGCCCTGGGGAGGTGGCAGTCCCCGGGGCTGCTGGGGGGCCCCCGAGAGCCCCCGCATCTTTATGTCGAAGTACCCCCATGGCCTGGCTGTGGAATTCCCTGAACAGGCCAAGGGGGTCAGGGCATTTATTCCCTGCCCCCTTTTCTTTTTTAACCTTTTTCCTTGTGACTCGGCCCAACTGAGTCACAGAATGGCTGCCAAAACACTTCCTGGTTTGAAGTTTTGGCAGCTAATCAGATCTCAGGCACGAGATCGGGAGGGTTTGCGGATCCATCGCGGCCACAGTTGTATATCTGAGATATCCTTACATTTCTCAGGAACTACTGAACTTATTTTTACCATTTAAGAAAAAGAGTGCTCTCTGGACCAAGACTACTAGTCTGGTAGTTACCATCCTGCAATGATCACCATTGTAACCAGGCCCTAAGTTACAATCTAAAATGCATTCAATTCCAATGGTGAGACTACAACATCTTTGTCAAGTATTGTTGATGTGAAAAATCACAAAATCAGGGAACAGACTCAACAGGAAAAGTAGTCAAATGATCATGATGAGCTGATTGGGTAGGATCTGCTCGAATGAGGCTAAGTCAAGTATTATAAACAAGCATCAAACTCCTGATCAGTATTAAGCCCATTTGGAACTTCGAATCGAGATTAAGGATGCATTTGGTCTCAAGCTGCCATAGTGCTTTACAACGATCTCCCCTCCCCCTGCCTGTTCCTAGGGATGTGTAAATAGGGGGTCCCCGCAAGAAGGGTGTGTTGTACTCGCTACACACACTAACAATGCTTCAATGGCTAACAAAAAACAAGTCAAAACAGAAAATCAAAAATGTCACAAATTTCAAAAGTATTGCAATTTATTTACAACACCAAACAACTACAATAATAGAATTACTTCATATTACTTCATATTAGATGAATAGCCCCAGAGGGGGAGGAAGGAAGGAAGGGGGGTGCTCAAGGGTGTGAAAGTTGAAGGAATAGGCACAGTTAATCAAGGAAACACAATTATTGATACCACAATCAATGGGGAATCAAACATTTCAAATACAAAAGCCGAAATGTATGGCCTCCATTGATAAATTAATACAAAAAGACATTCTACGGTCACAAACTGTGAAGGAAACTGTCAGGGGCATGTGCCGGATGTCCAAAAGAAAAGAGCCGTCGACGTTTCGACCCCTATCTGTAGGTTAAGTTAGATCCTTAGGCGGGGTCTTCATCAGGACATACAAGGGGGGGTGTGGGGCAATTGTATCTGAAAAATTAAAACAGAATATCAAAATATTGAAGTGGCGAAACTCAATTAAAACTGTCGTGTAACGACGGAATGGATCAATTCAGTCAAAATTACCATGGAAATTAGGCCAGGAAAGCTCTAATGCAGGAACTAGAATAGATCGCTCAAAGTAGTGGTCAATCTCAACGATACAGATTCGCAACTACAGAGGAGAAATAAAATCAGAATAGCATTCAAATGTCAAAGGGATTTTGTGCCAGATGTAATTAGACCAAAAATTCAATCTCAAGGACAAACTTACAAAAAACTCCACTCATTCATCCGAATGGTGAGTTTATATCAGATCGCGGTTTTCACTCGCCGTCTGAAGGGTGTGTCACCCAGCATGATGGATAAGGAACGGGCGCAATCTCAATAGTTATGCTGTAGATGAAAGTTAAAACAATATCAAAGTCTAGAGGTTGACTGATGAGTCACACTAGAGTAAGGCCAGTACTGAATAGTTGTACTTACATCTTTAGTCACAAAAGTACACCAAATTACTTGAAAGGAAATTCGGCCACCACCTGCAAAAAAATATGCCGGCTATCACTATGCTGAATCAGTGTAATATCCAAACACAAAGAGAATGATCGTTGTAAGTCAAGGGAAATGTTACTTACAATCCTCGACTTCCAATTGTGAATAGAGGAAGGGCAGCTAGTTCCTAAAGCGTCAATGCAGTAGGGCGCTGTGAACAAGGGAAATTGAAACCATGGTTTTCTTTCAGCCGCAAAAATATACATACTTAGTCCATACCATCCACAACAACCCAAACATAGCAAAGGGGCCGAGGGACGAGTTACTCACATCACTCCAAATTGGAAACACGGCACAGCACGGCAGACACTCCGCAGCCGGCACGGTTTAAAGAGGCAAATCTAAGGTCAGGCAAAAGCTCAGTGATGGTAACGCTGTGTGGAAAAACAAAAACAAAACACGGGGCAACCCGTCATTTTCTAATCAAAAGTGGCCTCTCGTAAAGAGCTTCTATCTAATAATAGCCGGCAAACGTGCACAATGCTACTTACATTCAATCCAATTGTCGAGGCACCGCTCACGGCACACCAAGTGAACTCCGCCGCCGATACTACACGGAGTTTAAAATGTGTAATCCCGTGGCCTATCCCGTGCTCGAAAGTGAAGAGTTACTTCACAGACATTCGAGGAAAAAATTGGAAGAGGTGTAAATATCAGAAAAGGTATTGTATGCATTCTAAATCACTCAAGCCAATTCTTGTACGCTTCCTAAGTTAAGGTGCATAGTCAGAGTATGGTTATTTTTATGATGCCATGACCGGGACCACCTATTAATATAAATAAATAATCACGATACCAGCCTTGTATAATCTGAGTCTGCCAATAGTAATCAGAAGGGTATTGTGGGGTGAGAAGACGCGCTTGCTAACGGCAACTAGGTTGGACCGTTACAATCCATTACTACCCAGAATGCGGTGGGATGTGGTCAAATTCAACAGAGAGCATAAAGTCAAAAGGGTCAACTAATGGATCGATACGATGATAAATTGTCACAAATTGTCGAATAATGAGTCAAATGATCAGTCCCTTGGGGTACATAAGTACACACACAATTAGCCCACCACAAATAGGTAATCGTGCAACTCTCTAACATGAGGTTGTAGACGATTTACATAGGACAAGGCATTTATGACATCCAAGATTATCAAATGGAATTATCAATTCTAAATGTCAGTTGCATGGCGATACTAGAATTCTGGAGAAACACTCTATTGACACAGGCAGAATTATATATCGGGCACTTCTCTAGCATGAGAGTGTAACCGGATTGCATTGTCTTAACCATATTATGTATCAAGCATTGCTACAACATGAACGATCAGTCATCATCCTTGATTTGGAACACCATCATACTAGCCAAGTGCTGCCATTTGTGATAAACTGCTATCCTGTTCGTTGAGGCCATTTTTTATCGAATCCAATAGGGTCATCCATTTGGATTCACGTGTGTTTAACACTGTCGTTACATTACCCCCTCTTCTACCCAGGGTTACCTTTTCAACGACCAGCCACCTCAAGTCAGTTACTGCGTGGCCTGCTTTTTGCCAGTGGTCTACCAGTGGAGCTCCTACCACATTACATCTTAGCCTACTACTATGGGATGAGATCCTCGACTTAACCTTTTGTTGAGTTTGCCCAACATACACCTGATTGCATGGGCATTGAATGATATAAATTACACAGGCCGAATTGCAATTTGTGTAGTGTTTCAGGTTGAATGTGCGTCCTCCATGGTCAAAAGTCTTGGTCTGAATTGTGGTGTCGCAGGCAATACATGTGCCACATCTATGATGTCCTAACAGAGGGGGCAAGTTCCACAAAGTAGTGATGGTTGGTTGACTAACTGGTTCCAAATAAGAATGAACCACCATGTCCTGTATGTTTTTCGCCCTCTTAAAGGAATGAAGAGGGGGATTGATTTGGTCAATTTCCTCTGCCACTAAGGACCAATTTTTGTTAATAATTTGTTTGATCTCCTTACTTCGTGTCGAGAAAGTTGTGACACAAATTATGCGGTCTGTCTCCCCTTTGTTGTTTTCTTCTGGGTTCAACAAATTGTCCCGTGGATTATACCATGCACGTTTCCTAGCTCGTTTCACCATCCGTCCGGGGTACCCGCGAGTTATTAAACGCTCACACAGGACCTCAGATTCCTGAATGTAGTTGGTTCTGGTTTAACAATTTCTCCTAATCCTGAGAAATTGGCCGATCTGTAAATTGTCTTTGAGGCCCCTGGGGTGGTGGCTTCCGTATTGTTGCAGGGAATTTTGCTCGGTAGGTTTCCTATACAAGGTGGTCTGTAGGCGATCTTCATCAACATAGATGGAAATATCCAAAAAGGGGATACTCACATTACTTGATTCCATTGTAAATTGAATGTGTGGGTTTCTTAAATTCAGCCATTCATGGAACTCACGCAATTGCTCTTTTGTCCCATCCCAGATGCACAAAACGTCATCAATATATCTGACCCATAGGGTCAGATTGATCTGGAACGGATTATCGTTTGCAAAGATATATTGCTGCTCGAAGTAGTCCATGAATATAATCTCCAGGTTTGGGGCAAAGGTGGCCCCCATAGCCACCCCCTTGGTCTGAAAATAGAATTCATCTTGAAAGATGAAAAAATTCTTCATCATGGCGATACTGAGGAGCTCAACTATGAAATCCGTAGGCACCGGAACCGGAGCTGGATATTTCCATCTATGTTGATGAAGATCGCCTACAGACCACCTTGTATAGGAAACCTACCGAGCGAAATTCCCTGCGAAATTCCCTGCTACAATACGGAAGCCACCACCCCAGGGGCCTCAAAGACAATTTACCGATCGGCCAATTTCTCAGGATTAGGAGAAATTGTTCAACCAGAACCAACTACATTCAGGAATCTGAGGTCCTGTGTGAGCGTTTAATAACTCGCAGGTACCCCGGACGGATGGTGAAACGAGCTAGGAAACGTGCGTGGTATAATCCACGGGACAATTTGTTGAACCCAGAAGAAAACAAGAAAGGGGAGACAGACTGCATAATTTGTGTCACAACTTTCTCGACACGAAGTCATGAGATCAAACAAATTATTAACAAAAATTGGTCCTTAGTGGCAGAGGAAATTGACTAAATCAATCCCCCTCTTCATTCCTTTAAGAGGGCGAAAAACATACGGGACCTGGTGGTTCATTCTTATTTGGAACCAGTTAGTCAACCAACCATCACTACTTTGTGGAACTTGCCCCCTCTGTTAGGACATCATAGATGTGGCACATGTATTGCCTGCGACACCACAATTCAGACCAAGACTTTTGACCATGGAGGACGCACATTCAACCTGAAACACTACACAAATTGCAATTCGGCCTGTGTAATTTATATCATTCAGTGCCCATGCAATCAGGTGTATGTTGGGCAAACTCAACAAAAGGTTAAGTCAAGGATCTCATCCCATAGTAGTAGGCTACGATGCAATGTGGTAGGAGCTCCACTGGTAGACCACTGGCAAAAAGCAGGCCACGCAGTAACTGTCATGCCTCGGGACTCCCCTACGCTGTCCCTTTAAGACTCATGGTATTTAATGAACCAGGAAACAGGGAACGACGCTTCACGTTCCTGCGTCAAGCTTCCCTTGTTTCCGGTTCCGTCTGATTCCTGTTGCCTGACCCCGTAGTTCCTGTTTGGACATTCCTGTTTGTTTGTTGACTTAGCGTATGCGTCCCCTGCGCTATCCTAGTGCTGGCCTCGCTTTACGCTTTTGCTCCGCAGCGTTTCGCTGCATTAGGCGTACCTTGCAAACGCCTAGTCTTCTCTCCCTTTTCCTTGTGCCTCGCCCGGCGGCCGGGCTTCGCTCCGCCATCCGGCTGGGCACAGCCTTGCTCTCCGCATGGGGAGCTCGTTCACGGCACTCTTGTGAACTTCTTCTTTCCCGCTGGTTAAGAGTCCCGCCCGGCGGCCGGGCTTCGCTCCGCCATCCGGTGGGACTTGTCATACCTTTTGTTACCCAAGTTCTTGAGTGTTACATCTGACAGCCGGGTTTGTGCTCCGCTGTCCGGTGTCGGTGCTTTCCCCAAATCACATTTACTTAGTTAGTTAGTTAGGCTGCTCCCTAGCTCTTTCCTGTCCCTGTCCTGTTGCCACGCTTCCTTCACGTTCCCTGTTTCCAGGATATTCGTCATTTACCTACCTTATATACTGGATTCCCCCTTCCTTGGTATTTGGTGGCACTCTTGCGTGGATCAGGGTGGGTGCTTATGTTCTACACTACAGGGAATCACGGTAAGAGCGCTCAAGCGCTACCAATCTTTTTTCATCACTATTGATTCATGTGTGTAGATTATATATATTCCGTTTTGGTTCTCATAGATGGTTATAAAACTCGTAAACATCTGCAGAAGAAGTGGGCGGAAGGTTCTTTGTGTGCCAGACAGTAGTGAAAGTGTCTTCAAAGGCTGTTCCACGACAGTTGAAGTAAGAAGGGGTCTAAATAGACCATTATTGTTACGTATAGTATCTAGCCTGCAAGTGCTCATTTTCCTATCGTGTCATCCCTATCCCAGCTTCAGACGCTGTACCTTATTTCCACCTTCACCTGTTACATCAGCGACATATTAAGAACCTGGGGTACGTGATAGGTTTGTGTGTTTGTACGTTAGTATATTCCAGTTATAGGGTTAGAGCTAGAGTGTTTTACTTCCTCTTTTCATTACAGCCTACCTGTTATCCGGTTTCCTTCATTGAAGCACCCCGCATTCACTACTGGAGATCACCATCGACCATCATTGTCTTCCCCCATCTTTCCTTGTTTTGTTTCCCTGTTTTCCCCTGGCGTGTCTCTCGTACTCTAGTGCTTGATAGAGTCGGAAGACCGTATGGGAAGGCTGCGGATTACTCTTCGGATTCCTGATGCTCCTGTGGAACCAGCCTGCAATCCTTACAGTAACTGACTTGATGTGGCTGGTCGTTGAAAAGGTAACCCTGGGTAGAAGAGGGGGTAATATAACGACAGTGTTAAACACACGTGAATCCAAATGGATGACCCTATTGGATTCGATAAAAAATGGCCTCAACGAACAGGATAGCAGTTTATCACAAATGGCAGCACTTGGCTAGTATGATGGTGTTCCAAATCAAGGATGATGACTGATCGTTCATGTTGTAGCAATGCTTGATACATAATATGGTTAAGACAATGCAATCGGGTTACACTCTCATGCTAGAGAAGTGCCGGATATATAATTCTGCCTGTGTCAATAGAGTGTTTCTCCAGAATTCTAGTATCGACATGCAACTGACATTTAGAATTGATAATTCCAATTGATAATCTTGGATGTCATAAATGCCTTGCCCTATGTAAATCGTCTACAACCTCATGTTAGAGAGTTGCACGATTACCTATTTGTGGTGGGCTAATTGTGTGTGTACTTATGTACCCCAAGGGACTGATCACGGGATAGGCCACGTGATTACACATTTTAAACTCCGCGTAGTATCGGTGGCGGAGTTCACTTGGTGTGCCGTGAGCGGTGCCTCGACAATTGGATTGAATGTAAGTAGCATTGTGCACGTTTGCCGGCTATTATTAGATAGAAGCTCTTTACGAGAGGCCACTTTTGATTTGAAAATGACGGGTTGCCCCGTGTTTTGTTTTTGTTTTTCCACACAGCGTTACCATCACGGAGCTTTTGCCTGACCTTAGATATGCCTCTTTAAACCGTGCCGGCTGCGGAGTGTCTGCCGTGCTGTGCCGTGTTTCCAATTTGGAGTGATGTGAGTAACTCGTCCCTCGACCCCTTTGCTATGTTTGGGTTGTTGTGGATGGTATGGACTAAGTATGTATATTTTTGCGGCTGAAAGAAAAACATGGTTTCAAGTTCCCTTGTTCACAGCGCCCTACTGCATTGACGCTTTAGGAACTAGCTGCCCTTCCTCTATTCACAATTGGAAGTCGAGGATTGTAAGTAACATTTCCCTTGACTTACAACGATCATTCTCTTTGTGTTTGGATATTACACTGATTCAGCATAGTGATAGCCGGCATATTTTTTTGCAGGTGGTGGCCGAATTTCCTTTCAAGTAATTTGGTGTACTTTTGTGACTAAAGATGTAAGTACAACTATTCAGTACTGGCCTTACTCTAGTGTGACTCATCAGTCAACCTCTAGACTTTGATATTGTTTTAACTTTCATCTACAGCATAACTATTGAGATTGCGCCCGTTCCTTATCCATCATGCTGGGTGACACACCCTTCAGACGGCGAGTGAAAACCGCGATCTGATATAAACTCACCATTCGGATGAATGAGTGGAGTTTTTTGTAAGTTTGCCCTTGAGATTGAATTTTTGGTCTAATTACATCTGGCACAAAATCCCTTTGACATTTGATTGCTATTCTGATTTTATTTCTCCTCTGTAGTTGCGAATCTGTATCGTTGAGATTGACCACTACTTTGAGCGGTCTATTCTAGTTCCTGCATTAGAGCTTTCCAGGCCTAATTTCCATGGTAATTTTGACTGAATTGATCCATTCCGTCGTTACACGACGGTTTTAATTGAGTTTCGCCACTTCAATATTTTGATATTCTGTTTTAATTTTTCAGATACAATTGCCCCACACCCCCCCTTGTATGTCCTGATGAAGAACCCGCCTAAGGATCTAACTTAACCTACAGATAGGGGTCGAAACGTTGACGGCTCTTTTCTTTTGGACATCCGGCACATGCCCCTGACAGTTTCCTTCACAGTTTGTGACCGTAGAATGTCTTTTTGTATTAATTTATCAATGGAGGCCATACATTTCGGCTTTTGTATTTGAAATGTTTGATTCCCTATTGATTGTGGTATCAATAATTGTGTTTCCTTGATTAACTGTGCCTATTCCTTCAACTTTCACACCCTTGAGCACCCCCCTTCCTTCCTTCCTCCCCCTCTGGGGCTATTCATCTAATATGAAGTAATATGAAGTAATTCTATTATTGTAGTTGTCTGGTGTTGTAAATAAATTGCAATACTTTTGAAATTTTTGAAATTTTTGATTTTCTGTTTTGACTTGTTTTTTGTTAGCCATTGAAGCATTGTTAGTGTGTGTAGCGAGTACAACACACCCTTCTTGCGGGGACCCCCTATTTACATGTATCACATAGTACCCAGGTCCCCGTGACTGCATGGGTAAAACCCCCCCTTTTTGTAATGTGTTCCTAGGGATAGCATTGCTCTCAAAATACTGTATCTGCATCACATTGCAGTCATGGAATTCTGCAAAGTGTCTTGCCACTGGATATGTCTGATCAACATGCAGTATTTGCTTGTGGGCCTGCAGCACTGTGCTGCCTACATACCGCAGATTGCAGTTGCAATTTTTTGTGAATGGCAATTGTCTTACTCCTATGTGAGTGTATTTGGTATTAGCATATTCCTTCCTAAGCCCTTTCTTAAATTACCCCCCACCCCATTTTTTGTAATTATTCCCCATTTTCCCACCACTATTCCTTGGCCCTCCTACTTTTACTATTAAATTCTATATTTAAGTGTGTGGAGACCTCTTCCACCAGTGTGGAGATTGCTCTACAGAAAATACAGGAGAGGCATAGGTGGAGATCTCTGGCCATACGTTTGTGAAAATCATTGTGTATTATGTGAAGTAGAACCACTGGAGTGCTATTTTAAGTACTCCATAAAGCTTTTTGTGAATCGGGCCTCATCTTGTTATGAAGTCTCATTGTAACTTTTCTCAAATTTGATCAATCATTGACAAACTTGACAGAAAGTCTAAATTTTGGATGTTGTTTTCTAAAATTCATTCCAAATTGTTCATGGGCAACGTTTTTATAGGTACACTAGGGAATGTTTCCACCTTAACTATATTAAGCGTATGCCTTAACTACATTACCTATTTTAACTACATGTGATTTACCAATATTTGTGAATGGCGAAGGCACTAATTTTTGCGTGTAATTACATGCTGTGCAAGAGCAGAATGCTGACACAGAGAAATGAGCCAATTGAAGAACTACACTGACCCTGTGCCCCATGATATATGCTGTGGTAGGCGGAGCAAAAATGTGAATCATACACTGACAGACCAATGAATAAAGAGAGTTGGCTGAAATACCTTACAAGTATAAGGGTTGAACTGGGATAAAAAATCGGCCCTGGAACACCAAACAAAAGAGGCCCACATTTGCGTTTTGCCTTTCCGCAAAGTTTTATGAAAAGAAAGGGGTGGGCATATTTTATTACATTCACTTAAATAAAAAAAATTGCACACATTAGTTCACACTGCTGAGCCACACACGAATACAAGTGAGGCCACTTTTTCTCAGGCCCCCTGCCCCAGCTCAATCAGCGAGAGAAAGGGAGTGATACCTCCACCCATCTGCCGCTAGAAAGGCCATTCAGGCATCCACTGGGCTGCTGGCGGTATCCTAACAGCACAGCCAGCCCCCAGGCTGCCCGAATAAGAAGCCCACAGCTGGAACTCGGCTACCGACTCTTCGGACATTTCCTGAGTGCCCGCGTTACCAATTCGACCCTGATAAGATTATATATATATATATATATATATATATTCAACAAGACAGGATGCCCCTGTGAGGATGCCCACTCGAAAAGTTGGAGCACTTATCAAGGTGTTTCTCATCAATGCCAGCCATTTCCTGGTATCGCCCATGATCAAGGACACAAGTTGTTTGAAACGCGTTGGGCATTGTACTTTTGCAGATGGAGTTTTTTAACTGTCGTGTTGTACCACTTCAAATTAAAGGCACCTAACCTTCCGCAATGGCTTCTTCATGTGGGGCAATCTTATGGATTTATATATATATATATATATATATATATATATATATATATATATATATATATATATATATATATATATATATGTATATATATTACCTACTGGCGGTCGACAGTAGGTATATATAGTTAGGATTTTTTCTCTATGGGATTTTTGAAAATTCTATGTCTAATAACTTTGGCGTTTGTGGACGGAATTGGCTGAAATTTTCAGGAAAATGGAACATTTTGTTTCTGAGCAGCCCCTGAAAATTTGGGGGGGTTTTGTCAAGGGGGGGCCGAGAAAAAAGGGGGTCCCAAAACCGCGTTTTTCCCATGCATTTTTCCATAGGGCGGTTGGCCTCACTTGTAGCCCGAACGGCTGAATGGATTTGCACGAAACTTGGCAAAATTGTAGGGACTGGTAGCCCGATGTACCTTTGCTAGGTCTCAATATATGTGCTACAGTGGATTTTGATAAATTAACGTTCAAAAAAATATATATATCTGAAACAGCGCTCCGGGTAGCGCTCCGGTTCGCGTACTTGACGCGTAACGGAACTTCGCGAAGCGAAGCTGATTGGTTCTCTGGTGTCTGTCAACATTCTAAACAGTCCGGAGCGGCCGCCATCTTGTCTCTCGGTAGGATCGAGAGACAAGAGGAGGCCAAAACAAAGGGGGAAATGACCATAAGGGGGCATAGTAGATCCTCCCTGACCCCCTAGGTTTGATGTGGAGGCTTTAAAAGGGCCCCGCGGGGCAAAAAAAAAAAAAATCTTTTTTTGCATGGGGAGCTTCCGGTACGCTTTTGTGCAATGGGCGGTGGTAATCTAAATGATGAGGGCGGGGGGAGCGTTCAAAGCACATCAGCGTGCATAAACACGAAAATGTTTTTATCTACCACGTACTTGACTTATCTCTCTGAGATGCAGTCCCTTGTGTTTCGGCAATGGTAGTCTGTTCATTACATAGATCGCCCGTGGGCGGTAGTACAGACCGCGCGTAGGAAAGGGTCAAAAGCCAGGGGTATAGGAGTATGTAACAAGCGAGCCATTTAATTGAAAAAACTAAACGTGACATACGGTTGCAGGATCAGTGAAGGTTGATTTTATAATTGAAAGTATATAGGGTTGTCCGTATTCCTAGTCAGTACCCTTTCCCGCCCGCCATGTGCACAAAGACCGCATACATCCCCCATAACGTCATGGCTAAGTAACTAGAACGTCATAAGGAGTTGCAAGTCGCTCCCATGCTGGCGCCATTTTGGTCTAGGCCAGGCAGGTCCAGAGTATAGTTCAATGTCTCCAATAAGTAGCTGCAGGACCAGAATCCCTTTCGGCAGTTCTGGCTTCGTCATTACGAGCACTAGAAAACAAGACATTCTGGGCAATACCATCCTTGACGCAGCCCTTTATTCTACAAGATGGTGTCTTTCAAAAGCCAGGGGTATAGGAGTATGTAACAAGCGAGCCATTTAATTGAAAAAAATAAACGTGACAAACGGTTGCAGGATCAGTGAAGGTTGATTTTTTAATTGAAAGTATAACAGGATCAGTTACAATAAAATCGTCAATACGCATACCATGGGTGAGTATCATGGGTAACATTACTTCGAAGCTTTATTAATACAATAATCAATAATGAAAAATCGACATCAATAGGGTTGTCCGTATTCCCAGTCAGTACCCTTCCCCGCCCGCAATGTGCATAAAGACCGCATACATCCCCCATAACGTCAAGGCTAAGTAACTAGAACGTCATAAGGAGTTGCAATTCGCTCCCATACTGGCGCCATTTTGGTCGAGGTCAGGCAGGTCCAGAGTATAGTTCAATGTGTCCAATAAGTAGCGGTAGGACCAGAATCCCTTTCGGCAGTTCTGGCTTCGTCATTACGAGCACTAGAAAACAAGACATTCTGGGCAATACCACCCTTGACGCAGTCCTTTATGCTACAAGATGGTGTCTTCCATTCAGAAAATATTGTTGGCAGTATTTTGAAAGGAAAGATAAACGGGCGTTCTCCTAGTGAGTCTCACATTGTTACATTTATGAAGAATGTTGAAGAGTAGTATGTTGAAAATATGAAGCCATTGTTCTACAAACTCTCAACCAGCCTTGGATGGAAAAATCCTGAAGAATGTACAAACTGAAAACCAGTTTTTGTCGGCATAGCATCAGCAGCAACACTTGAGTCAGCTTTGTGTGAAGCCGCCATCTTGATTCAATCAATACCGTCCCCCTGCACACATTCAGGGACCAGGCCGCATTGCGAGGGCACCGCAGGACGTGTCTTCAGGTCAAACGGATTGTGGGACAAGGTCCAGAAGACAAGAGTCACCAAAAGGCTAAAAGTCCCGCCGGACCCTGGGAGCCGGCCGCCTATGTCGGGGGCGATCTCAGGCCACACCAGGGCAACAAGACTTGGGGAGGGGGCAGGAGCCAAGCGCCCCCTCCCAGTCCGCGCCACCACACCGCCCCTCGGGGGCCTCCGTCTAGCGGCTTATGGAGGCACCGCAGGCAGCGGTTCTTCAGATCAGTGGCTCTCACCGGCAAGGCTCCCCTCCGTCAGCAGCGATCGTTGGCGCTGTGGTTGCGGCTGGAGGCCCGCCTAGTCAACGCCCCGGCCTCTCCATGTCGTAGGCCGCAAGAGTGGGCGCAACTCAGCTGGCCGAGCGAGACTTGGGGAGGGGGCAGGAGCCAAGCGCCCCCTCCCAGTCCGCGCCACCACACCGCCCCTCGGGGGCCTCCGTCAAGCGGTTCTGGGAGGCACCGCAGGCAGCGGTTCTTCAGATCAGTGGCTCTCACTGGCAAGGCTCCCCTCCGTCAGCAGCGATCGTTGGCGCTGTGGTTGCGGCCGCAGGCCCCGCCTAGTCAACGCCCCGGCCTCTCCATGTCGTAGGCCGCAAGAGTGGGCGCAACTCAGCTGGCCGAGCGAGACTTGGGGAGGGGGCAGGAGCCAAGCGACCCCTCCCAGTCCGCGCCACCACACCGCCCCTCGGGGGCCTCCGTCAAGCGGCTCAGGGAGGCACCGCAGGCAGCGGTTCTTCAGATCAGTGGCTCTCACCGGCAAGGCTCCCCTCCGTCAGCAGCGATCGTTGGCGCTGTGGTTGCGGCCGGAGGCCCCGCCTAGTCAACGCCTCGGCCTCTCCATGTCGTAGGCCGCAAGAGCGGGCGCAACTCAGCTGGCCGAGCGAGACTTGGGGAGGGGGCAGGAGCCAAGCGCCCCCTCCCAGTCCGCGCCACCACACCGCCCCTCGGGGGCCTCCGTCAAGCGGTTCTGTGAGGCACCGCAGGCAGCGGTTCTTCAGATCACAACAGAGTCTCATGCTCGATCGATTGAGCTGGCCGAATCAGGCAACATGAAGGTGGGGGGGGGGCACCTCTTGCTCAACCACCACCTGAGGAGGTGGTACTCTCTTCCTAGGAGGTGGTGGTGGTGGTGGGGATGCACCAGCTGAAGCTACAACACTTGCCATTGCTAAGTGATGAAAAAAGGTCTTCCTCTCACAAAGATGAAAGTCTGAGTGAGGAAACAAGGAGGGGTTTTCATCATTTGGGACAAAAAATAGTTCTAAACCAATGAAAAGTGTTATTTTTAGGTCAGATGACCTAGCCTTACATCATTAGGAAACCAAAAGTGAAATGAACCAATGAAAAGTTTTATTAACAAGTCACGTGACCTGTTATGCTTACGTTACGCGCTTCGCGCCGCGCCCCGGATCGTTTCCGGGGAGCTGCGCTTCGCACCTCGCTTCGCGCACCGGGTGCGCTAACGCGGCGCGTCATATGACGCGTTACGCGACAACGCGATACTACAGTGTTTCTGGATGTTTCAGACTGAAGCTGGCGTCAGCATGAGAGCACCCCGTGGCTACGTCGTGGCCATTCCGAGAGCAATCATGGCAGTCGCTCCCCACCGGAAGTCTGCGGGAGTCGGGGGCCCCGGTGACTCTTGTAGAATCTTCAAGGCTGAGGGGACGCTTTTGGGAATGGGGCCTATGCCCTAGCAGTCAAGCGTCCGAGTTCCAGGGTTGCCCAGAGCCATCCTTGCAGGCCAGGCCCAAGTCTATGGAGCCGACCGCCATTTCGTGAGCTCCGTGGCAGCCGCCTGTCGCTGTACCGCAAGAGCGGGCGCAATTCAGCTGGCCGAGTGAAACGCTGGGGTGCAGCTGAGAAACCTCCACCTGGGGAGGTGGGGGAGGCTCGTTCGCGCTGCCTCTCCCTTCCAGTGCACCCCACGCCATCTCCTGGCGCAGGTATATGTGATGGTCGGACCAGGGCACCGCAGGACGTGTCTTCAGGTCAAACGGATTGTGGGACAAAGTCCAGAATGGAAGAGTCACCAAAAGGCTAAAAGTTCCGCCGGACCCCGGGAGCCGGCCGCCTATGTCGGGGGCGATCTCAGGCCACACCAGGGCAACAAGACTTGGGGAGGGGGCAGGAGCCAAGCGCCCCCTCCGAGTCCGCGCCACCACACCGCCCCTCGGGGGCCTCCGTCAAGCGGCTCAGGGAGGCACCGCAGGCAGCGGTTCTTCAGATCAGTGGTCTCACCGGCAAGGCTCCCCTCCGTCAGCAGCGATCGTTGGCGCTGTGGTTGCGGCCGGAGGCCCCGCCTAGTCAACGCCCCGGCCTCTCCATCTCGTAGGCCGCAGAGTAGTCGGGGAGAAATCCCGGGAACGGCGGCATGCATTTGGATCGATGTTGCAGCAGTCTGCCATGTAAATAGTTATTTATTAAAACGTTTTACCCTGTTACTTTGCTGGTGTGTTGTATATATTTATAATATTTGCATAGGGTTTGTCGTTATTTTGGGCGGGGTGGGCAGCGGAGCCGAGCTGTCTTGCAGCCATCATGGCGTCGAGCTCGGTTCCTCTCACTAGTTTCATATTTCTCATGAGGGGTTGTTCCTAATGTTTCTATTTTAGCGAGGTCAAAAAGAGATCCCATTAGCGGCCTACTGATTTTGCTTGATTCCTTTTGTTTTTTCTAATGATTTTTCACTATCTGCAAAGACTAAACAGAGTATTGCGACTCTGTGCTTGTTTGTAAATAGAGAATGAACCAAAGAGAACCAATTCCAAAACAGTAAATGCTTGGATAACAATCAATCAAATGGAGAGGGAAGCAGGCACGACGGATTACAACGGGGGCAAAGGCCTGCGTTACCTACCCTTCACTATCTGCAAAGAGAGAATACTCCTAAAAGAAAAGAGGGGGGGGCAGCGTTCAAAGCATATCAGCGTGCATAAACACGGAAATGTTTTTACCTACCACGTACTTGACATTTTAAAGCTTTTGATATTTGCTAATAAAAAACCATTGAAATTCACTGAAAAAACCATAGGTTATAGACCATATATAGTTAGGAATTAGCATTTACAAAACCTTGAAAATTCACTGAAAAAACCATGGGTTATAGACCATATATAGTTAGGAATTAGCATTTACAAAACCTTATTTTACTCACACAAAACCATTGAAATTCCATATATAGTTAGTTGCACTAACTATATATCGCGCACCCGCAATCCACTGCTGATGATGTCACATATTACATCATTCATGACATGGTCAGTGACATCACTGATGACATCACTGATGACATCTCAAATGACATCTCAAATGACATCACTGATGACATCACTGATGACATCTCAAATGACATCACTGATAACATCTCAAATGACATCAATGGTCACATCACTGATGATATCATTCATGTGACAATACAATGCATCTCCTCACACTTTAATATAACCTCTGTTACACCCAGTGTTAAATACAGAATATAATTTTTTAAACCATTGACACACCAATACTAGTTACTACATACGCACTCACTGATTCCTACGTCTACACACACATTCACTCATTCACCCATACAATCATTCATACATACAATCACTCATCTTTACAACACTATCATATGCACTCATACACCTATACAGACACTCACACTCTGCCACTCATCCATGGAGTTATTCACACACCTAGTCAGTCCTGTAAAGAATCAATCACAATTCCATTTTCTAATCTATACAGTTAAACATAGAGTACCTTAAATTTTCAAACATATACTAACACATTCTTACTCTCTTATACAATCATTGATACAAGAACACATTGATCTGCACAGAGTCACACATCTCCCAGCCAGCCACACACACACTCAGTCTCCCATACAAATACTTGGACAATCAATCAATAACCCATATAGTTACTCATATAGCTACTGATCAACACATGCAGCAGTTTACAGAACAACAGACATAATGATGCACAAATTAAGACAGTTTAGTCACTAACCCATGCACTCAGTGAGACACATTTAATCACTCACTCATACAGTCAGTCACGCACCTACTAAATCCTTCATCCAGACACTTCTACATCTACTCATTCTTCAATATGTAAAACATATTTAAACTTTACAGAAACACACAGTCACTGGATGATGTCATCAGTGATGTCATCAGTGATGTCATTTGAGATGTCATCAGTGATGTCATCAGTGATGTCACTGACCATGTCATGAATGATGTAATATGTGACATCATCAGCAGTGGATTGCGGGTGCGCGATATATAGTTAGTGCAACTAACTATATATGGAATTTCAATGGTTTTGTGTGAGTAAAATAAGGTTTTGTAAATGCTAATTCCTAACTATATATGGTCTATAACCTATGGTTTTTTCAGTGAATTTTCAAGGTTTTGTAAATGCTAATTCCTAACTATATATGGTCTATAACCTATGGTTTTTTCAGTGAATATATATATATATATATATATTCAGTGAATATATATATATATATATATATTCACTGAAAAAACCATAGGTTATAGACCATATATAGTTAGGAATTAGCATTTACAAAACCTTGAAAATTCACTGAAAAAACCATGGGTTATAGACCATATATAGTTAGGAATTAGCATTTACAAAACCTTGAAAATTCACTGAAAAAACCATAGGTTATAGACCATATATCGTTAGGAATTAGCATTTAAAAAACCTTATTTTACCCACACAAAACCATTGAAATTCCATATATAGTTAGTTGCACTAACTATATATCGCGCACCCGCAATCCACTGCTGATGATGTCACATATTACATCATTCATGACATGGTCAGTGACATCACTGATGACATCACTGATGACATCTCAAATGACATCACTGATGACATGACTGATAACAACATCCAGTGATTTTTTGTTTCTGTAAAGTTTAAATATGTCTTACATATTGAAGAATGAGTGGATGTGTAAGTGTCTGGACGAAGGATTTAGTAGGTGCATGACTGACTGTATGACTGAGTGATTAAATGTGTCTCACTGAGTGCATGGGTTAGTGACTAAACTGTCTTAATTTGTGCATCATTATGTCTGTTGTTCTGTAAACTGCTGCATGTGTTGATCAGTAGCTATATGAGTAACTATATGGGTTATTGATTCATTGCCCAAGTATTTGTATGGGAGACTGAGTGTGTGTGTGGCTGGCTGGGAGGTGTGTGTCTCTGTGCAGATCAATGTGTACTTGTATCAATGATTGTATAAGAAGGTAAGTATTATTATTATTATTATTTATGGATTTTATAAAGCGCACGGCTACCCCCCACGGGGGTGTCCCGGCGCTAAAATTATCTGCTAGAAGGGAAGAGCAATCTAGATAGAAGCAAATAGCCAAGTTTTCAGGCCTCTACGGAACAGAGCTTCAGATGGAGCGAATCTCAGGTCGATCGGTAAGCTGTTCCAGTGTTTGGCAGCTAAGACAGCGAAGGCTCTGCCACCCATTCTTGAGCGCCGGAATCTAGGCACAAGCATGAGACGTAGATTGTTAGAGCGAAGGTCTCTGACTGAGTAAGACAGTCTCAATCTTTTTCTTAAGTATTCTGGGCCGGCGCCGTTCAGAGCACGATAGGCCAGAACAAGCGTTTTGAATTTGATACGGCTGGCTATAGGGAGCCAGTGGAGTTCTTTACGAAACGCAGAGATAGAGTGTCTATATGGGATGTTACCAATCAGTCTTGCCGCAGCATTCTGTATCACCTGCAGGCGTTCAATTTGATACAGAGGGGCCCCCGCATATAGACTGTTGGCGTAATCCAGATGGGCAATGATTAAAGCCTGAGTAACGGTTCTGCGAGCCTCCATTGGCAGAAAAGGGAAGATCTTTCTCATCATTTTTAGTTTGCCAAAGCAGGTCGCCGTTACCTTATTGATTTGAGGGCTACAGGAAAGGGTATCATCAAATGTGAACCCCAGATTGCGGGCAGAGTGGACCGGGACTGGAGGGGGGTTAAGTACCGTAGGCCACCAGAGAGGGGGTGGGATGGTCATTTTTTGATTAAAAAACAGGACCTCAGTCTTGTCAGTGTTAAGCCGTAGGTGATTTGAGGACATCCACGCACAAATTTCGCCCAGACAATGGCGGAAGCTGGAGAGGCTGGAGTCAGAGTGATCTCTAAATGAGAATATCAGCTGAGTATCATCAGCATATGAGATCACTCTGACTCCACATGCCTCCACCACTCTGGCCAGTGGGGCTAGGTAGACATTAAAAAACAGAGGGCTTAGCGCTGAGCCTTGTGGGACTCCGCGTTCGAGTGGTTTGCATCCAGATTTAAAGGGTCTGAGAAGAACCCTCTGTGAACGTTCCAGAAGAAAAGAACTGACCCATGCTAAGGCAGTGCCGCTCAGTCCAATCTGCTCTAGTCGGCCTAGGAGAATTTGATGGGACACAGTATCGAAAGCGGCGGATAGGTCGAGGAGAACCAACATGGCCTCCTCGCCCTTATCCACACACTCTCGCACCGTCTCCGAAACCTCTAGTAGAGCGGTCTCTGTACTGAAACCCGCACGAAAACCGGACTGGGAGTCATGTAGCAGAGAGTGGGTCTCTAAGTACTCTGCCAGTTGTAGTTGGACTGCCTTCTCCAAAACCTTCGAGGGTTTCGGGAGAAGGGAAATGGGCCGGTAGTTAGTGAATTGCGTAGGGTCAGCATCAGCCTTCTTCAGGATGGGCACAAGGAGAGCCTCCTTCCACGCGGAAGGGAATTGTCCTAATCGAAGGGAGGCATTCCAGATGGTGGTGAGTGGCTCCAGCAATAGGGTAGACAGTTCACTCATGATTTTAGGGGGGACAGGATCTACCGGGGAACCCGATTTGCACTGTACAAATAGTTTAAGTGCAAGATCCGGCGTAAGAGCCTTAAAGGAGTCTAGGGTAGGAACCGTATCCTGGGTGGTAGAGGCCAAGGGAAGGGGAGTGGCAGGTGGAGGAAAGGAGGATGCAATTTTTTCGATTTTTTCTTGAAAAAAATCAGATAGTCCGCTGCAAAGAGACTGGTTGGCTAAGTTGTTGGGGGTCATAGCAGGAGGTTTTACAAAGTCTTTGACAATTTTAAACAGAGTCTTAGCTGAATTGCCAGCGGCTTTTATTTGAGTGGCAAAGAACTCTGTCATAGCAGATTTTTTTAGTTTAATAAATTTCTTAAGGGCAGCTTTGTAGATAATTTTAGCCTCAGCATCATATGTCCGTCTCCAGCAGCGTTCTAATCTTTTACAGTGACTTTTCTCTGTCCGTAAAAAATCTGAGAACCAAGGAGCAGAGGGGCGAGATCTTGCCGAGGATACCGGTAGGAGTGGAGCAATTTCGTCCACCGCAGCCGATAAGATCGTGTTGAATGTATTAACACAGTCATCAATGTTTACCACTTGAGACTCTAGAGGTATGTGTTAGTATATGTTTGAAAATGTAAGGTGCTCTATGTTTAACTGTATAGACAAGAAAATGGAAGTGTCATTGATTCTTTACAGGACTGACTAGGTGTGTGAGTAACTCCATGGATGAGTGGCAGACTGTGAGTGTCTGTATAGGTGTATGAGTGCATATGATAGTGTTGTAAAGATGAGTGATTGTATGTATGAATGATTGTATGGGTGAATGAGTGAAGATGTGTGTAGACGTAGGAATCAGTGAGTGCGTATGTAGTAACTAGTATTGGTGTGTCAATGGTTTCAAAAATTATACTCTGTATTTAACACTGGGTGAAACAGAGGTTATATTAAAATGTGAGGAGATGCATTGTATTGTCACATGAATGATATCATCAGTGATGTGGTCATTGATATCAAATGAGATGTCATCAGTGATGTCATCAGTGATGTCATTTGAGATGTCATCAGTGATGTCATCAGTGATGTCACTGACCATGTCATGAATGATGTAATATGTGACATCATCAGCAGTGGATTGCGGGTGCGCGATATATAGTTAGTGCAACTAACTATATATGGAATTTCAATGGTTTTGTGTGGGTAAAATAAGGTTTTTTAAATGCTAATTCCTAACGATATATGGTCTATAACCTATGGTTTTTTCAGTGAATTTTCAAGGTTTTGTAAATGCTAATTCCTAACTATATATGGTCTATAACCTATGGTTTTTTCAGTGAATTTTCAAGGTTTTGTAAATGCTAATTCCTAACTATATATGGTCTATAACCTATGGTTTTTTCAGTGAATTTCAATGGTTTTTTAATAGCAAATATCATAAGCTGTCGAATGTCAAGTACGTGGTAAGTAAAAACATTTTCGTGTTTATGCACACTGATCTGCTTTGAATGCTGCCCCCCCCCCCTCATTTCTATTAGGAGTACTCTCTCTTTGCAGATAGTGAAAGGTAGTTAACGCAGGCCTTTGCCCCCGTTGTAATACGTCGTGCCTGCTTCTCTCTCCATTTGATTGATTGTTATCCAAGCATTTACTGTTTTAGAATTGGTTCTCTTTGGTTCATTCTCTATTTACAAACAAACACAGAGTCGCAATACTCTGTTTAGTCTTTGCAGATAACGAAAAATCGTGTAAAAAAACAAAAGGAATCGAGCAAAATCAGTAGGCCACTAATGGGATCTCTTTTTGACCTCGCTAAAATAGAAACATTAGGAACAACCCCTCATGACAAATACGAAACTAGTGAGATGAACTGAACTCCACACCATGATGGCTGCAATACAGCTCGGCTCCGCCACCCACCCCGCCCAAAATAACGATAAAGAGCGGCTGCCATGATTGCTCGCGGAATGGCCACGACGGAGCTACGAAATGGTGGTGCTCTCATGCTAACCCCAGCTTCAGTCTGAAACATCCAGAAACACTGTAGACTACCAATTCGATCAGTTCCGGTAGCGCCCCAATGTAACCCGGTAGAGAAGAACTAGCCCTCCCCTCTTTGACTGATGGTTCTTGTTGCCTGTCCCTTCTGTTGTCATTTAACAGAACTATTTAGCCTGCTGAAAGGGGTTGTGTTCCGACCGCTGGTTGGTGGAGACATTTTGACTATATTCTGGACCTGCGTTGTCGCGTAATGCGTCATATGACGCGCCGCGTTAGCGCATCCGGAAGTCATCCGGGGCGCGACGCGCAGCGCGTAACGTAAGCATAACAGGTCATGTGACTTGTTAATAAAACTTTTCATTGGTTCATTTTACTTTTCTTATTCTAATGATGAAAGGCTTGGTCATATGACCTAAAAATTACGCTTTTTATTACTTCCGAACATTATTTTTTCTTAAATATATGTTATAATGTTCCAGGCTAATGTACTTTCCCGGAAAATTTACAACTGTCCTGCAAGTAAAATATATTCTTTTTTCGAGAAAAAGGGCGTTTCTTCGTCCCATGACGGAGCCGTTGAGCAAAAGAGGGTCGACCTGCTGTCTTAGTCGCCAATACGCCTGAATATGAGATTCTTATCGATCACTTTATGTTGCAGGAGTAGAAAACACAACAGCCCTTGACCATTTATCTTTACTGCGTTCCTGCGTATTATACCTTTTACCCTTCATGTAATTGGTCTGCTTTATTTCACTTGCCTTTTAATGATTCTAAAACAGTGACTATTATTAAAAACTTTACCAATGTATATACTACTACCATGTTTTCTTTTAAAAACCTTTATTGTGAAAATTTCATTATACAAATACGAGCCTATAACCACGTGGGCCGGCCACGGAGCAAACTGTAATCGTATATGATGAGTAGACATTTACACTGTAGAGGAACGTAACGGGCGGGCCATTAGGTTGCAAGAACTAAGGTGTCTAACAGTTGCGGAATCGGTGGACGTACATTTTATAATTAAAATACGACAGGGCCAGTTACAATAAAATTATCTAGATATACATTTGCGGGCAAGTACCATGGGTGACGTTAATTCGAACTTTCAATAGTACAGTAATCAATAACACATCAGAACTTAATATCAATAGGGATGTCGAAATATTCAATCAATTCTCGTCCCCGCCCGCCATGTGCTTCAAAACTGCATACGTATCTCGTGATTTCAAGGTTCTGCAACCAGTACACAACAAGGAGTTACGAGTCCCATTTATTCCGGCGCCATTTTGGGCGAGGACGGGCAGGTCCAGGATATAGTCAAAATGTCTCTACCAACCATCGACTATGATGATGTTCATATCCTGTATTTATTAGAGTAACACTCATCTGTCCACATGAAATTAATTTGCCACAATCTAAACATGTCATTTTAATCTTTCCAAAGTTCTTCTAAATATTTGGGACCGTTTCCCTTGCCTCTGATGCTGTCAGTGCCACTTCTATGATGAATGTACTGGCAGGTCGGGGGTTCTCCTCCAAATCTCTCTTTTATGCAGCACTATAATTAATTGGTGCCACCTCTCCATATGACGATGCATGGTATAGTTACCATAACTATATATTTTTTTCGGTTCCTCTGGAGAGTACATCGTGGCAGATGAAGCGTGTAACGTACCGGGCATTTACCTTTTTTTGCATGTAGAGGAAAGGAAAAAAAAATCGAGCGTCCGAGTTCTAAGGTGTCCCAGGGCCATTTTAGTGGACCAGGCCCAAATCCAAAGAACAGGCCGCCATTTTGAGAGTCCTGTTGCAGCCGCCTGTCGCTGTAGCATCAAGAGCGGCCGAAACTCAGCTGAATGGCAACTGAAACGGAAAGGGGCGCCCCACTACAGTAGACGAGCCTCCACCTAGGAAGGCCCGTTCACGCCGCCTCCCCCCCCCCTTCGGGCACCCCACGCCGTTATTCGGAGCAGTATTGTAGGATGGCCACACCAGTGCGGCAACTTGCTAGACATCACCTCGGTGGTAACCGAATCTCAGCGCCTTGTGGTGTCTTCTATTCAGAAAATATTGTTGCGCTGCCTTTGGCCCCATTCGCACATCGGTCCGCTACTGACGCCATCTCACAGGCTAATGGGGCGCCCCACGCCGAGTTTCAGCATTGTAGGATGGCCACACCAGTACAGCAACTTGCTAGACATCACCTCGGTGCCATCCGGATCTTGGCATCTCAGCGCCTTGTGGTGTCTTCTAGTCAGAAAATATTGTTGCGCTGCCTTTCGCCCCATTCGCACATCGGTCCGCTACTGACACCATCTCACAGGCCAACAGGGCGCCCCACGCCGACTTTTACCATTGTAGGATGGCCACACCAGTGCCACAACTTGCTAGACACCACCTCGGTGCCATCCGGATCTTGGCATCTCAGCGCCTTGTGGTGTCTTCTATTCAGAAAATATTGTTGCGCTGCCTTTGGCCCCATTCGCACATCGGTCCGCTACTGACGCCATCTCACAGGCCAACGGGGCGCCCCATGCCGACTTTCAACATTGTAGGATGGCCACACCAGTGCGGCAACTTACTAGACACCACCTCGGTGCCATCCGGATCTTGGCGCGTTGTGCTGCCTTCGGCCTATTCGCACATCGGTCCGCTACTGACGCGAACTCCCAGGCCAACGGGGCGCCCCAAGCCGACTTTCAGCATTGTAGGATGGCCACACCTGTGCTGCAACTTGCTGGACACCACCTCGGTGCCATCCGGATCTTGGCGCGTTGTGTTGCCTTTGGCCTATTCGCACATCGGTCCGCTACTGACGCCGCATCACGTGCCAACGTATTTTCTCCGCATTTTATACCCTATGCCGCATAACAGGTCATGTGACTTGTTTATAAAACTTTTCATTGGTTCATTTTACTTTTGGTTTCCTAATGATGGAAGGCTTGATCATATGACCTAAAAATAACACTTTTCATTGGATGAAAACTTTTTTTTTTTCCCAAACGATGAAAGCCCCACCTTGTTTCTGGATGTTTCAGACTGAAGCTGGCGTCACCATGAAAGCACCACCATCTCGTGGCTCCGTCGTGGTCATTCCGCGAGCAATCATGGCAGCCGCTCCCCACCAGAAGCCTGCAGGAGTCGGGGGCCCCCAAAACTTTTGTTGAATCCTCAAGGCGGAGGGGACGCTTTCGAGAATGGGGTCCAAGACCTAGCAGACAAGCGTCCGATTTCCAAGGTGTCCCAGGGCCATTTCAGTGGACCAGGCCCAAAAAGGAAAGAGCCTGCCGCCATTTTGAGAGTCCTGTGACAGCCGCCTATCGCTGCACCGCAAGAGTGGGCGCAACTCAGCTGAATTGCGGCTTTTGACACAGTGGACCAAAAGCGGACGGAATGGCAACTGAAACGGTAAAGGGGCGCCCCACTACAACAGACGAGACTCCACCTGGAGAGGCCTGTTCACGCCGCCTCCCCCCCCCCCCGGGGCGCCCCACGCCGTTATTCGGAGCAGCATTGTAGGATACCAAAACCAGTGCGGCAACTTACTGGACATCACCTTGGTGCCATCGTTCTGCTGCCTTGGAACTATTCGCACAACAGTTTGCTACTGATGACCCACCCCCCGCGACGCCCCACGCCGGATGCCGAAATCAGTGCGGCACCCAGGCAACATCACCTGGGTACCGTCCAGAAATCTGGACGTTGTGCGGCATTGGGACTATTCGCACAGCCGACCGCTACTTCGTTGTTTTTCCCTAAAAATGTTTAAATGTTTTTACTGTTTTTGTTTTGTTGTATATATTTATAAGTTATTAAAGTTTTATAATCTTACTACTTTGTTGGAGTGCTATATGTTTTTAATGTGACACATAATTGTAAAAACTTTGATGTACAAAGAGTCATCCCTGGAATCTTCCGCTTCAGGCTCGGTCCCCTCCCCAATCACAATACAGGATGGTTTTCAGATAGTAGGAACGCGTGTGCTGTGACGGATCTCATCGAGTGTGGGCCTTGATCTACTATAACTCCTTTGAAGAGGGGTGATTCTTTACAGCTGGGGCCATAAACTACATCTGCAGGGCTAGCTGATAGCCTAGGACCGGCCTGGACAATCGGACACAGAGGAAAAGGAGTGTCAGAGGGTGCGGTAGTGAATACGGCGAAAGGGAGGTGTCGGGCGGGCACAGGGTGTGATTCTCAGGGAAGAGCAGCGCAGATGGGGGGAGGTTTATTACCCATGCATAAGACAGAGAGCGGGGGTGACCAGTGCCTGGGGGAGATGCTTGCGAGGGTGGGGAGCCATGCTAAGGATCGACAGCGTGCAGAGAGTGGGTCTGGTCAAGGCATCTAAAATGACTGCCGTGCACGACAAAAGTGTGGCATTTGAAAAAAGGCAAGATGGCGCAGACAATGTTTTTCAACACTTCCTGATTTCCTTCGAATCGAACGTTAACAGACGTTGGGGCATATTACCAAAGTTAAGCGATATTTATCCCTAACGATGCTTAGCAACGAATTTTTTACCGCTAAGCATCGTCAGAAATTATCGCAGATAAACCTTGCTATTATCAAGGTTTATCGCAAATGCGATAAAAAACGACCGCAATGCATTAATATCGCTGAAAACTCAGCGATATTCATGCATTACCGAGCTAATGCTCTTAGCCATGTTATCCACCTCCCATTGGATAACATGGCTAAGAACTGCTCAGGGCAGGTGGTAGCTTTTGGAGATATTCGCGCTTAGCGCGAATATCTCCAAAAGTTGGTAATAGGAGATAGCGATGTTAGCGACTGTTTCCAGTCGCTAACATCTTGGCATGCCCACTTTGCATGTCATTAGTGATAAATATCACTGACATGCAAAGTGGGGCCCAAGATGGTCGCTATCTCCTACTAGCGGTCGCTAACTGGTGTTAGCAACAGCTAGGTAATACAGAGATAATTTTATCTCCGCGAAGCGGAGCGCTGTTACAGATATATATCTTTTTTTGAACGTTAATTTCTCAAAATCCACTGAAGCACATATATTGAGACCTAGCAAAGGCACATCGAGCTACCAGTCCCTACAATTTTGCCAAGTTTCGTGCAAATCCATTCAGCCGTTCGATTATTATTATTATTATTTTTTTTGCCCCGCGGGGCCCTTTTAAAACCTCCACATCAAACCTAGGGGGTCAGGGAGGATCTACTATGCCCCCTTATGGTCATTTGCCCCTTCGCTTTGGCCTCCTCTTGTCTCTCGATCCTACCGAGAGACAAGATGGCGGCCGCTACGAACTGTTTGAATGTTTACAGACGCCGGAGAACCAATCAGCTTCGCAAAGCTCCGTTACGCGAAAAGTACGCGAAGCGGAGCGCTGTTACAGATATATATCTTTTTTTGAACGTTAATTTCTCAAAATCCACTGGAGCACATATATTGAGACCTAGCAAAGGCACATCGGGCTACCAGTCCCTACAATTTTGCCAAGTTTCGTGCAAATCCATTCAGCCGTTCGGGCTAAAAGTGAGGCCAACCGCCCTATGGAAAACTCAATGTTAAAAACACGTTTTGGGACCCCCCTTTTTTCTCGGCCCCCCCTTGACGAACCCCCCCCAAATTTTTAGGGGCTACTCAGAAACAAAATGTTCCATTTTCCTGAAAATTTCAGCCAATTCCGTCCACAAACGCCAAAGTTATTAGACATAGAATTTTCAAAAATCCCATAGAGAAAAAATCCTGACTATATATACCTACTGGCGACCGCCAGTAGGTAATATATATATGTATGTATGTATATATATATATATATATATATATATATATATATATATATACATACATATATATATATAAATCCATAAGATTGCCCCACATGAATATATATATATATATGTATTACCTACTGGCGGTCGCCAGTAGGTATATATAGTTAGGATTTTTTCTCTATGGGTTTTTTGAAAATTCTATGTCTAATAACTTTGGCGTTTGTGGACGGAATTGGCTGAAACTTTCAGGAAAATGGAACATTTTGTTTCTGAGCAGCCCTTGAAAATTTGGGGGGGGTTCGTCAAGGGGGGGCTGAGAAAAAAGGGGGGTCCCAAAACGTGTTTTTAACATTGAGTTTTCCATAGGGCGGTTGGCCTCACTTTTAGCCCGAACGGGTGAATGGATTTGCACGAAACTTGGCAAAATTGTAGGGACTGGTAGCCCGATGTGCCTTTTGTAGGTCTCAATATATGTGCTACAGTGGATTTTGAGAAATTAACGTTTAAAAAAAGATATATATCTGTAAGCGCGGACCGGGCAGCGGCCTAGGACGCGTACTTTTCGCGCAACGGAGCTTTGTGAAGCGAAGCTGATTGGTTCTCCGGCGTCTGTCAACATTCCAAACAGTCCGTAGCGGCCGCCATCTTGTCTCTCGGTAGGATCGAGAGACAAGAGGAGGCCAAAGCGAAGGGGCAAATGACCATAAGGGGGAATAGTAGATCCTCGCTGACCCCCTACGTTTGATGTGGAGGTTTTAAAAGGGCTCCGCGGGGCAAAAAAAAAATAAAATAATAATAATCGAACGGCTGAATGGATTTGCACGAAACTTGGCAAAATTGTAGGGACTGGTAGCCCGATGTGCCTTTGCTAGGTCTCAATATATGTGCTCCAGTGGATTTTGAGAAATTAACGTTCAAAAAAAGATATATATCTGTAACAGCGCACCGCTTCGCGTACTTTTCGCGTTACGGAGCTTTGCGAAGCGAAGCTGATTGGCTCTCCGGTGTCTGTAAACATTCCAAACAGTACGTAGCGGCCGCCATCTTGTCTCTCGGTAGGATCGAGAGACAAGAGGAGGCCAAAGCGAAGGGGCAAATGACCATAAGGGGGCATAGTAGATCCTCGCTGACCCCCTAGGTTTGATGTGGAGGTTTTAAAAGGGCCCCGCGGGGCAAAAAAAAAAATAATAATAATAATCGAACGGCTGATGACCATACGGGGGCATAGTAGATCCTCGCTGACCCCCTAGGTTTGATGTGGAGGTTTTAAAAGGGCCCCGCGGGGCAAAAAAAAATAATAATAATAATAATCGAACGGCTGAATGGATTTGCACGAAACTTGGTAAAATATTAGGGACTGGTAGCCCGATGTGCCTTTGCTATGTCTCAATATATGTGCTTCAGTGCATTTTGAGAAATTAACGTTCAAAAACAAGATATATATCTGTAACAGCGCTCCGCTTCGCGGAGATAAAATTATATGTGTATTACCTAGCTGTTGCTAACACCAGTTAGCGACGGCTAGTAGGAGATAGCGACCATCTTGGGTCCCACTTTGCATGTGAGTGATATTTATCACTAATGACATGCAAAGTGGGCATGCCAAGATGTTAGCGACTGGAAACAGTCGCTAACATCGCTATCTCCTATTATCAACTTTTGGAAATATTCGAGATAAGCGCGAATATCTCCAAAAAGTAACAGCTGCCCTGAGCAGTTCTTAGCCATGTTATCCAATGGGAGGTGGATAACATGGCTAAGAGCATTAGCTCGGTAATGCATGAATATCGCGGAGTTTTCAGCGACATTAATGCATTGCGCTCGTTTTTTATCGTATTTGCGATAAACCTTGATAATAGCAAGGTTTATCTGCGATAATTTCTGACGGTAAAAAAATCTTTGCAATGCATCGTTAGGGATAAATATCGCTTAACTTTGGTAATATGCCCCAACGTCTGTTAACGTTCGATTCGAAGGAAATCAGGAATTGTTGAAAAACATTGTGTGCGCCATCTTGTCTTTTTTCAAATGCCACACTTTTGTCGTGCACGGCAGCCATTTTAGATGCCTTGACCAGATCCACTCTGTGAACGCTGTCGATCCTTAGCATGGCTCCCCACCCTCGCAAGCATCTCCCCCAGGCAGTGGTCACCCCCGCTCTCTGTTTTATGCATGGGTAATAAACCTCCCCCCATCTGCGCTGTTCTTCCCTGAGAATCACACCCTGTGCCCGCCCGACACCTCCCTTTCGCCCTATTCACTACCGCACCCTCTGACACTCCTTTTCCTCTGTGTCCGATTGTCCAGGCCGGTCCTAGGCTATCAGCTAGCCCTGCAGATGTAGTTTATGGCCACAGCTGTAAAGAATCACCCGTCTTCAAAGGAGTTATAGTAGATCAAGGCCCACACTCGATGAGATCCGTCACAGCAGAAGCGTTGCTATTATCTGAAAACCATTCTGTATTGTGATTGGGGAGGGGACCGAGCGTGAAGCGGAAGATTCCAGGGATGACTCTTTGTACATCAAAGTTTTTACAATTATGTGTCACATTAAAAATATATAGCACTCCGACAAAGTAGTAAGATTATAAAACTTTAATAATTTATAAATATATACAAGAAAACAAAAATAGTAATAACATATAAACATTTTTAGAGAAAAACAACGAAGTAGCGGTCGGCTGTGCGAATAGTCCCAACGCAGCACAACGTCCAGATTTCCGGCGTGGGGCGTCGCGGGGGGTGGGTGATCAGTAGCAAACTGTTGTGCGAATAGTTCCAAGGCAGCAGAACGCGCCGAAATCTAGATGACACAAAAGTGATGTCTAGTAAGTTGCCACCCAGCAAATAACGGCGTGGGGCGTCGCGGGGGGTGGGTCATCAGTAGCAAACTGTTGTGCGAATAGTTCCAAGGCAGCAGAACGATGGCACCAAGGTGATGTCCAGTAAGTTGCCGCACTGGTTTTGGTATCCTACAATGCTGCTCCGAATAACGGCGTGGAGCGCCCCGGGGGAGGCGGCGTGAACGGGCCTCTCCAGGTGGAGTCTCGTCTGTTGTAGTGGGGCGCCCCTTTACCGTTTCAGTTGCCATTCCGTCCGCTTTTGGTCCACTGTGTCAAAATCCGCCATTCAGCTGAGTTGCGCCCACTCTTGCGGTGCAGCGATAGGCGGCTGTCACAGGACTCTCAAAATGGCGGCAGGCTGTTTCCTTTTTGGGCCTGGTCCACTGAAATGGCCCTGGGACACCTTGGAAATCGGACGCTTGTCTGCTAGGTCTTGGACCCCATTCTCGAAAGCGTCCCCTCCGCCTTGAGAATTCATCAAAAGTTTTGGGGGCCCCGACTCCTGCAGGCTTCTGGTGGGGAGCGGCTGCCATGATTGCTCGCGGAATGACCACGACGGAGCTACGAGATGGTGGTGCTCTCATGGTGACGCCAGCTTCAGTCTGAAACATCCAGAAACAAGGTGGGGCTTTCATCGTTTGGGGGAAAAAAAAAGTTTTCATCCAATGAAAAGTGTTGTTTTTAGGTCACATGATCATGCCTTCCATCATTAGGAAACCAAAAGTAAAATGAACCAATGAAAAGTTTTATAAACAAGTCACATGACCTGTTATGCGGCATAGGGTGTAAAATGCGGAGAAAATACGTTGGCACGTGAGGCGGCGTCAATGTGGAGGCTTTAAAAGGGCCCCGCGGGGCAAAAAAACAAAAACAAATTTTTGTTTTTTTTGCGTGGGTAGCGCCCGGTACGCGTACCGGGAAGCGGTCGGAGGAGCGTACTATGAGGAGAAAAGAAAGACAGGGTATAAACATTTTGGCAATTTTGTTATAAATGGAAGGTAGTTCTGAAAAGAACTGTTTTTTTATTCTTTTTCTTTTTTTTCTTTTTTTTAATGAATTTTCTGAACAATTTTTTGATTTTTTTTTGGATTTTTGAAAACTATTTTGTGTTTTTTTTGTGTTTTGTAAGGGGGAAATAACAAAAAAGCAGGGTTAGAACATGTCTCAACAGGAGCAAAAAAAAAATAAAAAGGATTCATTGTTTTCTCATCTTGTAGCATTTATGATTTTCTCCAGCTCGGTTAATCAAAGTAATACTCTTCTCTCCATAAGCAATAGTTCCTCCACAATATATACAAACTATTTTGTAGTGTGCAAAAGGAGCTTGAATATTGGGGATTATTTCTCGGCCTTCTGGTCCGGCGAATGAGCTT
The DNA here is from genome assembly GCF_964261635.1 of Lissotriton helveticus. Taxonomy (NCBI): domain Eukaryota; kingdom Metazoa; phylum Chordata; class Amphibia; order Caudata; family Salamandridae; genus Lissotriton; species Lissotriton helveticus. The sequence goes on along the minus strand of NC_136061.1, from coordinate 1,136,046,213 downwards.
TGACCCCTGTTGGTGCTGGGGATGACATCTGGGGGGTTGGCAGCAAGATCCCTTACTTGTGCTTGGGAAAGATTATTAGGATGCCATCGCTCCATGTGGCGAATCATTGTATGATTGCCAAAGCTGTATTTCTTGTTGGGGTTGCCACGAGAAAGTATATTTTTGCAAATCAAACAAGACACCTGGGGTGCATTGACCTTCTTTTGTCCAGGTGGAATTTTAAAGAATTGCCATATGTAGTGGTCTTTAATATGGCTCTGCCTTGGTGTTTCTGGCAGGAACTGCCTTACTTGCTCTTCCTCCTCCTCCTCCTCTTCGTCCTCATTATCTTCCTCTCCACCAAAGTCCAGTGTTGGTGGTGGTCCTTTTGGTGGTGGTGGTGGTGGTGGTTGCTGAGAAGCACCAGCTGCAGCTATTACAGAAGCCATTGTGAAAAATAGGTCTTGCTCTCTGGAAATAGAAAGTAAGAATGAGGTAAAAAGAAGGAGGGGTTTTCATCATTTGAGAAAAAAAATAGTTCTAAACCAATGAAAAGTGTTATTTTTAGGTCACATGACCAAGCCTAACAACATTATGAAACCAAAAGTGAAATGAACCAATGAAAAGTGTTATTAACAAGTCACATGACCTCTCACGCTTATGTTACGCGCTGCGGAACGCGCCCCGGATAGCTTCCGGGTCGCTGCGCTTCGCGCCTTGGTCCGCGCCCCGGAGCACTTCCGGGTGCGCTAACGCGGTACGTCATAAGACGCATTACGCGGTAACGCGATACGTCGCGCTTACGCAACGCGCCGCGGATCGCTTCCGGGGAGCTGCGTTTCGCGCCTCGGTCCGCGCCCAGGAGCACTTCCGGGTGCGCTAACGCGGCGCGTCATAAGACGCATTACACGACAACGTGATACGTCACGCTTCCGCGACGCGTCACGATAATGATTTCTAACGTGGCAGTTGCGCTAACGGAACGTTTACCGGTTCGCGGACCGGGTCGCGGCATCAAATTGAGCTAACGGGAAGCTTCTTACATCATTAGGAAACCAAAAGTGAAATGAACCAATGAAAAGTGTTATTACCAAGTCACATGACCTGCTGTGTTTACGTTACGCGCTTTGCAGGGCCTCCCGGTTTGCTTCCAGAAACCTGTGCTTTGCGACTCGGTAAGCGTACCAGTTCGCTAACGTAGCACGTCATATGACGTATCACACGACAACGCGAAACGTCATGCGGACGGGAGGCGTGATGATGTTGTTTTCTAACGCGGCAGTTGCGGTAAAGAAACGTTTATATGCTCGCGGTCTATTTCGCGGCATCAAGGTCAGCTAACGGGAAGCTTCCCGATTCGCGAAGCGGGAACGAAGAAAAAAATATATAAAAAAAAAAAGTTATTAATAAACATATAAAATATATTTTTGGATTTAAAGAAGAATACATTTTACAGGTATAGATATTAGCTTTTAAAAAACCAATGAAATTCACTGAAAAAACCATAGGTTATAGACCATATATAGTTAGGAATTAGCATTTACAAAACCTTGAAAATTCACTGAAAAAACCATAGGTTATACACCATATATAGTTAGGAATTAGCATTTAAAAAACCTTATTTTACTCACACAAAACCATTGAAATTCCATATATAGTTAGTTGCACTAACTATATATCGCGCACCCGCAATCCACTGCTGATGATGTCACATATTACATCATTCATGACATGGTCAGTGACATCACTGATGACATCACTGATGACATCTGAAATGACATCACTGATGACATCTCATTTGACATCAATGACCACATCACTGATGATATCATTCATGTGACAATACAATGCATCTCCTCACATTTTAATATAACCTCTGTTTCACCCAGTGTTAAAAAGAGTATAATTTTTGAAACCATTGACACACCAATACTAGTTACTACATACGCACTCACTGATTGCTACGTCTACACACACCTTCACTCATTCACCCATACAATCATTCATACATACAATCACTCATCTTTACAACACTATCATATGCACTCATACACCTATACAGACACTCACAGTCTGCCACTCATCCATGGAGTTACTCACACACCTAGTCAGTCCTGTAAAGAATCAATCACACTTCCATTTTCTTGTCTATACAGTTAAACATAGAGCACCTTACATTTTCAAACATATACTAACACATACTTACTTTCTTATACAATCATTGATACAAGTACACATTGATCTGCACAGAGTCACACACCTCCCAGCCAGCCACACACACACTCAGTCTCCCATACAAATACTTGGACAATCAATCAATAACCCATATAGTTAATCATATAGCTACTGATCAACACATGCAGCAGTTTACAGAACAACAGACATAATGATGCACAAATTAAGACAGTTTAGTCACTAACCCATGCACTCAGTGAGACACATTTAATCACTCACTCATACATTCAGTCATGCACCTACTAAATCCTTCGTCCAGACACTTATACATCTACTCATTCTTCAATATGTAAAACATATTTAAACTTTACAAAAACACACAGTCACTGGATGATGTCATCAGTGATCTCATCAGTGATGTCATTTGAGATGTCATCAGTGATGTCACTGACCATGTCATGAATGATGTAATATGTGACATCATCAGCAGTGGATTGCGGGTGCGCGATATATAGTTAGTGCAACTAACTATATATGGAATTTCAATGGTTTTGTGTGAGTAAAATAAGGTTTTTTAAATGCTAATTCCTAACTATATATGGTGTATAACCTATGGTTTTTTCAGTGAATTTTCAAGGTTTTGTAAATGCTAATTCCTAACTATATATGGTCTATAACCTATGGTTTTTTCAGTGAATATATATATATATATATATAATTTTATTAAAACCAACAGGTCATTGCAAATGCCAGCCCTAAAAAGGACAAAGGTGATTTTAACGGTATTTTTAAAAGGGAAAAGAACTGTCTCTGAATACATCCTCTCATTAGTTAGGACTGTTGTTTTAAAGAGTAATGAAACTTACTGGTAAATTATCGCAATAGCATCGGCTTGCCGAAACAAGTGGAGCAGAATAGCAGACTGTGAATATAGAAAAGTTTCATGAAGGGCACTTTGATCCAAATCAGCAACATGGATTTGGCTGAAATTTGAAACACGGAAGCTGCCTTTGAGCCCACTGGAGGGCAATGAACTTTAATCAGACTGGGGTCAGTAAGAATTAGGCTGCAAACTCGGACCCTATTGGAAGGTCAAAATTAGGTACTTCAGATCCCAGCATACAGTTTACTGGAAAACTGTGAAAACATTGCATCATGGGAAAAGCGCATATTTAAAGCAGTCTGAAATACAAAACCGGACTTTGCATGTCTCCCCCACCCTATGAAGAAGTTGCATGTTGCAACGAAACGCGTCAGGGTTTGTTTTAATAACTGGGGCTGTGACTGTGTTTATGCCATTAAAGGGATTGCATCCATCCTCGTGGAGTAGCGTTCTTATGATCTGGGGCACCTTTTGGATATATATATATATATATATAATTTTATTAAAACCAACAGGTTATTGCAAATGCCAGCCCTAAAAAGGACAAAGGTGATTTTAACGGTGTTTTTAAAAGGGAAAAGAACTGTCTCTGAATACATCCTCTCATTAGTTAGGACTGTGGTTTTAAAGAGTAATGAAACTTACTGGTAAATTATCGCAATAGCATCGGCTTGCCGAAACAAGTGGAGCAGAATAGCAGACTGTGAATATAGAAAAGTTTCATGAAGGGCACTTTGATCCAAATCAGCAACATAGGGTCATTCTACATAAATCCACACTTTATTCCTTCACATATTAATGATTTGCTATTTTGTATCAGTCGATATTCTTTCATTTTATTAACATGATTTAAGAAAGGTGACGGTAACTTGTTTTTACAGTTTCATGTATAAATGCACTACAGACATTGCTTTTCTTCTCACAAGGCGTCCACACACAAACCATTGTTTCTTCCGTTCTTTTATTCTGCCCTGATGGATTTTGCCCTCTCACTGCGCACGGATCATTCTGTGCACAGCTGCACAAAGAAAGGCTTGACGTGCAGTTTTTTAATATGCTGTGCCTGCCCTGCAAGGCCGAACGTCTTATGAAAAGACTTGACAGAATGTTGAAAGTAATGTAATTGCCAGCGTCTTAAAAATAATACGGTAAGCTATATGTATGAAATGTTAATGGTACTTGTATTTAGACGTTTTTGAAGATCCAGAGAGATAAATATAAATGCATTCCAAAATGAAGGACTCAGACTGGAGGTTGCCTAAACATTGGCCTTCTTGAATTATCGCACCGTAAAGTATAAATAATCATGATCTATAAGACATTATGAAAATCTGACAAATAATTTTACCACGGCGGCCACCCAGCTCCAAACACTGGGGGTCCTTCTGAGCCTCTGGGATATATATTAAACAGAAGGTTCAATGGCAGGTACTCGGGTTAACGCAGCATTATAAACGTTTGTGGTAATTTCAGGGAGGCGTGCCGGAAATACCAACCCTTGATTTCATTAAATGTCTCTGGTATCCCAGCAGCCTTCTGCGGCATTAACTGGTAGGTTCCTCAAGGTGTTACACCAAGGGGCAGATTCACTAAGACTTTTTGAGGTTACAAAGGGTCGAATTTGTAGACTGCAAAATGGCTTTTTTGTATATACCAAATCCAAGTTGTGATTCAGTAAGACGATAGCGATTCACGAGCTCCATGTATGAAGAGTGCCTTCCGAAAAAAGGGGTCGCTATTTGTGCACTGACTATTACTAAACTAATTCTTATTTTGCGAACCGACCTATATACTGAAAGGTCAGTTTGCAAATACTCAATCGTAGTGGATTGCAATTCGACCTGCCTCATAAATTTTCAGTCTAAATTGCGACCACATGCCATTGGCTACAATCACAGGCATGATGGCCTGTTGTGGTCCGCAGACCACTATGTCTATGATTGCTTTTAAATAAAACAATATTTTAGTTGTCAATGCAGCCCATTCCTAAAAGGAAAACGAGATGTGTTAAAAAAAATATATATATTTACAGTCTTTTTTTAAGATCCTCTTAACAAATGTCAAAGTCAAAAAGTCAAAAAGGTTTATTGCATAATTAATTAAAATCATTACAATTTCCACATGTTAGTATTATAGTACAAAAGTGCTTAATAAAAGATTAGACTCTTCATTTGTTAAAAAGATATAACATAATTATAAAAAGGGTTTCTTCCGGGGAAACTCCCACCGGCGTTAGGAGGTCAAAATGTTATAACATGTTTCTGCAAGGATTACCAGTCATTGGGATCAAGGCAGCGTTAGTTAACCCGCTTCTTTCACCCTGTCCTTGTTCCACAAGACTCAGGCGTTTTTTCACTTCTTCCACGAATTTTGTTCCCCGGCATGCCAAAATAATTGAGCTCCCTCCCAGCCAACAAGTTACCGCTTGCCTGCAGGTGCGAATTTTTTTTTAAAATTTTTTTTTAAAAACCTTTATTGTACAGAGAAGGCTCACAAATACGGGCCTACAACCCAACGGGCCGGCCACCACACGTAAGGAGCATAGTCAACAATACAGAAACGCATACAGAATATCACTAACAAATCATACAGGAAATAAAGGCTAAAAGCCATAGAGCAACCAGCAAGGGCAGGATACGAGAAGGTTGATTTTCTAATATAGGAACGGGAATAACAGGATAATAACAGGCAATAAGTCTCGGAGGGCCGTGGTGGGCCGCGAACCAGCCGCGGTACAATATACAGGATAAATCAATAATGACAAACACATATCGATAAAGGCAGAATAGGAGTCCCGCCGTAAAAAGCATTGGCATCCGCCGTTCAGCGCCCACCAACCACAGCCAGAATATATCATATCAAACTGAATTGAAAAAAGGCGTGTCAGACAAAGCCCCCCGTCACACAACCCAGGGAAAAAGGAAAAAAAAAAACCACGAAAGGGGGGAGGAAGGGAGGAAAAAGAGGGAGAAGGGGACAAAAGGTGAAAGGAAGAACGTCACCTCTAGCATGCGCCCCATGGCAAACTAAGCAGGAAACCACAAATCAATATACAGAACCAGTAGCCACCGGAGCAAAACTACGTAGTGAGCCAAAGGCACAGTAAGACCAAGCGGCCAGTGCATCAAAAATAACCCACCCCGGGGGACACATGCTGAGACCGCGTCCCGAAAAAGAGGACACATAAGAGCCATAGAACCAAAAAAGTAAGAAACAATGAGGGGGAAAAACCCCAAAAAAAGGACAGACCCCCCCCCCCACCCCACAAGCCCACCCTGCACCCCTGCAGAAGGCTATGGCCTACCCCCCAGCAGCGTGCCTGTCGCCCTAATCGGAACCCGAAATATAGAAGAACTAAAGCAAGATAGAACTATAAAGACAAAAAGGGGGAGCAGAAGGAATAAGGGAGGAAAGAACACGGGAGAGGGCCATAAAACAGAATCAACGGCTCCCACCCTCCCGTCCGAAACATCAATGTCCACGGGAAGACAAAAATTCTAAGGACACATTACAGGAATACGACAAAAATCCGACATGGTCATACCGTTACAAGCAGATCATCCAACCATTACAAGACAACAGTCCACAAAGGCAAGATCGTCTCATCCCTGTCCTTGTTTTTCCAAATCTGTGACAGCCCGCCTCGCGAAGAACCAGACCACAAGGAACAGGAGGCAGATAACAGGGAGGTCAAACTTCAATCCGCATAAGATGTTTCGTGTACAACTCGGATGATCCGGAACAGTCAAAAACCATTGTACACCATGCAGGCACAGTTCCGAAGACAATCTGAGGAAAGCCGACCCAACGGAGTCAGCACAGGATCTACGCTCGGCCATTCGAGGCGATGAAGGACAGGACAAACCACCAAGACCGGTCCGGACAGGACCCGGCCCACCGACCCACAGCACAGGCGAGGACACATCACGATGGAGGGCAGCGGAACCCCGCACATCCGCAGAAACGGCAGCCACCGGGCCCATAAATTCCAGGACAGTTCCAGCCGCACCCAGCAGCGACGTAGCCGCACACTCCAGGGGGGGCTCAAACGGCCCAGCGAAACGAGCCTCCTCCAGGTGAATTGCGGGTGCGGCCGCAGGAGCACACCAGGAGCGCAGGGCGGCGAGGATGTCGGCAAGTGTAGGAACACCTTTACAGTATCCGGTTTCCGTGCCACATCGCGGACCACCGCCGCTCATCTTGGCCCGGCTGAGATATACAAGGTCGGCCGCCATCTTGGAAGCCCGGCGGGGTCGCAGCGACCCTCGACCCCCGTCCGGGCCGCAGCAAGGCAAACGGAATCCAGCCAGCCACCAGCAGAGGCACGTCCAGAGCAGGAAGGGGGGCCACCAGAAGAAGGAGGATCGCCGGCCCCCCAATGCCACCGGCCCCGTTCTCCGAGTCTGGGCGGAGGGACTCAAAATGGCCGGACCGGAGAACAAAGGGGGGGACAAGCCACATATACGGTCAGCCCCGTCAACGGAAGGCAGCGCCTCCACCCAAGCCGCGGGACCGCCGGACCAGGCCAGAAAGCCGCGACCGGCCTATCTGCACAGCCGCCCCGTCGGCCGAGCCCACTGCGCCATCAAGGGCCGGCCATAGCGTAGCGCCCCGTCCGGGCGCCGCCGAAGAGACTCAGGCCAGTCCGCTCCGGAGGCCCCGAAGCGAGCGAAGGCACAGTTCCGGAACCACGGCACCCAGAGACAACCGGAGCAGACGGTAAGTGCCTATAAATCGCCGTTGATCCACAGCGTAGCAAAAGTTGTCTTCCCGGGGCAGGATAAAAGCAGGATTTATGTTTCAAACAGGAAAGTAAGCGGAGCCGAGCTAAAGCGCGGCCATCTCGGACGCGAGCTTGGCTCCTCCCCAGGTGCGAATTTTTAAATCATTGCAGATCTGTTTTAGTAATCGACGACGTTGTACCAGGAGAGCCGGGCAGACACACAAAAAGTGAGCTAGTGATTCTGTTTTGTAACCACAAAGTCTACAACTCTCGGTCTGGTGGTTACCTTTCCAGGATGGTACTAAGTCCTTCGAAATATGCATACCCATCCTATAGGCTGTAAAGGCTCCTTTCATGTGCACATTGAAGTGAGAGGTTAAGTATGCATGCGGTCGTCCAGCTTTGAAGGAGTTGATTATGGTCCAACCATGTCGCCGCTTGAGAAGTAACGCTTTGTCATCTTGGAAAGATTTCATCCTTGCTGCCTTGTTGGCTAATCTACTTATGGTTGCTTTATCCGTCACAGACTCCCATGCTCCTTCCAGTCCCAGCTCTGTTACGCAGCTTTTCAAATGTTTTCCCCAAGAGCACGGGGTTCCCTTCACTCCTTGATTTTTTATGGCTTCCCAGTTTAACCAATCCATTGAATCCGGATCTGCAGATCTTAACTTGTGACACAGTTTTATGAAGCCGCTCATGCTCCTATATTTCTGGTTTTGCAGTCCGAATTCCAGCCTTACTTGCGGGGCTGAAGCACTCTTTGGAAGATTAAAAACTGCTTTATAGATTTTGGTTTGGAGCTCATTTAGTAGGTCTATTTCCTTGCCACACCAGGTGACGAGACCATAAGACAGTGATGGTAAGATTTGTGCCGACATGACCTTCAAGAGGTGATTGTAGTTCGGGCAATTCATTTTTGTTTTTAGCAACCGATAAGCAAAGATTAGACTTTGGGCTTTTGCGCGTATTGAAGTTATATGCTCCGTTTGTTTTGCTCCCTGGGATATTGTTACTCCGAGGTATTTATACGAACCTTGTTCGTTCACCTTCGTCCCGTTGAACGTCCATGTGTAACTAAGTTTTTTTGGGTCTACTAAACGGACCACTTTGGTTTTTTCTTTGTTTAAGTCCAGACCTTCTTATCTTAAGTACACTGATAAGATGTTTAAAGCTCTTTGTAGACCAACTGGGGTTTTGCTCAGCAGGACTATGTCATCTGCGTATTGCAGACAGGGAATTCGCCGGTTTGCCAATGAAGGAGGGTGCAGTTCATCTGTATCCAGCACAGTTGCGAGATCAGAAAGGAAAAGGTTAAAAAGGGTGGGCGCTAAAACACAGCCTTGTTTTAGGCCCTGGTAGGTTGGTATGTTCCTTGTTGTGTAAGCTCCATTTCCCAATTTAACCTTTGCCCATGTATCTTCATGCAAAACTTTTATTGCCTGTATTAATTTTGATGGCGTCCCCCAAAGCTGCAATTTACCCCATAGACGCTCTCGGTTAACTCTGTCGAAGGCAGATTTGATGTCAACAAAACAGGCATATAATCGTGCGCCCTTTGCTGCTGTTCTATCCATTAATAGTGACAGGCAAGTTAAGTTGGTAATTGTCCCCATATTCCGCCTAAATCCTGTCTGGAACCAGGGGATTCTGTGAGATTCTTCGATCCAGTCTTGCAGCTTTAGGAGAATACAAGAGGCGTAGAGCTTAGCTTCAACGTCTATCAGCAATATGAGTCTGTAATTTGTTGGGTTGCCATGGTCGCCCTGTTTAAATATTGGATGTATCACGTTTCCCTTCCATGATGCAGGTACCTGTGTGTCATGGTAGATTTGGTTAAACAGTGGCATTAGGATTTCTGCCCAGAATTCCGGGTCATGTTTAAAGAAGGCGTTGGGCAGACCATTTGGGCCTGGTGCTCCTTCAGCCTTTAGCCTTGAGATGATTTTACAGAGTTCCCCTCTAGTTGTTAATTCTGGGACTGTCATCTCCTCTTTTGAGCAATCCTTTATCACCGGTCCTACTGTACCAGTGTTGTAAATTCCCAACTGGCCATTCTCTGCTGTATTTGTTGCCCGTGTGTTGTTTGGGAGGCCTGCTGTTGTTGTACTGTAAAGGGATTGCACGTGTTGAGACCAAGAGTCGGCTCCTACTCCTGCTTCCTGGTAGAGTTTTCGTCCTTTATTTAGGTTGTTAATGATGCCCCAAAAGTCTCGACTATTGGGGTGTTTTCCTGCACTTAGCAATCTATACCATAGCTTCTCATTGTAGGCAGATTTTGCGATGTTTAGAGACTTCCTATAGGCGCTTCTGGCTTCTGTCAAATCCCCTTTGTTGGTTTGTAACCCCAGTTTTTTTTGCCGAGCTAAAAGTCGGACCGCATTTGCTACCCTCCTTTTTTTTGTTCTTAATTCGTTGGAAAACCAGGGCTCCTTTTTAAGGGTAGACTTACTTGGTACACCTGAAGTTGCTGGAAATTTGTAAAGAAGGTCCAGGGCCAATAGCTCCCAATTTTTTACCAGATCCTCCTTTTTTTGCAGCCCTAACTCGGATTTTCGAGCAGTTGCGGCGAGCTGGATCTTTTCCAGCATTTCTCCTCGCCATTTTAGTTTCTTTGAATTGAATTTAGTGGCTTGGTGGAGCAGACTTGATATTTTCGGTGCCATGTTGGGCGCGGTGTTTAGAGAAGTTATTTGGGGGAAGTGGTCGCTTTCTGGCCGTTGGATGATTTTGAAGGTCTCAATGTCTGGAATTAAGTCGTCACTTACTATTGTATAGTCTATTGTTGAGTGGACCCTTCCACTCAGGTACGTAATACCGGCCGGCCTATCCCCCATCGTATTGCCGTTTAAAATCGTCAGACCCAGGACTTTTGGATCGAAGGCTAACCTGAGGCCTCCATTGGGCTGTCGCATGCTTCCTTTTGCCCTATGTTTACCGATAAGATCACAGTTGAAGTCCCCTGAGATTAGTAGTGGAGATCCTAGGTAGGTTTTTTGCATCGTTTTAATCAGCGACATCAGGCACATTTGTTTTTCTTGTTGTAACTTCCGATCCGGGTGGATATAGACATTGAGGATTATGATTTGCCACTGTTTGGGCCCAGCTGACGTGGATTCTGTGATTCTGGTCACTTGTACCCAGTTGAGGCCTACATCCAGTGTTTCTGATAACCAGTTGAATTTTTTTTTTTTTTTTTTTTTTTATTGTTGCTGTTACAGATTAATCAGTCACTGTTAAACATTGGTCAGTGCAGCTTCAACATTCAGCTGCATCAAACCATTCAAGCAACTTTTCAATTTTATCTGTTTACTATATTATAACTTACAAACAAAGGGTCATGACACGTTTCCGTTGGCAGAATTAAATTGTACCATTTGCGTGAGTAGAAGCAGCACAAGGCATTATACATGGTTTATAGCAATCACAAACTTATCATCATGTCAATTCGTAAGGCTCGTGCATCCCGTTGTACCTAACGCCTCTCCCCCTCCCACCACTCCTCCCGCTCATTCTGTCTCCTCATCCTCCCCCGCGCTATCAATATCGTCATCCTCAGGCAGTGGTTCACAGATCTCCCCCCTATACACGTTCCATGGTGACCATGTCTTATTCCACTTACGTGGGTTGAGCCTCTGTTGGTATACCGCTCTTTCCGTCATCATTAACATATCCATATTTCTGCACCATTGAGCCAGGGTCGGGGTGTTGTGCGCCCCCCAGTTCATTGCTATGTCACGTTTTGCCAACATCATACCAATGATTACCCATCTCCTCCCATGCAGTGTCAGGTCGGTCTGGTCCCACATATTCAGTAGGCAAACCCTGGGGTCAGGTGTAAATGATGTGTGCAGAGTCTGGCCTACCGTGCGTGCTACACGCCTCCAATAGTCTTGTATACTGGGGCAGGCCCACAACGTATGGAACAGCGTACCCTCCTCCCCACAGTTTCTTAGACAATATGGGTGATCTGCCCTGTGAATTCTGTGCAGTGTTGTGCGGGTGTAGTAGACCCTATGTAGTATCTTAAATTGTACCAATCTAAAGCGTGCGGATATACCCGCCTCCCTGGGCGATGCCAATGCTGCATTCCAGTTTGCCTCGTCCATTTCCCCAAGCTCGTCCTCCCAGTGTTCCTTCAGTTTCACCAGCGGATCCGGTAGGTTGTTTAACAGTTTACGGTAGGTGAGTGAGGTAGCACTTGCCTCCATGTAGTCCGTAAGCAATCTGTCCTCTAACGGGGCCGATTCCGGGACCGTCGTACCTGGCTCTAGCACAGATAGGAGTGCGTGCCTAATTTGTACATATCTGTAAGTTTCATTTATTCCCATGTCGTACTGTTCCCTCAGGGCTGCGAATGAGATCACACCATCCCTTGTCCACAAATCTCCTACTGTAGAGATCCCGATGTCGTCCCACTGGTCAAACCCCTTACTGCGCCGCAGAGTACCTAGGACCTTGGCATCCCATAGTGGTGTGAGCTTGGTAATCACCCCCTCCCAGGCTAGTCGTCTTTGAGCTTTATGCCATATAGACACCGTGTGTTTGGTTGGGCCTCTCAATTTTGTCAACAGTCCCTTATTATAAAGCGGGGCCAGCAGGGTGTTTAAGCCTAGTTGACTCCTATCAGCCAGGAATGCTGGGTCATCCTGTGCAACATGGATCCATTGGTTGATCACCTTAAGGTGGGCTGCCCAGTAATACAGTTCAAGGTTTGGGAGCGCTATCCCCCCGCTATACCAGTCTCTAACCAGTTTCAATTGTGCGACCCTGGCCGGCTTATCTCCCCACAGTAGGCCTGACAACTGTGCAGATACCTGGCGGAAAAACGATGGTGGAACCATCGCCAGCGTGTTTTCCAGGACATACAAGAAGCGCGGCAGTGCCATCATTTTGAAGAGCGCCGCCCTACCTAGCAGAGTTAAAGGGAGGGTCTTCCAATGGCGCACGTCTGCCTTTAACCTGTCTAGCAGTGGCTTACGGTTCAGGTCCCGAAAGGTCGCCTGTTCTCGTGTGATTCGGATCCCTAGGTATTTAAAGGAGAAGGATTCTACCAGCAACGGGCAGTCCGCGTTCAGGGGCGGTGGAGTGCCACTTATCAAGTAGAGTACCGATTTTGACCAGTTAATTTTATACCCCGACGCCGTGCCATGTTTCTCACATAGGGCCAACAGGACCGGTATACCATTTGCGAGGTCCGTGAGGTAGATTAACATGTCATCGGCGTACAGGGAAACTCTATCTCCCCAGTCGCCTCCCCATTGGATGCCCTTCAGCAGCCGTGTGGTTCTGATAACTGTCGCCAAGGGTTCAAACACTAAGGCGAATAGCAGCGGTGAGAGCGGGCATCCTTGCCTCGTGCCTCTCGCCAGCGGGAACTCCCTCGAGATGTGACCATTGGCCGTCACCCGTGCTACGGGGTCGGTGTACAGTAGCCTGACCCATGATATGAATTTCGCACCAATACCCAAATGTTCCAGAACCGCGAAGAGATATCGCCATTCTACCATGTCGAACGCCATTTTGGCATCCAACGATAGCACCGCCGCCTGTTCCTCCAGTAGTGGAGCGCGTGCCAGCACGCCGTGCAGCCGTCGAAGGTTCATCGCCGTGCTCCGGTGTGGCATAAAGCCCGACTGGTCCGGATGAATTAGGTGCGCCAGATGAGGCAGCAGTCTAGTGGCCAATAGTTTCGCCAAAATTTTACTTTCGGCGTTAAGGAGGGAGATTGGGCGGTACGATCCGCATTCTTCAGGGGGTTTTCCGGGCTTTGGTATTGCGATTATAGTGGCCGTGCGCTGGTCGGGCGGCAGCTGCCCCCGCTCCCGGCATTCCTTGTACATGTGGAGTAAAGGCGTCGACAGCGTCTCCGCCATGGTCTTGTACCATTCAATCGGCACACCGTTAGGGCCAAGCGCCTTCCCCGGGTGTAACGCCGCGATAGCTACCCGTATCTCCTCGGCTGTCAGGTCCGAGTCCAGCTCGTCCCGGTCATCCTGCGGTAGAGTACGGGTGGGCACTCCAGCGAATGACCCCTCCGCCATCTCCCGGGAGACCTCGAATTCAGGGGAATATACTAAATGGAAATGGTCCGCCAGTATTTCCACTATTTGAGACGGCCTGGTCTGCACCACGCCCTCTGGGTCTTTCAATTGCAATATGACCCTCTGCCCTCCCCGTTTTTTTTCTAGCCAGGCCAACAGTTTACCCGCCTTGTCGCCGACGTCGTATACCCTGTGTGTTGTCGTTGCCACATTATCCAACACCCTGCGGCGCACATGTGCCGTATGACGCTGCTGACACAGCCGGAGCGCGTGTTGTGTTTCCCCGGTCGGGTCCCTCTCGTGGTCTCGTGTGGCCCTTTCGAGTTGTCCCTCTAAATCTAACAGCTCCTGACGCAGCGTGTGCTTATGGTGGGCTATAGCGGAGATGGCCTGCCCGCGCAGAACCGTCTTGTAGGCTTCCCACAAGGTTGTAGTGTAGTGTAGCTCCTATTTTCCCAATAGGCTCTGCGCATTGGAATAGTACCTACAGCAGTAAAGGCCTAGGCCAGACGTTAACTAGGTCTACTACTGTCGATACTAGACTTAATTTTTGGGTTTGCCAGCTAAGCTCAGAGTTCGCTAGAAACTTTCTCGAATGTTCAAGGAAGGATGAACTCCCCTGATTAGACAAGAAGGGATTTAGTTTCTGACAACCATAGAACATGACAACTTTGCTCTCCCCTAATCAAGAGTCAATCTCGAGAGTCGTGTGAGCACAAGGCAATTATTTTACTCAGTCAGTACGTGCATTCTTAGTCTCATCAGAATGTAGAGAAAAGGAAGAGACGGGCGTGTTCAATAAAAGATGTTATTTATTGATCAGTCTCTTTTCTCGTACAAGAGAAATGGATCGATATTATTGCAATACTTATAGTTAAGTAAAGTGCATACATTAGAAGCAATAGTATAAAATAATACTGTAAAAACATTGATATGGTTTCTGAGCCATATGATGTTTAAAATGATTAAAATATATTTACATACACATATACATTTGACTAAACGTACTCAACTGGTGTTTCTAAATACGCCTACCCCGTGTACCTGACCTAAGTCTAATGCGTGGGCGGGAATAGAAAGTTACAGTTTAGTTTAAGTTTGTTTTTGCCAAGTGAATAACTAAAGAATTCTCTAGGAGGGGTTATTCAGTTCTGTACCTGGAATTTAGGATGAATGAGGAATGGTATCTCTTTCTCTGCTCTCGATATTCCAGGCTGCCTGCGAGGGCTGCCCAGAAGCGCCGGTGCTGGGTCTCTCGGCTTGAGATAGCAGCGCGTCTCTCAGCGCGTCAGGAAGGCGGGGCTGCTGCCTGCGGGGTCTGCTTCTGCTCTCGGCTTCGGCAAGTATGGCTGCTCCGTCTTGTCACCACGCGTGTGTTTGCATAGGGCAAGGTCGGCAATATTTATACCTTAAAGGTGCCGGGATTGACGTAAGGATGGACATAGGTACGTCAATAAAGATGTCATACGACTTGCTCGTTAGCACATTCTTTACTAAAGTTCTCTGTGAAATCAAAACAATGGCCGCACGGATTATCCAGGTTGTCATAGGTTTGATTTGTTATGAGAACGTCGTATGCCTTATCAGGGGCTGGAGGAATATCGCTTGTCTAATTAGATCTCAAGCGTTATGACCTAATCAGATAACACGTTCCTGTGCCGTAGTGTGACTGCGTCAGATAACGGTATCTGCATCATGGGGGTTTTCTTGCCTCATGGGCTGACTGTTAGTTAACTAGCTAGTAAGTTTAACCAGAATAGGGTCAGGAATAGGGGGATCGAATCAGAACCTATAGAAATACACGACACCCACTCCACGCTAACTATGGTCATATCTACTAATCTATGCATAGTATAACATAGTACAACATACTATAGAGTATAGTGTATACCTTACCACCCCAAAATACATAAATGCATTTCGAAATTTTCAAATATACTGAAAAATTGCAGTCATATATATTGTATGCACTTAAGCTATGAATTAAATGCAAAAGTGAACACGCATTGTTATGCATTATCGATTGTTGGTATATGAGAAATACACATGAAATGGCTCTTAATATGGCTATACAGAAAAAAAGTCGAAACCATTTCATCACATAAAATCTATTGCGAACATACCAGCGGGCAGCTAAAGTCTATAAAGTCTATAAAGTATCTAAAATAGAAATCTTAGTTCTCTAGGAATAGTCTCTTACTTTAAGCAGAAAATCAGTGTCCCGGGAAAAAATATATAGAAAAATATTTTAGGGGCTTGCTGAAAAAAGTTGCTGTCCGTGAACTGGATTGTAATTGTTCATGTGACTTTATTTTTAAA
Source organism: Lissotriton helveticus (assembly GCF_964261635.1). Lineage (NCBI taxonomy): Eukaryota > Metazoa > Chordata > Amphibia > Caudata > Salamandridae > Lissotriton > Lissotriton helveticus. Next base: position 1,136,030,093 of record NC_136061.1, on the reverse strand, counting down.
GTTGAAGGCCGAATTCAGGGAACGCCGTGTGCGAGTTTACTCAAAAGTCTCTATTTCTGTTCCGGAGAGAACATCATATCATTCAGGCTTTCGAAAAAACTGTCAACAGTTTCATGGGAAAGTTCCTCTAAGTCGGAAATAGGGGTAACCATGCATTCATGCGCATGATTGTCTCCATTGACATTCTGATTTGCATTGCTGACAGAAGGCCGTACCTGTTCGATGCTGCTTTCATCTTGAACTTCACTACTCTTCAATCGCAGTGGTGAAGATTCCAGGAATGCCGTCATCAGAATTGGCAGCCTTTGAGGGCAGCACAGTGCGTGAACCTTGGTAGGAACCAACAGTGTATCTGCATCCACCGGCGCATCCGATTGTAGCGTCAGACAGGTGTCTAACACGCATTCTTCTCCGCATAGCAGACACCTTAGTACAGGTAAAACACACCTCTGCCACATTGGTCGAAATGATAGAAACCAAGTCATGTTTAGGTCTCTAAGCCGGGATAGTCCCAGGATTTTTGATATCCGGTCCCGGTATCCAATGGCTAGGATCGTATCTTCCATTGTCGCGAGAGTTTGATCTGTGACATGGGTTGCCATAACGAAAAATAAGGACTAGGAATAGGATTCCTGCAATTAGTCCCAGGATCAAGGGAAGTCCGCCAAAAATCGAATGGACGAAGTCTGGAAAAATACCCAGTATGGCTTTGAATGGTGTTAATGCCATCGAAAATACTGTCTTAAATACCTTTGAGACCCCTGTGGTATCAGAAATATTTAAGATTTCGCTCAGGATTTCCGCGAAATGTACGGGGGAATTAGTTGATAATAATGTATGTATCTCTGCAGTCGTCCTTGCGACTTGTAGATCATACGTTTCTTTAGATGACGTGAGCCTTGTAGGCGTCTGAAGAAGCACTGTTTTCATTCTGCTTAAAGTGTCTATTCGAATAGAAGTAATTTTCAAACTGGGCCATGCCCTCGCCTCCCTGTCTGGAACGGAGCTGGGGAACAAAGAACGTCCACAGCACTTGACCTTCGCCGTCGTAGTGACGAGATAAGGAGTCCCGGGCATAAGACTACAGCATCTGCGGTCTACAATAAGAATGTAACTCCCATTATAGAGTCTTTGAAAGAATGGTTCTATTTCAGTTGCAGGTGCGCCTTGCTGGTGACATGAAAGGTTGTATGAATTCCCTTCACAGGCTCCGTGCAAACTAATACCGTTACACAGAAGCGTGCCGCTTAGTGACATAGCACAATTGTTGCCACTAAGAAACACTTTCTGTCCTTTGTTACTGACACATGCATGTGAATAGGGCAGGTTCCATGTTGTTTTAAGGTACCCCTTTCCCAATTTCTCGTACATGCCAGCCTGTATATATTTTTGGCAGTATTGAAACCTGAAGGTTGAGATTGGAATATTTATGATTCCGTGGATTATCCATTCACTGACAGGTCGTTCTGACATTGTCAACGGTAATCTTTCTAGTTTTTCAATGCTCAAGATTGTATAATCAGCACCCGTCTGCGCCATACCGATTTGTCTATCAGTAAGGTTAAAGATTTGAAATAGTGACGTTGTGTTGATTAAACGCCAAGGCACATAGCCTGAACGCAGATTTTGTAACGTCCAGCCAAGCTGTACAATAGAACGCAATTGTGACTGACCATGTTGTAATAACAGTAAGTCTTGCGATAATATATCGATTGCTGAAGACACAATGCTGTCCAATGAAAAAATTCTGGAGGACAGAGTCATTAACCCATTGTCCACTACAGAAAGTGATTTTTCCAAATTAATACGGTCAATTTCCCGTATTCTTTCTGCTGTCTCAATTTGAGTAACCTTCCAGGCCTCATTGTATGCTGCATATACAGAGGCTGCTATGAAACGCTTTTGACGCTGTTTGCGTGGTCCCATTATGAAATCACGCAAGTCAGCACCATCAGTAAGTAAAGTTAGGTGTTGCTTAATTTCAGGCAGTGTGGAAGTTTGTAGCCATTGAAGGCATAATTTGCCCACACTGTAGGTTGTTATTATCCCTGGGTGATGTCTTTGGGGATATCTAGGGTCTGGCCTGTTCATTTTGAAACCCTGTGTTTTATTCAGGAATCTATCTTGACAGTTATTTGTATCTGTGGGCCAGATCAACCATTGTTTCCAATCAGGATGTGTTCTGTTTTGGTTAAGTATATGGTTTATGTCTATTTCTTCATCTGTTTCAGAGTTATTGCTAAACATTGTTGGCTTTGGAATAGACAGGTTATTTAAATCTTTGATTTTGGCTAAGCCAAGACAGGTGGTTTGTTGAACGGTGTCATTTAAAAATATCATTTGTTCTGGGATCATGCAGGCTCTAAACAAAGCTTCTATACCCTGTACTTGCCATTCTTTTGTGCCCCAAACACTTTTCAAATCAACATTTTTGTCCCAATAATCGAATTCAAAAGTATTCATTTTTTCAAAGAATGAATCAGAATAAATCAATTTTGTGTTGGTTATCATGGTTTTCATCCCTGTCTTGTTTGACAATTTGTAATAAAATGTTTCAGCATTAGTTATGTTAAAACCTGAAAAATATGAATATTTGCCATACACGGTTCTAGAGCTCCCTTTTGGAGGTGTAGCACAATGTTCCCATTGATTAAAATTTAAAACATTTCTAGGTTGTGCAGATTTATGCAAGAAATGGTTACCATAGTGGTTATAGCAATACATACTATCATAATTTGTAGAACCTTGCAAATAATCATGTTTTGTAAATTTAGCAGACATTACTAAGTCAGACATCATATTGTTTATACTTTCAAAGTCCCAATCATCAGCAAATGAGTTCGGTTTCGCAAAGTCACTCAAAGAGATCTTAATTTGGTGTGGATATTTCAGGATCTCGACCGGACCGTGAATTTCATAGTCAGTGTTGTCCCAGGCTACCCCACCAGGTATTGGAATTGCTGTGAAATTGGCTGAAGAAAGTTCTGAAGAAAGTTCTCGTTTCTCGACGTGTGAAGATGTGTGTGGTTTGAGGACCAAGTTGATGTTCTGACTTGCTGTGTCCATTTTAGCATATTTTCCCTCAATGAAGCGTCCCAAGGTAAATACCATGATGAGCCAAAGTATGAGGATAAATGCACCAAAACCCACCCAAAATTCAATCCATGGAGAAACCAGATATGTTTCTTTCAGTTGTTTCAAAAGTTCCTTAGCTTTGTCTTTAAAGGATTTTGATGATGGCTGTGTCTTTTGTTCGCTGAAGCCTTCAGAGGAATCATCGAAGTTGATGAAGTAACCGGATGCAGTTCTGTCAATTGTTCCAATTGGTTCAGGATTTCTGTTTCTTGCATTTTCACTTGGTACTTCTGTATAGATTGGTGTGTCTCTGCTAAATGTCTTTATTTGGGTTTTCAGAGGTCTAAGTTCTATTGCATTGTTGCATAGTCCTTGTTGTTCTTCTGTAGGCGTTTCGAATGTGATGAGCCTCTTTGATAGGACCTCTGTACTGGTAGCAAACCTTGGTGTTCTGCTACTTATTGGGAGTCCACTTGGCCTACTGTTGGTTATCGGCCACATGTTGTGGTTTTACCAGGTCGATGGATACAACTCGGTTCTCCTTTTTTCCAGCAAGTGGCGGTAGTACAACTGATCTTGTCCCGTTGACAGACAAGACAGGAACTGCTTTTCTGTAAGAAGGCCCAAATTCCTTCTTTACCGCGATCTTCTCCCTGACTAGATCCCCGATTTTTGGAATCCAGACAGGTCTTGCTGGGACAGGTGGTGATTCTTCAGTGGTCGTTGGCTGTTCTTTCAACTGTATGTTGCTCAGGTCTTTTCTTGTTTTGTTTAAGTCCTGCAAAATAGCCAAACGGTCTTTGACATCAAAGCTTTTTTCTGTTACCACTGAAGTCTGACTATCAAGGTCAGAGATCAACATCCTAGTTCCGAATAATAATTCGTACGGACTGAATCCCTTCAGAGAATTTCTTGGCAAGTTATTTAGACTACGTTGGACACTTATTAGATGTTTGACCCACCCAGCTCCCGAACCTAATATCCTTTCTATTATAGATTGCTTTCTGTCTTGGTTTTTTCTTTACACCATCCCATACCCTCAGGAAGGAAGTGAGAAGATTCCCGCTGGGCTGTGCTCATTTGGCCATTCTTTCCCCCCCCAGGCTGGATTGCCTGAGTGAAAACAATGGTCAAACGTAACATGCTCTTAGCGTATATGCCATTTAGACTCGCAAATCTTGTATAACAGTCCGGACGTCAGCCGAGTGCTGTGGATCTACATTATAAGTGGGAACTAGCCTGTATATGTTAATCGCAAGCCATTCTTTTTAGTGGTGATGTTATCTGCCTTGATACGACGAGGTATTAAACTGCTTCTCTCCCCACTGCGATCTCTGTTGCAGTTTGGGCAGTTTTTTACAAACATGGTGTAGTGCAGGCTCATGCCTGGCCACCAGTACCGTGATTGTAATTCTTCCAGAGAATCCTTTAATTTAAGGTGTCTGAGACCCTCGCCCATGTGTGCGTCTGCGATTAACAAGTTTCTCCTGTCCATGTTTGGAATCACTCTATCCCCCACTCCAGGGATTCGAGCAAAAGGAATGGAGTTTGCATCTATGATGTATGTGTAATTGAGTGGATAGTTGATCGGTAACGCCGAGCAGTCGCCTTTTGATGACGTTTTTACTGCCAGCAATGTTTCGCCGTCAATGTATTTTAATGTACGCTTTTTTCGATCTACGGGAGCCGGTTTACTGGCTGCCGCTGCGGCTGTTTCAGCCAATGAATTCCCTACAACGTGAACGCCATCACGCTGATGACTCAGTGAGTGTGTCACGTGAGTCTTTGGTAGTTCTTTTTTCAAAAGAGCTACCTGTTCCCAGAGCAGTCTCTGCTTTATTGGTGCATCCGTGTCATCTTTGTAATCGTTCTGAATCCAGGTCTGCAAATCCTTGTTATATGTTTTGACGCAGTAATATGAATCTGACACTATAAGTGTCGGGAATTCGCGATCCGCATTATCTAGCGCCATTTTCAAAGCTAATATTTCAGTTTGTAGTTCTGAATTAGTTTCTACTGAGTGTGATTTTGTTAATAGAGGTCTTAGTTTACCTCCGTGCCATACTTCTTTTGTAATCTCACATGTGGGATTGTATGCATGTTCTCCCCAAACGGAGGGTTGAGCATGTCCGTCTGTATATATTACACAGGCGTAATGTCGTAGAGGCAGAATGTCGATTGGCAGAGGATACGTTTTTTCATATTTTAGATTTTTTAATTCTTCTAGTTCTGGATCAAAGAAGTAATATACTTTGTCCGTTGTGATTGAATTTACCCATTGTAACCATTCTGGATCCAATGTTGTTGTTGGTAAATTACACGGTGTTGTTAATGCCTCAAAGGCTGATTCTGCTGTTCTGACTGTGATATGTCTACCGTCAGCTATGTCTTTTTCTCTAGCTATTGCGGTTTGAACTGCTTGAACAATTTTTCCTTTGTTGTTGAATCTCTGTTCAGCTTTTGTGTACAAATGTGATTTGAATGCAATTGGTACCTTATCTCCCTCATTAGAGGTTAGGTATGTGAATCCGCATCTCCCTGGGATGACTCGGATCACAAGGTTGCGTGTATTATCACGGGTTTCTAATTTTGTTTTAATTAGCATGTCTGTTTGTAAGGATCTCAAAATTTCTGTGTGTGCTTGAGTCCAACTGGATCTTTTAAAGTCTGGTTTAATTAGATCATAAAGGGGTTTGACCCTTTCTGCGTAATTCGCAATATATGTTCTTCCGAAATTTAGGAAGCCTAGAATTGACTGTAGGTTTTTTAGTGTTTTAGGAGCTTGGATTACGGCACATTTCTCTAGGAAATTGTCTGCCAGGCTTTTGCCTTCACTTGATAACTCATATCCTAAGAATAGGACCGTCAGATGGGCAATTCTGGACTTTTTGAAGTTGAATTTGTAACCCTCTGCAGCGAAACCAAGTATTATGGTGTTCACTCTTTTCAAGTGAGTTTCCAAGTCATCATCTGTTAAGTAAATGTCATCGACATAAGATAATGCTTCATCATCATATAGTTGTAGTAATTCTGTTACTCTCGCTGAGAATACCCCCGGGCTGTTCTTGTACCCCTGGGCTAACCGACAGAATTGTTTTTGAGTGCCATTTACTGAAAATGCAGTTAAATATCTGCTCTCTGGTGCTATGTTTTGACAAAAGAATCCGTTGGAGATGTCCAAGGTTGTTTTGTATTTTTTGCGCACTATGTTATTCATTAGTGCAGCACTGTGTGAGTTTTGCACTGCAAAAGTTTTGCAACATGTGTTAAGGTGTCGGTAATCCAAAACTAGACGGTACGAATTGTCTGGTTTGGAGACCGGAAATAAAGGATTGTTCATTTGTGAGGTGCAAGTTTCAATCACCCCCTGGTATTCTAGCTGATCTAGTATTTCATTTACTTGTTTTTTAGCTTCTTGCTTAATTGGGTACTGCCTTTGTGCAGTAGGTTGTGATTTTAACTGGATTTTGTGAGGAGGAGAATCCTCATCCCATCCTACATGATTTTTATATAAAGCAGGTGCTAAGGCCACTGCCCACTTTCTAGCAAGTGTATATTTTTTATGAATCGGTATTTGATTCGAGAAGGCAGGCATAATTACTTCTTCGCCATGAGGGCACTCCCTGACAAACTCTGGTGGCCAGTCTTTTTCAGCTAGAAGGATGTCATAGCCTTTGGAGAGGTTATCCCAAAATAGTCCCCTAATTTTCCTAGTCTTATCTCCCTCTATACGTAATGTTATCTCGTATATTTTGTGGGGCTTGCTAACTCTGGTATCTGCAGTTTCCACTTGAAGGTATTCATTCGTGTCCACTGTCTCCAGATGATCCATAAGGACTTTGCGAGCTATGCTCACCTCTGCTGCGCTGTCTAGCATTGTCTGAGCCCATTCTCCGTTTTTCAGTTGTGTCCTCAGTATTCTCGGCATTGTTAACTACCTTGATACTGGCTACCTTCTTTTTTGGAAATTGTGATTTCTTTTTCAGTTGAGCAGGTTCCTTGTCTTTGGACTTGGCGTGCTCTTCTGATCGTCCTCTTCTTTCCGATTTCTGCGAGGAATTCTGAAAAGATTGAGAGGGACGTGTATCAATGTCTTGATATCTATCAGGTTTTTTAATATTATCCCTATTTCTAAGGTTATATCTATTCCCAGAGGGTTCACTCTGAGGTGACCTTTGTCTCGGGTTTGGAGATTTCTCTCTTCGCCTAGGAGACCTTCCTCTGGACTGGAATTTCTTTTCTTTAGGATTGGATTGTTTATTTCCATCCCAGTTCTTTTTTGGTGAATTATTATTAGAAAATATTTTTTCTGGACTTGTAGTCAGTTGCGGTTTTACTGGTATTCCACCTAGACTATCTCTGCCTAGTTCTTCATTTTTTTTCCTTTTTTTTTTTATTGAGTTGGAATAGAATAGTACTACATAATACAAAGAGAAGTAGATACATTCATACATATGATAAGATATCGAATGGATAAGATGGCAGGTACAAAAAATACAAAAGAGTTTAAAAAAGCCACAAATCTACTGTATATAATAATACAAATCTCCGTCTAAAAAAATAATTTGCAAACAGATAAAGACTCAATCAATTCCTCCTCTTGTTTCCCTCCATTTACTAAGGGGTGCCCAGATTTTTTCACCGAATAATTTCTTCTTCTGACCCTTAAATTTATATAGGCATTCTTCAATATTATGAATTCCTAGCAATCTTGTCAACCAACCCTGGAATGAGGGAGCAACTGAGTCTTTCCAAGCTGCCGCTATTAAGATTCTTAACACTGCAACACAAAGAAAGACAAGGGCTTCCGCTTCATGTGTGATTTTCAGATTTTCATCCCTGCCAATTAGCACAATCGTTGGGGATAGAGAAATTTGACCCTCTAGCAGCCCCGATAAAAATTTCTCCATTTCAGTTAAAACAGGTTTCAAGTTTGGGCAAGAATAAAACATATGAATTAGATCTGCCTGGCTTTGATCGCATCTCGGGCACTTATCTGTATCCCTTTTCCCCCATTGGAACAGCTTGGATGGAGTGTAGTATAAATTAAAAATCGTTTTATAATGTTGTGTTTTTAAGTTGGTTGCTCTTAATATTTTCTTGTTCAGTGCTAAAGCATAGTCTACATCAACATTTGGATCCCCAATTCTAAGAGCCCACGCGTTTTCTACTTGCACCATGTCATCTTCCAAGCTCTGCAACAGGAGACCATAGCCTATTTTGATCTTACGACCACCATTCCTTATATATTGAACAATTGGGTGCATCTCTTGAATGGAAACCCTGGGTCTTATAGATTTCACTGTTTGTTCTAATTGATTATACAACATCCAGTGATTTACTGAAATATCATATTTTTGTTGCAAAGTCTCGAACCCCACCAACTCCTCATTGCTCATTACATCTCCCAGATATCGGATACCCAATATTTTCCAAAGGGCGCTGTTTCTGTTCTGTCCAAGATGTTTAAAAGGGTTTGAATCCCAGAGATCTAGACTACCATTAATCTTCGGGATCTTGAGAAATTTCAACAATCGTTTCCATACTCCCCATACATCTAGCATCAGTTTGCTTTTACTCTTCTTATAAAATTGTGCATTTATTTCCCGTATCAAAATCCCCTTGGCTTTTTCTCCAATCACTAATTCGTAAATTGTGGGAATTCTTGATAAGCCAGACTGACCTGCCGGGATGTTACAGCATAATAATTGTTTCATATGTAACGCTAAGCAAACCCAGTGGTATAATCTGAGGTTGGGGGCTGTTAATCCTCCCCTCTCTAAGGGTAGTGACATTTTGGCTAACGACCTTCTTACTTTACCATATTGCCAGATAAACTGTGAGAAGACTGATTCCATTCTTTTTATCAGAGATTCCTCAATTAATAAGGGGATAGCACGAAATAAATACAGCAGTTTCGGGAACATTGTCATTTTAAGAACATTGACTCGCCCTATCAGAGATAAGTGTAAAACATCAATTCTCTTCAGTTCTTTATCTATCGCAGCCAACACTGGTAAATAATTTTCCTGGATTATCTTACCCACATCTGCATTAATTTTAACTCCTAAATAGATAGCAGCATCAACATACCTTTGATCTCTTTTCTGGGTATTCTTTGTTCCAATTATTAAGGTTTTTTCCGTATTAAGTTTATACCCTGAATATGCCCCGAACTGATGAGCCAGATTATTTAATTCCTGTATTGCTATTTCCGGATTGTTAGTAACAATTGCCAGGTCGTCCGCATATGCTAGTATCTTAGTGGTATGACCATGCGAAATAACAGGGGATATTCTATCTGAAGCCAGGATTTTCCTAATCAAAGGATCTATATATAGCGCAAATAGTATAGGTGAGCAGGGACAGCCCTGGCGAGTGCCTCTTTTGATTGTTACCTCCTCTGATTGAAGCCCCATAGCTGTGATTCTGGCGACTGGATCCGCGTACATGGCTTTAATGCCTTTCCTACAATTTACACCAAAGCCTCTTTTCTCCAGCACATCCCACATAAAATCCCATACAACACGGTCAAACGCCTTCTCGGCATCTAATAAAATCATAGCCATATCACTCCCTGTCATATTTGCGGCATCAAATAGAGAGATAGCCCTTGCAGTGTGTTCAGTAGTACCCCGTCCGGGAACAAACCCATGTTGCCATGGCGATACCAATTTACCTATAATCCCTCCTAATCTATTAGCCCAAATTTTTGAATATAGTTTCGCATCTGCGTTGATTAGGGAGATCGGTCTATATGAGCCCGGGTTTTCTTCCGGTTTACCCTTTTTATGGAATACCACAATGTTAGTTTGCTTCCAACTATCTGGAATAGCACCTGAACATATGACTCCATTAAAGAGATCTTCCAGTATTGGCAAAATTTCCTCCCTCAGAGCCCTATAAACCTCGATCGGGATCCCATCTGGTCCTGCCGCTTTACCTAATGCTAATTCAATCAAAGCGTTTTCTATCTCCTCCTTTGTTATACCCACTTCCAACCGATCTCTATCTTCCTCCTCCACCCTGGGTGTTATAAACGATTGGTCTTGTATAGGAAATACAGCCACTGGATCCTGATCATATAGTTTTTGGTAAAATTCATGAAATACCTGCAGTATAGAGTTCGGGTCATTATATTCTCTCCCATTATAGCTTAGCTTACTAATGTTATTTCTATTCATATCTTGCCTTATACGCAATGCTAAAGCTCTGCCTGCCTGCTCCCCAGTCTCATAACGCCTTGCTCTTTGTGTTTGGTATGCGCAGATCTCCTTCTGAGTGATTATTTTTAAAAGGTCACCCTTGGTCCTAGCCATATTTCTGGTAGTCTCACTACTATCTTTGCCAGTTATTATTTCTTCAATATGATGTCTCTCTATTTCAGCCAGGGTTGCTATCAAATTATCTGTCTTGCATTTATCTTCCTTCCTGATTCTTGATGCGCAACTAATCGTCTCCCCTCTTAGTGCCGCTTTATACGATTCCCAGACACCATTTCTGGATGCACTGTATCTATTAAAATCAAAAAATTCTCTTGACCACATTTTCATGTGATTTAAAAATCTTTCGTCATTTAATAATTTCCTGTCGAAAGTCCATCTAGAGGTTTTCCTTGATACGCTGGGAGCTTTATAAGTAAGCACCAGAGGATTATGATCAGAAATTATTCTTGGTAATTTCTGAATGTTTACTTTCCCGATCTCTCCCCTAGAGATGAAAAAGTAATCTAGCTTAGAGTATTTTTGTACTGGATGGGAGAAATATGTATAGCCACTATCCCCTGGCATCTTATCTCCCCAGACGTCTACCAGGCCGTAAGACTGTATCATGGAGCTTATTGCTGCTTTAACCTTTCGTTTCCGGCCTGTATATAAGCTCCCCTGACACCAATCAGCCGAAATATTCATATCCCCACATACTATCAACGGAACATCCCAATTAGCCAATTCCTCTTCCAGCTTATCAAACACCACAGAATCGTCTTCATTTGGGCCATATATTACGCATAATGTGAACCCAATATTCATTTCCACCAGCAGCCATCTACCTGAGCCATCTGTTTTAATACGTTTCGCTCCACCGAGATGGTTTTTAGCTAACACTGCCACTCCTCTTATCATTGATGACTGGGTGGAACAACCAATCAGAGTAAACCCATACATTTCCAGAATCTTCCTTTTATTCCAGGGAATATGGGTTTCCTGAACGCATACTATATCGATGTTATTTAATCTAATTAAATGGGCCAGTCTCTGCCTCTTCCTCCAATCGTTTAAACCCCCTGTATTGATACTACAAATTCTAATGTCTGACATGTTTTAGATATTTGCCTTTCCTACCTTGAATCTTATCCAGATACCTGAAATTAACTTGCAGCCTATTCCTTTCCAACTCCTGTTTTTCACATTTTTTTTTCCCCCACCTTTCCCCCCCCTCCCCCACCCCAACCCTCTCCTCCCACTGCACTTCTTCCCTCCCCCTATCAAGCTCCAGAATAGAGCTCGCCCTCAAGCCTCCCACTAGATTTGAGGCGCTCAGACCACTGGTCTGTGCATGTGATGGTTACAGCTCAGCGTGAGGAGAAGCATCAGCAAAAGTAACTTTTTGTGCACCTTACTTTACCCTCCACCATATTTACATTCTCCGAGCAGAACTCCCCCTCCCTTATACCAACCACTCCACCCTATGTGTTTAACTACCAGTTAGAATCCGCCAGATTTCCTCTTTGGGCTCCTTCAATGGTACATCAGTATTACACGGGGGGTACCCCCCTACTCTTTTAATTACCCGGATGCTACGTTGCTCCCTTTTTAATTCCCTTTCCCATTTGTGTCAACGTCAGATCTTTCTTTAGTACACCAATTACATCATCAAAAACTCTTTGGCTTTGATCTCTGACGAGAAATAAAATGTTTTTCCATCCCGTATTATTTTCAGCTGGGCGGGATTAATCAGGTAGGCCTGCATACCCTTGTCTTGAAAGGGTTTAATCATCTGCCGCAGTCTCCAACGTCTCTCGACTGTAATATGGCAGAAGTCCGGACGAACAAAAAAGGTATATTCATCAACTGTTTTTTTTTTGTCAGGTCTTGCCATCTCAGAAATTGCTTGTCTCAGATTGAAATTGCCCAGAAAGATCAGGATTGCTCTAGGCTTGGCTCCTTCTTTTGCTTTTTGATAGTTGTTTGCTGGGGTGCGATGTGCTCTCTGGATCTCCCTCTCAAAATCCCAATCTTTCAACTCTTTAAAGGCGGTCACAAAGAGCCTGACGATGAATGCTTTCATATCCGTCCCCTCGGCCCCCTCGGGAATTCCGAGGACACGAAGGTTGTTCTGCCGTGACCTATTTTCTAACGATTCCAGTTTCCACTGAACGTCGGTGAGCTGTTTTGCTTGCATGTCTACTTTCTTAACTGCGGCAGCAGAGTCCGCTTCAGTGGATACTACTCTCTCCTCCAGATTGGTCACTCGCTCCCCCAGGTTTACACAGGCCTTTGTCAGCTTTCTCACTTCACCTTGTATTTTCCTCACTGCCGCCTGGGATTTCCGACTGTCTTGCCTTGCTTCCTCTCTGTGAGCCAGTATCTCCTGATGGATAATCTCTAGGAGCGACATTTGTGCCGAGGCCCCCTCAGGGCTGTCTAGGGGCGGATTCGAAAGCAGTGGCTCTCCATTTTGGTTAAGTAGTTGTGCTCTCACCACCGTTTTCACCGCTGTAGTCGGTGGTGTATTTTCCTCAGGTTCTGAGTCACTGCCAGTCTCTATATCGCTGACTTCTTGTTCCAAGCTATCGTCTCCTTCCTCGGACCATTCGCCACCCTCTGACACCGAAAAAAATGCATCACTTTGAGCTTCTTTTTTGCTACCACTGCTTTCCCCTGTGTTATCCTGCAGGATCACTTCCATACCGTGCTGTGAAGATTTAGCCGCGCCCAGCTGATCTGCCTCTTGCAGGTCCCTTTCCTCAACCAATACTACATGATCCAACTGCTCTGCTATATCTGCTATACCACTAGTTGCATTACTTGGTAATACCTCTTCATTGCCATTGCCATTGCCATTATCCTTATCCGGGGGAGCCTGTATGACAGACTCCTTCTGGTCTTTTTTATCTTTAATGTCTTTACCTTTATTCACCTTCAGGAAAATGTCTGAGATAGAGGCAGTACCCTGATTGTCCAAATTCCCCTTGCTAGCGCTCTGCTGGATAAGTTTTTTTGTCTGAGGGGAGCCTTGTCTCTTCCTCTTAGTACCATCAATGTCAGCCATAGATTCTGCAAGCGCCGCTGCAGCTTTCCTTCTAGCTGCTGCTTTAGCGCTAGCACTCATTTTTGGAGCCATAATCGCCCTCCGCCTCTCTTCTGGCCCAAATGTCTCCTTACCGCCAGACAGATCCTCGGTTTCCACAGTCTCCGCTTGTGAAGCTCCAATGCCCTCCAGGTTGCTGACTCTCCACTTCTCCCCGTCTTTTGGAAGGTGATTATCCTGTTTCAGTCGCTTCTTGGCTCGAAACCTCTTTCCCTGCTGGGATTGCCGATGTTGGAAACGGCTCCGCAGGGCTTCGACTCTGTAGATTGACTCCGTAAGCTCCGCTACCTCCGCCTGCAATCTGGAAGCAGCTCCGCCTCTGACCCGCCGCGTCAGCTGGAACACCTCCTGTAGCAGCCGCTGCAGCGGCTGACAGCGCGTAAGTCTCATGCGCGTCAGTTACACCAGCCGCGATTCTTTGCCAATTGCCGCTTACTCGAGCACTTCTTGCCCCTGTGTCAGAGACCCTCGCAGATACCGCCCAGCATCCGTGCCACCGCCGCTGTTAGGGAGAAAGCAGGGTCATTTCTCAACTACGCTCCTCCTCACGCGAGCCGCCTCCCGACCGTCTTACACGGTCGCCATCTTGCCTCATGGGTCTCTGCCTAGTTCTTCATAGGATTTTTCTATGATTCTGGCAATTTCAGCTGGTTGGTCTGCTATATCTGTCTCTTTTAACCTCTGGCGGATCGCCACGTTTGCTGCTTCACCTTTTATGTTGGCTAATAATATAGCCGAGACCTGCTTGAAGTCTTTCAGTAATTTCATACCAAGAGTTAAAGCAGGTTCTGGACCGTATTCATCTTGAATTTGTTTTAGCACATCTGGTATTACCGAAATGGATGGAACACCGTGCGTTTTTGTATAGATGGAAGCAAAGACTGTACCCCAAGTGTCACAGTCCTCAATGTGTGGTGCGATTCCCATTGGGAGACATATAGTCAGAATCCTGTGTTTTTCCAGCGGGGTGGTGTCAGGAAACACCGCCTCTATTTGGGTAATTTTCTGTGCCAACCAGAATGGTATTTGTTCCCGTTTAGCTGGAACTTTACCTAGGCAGGATTGGATGTTCTGTGGTGTAATTTTATTTGTGTTCCCCTGGTGAGGGGTCAGCTGTGGAAGTTTAATCGCTGGCTGAATTGTTGAAGTCCGCATTACATACTGAACTAATTGTCTGTGAATTTTTAGTAGTTGTTTTAGCTGTATTAACAGCTCTGCTGCAGGCATTCTTTCGATGTCTGGATGTGGTGTGTATCCGGCTAGGACCGGCCACGTTGCTCCTGGTCTTCCTAAAGGACCGAGCCTTGTAATGTGATTGTTATGTATTAGGGCGCCATCAAATAAGAGCAAATGCTCTTGGAATTTGAGTGGTACTTCCACCTCCTCGAAAGGAGTGTACGTTTCAGGAGGTTCCTCTACTTTGTAATAGTGGAAGTACTTTGTTACAGCATTTGCTGCTGGAAAATGTATCCATGTATAGTATACCTCTGTCTGCCGATATTCGTGTGCCTCAATTACGAATATGACTGTGCCACCTCTAGGTGTCAGTCCATTTTCTATAAGTTTTAAGGTTATAGATCTCCTTTTAATGACCGGAATAAGTATTATATCCGCGTCTGCTGCTTGCATGGTAGCATCAGCATCTGATATTTCAGTAGCTAATCTAATTGCCTCTCTTTCTCCATCACTGTCTCCCATTTTACTGACAGGATGGTATTATTTTTGTTTGCAGATCAGGTTTCTTTATGGAAACAGAGATTAGATGCACAATATTCTGGAACTGTTTTATCCTTCAACGTTGACTAGACCAAGAACCATCCATAGGAGTTCCCTCCTGCGAGGTTTTGGAGGATATTATAACCTTTCACCCACTCCAGACGTCTTTGGAGTATTTGGGAAAAGGGGTCTGAGTGAGAAAGCACGACTGAGTTACTCTAAATGTCTTACGTTAGTTTTATCGCCCTTTTCAAACACGTTGGGCGCCATGTAGTGTAGCTCCTATTTTCCCAATAGGCTCTGCGCATTGGAATAGTACCTACAGCAGTAAAGGCCTAGGCCAGACGTTAACTAGGTCTACTACTGTCGATACTAGACTTAATTTTTGGGTTTGCCAGCTAAGCTCAGAGTTCGCTAGAAACTTTCTCGAATGTTCAAGGAAGGATGAACTCCCCTGATTAGACAAGAAGGGATTTAGTTTCTGACAACCATAGAACATGACAACTTTGCTCTCCCCTAATCAAGAGTCAATCTCGAGAGTCGTGTGAGCACAAGGCAATTATTTTACTCAGTCAGTACGTGCATTCTTAGTCTCATCAGAATGTAGAGAAAAGGAAGAGACGGGCGTGTTCAATAAAAGATGTTATTTATTGATCAGTCTCTTTTCTCGTACAAGAGAAATGGATCGATATTATTGCAATACTTATAGTTAAGTAAAGTGCATACATTAGAAGCAATAGTATAAAATAATACTGTAAAAACATTGATATGGTTTCTGAGCCATATGATGTTTAAAATGATTAAAATATATTTACATACACATATACATTTGACTAAACGTACTCAACTGGTGTTTCTAAATACGCCTACCCCGTGTACCTGACCTAAGTCTAATGCGTGGGCGGGAATAGAAAGTTACAGTTTAGTTTAAGTTTGTTTTTGCCAAGTGAATAACTAAAGAATTCTCTAGGAGGGGTTATTCAGTTCTGTACCTGGAATTTAGGATGAATGAGGAATGGTATCTCTTTCTCTGCTCTCGATATTCCAGGCTGCCTGCGAGGGCTGCCCAGAAGCGCCGGTGCTGGGTCTCTCGGCTTGAGATAGCAGCGCGTCTCTCAGCGCGTCAGGAAGGCGGGGCTGCTGCCTGCGGGGTCTGCTTCTGCTCTCGGCTTCGGCAAGTATGGCTGCTCCGTCTTGTCACCACGCGTGTGTTTGCATAGGGCAAGGTCGGCAATATTTATACCTTAAAGGTGCCGGGATTGACGTAAGGATGGACATAGGTACGTCAATAAAGATGTCATACGACTTGCTCGTTAGCACATTCTTTACTAAAGTTCTCTGTGAAATCAAAACAATGGCCGCACGGATTATCCAGGTTGTCATAGGTTTGATTTGTTATGAGAACGTCGTATGCCTTATCAGGGGCTGGAGGAATATCGCTTGTCTAATTAGATCTCAAGCGTTATGACCTAATCAGATAACACGTTCCTGTGCCGTAGTGTGACTGCGTCAGATAACGGTATCTGCATCATGGGGGTTTTCTTGCCTCATGGGCTGACTGTTAGTTAACTAGCTAGTAAGTTTAACCAGAATAGGGTCAGGAATAGGGGGATCGAATCAGAACCTATAGAAATACACGACAGTAGGGGAATCCACTGACCCTATATTTTCGGTGAAATAAGACCTCGTGCCCCTTTTTAATGCCTTGGCTACCGTCGGTTCTCTAAGGTATCCTGGGTAGATAGGGTAGATGCGTTTGCGTGTCTGTGCATGATTGGAGAGAGTCAGTGTCAGCGGGGAATGATCTGAGACCCCTCGTGGACGGATTCGAGCTTCGGCAACAGTGAGGAGGCCCCCCCCAGTGTGAGGAGGTAGTCAATTCTCGATAGGCTGTCATGGACCGCCGAATAATATGTGTATTGTCGGTCGTCCGGGTGGGACCGCCTCCATATGTCTACCAACCCCTGTGCTTCCATGAAGTCATGCAGTCGGGAGGGCCCTGGTGTTTGTGTGCGCACAGGGAAGCGATCCATAGAGTTATGTGCCACTGCATTGAAGTCACCCCCTATAATGAGATCCCCTTCCGGTAGGTCTAGTAAGAATTTCCCCAGCTCTGGGAGAGCAGTGGCGTGCAGTGCCGGCGGAATATACACCGAGACTACGTAAGTGGTCTTCCCTCCCACTGCCCATGTGTCGCCGCGAAGCGCCCCTGTGTGTCGATTCTAGTGGATTGGGTTATGAATCTAGATGATCGGTGCATTAGTATCCCCGTGCCACGGGATCCCTTCGTAAATTCAGAGTGAACAATCATACTGTACCCCTTCCTATCTAGGGCCCGTGTCGCTGCGCCTGTTAGATGCGTTTCCTGCAGTAGGACCAGAGCGGGGTTCAGTCTCTTTATGCCTTGTAACACTAGCCCTCTTTTTATTTTGTCTCCCAGACCCCTCACATTCCAGGACATGAGGTGCAACGGGGTCGCCTGCCCTATACTATCGTCCCCTCCCACCATGCTTGAAAGAGTGGATTGTGCGGCCGGGATCGTGAGGCACCAAGCCTCCTATGAAGTGAGCATGAGTGCTATGCCATGGTTCCGCTACTCTACGCGCTTGTGTCCTAAGGCTCCTGTCCAGACCCTGAAAACTAACTAAAAACCCCAAACCTGCCTTACCCCCAACTCCCCCCCTCCCTGCCCCCCTGCTCAACGGACTTAAAACTGCCCGCCCCCCCAACTCAGCAGAGTGCCTGATCCTAGCCCAAAACATAGTACTTGCACGCTGGGGTGAAGGACACTCCGGAGTCGGCGGCCCCCTCCTTTGGCCGCGGAGGCCCTCAGTCCAGTGTCCAAGGCGGCATCGTCGGACAGCGTTACATTCAGTTCAATTTAACATTATCTGGGGATCACTGTTCTCCATCATCGCCCCCTTCTCGAATATCGGGCAGAGGCGAGAGTGGCTCCGCTTCCTCGCCGGTTGATTGTAAATCCTGCTGGGATCCACCATTGCGGTTTTTGGTCTGTCTGTTGGAGCGACGAGGGCGGCTTGTCGTCCGCCAACCCTCCAGCCAGTCCTGTGCCGCCTCCGGGTTGTCGAAAAACCAAGTCTTATTGTCGGCCACAATCCGGAGTTTGGCCGGAAAAAGCATTGAATAAGGGATCTCCCTGGCTCTTAGTTCTTTCTTTACCTCGAAGAAAGTTCTCCTTCTCCGTGCGACCTCCGCCGTGTAGTCCGGAAAAAAGGCTAGCGTGGAGTTTTGAATCCTAATAGGGGGTGAGGTTCTTGCCGCCTGTAGAATGACATCTCGATCCCTGAAATTAAAGAGCCGTGCTATGATCGGCCTGGGGTGCGCTCCCGCTTGCCGGCGCCCTCCCGGGACTCTGTGTGCCCTCTCCACTGTGAAAAAATTTGAGAGTCCCTTAGGCTGCAGGTGCTGTTTGATTAGATTCTCCACATACAAGTCCATCGTCCTCGTGTCTTCCGATTCCGGCACACCTATTATACGGATGTTGTTCCGTCTCGAGCGCCCTTCTTGGTCATCGAGCTTGTCACGCAGTTCCTTATTTTCTTTCGTGACACGTTCCATACTAATCTGCAGTTCCGACACATCTTCCACCAAGGCCTTGGTCACAAGTTCCATCGTATTCACTTTCTCCGTCATCTTGTGGAAATCTGCCCGAATCAGTGTAATTTCGGCTGAGATCGACCCCACCGTGGCCTGCACCTGTGTGAGGGCCCGCATGACATCATCCAGGGTCGCCTTCTTGCCCCCCGTCGCTTCCACTGTCTTGCCCGTCTGTGATCTTGCGTCCGGCGGGGAGGTAGCGGGTTTCTCATATGTGAATCGGTCAAGGCGGGACTGCGCCGCATGTTTTTCGGCCCCTTGCCGGCCATCTTGGACGGGGAGCCGAGCACTCAGACCCCCGGTCGGTTCCACCCAGACTTCTGCACTTCTTCGGGGCAGTCCTTCGCCTCTCAAGTCTCTCCGATGTACACGGGGTCACAGTCCACCCGCAGTCGTGGCCCTCGGTGGTCTGGCGTGGTCCCTCAGACTCGCCTCCGGTCAATTACAGTGGCGGCGTGTGGGTCTCTTTTGTAGCCACAAGTGAGGCCAGGGGGGTGAGTGTTTCCACGGATGACTAGTTCCAGCCGTGGGGTGTCGATGAATCTCTGGCTATGGGGATGTTATCGTTGCGCCCCACCCGCGTCGTGCGGGCCGTCCCGCGGTGTGTTCCTAGAGTCTTCCGCCCCACACCCTTGTATCCGCTGCAGGGTCTATGGCGCTACTGGGCACGTCGGCCCGTGTCCTGGGAGAAGGATCCACTTAGGCGGGTTTGTGTTGCACAATAAGCTCCCGCGCACATTCGCGCCTTCTTTACTCACAGCGCGCCCCCACCCAGCGGAGGGGGGTCCGGGAGCGATGCCTCGTCGTACCGGGTGGTGCTCTACTGCCTGATGACAGCACCTGTGTTTCACCGGCGTTGCCTGATCCGCCTCGGCTGGTACGGGACCCCCGCCGGGTCTGCAAGATGGCGGCCCCGCTCCGGATTCAGCAGCGCCGAGCGCTTTCACTCGTCCCCTCAGGTCGTCCGGGCAGGACCCCTCCACTCAGCGAGGGGGCGCCCGGGGTCCCGCACGGGGCTCACAAGGTCCGGTTGTGGCTGCAGGACGCAGGGGGGGCCTCCCCCTCCGTGGTCGTTGCGGACGGGCGCTTCCGGCGGCACTCTGCCCAGGACGGCACACTTCCTGTCGGCTCACCAGCCCAGGCCAGTCCCCGGCTCAGAATCTCCACAGGGGCCCACTCGGGGTCATCTACAACTGGCCTCCTCGACCTCGGATTTTCTCCCCGCTTGTCCGTACCTATGCCGCCCGGTCCTGGGCATCAGTACCTTCCCGCATGGGACATATATGTAGCGGATCAATGATCAGATGTCGTAGGAGGCCGCTTCAGCCGCGGAGCTCTCTTCCTAAGCTGCCGCCATCACCGGCTACTGGCCACGCCCCCACCAGTTGAATTTTTGAGAGATGTGAGTTGATAGACCACCCCGGGGGTGCCCAAAGTTTGAGTGTCTTTCTGCCGGGATTAACAAATGTTTTTTCACCATTCACAAAGGAGAATGATACCTTTGGGACCCCTTACTGTTCGTGCATGACTTACCACCTGTTTTATGTTGGAGGTAAAATATTAATGTTTTGTGACCACATGCCTTAAGGAATCAGTATTGTGAAGGAACGATCTTAAAACACTCTTTCCAAATACTGGTTCCTTATTGTTTCTTAAACTCATTTAACAATTTGGAAAACTCTTTAGAATGATTAAATGGGTTTAGTACATTTAAAAAAGTGTCAGTAGTTCTCCCACCTCTCAGATTTACTGGATTTGAGGATTTGCAACAGTTAAAAAACATTCAGCCTGATTCATGAAACGAAAATCGGCTCGCAAAGGGCCAGATTCTGAGAATCTGGCCCTTTGCGAGCGCAATTATTGCATTTGGGATTCATCATCCCAAATGCAATAATCGCTATTACAGAATTCGCTATTGTGCGAGGAATTGCATTTAAGGAATCTCTATTAGAGATTCCTTAAATGCAATTCATCAACCAATTTTAAATTGCTAATTCGCAATTTCGGGCCGCTATTTACCGAGAGGTCAGACCTCTCGGTAAATAGCAAAAACTTAGAAAAATGCTTTTAAAAGCATTTTTCTAAGTTGCATGTTGCACACACACATGTCCTTTGGACATGTGTGTGCGCAACACCTGTTCAAATGTGCATTTAAGGGGTGCTACAGGGTGTCCTTTGGACACCCCTGGCACCCTTAAAATCGCTATCTTATTTGCGAGTAGCAAATTGCTACTCGCAAATAAGGGATACTCCCCATTCATTCCTATGGGCCTTTTGGCCCATAGGAATGAATGGGGAGTTATTCCTTATTTGCGAGTAACAAATTGTTACTCGCAAATAAGGAATGTGTAGGAATCGCTATTTATTTAGCAATTCCTACATGAATACCGTTTTGCGAGTCCTCAATAGCGATTCGCTATGAATCGCTATTAGGGGCTCGCAAAACGGCCCGTTGATGAATCAGGCTGATTGTACTTGAGGTCACGCTATTTGCGTTTGTCACTACATACCTAATCAGTATTTGAAAGGGTCGTGTTTAGGGTGCCCCTTCCAAATAGCTATTGTGAATGACATAAACTCATGTTTTGCAACAAATCCTTTAAGGAAAACAGGCTGCATTAAAAAAAAAGTGCTTTATTTAAAAGCAATGACAGCTATGGTGATCTGCTGACCCCAGAAGGCCACCATCCCTGTAATGGCAGCGAATCATAGTGTGTCTCAGTTTGCAACCTACCTAATTAAAATTCATAAAGTAGGTCAAATTTCGATGCACTAAGTTAGGTCATTTTGCGGACCGACCTATTAGTGCATAGGTAATTTCGTAAAATATCACACTGGTTGCAAGTTGCAACAAATATTTTGCAAGCAGTTCTTAGTACGTCTGGCCCCAAATCTTTTCCAGCAGCAAAAGGCTGCTTATCATGTCAATGACATTAACAAAAATCAACAGATGTTCCTGAAAGCAATCAGAAATGTAAAAAAGATAGCAATTGTACCAAAATATCAAGGCTGTCACTTCTGTAATATTATATGCTTCATCAAAGTCTCTGGAAACAACAAGAATCTCCTTTGATTTTTGGCATAATTCACAAGCCCATCAATGAGGAGCAGCGATTGACTTGAGCACACGATTTGTTTTAGTTTTATACATATATATATATATATAGATACAGATATATACATATATATGTATATGTATAGATAGATAGATAGATAGATAGATATCTATCACTAACACGACCGAAGGGTACCAGAGCTCTTTACATGACCACCAGTTGCATTACCGAATGACGCATTCATTTTTGCCAGGCATGGGGAGATTGAGTGATTTGCCCAAAACCGCATGATGTTGAACGTACCCGCAGAGACTTGAACCCGGTTCCCCAGCTTTCGAGGTTGGCTGCTCTAGCCATTAGGCCACATGCTCTCCCTCCCCTTGACCAATACAATGCACTGTCAGTTAGTGGGAGGAGACTAGAGCCCCGAAGCTCATGCAGAAACATTACTCTGGAGGAACCACTTCCAGCAGAAGAGGATGACGAAGTAGTAGTCAAGGCATGGTCACTTTAAAACATGTCGGTGCAGGGTGATATGAGAGAATCAACCTCCCCCAGAGGGAGAAAACGAGTGTACATAGTGTGTCTTTAGGTATATAAGAACTAGCAGGTACAAAGCAAACGTCTCCACTTCTTTTATTCAATTGCCTGCTGGGTATTCGTCCAATATAGTACAGACCCTATATACCGCCCAGGCCGTGCCTCCTCAGATTTGCACTTGCAGCACAAGAGCATACTTTAAGCCAAGCACTAGGGGTATTATTCAAGTGCATCTAATGGGGGAAGAGGTCAACGCTCAAACGTTGTACCTTCACTCTACTTGGATATGCACTGAAAGTCCCCACCACCCCAACACAAGCTTTGGCGTTTAATTTTGATCCGCAGAACTGCATTCTATTAAGTCATTGTCAATAAAAAAAATATCTAAACAAAGAATTCAGAACTGAGACTCCCACAAAGCATTTAATATGTATCCATCGCCCGTCAAATTTATACGAGGACTCAAACTCAAAAAACATTTCTTTGGTCGTCCAGGAGTATCAAATAATATCCCAGGCGCAACTGACAATGAACTCCCGAATGCCCAGACCATCAATGATGTACAGGCCACTCATTTATTACTCTCCCTGACAGACTTTGACGATCCACCAAATTCGTTTGAAAATCTCCTGAACGATCTGGAGCTAGAAACCAACCAAACAATAGGTAGTGGCCTCAAAAAGAAGTCCAAATGGACTCCAACTTTACCAGGAGGTAACCCGGTTGACATATTCTACAATCGAGTCCTCAGTGACATTGAGAAACATGAGAAAGCCCAGACAACTAAGAAATCCAGATACACTGATAATTTGTCTAGGGAAGAAAGAATCGCTCTAAAGTCTCTTAGTAACAACCACAATCTTATTATCAGAGAAGCGGACAAAGGGGGAAATGTAGTGGTCATGGATAAAATTGACTATCACAATGAAATCCTCTCCCAATTAACTGACACCAGTTGTTACTCAACTATTGACCATAACCCCATGGGTCCTCTCACCATTCTCATCAACAAACACCTCTCCGAATGGCACATGCAAGGGCTAATCAATGAAGAAGAATACTTATACATGAAGGTAATAAGACCCACCTATCCTTGGTTATACACTCTTCCCAAAATTTATAAAGCAGGTGCATTTCCCCCCGGAAGGCCCATTGTATCGGGCATCGGAGGGCCAACAGAAAAACTTTCACAATATGTTGATGTGTTTCTAAACCCAATGGTCAGCAATTTACCATCTTATATACAAGATACCAAACACATCCTTGGCATCTTGACTGACATGGAGTGGCAACCAGACTTGATCTTGGCCACCCTAGACGTGGTCTCACTGTACACCTCAATTAATCCCAGCATGGGATTGACAGCAGTGAACAAAATTCTGAGAAACAGACCGATCACTCTATGGGAACACACCAAAATGCTCAGTGCCATGATGAACATCATATTGACGAACAACTATTTCCTTTATGAGAAACAGTGGTACAGGCAAACCAAGGGAGTAGCTATGGGGTCCAGATTCTCCCCATCTTTTGCTAATCTTTACATGGGATCACTGGAAGCTGAATTTATCTGGGGCAACAAAGGTCGACCATGGGTAGACTACATAGTCTACTGGGGCAGATATATTGACGACTGCCTATTGATCTGGTGTGGGACACAAGAAAAACTAGAAGATTTCTGTGAATATCTGAACAACAACGACATGGAGATGAAATTCACAAGTCACATCAGCACCACAAACGTTACCTTTCTAGATGTCGAACTATACATCAGAGACAATGCCCTACAAAGCCGCCTTTTCCGAAAAGAGACCTCTTGCAATGCGGTTTTACATGCAGGCAGCTCACATCCTCTCCATCAGCTTAACACCATCCCTTATGGAGAGTTCATACGTGCCAGAAGAAATTGTAGTGACAACAGTGAATTTGACCTATGCATACAAGACATGATGAAAAGATTCTCCAATAGAGGATACAATGCAGGGATTATACACAAAGCAAAGAAGAGAATCAAACGAATCAACAGAGAAGCCACGCTCATCAGAAAAAAGACAATAGATGCGGCACTTCAACCTGTGAGATTGATCATGGACTACAATGAAATCAGTTCAACAGTAAAAAAGAGTGTTACCAAACACTGGGGCATCCTACTAGCAGACAGAACTTTAAAGGATTCAATCACCACCAGACCCCAGATTACATATCGACGCGGTAGAAACCTGAGAAACAGACTATGCCCTACAGTGCCACATGGCACCAAGACAATTACATGGCTAACAAAGAAATCCAAGGGATTCTACAAATGCGGCTATTGTGGAATGTGCAGATGGGCCAACCATGCCACCAAGACTTTCAATGGCTTCCACAAAGAACAATACTTCATCAACACCAACATAAACTGTGATTCCAGATATGTGGTTTACATCATCCAATGCATGTGCCAGAGCATATATGTGGGCAGTACCATCTGACCATTGAGAGAACGCATCAGAGAACATGCACGGGCCATTCTACAACAAGATGCACGCTATCCGATGGCAATACACATGGCCACCTGTCCCTCTCAAGGTACCACAAAGGATTTCAAGTTTTTTGGTATAGACATAGTAGAAGCGAATGTGAGAGGTGTCAATCGAGAATTGAGACTCAGACGCCAAGAAGCAATCTGGATCATGCGTCTTCATTCTGTGAAGTACGGACAAAACACTGATGATGAGCTTCATTTCTTTCTGGGACCATGAACCGTGATACCACTACATACACGTGCCTCTCAGTCTAATGACAATTATCCTTTACTTTTTCAAACAGACTTCTGAAAATGAGTGATATTATTATTTTCACATGTATATTATATGACTACATGTATATTATATCACCATATGTATAATTTTCCCTCTATTGAACTATACTTATTCTATTTACTCGACCTTAAGAATGTTCTACATTCTGTACAATTTCTCACATTTCTTGGCATACATTTCTTTGCCCATTCTTTATTGTTTTCCTTTGACTAATACATCCTGTGTGTTCTTATTCACACATTTCCCACTTGTCATTCTCTGACTGTGTTTTTCATTTCCAAATTGCTTTTCCTATTTGCAGTTTCCATTTATTGGTTAAGCATTTTTCCATTTGCCGTCTTTCACTATATTCCCACTTTAATTACGTTTTTTTCTTGGTCCTTCCCATTGCTTTGCCCTGTTTCTGCTGATTTTTCATTAACTGAGTCCTTCTTTCATTTCGCAACGGGCCATCGCCTCCACGCGGCGAGTAGCGTTCTAGTCTTTCTTCATACACGCGGTTTTCTGGTCTATATAAGACCTTTCAGCCTCGGGCCAGGGTGTTTCCCGTATCCGGTGAATACCCTTCACTTCCACGTAACGGCTTAAGCGGTAAGATACTTGGAGCCCCTTTTCCTTGCATTTCACTTCCTTGCTGCCCAATTTTCATTGTCCTCGCTCCTCACTTCATACTTCCCTTTTTATTTATTTTTTCTCTCCCATGTAGCCGTTATAATATTGACAACAGGCATTACCCGCCTTTGTCGACCTACACCTTTGGTCCATCATCCTTTCCTTGTGCAGACCCATGCACACTACGACCTTGTAACCCGAACAGGAGCGGTTTGGAATTATCACCGTTCCCCCGGTGAGTGACACACTACTTTTTTGTTTCCCGTATGTTTTGGCATAGCACGCACATACATGTCGTTCTGCCCATACTAACCCCTCCCTTCATTTCTCCCTTCTCCAACAGAGAACATAACCATATATACTAGTGCAGGTATTTTCCTTCTCTTATTCTTTCCTTTCAATGTACTTTTCTCCCCCTCCCCCCTTTTAGGTCACCATTCTTTTTACCAGTTTTTTTTCACTAGTTTAAAAACATTTTTTCAAAAGACCACTGTACTGCTCGGTCCGCTCGCTAGATCAGAGACTGCATGCATCTCATTCTTGTTTAATACAATCAAATCTGCATAGCGTATTTAAAATTGGTGAGTACAGACTCATATAAACCGTGTATTAAGACACTCTATAGTAAAAGAATTTTTTTTAGGCCTATACAGTGCAGGCATGTTAAAGTTGGCAACACGTGAATAACGACTTGAATTGGGAATGATGGGGATATGTAAAGAATGAACAGCATTTACAAGTGTCCTGTTGTAATGATATGGTATACATGCATAGCCTTTTTATAATTTTTTTGCACATGGTCTGACTCATTAGCGATTATGACCGGGGAGGGTACAATTGTGAAATAATTTATTTTAAAAAATCTTTTTACTTAAAGTGGCATGGCATGAATAACAGGGTCGTTATGCGGTAATCTGTTGCTTATTGAGATTTATAGATCACGGCACTGGTTTCACTTCACCGCACTCATGCTTATTCCGCTCCTATTTATTATATTTCATTCCGTTCTGAGTTGTTTTTCTTACAGGTACTCGGCCCTTAACAATTTTCTGTACCCAATCTTATTTTAGGCTAATGTGTTTTCCTCTGCGCTCTCATCTTTTTTTCTGTTACCAGAATTTGAATTTCGAATGTCAATATACACATCACTTGGTTAGATCACTTCTACATATGTTTTCACTTTAGGTGTACCTTTTAGATGTGCCAGTCACTACCATTGTTCTTTTACACAACTCCCCTCCCTTGGTTTCCACGGACACAGGTCTTTCCTATCTTCATTATCTTCACACCTTGAATGTTTGCATTATTGTTAACATTCCCACACTGTCCTTTGTATCACTTCCAGCCCTGAAGAGTCATTGGGTTAACACCCTTACTGACGAAACACGTGTCGGCTGGTTTCTTTTTATATGGATCTCCTCTGAACAGGAGAAACATCCATACACCAATTAAAAACAAGAATGAAAATGGACACTAGTGTGTGATCTTATCCTTGGAGAACTTTTAGTTTGATTACCCATATCATTGAAATTGTTGTGGGCGCTTGATTTGACATTTATTTCACATAAGGGTTAGCTTTCTCACCCTTTGGTTTCAGAGTTATAGGGTTTTCTCTGAACAAGCTGCACCAAACAACCTTACCCCATCGTAACTACCCTACCACTACATGTTGTGCGCCATCCCGTCTGAACATTGATAACCCTTCGCGGATTTGTAACCAATTACTCTGGAGGAACCACTTCCAGCAGAAGAGGATGACGAAGTAGTAGTCAAGGCATGGTCACTTTAAAACATGTCGGTGCAGGGTGATATGAGAGAATCAACCTCCCCCAGAGGGAGAAAACGAGTGTACATAGTGTGTCTTTAGGTATATAAGAACTAGCAGGTACAAAGCAAACGTCTCCACTTCTTTTATTCAATTGCCTGCTGGGTATTCGTCCAATATAGTACAGACCTTATATACCGCCCAGGCCGTGCCTCCTCAGATTTGCACTTGCAGCACAAGAGCATACTTCAAGCCAAGCACTAGGGGTATTATTCAAGTGCATCTAATGGGGGAAGAGGTCAACGCTCAAACGTTGTACCTTCACTCTACTTGGATATGCACTGAAAGTCCCAACCACCCCAACACAAGCTTTGGCGTTTAATTTTGATCCGCAGAACTGCATTCTATTAAGTCATTGTCAATAAAAAAAATATCTAAACAAAGAATTCAGAACTGAGACTCCCACAAAGCATTTAATATGTATCCATCGCCCGCCACTTACCTGTCCTAAATATCTTGCTCTGTGCAGCGGCTTCAGCATCAGGACAGCTGCCAAAAAAGGACATGATACTAAATAAGAAACAAAAACCTATGAAAAACATTGTATGGGCCATGGTTATAGGGATATATAAATAAGCGTTATGTAGCAAGCGGTTTACGTTGTTTTGGATCATAGAGCAAATTTAAACCCCGCATGGGGCTCCATCCAAATGCAAATGTGATACTTTACCCATTTTTCCTAATAATAAGATTTGGGATTTATCTGTTCATTGCTCCCTAGAGAGACATGAGTAAAAATACCCTGGATGTAAGGAATGGGAAAAAGAGATTTACAAAAATGTCACCTCTTTCCTTTTCTTTTCAGAAGGTTGGTTATGCTGGGTGGCAACCCCTCCACTGGACCATTAAGGGAGGAAAATCCAGTTGACCAGGCCACCAATTACAAATTGTTTCACTGGATCCAGCTGCCGTCATGCAGGATATTAGGCATGGCTTCACTGGCCATACAGGGCCTCGAACGTTTCAATGGAAGGAGGTAGGGAGGGGGTTTAGTTCTGGGGGCGGGTTTTGTTACACAGCGGCGTTTTTGCAGCAGTGTGCAATGTTGGTCACCAGTAACTATCAGCAGGCCAGCATAATCCGCACAGCGCTCACTTTCGTTCCCAGCCTCCCTGTGTTTTGAAATATGGCATCATTTAAAGCACCCGCTGCAGATTTCTTTGTATATCAAGCACTTTTCAGCCACATTAAGAGTGTCACAGTCCCCCAGATTCATCATTGTCCCGTTTTGCGAGTCCTTAATAGCGATTATTAAGGAATCGCTATTAAGGACTTGCAAAACGGGATTCATGTAGAAATCGCAATTTTATTTGCGATTCCTACAGCTTCCTTATTTGCGATTAGCAAATTGCTAATCGCAAATAAGGAATGACTCCCCATTCATTCCTATGGGCCTAAAGGCTTTTCGGTTGATGAATCTGCTTGAGTATCTCTTGGGATTAATCTTCCTGCTGGATTGAATGAATGAATGAATGAATGAATGAATGAATGAATGAATGAATGAATTCTTTATTGTTTGGTTACTTAAAACCATTACATTAAAAACATATTACGAGGTTATAAAATTACAAAAGTTAAAACCAAAGGAATTTGTGCGGCCCAGGGGGCGGGATTGCAGAGCATAAGGATCATGTTGAGGCATAGGTCAACAAGGTCTCTATGAACAAAGGCCCTCCGTGGCCTTCAGTAGAGTTCGTGTCTGGTAAATGAACTTTCCAAAGGAGGCCACATGCTTTACCGTTGTCAAGGTATAGAGGTAGATGGTCGCCTCCTTTGCAGTGCGGATTCCTGAATGTCTTAGAATTGTCCTAAGGTAGAGGCTGCGGGCCATGCGCAGGGCTGGGCAGCAGAAAAGTAGGTGAGCCAAAGACTCACGTTTGTACCTGCAGAGCCTGCATTCCCGGGCACCTGGGCCGGACGTGCCAAAGGCGTATAGTTCTTTAAGTGGCAGCGGGTGTAGTCTGTATGCTAAGATCTTGTGAAGGGCTGCGCGGCCCACGGCCTGCTTAAAATGTATTTGGGATTATGCAGGATATGTGGAAAGGACAAGGACTCGTGTAGATCTTTTTTCCTGCTGGAGTGAGGTGGAGTTCTGTCTAGTGGCAGTTTTGACGCGTGTAAGGTAGCACAGAGGGTAATATGCCTGCTGCAAATAATGTGTACCACGTAGATCACATAAGTTTATTTTATGTGCATAGCTCTGTGGATTACTGCTTTTGTCATAGAGATCCTTTTATTACTGTGCAGTTCATAAGTTACAATAGTAATTTAGCTCAGTGAGCTATGAACTGCCATCAAAGAGCTGCAGGCAAAGTGCAGGGTATACTTTAGAAAGTTATATTTTTTCCTGTTTTTCATTATCCTAATGTTGCTAAAAAGGGTCTGTTTGGGTAGAAGAAATTCTTATTAGTAAATGTAACCCTAACCACTGTGTTACGTTTTGAATCCTGTGTTTATGCTTCTCTATTCCAACCAGTCTTAAAAAAGCCTGCACCTCATACGGCCCTTTGTCTGAAGGTAACATTTTCTATACACTGACTTACACACGACTTACACACATATTTTTCATTGTCTCTATGTGTGTTTGATGTAATGTGCTCCGACACCTTAATCTGGTATGAGAGGCGCTACAAAACAAATGGAATACATGTGAGAGAGGGGCTATGGAGAGATATGGGGCACTGTTGGAGGGCGATAGTGAGGGAACTATTGTAGGGCCCCAATAAAGATTGTTTCCTGGTGCACTGTCACCCCATCATTTATGATGCTTTAAAAGCTAATATAATTGAATATATGTATTCAATGTGTTGAAAAATGCATCCTTTTTGCCACTTTTCCCCAAATGGTCTTGTAGTGGTCAGGCGTGCTCCCTCCGCTCGCCACGCAACGTATAGGGCTGGTCTGACAAAAGTTGCCTGGGCTGCTTTGGATTTCCAGTCCAGCCCTGATGCTAGACATCAATTGAAGTGTCACAGTCAAAATTCCAGTTGATACCAATTCTATCCAGCAACTGGTTATTTGGGTCTAATTATTTGTATTAGTTCAGTTGGTAGAAACATAATATGAACAGAATTTACCTTGTCTTTTATCTCTTGGCTGCATGTAGTCCAATGTTCAAAAAAACCTCACGCTGCAACCAACTGAACTGAATAGGACGCATTTGTAATGGGAGAAGTATAACTTCCACTAATGATATAGCAGCTACTTTTATAATTCTATTCCAGCTGTGGTGTGGAGTATCAAGCAGGGAATATTGTCCTGCCTTAATAATGCAGACAAAATATTGAGAACACAAATATTTAAAGGTAAGTGCATGTAGCAAAGTATATATCTACTATTCTTAATTCCAAATCAAGGAACATAGGAGCATAAATGTGGAGTTAGGTATAGAAAATCAACACATACTTACTTACCTGTCATCATTTTTTACCTCAATATCTTGTCTTTTCTATTAGGACATAACGATATTTCCTACTCAATAGTTAGGACTCACATCTTCTATTCCTGCTTTATTTATAGAATAATAAGCTGAACTTGCTTGGGATGTACGACATTACAACGCATGCTTTTACATCGCATGCTTTTACAACGCGGTTTTTACAATGCATACCATTACAACGCATAGTGCTTTTGGGCGCTGGATAGTGAATAGTTTAATTTACTATTCCAACTCCAGTCCCCGTAGATAGTAGGGAAGGTTATTGGATAGTAAATTAACCTATTCCCTATCCTAGAGCGCCCCAGAGCGCAATGCGTTGTAATGGTTTGCGTTGTAAAAGCTGCAATGTAAAAGCACTGCGTGGTAAAAGTTGCGTTGTAAGTGATGTTTCCCACTTGCTTGATGTTTCACTACTGTTTTCTGACTCATTTATTTGGCAGCATAAGGTTAGTCTTAAAGCCGTGACTGACTCTCCAACAAATTGTGGACTAGATTAGCAAATTTTGTAGTACCAAAGATGGAGATTTTCACTCCCTCTGAACGACAGTGGCCTCCATGTTAGCAGCAGCCACCAACGTGGCTGTCACAGGCTCCAGTAGACATGCCAAAGTATATGCTATGTAGGAGGGACAGCCTGTATTGATGCCAGAAGCCCCCTCTACCTTCACTCTTTCAGACATGGGCAGACATGCCAACGGAGCAATTTAGGGAGGCCTGTCAGAGAAGAGGCCTGGACATCTACACACACCTCCCTTCCATGGGAGGTTTTTAATTTATTTCATTTAAGAATTATTGCAATGCATTTGACTATATGTAGCATTGTTCAGTAGTCACACACCATATGTAGTCTTCATTCAATGATTGGTCTCTGGGCTAGGTTTTCTAAGTTAAATCAATGGTGTTTTGCCTTACAGCTTAATACTGTTAAACCGCCACATATAAAGAGCATTTGTTATAATGGTTAATCCTAGCCTCTGTTATTTACTGCACTTAGAAACAAGCACTACATAAAAAATATATTATTTTTTACAAAAACAATTGCTTTTCAGGCTTTGTCTTCTTTATTGGAAATATCTTTATGGGCATGTCTGTGCACAACTAATGGGTGTCAGGTAGGGTGGGTGGACCTCTCAGAGTTTCACTCAGCGGATTCCGTAAAGTTACATAAAATCTTAGCGAGATTCCGTGGAGCTAAGCGAGCAGGTAAAATTCGGCAAGTCGTGCTGCTCACATTGATTTTTAGCGCCGGGAGCTTGTTCCGTGTTGTAAAATCAGCATGAACAGCAGCACACAGTGCACCAGAGCGTGTTGCTTCTTTCTTCTACTCGAGTAGGTTTTCCGCTCGAGTAGCAGCTTTCTCAACGCCAACGGTCACAACCTGCTGCTACCGTACATGTTGAGAAATCTCACCAGGAGATGTTTTGGTGCCTGAAAATCACGCTAGGGGATGCAACTTCTCGCTTGCACTTGCCAACTTAAGTTCTTCGCGCTGTGCTCGAGAAAAAACTCTGTCATGCAACAGTGGTGGAGTTTTGCCAGAACTCCATGTTCCAAGCTGAATGCGGAGTGGCCAAAACTCTGTGAACTCCGCAGGTGGAGTGGAATTATTTGCCCATCCCTTATGTTAAGGTTGCACAAATACATTCCTTCCATGTTTCATTGGTGTATGGATATGATTAGTAGGAAAAGGTGTGATTTTGTAATTTGATAGATTCTAGGATGTAATATTTATCGATCTGTGATAGAACTTGTGTCAGAAATTGTGTTTGTTTTAATGTATTATGAAAAATATGCCCTGCAGAGTGTTACCTAATCTAAGTGAATGCTGGTCCTGAAGAAGTTGGTAGAAGGGGAGCTGAAACCAACGAAACGTAGGTCGACCAATTATTTTAGGCTCACAAGACTAGAACCAGAAATTTGCTATAAATTGAAATGAAATGCTACACACTGATCTTTGGAGAGTGCAGAGGTTATTCTGGATACTATGGTTAATCAAATATTATGAAAATGTGAATTAATGTATTGGGGGGGCAGTGGTATGATCTAGTAAATTACATTTGGAAATGTATTTTATAAGTATTTATCACATGTATTTTGCTAATTACTTTTGATAAGGATGAAACCATACTATAAAGTCCACATTTGTAAAGCGCACAATCACCCGTAAGGGTCTCTAGGCGCTGGGGGCCGTCGGGAAGATTAAGTGAGCTATTGCCCAGAGTCACATGGTGCTGGGCTAACCTGCCGCCGGAGCCGGGGATCGAACCGTGGTCCCCAGATTCCAGCGTCAGTCGCCCTGGCCGCGGCGCCACACCTCTCCCTGTTATGAACGATTCCTAAAAAGAATAAATTAGAGAAATGAAATTACAAGGTGTATTATGTGTCATAGATTGTATTGATGATTAACATAATAGAAGAAACAGAGGTTGAGCTACAGTTTTTTCGGTGCTTTGATTTTCTTATTATCCCTCTCCCAAATCTGAAAATACATATTGGGGTTCCCGTGGTTATGTTCATAGTGCCTGTTCATTTGCAGGAGAGGTCTCCAAAGAAGTTCCGGAAGGGCCACACCCCTAGCAATTCTTCAGTATTAGAGGTCCATTTAGATTCATTCTCTGTAACTTTTTCTTATGTGGGTATACTTAAAATCCAGCTGGGATCCTAGAATAACATTGGACAAATCTGGTTTAAAACCTTCCTTTAGCTTCTATGACGCCAGATGACTATCTGAATATTACCTCTTTACAACCTTTCTTAATAGGATGGCTAACAACAGCATCAACTGGCAAACAATGCTCTCCTTCAAATCTCCTCACCAATGACAGCGCAGCCCAGCCACAGTGATATGCAAACTATGGTGTAATTCTCCTTAGCCTTTCCAGTGAGTGGTGGTCCTGGTGTAAGAGAGTATTTTCAATTGATTTAATAAATTGGACCCCATGTGTATGAAACTCGATAAAGATTTAAGACTTCATTTTGCATATTATCTGAAAGAATTAAGTAGATATGTAGCATTTTCCCTAGTAATTAATATGCGGTTTTGGCTTGAAGGATGAGTTGTCTAATTTCCCAACTCTTTGCTGCCCAGGTATATTATCTGAAATGTCAGAGCACTAATCCTCCTAAGCGTTCGGCGTCGCCTTCTTCACAGAAACCTGGACCAATGCCAGCTTTGCCCGACATCTAAACCGCCCTCCCCGACGGATGCAAGATCCTGAGGAAAGACCGACCCAACCGCCCCGGGGGAGGCCTCGCCATCGTCCACAAAGCTTCCTCCGACTGACAACCTCCGACTTGAACTACACCTCGCCCCTCCCCATGGAACACATCCATTTCCAGATCCAGTCCAACCCCAGAATGACACTCTGTCGAACAGTCACCTACAGACCACCCGAACCCCGCTCTCAGTTCACCAACACAATCACAGACTGCATCGCCCCCCACACCCTCGCCTCCACGGACTCTGCACTGCTCGGAGACCTGAATTTCCACCTAAACAACCGAAGCGACCCCAACACCACCGCCCTCCTAGAGAACCTCACCAACATTAAACTGAAGCAACTCGTCTCCACCCCCACCCACACGGCAGGACACACCCTCGACCCCATCTTGGCCAGAGGAAACAACATCCACTTCAGTAACACCACAGAACCTCCCTGCGTCTTTTCTCCTTCTTGAAACCCACTGCACATAAGCCAACGCCACACCTCCCATGCAGAAACTGGAGGAAGATCACTGAAAAACACCTCACCTCTGCCATCAGCAGCACTCCTCCCCCAACCATTACAGAAACCAACACTGCAGCCAAAATCCTTCACCAATGGATCGCCAACTGCGCCAACACTCTCGCCCCTTTCAGAACTCTGACAGACGACACAACACGAAAGCCACCTGGTTCACCATGGACCTCCAAGAATCCAAGCACTCATGCCAATGACTGGAGAAAGCCTGAAGAAACAGCAAAACCCCAGAAGCACGCACAGCCTACAGGGCCACCACCACGGCCCACCACCAGCTCATTTTGACAATGCAGAGAAACCTCATTCAGGACAAAATTCCTCTCCAACTCCCACAACTCGAAGAAACTCTTCACCCTCATACAAGAATTTACCAAACCCCACAGCGAAACCACTGACGTCCCTGCCTCCCAGGACCTCTGCAACAAACTCAGCTCCTTTTTTCTCCACAAGCTCAGGTCGCTCTACGACAACTTTGATGACCAATACCACAGCACTGACCATACACCCTTCACACGGCGCCACCCAGCCAACCCTCCTCACCTGGTCCCCTGTCACCACAGAAGACACCACAAAGACTATGAAAAGCATCCACACCAGAGCACCCACTGACCCCTGCCCGCCAGACATCTTCCACAGCGCCACCTCTGCCATCACACCAGAACTATGACGGACAATAAACTGTGCCCTCAAAACAGCCACGTTCCCCGACTGGAAACGGGCAGGAGTAAAACCCCTCCTCAAGAAGCCCTTCGCAGACCAGACTGACCTCAAGAACTACAGGCCCATCTCTCTTCTCACCTTCGCCGCCAAAGTCATTGAGAAAGCCATCAACACCCAGCTAACGCACTTAATAGAAACCAACAACATCCTCGACTCAACTCAATCTGGATTCCGCAGCAACCACAGCACTTAGACCGCCCTCATAGCTGTAATAGTTGGCATCCGCACCCTCCTCGATCAAGGCCACACTACAGCCCTCATACCACTAGACCTCTCAGCAGCCTTAGATACCATTGCCCACCGCACACTAGCCACCAGACTCCACGACGCCGGTATCCAGGGAACTGCCTTAGACTGGATTTGTTATTTTCTCTCAGGCAGAACACAAAAAATAAGCCTCCCGCCCTTGCTCTCAAAACCCACAGAGATCAGATATGGAGTACTCCACGGATCCTCCCTCAGCCCCACACTCTTCAACATCTACATGGCCCCCCTCGCAACTATCATCTGAAACCATGGACTCAGCATAGTATCTTATGCTGACAACACCCAGCTCATCCTCTCCCTCATCAAGGAACCCGACATCACCAGGCACAGTTTCTAGGAAGGAATGAAGGACGTCGCATCCTGGATGAGCAGCAGCTGCCTGAAGCTCAACTCAGAGAAAACGGAAGTCCTCATCCTCGGATCAACCCACTCTGCATGGGATGACACCTGATGCCCCCCCGCCCTCGGAAACCCACCCACCCCCACAGACCACGCCCGCAACCTTAGCATAATACTCGACTACTCACTCCCCATGAACCAACAGATCAATGCTGTGTCCTCCACATGCTTCAACAACGTCCGCTTACTCCACAAGACCTTCAAATGGATCCCCCTGACTCAAGGAAGGCCGCCACCCAAGCACTCATCACCAGCAGGCTAGACTACGGAAACACGCTCTATGTCGAAATCAACAAAACGCTCCTTTGCAAACTTCAGACCGTCGGGAACTCCGCAGCCAGACTTGTCCTCAGCATACCACGACATGACCACATCACCCAGCACCTCCGCGACCTCCACTGGTTCCCTGCAGAAGAAAGTAATCTTCAAACTGCTCACACATGTCTACAAAGCCCTCCATAACACCGGACCCCAATACCTCAACAAAATAATCTCCTTTCAAGCCCCCAAGAGAAACCTCCACTCTGCAGACCTAGCCCTTGACAAGGTCCCCCCATCCACAGATCCAGAACGGGGGGCAATCCTTCTTCTACATCGCAGCCAAGACCTGGAACAAACGTCCCCTCAATATCTGATGAAGGCCAACACTGCAAACTTTCAGAAAGAACCTCAAGACCTGGCTCTAATCCCCCCCCCCCTTCTGCGCCTTGAGACCCACATGGGTGAGTAGTGTGCTCTATAAATCCGTGATTGAGTGGTAAACTAAGTAAACTAAATATTCTGCTTGCCTTCTCACTGTGGCACAGAAACAATTAAATCAGTGACAAAGGCAGGGTTTGGTTCCAGAGGGGACAAAAGGTTCCTCAGGGACACAAGTTCTCTAATTTGAGTAATAACAGATCTGTGTATTTGAGATTATTTTTGAATTCGTAAGGCAACAAAAGAAACATTTTCTGGATTGCTAACCACATTTCGCTTATTTGACAAAACTGCAGCAGATTTGACAGAAATCTGGGCCTACCAACTATGGTTATTTGTTGAAAGGTAATACCAGAAGAAAACGAAATACATTTACATGTTTGCAATAATTTCTTATTTGTGGTTGATGATGGCTAGAACAAAAACAATTTTTGAAACCATTTTGTAATTTGAACACTATGTATGAGAATGACATAGCCTAGAAACCTAACAATGTCCAAACCAGCCAGTGTATGCGAAAACCTGGTAAAGATGGGGCAGGCAATCACATGGTCCAACACGGTATTAATATATTTGAAGACTGTTGCCTCGGTAAATATGCCTTAACTATTTTTAGGAGATAAAATAAGGACTGTCCTTTGTTATTTGGCAGAGGACTGACAGAAAACTGACTTTCTATGAATAAAACAGTCTAACATAAGTCCATTGGACACACTGCCAAAGAGAAGACACTACATACTCTGTATTACTTCTCCTTTAAATTTAATACGTGCTTTATAACAATAACTGCAAACAGCAACATGTTTTGTAAAAAAAACTGAAAAACACAGTGTTGTCAATTTGGCGGATTAGTTAGCTGAATAAACCCCTGACAAGCACTGAATTCAAAAGTTGTGGATACGGGGAGAAAAACTGCATAAATACACAAAAAATGACACTGAAAACACGACAGCCTAACCATAGCTTAGCTTGTATTTTCATTGATATTACGAAAAAAGAAAGACATATGCAAACGGGACACTCACAGATCTAAAATAAACATGCTTTTTGCTGCAACATTTTATGACCGAGTGTCTATGAGGCTTAGTGTGGCCTAGTTATGCTAATTGAACCATGCTTAAATTAATCATTATTTTCTTGAAATTTAAAAATCTTTAACAGCAGCATACAAATGTATTCAGGAGTGGCTGGCGCAGGTAAGAGAGGTGTGATGCTGAGTGAAAATTAAATAAATAAATAATGTTCCCTTGTCGTCGTCTGTCTGCCCCCTCCCCCACCCCACCACTCTTACCTGCACAGACTGCTCCTGATTAGAATTATCTATGGCTAGTGAGTTTCTATTATAAAGCTGAGGCACAAGGGGGTTCCCAAGAGTCGAAGACAAATTCTTGTCATCAGTCTGTTTTTTACCTGATTTCTTATGTCATAGGGATTGAGACCTTATCGATACTGTTTCCAGAGGACCAGGGGACCAGTTGGTTAATTATTATATATGTTGGTGAAAAGTACTCATTCAATGAGATAGTTTGATGATTGAAAAAGAGAAGCTTATTCCTCTTGACAATGTGTGTAACGAACAACGCCGTTCTGCCATATTGAGTCTCATTTCTGTTTGTTATAAGTAAATCAAGAAAATAAAAAAATGAAGAAGAGAGGCTGGACTAATCTGCTTGTTTGTGTGTGTACTTTATGACAGTTCGATAAATATGAATTTTGCCTGAATGCTAGAACTCAGGTCACCCTGTATCTACTAGATTTTCTAATGATATTGGTCAGATGACCGGCTTCAGGGATTAGCATTTGCTGACTGTGGTAGTGCGAAATTTTCCTTCTCTTCCTGAAAGAGCCTGACCCCAGGTTTTAGGGGATTGTCTCAAAACCAGGTGTCTTTGTGATTCTGAGCCAAGAGAGAGTCGGCAGCTGCAAGCGCCTTTCTTCTCACAGCTATGGTGGTAGCTTGTGGTGACAGATCAAAATAGTCAATTGTGCGATCTGCCTTTTCTCATAACTTGTTTTAGCAACCCATATCTCTTAACCAGGAAGATATCAAAATTCATTAGGAATCTGAGCCGTTCCTATGAGTTAGAGTACTTCCAAACTGAGTTTACTATGTGTACATAAACTTTCGTTCTCCAGGATATTTTCTTGGTGCAAAGCTACAAGAGAGGTGTTCAGCAGTTTCCACAAGATGAAAAAAAAGTTGACCACCTTCACTTCTGTTTCGGATGCTGCGGATCTTCCATCACCATATCATACTTCCTGCAATATTTTTTACAATTCTCAATTTAATTCAGGAACATCTCCAGTAGCTTTCCTTCAGCATTTAAATCAGTATCTTTTTTTTCACTTTTACTCTCGAATCCCATTGTAACTTGTAGTTGCTCAGTGTTGGACTTGGCACTTCTGGCAGGTTCACCCCTAAACTTTTTGCTTTTTAATTGTGACTTGGTGTTAGTGATTTTTGGCTCCTGCGCACTTTACCACTGTGTCCCAGGGTAAAGTGCGTGCGTGTGGTGGGGTTGGCCTGCCCTCCCATAGGAATGCATGGGGAATGTATGTGACCCTGGTAGTTCCTGATGTGTGGGGAGTGCAGGGTCGAGTTTGGAATGTGCGGACTCGTGTGATTAAATGCTGCGCGATGATGTGTGCGGTGTTATTGTACCTAGTGCGGAAGTGCCACTTCTAGAAGTTGGCATGTCTGTGTAAATGATGTGAATTGGCTGTCTGGCTTGTGATTGGCTGGAGCTGGCTGGTGTGCCTGGCTCCAGGAGTCAGAATGGGTCTGCCCTGGCGGTGTTTGGAGAGATCTGCATGATTGATGTGAGGGAGGAGTGCACCTGGGACCTGAATAGGGCTGGGCTTTGTCCACACAATGCTGGCTCCGCCCCCTGTGGTGCGACTGATGACCCTAGCCTGGACAGTGAATAGTGAGAGGGACTGAACACACCAGAGTGCTCCAAAACCAGCTGTGACTGTTTTTTACCCCCAAACTACAGACCCAGACAAAGGATTTGTGTATATAAAAAGGGGCTGTGACCCCTTACAAAATGTTCTTTCCCTGGATCCAATCTTGAGGGGGGCCTGCTGCTGCTGGGTGCCAGGAGGACCGCCACTGGGGACTGCCTCCCTGCCTGGAGGGCTCTGGGAGCTGGCCCCTGGGCCCAACCTTTGCCCCCCTGCCTACCTTTCTAAAGGACCTTCCCAGGACTTCTTTTGCACCCTTCAAGCGCCTGGGACGCGCTTTCTTTTCCCTCCAGGGGAGCGCCTTTATTCTAGTTGCAGCAACAGAGCTGCGAGCATTTGAGAGGGGTATTCCCCCCTAGGCTATGGGAAAAGCGGGTGCCCACCCTGCGTTGTGCCGCCGTTTCGCGGCCGCCCCACGCCGCAATTCTGCCGGTTTATGTCCCTAGCGGGTGCCTTGGACCTTGTGCCCGTGTATTTTTACCCATTACCATAGCCGGAGGCTACCCCGTGGTTTTATATAAATCACAGCCGCCGCCCGTCTCGCAGAGGAAGTCAGGCAGCACGTGGGCGGGGCCGCGAGACAGGAGAAAGCAGGAAGCGGCTGGGAGCCCACCCCGCGCTCATGCACGCCGGTGGGCATTTCTAATTCGAGCCCGAGAGGCTCCTGGGGGCATTTATTGATTTTGAGTCCCCCGAGAGGGACTCTAACGATTCTGGGGGGATTTCTTTAGAGCCCACGAGAGGCTCCTGGGGGACAGTTATTTTGAGCCACCGAGGCTCCACGTTGTTGTTGTTTTGGGCACTATTGTTCCATTGAGCTACACATGAGAGCCAGGAGGCACGCTGGTGCCAGGCTCAGTTCTCCAGCTGCCCATTACTTAGTGGGCAGCTGCTACGTTTAGGCTGGTCCCTCTGACGCATTTCTGTTGGCTGCCCGCGCAGCCTGCCCTGACATTTTGGGACATAGGGCCCTGTCCCATGTACATAATCCCCTGTAAATTCTGCCCGTGCCTATGGCACATTGTAAAGTGTGAGTTTAGCATCTAATGTGTTTGGTATAATACAAAGGCTATTTTTATATATAACCTTGTGTGGAGTTCCTTTTGTGGTGTACTTAGTGTGTTGCTGCTGTGTGTGTGTTTCGCAAATGCTTCACACATTGCCTCTGAGATAAGCCTGACTGCTCGTGCCAAGCTACCAAGGGGGTGAGCAGGGGTTATCTTGGCGGGTGACTTCCTTGCCCTGACTTAGAATGGTGGTTTCTGCCTGGCTTTGGCGCAAGCCTCAGGCAGATGGAAATCGCCATTTCTAACATTGTTTCCTTGATTAAAATGCAAGAAAGTTTCACAGACACTAATTACAGACCTGATTCTTAACATGTTTATGAATTTCCTACAGCTTACTTGATAATTTTTGTTAAAATCCCACCACATCTTTCATTAAATATGTTGAATCCTAAATGTTTACTGTAATGCTTTATGCAAAGCTGAGTAAAGGTCAACGTTGCCAGGTTTCCTTGCACTTTTAGGCAGAAACCCCACTTCTTTATTAACACAGGTCTATATTATAAGAGTCATCGGAAGAAAAACAAAGCTGTTTATTTATCTATACATTTATTTTATTTCTGAAGTGCCACATTATGACAGGAGTCTAATTCAGAGGTCCGCCGGGGGGGCTTTTACCTACATTGTTTAATGTTTTTGCATTGAACACATAGGGCGTGATCACAATGTCGGGCGGTTCGCCTGACACCGTTGCGGTCTCTGGACCAACTGGCATCTGGTCCTGGGTCCCGACACTGCTATTACAATGCGACTGCACATGGTGCGGTTGCATACTCCCATTTCTCTATGGGTGCTTGTACTAAACCCTGCACCATATAGCAGTGAGGTGCCTGCCATACAGCGCTGGGATTAACAGGGGGGCACCTATGCCTCGGCACCAGAGGGCACAGGAGGAAGGGGGCCCTGCTAGGGGCCCCCAAAGTCACTTTCCAACAGGCTTTCCATGTCAGAAAGCCCGACATGGAAAGCCTGTCCGAAACCGGCATTTTAATACCGACGGTGAAAACGCTGTCCTTAGAGATTACGGTGAGGTCTCCGACTGGCCGACGGGGTCCTTGAGCCCCTCGGAATCCAGCTGAAATGACCGGCTGGTTTTATTTTCGATTACCTGCATTGTAATGCAGCGGTTGGAAGTGAAACCTACGATGTGACTTGGAATCACATCGTAATCAGGCCCAAATTGCGCAGTTAGAGTATCAAGTATCAAGTAGACATGTCTGTCACACTTTATTAAATAGTACTAATCTTTGACTGACTTGCATGTGCACAACACTCTCATCAAGAAAATCAAGGACATTTTATGTGGGCTGTCAGTCTTCCCATCCTTCTACTGGCAATTTTTAATATTAAGCCGTCCGCGCATGCGCATTTCTCGCGAGAAATGCGCATGCGCGGGCGGCCCCGCATTTGGATGGAAGACGCGGCGCGAAAGAGAAGAGGGAGCCCCGGGACGCCGCGGACCAGGTAAATGCCTTTAATATACTTTTCAAGTATTTTTTTGCTGAAATTAGGTATGTAGAAGAGGGCGGGAGGGAGGCGGGCGGCGCGTAGTGGGGCTATGCCAAGTGCGTGGGTGGGCGTAGCTTCATGCCCACTTCGTGTAGCTTCGCGTAGCCCGAGTACGCATACTGCGCCCACCCTTAATAATAAGTCAGTGAGCGGAAAAGCAAGGGTGGAAAAGTTAGGAATAAACAGTTTGTAATACCCTACCAGCCCAAGGAAAGCACGTTCGTCTTTCTTTGTGGTGGTCTTGGGATTCCTTGTATTGCTTCTAGTTTGTTGTGTTGGGGCTGTAATGTTCCTGCATGGATGGTATATCCCAGATATTCTATGTGTTCAGTTCCCAGGGTGGTCTTTTTGGGGTTTAGTGTCAATCCTGGTTAGTTAGAGAGTGGAAAACGTGTTGCATGTGCTGTAGGTGTGTTTCCCAATTAGGACTGTACACCACAATATCGTTGAGATATGCCACCGCATATTCTGATGGCCTCGTAGAATTACGTCCATCAACCTTTGAAAGGTAGCAGGGGCCCCATGTAGGCCAAATGGCATAACTTTAAAGTGGTACAGACCCGAGGGGGTTGAAAAGTTATATCTGGCCGTCTGACTAAGGGGTATCTGCCAGTATCCTTTTGTTAGGTCGATGGTGGACATTACCCAGGCCCCTCCCAGTCTTTCTACCAGTTTGTCAACCCTGGGCATAGGCTACCTGTCAAACTTTGAGTGGGTGTTCAACTGGCGGAAGGCTATGCAGCACCTCAAACTGGCATCTGGCTTCGGAACTAGCACCACCGGCGAACACCAATTGCTGTGAGAGGGTTCTATCATGTCTGCCTGTAGCATAGCCTGAGAAAGCAAAATACACCCAGTTGATGGATGGAATGCAGAACAAATCAAAACAGTCACCCCCAGTCAAGAGATCTGGGTTAAATCCATCATTCTTTTACTCACCATGCCACCCCAGTTTAGACCTGGCCATATGCAAATCAGTCTTGATTTGCATGTGCCTCCTGGTAACAGTACAGCCCGAACTGCCAAGGCAGATCCTCCCTGGACCGGAAACAAGCATCCTAGGACCAGTTTCGGGGTAGCATAGCCTGTACTTCCTGTTCTGCAGCTTGTTGCCTGACCTCAGGAATGTGATAAGGCCATAGATTTACCACTTTTTTTGCCTCCGTTTGGATGTTGTGTTGTACCAAGGAAGTCCGCCCTGGGTTGCTAGAACATAGCCCCGAGAAGTCATCTAACATTTTGTACAGCTGTTGTTTCTGTGTTTCCCCTGTGTTGGGTTTCTGGGTGATCTCTACAGGACGGTTGGAGGGGTATTTCTATGTGATTGGTGTGGGTAATGTGGTTAATAGAAACCACGGTGTGCGGGGGTGGGTCTTCCCACTTCTTCGGTAAATTTATGGGTTGCAATTGTCTGAGGTGTCTGGTATGGGAAACAGCTACTCTATATGTCACAGGGGTTACTTGTTCTAGTAC
Source organism: Lissotriton helveticus (assembly GCF_964261635.1). Classification (NCBI taxonomy): domain Eukaryota; kingdom Metazoa; phylum Chordata; class Amphibia; order Caudata; family Salamandridae; genus Lissotriton; species Lissotriton helveticus. The sequence continues at coordinate 1,135,986,265 of NC_136061.1, read as the reverse complement.
TGTGTACGGTCCTTGCCAGGTCGCTAGGAGTTTCTTGTCAGAGGAGGGTAGGAGTATCAGTACCTTATCCCCTACTTTTAGTACTCTGATTTGTGTGTTTTTCTCATAATTCGTTTTCTGTCTTTGTTGTGCCCTTTCTAGGTTCTGACGTACCTCTTCCCACGAAGGTAGCCAGCGTTGCCCTCAACATTGCTGAATACGACAGCAAAGGCCTTCCCCCATCCTCCTCCTCAGTCCATTGTTCGGTGGCCATTTCCAAAAGAGTATGAGGGCGCCGCTCAAACGAAAGCTCAAACGGACTAAAACCCATGGACTTCTGCTAATGGGTTCTAACTGCAAACAATGCCAGGGGGAGTTTGCTGTCTCAATCCTTCCCCGTTTCAGCACTTCCTTAAGAGGGTTTTTATAGTTCGGTTATATATTTCCACCAAACCGTCCCTCTGGGGGTGATACTCCACTGTTCATATCTGACGAACTCCAAGAAGAGAGCAGATCTCTTTCATCATTCTAGACATAAAGGGAGTCCCCTGGTTGGTTAGGAGTTCTGAGGGAAACACAACCCTTGAAAAGAAAGAGACCATAGCTTGGACAACTGAAAGGGTGGTCAGGTTTGTTAGTGGTATCGCCTCGGGATAACGGGTGGCATAATCCACCAGAACCAGTATGTACTGGTGGCCCCTAGCTGAAGGCAAAAGGGGTCCCACAAGATCCATTCCCACTCGCCGGAATGGTATATTGATGATGGGTACAGGGCGTAAGGGTGCCTTTTTATCTGTAGACGGGTTTACCAACTGACACCTGCTGCAAGAAGAACAAAACCGAGCTACTTGTATATTCTTGGACAATAGAATTTCTCTAATATGTACCTTAGCGTATGTTCCTGTCTGTAGTGTCCCCCCGGAGAAAAGAAATGGACAATAGTCAGTACTTCGACCCTGGGGGGGGGGGGGATATACCATCACCTACACCCAGGGAAGTGTTAGTGCAGGGTTTTAGTGGCTAGGTGTGAAGGAGCTCAGTGTAGTCCACATGTGGTGGGTTACAATCCCAGCTTCCACCACCCCGCAGTAAGATAAAAGATAAAAGGTACTTGCCTGGAGCCACAGCCCTCCTGGGTCATGGCAGGGGGAGTCTCACCGCCCTCCTCTTCTCCGGGTCGGCTGGACTCTAGCGCGTTGCCTCTAGGCGGTTCAGGTGGTCGCGTTTGGTCTTCTCCTCCTCCACAGGCTCCTTCTCGTTTTTCAGGGATCTGTAGTGATCCTCCTTGCTCCGGTTCCTTTTTCAGGATGACGAGCGGCTCCTCTCCTTCATCAGTGTCCTTTTATGTCTCGCCTTGCTCCTCCTTACAAATGCACGCTGCGTAGGGTGCGGTGTCTAGAACGCTCATCTCGCATTCCTGGCCGCTTAACATGGGCGCCATGTTGTAATTCCGCTCGGGGACAGTGCGGGATTATAATACTTCTTGTCCTCGGCAGCATTGGACCTTCTGTCCAACTACAGCAGCAGTACTGAGGTAGCAATTGCATCAATGTAGCATAATCGTTCACCACTGTGTTTTTTTTTAGTTTAGAAAGCTTTATTAAATAGACATATACAACGTAAAACATCATTACAGAAGTAAATGATACTAAAGAAAATATAGCAGCAGATAAAATAAAAACAATATAAATTCAAACCCCAAAGGGGTAAAGAAACTGTACCAAGAAACAGAGCTTTTATGGGTATTTTGTCATAAGGGAAAGAAGGAGAAAAGAAAAAGGAAAAAGGAAGGGAAAGGGGGGCAACCTGGAGAAAAAAATCAATACATATAATTACCATACAACAATAAGAATGAGGGAAGGACAATAAAACCATTCAAGGAGCATATCTGGAGAGGAAATCAGTTAAAGGTAACCATAACAAGTCTTTTTTGATTAATAAGGGCGCATTGGTAGCATAAGCACGGTAAAGTCTGTGGTGATGACATAACAAGTTCCACCAAGCATTATATGTAATCTTTGAAGTATCTTTCCAGTTGGTAGTAATTATCTGAAATTAAATTGTTATGAAAAGATCAATACATTTACGTACATTGCAATGAACATTCCATATGGGGGAAGACCCACTCAAAAAAATATGTACAATCTCAAAGGGCACTGAAAAAACATATGGAGAAAATCACTATTGTCACATGGGCAAGACCAACACTTTTTTGAGTCCAGTAATTTAAATGTATGTAAATCATTCAGAAGGTGTAAAAAAGAGCCTATTGTAAAAGAAATAAAAAGTCTGTGTGGTGCTAGCCGAGCGGGAAACTATGTATTTTAGACCAAATAGAGTCCCAAACCTGAAGAGAAAATTATTGCGCTAAATCTGCTTCCCATAGAAGCTCGAGTTTAGATTTGAGTCTCTTAGTAGAGGAATGCGAAAGTAATTTGTAAATGGCCGAAGCTCTAAAGGGAATAGTAAAGTCTGGCGGAGAAGTGAGAGGGAGTGCAGCAGTGAGAGGGGGATTGCTCTGAAAAATAAGAGAAGATAAGGTGTGTGTAAGTAAGAGAAAATGAGCTAAATGTGTATTTGAGAGGTTAAAGGAGTCACGGAGGTCCTGGAAAGTTCTTAAAGAGTTGTCTTTGAGCAAGTGGTCATAGGTAATAATTCCTTTATCAATCCATTCTTTCCAGAAAAGCGCTCTGTTATTGATCTTGAGGACTTTATTGTACCAAATCGGAGTCAACAAGTGAAGGTTAGAGGAAGAGAAGAAGGAGCGAAAAAGTGAAAGCGCTAATGCCTTAGAGTGTTTAATACGAGAGTAATGAATCTCTTTGGAGGTTGAGATAAGCGAGTAGCGGTAAGGAATGAGAAGGGAGCAAGTTGTGCGAGTTCTATAGAGCTCCAGGCTGTTAAAGGAGGAGAAGAAGAATCAGTAAGAAAAGGCCAACTTTGTTTAAGTGTGAAGGCCGAGTGAAAACGAGAAATTTTGGGAAAGTTGACTCCACCTAAATTCTTGGGTTGTTGGAGGCGAAAGAGAGAACCCCTAGCTTTGAGATTGTTCCATAAAAATTTTGTTCAGAGGCGATTAATGGTTTTGAAAAAATAATGTGGAAGGGAGATAGGAAGCATAGAAAGATAAAAATTAACAATAGGAAGTAGCATCATTTTAATAGTTGCCAGTCGTCCCCACCAGGACAGAAAAAGGGTGGACCAACTATCGATAAGTGAAGAGATTTTTGTATGTATATCCGTATGGTTAATTTTAATGGTTTCTCTAATGGTATTGGCGTATAGAATACCTAAACATTTGACATGCCTGGGATTCCATTCAAAGCCAGATCCCTCAAACATATGAGAAAGACAAAACTTATTAAGAGGAAGGACTTCAGATTTATCAATATTCAGTTTATAACCAGACACAGAGGAATAATCATGGAGTAAAGAGAAAAGTGCAGGTAAGGAGATGGTTGTATTAGAAATGTAAAGTAAAATGTCATCCGCATAAGCGGTGAACTTGATTTCAACATTCCGATATACAAATCCGGAGTAGGAGGATGAACGTCTTATTTTCTCCAAAAAAGGTTCTAAAGCAAGAATAAAAAGGAGAGGGGAAAGAGGGCAACCTTGCCTGGTTCCTCTATGGAGGGAAAAGTAACTTGATTGTGCTCCATTGATCCAAATAGAAGTCAGAGGAGCAGAATATAAAAGTTGAATATACTTAACAATAGGAGGACTGGAACCATGCCTTCTGAGCGCTCCAAACATAAAATCCCAATTGACTCGATCAAAAGCTTTTTCAGCATCTAGAGTGATAGCTGCAATGGGGGAATCCATCTTTGCAGCAAGATGTATAATATTAAGAAGGGTTCTTGAGTTATCAGTAATAGACCTACCTTTAACAAAACCAGATTGATGTATGTTAACTAAATCAGGGATTACTTTATTAATACGAATAGCTAAAATGTTTGCATATATTTTACAGTCTGTGTTTATGAGAGAAATGGGCCTATAATTTTTGCAGAGGGAAAGGTCTTCATCCTTTTTAGGAAGAAGGCAAAGCATTGCCTGCGTAAAAGAACTTCTAGATTCGCCTGTGGCAAGGAAGTGATTAATTAAAGTAAGTAAATGTGATACTAAGACAGTTTTAAAGTGAAGATAAAAGCGCACCGTAAAACCATTCGGGCCGGGTGTTTTATCCTTAGGAAGAAGAGAAATAGCAGCAACCATTTCCTTTTCTGAAATAGGAACATCAAGGGAAGAGAGATCGACAAGTTTGTCAGGGGATTTAGGGATAGATTGAAAAAAAGAGTCAATTTGCTCAGGAGAGGGATCAGATTCTGGTGTGTAAAGGGAAGAGTAATATTGAACAAAGCAATCGAGGATTTTAGTATCCGTGGACTGAGAAACTCCCTGAGAATCTTTAATGACAACAACCTTGGATTTTTGCTTTTTAATTTTAAGATAGTTTGTAAGTGATTTGCCTGCTTTATTACGTCCACCATACATTTTGGCATTAAATTTAAGAAGTTGATTAGAGGCAGAGTCCCAGGAATGTTTATTGTATTGCATTTTAGCTTTGATGAGAGAAGGTAATGTGTCAGGGGAGTTCGTATTAAAATAAAGGTGTTCGAGTTCCTTAATGTGTTGGAGAATTTGAGCTAATTGGCTGAAGGCCTTTTTTTCTTTCGGGATACAAAGTCTATAACGCAGCCTCTAGCAGTGGCCTTGAAGGCGTCCCAAATAAAGTGAAAAGCTGAGGCAGTGTTTAGATCGTTGCGAAAAAATTCATCCATAAAAAGCGCGAAGTGATCAGTGAATTGGGGATCAAGAAGTAGTGAATTATTGAAACGCCAGCGGCGAAAGGCAGAAATGGATGAGGGGTAGTCCATATCTATGATGACGTGGGCGTGATCGGAAATAAGAATAGAACCTATTTCAGAGTAAGTCATAAATTGAAAGGCGTGATGTGAGAGAAAAATGTAGTCAATACGGAAGTATGATGTATGCACTGTAGAAAAAAAAGAGAACTCTAGTGAGTCGGGATGGGATATTCTCCATGAATCTATAAGGCCTCTGGAGGAGATGGATTTGTGAAATGATTTTTGCATTTTATTGAGATAATATCGTGCTTGAGATTTGCGATCCAGAAAGGGATCCATAAGTTGATTACAATCACCACCCACAATCAAGTCCTCATTCACATGAGAGGAGAGAAGTGAAGAAAAGTCATTCCAAAAGGTTAAATCAATGCCTTTAGGGCCATATACATTACAAAAGGAAAGATGAACATTGTTGACAATACTATCTAGAAACAACCATCTACCATTAGAATCAGAAATTTCATTTTGTACTTGAACAGACAACGATTTATGAAATAAAATGACAACACCATTTTTGTTGTTGACAGCGGAGGAGCAAAAGGCTTCTCCTACCCATTGTTTATGCAGTGAAGATACTGTAAAGGATACAAGATGATTCCACAGGAGCGTCAGGAGTCCGAAGAGTAATCCACAGCCTTCCCCATGCGGCCTTCCGACTCTATCGAGCACTAGAGCTCGAGAGGCGCGCCAGGGGAAAACAGGGAAACAAAACAAGGAAAGGTTGGGGTAAAAAATGTGTGATGGTAGTCTTCAGGCAGGATGTTTATCCACTTCACTCGAGTGCTTGGTAAGGAGTTGGCTGTAATACAAAGAAGTAATAACAGGTATCTGAATACAGTAATATTCTACAATCTCTACAACCGTGACACCTATGAACCTCTCCTACCCTGTGTTTGCTTTGGAGTAGCTTGAATATCGCAGAATGGTGGTGAATGAACCTCTTGTAAGGAATTCTTCTGAAGCTGTAGTAAAAGATGATAATATCAGTAAATACGGTGTGCCTGAAATACACGCAGTGTGATATATAATGACCAATACACTGCTCACTCTGTGTTTATGTAGTTCTCGAAATACACTTGTGAAATAAAGATGGAACGCTCCAACTCTTGTACCAAAACACTGGATAGCTGTACTAACATCTGTGGAAACAAACTATATTCAAGTACTGCAATAAGTCATGACATGTAACTAAATGAAAAATGCAGCGCTGCCGTGCTGTTACCGTGATTCTAGGCGAGTAGAATACGAAATCCCCACTGGTCCACGCAAGAATCAACTGCCGAATAAATGATATCCCAGGATCACAGTAGTCCACAGTAAAATGAATGGACTGGGAGAGGGGGAATATATCTAGTGGGACGGGGAAGGAAGAGACACACGGAGGATACAAAACCTTACTGACTAACTAATCAGGAGCACTAAAGTAAACCCAGCCGGGCAGCGGATAACACGACCGGCATGCCGGGCGAAGCAACTCCAGTGAGGGAAAGGAGAGTGATAGCCCGGCCTGTCAGCGGAGCACAAACCCGGCTGAAAGGCGGAGCAGAGGGAAAGGAGAGTGATAGCCCGGCCTGTCAGCGGAGCACAAACCCGGCTGAAAGGCGGAGCAGAGGGAAAGGAGAAATTACAGAGCCTGAGCCCGGCCGGTCGGCGGGGAGACAAAATCTGGCCGCCGGGCAGGGCTCCACATAGGAAGAAGACTCACGGAAGCTCCGTGAATCGTAGTCCAACAGACGAGCGTTAGCAGGAAACAACGCTCAACAAATGCTGGAACACAAGAAGGGAGGGAGCAAGACCGGAGCCCGAGAAGGACAAGGGGGCCGGGAGCTCCCTAAGGGGGAAAATACGAAAGTCTCACAATACCGGAAGTCAGGCAACAAGACAGCAGGACGGAAGTAACCAACGGAGCTAGACGCAAGAACGTGAAGCGTCGCTCCATGGATCTGAGAGGCTTAAATAGAGAACGATTAAAGGGACAGTGTAGGTGGAGGAGAATGTGTGAGGCATGACAGATACATCCTGCGAAGTAAGATGTGTTTCCTGCAAAAAAAGCCACTTGACATTTCAAAAGAGCCAAATGAGACAAAACACGTTGCTTTTTAACATGATTTCAAATACCCTTAACATTCCATGAGATGATACGAAGACCACTCATAGTAAGAAATGAAAATGGAATAGGAAAACAAGCATAGACCAGTTAAGAGAGAAAAAAAGAAAATAGAAAACGTTTGAGTAAGTGATTAAGAAGAGAAAAACACACAACATATCAAAGGGATAAGAAAATAACATTTGTGACCACCACATTTGCAAGACCCGAAATAAAACAGTAAAGCAGTACAAGGTAATAGGGCAGAATGCATGGAAAAAATGAGAGAGTAAGAAAAGGTGAATAAAAAAACTGTTGCCAAGGAGAAAGAAATTGAAGGAGGCAAAATGATCATAGGCATAAGTTAGAATGAGTAAATTGGAAGGAGAAAGAGAACTACATACTAAAAAGAAAAGAAAAAAAGAAAGGGAGGGAGGGGAAGAAGAAGAGGGAAAAGAGGGAAAGGGGAAGGAAATCGGGAGCAGAAGCTCCCAAAAGAGTAAAGACAGAGGAGATGACAAAAAGCCAAGGAGCTTTAGTCATAATACTCAAAGAAAGGGGAACAAGCAATGAAAAGGGATGGGGGCGTAAAAGAGGAACCAAGATAACCACATCACTGGGAGGGAAACGAGGACAGAATCGACAATACACTTTCATCCTCTCTCGGCAGACTTGCAGTCTTGTAGGCACATCAGGCAGACCCTTATCTCCTCCTATAGACAGTTTAGACTTGAGGTGATGTCCCTTCAACTCTGTAGAGACCAGTTGTCAGGCAGACACCCTATCATGGTTAGACGGCACCTCATGGTGCAGGAGCACTGCATAGAGCACTCCCTGTGTTGGTCAAGAAGATATTATGACTGGCACCAAGTGGGGTGGATTGGATGCCACTTCTATTTACATTTTTCAGACAGGGGAGGTTGTTCCACGGTCTAAGACTTTAGAACCAGTTTGGGTTGGATCTCTTTTGAAATTAATTTTCTGGCTACTATCCAGAAACTTCCATTGCACCAAGTGATGGCCGTCACAGCACAGAGCAATTGGGATGGCTCTAAGCAGGTGTATCCAAAAGAAAGACATAATGAAGTGTGAGATACCTTCATTTGGCTGCTCTCAACCTTCCTCAAGCAGTAATCAGAGACCAACTAAAGAGCAGGCTCTGCCTAGAAAATTCCTCATCTTGAACAACAGAAACTGCAGTCCCACTCCTCTGGAGTAAAGTTAGCCTGGCAGATAGGGGGTTCAGGTCCAGGGAGGATCCGGCTTGGCAGTTCAGGCTGGACTGTTCCCATGGGGAGCAGGGTCAAGACTGATTTCCATATGGCTAGGAACAAACTGGAAGGGCATGGCGAGCAATGGATTTAGGCCCGGATCTCTGTACTGGGGTGAATGTTTGACATTGTTTAGCATTACGTCCATCAATTGTTCTTTTTGCATTTGTCTCACGGAGTGGGACGGGTTTGCCCAGATGTAGATCCTGTGCTTTCCATGCCACTGGGGTAAAGCTAGCCTGGCTGATGAGGGGTGATACCTTGAAACCGGTCCCAGGATGCTTGTTTCCGTTCCAGGGAAGACTTGGCCTGATAGTTCGGGCTGGACTGTTTCAATGGGGAGAAAGGCCAAAACTGATTTGAATATGGCTCTGAACAAACTGGAATAGCATGGTGAGTGAGCAAAAAATGATGGATTTAGGCCCATATCTACGTACTGGGGGTGAATGTTTGACATTGTTCAGCATTCCACCCATTAATTGTTCTTTTGCATACAGTACGGTGACAGGCACACCATTGCATTTCACTCATTAAGGTGATTGCCTCACCTTTATTACAGTACGGTGACAGGCACACCATTGTGGTAATTTGTGGAATTTGTACACACGGTGATAAGCACACCTTGTTGAAAACTGTACTCGCACCACGGTGATAGGCACACCATTGTGTAGAATGACTAAGTACTGTTCTGGTGTGTTATTTTTGTGCTTATGCACAGTAGTTGTTTTTGCAGTTTAGAAACTATTTAAAGTGTGTTGTGACCATGCAAAATGTAATGCCACCACCGCTTTTCTTAAATAGTCCTGGTGAACCAACAGAAAAGGGCGGCAAGGTGATATGCTTTGCTAAGACACTGTTTAGGCGGGGAGGGCCAGGAGGTTCTTAAGAACTTGCCTGAACTAAGTGCGGAGGAGCAAAGAGGTCTCAATGAATTTGAAGTATGTATTACAAAACTGGACCAACATGATCTACCCAGAGTGAGCGATAATGAAACATTACTATTTTGGGCTTCGAGAACAGGGTTGTAATGAATCAGGTTGAAGAGTATATTACATGTCTTTGGAATTAGCCGTCACCTGCAAATATTGGGGTTCTAATGACGAATGGATCAGAGACCAGTCTGTATTAAGATGCAAAGATGAAAAAACTTGTGAGGCACTGTGGCTTAAAGATGACCACCATTGGGAGAGGTAATTCTGGTCACAAAAAGGGTGGATCACATGTCAATATGTGTTTCAGGATTGAAGAGTGAAGAAAGCAAGTCAGGTTCTAGCACACAGAAGAGTGAGGAGACTGTTTGCATGATAAAAAATATAGAAGAAGTAACAAAGGACTTAACAAAGGAAGATCATAACATAGTTAGTTGGGAAAGCAGAATTTCTGGTGAGTGTTTGCGCTGTAGTAGAAGTGGCCATAGAGCAAATGTCAAATGGTGCCCTGTGTTGTATGTAACATGCTTTAGTTGTGGCAACAAAGATAATTGCCAGAAATTATGCAGAAATTGACAGAGGTAGGAAAGGAATAAGGAGGTTAAGGAAATATCACAAGATATTGTCTTTCAAATTGAAGGATCTCCACAGAACCATCCTGGTGATATATTAAAGATTGAAGAAATGGAATTGGAAATGAAGTTTGACTCATGCTTGCACCTAACTATTATATCCAAGGACATCTATGAACGTTGGTTTCAAGGGTGAAGCAAGTTACATGCCTTGGATATAAAGCCTGGGGGTTATGGTAATCAACATATAAGCATGTTGGGATATTTCAATGCATGTGTAGAATTGGGGACCAGATATATGTTTGGTAACGTTTATGTAGCTAAAAAAGGGGATGAGCTGTTTGGGTGGCTACATCAACGGCTACTTGGAGTTACTTTGAATCCAAATACTGATCCCCAGGTTCAAGAACAAAAAGTGGAATCTAATGTTTGCAATTTTGTATCTGAAATTCCAGCTTTGTTTAGAGAAGAGTTGGGTTGTTTGAAAGGGTACAAGCACTGTATTAGGCTGAAATCTGGGGGCAAAAGTGACAGTGGCAAAAGTTAGGAGAGTAGCTGTGGCATTACAGAGTAAACTGGAACAAGAACTAGAAAGATTGTTACAACAAAAGATCATAACACCAGTTGAGGCCACGGAATGGTTGGCACTGATTATGGTAGCCAAGAAGCCAAATGGGGACATTAGGTTGTGTGTAGACCTAAGAGCTTTAAATAAGGAAGGGATTGTGGATACATTTCCTCTTCCCAGAATGTATGAGATAATTTCTTCATTGACGGGGAGCAATATTTTTCACAACATTAGATCTCACACAGGGTTATCGCCAAGTACATTGGACAGAAAAATCACAGGAGCTAACTGCATTTATAAGGCCTATTGGTGAATTCAAGTTCACAAGAATGTCTTTTGGATTTGTATCCGCATATTTGGTATTTCAGAGAATTATGACCTCAATGTTAAAGGGAGTTATGGGTGTTAAATTTGATCAGGACAGTCTTTTGATCTTTGGTAGTGTGCTTACTAAGCATAATTCTAGGGTGAAAGTTGTTTTGAAGAAACTAATTGATGCAGGTTTGACTCTGAAAAGAGAAAAATTTAACTTTACCGAGCAAGAGATTAACCTTTTGGGTCATTTAATGTAGTGTAGTACCAAAGCAAGAATTAGTGGACACAATATCCAAATTGGTTGCACCATGTACTAAGGAGGATGTGGTGTCATTTCTTGGCATGGTGAAGTATTATGGAAAGTTCATCCAGAATCTAGCAGACAAATCAAACAACATGAGACAATTACTGGTAAAGAATATGCAATTTAAGTGTACCTTGGAATGTCAGAATTAATTTGATGATTTAAAAAGGGAATTACAAAATGTGCCTAATGTACAGGCTTTTGTACCTGGGAAGAAAAGATGCTAGTTACTGATGCAAGTTGCAGAGGTGTAGGGGCATGATTGAAGCAAAAGAGAAATGGTAAGCAACAATTCGTTGCCTGTGCTTCTAGGAGATTATGAGGAGCAGATTGAATTATTCAGTTGTGGAGAGAGAGGCATTGTCTATATATTGGGTCCTGAATACGTTTCGAAATTTTATTTGGGGGACTCATTTTAGAGTTGACACAGATCATATGCCATTAAAGGAGATATTTCAAAAGAAAGGTCTAGAGTTTATATCATCAAGGATCAGAAGATGGGTGGTGGCTCTGCAGGATTTTGATTTTGTGGTGGAACATGTTCCTCGGGTTAGTAATCTGACAGTGGATTGTTTATCCAGACTTGTAGGAAAAGTAGAAGTTGAGCATTCATAGGATGTTCAAGAAGAAGAGGCTTTTGATGTGTGCGAACTCACAATGAGATGTTTTACAGAATGGGTGTGGAAAGAAGAATTAATGAAGGCTGAGGAAATAATGGAAACTGTACAGAAACTACAGTCGGGTAAAGAGAATGGGAAAACTTTGTCGAAAACCTGGGTTAATGCATTTAATGAATTGGCTGAGGATAGAGACATATTATTGAGAGTAATAAAATTGATAGCTCCTAGTTCTTTGAGGGGGAAATTAATTGAGGCAGCACATCAAGAGCTGGGGATTGTAAAAACCAAGCAAAGGTTAAGAGCAAATATCTGGTGGCCAGGAATGGACTTAAGTATTGAACATGCAGTTAGAGAGTGTATACAATGTAGGAATAGTGATAAAGTGTTGACACCACGTACTAAGCCAATGGTATGTCAGAAATTACCTGACAGTCCATGGCAAGAGGTGCTCATTGATATAGTGAGGCCATTAAGAGGTTTGTGAAATACCCCTTTCTTATTAGTTATGATGGATATGTACACCAGATGGGTAAAGGTTTCTTGTGTAAACGAAATAACCTCTGCGAGTTAATTAAGTTGTTGCATGGACTGTTTAAAATGGAAAGTTTTCCAAAACCACTTCAATCTGACAATGGGCCTCAATTTTGCTCCAAGATAAAGAAAGTTTTTCTGGAGTCATGTGGAATTGTGATGTATTCCTATAGGTTCTGTATCGATCCCCCTATTCCTGACCCTATTCTGGTTAGCAAACTAACACGTTAACTAGCAGTCAGCCCATGAGGCAGAAAACCCCCATGATGCAGGAACCGTTATCTGATAAAGCCACACTACGGCACAGGAACGTGTTATCTGATTAGGTCATAACGCCTGCCATCTAATTAGACAAGCGATATTCCTCCAGCCCCTGATAAGGCATACGGAGTTCTCATAACAAATCAAACCTATGACAACCTGGGAAAAACCCTGCGGCCATTGTTTTGATTTCACCGAGAACTTCAGCAAAAGAATGTGCTAACGACCTGGTCGTATGACATCCTTATTGACGTATCTATGTCCATCCTTACGTCAATCTCGGCACCTTAAAGGTATAAATATTACCGATATTGCCCTATGCAAACACACGCGGTGGTGACGAGGACGGAGCAGCCAGACTTGCCGAAGCCCAGAGCAGAGCAGACCCCGCTGGCGCAGCCCCGCCTTCTTGACGCGCTGAAATCGAGCAGCTGCCTATTTCTCCTGCCGAGAAATCCAGCTCCGGCGTTTCCGGGTAGCCCTCGCAGGCAGCCTGGAATATCGAGACCAGAGACGAGAGATACCATCACTCATTCATCCTAACTTCCAGGTACAGAACTGAATAACTCCTCGCAGAGAATTCTTTAGTCAGTCACTTGGCAAAAACAAACTTAACTTAAACTGTAACGTTCTATTCCCGCCCACGTATTAGGCTTAGGTCAGGTACACGGGGTAGGCGTATCTAGAAACACCAGTTGAGTACGTTTAGTCAAATGTATATGTGTATGTAATATATTTTATTCATTTTAAACCTTCATATGGCTTAGAAACCATATCAATGTTTTTACAGTATTATTTTATACTTCTGCTTCTAATGTGTGCACTTTACTTAACTATAAGTATTGCAATAATATCGATCCATTTCTCTTGTACGAGAAAAGAGACTGATCAATAAATAACATCTTTTATTGAACACGCCCGTCTCTTCCTTTTCTCTACAATCTGATGAGACTAAGAATGCACGTACTGACTGAGTAAAATAAATTGCCTTTTGTTCACACGACTCTCGAGATACACTCTTGATTAGGGGAGAGCAAAGTTGTCATGTTCTATGGTTGTCAGAAACTAAATCCCTTCTTGTCTAATCAGGGAAGTTAATTCCTTCCTGAACATTCGAGAAAGTTTCTAGTGAACTCTGAGCTAGCTGGCAAACCCAAAACTTTAAGTCTAATATCGACAGTAGTAGACCTAGTTAACGTCTGGTCTAGGCCTATACTATTGAAGGTATTATTCCAATGCGCAGAGCCTATTGGGATAATAGGAACTACACTACATGGCGCCCAAAATACCATTCTGGTTAGCACAAAAAATCACCCAAATAGAGGCTGTGTTTCCAGACACCACCCCGTTAGAAAAACACAGGATTCTGACTATCTGTCTTCCAATGGGAATCGCACCACACATTGAAGACTGTGACACTTGGGGTACAGTCTTTGCTTCCATTTACACAAAAACGCACGGTGTTCCATCCATTTCGGTAATACCAGATGTGCTAAAACAAATTCAAGATGAATATGGTCCAGAACCCGCTTTAACTCTTGGTATGAAATTACTAAAAGACTTCAAGCAGGTCTCGGCTATATTATTAGCCAACATAAAAGGTGAAGCAGCAAACGTAGCGATCCGCCAGAGGTTAAAAGAGACAGATATAGCAGATCAACCAGCTGAATTTGCCAGAATCATAGAAAAATCCTATGAGAAACTAGGTAGAGATAGTTTAGGTGGAATACCAGTAAAACCACAACTGATTGAAAGTCCTGAAAAAATATTTTTTAATAATAATTCAACATCACAGAAAAAGAGCTGGGATGGAAACAAACAATCCAATCCTAAAGAAAAGAAATTCCAGTCCAGAGGAAGGTCTCCCAGGCGAAGAGAAAAATCTCCGAACCAAAGACACAGTGACCCCTCTGGGAAAAGATATAACCTTAGAAATAGGGATAATATAAAAAAGCCTGATAGATATCAAGACATTGATACACGTCCCTCTCAATCTTTTCAGACTTCCTCGCAGAAATCGGAAAGAAGAGGACGATCAGAACAAAGAGAAGAGCACGCCAAGTCCAAAGACAAGGAACCTGCTCATCTAAAAAAGAAACTACAATTTCCAAAAAGAAGGTAGCCAGTATCAAGGTAGTTAACAATGCCGAGAATACTGAGGACACAACTGAAAAACGGAGAATGGGCTCAGACAATGCTAGACAGCGCAGCAGAAGTGAGCATAGCTCGCAAAGTCCTTATGAATCATCTGGAGACAGTGGACACGAATGAATATCTTCAAGTGGAAACTGCAGACACCAGAGTTAGCAAACCCCACAAAATATATGAAATAACATTACGTATAGAGGGGGATAAGACTAGAAAAATAAGGGGACTATTTTGGGATAATCTCTCCAAGGGCTATGACATCCTTCTAGCTGAAAAAGACTGGCCACCAGAGTTTGTCAGGGAGTGCCCTCATGGCGAAGAAATAATTATGCCTGCCTTCTCAAATCACATCCCAATTCATAAAAAATACACACTTGCTAGAAAGTGGGCAGTAGCTCTAGCTCCTGCTTTATATAAAAATCACGTAGGATGGGATGAGGACTCTCCTCTTCACAAAATCCAGTTAAAATCACAACCTACTGCACAAAGGCAGTACCCAATTAAGCAAGAAGCTAAAAAACAGGTAAAAGAAATCCTAGATCAGCTAGAATACCAGGGGGTGATTGAAACTTGCACCTCACAAATGAACAACCCTTTGTTTCCGGTCTCCAAACCAGACAATTCATATCGTCTAGTTTTGGATTACCGACACCTTAACTCATGTTGCAAAACTTTTGCAGTGCAAAATTCGCATAGTGCTGCACTAATGAATAACATAGTGCGCAAAAAATACAAAACAACATTAGACATCTCTAATGGATTCTTTTGTCAAACATAGCACCAGAGAGCAGATATTTGTCTGCATTCTCAATAAATGGCACTCAAAAGCAATTCTGTCGGTTAGCCCAGGGGTACAAGAACAGCCCGGGAGTATTCTCAGCGAGAGTAACAGAATTACTACAAATATATGACGACGAAGCATTATCGTATGTCGACGACATATACTTAACAGATGATGACTTGGAGACTCACTTGAAGAGAGTGAACACCATAATACTTGGGTTCGCAGCAGAGGGTTACAAATTCAACTTTAAAAAATCCAGAATTGCCCATCTGACAGTCCTATTAGTAGGATATGAATTATCAAGTGTAGCCTGGCTGACAATTTTCTAGAAAAATGTGCCGTACTCCAAGCACCTAGAACACTAAAAAACCTACAGTCAATTCTAGGCTTCCTAAATTTCGGAAGAACATACATTGCAAATTACGCAGAAAGGGTCAAACCCCTTTATGATCTAATTAAACCTGATTTTAAAAGAACCAACTGGACTCAAATACACACAGAAATGTTGAGATCCTTACAAACAGACATGCTAATTAAAACAAAATTAGAAACACGTGATAACACACGCAATCTTGTGATTCGAGTCATCCCAGGGAGATGCGGATTCACATACCTGACCTCTAATGAGGGAGAAAAGGTACCAATTGCATTCAAATCACACTTGTACACAGAAGCTGAACAGAAATTCAGCATTAAAGAAAAAATTGTTCATGCAGTTCAAACCGCAATAGCTAGAGAAAAAGATCAAGCGGACGGTAGACACATCACAGTCAGAACAGCTGAATCAGCCTTTGAGGCATTAACAACACCGTGTAATTTACCAACAACAACATTGAATCCGGAATGGATACAATGGGTGAATTCAATCACAACGGACAAAGTATACTACTACTTTGATCCAGAACTAGAGGAACTAAAAAATCTAGAATATGAAAGAACATTCCCTCTGCCAATCGACATTCTGCCCTTACGACACTACGCTTGTGTAATCTATACAGACGGACATGCTCAACCCTCCGTTTGGGGAGAACAAGCATACAACCCCACATGTGAGATTACAAAAGAAGTGTGGCGCGGAGGTAAACTAAGACCTCTATTAACAAAAACACACTCAGTAGAAACTAATTCAGAACAACAGACTGAAATACTAGCATTGAAAATGGCGCTAGATAATGCGGATCGCGAATTCCCGACACTTATAGTGTCCGATTCATATTACTGCGTCAAATCATATAACAACGATTTGCAGACATGGATTCAAAACGGTTACAAAGATGACACAGATGCAACAATAAAGCAGAAACTGATCTGGGAACAAATAGCTCTTTTACAAAAAGAACTACCAAAGACTCACGTGACACATTCACTGAGTCATCAGCGTGATGGCGTTCACGTTGCAGGGAATTCATTAGCTGGAACAGCCACAGCGGTAGCAACTAAATCGGCTTCCGTAGTTCGAAAAAAGCGTACATTAAAATACTGTGACGGTGAAACAGTGCTGGCGGTGAAAACGTCATTAAAAGGCGACTGCTCAGCGCTACCGATCAACTATCCACTCAATTATACATACATAATCGATGCAAACTCCGTCCCTTTTGCTCGAATCCCTGGAGTGGGGGATAGAGTGATTCCAAACATGGACAGGAGAAACTTGTTAATCGCAGACGCACATATGGGCGAGGGTCTCAGACACCTCAAACTAAAAGATTCTCTGGAAGAATTACAATCAAGGTACTGGTGGCCAGGCATGAGCCTGCATCACACCATGTTTGTGAAAAACTGCCCAAACTGCAACAGAAATCGCAGTGGGGAGAGAAACAGTGTAATACCTCGTCGTTTCACTCCAGAAAAAATCAAGAGTAAAAAGAAGGGCTTGCGATTAACATATACAGGCTAGTTTCCACTTATAATGTAGATCACCAGCACTCGGCTGACGTCTGGACTGTTATACAAAGATTTGCGAGTCTAAATGGCATATACGCTAAGAGCATGCTACGTTTGACCATTGTTTTCACTCTAGCCCTCCAGCCTGATGGGAAACATGACCAAATGAGCATAGCACAGCGGGAATCTTCTCACTTCCTTCCTGAGGGATACGGGATGATGTAAAGAAAAAACCAAGGCATAAAGCAATCTATAACGGAAAGGATATTAGGTTCGGGAGCTGGGTGGGTCAAACATCTAATAAGTGTCCAACGTAGTCTAAATAACTTGCCAAGAAATTCTCTGAGGGGATTCAGTCCGTACGAATTATTATTTGGAACTAGGATGTTGATCTCTGACCTTGACAGTCAAACTTCAGTGGTGAAGGAAAAAAGCTTTGATATCAAAGACCGTTTGGCTATTTTGCAGGACTTAAATGAAACAAGAAAAGACCTGAGCAACATAAAGTTGAAACAACAGCCAACAACCACTGAAGAACCACCACCTGTCCCAGCAAGACCTGTCTGGATTCCAAAAGTCGGGGATCTAGTCAGAGAAAAGATCGCGGTAAAGAAGGAATTTGGGCCTTCTTACAGAAAAGCAGTTCCTGTCTTGTCTGTCAACGGGACAAGATCAGTTGTACTACCGCCGCTTGCTGGTAAAAAGGAGAACCGAGTTGTATCCATCGACCTGGTAAAACCACAATCATGTGGCCGATAACAAATAGTAGGCCAAGTGGACTCCCAATAAGTAGCAGAACACCAAGGTTTGCTACCAGTACAGAGGTTCTAACAAAGAGGTTAATCACTTTCGAAACACCTACAGAAGAACAACAAGGACTATGCAACAATGCAATGGAACTTAGACCTCTGAAAACCCAAATAAAAACATTTAGCAGAGACACACCAATCTATAATGAAGTAACAAACGACAATGCAAGAAACATTAATCCTGAAGCAATTGGAACTATTGACAGAACTGCATCCGGCTACTTCATAAACTTCGATGATTCCTCTGAAGGCTTCACTGAATCAAAGACACAGCCATCATCAAAAACCTTTAAAGATAAAGCTAAAGAACTTTTGAAACAACTGAAAGAAACATATCTAATTTCTCCATGGATCGAATTTTGGGTGGGTTTTGGTGCATTTATCCTCATACTTTGGCTCATCATGATACTAACATTGGGACGCTTCATTGAGGGAAAATATGCTAAAATGGACACAGCAAGTCAGAATATCAACTTGATCCTCAAACCACACACATCTTCACACGTCGAGAAAAGAGAACTTTCTTCAGCCAACTTCACAGCCAATCCTATACCGGGTGGGGTAGAATGGGACAACACAGACTACGAAATCTATGGTCCGGTTGAAATCCTGAAATATCCACACCAAATTAAGATCTCTTTGAGTGACTTTGTAAAACCGAGCTCATTTGCTGATGATTGGGACTTCGAAAGCATTAATAATATGATGTCTGACTTAGTAATGTCTGCTAAATTTACCAAACATGATTATTTGCAGGGTTCTACAAATTATGATAGTATGTACAGTTATAACCACTATGGTAACCATTTTCTACATAGATCTGCACAACCTAGAAATGTTTTAAATTATAATCAATGGGAACATTGTGCAACACCTCCAAAAGGAAGCTCAAGAACCGTTTACGACAAATATTCATACTTTTCAGGTTTTAACATAAGTAATGCTGAAACATTTTATTTCAAATTGTCAAATAAGACAGGGACTAAGACCATGATAACCAACACAAAATTGATATATTCAGACTCATTCTTTGAACAAATGAATACTTTTGGTTTTGATTATTGGGACAAAAATGTTGAATTGAAAAGTGTTTGGGGCACAAAAGAATGGCAAGTACAGGGTATAGAATCTTTGTTTAGAGCCTGCATGATCCCAGAATAAATTATATTTTTAAATGACACTGTTCAACAAACTACCTGTCTTGGCCTAGCCAAAATCAAAGACTCTATAATGGGAGTTACATTCTAATTGTAGATCGCAGATGTTGTAGTCTTATGCCCGGGACTCCTTATCTCGTAACTACGACTGCGAAGGTCAAGTGCTGTGGACACTCATTGTTCCCCAGCTCCTTTCCAGACAGGGAGGCAAGGGCATGGCCCAACTTGAAAATTACTTCTATTCGAATAGATACTTTAAGCAGAATGAAAACAGTGCTTCTTCAGACGCCGACAAGGCTCACGTCATCAAAAGAAACGTATGATCTCCAAGTCGCAAGGACGACTGCAGAGATACATTCATTGTTATCAACTAATTCCCCCATACATTTCGCAGAAATCCTGAATGAAATCTTAAATATTTCTGATACCAGCGGAGTCTCAAAAGTATTTAAGACAGTATTTTCGATGGCATTAACACCATTCAAAGCCATACTGGGTATTTTTCCAGATTTCGTCCATTCGATTTTTGGCGGACTTCCCCTCATTTTAGGACTGATTGCAGGACTCCTATTCCTAGTCCTTATATTTCGTTATGGCAAACCATGTCACAGACAGAACACCTGCGACAAGGGAAGAAACAATCCTAGCCATTGGATACCGGGACCGGATATCAAAGATCCTGGGACTATCCCGGCTTAGAGACCTGAACATGACTTGGTTTCTATCATTTCGACCAATGTGGCAACGATGTGTTTTACCTGTATTAAGGTGCCTGCTATGCGGAGAAGAATGCGTGTTAGACACCTGTCTGACGCTACAATCGGATGCGCCAATGGATGCAGAAACATTGTTGAGTCCAATCAAGGCTCACGCTTTGTGCTGCCCTCAAAGGCTACCAATCCTGATGACGGCATTCGTGGAAGCTTCACCACTACGATTAAGGGGTAGTGAAGTTCAAGATGAAAGCAGCATCGATCAGGTACGACCTTCTGTCAGCAATCCAAATCAGAATGTCAATGGAGACAATCATGCGCACGAATGCATGGTTACACCTATTTCCGAGTTAGTGGAACTCTCCCAGGAAGCTGTTGACAACTTTTTCGAAAGCCTAAATGATATGATGTTCTCACCAGAACAGAAATAGAGACTTTTGAACAAACTCGTACACGGCGTTCCCTGAATTTGGCCTTCAACTTTAATAATAAAGTCACATGAACAATTTTCCCTCCAGTTCACGGACAGCAAATTTTTCAGCAGCCCCAAAATATTTTTGCATATTTTTCGGGACACTATCTTCTGCTTAAAGTAAGAACTATTCTTAGAGAACTAAAATTTCTAATTTTAGATAGCTTATAAACATTAGCTGCCCGCTGGTATGTTCATAGTTATTATTATTCTGTGATGAAATGGTCTCGAACCTTTTTTCTGTATTAAGAGCCATTTCATGTGTAAATTTTCATATACAAAATAGCAATAATGTATACAAATGCGTGATTACTTTAGCATTATTCTACAGCTTGAGTGCATACTATACATATGACTGCATTTTTCCGTATATTTGATAATTTCAAAATGCATTTATGTATTTTGGGGTGGTAAGGTATACACGATACTCTACAGTATGTTTTACTATGCATAGATTAGTAAATATGACCATAGTTAGCGTGGAGTGGGTGTGATGTATTCCTATAGGTTCTGTATCGATCCCCCTATTCCTGACCCTATTCTGGTTAGCAAACTAACAAGTTAACTAGCAGTCAGCCCTTGAGGCAGAAAACCCCCATGATGCAGGAACCGTTATCTGATAAAGCCACACTACGGCACAGGAACGTGTTATCTGATTAGGTCATAACGCTTGCCATCTAATTAGACAAGCGATATTCCTCCAGCCCCTGATAAGGCATACGGAGTTCTCATAACAAATCAAACCTATGACAACCTGGGAAAAACCCTGCGGCCATTGTTTTGATTTCACCGAGAACTTCAGCAAAAGAATGTGCTAACGACCTGGTCGTATGACATCCTTATTGACGTATCTATGTCCATCCTTACGTCAATCTCGGCACCTTAAAGGTATAAATATTACCGATATTGCCCTATGCAAACACACGCGGTGGTGACGAGGATGGAGCAGCCAGACTTGCCGAAGCCCAGAGCAGAGCAGACCCCGCTGGCGCAGCCCCGCCTTCTTGACGCGCTGAAATCGAGCAGCTGCCTATTTCTCCTGCCGAGAAATCCAGCTCCGGCGTTTCCGGGTAGCCCTCGCAGGCAGCCTGGAATATCGAGACCAGAGACGAGAGATACCATCACTCATTCATCCTAACTTCCAGGTACAGAA
Organism: Lissotriton helveticus; assembly: GCF_964261635.1. Lineage (NCBI taxonomy): Eukaryota > Metazoa > Chordata > Amphibia > Caudata > Salamandridae > Lissotriton > Lissotriton helveticus. The sequence goes on along the minus strand of NC_136061.1, from coordinate 1,135,964,838 downwards.
CTGAATAACTCCTCGCAGAGAATTCTTTAGTCAGTCACTTGGCAAAAACAAACTTAACTTAAACTGTAACGTTCTATTCCCGCCCACGTATTAGGCTTAGGTCAGGTACACGGGGTAGGCGTATCTAGAAACACCAGTTGAGTACGTTTAGTCAAATGTATATGTGTATGTAATATATTTTATTCATTTTAAACCTTCATATGGCTTAGAAACCATATCAATGTTTTTACAGTATTATTTTATACTTCTGCTTCTAATGTATGCACTTTACTTAACTATAAGTATTGCAATAATATCGATCCATTTCTCTTGTACGAGAAAAGAGACTGATCAATAAATAACATCTTTTATTGAACACGCCCGTCTCTTCCTTTTCTCTACAATCTGATGAGACTAAGAATGCACGTACTGACTGAGTAAAATAAATTGCCTTTTGTTCACACGACTCTCGAGATACACTCTTGATTAGGGGAGAGCAAAGTTGTCATGTTCTATGGTTGTCAGAAACTAAATCCCTTCTTGTCTAATCAGGGAAGTTAATTCCTTCCTGAACATTCGAGAAAGTTTCTAGTGAACTCTGAGCTAGCTGGCAAACCCAAAACTTTAAGTCTAATATCGACAGTAGTAGACCTAGTTAACGTCTGGTCTAGGCCTATACTATTGAAGGTATTATTCCAATGCGCAGAGCCTATTGGGATAATAGGAACTACACTACAGAATAGAAAACAAAAAGTGTTCGTGTATCATCTGGAAACAAATGTAGCCATAGAAAGGCTTAATAGAGTTATAAAAGAGAACATACGTTCATCAAGAGTGAATTCTCTAAGTTGGACAGGGGAGTTACAGAGATGCATTACTGCACTCTGCATGACACCACACTCTACTGCACAGACATCTTCATTTGAGTTATTCAAGGGAAGATCACAAAATACCTTATTGTGTCCGAGATTGAGTGATTGGGACAAAGGGATAAAATTCAATGGAATTGGAGCATGGAGGGTTTATGAGTTGAATACACAAGAGAAAAACAAAAAACATGTTGGAAGGAAAAGAGTAAAATGTAGAGAGGTGTCTGTGGGGAATTGGGTGCAGATTACAGCTCCAGTCAGGTGCATGTCTTGGTCTAAGTTTACAAAACCCATTCAAGTGATGTAGTGCTTCAGGAATGCAGTAATGGTTAAGGCTGTAGAGAATATGGAATAATAGTCAGGTGGTAGTACTTAAATCTGATGCAATTGGAAATGAGAACTTAGAGTCAGATATTCAGGTTCCAGGGTGTGGAGGTAAGGTGTACAGAGATTATAATAAAAATTGTAGAAGGACACAAAGTTATTCAGTTCGGTCATATTTAAAGGACTATTTGAAAGAAGATTTTAAGATCTGTTTTGTTTCTAGCTAACATGAAACAGATTATTTTGTTTCTTTTATGTGTCTGCAATATTTTGAGATCCTATATTGTTTTGTTCAAACTGTGTGTTGTTGGTCAGTTATAGTAATAGCTTATTGAAGAAAGGAGAAGTGTGATATATTGTTGCCAACCTAGATGTTATCAGGCAATATAATGTCACATGGAACATTGAACGTAGAGTTAGAATGTGGTTCAAACATGACAGGCAGTAGGCTGAGAGTCCTTGAAGTGCTGTATTAAAGTATCTCCTGTTTTACCTACTACATGTATACTGAGTATGATTGTACCACGTTACAAGGTGCAGTGATCTCCTTGTAGGTGGGTGCAATGAGGGGATGCACCAGCCTACAATGGGGGTGCCTGGAGGTCTGAGACTGTCTGTTCCCCCTTCCAAAGGGGCACACAGTCAGGGTACCTCCCCAACAACTGCTTTGTCTAAGCGTCTGCATGCTAATACACTATGGGCACAGAGGTAAAGTGTTTTTGCATTGACCCATGACCCCATGCCAATGAGGGAACAAACCCTTGTGATTGCGCTGTTGTAGAATGCATGCTTCAACAATCTATATTATAGAAGGGGCTGAAGAAGCATCTGTAGCACCTCGTATAATACCAATGTGCCCCTTGGGCATTGGAAGCCTATTGGCTTCCAGGGTGCGTACTGTAATTCAGCCCCTGGTTGCCAACTTGCTATATCATGCTTCTTAGTATATCCTTGTAATGGTAGGACTGTCTCAAGGAAGAGTGATGAAGCAGGAATGATCTACTCACCTACTGCTTACTTTCATTACATCTGATCCCATGCCTTCATCATTAATTGGCAGAATCTTCCATCCCCAAATGTGGAGCTATTATTGAGTTTAACCATTGAGGCTACTCTTTTGGTAGATGTCTTGTTGTTAAGACAAAATATTGAGTTAAAAATATTGCGAGGACAAAATATCGTGTCAAGAATATCAGGGACAAAAATATCATGAAGGTAAGTCTCAATGGGTAAGCACCATTTTACTGTACTTAACTCCCCATATATGTAAGTACCTTGGTGATATCATCAAGGTAAATCCTTACCTACCTACTTGCATTTACTCTCTTGTTATTTTGTTCCTCAAGACCACACAGTATTTTTGCTATCGATATACTATCGCTCAACCAGATGACTCTGAGAATTATATCCTTAAGAGCTGAACTTTACATGCCACCTTTCCTAAAAAGAGGGTCAAAGTGTAAGATGTTTTATTAAAAAGTGTCAGTAAAGGGGCCTGTCTCTGTAGTTGGGCTCATCCATTCTACGGTCAGAACTTTGACGATGGAGAACATGAATCATTGTAAAAAGCATTGCGTTTAAGAAATCGGTGCATTACAAATGTTTACATTCTCACTCAAAACCCTAACTAAATATACTTCAGATTGTAGGATCATTCTCGAAATTTGAACACTACACATTTAATTTTTCTTCACAGACTTATTCTTGGAAAACTCCCATAAGTATAGCCACAGTGTCTTAAATGTGGGATAAGGCAGAATCCTTGGTACAAATGAGTGCTAAATAATACCAAAACACCTGAATATGCTTCAATCCTATGTATGGGGAACATATCAAAGGGAAAAAACATATTTCCTGGAGTGGTAAAAATACTGGCTCCATTCCTGTGGATAACCTGTCAAGCAGCATGCATTGGTACATGCATTCTGAATTAGAAACACTTGGGCATACTACTCAAATTGAAAGTACAATGTGCTTTTTAGGTCTGACCTGGAGAAAGCTTTAACTTTCTAGCAGCCATCAAGAAAATTAATTAGTTAATAAATAGCATATTCATATATACATAAATAATGGGTCTTTATATTGGCCCTCTACATCCATTGGTTTGTTCAACTAACGTTCACATTTTGCTTCAACCCAAGTCATACAGCATAGGGCAATGGGCGAGCGCTCCTCAGCCATTGGTTTTCTTGTGCTGTGAGTGCTTGATTTGTACCTTATCACAATTTCACATCAACCTAAAAGTGTGCACTCCTGTGCACTTCAGTGCTAGAGCTCCAGGGCCAAATATTTAATTTGCCAATGTTTTTTTTTCTTTCTGTTACTGTTCCGGTTTTCATTGTTTTAGTTATCCTTTTATATTTAAACTATGTCTTCAAAGTTACAGTACTTCATAATATATTTTCCTCGTACTAATAAAAATCATATTTTCCATTGATGAGTATTAAAACTCAAATGGATTCTACACCGGTTATAAGCAAACCTGATTGCTAGAAGTGACCCGAACTTTAAAATAATATGCAATTATTCTTTTTTCAATATAAGGATTTATTACAAGCATACCGCATCCACAGTGAGGTGTTTTCTTTTCTTCCTTTTTTTTTTGCTTTTTGGCTTGCAATGGAAAATAATGGAAAAAAATGAACCATCGTACGCGATCGCCGTGGCTTAGCGTTTGCCAATGCTTATTGAGAGAAAAAAATAGTGAATCCAATGGTGATTGTCGCCGTTGCAAATATTGGCAACCATGTCCTAAATTACTACATTATAATGTTGACAGAACCAGCTGTCGCCGTGTATATTTAGTTTACCGCAGATTTTGATAGCCATAAATAGCTATTCCTTTCAATGCACAGTTCTCACTAACACAGCGGTTGAATAGGGTAAACAAAAAAAAATCCCATTTGTGAAAGAGAGCAGCCAATGGTCGCTCTCAGAGGCATAGTTACATCTAACTTTGGCCAAACATTTCCTTCCCTTAAAACACGTCTCATTCAGTGTGTTTCTCTGGGAAAAACGGAATGACTGGGACAGATGCCTCTTTGTATCAGACCCACAGCTCGAGATGGAGAGTGTGGGCGTAATATGGTCCCCGGGCTCCCCCCACCTCCAAAAAAACAGAGAGCCGTCCAACTTGATTCCTAGTAGGCAGAGTTCAGAGTGGATAGCTGCTTGGCTGCGTTTTAAGTTGCTTTGGCTCCGCAACTGTCTGTAAAATCCTGGCCCCAAAGCTGGGTTTCCCTCCCAAATGTTCTTTTAGAAGCTTTCGGGGGTTGCCCGGTGCTTAATGCACAGACTTTTTCCCACACTGCATTGGGATAGCAAGCTACTTACTGGCTGACTGCGATCAATGGAAAAATAATAAAGGAAATGGTGCTTAGGAGTTTCTCACCTTGAACTCTTCAGAAATAATACTCACATTCCTGCCAACTTGAAGAACAATCTCACAGTGTGAGGAGGGGCGGGGCCTCGTGCTGAGAAGTACCTAGGAGGCACTTTTGAACCCCACCCCGCCTCCAAGCCCCCCCCCCCCCACATAAACAAGCATTTACAATGCCATGGTCTCGCCTTTGCAAAAGTTAGAGCTATTGGCATTGTAAATGACAAAATTGTTATTTGTGTGTTGGTTTTGAAAACAGATAAATAAATGGCATTGTCATTTACAATGCCAATAGCTTAATCTCTCGCAAATGCAAGACCTATTGCATTTGCACCCACACACACACAGAGCCACACACACACACACACAGAGCCACACACACAGCCACACACACAGAGCCACACACACAGAGCCACACACACACAGAACCACAAGCATACACAGGCACACACGCACACACAGCCACACACACACACAGAGCGCCACACACACACACTGACACAGCCACACACACACACAGAGCGCCACATAGAGCGCCACACACACACACACACACAGAGCGCCACACACACAGAGCGACACACACGCAGAACGCCACACCACACACACAGAGCCACACACACACATACACAGAGCCACACACACATACACAGAGCCACATACACAGACCCCAGAGCATAATTCCAAGAGCCAGCAAAGGCTTGAAGCATAGGAACCAGGTTAAACAGTATTCCCTTTTCATGGCTGCCTGCCCCCTCCTTCCTCCTGCCCCTCCCTCCTCTGCCCCCTCCCTCCTCTCGGCAGCATGTTCTGCTCTCTGAATCAATGATCAGTTGAGATTCAAAGCTGGTCAGTCAGCATTCAGGCAGTCATTCCCCAGTTTAGGCTGATCACCTACTTACCTACTCATTGCCGAGTTGTCTAACCTCGTTCCGACAGCTGCCCTGCCTCTGCACATCTACTGAATAACACAGCAGCACTGCACATTCCATAACAGCTGCGCTAACACCCCATGGGTCGTCAGAAATGTACAATAGCTGCTTGAGAGGCATCTGCAATTACATTCCCTGGGTGTGTAACAGTCTTTAATTACATTTCCACAATCGTAAAGAATCTAGAATTATGTGGTTAGGCTTTCTTGTAACTTTAACATTGGTAGTCAAATATCAAGCATAACGGGATATATACAGCATACATACTACAGGGACATTTACACACCTACGTTTCCTGGCTGTGGAGGTTACATCATCTAGTAATTCCAGTGTGTACACATGTATGGTTACATTCCACAGTCATCCCCTTGTATTAAGACATCTGGGACGGTACTTTCAGGGCATCCAGGCGTCTACAGCAACAATGCTTTGGCAGGCAGCCATCTAGGCTTACATTCCCTTTGTAGGCAGGCGCTTGTTACATTCCCCTTCACAGACAGGCCTCTTGGCACTGACACCCCGCGCTCGCCAAGTGAAATACCCAGCATTTTCAGAGAGCGGTAAAACTGTCTTGCGAGCCCAACTCTCCCCTCACGAGCCAGGAGTTTACAAGGAAAGTTGTCGCCCTAGGCAAACCATGTCCGTGAGGGTGAGGGTGAGAGGGTGTGTGAGGGTGGGTGAGGGTGAGAGGGTGTGTGAGGGTGTGTGAGGGTGAGTGAGGGTGTGTGAGGGTGAGAGGGTGTGTGAGGGTGAGAGGGTGTGTGAGGGGAGTGAGGGTGAGTGAGGGCATGTGAGGGTGAGTGAGGGTTTGTGAGGGTGAGAGGGTAAGAGGGTGTGTGAGGGTGAGGGGGTGTGAGGGTGAGGGGGTGTGAGGGTGACAGTGTGTGAGGGTGAGAGGGTGTGTGAGGGTGGGTGAGAGGGTGAGTGAGGGTGGGTGAGAGGGGTGTGAGGGTGTGAGAGGGTGAGTGACGGTGTGTGAAGATGAGAGGGTGTGTTTGGGTGAGAGGGTGTGTGAGGGTGAGGGTGAGAGGGGGTGCGAGGGTGAGGGGGTGTGGGGGTGAGGGAGGGTGAGAGGGTTGTGAGTGTGAAGGGGTGTGAGAGGGTGAGTGAGGGTGTGTCAAGGTGGGTGAGGGAAAGGGGGTGTGAGGGTGAGGGGGTGGGAGGGGGAGGGGAGTGAGGGTGTGGGAGGGTGTGTGAGGGTGAGTGAGGGTGTGTGGGTGTGTGAGGGTGTGTGAGGGTGAGGGTGGGTGAGAGGGTGAGGGTGAGGGTGTGAGGGTGATGGGGTGTGTGGGTGAGGGGGTGAGTGTGTGATGGTGAGGAGGTGTGGGGGTGAGGGGGTTTGAGGGGGTGAAGGTGTGTGAGGGTGAGGGTGTGTCAGGGTGAGGGTGTGAGGGTGTGTGAGGCTGAGAGGATGTGAGGTGAGAGGATGTGTGAGGGTGAGGGTGAGAGGGTGTGTGAGGGTGTGTGAGGGTGAGGGGGTGTGAGGGTGAGGGCTGAGAGGGTGAGGGGGTATGAGGGTGAGGGTGAGGGGGTGTGAGGGTGAGGGGTGAGAGGGTGAGGGGGTATGAGGGTGAGGGGGTGAGAGGGTGAGGGTGTGTGAGGGGGGTGAGGGGGTGTGAGGGTGCGTAAGGGTGAGTGAGGGTGTGTGAGGGTGAGTGAGGGTGTGTGAGGGTGAGTGAGGGTGTGTGAAGGTGAGAAGGATGTGTGAAGGTAAGTGAGGGGGTGTGAGGGTGGGTGAGGGTATGGGTGTGTGAGGGTGAGGAGTGGTGAGGGTGAGGAGGATGAGGGTTGTGAGGGTGAGGGTGTGAGGGTGTGAGGGTGAGTGAAGGTGTGTGAGGGTGAGGGGGTGAGGGGTGTGTGGTGAGGGGGTGTGATGGTGAGGGGGTGTGATGGTGAGGGGGTGTGAGGGTGAGAGGGGGGTGTGAGGGTGGGGGGTGGTAGGGTGAGGGGGTGAGGGTGAGGGGGGTGAGGGGTAAGGGGGTGTGAGGGTGAGAGGGGTGTGAGGGTGAGAGGGGGTGAGGGGGTGTAAGGGGGTGTGAGGGTGAGGGGGTGTGTGAGGGTGAGAGGGTGTGTGAGGGTGTGCGAGGGTGAGGGGGTGAGAGGGTGGGTGAGGGTGAGAGGGTGAGGGTAAGGGGGGGTGAAAGGGTGTGTGAGGGTGAGGGTGGGTGAGGGGGTGTGAGGGTGAGGGTGAGGGGATGTGAGAGTGAGGGGTGTGAGGGTGCGGGTGGATGATGGTGTGAGGGTTAGTGAGGGTGTGTGAGGGTGTATGAGAGTGTGTGAGGGTGAGGGGGTGTGAGGGTGGGGGCGGTGTGAGGGTGGGGGGGTTAGGGTGAGGGTGGGTGAGGGGGTGTGAGGGTGACGGGGTGAGAGGGGGTGTGAGGGGGTGGCTGAGGGTGAGGGGGTGTGTGGGTGAGGGGGTGTGAGGGTGAGGGGGTGTGAGGGTGAGGGTGTGAGGGTGAGGGTGTGAGGGTGAGGGGGTGTGAGGGGAGGGGGTGGGTGAGGGGGAGGGGGGGGGGTGTGGGGTGAGGGTGTGAGGGGTGTGAGTGGCTGAGGGTGAGGGGGTGAGGAGGTGTGAGGGTGAGGGGGTGTGAGGGTGAGGGGGTGAGGGTGAGGGTGTGAGGGTGGGTGAGGGGGTGAGGGGTGAGGGGGTGTGATGGTGAGGGGGTGTGATGGTGAGGGGGTGTGAGGGTGAGAGGGGGTGTGAGGGTGAGGGGGTGTTAGGGTGAGGGTGAGGGGGTGTGAGGGGGTTTGAGGGGGTGAGGGGGTGTGAGGGTGAGGGTGAGAGGGTGTGTGAGGGTGAGAGGGTGTGTGAGGGTGAGAGGGTGTGTGAGGGTGTGCGAGGGTGAGGGGGTGAGAGGGTGGGTGAGGGTGAGAGGGTGAGGGTAAGGGGGTGTGAAAGGGTGTGTGAGGGTGAGGGTGGGTGAGGGGGTGTGAGGGTGAGGGGATGTGAGAGTGAGGGGTGTGAGGGTGGATGATGGTGTGTGAGGGTGAGGGTGGGGGCAGTGTGAGGGTGGGGGTTTAGGGTGAGGGTGGGTGAGGGGGTGTGAGGGTGACGGGGTGAGAGGGAGTGTGAGGGGGTGGCTGAGGGTGAGGGGGTGTGTGGGTGAGGGGGTGTGAGGGTGAGGGGGTGTGAGGGTGAGGGGGGTGAGGGTGAGGGGTGAGGGTGTGAGGGGGGTGAGGGTGAGGGGGTGTGAGGGTGGCGGGTGTGAGGGTGAGGGTGTGTGAGGTGATCTGCGGGTGAGGGGGTGAGGAGGTGTGAGGGTGAGGGGGTGTGAGGGTGAGGGGGGTGAGGGTGTGAGGGCGAGAGGGAGGGTGAGGGAGAGAGGGTGTGTGTGGGTGAGAGGGTGTATGAGGGTGAGAGGGTGGGTGAGGGTGAGAGGGTGGGTGAGGGTGAGAAGGTGGGTGAGGGTGGGTGAGGGTGAGTGAGGGTGAGAGGGTGGGTGAGGGTGAGAGGGTGGGTGAGTGAGGGTGAAAGGGTGGGTGAGGGTGGGTGAGAGTGTGGTAAATAAATAAATAATACCCTATTTTTGACTAGGCATATATCATAACAGATAGCTCAATAAATAAGAGTCAAGATTCGAGGTAGTAGGAGTTTTGCAGGTTTATTACAGCATAAGGACAGGATCAGGACAACCTGCATAGACAGGGGCCCGGCAGCTGCCGGGGCTAGATCTGGGATAAGCGCGCGCTAACTTTTAATAACAATACACGGGCATATATACATAGCGCGAACACATAGCATTACATTGCAGTAGGCGTAGCAGTGGGTGGAGCAGAAGGCGTGACGCGTAGCAGTCGCGAAAGATAAGAGTAAAAGTAGGTGTTACTGGGCGTTTACATAGACATATGATGCAAACGTAACAGAATATGTCATGAATGGGGCGGAAACATTGGAGGGGGCTACCTAAAGAGCCGGGACCTCTAACCTGATGGTGCGCGCAAACTGGCAATGACGAGTTACTAGGAGAAGCTGGGGGCTATGAACTCTGTGCTAGGAGCAGAGACTAAAGTCTGGAGGGTCGGAGCGACATGTACCTAAACTCTATCTAGTATCTGATGTTTAGGGAACATGTTGATATAAACTAGAAGTCATGAGGGGAAAAGCTAACTTGACTCTAAGACTGGACCATGCATTATTCTACATGTAGTGCGTGATGAAGAATATTAAATGACCATTAAATGCAGTATTTCTCTAACATGGAGACGTGAAGGCTAGACAATGACGGAAACTATTGATGCAGTTCAGTAGCTTAGGAATGCAGAGAAGGAGGACTGAACTGATAACTGGAACTATAACATACTTTTGGCAGACTCAGAGGCAGAGCCAAGCTGCACCGGGCACTGCGAGGCAGGAAGTAAGTGAAAGGTCGAGGATACAGGTGGGGGCTGTATCGCTCCTCAGCGAGGACTTCAGGAGACAGGAGCTGAATCTAGTGTCCGGGCCCTGTTGAGGCCTGGAAACGGGAACTTTATAATGGAATAACGTGCACACTGAGAAACGTGGCAACGTAGCTTTACATAGGCCTAATATTCGTAGTATTCACGAGGACTGGAAACTGGCATACTAGAGGTGGACACAACTGTAATTGCGTCATTAATCGGACGTGGGGAATAACATATGCATATTGGTCATGCACACATAACATATGATGGATGAGGCGTGGTGACACAGAACATGGCAAAATTTACTTTTCCACATTCCCTCCTTGTCACTACGTTTCCATCAGGAAACATCAATATTCATGATACCATCTATCATTTCATACAGTATCATTTGTTCATCTCGAATTGTCTTGGAACGGGATTTAAAACGGGGCTTGGGACTAGGAATACAAGAGGTAGCACACATGCCGCAAATCGCAGGGCCACATTGTATACAGAGGCAGCAGCTAAATATGATCGCTACTGCAATACCTAGAAAGGACAGGACTTTCCATCCCCATGCGGAAATTATATTCCAGAACCAACCGGACCATGTCCAGGTGCCTGGATTCTGGTGTAACAGATGGGCAGTTTTATGAAGTCTGGTTATAGCTGAATAAACAGACGGCGCGTTATTTGGAATGAAAATGCAGCAACTAGATCCGAGGACTCTACAGGCCCCGCCCCTATCGGCCAGTATGACGTCAAGGACGAGACGATTCTGTAAAACGACAATTCTCATAAAGGATTGCTCTTCGGTTAAGTTACCTAGAGCGGAGGCAGTCTCATCTACTACTGCTTCAAGGGTTCTTGTTAACCTACGGATTAACTTACTGTTTACAACTGTACCTAAATAAGGGAACACACCTTTATCAATATCAATGAATTGCTCTGCAGCAGTTTCAGTGTAATCGACAATCGGGAGGTTTCTCTTGTGTCTAGTATGTACTAGGAAGGAATTCCTATGGTAGTCAGGTGGGGCTAGAAAAACTGGTGGCAGTAGGAAGGCAATGTAACAGGTTCCCTCCCAATCGAGGGGCAGACGAACATATGCGGTTTGACCACAAACAAAATATGAATGACGTGAAGCTTTAAAATTAGATTTCCCACTGTCACTATACTGGATAATAGTAGTACAATCACTATGTCCTACATGTACAGAACCCTGACTATGGACACATAATTCGCCTTTGACTGGTAGTACTGAAATGGCAGGTGAGTCTGGAGTAGTATCAGATTGAACATTCAGGACCATAAAATTCGACGAATAATTACCTAAATTATACACTTCATTTTCTAGATCTAAACCTGTTCTGTGGGGAAGACCTTGCTTGTCTGGGAAACATGTACTGTTAAGAAAAGACATATCTGTTGAGGATGATGTTAACGTGGACCATGCTCCACACGAACCATTATGTGAGAATGGATAAGGAAAAAGTGGCAGAACTCCCTTCGGCATCTGGAAAGGGGGGAGTCGACCACACACCCAACAATTAGTGGCATTGCTGGTCTGGTGTGAGTAATGTAACATACGGATAAATGAATTGTTACGCATAGCGAGGCGGTATGAATATTCGTGAGGAGGCAGATCACTGAACGTGTGCTCTACTGTAGCATTAGCAGACTTATTTACATGAGGAATTGGAAAATACAGGAAAAATGCATAGCTGATGCAAGAAATCATTATGCTGATGAATAATATGAAACTTAGAAAAACGATACATTGAATTGAGCTTTGACTGACTCTCTCACTATGGGGGTCTATTTTATACATGTCAGAAACAGTCTAACCGTTTCACCTAGGGGAGGACTTATACAATCAAACTGACTGACTTATTTTACTAGACCTTAACTTTTGCTTATACTCCTGCTGCGGAGTTTTCTCTACCAAGGGAGGGGTTGTGTCAATGTCTTTTGCGGGACAGTCCTTAGGAACAATATTCTGGCAGTCCTTAAAATCCTGGGAAATGTTCTTTAAGGCGGGTTTCAGTCCTTTAAAAAGTTTAACGTGAGAAAGGTGTATCCATCCTTTTCGGCCTTCCAACTTCACGGCTGTACGGGTGGTGAGGAGGACCTGACGGGGCTCTTTCCATCGAGGCTCCAGCGGACTTGATCTGTCAAAATTTCGGACCATCACCAGGGAACCTGGAACGATTTCATGCGGTGCCACCTCGGTATTGTCTGGAAATGCGGCAGCAACCTGTGAACGACATGAGTTGAGGGCAGACATCAAGGAAGCTAGGTAATCTGTCAGCATATTACATGAAACATCGGTAATACTTCGGGGTCTAGGAGTACCCCACATGTTAGGGGGACGGCCGAAAACGACCTCATACGGGGACAGACCTGATCTGGAATGTGCGACCATGCGCATATAAAATAAAGCGACTGGCAGAGCTACTAGCCAGTCCACACCCTTTTCTTTACAAACTTTGGCAATGCGGATTTTCAGAGTCTGATTATGTCTCTCGACTAGACCGGCTGCTTCAGGATGGCGTACACAATGAAACTTCCACTGGTACCCTAACAACAGGGAAACGTGCTTCATAAGTTCAGATGAGAATGGCTGACCGTTATCAGAATATACGACTCTAGGGAGTCCATATCTAGGGAAAAACTCACGAACCAACTGCTTGGCAGTGGTCGCGGCTGTGTAATCTGGGACTGGATATGCTTCTGTCCATCTGGACAAAGCGCATACAACTACAAGGACATACTTGAAACCTCGACATCGTTCCATCTGAATATAATCCATCTGGAGGACTTCAAAAGGGTGGTCAGGAGGCTGGAAACCACCTTGTTCCACCGGGACACTTTTACCTGGATTAAACTGACAACATATCATACAGGTACGGACTTTCTGCTTGGCTGCAGCTCGTAAATGCTTATTGAACCAAATATTCTGGATACTGTCTAACATAGCTTTTTCTCCTAAATGTGCTGGACTATGTGCGGTATTAATAATGACTTGAACCATAGAGTCGGGGAGAAACCATGCGGCTCTACCCTTTGTTAACCATCCTTGATCTGTCTGGACCCCTCCTTGTTCGGACCATTTCTTGATTTCATCGGGAGTAGCATGTAACTGGATATCTATGACATCTTGTGTAGGGTCCTTAACTGTCATGCATGTAGTCGGATCTGGAGTACGTGTCAGGTTAACTGGAATGTCTGGAGTCTGTGCTGTAAGCTTGGCTGTGCGATCTGCTAGATCATTACCTTGGGAAATAATGTCAGTAACTTTCGTATGTGCTTTGCATTTCATAATAGCAATGGATGTCGGTAAATGTATGGCATCTAACAGAGCTTGAATAAGGAGACCATGCTGAATCTTGGTTCCATGAGAAGTCATAAAACCTCTCTCCTGCCAGAGCACTCCGAAGTCGTGTACAACTCCAAATGCGTAACGTGAATCTGTGTAAACATTAACTTTCAGGTTCTTGGCGTGTATGCAGGCTTGTGTCAGAGCAACTAGCTCTGCTGCTTGAGCGGACAGGGTATCAATACGGTGTGTTTCAATAACTTCGGTGTCAGTAGTCACTGCATACGCGGCGACTAGTTCTCCTGTACTAGTTCTCATACATGAACCATCCACATAAAGTGTCAGGTCAGGATCTGGTAATGGAATGTCTGTCAGGTCTTGTCTTGGCTTTGTCGTAATGTTAACTACTTCCACACAGTCATGTGTGACAGAATTTGAATTAACTGATGGTAACAATGTAGCAGGATTCAGGACGTTGCAGCGTCTAATTTCTATGTGTGGCTGGAACAGTGTCAATTCATAACCTGTTAAACGTGCAATTGTCAAGTGCTGAGTTTGTGTTCGGTTTAAAAGAACTTCTACTGAATGTGGGACTTGTACTGTCAAGGAGTGTCCTAAAACTATGGAATCACTTTGTCTGATAGCTAGTGCTGTGGCTGCAACTGACTTGAGGCACGCAGGCAACGCCTGGGCGACTGGATCTAATGTGCTCGAAAAATAAGCACAGGGCTTGTATTGTCCTGCTTGATCTTGTGTGAGAACAGATAATGCTGTACCTTCACGTTCTGTGACGAAAAGTGTAAAAGGCTTACTGTAGTTCGGTGTAGCTAGAACTGGGGCTTGGCATAAAGCTTTCTTTAACTCGTTGAAACTAAGTGTATGTTCAGATGTCCAAGGGAGGACAGTCGATACGGCTGCCTCCTGTGTCGTTAACTGTATCAGTGGCTTGGCTAGAAATGCATACTGAGGAATCCATTGTCTGCAATAAGAAGTAAGGCCGATAAAGGCACGTACCTCCTTCTGGGTTCTGGGCTGGGGAAGACTCGCTATTAACTGGATACGATCTGGTGTCAACTGCCTACCCCTCTTGGACAGTAAGTGTCCTAAGTATACCACTTGCTGGACACAGAATTGAAGCTTCGAAGGGGACACCTTGTGCCCCATCTCGGCTAGGAAATACAGAACCGTCAGTGACGCTCGCTCGCAATCACGTTCAGAACGGGCTGTGATCAGTAAATCATCGACATACTGGAGCAGGGCAGTGTCAGTTGGCATGTGAATATTGTCTAGTTGTCTCTTGAGTGCTTGACTGTAAATACTAGGACTTTCTGTGAAACCTTGAGGAGCGCGTGTAAACATATAGCTCCTTCCATTTAAACAGAATCCAAAAAGAAACTGGCTGTCTGGATGAATGGGAACACTAAAAAATGCATTCTTGAGGTCTATGACAGTGAAGAACGTAGCTTCGGAATCAATAGCAGTTAACAGGGAAGAGATGTCTGGGACAACTGGATACTGCGGAATAATACATTTGTTAAGCTCTCGTAAATCAATCACTAATCGATATACTGGGGGTGCATTTGGATCAGTACGTTTCATGACTGGAATGATCGGAGAATTACATACATTGGAGTCAGTTTCTACAACTACTCCTTGAGCCATGAGCTCGTCAATAATTTTGGATAAGGCTGCTACAGCCTCGGGTGGCAATCTGTACTGTCTGATTCGTGGTAACACTACACCTGGTTTGAGAGTCACACGATAGGGTGTGATTTGCATGTAACCTACATCAGTTGGACCTTGCGCCCATAAATGCTGCGAAACATTAGACAGTCTGGAATCAAAATCTCGTAATACATAGTGACCCTTAAAGTCACGTAGGAACAGACGTATTCCCTCTGGGGAACAGCATATAACTGCACCTAATTCTTTCAGTGTCTTAATGCCTAATAGGTTTTCTGGACATGACTTAGTAAGTAACAGATCAGTAGTACGGGACAATGGACCTACTTCTAGAGTAACTGGCTTTGAAATCTCGTTAACGATAGGTTTTCCTGAAAATCCAAGGGAAACATTTCTTGAGCCTGAGAGCGGAGCCCCTGGAACTTCGGCATGACTAATTGTGGTCCTACTTGCCCCTGTATCAATCAGAAACTTTCTGTCTTTCCCTAATACTTGACTGTGAACATAGGGACCTTCTTGATCTACAGGTATCTCGATGAGAGGCAAGCCTACCTCCCTCTCTAGGCTGTTTCATGAATATGGCTGGTACTCTGGATACTCAGACTGCGCATACTGGTACATCTGTGATGTGACATGCTGTGTTGCAGCAATAGGCTGCGGTGCTGTAACTGTCTGTTGTGCATTCTGTGGCTGAGGAATCTGTGAAACTTGTTCTTGTCTAGGCGGACGTGGTCTTTCTTTAGTCTTACCAGTAGCTATGTTATGTTTCAGAACGGCACACTCGTTTATAAAATGACCTGGCTGTTTACAGTAATTGCAGTTCCCTTTAACGGGAGCTGCAGGGTGACTGGCTTGATTCGGACCCCTCTTCTGACTGTCTTGAGGAACAGATTGTGCAACTAGCACTTTCATTTTCGTATCTTTCATACGTTTTCTTTCGTGTTCTTGCTCTTCCCTGATTCTATTCTGGTGATACTGAAGCATCTGGAGCATCTGGGACGGAGTATTTGCTTGCCAGGTGCTTTCGACTTTCAAAACTCGATTTTTAATTTGTGGACTTGAATTCTCGACTAATTTAGTAACGAAAAGGTGAGGGTATGACTCACTACTTGTCTTGAGACCACTGTTGATACTGAAACATTTTTCAAATCTAGAATAAAAATCACTAATATCTTCGTCTTGTTTCTGTTTACAGGCTGAGATTGCATCCCAGTCTTCTTTTCTGGTTGTCAATAATCTGGGTAAAACTTGTATTAATAATTCTGGTAACTCTTTACATTTATCTCCAAGACCGGTACCTGGTACTCGTGCCTTGTCTTCAGCTTCTAGAACTGCCCAATCTATCTTTTTCTCTCCCACCTCCCATTCTTTTTCCTTTAGTTTTTCATACACCCCTGCGGGTAGCAGAACCTTTAACATTTTAATGATATCTGGGTAAGTGTATTCTCCCATACGGAGCATGTCTTTTAATTCTCTATGGAACCCTGCTGGATCTTTGTCATGACAGGGAATTAATTTCTTCATTTCAAGGAGTTCCATCTTTGTGATTGGAGTGTATACAAACACTCGTTGCATTTCGCCACCCGTTCCTTTGACTGGGTGTACTTCTCGTAACGGATTCTGTCTGTCTATGTAAAATGGTTTACTTTCTGGGGGTGAGACATGAACAAAATGCGGGTTCAAGAACGTTCTATATTTGTGACGCTGTTCTAGAATGACACTAATTAAATCGGTACCTAGACCTCTCCATTTGTACTGGAGTAACTCGTTCAGGACATCATGTAACGGGCCTGGATCAGAGTGCTGACCCTCATACAGAGTAATGAGTTGCTGGATCATATACATACCCACCAGTCGCTGCTCGGCTGGGGGCATTTTCAGAAACATTGTGCCACTATTTCGTCTGGAAAAGTGGTAGAATCAGTAATCCATCGGACTGCTGATCGAACTAGTTCTTGTTCATGCATAGTACTTAATTCACTGTAACCGATTCGTGATTTCAGAATGTGATCGGTAGCTTGGAACACTTGTTCTAGGGAACCTTGTTCTGGTACTGAATGATGGGAAATAGACTTGGGTTCTAGACGTAAATGGCGATCTGGAAATCTAGATTTTCCTACGTACGCTATTCTGGCAGTATTCTCGTCGTCTTCCTCTTCAGGATCGGAGATACTTTCTTTCTCGCTTACTTGTGCTGCTTTACGCTGTTCGTGTATCTTTATTATTTCTTTACGGATTTTCTTGTACATACTTTCCATGGCACCGACGGTCTTGTGCTTACCCTCGGCTATATTATCACTCCACCTTGTCAGGATTCTCATTTCGGCAGAATCTTTAGACGGGTAATCTTGTTCTCTTATTAGACAATTAATCAGAAACTTTAATATCATGAGCTGGATCTCGGCTTTCCTTTGAGACATGGCTTCGTGAATACTTTCTGGATCATCCCCTGTACGGATGAAACGATATATTCTGTCTAGATCTTCTTTCATATTCGGTAAGGTGACTAGATACTCGGCCACCTTTCTTACGCGGAACGAATATAAAACCATATTATCCTCGCCTGGGACTGGATCATAGACACATTCGGCAAGGGATTTTCTTATTTCTGCTACAGTCTGATGTCTAGGCGTACGCTGTGACGCTTGTGCATGTAATTCGGCTAACGTTAAACGCTTGTGTGGCGGCGGGGTTTGAGGAGGACCTCCTCCTGCGGCCCCTAAACTAGAATCATCGACGGACATTCTTCGTGGCGGAACGGGAAGTTGAAATGCTGGCTGGACCGGGGGTACCGTAGCAGGTACTCCGGTGTCTGGAAGAGCGGGAAGTGCCTGATTTACAGGGACTGGCGGAGCGCGAACAGGATTTGCATATTCTGGGACTGTGTCGTCCAAATAGGACGAAATAAAAATATCAGCTGCGGTCTGTTTGTGACGTAGCTTGGTCGGAACTAATGGTGGCGGGAAATTACTGGATGCCTTTGGGGTCGCTTTTGGCAAGCCCTCGGCAAGAAGAGGATACATACCCTTAATAAGGGCATGCCTCTGTCTGTCTGACTGTTCGGCTTTGACTTGTTCACCTATCTCGATTAATTCTCTTTCTTGGGCTCGTTCTTGGGATTCTCTACTTAACTCTGACTTTCTGACTTCCTTTTCGGTTCTTCTATGCGCTTCTTTACGCCATAACTCGATGGCATCTTTCTGTGACTGTCTGGCTTTCTTTTTCCATAATGCTTCTTCTACTCGCATGATACATTCGGCATCCCATGTACCCGATACGGGCCATCTATACTTTTCTTCTAACTGTTTGGTATAATCTACCCATAAATCTAGATACAATATGGCGCTTATGCCATGTTTCTGATACATAAAATGACCTGGACTGTCCCTCGGCGGAACAGGAACTGCTTCTTCTAATAAACCCTTTCTAGTTTTTAACTGACGTAACTTGGAAAAGAGCGGCATTGTAAACTTGAATCGGAACACAATACAATACACAAAGAACAATAACAATTGGGAAAACAATTCAGGCATACCACGACATTGAAAATACATTAAACAATATCATAACATAACAGTTCGAACAGAATATTACCTGGAATACTGAGAACAGAAATACAAGAATTTTCTCGAGAACGGAACAGACTAGAGTTACTGGATGCACTGCTGTAACAGTACGGAACATACCGGTCCCATAAAGGGACGCATCAAGACCCGTATCCACCTAGGTGAACACTTCGTTTGTGAGTCTGGGTACCACCAACCCACGGACCAGGAGTCAATTTAGATTGGTCCTGTCTAGATACTACCCCAGCAATGGTACTCACCGGGCAGCACGGAACGGAAGGCCTCGGGCTGGACTGGACTGATGACGACGAACTTCGGACTTCGGACTTCAGTTACGGGTGGGCCTCCGGATACCTCGGACCTTGGACTCTCGGCTTGGGCTCTGGTCGGGACTCGCCGCGTTCCTCCACCGTCTCGTTTGGATGCTGGACCGCCTCCTCCGTCTCCTCCGTGGGCCTGAGGGATACTTGAAGCAGAAATATCTGCACTTGGCCAGTATGGTTCCGTCACGACTGCAGAGGGTCAGGGGGTCGGCGTGGCTTCACCGACGCGTGGGGAAAGGGCAAGTCCCTATTCGGGCGCCATTATGTGGTAAATAAATAAATAATACCCTATTTTTGACTAGGCATATATCATAACAGATAGCTCAATAAATAAGAGTCAAGATTCGAGGTAGTAGGAGTTTTGCAGGTTTATTACAGCATAAGGACAGGATCAGGACAACCTGCATAGACAGGGGCCCGGCAGCTGCCGGGGCTAGATCTGGGATAAGCGCGCGCTAACTTTTAATAACAATACACGGGCATATATACATAGCGCGAACACATAGCATTACATTGCAGTAGGCGTAGCAGTGGGTGGAGCAGAAGGCGTGACGCGTAGCAGTCGCGAAAGATAAGAGTAAAAGTAGGTGTTACTGGGCGTTTACATAGACATATGATGCAAACGTAACAGAATATGTCATGAATGGGGCGGAAACATTGGAGGGGGCTACCTAGAGAGCCGGGACCTCTAACCTGATGGTGCGCGCAAACTGGCAATGACGAGTTACTAGGAGAAGCTGGGGGCTATGAACTCTGTGCTAGGAGCAGAGACTAAAGTCTGGAGGGTCGGAGCGACATGTACCTAAACTCTATCTAGTATCTGATGTTTAGGGAACATGTTGATATAAACTAGAAGTCATGAGGGGAAAAGCTAACTTGACTCTAAGACTGGACCATGCATTATTCTACATGTAGTGCGTGATGAAGAATATTAAATGACCATTAAATGCAGTATTTCTCTAACATGGAGACGTGAAGGCTAGACAATGACGGAAACTATTGATGCAGTTCAGTAGCTTAGGAATGCAGAGAAGGAGGACTGAACTGATAACTGGAACTATAACATACTTTTGGCAGACTCAGAGGCAGAGCCAAGCTGCACCGGGCACTGCGAGGCAGGAAGTAAGTGAAAGGTCGAGGATACAGGTGGGGGCTGTATCGCTCCTCAGCGAGGACTTCAGGAGACAGGAGCTGAATCTAGTGTCCGGGCCCTGTTGAGGCCTGGAAACGGGAACTTTATAATGGAATAACGTGCACACTGAGAAACGTGGCAACGTAGCTTTACATAGGCCTAATATTCGTAGTATTCACGAGGACTGGAAACTGGCATACTAGAGGTGGACACAACTGTAATTGCGTCATTAATCGGACGTGGGGAATAACATATGCATATTGGTCATGCACACATAACATATGATGGATGAGGCGTGGTGACACAGAACATGGCAAAATTTACTTTTCCACAAGAGGGTGAGTGAGGGTGAGAGGGTGAGAGAGGGTGAGGGTAAGGGGGTGTGAGGTTGAGGGTGAGGGGGGTGAGGGTGAGAGTGAGAGTGTGAGGGTGTGGGTGAGAGGGTGAGTGAGGGTGAGAGGGTGGGTGAGGGAGGGTGAGAGGGTGAGTGAGAGGGTGAGTGAGGGTTAGAGTGTGAGTGAGGGTGAGAGGGTGAGTGAGGGTGAGAGGGTGAGGGGGTGTGAGGGTGAGGGTGTGAGGGTGTGTGAGGGTGTGTGAGGGTGAGGGTGTGAGGGGGTGAAAGGGTGAGAGGGGGTGAGAGGGTGGGTGAGGGTGAGAGGGTGGGTGAGGGTGAGAGGGGGTGAGAGGGTGAGAGGGTGAGTGAGAGGGTGAGAGGGGGTGAGAGGGTGAGAGGAGGTGAGAGGGTGAGGTGGTGGTGGTGGTGGTCACCCACTCACCGTTCACGTCCGCAGCAGCCGTTCCTTCATCTCACGGGTGGGGTTTGGCCGCACACAGGATTGTCAGTTCGGCAGACGAGGGGGTGCCAAGTCCCTTAAACCCTGTTTCAGGAAGGCTCCACAAACTCCTAATAGGCCAGGAAGAGGCTTCCTTCTCCGGGCGGCAGCGTTGTCTGTGACAAGAAGGGTGAAAACATGCGCTCGGAACAAGCGCTCGGGGTGACGTAAACTTTCCGCTTTTAGAGCCGTCCTTTTCAGACTGGCTTGGCCTGACTTACTGGTGGCGTAAAAGCTTGCTTATCTTCTTTATGGGGCCATCTGTTCGGCCCATAAAGAAGATAAGAAAGCTTTTACGCCAGCAGGAAGTCAAGTCAGCCAGTCTGAAAAGGACGGGGCTTAAAGAGAAAGAAATACGTCATGGCGACCTCTTTTCCAATGGCTGGCCACCGTTTAGGAGGCCAGCCAATGGAGAAGAGGGGCGGGGCTTAACCCTCGCTATAGAAATTCACCCTAAAACATAAAATCTGGCGAGCTTGACTGTTCATGTGCGCAGTACGCCATGCGAGACCTAAAAAAGAAAAGATTAAAGAGGCTGGTGTCGAAGACCTGGGGTGTTTTCACACCCCTTAATGGACGTCCAGCAGTTCGTTTTCCCTGCTAAAGTGAGATGATGGGAATCGATATCGTGTGTCACACTGTGGCACCATGTGAGTTGGTAGGTATGTACTCATTTTGTTCCTGGTCTAGTCGCCCGGTGATCAACTCGTCTGCTTAAAATAGAACTGCGTCAGTGCTTTAGCGAGAAAACAGTGCATGGTAAAACACTGCTGAAGCTCATAGAAATGATTACTTTACTAAAGCAAACCTGCGAGTCATCATTCTTACTTAAGTGAAAACATAAAATAATGGCGCAGGCAGATTAAAAAGTGTTAGCGTTAGAAGTGGGTGATCTTGAGAATTTATAGCACGAGCCGAGCAAGTAGAAGAGCCGAGCCAGGGGCCTGTCTGGGGGCTCTGGCCAAAGTGAGAGCCGAGTCCTCAAAACATGGTCATGTCAACCTAATTTAATGTACGTCATGGATTCCTTTAGGCATGTTACCTCTCTTATGACGCAGACTGTAGAAGATTCGAGGAAATGCTAGTTGTAAATGGTAGGGCTGGTTTACCCTATTACAGAAAAAATAAATCCAAATGGCTAACAGTTGAAAATGCATTCTAAAGTTGTGTGTTTTACCGGTAATTCAATAAAAGTCTTCAATTAAGGACTAATTCGGAGATTTAATCCCGAGCACAATATAGCAACATGCAACTAAAAATAAAAAAATTAATTTGTCCCTCTGTAATACAACTGGTGCTCATGTAAAGCGCTCTGATACCTTCAGGCCGAGTTTGCACTATATAAAACCACAAAAAAAATAGGTAAGAATTGTCGCTCATGAGTCATGACTGTATCCATCTATTTGGATGCTGTGCTTCATTTGCCAGTAGACTTCGTTGTAAGGCCTAGCACAGCCGATTTCACAGGTTGCAATTCCCCCTGATGTGAACTGCAAATAAAAGGTTAATATTCAGCCCCAAATGTCCCATCCCTTTCTTATTCTTAGGCATCGGGTATGGTGACGGGCAAGAGGAACCCAGCTGAGTCTGAGAGGGTGACAGCAGTCTGTCTCTGTCATGTTCTTGATTACATTTAGAATTGTTTCTATTCAACCTTCTACTTCCTCGTGCTTTCTCAGCAAGGTTCCAGATGCCTGGCTGTGGAGGCAGTTGAAGTGGAGGAAGACCTGTGTAGGCTGAGCCTATTACTATTCCTGCATACTGACTTTACAATTGGCAACGAGGTTGGGATGCAACGAACACTAGGAAACCACCAAACCCTTTCTAATTCTGCTGTTTTTGTGACAGCTTCCAGAACTGTAATACGTGGACCTCTCCTCTTTGAAGGGTTTTCAACTGCAGAGGCTTACTGGTGTTTAGGCCTTATCCATGAGCAGTTTCTTAAGTAAGGAGTAACCTGACTCCTGAATGAATCGTTTTTGAAGTGAGTACTGACTTGTTTCTTATTATTGGGATGTTTTGGAAGCCTGTTTTGTTCTGCTGGGAGGATCGGACCAAATAATTGGAAACTTTCTTTGTTTTACAGTGAGAGTGACTTTTGGAACTGCGATTTAAACACTTTTCGGCGCTTCAGTTTTGTTTTGGTCTCGAGCGCTACCGCATTGCATCATTTAAAATAAACGTACCGTCATCTTCGATAAAGCATTGGAGTGTGACTCAAACCGGCAGTGTTCCAATTGTCTATGTTCCAATTGCCGATTGATGCCTTGACGCATTGGATGTATGATGCAAGTGCGTCAAGTTCGTAAAAACGTGATGATGTAAGACGCTCGGCAGCCATTTTGAAGGTTTCCTTGACTACGTTGACAAACTAATTCATGCTGAGGATTTCTCCATTACTACGACTAAACAAGCTCTTTCACGTTGAGGACTTCGCTCGCTTTCCATTTTCTCTCGATATTTTGCTGTGGACTCCAAGTAAGCCGCAAAACTAAAAAGAACCGTATTCCCTTGTTGACATTTTTAATAAAAATGTTTTTTTTACAGAATTTTCATTTCAAGAAAGTTCCTTCAAATTAAACTTACTCCATACAGTGTCATTTATTTTATTCACCATATTTATCTTTTGATTACCACAATAACTTTTTACTCCATCTTTCATTATCATTCTCAAGTGGAGTTTAAAGTACTTTTTCTTCGTTTCTTACATTATGACTAAACAGAACTTTTCTATTCAGTCCCCACAAGCCTTTTGGCCTACAGGTTCAGAACCTTGTATGAAGTGGCTGCAATGGAAAGCTTATTTTTAAACTTTATTGAGACGATTGACGAAGATGGTAAAATGAAACCAGAGAGGAAGAAAAAACTGTTCCTGCATTCAATTGGTGCTGGTGGCTTAAGGATTTATGATGAAATGACCAAAACTACTGGTGGGGGTGATGCTAATGTATTTTCTGATATTTTAAAAGACTTTGATAAGCATTTCTATCCTAAATTGTGTATAGGCATTATGAGGTATAATTCTTTCCACAGAAAACAACAACCAGGTGAGACTATTGATGTTTATGTTGTTGAATTGAAGAAAATTGCAGAGGATTTTAAATTTGATCATCTTCAGGAACAATTCATTAGGGACCAAGTTGCTATGCATGCTCACGATCCAGTGTTCCAAGATAGACTTTGGATCAATGGTGATTCAGATCTTAAGGATGTTTTAGCCATTGTTAGAAAGTCTGAACTTTCGGGTATTAGTGCCAAAGCTATTAAAAATGAGAGTAAAGAAGCCCCTGAACAAGTAATCTCTATGGTTCAAAACTAACAGAATTTCAAACTAAAATCGCAATTTAAAAACAAATCTGTTGTGGTTAAAAAAGATACTGTTCTTAAATGCTTCCGTTGTGGTAGTTACTCCCATTTGGCAAATAACAAATTGTGCCCTGCAATTAAGGAAAAAATTTCGAATTGTGGTCTGATGGGGCATTATTCTAAAGCTTGTAACAGAAAAAAAACAAGAAAGTTAAAGTCATTTATGATTCTACTTCAAGTGAGGATGAGTTTGTTGTTAAGAAAATGTTACATTGCTCTGTCTAGGACGATTGTAATAATATTCAAGAGGAAAAATAATTTTTATTCAACATCAGTGATCCTACAAACAAATCCATGAAAAAGAAACCAATTTGCAATATGTCAATAGGTGGAATCTCCATTGACATATATGCAGATTCAGGTTCCCCGTATACTATAATTAGTAAAGATGTATGGAATTCGACGTTTTTGAATTATTTAGGTAACAAACGTTATGCTCCAGACATTTCTCCAGAAAGTTATTCGGGGGAGAAAATAGATTTGATTGGTTTTAAACTTTAAAATTTTAGGTTTAAAGGCAGTGAATCCTTAGGAAAGTTATATGTTGCAAAAAAAGGACCTTCCGTCCTTGGATGGAAGGATCAAGGAAATCTTGACATTATTTTAAATCCCAATAACCCTGACCCTGTTATGGTTATTGAGGATGGAAGTGGAATTGGGAACTCCATGTTATCTAAATTTGAAAAAGTTTTCAGTGGGAAAATAGACAGTTTCAAAGATTTTATACACCACATTGTTTTAAAGAGTAACGCCAATCCTAAGATTCACAAAGTGAGAAACATTCCCATTTTATTGCGCAGTGAAGTAGAAAAAGAGTTAGATAAACTGGTTAAAGAGAATATCATAGAACCAATTGAATCCTCTGAATGGATTTCGCCAGTGGTCGTGGCCAGACGG
This sequence comes from Lissotriton helveticus, assembly GCF_964261635.1. NCBI lineage: Eukaryota > Metazoa > Chordata > Amphibia > Caudata > Salamandridae > Lissotriton > Lissotriton helveticus. The sequence continues at coordinate 1,135,939,871 of NC_136061.1, read as the reverse complement.
TCTAATGGCAAAATTCGCTTATGTATTGACCTGCGCCATTTAAATGAAAAAGTTTCCTTTACCAAAAATTTCTGAAATGTTGACTTTAGTTAAAGATGCTCAGTTCTTTTCTACGATTGATTTGTCATCGGCTTATCATCAGATTTCACTGCATGAGGAAAGCAGACACCTTACTGCTTTCATTACACCTATGGGGTGCTTTCAATTTAAAAGGATGCCTTTCGGCTTGGCATCTGCCGCTGCCATTTTTCAGCATATTATGCATCAATTGTTTGGCAAGCATCCCAAGGTGAGATTTTTCTAAGAATACATTCTCATTTTTGGGAAAGATAGCACTGAGCATGATTATGTTCTGAATGAGGTATTAAGTGTTTTGGAGGAGAAAGGTTTGACCGTAAAGCATTCAAAATGTGAATTTGCAGTTAAATCCGTTACCTATCTTGGTCATGTTTTATGTCCTGATGGTGTAGCAACTAAACCCAAATTAGTGAAGGCTATAAAAATGCTCCTTCTCCACCCAACAATGATGAAACCAGGTCATTCCTAGGGATAGTAGAATTTTTTTCAAAGTTTGTCCAGGGTTTTTCAAGCAAAGTGTATAACATCAGACAACTCCTCAAAAGCAATATTAGATTTTTTTGGTCTGAAGAGTGCAAAAATGAATTCAATTCTATTAAGAAGGCCATCATCCATGCTCCTGTATTGTGTCCTTTTGATTTGGATAGGAAGTCTATAATTACAGTTGATGTGAGCAATAAAGGTTTAGGCGGGGTCCAGTCTCAAATTGATGAGTGTGGCAAGGAGTGCATAATCGATTAAGCTTCTAGGGCACTTTCTGCCCCAGAATGTAAATTTGCAGTTATCGAGAAGGAAACCTTAGCGGTGGTTTGGGTTTTGGAACATTTCAGAAGTTTTGTAGGGGGCAAGGAATGCACAGTCAGATCTTGTCATGACTGTAAAGGGGGTTGGCAGGAAACAGTGGAAGTGGTTGGCAAGATGGCCGACACTACCTTTGTAGCGCATGCGCAAAGAACAGCGCATGCGTCAGAGAATAGAGAGCGAGACTTAAGCCCTCCTCTCATACCCGGAAACGCTTTGCGTTCGAGTTAGGTTTCTGTCTTTCTCGTCCGGGTCACGGTGGCGGCGTCCGAGGAGAATCGGCGGTTTGAGATATCGTGAGTGAAGCTCCTGTTGTCATACGAAAGCACTGATTGTGCTTTTATATTCATGCTTGTTCTTGTTGTTCGGCGATATCGTGAGTGAAGCACCGGTTGTGAGATAAAAGCGCTGATGTTGCTTTTTTCTTGTTTGAGATATATATATTGTGTAATTAGCTCGTTCTGAGTTTAGGACAATTTACGTTTTTTGAGTTACCCGCTCATTGGCTTCTCTTTGTTAGGAGAAAATGGGAGAGAGGGTTCATCGCTGCATCACAGTGTTGTGGTTTGCTACTGTGTGTGATAGGGTGATTTGGGCATTACTGACCTTGTGATAATTCTCCGACCGTTAGTTGCATGGTTTCTTGTGACGGTGAACAGGCCATGAACTTATATTAAGGATAGCGTGTTTGTATACTGATGGCAAGTATTCAGACTATACGCTACTGGAGTACTTGAGTTATTTTTTTTCCTGTACTATTCCAATCTATAGGTGAGCAAGGAATTAAGTGCAGACATATCTACAACTCCTTATATGAAAGCCATAACTAATCCCAAGTTGTTGATTCTACAGAGTCACAGGTCCCTCACAGATACACTGTCTATGAATTTTCTGAGACAAGGAGTTACAGAAACAAAGACAGACAGTGTAAATCCAGATACACATATATATATATATAGAAAACACGCACTACAGGGTATAGTTAAATAGGGGCAGATATTAATTGTTTGCTTTCTCTTTATGCAGTACTTTATTCCGAAGAATTGCAAGTATCCTGACCAAAGTGATTGGAGAAAACTTCTTGTTTTTCCCTTCTTCCCTTGTTTTGTTTTCCCTCCTTCCCCCTAATCACGAGTAGATGTATCAGTCTCTACTCTGGCATGTGGTGGTGATAGGGTGAAGTTGTGGACCTAACTTTTCACTCCGTGGCACTCCTGAGGCAACAAGGTGAGAGCATGACAGATCTGACCATAAACCCTTAATGAAACTTCTGACTACTGAAGGACTATTCAAAGCTTCAGCTAGGATAGCCAGAATGCCCATGCGTTTACAGGAATTCACTTATAAAATTGAATATGTTCCTGGCAAAAGTAACATTTTAGCAGACTTTTTCTCTCGCATGCCTTCTGAAGTACAAGAATGCAATATGAGTGACTGGGACTCATTACAAGTTGCTTTGGTTCATGATGAGACCCAATTTTGTATTGAGAAGAAAAATTGGAATGAGGAGTATCTTAAGGAGAGCATTTTAGTGTGACTCATGTCCTTCATTCGCGATGGCTGGCCGGAAAAATCTAAGATAACTTCTGATCTCAAATCTTTTTGGAAGGTGAAAGATGAGCTTTCTGTTGTGAATGACACTATTTTTACAGGAGACAAAGCTATTTCTCCCACGTCATTAAGGAATTACATTTTAAAATTGTGTCATGAAAATCATTGTGGCATAGTAAAAAACCAAACAAAATGTTACAAAATGGTACTGGTGGCCAGGCACTGATATAAGTGCAGAAAGAATTGTACGTGATTGTGTTGTTTGTGCCAATTCGGATAAACTCTTAAGACATTAAGACCTGATATGTGTGAACCTATCATTCCTGATGGCCCTTGGCACACTATCGCCATAGACTTCATGGGTCCAATTGGCGTCAACTCTAAATACATAATATCTATTATTGATGTTTCTAGATGGCCATCTATTACCATTGTGGATAAAATTGACTCTGTTGCTGTGTTACAATTTATGGATAGAGTCTTCATGGAAGAAGGTCTTCCAGTTCAAGTAATCAGCGATAATGGGGTACAATTTGTATCCAAATTAGCTAGATCCTATTTTGAGAGAATAGGTGTAACACATAGGACCACTTCTTTATATAATCCTAGTGGTAACTGTATGTGTGAGAGATTTAATAAGGTTCTTAAAAATGCTATTCAAATTGCAGGAATGAAGGGGGAAGATTGGGAACTTCAAGTGTTCAAAGCAGTTTGGACCTACAGAACCAATATGCATGAAGCATTGAAAATCCGGATTGGTTGCATAAAAATTCTTATCTTGATATTTGCATAAACTCTGTTAAGAATAATGTACTAGAAAAACATTTACAATACAAATGTACTTTCGATAACAAGTTTGGGGGAGATTCTGTAGAGGTCAAGGCAGGAATGTGGGTCAAGGTTAAAAAACCTTGGAAAGTACTCAAGGGTGAATCTCAATTTTCTGAACCTCTAATGGCTAAAAAAGTATTGCGTAATGCTGTTCTTTTAAGTGATGGCAAAGTATGGAACATTAGAAGAATTGCCATTTACAAGGGAAAAAATTATTTGGCTGTTCCTTCCTTGTCACTCTCGCGCAAGAATTTGAGTAATTTTGATGAAATGGATGAGAAGGCACGGTGTGATGTTGTTACATCTCAAACAGTTAATAATACTGAAACTATACCTGCAGTAGAAAATGACGTTTTTGGTACTCCTGTTGTAAATTCCGGGTATAGTTTATGATCTACATCTGTGAATTCAAATGTTGTCAAATGTTGTTATAACTGGAAATAGTCATTGTGAACCTATTAAGAACACCAATTCTTTTGATCTTAATGTTGATAATGCTGTTTCCAAGAAACTTGTGGTCTCCAAACTCAAATGGTTGGAAGATTTTGTTTGCTGATCTTGTTTTTTTTTTTTTTTTTTTATTTCATTTAATTTTATTTTTTTATTATGTTTCCTTAAAGGGGAAGATGTGTCATGTTCTTGATTACATTTAGAATTGTTTCTATTCAACCTTCTACTTCCTCGTGCTTTCTCAGCAAGGTTCTAGATGCCTGGCTGTGGAGGCAGTTGAAGTGGAGGAAGACCTGTGTAGGCTGCGCCCACCTTGCTCCTGTGTACTTGCAATAAATCTTCTTTATTACTATTCCTGCGTACTGACTTTACAGTCTCTCATGTCTCCCTGTCTGGCTGGGCTCACGACTTTGGACAGACATGTTCCAGGCACCTCACTGTGCCTGAGGTGCTTATCTGCTTCCTCTGTTTACTGTTCATCGGGCAATTTTAACTTAATAAGCTTGCAAGGGGTTCATTTTCTTCAGTTCGATCAGAGCTGTTTGGAAATATTGCTATTGTCTCTACTTGATGTCAAAACAGCCCAGTTCTTTTAAGCACACTTACTGCCTTACAGCAGGGTACTACCGCGGGCCATATGTTTGAATGCCGGCGGAGCAGTTTATGTATCTTAAAAAATGACCACAGCACTCCGGGGACTGAAAAAGAAGTATGCTTGAGCAGAGCACAAAGTGTTATATTTAGAAAACTTTGATTGGTTAACCTGTGCTGCCAGGTGTTCCCAGCTGTGCGAGGCCGGTGTGTATGCTGCTGGCACTACAGACAGCTGAGTCCGCCTGTGTCCAAAGGAAAATAAGCGTGCCAATGTATTATTAGACACTTTAAAATATCTCGATATTTCTTCTATGATCTGAAAGAAGAATACAAAGTTTTTATTTGCTGTTGTTCACTGTGTGTTAGATGTGTGATAACATTGTACAATGCGGCGTAGGTGCCTTGAGTGTGTGTTTAGTCAATTTAAAAACATTAGAAATCTAGAAATATATTTTAAACGCATATTGCTTTTACAGTGATCACTAACAGGCTGGATTGCTTCCTCTAACGAGAGAAATGGACAATGGTGTGCACATATGCATACATATTTTGATAGACATTGTCTTTTAGTTACCTTAAGCACCATGCTTGTATTACATGAGTAAAGAGGCATGAGATAGATTCCAGGCTATGCAGCCTTGGTATTCGGTGCGCTGACATGAAATTGATCCTGCCGCAGGCTTCTGAGCATAAAAAAAGAAAAGAACACCCCTTACCTTGCGCTCGCCACATCGCCAACTCGGCTATGCAGCGAGCACAAGGTAAGTGGTTTTCTTTTTTTTAGGTTGAGCCCAGCAGCAGGATGCACTCGCTTCTCGCTCTGCGAGGCAAGCTGTATTAGGGTATGCACCAGAAGCCCCACCCACTCTCCGCCCATATTTTTAATTGGCTTGTGCCATTGTCCTTCGTAAACGCTGGTTTCCAATTCATTATGAGGCTTGTTAGCCCCTCCTTGGTACCGTCTTGTCTCCATTTGTTTACGCCCATAAGGACTGGATCTTTTACTCGTGTGGTTACATGCTCTGCTTTATAAGCTGATAAGCACTATTTTCCTAAATGTTCTTCCCCTATTCCACACATGACATCGCAGCACACCCCATGCTTACTACTGTATTTATTTAAATTACTACGCGGTCCGCTTTAACTATAGCGGCCGCACGTATTAGATTATTTTTGTTTATGACGCAGTCCGCTTTCAGTTTAGCGGCTGTGCTTATTTAATTATTTATTTCAGAGGCAGACACTTTCACATTAGCAGCTGAGCTTATTTATTATATTAATTAATAGCGCAGGCCACTTTCACTTCAGCGGCTGCGCGGAACGTTTCTTAATTATTTTTACTTTGTGTGAAAGCGCATCATAAGCGTTTTGACTTTAATATTGTCGGTGCCCCTTTGTTTAGATGCTCCTCAAAGTAACCTGTATACCATGAGCAGCATTTAAATAAATGGGCATAGCCAATATTAAAATGCTTTCGTATTTGCAAGAGTTATAGCTATTGGCATTAAAAATAACAATGCCTTTTATATAGGTGTTGGGTTTAAAACACATGAATAAAAGTCATTGTCATTTACAATGCCAATCGATTAAACGCTCGCAAAAGCGAGACCTATTGCATGAAAATGCTTGTTTATTTTACCTCATCGTAATCTGTCAACACCTCCCACCCCTCTTACCTGTACAGGGCGATCCTTACAAAATTCTCTGCTAGACACATTCGTAAACATTCCACACAATGTATGTATGCTGTACAATGTAGCACACATGCAATGTGTGGAATGATTGGAGAAATACAAACATTTCTGCTTGTTAACACCTGCTTCAAGGAGGTGTAATTTTTTGATGCAAAGTTCAGTCAGACTATTTAAGTAGAAAGGGTTATGCATCAAAACCTATGGGTGCCGGGGTGATCTGCCCAAGCTACACTCAAGTAACACTCCTTGACGCAAAGTACTGCAAACGGCACAAAGCCGTGCAAAGCACTAGTTAAACTGAGAAAATGGCACTTTACAGTACAAAACACCATTTTTGTTTGAAAATAAATACGCTTGTATGTGTTTGGGTTACTTTGTGACCCTTTGCATGACCTTGCCTCGGAGCAAACCCTTAGGAAATTTGACTCTCTCTCCCTTACTGCTTTGATGGACCCTTCTATACAAGTTACAACAACCTACTCGTTGAATAGTCATGTGACTGCAAAATTCAGTATGTTTCATTTGGTGTATGTCCAAACATCTTGAGACAACACTTTTCCCCAAAAAATGGAATGAAGAAGAAGATCTGGTCAGAGATTAGAGGGAAAGAAATCAGAGACCTGCTGCAGGATGAGGGCCCATCAATAGCAGCAGTCAGTGGGCCTGACACTAGAAAAAGTGAACACCTTGCAGAAAAAAGAGGCAAACAGTGATGATTGAAGGGTCTAGTAACTGTACTTGGCTGAAGTACGCCGAAATACTGAACAGCTCCTGGCACAAGGAATTACAAGCATTTGCAGTGCAATAGGTCTTGCATTTACATGAGTTTAAGCTAGTCACATTGTAAATTACAATGTCTTTTATTTATGTTTTGGTTTTTAAAACAAATAAAAGGCATTGTCATTTGCATTGCTAGCTTAAACTCTCACAAATGCGAGATCTATTGCATTGCAAATGCTTGTTTAAGACTTGTGCCCTGGGGTGAGTACATTTTTATATTGTGTGTGGATCAAGAAGAGAAAATTCGGCACAGATCTGTAAGGCACACAGAATTCACGATCAAATGATTCTGTCCTATTCGATCTTAAGCGTTTTGTTGTTCGTATCATTACTTGTCATGTCATTTTAGGGTTTTTATAATGTATTAGATTGAATTTTTATTGTGCTTTATAGGGTTTGCCCTGAATGAAAATATTGATTGATTGATCACACCTGCCTTGTTTTCTGGTAAAGATGGGCTACCCCAATAGTTTCGACAGAAGGTGAGCCAATTTGACAACTTCTGTGCCATGTTTGCAGTCTGTAGTTTTTCCAAGATATGGCTCAAGTCCCAGGGGAGAGGGGATCTGGTGACCGCTTGCGCGTGTCACAGAGACAGACTGTCGCAGGGGTCTAAGTTGGGCAAAGAACCCAAAATCTGGGCAAAACAAATGAATTTAGGGTGTCATTTGTCTAGTGGAAAGTCCTGGTTATGCTGCAGGTCAAAGAAGGAATTTGGGTGCTGGCGCCCCTTGCCACTGCAAGGTGTTAACTTGGGTGAGGCCGCTCAACTTCCCAACCCTATGTTTCCCAATGTGAGAACTAGATATCGAAAGCCTGAGTGCAGAAACCACAGCAATGGGAAGCGGGGTGGAATTGTTCTTGAGAAATAGTCCCTTGTGATACTGCATTCTTTTCTCGACAAACAGGGTCTCCTGTGAGCCCAGACAGGTTCCCCAAGCCTGTCTGCCCAGTATCCAGTCTTTAGGTATGCGTAGTACGGAGCGGCAGTCCGTTTCCAGGCACCTCCTACTGGGGTATAGAACAGAGGAATGGGAGTTAGCACAGGATCACAAAGCCTTGGTCATGAGAGAGCTGGGATCCTGAATCTTTGCCTCGTTGGATGAATGTTACTACTTGGCCAAGTCACCTTTTCCAATATAACCGTATAGCTTTAATTTAATTTATTGTGTCAGCTTATAGACATAAGCCATACAATATGCCATATACAGTAATAAAATCCTTGTTATAGGCATAAATATATAAATTAAATAAATATAAACTGTCAATTAGCAACAAGCAAAGTTGTAAATCAAAGAAACATAAAAAAGCACGGCCCGAATGCGACCCTGCTTTGTTTAATTAGTAACATGAGCCAAGGTAACGATAAGGGAGGAAGGCAGCTGGCACAATGCACACCGCTGCTCGCTCCCGAGACCCCTAGGCCATGGGAGTGAAAGTTTAGAGGAATGGCCATTTGCGTGCTTTCATTATTGAAAGCCACACGCAAAGGCAAATGGAATGTGTGGGAGGAGGCCGACCCACACATAGATGTCTCTTGGAAGTCTGGAGTGAATCCAAGAGGCCCTCTCCTAGAGCAGCGCATGCATGCTGCGCTAGACTCCACCTAAAAAGGGACAGCGCTAAAGAGCTTAAAAGACACCAGGATCCAGTTGAATGCTGATCCAATCCATTGGAGAAGTACTCTGGGATGCCTCTCAAGAAGGATGTGGTGTGATTGACTGGTGCAGCGGGGGGTGACGTGGGAGGGTCCTGGAGCACACGCTGCTGAGATAGCTGCGGACAAGTTATCCGAGTTCCACCTCATGTGGATGATCCCCTAAATTGGGCACAATATGCGGAAACCCAAGTCCCACAAACAAACTGCAGCTTTGCCGTTGGAGCAAAATGGATGTCCAAACTTGTGGAGGTCCCTTGGCGGAGTGAGAGCCTGGAGCCCCTGGAATGCACCACAGCCTTCATGGATTACTGATGGAGGTGTGGGAAACCTGAGTCCAAAATGGAGAAAGTAGCGCTTGTTTGACACTTTTGAGACTATACCAGAGAAACATGGTAGATTGGGTATTATAGGCAGAAACCACAAGGACAGCGGAAGTACTAATTACAGAACTGAAGAAGTACTGAAGAAGTGATAAGAGGACATGCAAACCTGAATACAATTTCTACAATATTGCACTCCCATCTTAGAAGGATCCCAGAGGAGGAGTATCTGTCTTGTGGGACTGCCAGACTGAATTGAATGGTCCAATGCAGTGCTTACTTTGAGTTGGGTGTTGCTGGCTCCTTTTTGGGTATTGTCCTTATTTTTCCTCTTTGACAATTACTGTGGAGCAAGAGAGGGAAAAAAACAAAGGGGAAAGAAGGAGAAATAGAAAGAGGGAGAACCATCACAAAATGAGAAAGCAGGAACCTACAAGAGATAGACAAATGGATAGGGAGTGTCTGGTAGTTGATTAAAGAGGCATGAGATGGATTCTAGGCTATGCAACCTTGGTGTTCGGTGCACTAACGTGTAATAGATCTAGCTGCATGCTTCTGAGCAAAGCTTCAAGCACCGGCACTCATTCATTTACAAATTAAGCACTGGTTTAAAGCAGAGAAATTCTTAGAAATATGGCTCAGGGAGAGGCAGCACTACAAAAGCTAACAAGGTTATTCCTGGTGGAAAGGGTGCACAGGTCCTTGGCCCCTCACTCTGCACTAGGGGTGCCATCCAGATACGTCACAGCAAAGCAGTTGCATTACAGAGACAGAAACACCATCCTGCAATGCTGCAGCAAGTATGGCCCTTTTATAGTGGTAGTACAAGGGCTCTACTAGTCACAGAAAACAATACAGCAGTGAGACAACAAAGAGAAACCTTTCTGGAGTGAGAAAGAAACTCAGAGAAATGCAGCTAACCTCCAGGAGGTCTGGGACGGCAAATCGAATTTCTTCATTGACATTACAGTGGCATGAAATAGGTTAGAGACACTACAGTCTAATACAAAAGCACAGACCCAAATCCAGCCACTAGCCCAAAGAGAAGACCTTGATGTGGGAACCAGATTTGCAAATGTAGCAGACCGACAGACATTCAACAATTAGCGGATAGAGTGGCTGCAGTGGCAGCCCTTGAGAATGCAGGAACCTCTCCACAGAGTCACGTCACATACCCATAACTAGATATGGTGGGTACTCTTTCTCCTATCTTGCTCCCCACCACTGGAAGAGACTACCTTTTCACATTGGGTCCTGCTCTGACGTTGCCAATTTTAAAAAACTGTTCAAGTCTTGGCTCTTTCAACTCTGTCTTCTTGTTCTTGCACCAAAGTGCCTAGAGACCCCTTTGGAGGTGATCCGTTATGCGCTCCACAAATTTCACTAACATAACATAACACAAGATAGCAACTATGAGAAGGAGAAAACATCATCTGATCATGATCTGGGATTCCTAACCTGACGGGACCTCTGGTCTCCCCCATGACCTCTGACCTTGTAATGTAACCTAGAAGAGATAAGACATTGAAGACTAATGCCATGATTCAATGGAAACTGTATCAGCCACTCACACTGACCTGCAAACCAACCTAATGTTTAGATTAGAACAATTAGTTTAAATGGCAATGTTGAGGACTGAACTTATAATGTGTTGACATAGGAGTGAGAGGCAGAGATAAGGTACACATTCAGTAGTGTGGTTTAGTGATAACAGAAGCCTGTTGATCTTTCCCTGTACCTGTCTGCCTATTCCCAGGGCAGGTGGGACTGTAACTATTGCTGAATTTATTGAACATCCAGAGAACACCACTGAATACTTTATAAAGCCTGGGGAGGTATACACTTGTTGAGTGGGATAGGGGGATGGCATCTAAGAAAAGATATCTTGTGTTGTTTTTTGAGTAGTGATAACTGCCTGAATTGGAAATATACTGATAATATGTAATATTCAAATGTAATTCCATATTGTGTAACGTAAGAGTAATGACCAGTTTAATGAAGCAACATAGAGAGTATAAATTAGATGCAGGGTTCACATCAGAAAGACCGTCACTCGGGCCCTGGTCACCAGCCGTCTCAACTACAGCAACACTCTCTACGCTAGCATCACCACCCAGGTCCTCAGTAGACTCCAAACCATACAGAACGCTGCAGCCAGACTCATCCTGGACCTCCCCAATTGAACCTTACATTGTTCCCCACGAAAGAGACCTCCACTGGCTCCCCATCCAGAAGAGTCGCCAGTTCAAGATCCTTATGCACGCCTACAAAGCCCTCCATGACCTAGGAGCTGCCAAATCAACCATCGACTGAACTTCCACCAGCCCTCTGGACACCTGCGCTCCTCTTCATTCACCCTCGCACACATATCCTTACATCCGTCGTAGCCGCAGCGGTGACGCCTTCTTCTCCTAAATCGCAGCCAAGACCTGGAATGACCTTCCCCTCCAGCTTCCTACAGCCACCTTGCTAGCAGACTTCGGAAAAAGACTCAAGACCTGGCTCTTCAACAGGGACACAGGGTCAAAATACCCCTAGGGGTGACAGTGCTGCGCTATACAAATGCTGTTTTATTTGATTGATTGATTGATTGATTGATTGATTGATTTTGATGTCCTGCAGGAAACCTACCTGACAGAAAGTAGGCGCAGAATTTGCCGTAGAGATAGAAAGAACAGGTGTACAGACGGCCTATTCAATGTAGGCAAGAGGGTCACCGATCTTGGTTAGATGAAGGATGCCCTTTGAGAGTAATAGTTTTCAGTTTGACTAGGAAGGTAGAGATGTAACAGTCACAAGGATACCTGATGGTAAATCATTGCAACTAGTATGCATATACTCCCCAAATGTATCTCCAGCTCTGTTCTTGGACAAACCGGTTTGTGTTTTGCTGCTGGAGCCTGTCATGCAGATAGTTTGGGGAGCTTTAACTGCATCGAGGACAATGACGTGGGCAGATCGTTCCCACCTGTAACCAGTACATCCAATAGGAGAAAATGGTTAAGGTGACCAACTAGCTGGGTACTGTACTGTGTATGGCATCAGCTGTTACCAAATAAGCGAGAATTCTTCTAATATTTCTAAGTGTATTAACTGCATACTCACTTAAATACATTATTAACAAAGCAGCAACTTGTGGGGACATCTACCAACATGTATTTATAATGGCGTTCAACCATTCTCCATTACTATGACACTGGGATGGGGGAGGTTGCCTACATCCGTCCCCCACATGGAGGCTGCAGGCGCAGATGCTACAGGATGCGGCCATCCAGGAAGAGATTTGGTACACCAAAGTGAACTACTAAATTGAAAATGAATGGTAAGTAGGAATAAGGGACCATAATGGGAGGTGTTCAAAATAGTCCTAAGGGGAGGGATGTATTAGAATAACCATAGTATTCAAAGGGGGCTGATTGCAGAGGAGACCAAACCTGAACAAACCACACAGAATCTGTAGAGAATGGTAGTGGACGCGCCCAACCTTAAAGACAAACTCCTTGAATGTATACAAAAGTATGCGGAGGATGTGCAGTGATTAAAATGACTAGATTACCATGATTTTGCGTTTAGGCAGCACATGAAGGGTGAAAAATTGACAAGACTCCTGACCAGGGGGACCCCATGTCTACCAATGACAACTCTGCAGGGAAAGGACAGGATACTCCACCCAGAGAGAAAGAAATTGAAAATGTACTGACCACTATTCCACATTATACACAGAAGCAAATGGCAAACACAATAAATGGCTGCAACACTATATTGGAACAGCCACTGTCTCTAGATTAAGAGTAGATGAGAAGCAAGGCCTAGAAGGACATATCACTTTGGAGTAGATTCAACATGCTATAGAAATGTTGACAATAAAAGCCCTCAGTCCGATGACCTGCTGGCCAAATTATATAAGACTTTCAGTGGTATCCTAGCTCCTAAGTTACTGAACATCGATGACTCAGTCAAAGAACACCCCTGACAACACAAGAAGTGATCATATTGGTAGTACCAAACCCCAACTGGGACAAGTCAGATAGTGTTAGAAAGGCGGTCCCTGGGGAGGCAGAAGATGTCTGACTGACCACCCCGAGACCTACCTCTCCGTATTGAAACCAGGCGTCCGGGGACGGTTGGAGGGCCATCGAAACTCCCCTCCTCCTTGATCCGTCAAGTGGCCGCTTTACCACCTGGTCGGATCTTGGTGCCTCGATGTCGGGGCTTCGCTGGGGTTGCGGCCGGGGATGGGCCACGGCCACGTGGTCAGGACGTGGAGGGCCCAAGATGGAGTCGGGGCCTGCGATGGTGGCCCGGCTCGGGTCTGGACCAGTAGAGTGGGGTGAACAGGGGTCGCCGTGTTCCAGAGGGGGAGAGCCGGGGGTCGCCAGGAGTGGCGGCTTTTGTGGAGGGTCGAAGAGGTAGCTTCGTCGGAGAGGACAGGGGTCACTGCTGCCCTGGGCCCGCCATGCGGGGAGGAGCGGGACCACGCCATGAGGCCGGGTCCAACACACGTCCCCCCCCAGCTGAAGGCGGGGAGAGTCACCCATCTTCTTGGGGGTTCTCCTCATCGAGGCGGAAGAAGCGGGACAGGCCGTCGGCGTTGGCGTGGTCATTGCCGGGGCGATGCTCCACAGTGAAGTCCATCCCTTGGAGGGAGATGGACCATCGCAGCAACTTGGGGTTCTCTCCTCGCATTTGCATTAACCACCACAAGGGCCCGTGGTCCGTTTGCACCCGGAAATGGGTGCCGAAGAGATAGGGCCGGAGTTTCTTGAGGGCCCACACTACGGCGAAGGCTTCTCACTCAATGGTGCTCCAACGTTGTTCTCGGGCCAGCAGACGTCGACTGAGGAAGGCCACCGGCTGATCAATCCCATCAGCGTTGAGCTAGGCAAGGACCGCCCCGACACCGTGCTCCGAGGCATCTGTCTGTACTATGAATTCCAGGCTGTAGTCGGGGGCTTGGAGCACGGGGGCGGTGCACATCGCTGTCTTTAGTGTCTCAAAGGCGGCCTGACACTCGGGTGTCCACTGCACCTTCTGGGGCTGTCTTTTGGAGGTGAGTTCGGTGAGGGGGCCCACAATGCTCCCATAGTTTTTCACGAAGCGCCGGTAATACCCAGTGAGCCCCAGGAAGGCTCAGACTGCTGTATGGCGTCGATCTTGGGTTGGAGGGGAACCACCTGGCTGCTCCCCACTTGGTGTCCCAGATAGGTCACGGAACCTTCGCCTATCTGACACTTGCTGGCTTTTATTGTCAGTCCGGCCCGTCGGAGGGCCGTCAGGACCTCCCAGAGGTGCTTGAGGTGCTCAGCCCAGTGGAGGCTGTACACCACAATATCGTCCAGGTAGGCGGCGCTGAACTCTTCTAGCCCTGCCAGCACTTTATTCACCAGCCGCTGGAATGTGGCTGGGGCGTTCTTCATCCCGAAGGGCATCACTCTGAAGTGGTAGTGGCCATCGGGCGTTGAGAAGGCGGAGCGCTCCTGGGCGCCCGGTGTGAGTCCGATCTGCCAGTAGCCTGCAGTGAGGTCGAAGGTACTCAGGTAGCGGGCCGCCCCCAGGCGGTCGATGAGTTCATCGGCCCGGGGAATGGGATGAGCATCTGTCCGGGTGACGGCGTTCAACCCCCGGTAGTCCACGCAAAAAATCTCAGTTCAGGAGTGGCACCAGGGGCGGCGGCCTTTGGGACCAGGACGACAGGACTGGCCCACGGACTGTCAGAGGGTTCGACTACCCCCAGGGCCAGCATTTTGGAGACCTCGGATTGGATGCAGGTCCGAACTCGGTCGGGAACTTGGTAGGCCCGGTGTCGCACAGGCTGGCTGTCCCCTGTGTCGACATCGTGTACGCACCACTGGGTGATACCGGGGGTGAGGGAAAATAAGTCTGCGAATTGTCCCAACAAGTTGCGGCAGTCCTGGCGCTGTTCTGGGGTCAGGGCAGCGGAGAGGGTGACCCCCTCGACGGAGCCATCTTTCTCTGAGGTGCTTAGGAGGTCCGGTAGGGGCTCTGAGTCGTCTTCCGCCCCGCCATCAGTAGCCATCAGCAGGCTAAGCTCCGTGAGGACAAAGTGAGGCTTGAGCCGGTTGGAGTGGAGAACCCGGAGGGGGTTCCTGGGGGATTCCATGTCCACCAGGTACGTAACAGGGCTCTTGCGCTCCACTACCTTGAAGGGCCCCGTCCATTTGTCCTGGAGGGTACATGGTTCGACCGGGGACATGACCCAGACCTGTTGGCCCGGCTCGAACTCAATTGAAGAGGCGTTTTGGTCATACCAGCGTTTCATCTCCTCCTGGCTGTCCTCGAGGTTGGCTTCGGCCAATGCTCAGAACTTCCGAGTCTGATTTCGGAGGGTCAGGAGGTATCTGTAGACGTCGGGTGGAGCTTCTTGGACTGCAACCTCCCAGCCCTCCTTGACCAGGCTGAGGGGACCCCGGACGGGGTGTCCGTACAATAGTTCGAAGAGGCTGAACCCCAGGGACTTTTGCGGGACTTCCCTGTAGGCGAAGAGGAGACAGGGCAGCAGCACGTCCCACTGGCGTCGTAGGGGCTCTTCCAGGCCCATGATCATCCCCTTAAGAGTTCTATTGAAGCGTTCTACCAACCCGTTCCCTTGGGGGTGGTAGGGGGTCATAAACTTATAGGTGACCCCGCACTGTTGCCACAGGGATTTCATGTAGCGAGAAATAAAGTTCGTACCCCGGTCACTTACGACCTCTCGAGGGAAGCCCACTCTGGAGAAGATCCCCATCAGCGCCCGGCCCACCACGGGGGCCGTCACAGTCCGGAGAGGGATTGCTTCGGGATAGCGGGTGGCATGGTCCACCAGGACGAGAATAAACCGGTGTCCTTGGGAGGTGCGGGGCACCAGAGGCCCTACAATGTCGATTCCTACCCGCTCGAATGGGGTGTTGACGACCGGGAAGGGTTGGAGGGGGGCCTTGTACTTCCCTCCACTCTTCTCGCTGGCTTGGCAGGTGGGGCAAGTCCGGCAGTGGTTGCTCACATCGTTCCTCATCTTTGGCCAGTAAAAATGGGTCACCAGGCGGCTGTATGTCTTGTCCTGCCCCAGGTGCCCCGCGAGAGGTACATCGTGTGCCAGGTTCAGTAGGAAGTCTCTGAATCGGAGGGGAACGACCAGCACCCGGCCGGCCCCCAGTTCGGCAATCTTTTGCTCACTGTAGAGGAGATCATGGTCCCAATAGACCCAGTGGGACCCTGATGGGTCTCCTGCGGCTTGAGTGGCGGCTTGCTGTCGGAATCCCTCGAGGGAGGGACAGGTTTTCTGCTCCTGCCGGAACTGTTCTCTGGTGGGGCCACCTTCTTGGCGCCATTGGGCCAGTTCAGGGAGGTTGCCGAGTTCAGCGATTTCTCCCCCGGAGGGCCCCGGGGGCTCGGGGTTTGGCTCGGCGTCCTCTGCTACTACGGGCGGAAGAGGTGCGGGCCACTCTGGTTCCTCAGTCGGGGCGGAGTCTCGGGCGGTCATGGAGCGGGTGGTCGCACAGACCCACTCGGGAAGGCCTTGCATCCCCAGATGCTCTCTCCGCTCGACGTGGGCCCAGGGGGAACTTTCGAGGTCGTTCCCGAGGAGGCAGTCCACGGGGGCATCATCTCGGACAGTCACTTTCAGCATGCCCGACACCCCTCCCCACTCGAAGGGAATATGGGCCATTTGGCACAGGCTCTCGGAGTTGTCCGCTGACCGTACTGGGCACAACACATTGGGTAGGATTTGGTCGGGAGTCACCAAGTGGCAACGGGCGGCCGTCACGCTGGCTCCGGTGTCGCGGAGGGCTTCCGCCCGGTGTCCATTAATGGTGACCCATTGGCGGTACTTTTGAGTGTTGCCCGGGATCGGGGCCCGGGGAATCATGTCCCTTTCTCCTAGGCATACGAGAGACATGGCGGCGGGCTCCCACTCTGTCTCGTCGTGGTCGTAAGTCTCTTCTTCGCCCCTTTCTTATCCCAGGGCGGCGGCAGCGATCTGGCGGTTTGGAGGGCTGGTGGAGCCGGGTCGTTGGTTCATTGGGCAGAGGGGGTCATTAGCATAGTGACCAGGCCGCTGGCATCTGTGGCAGGTAACATTCGGGTGGGGCCCCCGCCGTGCTGGGGGGGCCCCCCTTCCGGCCGGGGACGGTGAAGTGGGGGTCGGGGGCAGCCCCGCGGGGAAGTCCCTGGTCCTGTTCTGACCTCCTCCGCCACCTCGTGGGCGGTGGTTCCCCGGGGGACCTCGACCGTAGTCTTCCATCGGGCTCCGGGGGACCCGGGTGCTCACCCATCGATCGGCCTCGACGGCGAGTTTCCGGGGCTCGGTCAGTTTGCTGTCGAGGAGATGCTGCCTGAGTTCGATAAAACAGTTGTTGGAGAGGTGCTCCCATACAATGAGGTTAAACAGCTGCTCGTAGGTGGTGACCTGGCTGCCCTTGATCCACCCCTCTAGGGCCCTGCTATAGAAGTTCACGTACTCCACCCATGTGGTACCGGGGAGTTTTTTACAGTCTCGGAATCGCTGCCGGTACATCTCAGGGGTGAGTCCATAGCGAGTGAGGAGGGCAGCTTTCATGTGTTCATACGAGGTCATCGCGGCATCGGGGAGCTCTAGCAGGGCGTCTCTCCCTTCGTTGAGGAACTTCCCCCACAAGCCGGTGCCCCAGTCTTTGGCGGGCACTCGATGGGAGGTCATGGCTACTTCGTAAGCTTTAAACCATTGTTGGATGTCGTCGTTTTTGTAGTACTCTTTGACAACATCCTTGGGGATGTGGACCTTCGTGTCTGCAGGAGGAGGCGGGCTCCGGTTCTCGGAGGCGCTGGCCTCCCTATTTTTGGCCTGGATCTCAAGTTCTTTCAAGCCACGTTCGTGCTCGAACGTGAGCTTCTTCTCTTCTAAGTCTCTCTGCCTTCGTTTCTCCTCTAGGTCTCCTTGCAGTCGTAGTTGCTCAAGGGCTATCTTTTTCTCGGCTAGTTGAAGTTCTCCGTCCAGACGGAGTCGGGTGAGCTCCAATTCGTGGAGCCGGTTCCTTTCTCGCTCTCGGGCGTCTTCGTGGGAGAGGCCCGTGTCTCCGTTGGCATTTCTTTCCTCCGCTGCAGTTGCGAGGTTTTCTCGGTGCACATCTGGGGCCGTGTTCTCTTCGCTCTGGGGTGGCGTGGCTCCTGCCTCCACCCATGTTTGGAGGGCCAGCTTGAGATCTTCCTTAGTGCTTAGTCCAGTGGTAGCGATGCCCAGGTCTTTGCAGAATTGTTTTAATTCTTTATGATTATAGTCCTCTAATCGTTCCTTCTGGAACTCCATGGTCGGTCCGGTTTCTTTGGTCGTCATGGTCGCGGTGTGTTTCTGGCAGTAGTGGGTGAGTCACTCTCTGTATGATTTGCGTTGGCTCGGATCGCACCGCTTGCCACCAATGTTGGAAAGGCGGTCCCTGGGGAGGCAGAAGATGTCTGACTGACCACCCCGAGACCTACCTCTCCGTATTGAGTTGGCCGAGCGCCGTCGAGAGGCCTCCTGGGTGAGGTTCCTCTCCTAGAATCGTAACAGCAGAGCAATCACACCACTACAAAGGGACACCACACAAGGATAACTTCTAAGGAGCTTTATCAGCAATAGCGATTGGTTCTCGGCAATATGTACAAACGGATCGAGGGATCCTTAAAGTCTCGATAATGGAGGGTAAGGGGTAGCGGGACAGTCTTTAAGATCAGCAAGGTTGGGCCGCGGCGGAGCCAGCAGGCTTCGGAGATGGTTTCAGCGAGGTTGGGCCGCGGCAGCGCCAGCAGGACTCCAAGATGGTTTCAGCGAGGTTGGGCCGCGGCAGCGCCAGCAGGACTCCAAGATGGTTTCAGCGAGGTTGGGCCGCGCCAGCGCCAGCAGGCTTCGAAGATGGTTTCAGCGAGGTTGGGCCGCGGCAGCGCCAGCAGGACTCCAAGATGGTTTCAGCGAGGTTGGGCCGAGGCAGCGCCAGCAGGCTCCGGTGGTGGATTTAGGATCCAAGGCAACGAGTTCTTCACAGGGTCAGCCGCGACAGCGTCAGCAGGGCTCTCGACTCCAGGATACAACTGCCGACCTATTCCAGAGCTGCCCCAGATATAGGTCTGGGGTCCTTTGATGTCCGGACCCTCGCGCCTGGGGGTCAGAGGGGCCGGGATGAGAGGGTCCAGACACCCAGCAGGGGGGTGGAGCCAGTGCCCAGGGAGTCCGGAGGGCGATCGAAACCAGGCGTCCGGGGACGGTTGGAGGGCCATCGAAACTCCCCTCCTCCTTGATCCGTCAAGTGGCCGCTTTACCACCTGGTCGGATCTTGGTGCCTCGATGTCGGGGCTTCGCTGGGGTTGCGGCCGGGGATGGGCTGAGGCCACGTGGTCAGGACGTGGAGGGCCCAAGGTGGAGTCGGGGCCTGCGATGGTGGCCCGGGTAGGGTCTGGACCAGTAGAGTGGGGCGAACAGGGGTCGCTGTGTTCCAGAGGGGGAGAGCCGGGGGTCGCCAGGAGTGGCGGCTCTCGTGGAGGGTCGAAGAGGTAGCTTCGTCGGAGAGGACAGGGGTCACTGCTGCCCTGGGCCCGCCATGCGGGGAGGAGCGGGACCACGCCACGAGGCCGGGTCCAACAGATAGGTTTTCATATATGCCCTTATCTATGATTAACTTAGACTATAAAATACTAAGTAAGATAATAACTGAGAAGGTGCTATCGGCACTCCAGACACTAATGCACGCCGACTATTATGCCTTCATCTAGGGAATGGGCACATCTCCTAACCTAGAGTGATAGGTCCATCGCATGGTCACCACACCAGAAGCCACACATGCAGCAGCCGTGGCATTGTTAAGTATGGAGAAAGTGTTCGATACACTATGAGGGACTACTTATACCGGGTGTTGGAGAACTCTGGCCCTCAGATAGTGAGCTGAATGCAGCAACTATATACAAGCTAGACAGCCAAATAATGAACTAGTAGAGGGTATTCTGATGCCCCTGATGATTGGATAGGGGCACCAGGCAGTGTTGTCTGTTGGCAGCACAACCATTTGTCTTGGCAATGGAGCCCATGGCAGTTCAAATGAGAAGGAAGGCGCAATAACAGTGGATTGTGGTTGGGGGCGTGGTGTCACATAATGTTCCTGCTGGCAGAAGACGTGCTGCTCTATGTCAGAACCAAGCCTGAGTCTTGAAACACTGATGGCAACATCAGAATGCTTTAATACAGTGCCAGGACTTAGGGTCAACTGGGGGAAGTCCTGTCTTTTCACCCTGCAGTCCCAAAGGGACGAAGAGGCATCTCTAGCGGGGCTCCTCTCAGAAGTGCGCCAGACACATTTAATTATTTGGAGTTCCATGTTTCTCATGATGAAAAGAGATTGCTAAAGGATTCTTTAGGAAGAACACTGCCTGCTTTGCAGAAATATGCAGCATTATGGAAAATCTCCTTTAAGGCAATGTGCATATCCCATCAAGCCTTCTGGCAAAAGGGCCCGGTAATTAGCTAATTACACAGTACCACCCCAGAAAACACCTTCGCTCTAGTCAGGCCTTTTTGGCAATAGTTCCCAGACTTAAGAGAGCTAGAGCTGGCGGCAGGATGTTTTCTTACAACGCCGCTGGACTTTGGAACTCGCTTCCCCTTCAGCTTAGGGCCAATCCTAACCTGCTCTCTTTTCGCAAGCAATTAAAGACTTTTCTTTTCAGCGTTCACAATTAGTTCTCCAAGAAGACCGTCGTTGACATGTGGTGCCTCTCTCTTGTAGCGCTTGGACTCCCCAGGGCAGCAATCGCGATATATAAATCCACTTTTCATTTCATTACTTTTCATTTCATTGTCGAATGCCGGTAAAGTTGTCCTAGCCAATATGATCAGGCTGCCCCGAATTTTATATTTTTATGACCATCATGATGATCATCAATGAAAATATTTTCAATGACCTACAATCCTTGCTGGTGGGACTCACAGGGGGCAGGAAAAAGTAGAGTAGTTCCTGGAAAAATAGAGCAGCCTTTTTCTGAAGTGGGCTTAGGTGCTTCAGACTTTGAGTGCTACTATATTCCATGCTCACCTGCAGTGAATAACTAAATGGACTGAGGTGGGTACAACAGAAGCTCAGTACCTGCAAAATGAGCATGCACCCTTAAAACTAGCTGAAGCATTCTAGGGTGAAGTGGGGACTACCTCACTCATACTGTTGATATGGATCATAGGATACTGCTTTAGGTGTAGTCTCAAGAGGACTAAAACAGAGATAGCATGCACCCAGAACACCTGTTGCAGTATCTACCTAGTAGTTCTAGGAAACGTATTTGTATCAAGGGTTTTGCATATGTTCCAGGAGTCTAATAAGGAATTTAGGAGCCACCGAGGCCAATTACTATCAAATGGGAGGTGGTGCACCAGTTGTAAGAATCTGGCACTGGGGTACCAACAAACTTAAACAGATGATGCACTGAAAATCTTTCTGTCGCGTGGACTAAGATGCAAAAGAGTGACAACGTAGTATCGGCTGCAAGGAAACAACTTGCGAGAACGTGGCTTAGAGATTGAATTGACAGATGAAGAATTGGTCAGAGAAAAGAGCATTCCTTGATAGCGACACACAACACAAGATTCAGACGCATCCAATTTATTGTTTTTCATCAGTCTTATCTGACTCCAAGACGATTACACAAGATGAACAACAGTACCTCACATAAAATTCCCAAGGGACAAGAGCCGGAGTCCAACTTTTTCTGTGTGTTTGGAGCTGCCCAATGGTAAGTTCTTTCTGAGAGGCAGTGGCAGACACAATTACAACGCTGACAAACAAGACTGTAAACTGTCCTCCTAGGTTATGGCTGTTGAGCCTAAAGACCAGACCAAAGAAAGCATAATACGGGTGTAAATTTGCAGACAAGGCTCTATTAGCATAGTGATGTCCTGGAAATCTGTTGCAGCACCGGAGAAGAAAGTATGACTGAGGGAAAGAAGAAGATAGTATAATGAGAAAATCAATAGCTCAGGAGTAAAAAAAAAAAAGATGCTGGTAATATAGGATACATTGTTACTGGAGGCTCGTGGAATGGAGGCCACCCTGAAAGACTATAGGACCTAGGGGTGATATAGATGACCCCTAGGGCATGAGCGGAATCAAACACATACCTGCCAATGACCCCTAGGGCATGAGCTTAACTAAACACATGCCTGCCAATGACCCCTAGGGCATGAGTGTAACTAAACACATACCTGCCAATGACCCCTAGGGCATGAGAGCAGCCAAACACATACTTGCCAATAACACCTAGGGAATGAACGTAATCAAATACACGGAGGCTACCCTGAAAGACTATAGATCCTAGAGATGATGTATATGACCCGTAGGGCATGAGCGTAACCAAACACATACCTGCCAATGACCCCAAGGGCATGAGCGTAACCAAACACATACCTGTCAATGACCCCAGGGGCATGAGCGTAACTAAACACATACCTGCCAATGACCCCTAGAGCATGAGTGCAACCAAACACATACCTGCCAATGACCCCAGGGCATGAGCATAAACAAACACATACCTGCCATTGAACCCAGGGGCATGAGCGTAACTAAACACATACCTGCCAATGACCCCAAGGGCATGAGCGTAACCACACACATACCTGCCAATGACCCCTAGGGCATGAGCATAAACAAACACATACCTGCCAATGAACCCTAGGCATGAGAGCAACCAAACACATACCTGCCAATAACACCTAGGGCATGAGCGATACCAAACAAATACCTACCTATGACCCCTAGGGCATGAGCGTAACCAAACACATACCTGCCAATGGCCTTATGGCATGAGCATAACCAACCCACATGCCTGCTTATAACCCCTAGGGCATGAGCGTAACCAAACACATACCTGCTAATACTCACCAATGGGAAGAGTGACCCGCCTTCCCCACTAGTGGACTATGATAATGTCCCCCCACCCACTACCTTCCACAATAAGACCACAGGGTGGAATACCTATCTGTATAACCTGTAGAGGGTGGCCCACGGTCAGCTGCTGGGTTTCCTTTTTAGGTTTCGCTGAGCCGGATGTATGTCATTACAATGCATGCTTTCACAACGCATGCCTTTACCACGCAAGTTTTACAACGCAAGTCGTTACAACGACTTGCGTTGGGGGGTGCTGGATAGTGAGTAGTTTAATTTACTATACTACTCCAGTCCCCGTGGATAGTAGGGAAGGTGTTGGATAGTAAATTAAACTATTCCCTATCCTAGAGCGCCCCCCAGCGCAAGTCGTTGTAATGACTTGCGTTGTAATAGTTGTGTGGTAATGGTATGTCGTTGTAATAGTTGCGTTGTAATGATTGTTCACCCGCTAATCCAGCGCATGCGCTGTCTGCGAAACATTTAGTAAGCGGCTTTTGAAAGTGCCACTGCAGGCTTTTAGTGGCCTCAAGCTTGCGTGCACGCGAGAGTGCACGCGTGCAGCCACCATGCGATCGCAATCACTTTCACTTTTGCTGCCGCGCGGCCGTGTCACTTTCAAGGCCGCGCGGCCAATGCTTGTTGTTTAGAAGCTTCCGGGTAATACTGCAGCAGCTAACTTATTCAATGTGTAAAAGCACTTTGTTTTCCAAATACAGTCTTTACTACAACTTTGCTTTTATATCCTCCATGGTGCCACTGTAGCCACGGTCTTATTTAATGTTTAAAAGTATTTTCTTTCTTTTCAACCTGCAATTTTACCTTTGTATTAAAGCAGTTTCTGCGACTACATGTTTTACTGTGCCGGATTGAGGCATTTACAGACTGTAGCCACAGACTTATTTAATGTTTAAGAGCTTCAACCTGATATAGGAACACCAGACTTATTTTATCTTAACAAGAACTTTGTTTTTCAAATGTAATCTTTACTACAACACTGCTTTTATATCCTCCAGGGCGACACTGTAGCCGCATTCTTATTCAAGGTTTTAATGCATTTTCTTTCATTTAAACGTGCAATTTTACGAACAGGGACACCATAGCCACCACAGGGACAAGGAGAGGGACTGGGACAAATGGTTAAGCGGAAGGACAGAGTCAGGATCAAGAACATAGGGATAAAGATAGCAGGACAGGATCTGATGAACAGAGGAACAACAGACATAGTGAGCGACAGACCAAGAGGTAGGAACAAAGTGACAGAGGGGCATGGATGAATACACCTCCCTACTCACCATTATATGCCCACAGAGCTGACATTATATGGCAAAACACCCAACATTTTACCGCCACACCCCCTCCTACTGTATATACCCACAGAATCAACAACATATAACCACACAACTATCATTATACTTCAGTGACAACAACACACACCCATATGACCCCATCAAATACCCACACAGCTATATCAGGTAGTCCCACACCTATCAATGTTCAGCCCCCCACCACCATAAGATGTTGACTCCCCCGCTACCCTCATTATATGGCCACTGAGTCAGTCATCATAGGGTAACACACCCATCTAATATATTAATACAGCTGCTATAATTTGCCAGCACATCACATGGCCACACACACTGTCATACACCCACCATCATATGTCCACAAACCTGCAATCAGACTGCCACACACCAACCATCCTAGGGCCACACACCAACTTCATATACCCACACCCACACATACAGTGGTGCAGCTGCCATAATTTGCCCAAACACCCACTATCCATACTCCCACACAGCCGCCACGTAAGACTTTATCAAACATGTATACACCCAGACACTTACCATGGTGCACTCATTATGCACATACTATCTTACACACAAACAGCCATCTTCATATGCCAAAACACTTTCCATCAGTTGGCCACGTACCCACCATCAAACATCCATCTTCATACACCCACACACCCATATCCTATGTGCACACAATCACCTTATACCAATCCTTCTATTTTCTACCAACTTACCATCGTGACCAGCCTCCCACTCATCATATTAGAGCACCTACCTACCCACTGCCCAGTCTGTTGGATCAATAGACTAATGCATCCACTCTGGGAATCAGCTTGTGAACTCATGGTCCCACATTCAATACCTGTCAGTTCCACTCATTTTTCATCCTTCGAAGGTCTATAAAATGAGTACTATTGAGTTGGGCAGGGACAGGGGGTAAACACAGCTGGGAGGGGAAGAAATCAACAAGACACTTCCCTCTGCTCTTCCTTTTAATCAGAACTTTTCCAAATCAAAGGAGGCAGATGGGAGGCTTCGCCCGGGACCCCTCCACCGCAGAGGACTGCGACAATGCAATCAATTAACAAAACATATTGTGGGTGAGGCTTTACCGCAGGCAATTAGATGAGGGAGCCGATACCTGCCGCCCATCTCCTTTCATAATTTCTTCTTCTCACTTGATAGCCACACATTTCTTATCACATTGTTCCCAATCTATTTCCTTCACCCACGACTCCCCGCTCTCTTTTCTTCTTGACGCCCCCCTTAATCTGCCTTCCTTTCTATGGTTCTACATAAAAGGTCACCATTTCCTTCTTCTAAGGCTAAATCCCGCTTTCACTCACACTCCTTTTCCCTTTCGTGCTTCCTGTTTGTCACATTCCATTGCTTTTCTTCTCTTTCCTTTCTATCTTCTTCTCCTTACTTTCCCTCTACTCATTTATACACCCATTCTGTGTTCTTATCTATCTCTCCATCTCTGTCCCTTCATCTGTCTTCTTTTGATGCGCTCTTTTTCTCTCCCCTTTCCCGCAATACGCCCTTCGCATCTCTCAGGTTTTTTTCACTCGTTCTATTTCCCATTTTCTCACACTCTTCTCTCAAACTTTCTCTATTTTCATAGATATATCTTGTATCAATCTGTTGCTTTCTGTAGCCCCTTCTTAGCCTTCATGTCTCTATTTATTTATTCATTTGGGGATGTGAATTGGCGTGGCCCAGGTGTGCATCAAAGTGCTAAGCCATATCAGAAATAAACAGCTGTGAAAGAAAACTTTAAAAAAGCGTTGCTAATAAAAGATATTTTAGGTTAATATACGATAGAACAATTACGGTTTTCAGGATTCAGGAATAAATTACAACGCTTTCAGCTTCCTTCCTCTGAGTGTGGCCCGAGCTGCAGTGGGAGCGGATACCGCCTCCCTGTGTATCTTCGCAATCTCTCTTTCTCCGGACGTCTAAGTGCTGTTATAGGTAGCAGTGTGTGCTAGTCTTACTACCTCATGCAGGGCGCAATTAACAACAAACAAGCATTGGCATAGCCAATAGGTCTCGCATTTGAGACCTTATAAATGTTTAGCCATGCAACAGTTGGTGTTGTTGCACCAAGGGGGGGAACATCCTTTACAACGCGGATTTTACTCCGTAATGCTTTCACAACGCATCCGTTACAACACAAGTCGTAACCACGACTTGCGCTGGAGGGCGCTAGAGGATTAAGAATAGTGTATTTACTATTCCAACACCTTCCCTAGTGTCCACGGGGACTGGGGTTAGAATAGTAAATTATACTATTCTCAATCCGCGCCCCCAACGCAAGTCGTGGCGTTGTGAAAGCACGCTTTGTATTGGAATGCGTTGTAATGTCGTACATCCCACCAAGGATATTCTGCTGCATAACTAAATACTTATAAGGTCTCAAAAGCGAGACCTATTGGCTATGCCAATGCTTGTTCTTAACTTTCT